>NC_138457.1:6042427-8442427 GCF_040668555.2 Bombus flavifrons | reverse complement strand
CAGAAAGATAAACTTCCATTTCCATTAATTTTCCGATACTGAATTATCGTCTTTTGCCACCATCTATCTAGGTATGTGCTTCGCAAATCCTGCACTTGGTGTGTTACGCCTGGCACCGTGTCTATCCGCGGAATTAACGTGCTACAACAATTATTTAAATAAACTTTTTGACGAACTTTTTCAGTTCATCGAGAAGAAAAATATACAGGGTGGCTAGTAACTGGTGGTACAAGCGGAAAGGGGGTGATTCTACGCGAAAAAGGAAGTCGAAAATATAGAATAAAAATTTAAAAATTTAAAAATTTAAAAATTTAAAATTTTAAAAGTTTAAAAATTTAAAAATTTAAAAATTTTAAAAATTTAAAATTTTAAAAATTAAAAAGATAACGTCAATCGAGACAACGATCTACAGTGAGATCCGTTATAACGAGACATGATAAAGTGCACGCGTACCGAGCGAAAATTCAAAGTTGATTTTCTCGAAAACAAAGCCTCGAACGAAAAATTTTTATTCTATATTTTCGACTTCTTTTTTCGCCTAGAATCACCCCCTTTCCGCTTGTACCACCAGTTACCAACCACCCTGTATATAAAACCATAGCTCAAAATTCGATAACTTCGTTTCTTTATTTCCCTTCTAAAAAAAAATCACAAAAGGACGCTGTTTTAGACTGCATTCTAACTCAGGACACCCCGTTAAAAGAGAATTTGGATATTTCAAAGAGTGTAAAGAGCGTGAGCTACGTTTATAAATGTTTCAGTGTCTATCACTCGGACGTTGGAATTCTATGAAATTTGAAAAAATCGAATTTCCATATATCGTTCAATTATAAATTATCTTGCTTCGATGTTTCAATCGTATTGCTTTCACACGCAATTTTTACGAATTACTTCACGTTCCTGATCCTAAGTAGGTTAACGGTAACAAAGGCTATATGGTGCATCGTGGAAATGGTATGGCGGATGTAGAGGATTTATTGTCGCGTCGTTTCGACGTGAACATTCGCTTTGATTCCGCCAGCCGGAAGAAACGGTAGCTTGCGAGTGATGAAAATTTGATACCGATGTAAATTTCACATTAGAAGTCGTATTATACTGCTACTAAAATGGAGGAACATGACCGAAACGGAATTTTAAATCAGCTGCCATTTCCAGAGTGTTACGTGCATCGATAATAATACGATGTTGCATTATTTCATATTTTACCTAAATTTGAATCAGAACGTTAAACATCTTTTGCCTAAATAATTATCAATTAACATTTAGTTGGATTTATCTGAAACCGTTGCTCAGACTGAACTTTCAAACGTGTAGCAAATTTTCAATTCGGCTCATTTGATATCTTAGCCAAATCTTGTTTACAGCTTCTAAAAATTATATTCCTGCAACAAATTTTTCCACTGTGTCAAATTTTAGCTTAGGCTGATTATTTTGTAACCTGGTCAAATCTGGCTTACTTGACTGAAAAATTTCTTACTGGATTACGTGGGTTATTTATTTGTTAAATTTCGATCAGAGTGGTTTCAAATTTTTATCGAAACACAGCCAGTGTATGTGTAATAACTGTCATTGAAAAACAAAATTCGATAGCATAAATTGGCTCAAGGATAGAATCGAGAAGATGAATTATTGTATTAACGAAACGTTAGCCCTTAATGGTAGTTTTCGTGGAAATAATCTGAAACCTGGAGGATCTTGGTAATCAAATTATCTCGCGTGTCTGTCGAAACTTTGGGTAAATCCTATCTCAAGTCTACGTAAATTAACGTCACTGTCCAAAGAATCGCCAAAAGTAAAATCTTCGTGGGAGATTTGAATTACCAAAAAAAAAAAAAAAAAAAAAAAAAACGTGAGTAAAAGTTAAAGTTAAAAGTCTAGTCTCGTTGGATAATTTGGAAAAAATCCTCTCGCAAGACTACAAAGAAAATTTCCTACGCGTAATTAGTGTCTGTACTTTCGTTTTCTGGCTTCTAAGTAAACGCTCTGGTTGCTTAATTAACAAGTTTAAGTCGGTTGGTTAAGAGGCAACCTGATTCCTGAGATTACCATCGAACGAGCAACAACGGATCAGTCTGTTAAAAAAAGTAGCTCGAGCAAAACGAAATTTTCCACCTCTTTGTGAAAACAACTTCTTATCGACGATTTCCTCCGTTTACGCAGCTAATGGTAAACGTTAGTTGAGAAAAATTCTCAATTCGAAGAATCCACTTGCTGAGACAGACTTTCAACGTGCACTTTGTCCGACTAAAATGATACAATCCACTAAATATTGGGTTGGACCCATTACATAGTTCAGGCATTATAAAAAAATAAATGCGTATATGCTAATTAAAAATAAGCAAAATTTCAGAAGTTAACACACTAAAAGTTATGTAGGATGATTACAAATTTGTTTAAATTAAATTAGATAGAATCTACCTAATAGGAAATAAAGTAATATAGAAATAGATACATATATGCTGATGAAGAATAATTGTTAATTTAAGAGACTGCTACAGTAAATGTTTTGCATTATAAAACAATTGGAAGATATTTGTAGATAATTAGAAAATTGACCAATGTAGTATAATCTAGCTGATAGGAAATAACGAAATTAAAACTGTAACATGACAGCTGTATATTCTAATGATTTACATTCAACTTTAACTTAATGAAAATGAAACGTGGTTTCTTTTGTTATAAATATTAGTGCATTATTAATTATCTCATTGAACTATTAACCGAGTCGAAGAACCCTGATCCACTTGCCTGAGCGGAAGATGTATGTTGTAGGATTTGGTTGAGCAAAGCCTAGAATGCTTCACTTGTTTCATTCTAATTGATCTATTCTAGTTACGCAAACTGAACATCTTATACTACTTGATTCAGCACAGACAATACTGTTTCATTTGTCTAACTAAATATGTCTCTTATTCCACTTGCCTAAACACATGCTATCCATATTCCACTTGCCTGACCATGTTTGCTCCCTAATCTACTTTCCTGATACAGCGCTTGCCTGTTCCACTCGCCTGACGAGGCACAATCTTGTTTCACTTGTCCAATCTGAATTTCTACCCTTCAAATTTGATAAGAAATTATTCGTCCGGATTTTGCCCAATTGGGAACGTCCTTGCACATATTATTTGTCCAATTAGGGATTGTTCTGTTCCACTTTCCTAGCTAGACACAAACCCACATTCAGCTCATCCTGGCTAATAATCTTACAGCGAGAAACTAGTTGGGAATTGTACGATTTCTGTTTACTGAACCAAATATGTTCGCCTCGGTCGTATGTTTGGCCAGAGACGATTCCATTTAACTTACGATATTGACAATTACTTACTACGTCTCAATGCCCCTTTCTGACTTATCTTGTTACAAAAAGTCCCACTCGACTTGACTCAATTGTCACCATCTTTTTCAGTTGTCTAACTAGCGACAACCATCTTCTACTTATCTGGCTGCAGGCAACTTCCTGTCTGGCCAGTCTTCTTCTATAGGTCCGACTACTAAAACTTTCATTCCGATTTGGTCAATAACAAAATCGAGTTCACTTGTCGGTGCATTAGAGGACTCCTTCCACTTGTCTAACTAGCGACGATCCTTTTCTACGTGTTTGGCCAATATTACTTTAGCTGGTCAATAGCAATTCTACTTTGGCAAATGCTATTTTGCTTATGTCGCCTCCGCGTGTCTTCTATACTATTACGACTGACTAGAATTAGTATATTCCACTAATTTGGTCCACGAAAACCCTTATTCTGCGTCACTTTCCTACAGCGTGCAGCTGAATACGATCCATTTGATTAACCTACATGCGAGGTATCGCATTAAATCGAGCAGCAAGAAAAGTCACATGACCAAAGCTTTAAAAGTTTTCTCTGGAGCACAAGACGCGGAAGAAATCGAAGCAAGTACTCCATTTAAATAGCCACTCGAGCTCGCTATCTTTTTATATGTAAAATTACCGTGTTATGTCATTCTGTGAACCTCTGGTCGTTGTGTTTTCTCATTCGAATTCATTCGTTTCTTAGTAGATCTGATCCAATAAATAATTTTCTACGTACAACGATTCTCGTGACTTCTCAAATTCTGACACTAAATCCAGAAACGGACAAAATACGATTTTGATTGTGGATCCACAGACCTCATAAAGCCACAGTGTAAATAAATATGGAGAAGCAGATTCGACGCGAATAATTTTCCTCGGGGAAAGCTGCGAAGCTAATCGCGTGGATTTATTAGTGTTGCAGCTTCGTAAACATGGGAATAACGTGTTTGAGATATCGCCCTATATTATGCGCATAATCAGCGGAGGGAAAGCATGAACCAGAGGAAGGAATCCAGACTCTCAAGTCATCATACGGAAACGCTGAAATTACCGGATGGCTCGAAGCTTTTATCGCGTCCTGCATAAAATTAGGGGTGAAAATTAAACGAAAAACCTTGAATTCCGACCAGAAGAAACACACAAACACGTTTCAATTTGGCGAGCAACGTACCACACGAGCTACACTTGCCAAAAATTTTCTGTGCCAAATATTTATGTATTCGATTTACACGTAGCATTATTTTATGTTGCAAATGCCTTCTTCCGTGTTTGCTTGGTATTCAAATTTGTTCGCAAACACCAGCTAACGTCGAGTTCGTATCTCGTCGAAAATGCCGTCTTTGCAAGAGCTAATTATCGTAATACGGAGTTATAATTAATTGTTAAAACTGTTTCGTATATCGTATTACGGTTGTTAATTGTTAAATACGGATTAACGTTGAAACAATGTTACGTGTTCTGTACGCTGCTTACACGAGCAGGTCAGTAATTGCTACGGGAAAATACATTGAAAATACAGAATGAAATTTATTCCTACAACGATTTGTCTCTACCACCATTTGTCATTACCACCAAATGACAAAATCCGCGATCACTTAGTTGCCAAGTGCACCTATCTCGCAAAAACGTCAACTCGATTTTCTTGAAAGCAAAGCTTCGTACAGACAAACTTTCTATTCACATGTATAATTTTGTGTGCTAGACTAGATTGGCCGTGTAACAGTGACACGCGTATGTGAATATGAGTGTGCGGAAGTATCTGTTGAGAACTGTGGATCTTAATAGCCGAAATAATGGTATAGGAACACTAAATTTACACTTGCAATTAATATTAGAATAATTATATATTTATTCGATGAGCGATTTCTAAGATATTCATCGATACAAAGTTGCACGCGTCTCACCACTTTCTTCCATTGCGACTGTCAACCGACTGAACAGTTGTTTTCGCACACACATACTTCCACACACTGATACTCACATACAAGTATTTCTACAACAAAACAAACCCAGTCTAGTCTATGTCAATAGTATGTGTGTGCGCGGCGTCTCGAAAAACAGATGAATGTAACCGATCCGTTGGCAGTGTGGTATGGAAGATGGAGAGACAAAGAAAGTGCTGAGACGCGTACAAATGTGTATCGACGAAGATCCTGGACATCGTCTATGAAATAAATCTAAAACTATTTTAATATGAATTCTAAGTGTAACCTTGATGTTTCTTTACGTTTATTTCGGCGATTAAGATCCATAATTCTCAACAGTTTCAACTCGTCTTTTCTTCTGGAATCGCTGTCTCCCCTATTACGTTACAATTTACGCAACACGCGTGTCGTAAAGATTTAAAGTAAATTTCTGATTCTCTCAAGAACAAAGCTTCGTGTACAAATCTTTAATGTACGTTTTCAACTGGTTTCTTTCCCTACTGCTATCTCCATTTCTATTGCACCATCGTTCACAGAACACCCGACCTTTCTCCACCAAATATAGTTCACGGAACCTACGCAACTGGCTCTTAATCAACCAAGTTTGTACTGCAATTGAAAGTTGCTTTCAATTTCTACTCGCCAAACGTAATTCGAGCGAAGATGTGAAATTCGAACCGTAACGGGAAGCTCACAACGACAGAAACACGAAATCGAGGAGAAAAATAGCAGATAAACGCACGTAGGTACATGGCCCCCCATAGGATGATAGGCGTATCAGGCATCGCTGGAAAATCTAATTACGATACAAACACGATTTTTCTTTCCTGTTTTCAGAGTAAGAAGGGAGAGAGACAGACGGTCGAAGTCGTTAAACGAGTTATCGTCCGGATGGGAATGGCTCGATACGATCTGTAATCTGGCAAAAGATCTTCGTAGCTGAGTTAAATGCACCCATTGCGTTCTTCTGAGATATTCTGAGGAATAAAATTTTAATTCTGTGAATTCCAATCGACGATCGGATCGGCTAATAGAAATATTTATATTTAAATTATTTCAACTACTATTTATGAATTAACCATTTTTCGTCCTTTCTCTAAATTGTATGGCAATTCGGTTGAGTTTAAGTTATGATTGTAGATAAAAAATAAAAGATTGTCGGATAGTAGATGAAAATATTTATTTGTGCCATGTGATTCTGTAATTTTGAGATATTTGAAAGTTTGTGATTTTTGCCATTCGAGGTTCGGTAATCTGAGCATGAAAAAGTTATTTGTTACGAAGGTAAATACGATATGATAAATATTATCGAAAACGGGGACTTTTCCCCCATCAACTTAAAAAGACGTCCCTCGCAAAATATTTGCACTTTGGAAATAAACAATTCTCCCCTACGATATTTCTTCTCATCTTGCGCGATTTTTTCTAATATTCAACTTCCGTCGTTTATCACGTCGTTTAGTTATCAAAAACAATTGTTTCCTCTGACATTCTATTACGAAAAATACGTCCAACGTTTGAGCCGATTAAATTATAACGTTCGTTCGTATTTTAATTCCAAAGCATAAATTTAATCGTAATGATTAGCAAATTTAATTAAGAAGTAACGCTCCACTTTCATTATACTCTGTTGCATACATCATATTCGTTGGCTCTTCCGAAACAATACACAGTGCATGTTACAGATTTTTGACAATAATAGATGAAAAAAGTTGGAAGACTATTGAAACATTGATTTTTCCATTCTCATACGCTGTATATTTTATTACATTTTATTTCACGTATCTGTACGTATTCCTTTCCTTTTCGTCTTTCTTTCATCAATGATTCCGGTGTAATCAATGGAAACGATCGGATGAATACGAACTCACCGGAAGCTTTGTCGTTTCAATTAACAGGTTAATCCGAAACCGATATCGGCCGTGGGAAACGAAATATTTTAGACTCATAGCGTATAAATTGTTTAATACCGATTGCTACTTCACATTTATACACGCGGTATTTATTTATATTCGTCGAACGAGAGACCAGTGTGTATGAATAATATCAGCAATCGAAATATCTTCTGCCGTAACAATTCCTACAAGTAATTGTTATTAAAATAAGAACGTAAATGTATTTATGGATAATTCAAAAGTGACAAGATTTATTGAAAAATATTGAAATCTCTCTCGTTGCATAATCAAATTTCTATTTAGCTTTTATTCGTTTGGTTGCGTTTACAGAAATGTAAAATTGCAGAAATATTCTACCTGATATACACATAACACGGAATATACGTAGATGTAAATTAATTTTGTGGAAAGTACCTGCATCAGTGAGCGGAAAGTTGAAAAAATTTGAGATACGTCATTTCGATAAGGAAACGAGGTTGGAAATTAGGACGATCGGTGAATGGGTTCAGACGTAAAAACAGCATATTTAAAATCCGATTTTCAGCATCATTAAGGTCAACGCGTGTCGAAAGGCATGTCGTGATGTCATTGGAATTCGACGTACTCGTTGGCTGACTGATAAACCCGCCCCTCCCATAACGATCCATCAGACTGTGGCAGAAATCCGTCGATATCTGTGCGGTAATGTGATATCTTGCAATATGATGGAGGATATTCTTAGAAGCTTCAAAAAAAGCTTGTGACGATGTAAGTACTGTCGGAAAATTGATAAAATTTCAATAGAATAGGTCGATCATTGGTTACAGGAAGGAATTCTAAACTTAATAATAAAGATTTCCAGCATTTTTAATAAAATAATGATTTGTATGTTTTATTGAATAAAATATACTGTTTTATAAAATAATATATAACGCAAAATACAAGCAAGAAAATAATGATAATAATAATAAAGAAACTGTATAAATATCCTAGAGCAGGTTCCTCCAAAGATGACCATTATTTCCCCTTCCAATCCACTTTGGTCGCTGGCCACCAATTATCAGTCGTATGCTTCCTAGCTCACCACTAACTTTCTAACCTCTCCAAATATCTAACTACCGAAATCCATACCTCCACAACAAAAAACAATAGCAAAAATTATAACTAGAAATGATATTCTTCCATTCTTCAAAAATTTCCTCTATTCGATGACATTAAATCACGAAATTTCGAAACTGCGAGGTAAGTTAATTTTCTGATATTTTTACGAGTTTTGTCTTTTCTGTTTTCACGAACAGGGTCATTCAATAATCGATAACCTAACGATTCTACCATGTTTTACTGCGTAGGAACTAATGTACGAGCGAAGATAAAGAAAAATTGTGTTATCAAAACGCAATAAGAAAAAGCTATGACGGAGATGCTCGAAATAAACCGTACCTGTCGACATGATGAAACGGGTAAACCCGAATCTTTCGACGAGGAAAAAAGATTTGAGAATCACTTCGTTTCCAGCGATCCTGGTTCGTGTCGAATTACTTTGCAATTCAATACCAGGAAACGACTTTCGAGAAACCTAATTCACGCGGAACAACAGTCCGATCCAGCAAGTGGCTCGCCTTTCGCAGAAAGAAAACTGGATTCAGAGTATAAAGTTTAAACACGAAGAACGAGAAGTGGATTTAAAGAAAAGAACCGGTGAATCCCATGGAAAAGATTAA
The DNA here is from genome assembly GCF_040668555.2 of Bombus flavifrons. NCBI lineage: Eukaryota > Metazoa > Arthropoda > Insecta > Hymenoptera > Apidae > Bombus > Bombus flavifrons. The sequence goes on along the minus strand of NC_138457.1, from coordinate 8,433,594 downwards.
ATCGTCGATTACATTCGCAAACAAAAATATTTGTATTTAAATTAATTCAGAGAACACTACGGAATATTCCTTTTTATATTGGATCATGAGTTAAGTAAGTAAGTAAGTAAGTAAGTAAGTAAGTAAGTAAGTGGAATTTTAATATCGTGGATCACAGGTAATGATATTTGGTAGTAACGAGCTTCTTCCTACTTTGAGCAGAAAATAATTCCAAAATAACTCTGATGATAATTTAATCGGACACTGTGTGTTTTTTAAAAAAGATATTATGAAAAGTCCGGAAAGTGTACAGATACAACCTAAATTTTCAATTTCATTCTTGTTTGAGCTTCCAACAAATAATGATTGCAAAATAATCCTGATAAATTCATCGTGCACTGCATATTTTTAAATAACGAGAAGAATTTAGTAAAATGTTGCAAGGAGTTCAGGAAAGCGCGTGGCGATTTAATAAATTCGCAATTTCATTCTTCTTCAGACTTCAGCTTACATTTCCAACGCTACGCCTTCTCGGGCAAATAATAATTTCATCGCTCGCGTTACATTTTGCAAATTCGTTCTTGCTTTCGATTTCCAACAAAATTTTCATTTTCATTCTTTCTCAAATTTCAGACAAACGATCATCCACACTGTACATTTACTCGCCCATTGTATATTTACTCATCCACTGTATATTTTCCAAATCTACGCTTGAAATCAGAAGATGTTTGAAATTTAATGAAATATTACTAATATTCCAGGAAATCCATCGCAAACTTAAATTCTCAATTCCGATCAATTAGTCCGCAAACTTCGGACAAACAATAGTTTAATATTGCAACAAACGTAAATTAAATAATTTAATATTTTTCATCTAACAGTTTGACCGTCGAATGTATACCTTTGTGTATTTGTATTTGTGTTTTTGTATATTTCTATATATTTGTCCCTATCTTTTATTTTTATGTTTATTTTTATATTCATATCTTGGCCACATCTTTTATATCTTTCATATCAACATTCCGGAAAGTACATGTGTTACGATTTATATTTGAAGAAGCAAATGTATATATTACAGTGTTTGGATGTACCTAACATTAGTTCTTAGTACAATGTTTACATCGGAAAAATGTTTGGACCACGTCAGTCAGATTCAGAGCGTGAGGAAAAGGAGACGAGAGAGATAAAGATAGGAGAAAAGATACATACGGCGAAAAACGCGCGTTCTTCGGCTAGTACCGAAGAAGACGTTGCCAACAGAAGAGGATCACAAAGTAGGAATCTTGTGAAAGAGAACCGCAAAGAGTGGAAGAAAATTTACGAGTTTCAGTGAGTTTAATTAAACTATTAAAAGCCAACGTTTTGCAAATACTTCATATTTCATTTGCGAATTCTCTTCATTTTCTTTCTTTCTCTTCCTTTTTCTTTTATTTCCCTTTTTTTTTCTAACCAGTTTACAGAATTGAATTCTGCTGCTTGACATTTTAAGAAACAGTATGAAATTAATTTCTTATTCTTCCATACAATTAAAATTGTACGAAATTGTGAAACAATTTTATCATCATTCCTAAACCATTGCATTATTATAAAATCGAAATCTTTTTTTTTTTTTTTTTTTTTTGATAATTAATGTGATTGAAATCTACACTTTCGATGCAATAATTTCATATTAAAATTCCTCAATTTTTCACATACAATTTCCGTTTATTTTATTGCCCGTTCATTAATGAGGTTAGGAGAAGAAGTTGCAAAAGGAACAGCATTTACGAGATCAGAAAAAGTTCTAGGAGGTTAGAATTTCGCTATGGGTTTAATTAATTCGAGTCGTAGACTGGGAATATTTATTAAGAGGACAGTTCTGCGTGTATATTCGAACCTTTGAGCTTGTTATTTCTATGTACGGCTTGTTAACGTATAACCAAACTAACCTCAACCTAACCCAAACCTAACCTAAATACACGCATAATTTATTTAGTTCGACGATACTCTGATAAGTATTTGCTTAACGAGATACGAGTATAACTTTAATTTAACTGGGACTTTACTGAAACCGAACATAAAGAAGAAATTCTACTATTTTCTATGCTATTTTTAATCAATTTTCGATCGTGATACACTAATACTGCCGTTTTCCATAGAATTCGATGTATGCAAAGAGGAAGAGAAAAGAAAGGAATTTTTTATTAAGAAAATACACATGCATTTTTGCACTTTCAAACAAGAAAAATATAATTGCGAATATGTAATTCACTTGGAAACATTCAGCCTTTTCCTTTTTCATTTTTTTTTTTTTCAAATTTATTATATCTGTATACGATAAAGAAATATTTACAATACAAATTATTACAGCTACAATGGCGGATAACAAGAACGAAGTGTTACCAGAATGTGCTGACGATAAGAAATGTGATAATGACGAAGAATGTGTTAACGACAAGGAATGTTCTGTTGACGAAGTGGATTCTAACGACGAAGTGGATTCTAACGACGAAGTGGATTCTAACGATAAAGAATATTCTGATGACGAATTTTCTAATGTTGAAGAAAACGAGAACGGAGAGCGGCGGGGGCACCGGAGCAAAAGGGCCATAATCGACCCACCGCTAAGAACGCCGATGTACTATGATCATAAAGGAAAGCTTAGGAAGCCCTTCCGTATACCACGGAAAAAATTTAGATAAATTTCTTTATGTCGACCGAATCGATCAAAACCAAATAAATTACGATAAAATATATAACACATAGTTTCAATTTAAATATATTAACAAACTTTTTGAATTATTATTCATTTCTTATTAATTATTATTAATTCTTATTATTATTATTCATTTCATCTTAAACATTTGCAAACCTAAAGTTTCGCAACTGTAGATCGTTGATGTTAAAACCTTCCGATTTAAAAAGACAAATTTGTACAATGCAGAAATAGATTGGAATAACGCTAAATTAAAACAGTCAAATACTATCGACTACTTTTTTAATTTAATCCATTCGAAGTTCCATAAATTCGAAAATTTCTAACCTCGTAATTCTTCGAATCGGTAGGAAAATTGTGTTACGGTACTTTTCGTGACTACCTAATTTCAAATATAGCGTGACCTTTAAACAGTAGGGTAGATCATTCTTAAATCGTGTGAAAATGCGTTTCAACTAAAGATCTCATTGTACCGAGTGACTTTTGACCTGGCGAAGATAAGAAATGATAAGTGGCAGCGACAGCTGCAGGGGATGAAACGAGATTGGCCGTGAGCCAAGACGTGTTTAGCCACATTCCACGGGCCACGGCTCACGGGGGATCCCCTGGGGCTACAGCCTTGCACCGTCATGAATGTAGCGCCATTCCCAACACCAGCCAAACCTTATTACCAAACACTTGCCTCGAATTATTAAACAGCCGATCTACAATGCAGATTTGTCCTACCGAAATTATTCGACGTTTCGCTTGATTCATGGCCTTTTGCTCCTTTGGCTACTTTGGCAATCTCTTCTCACAGCGATTTATGACTGTTCGGTAAAACGTGAGAAATGAGCTTCAAGTTACTAGACTTTGCAAGACACAGTTGCTGGGAAATTTTGGAACGTTACGTTTCTGGGGATTTTTCAGGGACATATCCGGTTCCCGGGGAATTTTCGAATTTTTAGTTTCTCGGATTTGCAAAATATGGTGGGAATTTTCCAACTGTTGGAAGATTAACATTTTGTAGTTTCCAAGACTCGAGATCTGCGAGAGCCGAGTTCCCCGAATTATGTAATTTCTAAATTTCGTGTAATCGAAAAGTTGCCAGAAGGTACGAACCGTTTGAGTTTGAAATATTTGAAATCGCAAAATTTCGGAAATTTGGAATTTTGCAATCTTAAAAATTGAAAGATTCTGAACCATCGAGATCTTACAGATTTTGATATTTTAAACTGCCAGATTTAAAAAGAGTTGAAATCTTCCAATTTCCCAGTCAATTTGCCAAATTGAAAAAGACAAAGCTCCGAAACGATAAGGAAATTGCAGATTGGATTGGTCCGTGAAGAGAAGTAATTAGATCATTTTTCTGGATCTGAAGAAAACACGACTTCATAAAAAGTATAATTTCTGATTCATGAATTTTCAACGTCGTTTCAGCTTCGTTTCACTGTCCGTGAAAGAATTCCCTGAGAAAAAGAAATCACAATTGCCTTTTAATCTTTGCCTGCTCCTTTGAAGACCGGAAATGGATTCCCCGACGCCAGATAGCGCGAACGTCGCTGGAATTTTAACAAGAATGCGACATCTTCCACTCGACTTCAAATCAAGCCACATGAAATACGAAAATAACTATTTTTCACCAACGATGCGACCATTGAAATACATTTTCCACGAACTAACAAACGGACATGTTTTTTCTTAACAAAAATTAAAGCTGACCAATTAATTATTTTCATGTAAAAATAAAGAAGATTCGTGTCTTTTACTTGTATAGAAAAATATGCCAAATAAATTCATTTCAAAGTTAAAAACACGTTGAATCTGTAAATTATTTCCATTCGAAGAACAAAGAAACCGATTGTTATAATTCTTGTAATTTTGAAAAACGAATCATTATGGTTATTCTTCTATTAAAAAGAGAAAGTGCAGTTATGTCTCTCGCATAATTTTTCAGCACAAACATTTTTATAACATTATCAATGTTTCACAAACAACAGTACACTGTTACCCGTTTCGTTGTTTTTTTCAAATCTTTTTATCGACAGCTGCAAATTCAGTGAAATGATAGAGTTACTAGATAAAAAATCAAACGATAAATAAAATAATTAACGACGCACTATTTTTTCTTTTTTTTTTTTTAAATTAATTAATTACGATGTGAACGATTGTAAAAATCGTCAAAAGACTAGTGGAAGAAATAACCGTGAGTCGTTTATGCAATAAGCCAAAATTTCGATAGAAATTTGCATTGCCACTGATGATCATAATAGCTGAGATACAAATTAATCAAACAATGAAATGAGAAATAACCACGTAATAGTGGTACACAAAATGAATTTAATAAATCCGGCTCTAATTATTGTTACTATTATTGTCGTTATTGCCGTTGTTGCATTACTATTGTTATTATTATTATTGATCCAATTTTCTGCATCACGGTTTCTCCGTAATTACACGTTCCACAGTTTCAGTTTCATAGGTAAATTCGATTCTATAGCTATCGTGCTGCTCTCTATCTGGGGATTTCGCGTCGAGCGACCGCTTGGAACGTGACTTCCGGAAAACGAGACCACTTTCACGGTTTGGTTGACGAATGGATCGCGAAAAAACACAGGAAACTGGCGAACTACCCGTCCCAGCGAATTTCCAAAACTCGCATCGACTTTGATTTGTTTTTCTACAGGATGTTCAAGAAATAATGTATCTTCTATGAAAATAGCGAAAAAAACGTGTAGTTTAGTACGGATCTATATTTTTCGCTGAACTAAGGTTTATTGGAATGTTGTTTGAAAATAAAACAGATACAAAATGTGAGGAAATACGAGTGTGTGATCGAGAAGGAAGGAAAATATATTAGTAGCCATTGAACACGTAATGCTGTTCTATAATTTCATATCAGCTGTTTTACAGGCAAACGTATCCTCCTAATTTGAATAAAAATTTCCTTTTTCCCATAGATTATGAATTCTCAATCGCATGTACCTTTAAATAAAAAACACTGATACTAATACCCTAATTATATACATCTGGTGTAGATTATGAATTTTGAATTGTACGTATGGGTTTAATAAAATACTAGTACTAACACGTCGATAGTTTTGGCCCCCCATTTTTAAGAAAATTTTGGTATTTCGCACAAATTATAAATTGCAATTTAATTATAATAAAATACTGATGCTAATACACTAATGATTCCTCCTTCGAATCGGGATACCTTTAATAAACTTGTAGTAAACATTTCGCATACGATATAGGTTATGAATTATAAATTCTATACACAAATCGATCTGAGTGCGTTATTTTAGCGTTTTTTTCATCGTTGGAATTCATAAATAACACAATGTCAGACGCGCACATTGCCTCTTACCGTTATTGACGCTTATGAATCGATTATATTTTTGAGGTTATGTTGCAACCTCGCTAAACGAAATGTCGTTTCCAATGGCAACGTGCAAGCCACAGAGTAATCACAGAGAGGAGCGGGAAAATCACTTCGTTTTATCGTCGAACTTCTTAACGCTCAAAAAAAAAAAAAAAAAAAAAGAAGAAGAAGAAAAAAAAGGAAAAAATATTTGTATTATTCATTCGTGCGCTCAACGGTATAACACAAAACGATAAATCAAATGTTGAACTATGCGGTGAACTATGACAAAACAACTGTTGGACAGCTGATATGCTAATAAAAATCGTCATAAATCAACATTAGAATCGGCGTTGTCGGTTATTCCAATCGAACGACACGATTCGCGTGTCAGAATTTCTAGAATAACGATTCGTTTTTCGCCCCGGGATGATTAATTACGTACGATCGATGTACTCGTATTCTATAGCGAAAAAAAAAGAAACTAGGAGGGGGAGGGGAGGGGAGGGGAGGGGAGAAGCGACGTTAATACTCGGTTTGAAATTCTCGAAAAGAATCGATTTTATTAATGTTCCGTCACTAAGTTTCCTTTTTATCGGCGCTGGCGTTTCGATGATAATCCCCACTGACAATGACTAATGCGCCATTCCCACAGATAAACTGTCGTGGATCATCCACTCATAAAATATCGAAACGGGAAGTGCCGTTGGTAAAGTTACTGAAGCATGACAGTTGGGTCTTTACGCGCGAATTATCGAGCTGATCAATTCGATTAGATTAAATATCGATTAGACTAAATATTGGCGAGATAAGGTTGGATTTTATTGGGAACTTACGTCTTCTTAAGGTAGGTCCTGGCCAGCTATGTCAGCCAAATTGAAGTTCCTTGGTAAACGACAAGTATAGAGGTGACATGGTGCTACGGAGGAATTTATATTTATTTTAGAATGTTGCAGGTTAATAGAAATAATCAGGATATGAGAATAAAAAGTTGAATCGATCGATGCAACAGAGCTGACCTACGTCATAGTCATAGCAATTCCAAGTATTTTATTCAGTGCAAATTATAGGGCGGATCGTATTGTTAAAAACAAAAATACCGGAAACACAAGTTCGTTTGAAAAATGTTACAACGTCCAGTAAACTTCACTTGTGAATTTTCCACTAGCAGCTTCGTTAGAAATATGGTGATAACAATTTATTGAAAAATCTGAAATAGTCATCAATTTCTAGGTTTATATATTGGCTTGGCGACTAAGTGACTGCGGATTTTGTCATTAGGTGGTAATGTCAAAATCCGCAATCACTTAGTTGCCAAGCCAATAAGACCTGCCTTAACATATCTGTATCGTGACAGTATCCTCCGGAAGTAAAACACGAGCCGAGGCTCGTAAGCCACGTTCTTCGCGCCTCTTTTTCCTAAGAAGAAATTTCTTGGCTGTCTGTACTTTTTACGCGCGCACGCTGCAAACAATTCAGAAATAGACAAAATAGCAACTTCGCGTAACGCGTTACAACTTCATCATAACACACGGTATTTTGGACGCCGAAGCTACCGATATTGCATATTCTAAAAATACCGATGAAGAAATTTCCTATTAAAAAAAAAAAAAAAAAAAGCAGTAGGAATTTTCGTTTTACGACCCTTCTTCGTTTTAACATTTTATGATAGGAAACGCGTGTCTTCAACTGCCAATTTGGCCGTGAAAACGAGACGAACTTTTCAATTATCCTATCGAGGATTGACATCTGATAGAAAATCTGATAAGAGACGGCGAGTGATAAAAAAAGATCACGAAATATCGAACAAGACATGTTGTGAAAAAAAAGAAAACTATACAGAACTACTGTGTTGGCAACTAAGAGATTGCAGATTTTGTCATTACCACTGTGGCGGCGCTCGACAACAAATACCGCCACTTGACACTTACTAGCACCGGACGACGGCAGCGCAGTTCACAAAGAAATATTGGTGGATTCCAAATCCATAATAAAACAAGAGAGAAAACCAGTAAACCGACAGAACACATCTCTGACACCGCATAACACAGGTGTAATTGTAAATAATATGTGAATATTGTAAATAAACCTATTTGACATCCCCCTCCCCCGCCCCCTCCCTATTATCCCCCCCAAAGGCATACAGCGCCAAAATGTAAATTACCGATAAGTCCTGTTTTGCGACCAAGTTTCAGGACAAAAAAAATCAAGCAAGAACAAAATTACATAAAAGCTCCGCCCCCCAGCGGCTTAAATCCAAAGAATAGATTTAAAATCACAAAAAATTGTAAAACACCGACACATAATATAGTATGGCTACGTCGTACCGTCGCGTATCGGTACTTTTGCCTAGCACACCATTACCAAAATTCACAGTTTATTATGAATACCAAAATGTAACGAAAATTGTATCCTTGGTTAAATAAACATCATTAAAAAAAAAAAAAAAAGTGGTTAACGCATTAGGTTACGAACGTTCGGGACCCGGGTTCGAATCCCGGTCACCGTAGTTCCGATTTTTCTTCCGCGCATCTAAATTAGAAGAAAAATAGCAGTATCCAATCAGCGATATCTACAGCCAGCGCTACAAATATCACGGACAATACATACCACCTCACTACTTAATGACAAACTCCGCAATCACTTAGTTGCCAACCCCAATATAACTAATTCGTCAACCTATCTCACTAATTGTTTACTAATTATTTGCCAATTAGTAGCGCTGATTAGGGTCACTGTAGGAAATCAAGCGTGCAAATACTGTTATTTAAATATGTATACATTTACAGAATACACGTAATTGTTATAATTGACAACTTTCCAGATGATACGAGGAAAGATAATAAATAAAAAAAAGAAGAAAGAGAGAAAAAAGTGGTAGAATGAAGAAAATGGTAGAGATAAATGTGTGCAATCAGCGTAAATCCCTGGACCCTCGAGTCTAGAAAATTCGAGCAGATCTTGACACGAGTGCAAGATTATTTATATTCAAAAGGGGGATGAAAGCTGGTAAAGCTGTCGAATAGCCGGTCGACGTGTGGTGAAATATGAAAATATTGCCCGTTTCTCATAACTGGCAAGACTACGTTCGTTCCATCTACCCGGATGGTTCATCGAATTCATTCCATGTTCTAAAATGTATCTAGCAACGGCTATAGCTCAATGGAAAGTTCAACCAATTTTCCAACCAAGAATATTCATAAAATTGATATCGATATCGTATGGAGATAAAATATTTTATTATCAGGATATTAGTGGATGATATTCTTACAATATTATAATTTCTTATTAAATTATTTATTCTTCTGTATTTATAATTCTTATTTTTTTAATTTATTATTTATATTGAATATAAATAGTATTTATTGTAGTATTATTTATTTATAGTAATAGTATCTATTTATTGAATATAAATAATAATATAAATGTTAATATATTATTTATATTGAATAAATATAATTCGTTTCATTGTATCGTAGAATTTGTACAATATTTGTCGAAATTTTACAATGTATAATTCGATTTGCTTTTTCACGTACAATTCCCTCTTTGCCTGTTGTAGCAGAATTACCAGCGACAAGGGCACATCCTCAACCCGCAAATTCGAAAAATTAGGAAACTTTGGCGATACGTGGAGGATATGTGGGTATGTATCGGGCAATTTTTTTCCTGTCCAAACTCCCTCTAAAGGGATCAGATTGACCCGTGAAGATCCGGGTATTTTCCGATTCTACATTTTACAACCAGCTAAAAGTTTCAGAAATTTTTTATCAAATAATAGTCCTAATTGAAGCAAGTAACTTTCGTCTAAACATTCTCGTTCAGTCTCGTATAGATCGCGCGTCACAAGCTACAAAAATTGCCGAATCCGTAAGGGTCAGTTTTAACCCCCTAGGAATGAATTTGAGAAGCAAAAAAATTTACGTAAAAAAAATATACATATAATCCAAACCTTCATAATTTTTTTAATTTGGAGGTTAGGGATTTCATGGACACTCTGTACATAAAAAATCTTTGAAAATTTTAAATCTTTAAAAGTCCGCTCAAAGAAAATTTTGAAATCGCTCAAAATCGTCACTGACATTCTCAGCCACGAAATTTCGATCGATTGTTATCAAATAGTAGTCCTAATTGAAGCAAGTAACTTTCGTCTAAACATTCTCGTTAAGTCTCGTATAGATCGCGCGTCACAAGCTACAAAAATTGCCGAATCCGTAAGGGTCAGTTTTAACCCCCTAGGAATGAATTTGAGCAGCAAAAAAATTTACGTAAAAAAAATATACATATAATCCAAACCTTCATAATTTTTTTAATTTGGAGGTTAGGGATTTCATGGACACTCTGTACATAAAAAATCTTTGAAAATTTTAAATCTTTAAAAGTCCGCTCAAAGAAAATTTTGAAATCGCTCAAAATCGTCACTGACATTCTCAGCCACGAAATTTCGATCGATTGTTATCAAATAGTAGTCCTAATTGAAGCAAGTAACTTTCGTCTAAACATTCTCGTTAAGTCTCGTATAGATCGCGCGTCACAAGCTACAAAAATTGCCGAATCCGTAAGGGTCAGTTTTAACCCCCTAGGAATGAATTTGAGCAGCAAAAAAATTTACGTAAAAAAAATATACATATAATCCAAACCTTCATAATTTTTTTAATTTGGAGGTTAGGGATTTCATGGACACTCTGTACATAAAAAATCTTTGAAAATTTTAAATCTTTAAAAATCCGCTCAAAGGAAATTTCAAAATCGTCGCTGACATTCTCAGCCACCAAACTTCGATCGATTAAAAGAGAGGGTAGAATTTTAATCTGACGAACAGGTGGAACGAGAAGGAATATCATCTTTTTCTACGCGCATATTCCTTCCATGTGTTTCTATTGATTGATGGTGGGGTTAGCCAGAGGCGGACAGATACAGCGTATACGTATGTGGAAATGCGCGATGAAATTCGGCACACATTGTTGGCGAGTAAAAGCCGTGACGTCGATAGAAATCCCAGTAAACCCAGAAACGTTAAATCTCCGGATAGCCGGTTGTATTTTGCCGTGACTTTAGCCGTTCATAATCATAATCGGGGCTCGTGCTACGAACTCCTGCATTTGCAGCAATCGATAGGGTCTACGATCGTAACACAGTTTCATCCTTTCATCCTTTTTTCCAATCAGTATGCTCGTGTTTCGTATTTTTCTGCGTTAGGATTTCCACTACTTTAACGAGCTGCTTACAACAAATATAAACAAGAAAGTACTAATATTGCAAAAATATACGACTATTTTTTAATTTAATTTTTTGGACTATACTATACCAAATTGATACATTTCTATAGCAAGAGCCTGGTTCAGCATGTTAATATAATCACTCTTCAATACGTGGTAATGGAATAAAATATAACTGTGAAGCACTAATAGGTTGGCAACTAAGTGATTGCGGATTTTGTCATTAGGTAGTATTGACAAAATCCGCAATCGCTTAGAGTTGCCATTCCAATATAGTGTTGATACAATGGAATATAGTAAAGTGTATTAAATACTTCGTTATTTTCTTAATGATCAGATTAAATATATTTCTATATTAATACTATGTATCAACATATCAGTAGAATTATTCTTTAACGCTTTCGCTATGGCCGGCTTGTCCGACGCGTCACTCCAGCCGAACGAGCCGCCGCGTCAAAACAGTGCACGGTGCGCGAGAAAGATCGTCAGCGGTCACGTTTACGCTTCACTGCAAACCGAGCTGCTGTGACGGTGTTTACCGAAGAAAAAAACCTTCCTCAAAACAGAGTATTTATAACTTCTTAACACGCTCACTTTTAATTACAATTTCGAAACAAATAACATTACAGAATATAATAATATAATATAATTGTATGATATTAATAGCTTTTAATAATGGTATTGCGTGTGGTATTTTTCGAAATACCAAATCAACCAAAAATTTCAAATCTACCATTGGTATCGCGATTCGCTCCACAGTTCCCATCAATCGACTATGATCGACAACACACTTCGGTTGTTTAATTATTTTTTACGTGCGATAATGAAGTTTCGTGTCAACAAATTCTTCATCGTGGAAAGAGGACAACATATACACTGTCCTCTTGTTACGCCATTTTATTGTTACATTACCATATTATGTGGTATATCGCATGCAAATGTAATTTTCAGAATGTCACAATAATATTAAATGCTTCAAGTACATTAAACCTAAAATATACTGAGGTAAATTATACATATTATACTAATTTGATACGTTCCAATATAAAATAATATACTTAAACATACAAATATAATTACGCTCTAACTGTACTGGGTTGACAACTAAGTGATTACGGATTTTGTCAACACCACCTAATGGCAATATCCGCAATCACTTAGTTGCCAACCCAATATATCCATACAACTTGATATACAATGTAATATACTGTGTAATGAACACAGAGATATATATCAAATATATACAATACGCTTTATCGCGTATTCAATGTTGTTAAACTTGATACAACATGTAGTATATACCGAATATACGTAATATACTTGGCTATATTCTAGTATCCCAATATAGTCGAAACCACTAAAATATTTGAAATATTCGAATGCATTTCAATCCGCCATTACGTTTAACCGTATCAAATGTACTACGTTTTCATATATTACTATAGTATATCTTCATTTGCATCCTATTACATGGTACTGCATCAGCACGCGGAGATACCGTAATAATTACTTTTAGGCTCCTATAACTCAAACATCGCGATCAAATAATTTCCAGAGAACAATATCGTGTATCTGTCTTGCAAATCGTTCTATTCGCCGATAGATATTAGGTTGGCAACTATGTGACCTACATTACCACCTAATGACAAAATCCACAATCACTTAGACGCCAACCCAAATAGAAACGAACAGAACGCACTGATGAAAATGCGCAAACGTAAAATTCAAACGATTTGAAGAGTTTCAGATGGAAGATAGAGGAGAGGCGCGTAGTTTCTATTCAATTACCTATGGCTGTCTGTTCGCGTGGTTATTAAAACGGATAAATCTTGTTTGTCGTAGCTTCTTCACCCGATTGCAATTTTCCGCGCCGAAACATCGAATTAAATCGCTCTCGCATGGATCCGCACGGTTGTTCGCGTGCGTTCGTCCAATAAATTAGAAACAATTGGGCGGATTAGAATTTCGGTTGGTTCACGCGACCCTGCCATGTCATCGAGCTAGTTGATCCTACAGATAAGCACATGTAAATAATGCGCTATTACTTTCACGCCTAACCTTTCACGAATAACAGATTGGCCCATAAACGATAGGAAATTGTTCTCAGCTTTGCCACACGTTCCGAAGTAAAAGTACTTTCGTTGTATGCAGTGGCTGATGAAGATATTGCAACGCATAGCGCAGAAAATTGCTACGAACGTATTACGTGCACTACGCGTGACTTTTCTCATATTTTGCGGCATCGAGACACGAGTATCGCGGTTGTAACAGTAAAATTTGAAACTAGTCTGAAAATGTGTACAAAAGCTGCAAGATGTTTGTTTCAAACGTACGTTAAGCGAAAAATTAGTACACAGCATGAATAGCAGTATTAGTTTAGCAACTAAGTAATTACTGACTTTGTCAATAGGTGGCATTGGCAAAATCCGCCATTACTTAGTTGCCAACCCAATATATTGAATACCCAATTGGTGCTGAAGACGATCCTACTAAATATTACGCTTTATTAATTTAATGAAGGATTAATTGTTGAGTGTTTAAATATTTTGATGATCCTCGACAAGTAGGTGTTTTGTAATTGACATTGTATAGTATAATAAATGCAAGAGCCGAGTTGCTTGGAGGATTCGTTTGTATTGAAATTTGATAGCGTTGAAACGACATGGAAACTTTGCACGACGTTCAAATCGGTGTATACGGAATATCGTTTTTTGAAATTTGAATTTGAATTTTATCTCTTATCGAATGCCACTGAATCGCGTTAATAAAGAAGAAATTTACTATAAAACATGTATGCCAGAATGTAGAATTTACAATGAAACTATGGATCCTCGTTAGCGTGTGTTAATTTATAATTTGAATATTCCTGTGATTTTCTCGTGTGAACTGATATTTGGGAAAATTGCCGTGAAGCTTCCTGTAAAACCTGATTTAACGCCTGAAGAAGTTTCCTATTCAACGTAATAATTTTACAATGCATAGATTATACCAAACGGATTTACAAATGAAGAAAGTATAACAGCTGAACTACAAAGTTTCTTCAATTCTAACTATTCTAAAAATTCTCACGAATGTGGGATATGATGAAGTAGAATAGCCGACGAAACATAGAAAAGAAATTCACATCGAGTAACATAATAAAAAAAGCGTTACAAAACTTTCAAATCTAATCGAATAATATTTATGTTAAAATGGAAACACATATTATTACAATTTGAACAAATATGATCCGTGTAGCTAATTATGTTGGAAATTAATTGCCTAGGGCACACGGTGATATACGTGAAAGGGACAGTGTGGATGAGTGAAAAAGCTGAAATTTGTCGAGATATAGTACATAACATATATTATAAATACAAGATATAACATATGTGAAGCCTCTATATTATTCGATATCAAGGTTTCTCTACACAACAGTTGTGTGTTTTGTTTGAAGCCCGTATTTAGTAAATATTCCATTATTTGTTTATTCCAACCACGTGCGTCTAGTTCTGTTAGTTCTATGCTATTTGCTTTCACGCAATATTGCATGTACATTATGTACAAAAAAATAGATTAAACGTGGAGATTAAATTATAATATATATATATATATAATTTAACCTCCTATATTAAATTTTAAATATATATATATGTATATATGAAAATATACAAAAGCGCTGGACCAAAAGAAGTTTAAAATTGCTACTTGTAAAGTAATGTATTACCAATTTGGTTAACAGATTAGAGGAAGGGAATATTGTACATGAAAATAAATTATGAAATTATGTATGAAAATAAAGCATAGAATTACATGCGAAAATAGATTATGAAATTATACATGGAAATATGCAAATGGATGGACTAAAGAAAATTTTTACTTGCCAATTAGTTAATAGATTAATAAAACAGAATATTATACATGCACGAAGATTATAAAATTATACATGGAAATATGCAAGGGGACAGACTAGAAATAGTTTCAAATTGCTATTTAGTTAGAAAAATTTACTGAATGTCCAGCTGGACAAATTGTAAAGCACAAATTAAATAAAAGAAAAAAGGAAAAGAAAAAAAATTGCTACTTGTAGATTAACATACTACCAATTGGTTAATTGGACAATGAAAGAGATAAATGTAATGAAATATAAAATTATATATAGGATTAGATTAGAAAATTATCCATGGAAATAAATTGTCAAATTATATATGGAAATATGCTAAGGGGAGAAATAAAGACAATTTTAAATTGCCACTAGTGCATTAAGATAATATATTGCCAATTGGTTAACAAATTAGTGAAACAAAATATTACACATGAACAAAAATTATAGAATTAAACATGGAAATATGAAAACGAGTGGACTAAAAGAAGTTTAAAATTGCTACTTGTAACTTAATACATCATCAATTGGTTAATAGGTTAATGATACAAAATGTCGCATTTGTACAGCGTTACTTGCCCAAAATGGCGGGTATAGAATAAAAACGAGGAAGAAAGTTTTATTGGAAAGTTTAAAAAGTTCAGGCGATCGACAGTTGCGTAGAAGTTAAGAAATTAATAGTTCAAAAATTCTTTCCAGCTGTTGCCGCACAGTTTTTCAAAAATTTTTTGTAATAACTCTTAGGGAAAAAAGAAAAAGCGCAAGCGATTTGAAAAGCTATATTCGTGACGTAAAAGCTCCCAATGAACGGAACAACGCTTTATTGTCAACAAATATTAAAATTATTTATTTTCTACTAGAAAGTAAAAAATTTGTTCCTATTGTTTCTCGAAAATTTCTAAAATGTCTAGTCCCACAACGGAACGAATAAAAATTTTATTATCGAACAATATGGCGAATAGCGTCGTTGACGACTATCACAGATATCAACGATCGCTTGTACTTTTATCATAAAAATCTTTTTGACGAAGATATCGAAGGATATTAGCTGAAAAGCGACGGAGCGAAATTTCTATCTTTATAAATCTGCTATCAGATTTAATCTCTATAAATCTTCAGTTTGACGTACGATTTCTAATAAGACTATTATATGGCCTCTTATAGTTCTCCATATTAGTACCATAAACGAGACGAACATAAGTTACATTGCGTCGATCATGAAAGAAATTACTTGGCGTCTATAAAAGAGAAAAATCTTGCAATTTTGCGATGTTGTTAAATTTGCAGAGGATTAGAAGAAATGTTGAAAATTCCTTCTCGGAGATTCTTCGATTCATTCGATTTATTTGTTATAACAAAATAGCAAGCGTAGATAGATAGTGCATATAACAAATTAATAGCACGATAGTGGCAAATTATAAATAGACAGGAAACGAAAATGTTAGGCACGGTAGACATTCTCTTGTAAAAGAAATAAATATAAAAAATTGAATGAAATTGAATTAATTATACTAATTGTATTATTCATTAGTGTACTTAAAATTCGAATGGTACACGATTTAGAGCAATTCTAATTTTAATGAATTTTCCTTTTTTAATTCAGCTTAAAAAAGGAATATTATAAAATAATTTATTAAAATAAAAAAAAATTATTTAAAAGAAAAGTCTACACGATTAAGAAATTTATCGAACAAATCTTCCTTTCGAAACATCCATAAAATTCCATAGATAAACGAGATAAGCCTAGAACTAAAGAAACCATATACACGTTTCCTGTCTACGTTGAAAATCACCGGCTCTGGCATTTGCAGCATTTACCACTACAATTTTGAAATTCATAGAATGTAAACGACTTACTTGAAAAAGTAGGTGTCGTTGACGTATCCGAAAAAGGGAACAGTGTAGGTCAACATCCAAATATTTCCACCGCCGCAATCGTAGTAGGGTTTCGACCATCTACCATCCTCGTATTTCACCGTCAGGATTTCGTCTTCCTCGCGTTCCGTATGCGTCGTTTCGTTCAATGTATACGTGTGGAAACCTGGACAACGAAATAACAATGGATTTCAATAAACTTTACATGACAACAAGTGTATTTTTATTTGATTAATTTAAGATTAAATGTATAGAATGTAGAACATAAATAAGATAATTCAATAGTGATGTAACTTTTCTAAATGAAACTATGCTTCTATGACGCAGTTTGTAATTCTCTACAAAAAGGTATTGAGGCGCTCGAGTCGATAAATGAATAGTTCGAAAGATAGTTTGCCTCTGGTCTTGTAAAACTTATCGTATGAAAGACAAAGGAAACGTAAATAAGAAAACATCGCGTTGTTCCCTTTTGTCTTGCATACAACACACATACATACGTCGAACAACTTTCATCCGAAACAATGTTTCGTATTTCCGATATTTACAGAAATAATCACGCGTAGACGTTTATAACGGACATATGGCGTGTATCACGCTTATATTGGCAATCTATAATACTTAAACGGGTATTATAACAGTCGGGTTAAATTAAAAATAGTCTAGGTTACATTCATGAATACTAAACTGCGTATTTTTAATCCTTAAACCATAATACATTTTGACGGTAACCTAAAAAGCTGTGAACCTGAGTCTTTTATAACCTATACATTTTTCAGCAGGTAATGCTTGTTAAAAGAGATTCAAAAACATTCATATAACACTATCAAACGTTCTAAATTAAGGTTATCGTAAAACTTTTGTCGAATAACTGTTTCTAGGCGACAAAAGAAAAGTTTTCTACGCGTTACGTTGACAGAAACTCTTAACCCGGTCGAAATATACAAATATTCACATTTACAGATTAAGGGTTAACTTTATTGTCATCGTTTAGCATTAAAATTTACTACTGACGCTTACACGATATGTCTATGATAATAATTCGTATACTTCGATGGACCAGCAATAGTTTAGGTTAGATCGCTTCTAGATTAAATATATTGAAATTTATCACTTACCACTAACAAAATTTATCACCAGAACCGCACAAAGAAGTTAAATATTCTAAAACTAACTAATTCGATCGGCACTGCGAAGAAGAGAATAGAGAAATTTCTAAATCGCGAAGCTTTTATACGCATTACTTAATACTAACGCAGAACGATACAACCGACGTTGCTTGTACCGTTCCCGATGTTTACCCAAATCGAACTGATTGAAATTGTGAAACGCGGAACGCTAGCGCCGATTGAACGTTAGGTCACAATATAAGGAAAATAATACATGAACCGAGTGTATACATCATCTGTTATTCGATCCATAAGCGTTTGAATGCAACAAAACAAAACAGCTGCACAAATGTCGAAATTCTTAGTCATCTGTAATCCAATAATACGTATAATTATATATTAATATTAATGTCGACATTAAGCCAGATTATAATTAGATTGCGGATTTTTACGCATTTATAGGAGATTAAAAATTGGAAAATATGCAGAAATATACAACATATTCAAAGTACAGTATTTATTTTAATATTCAACGGGTGAAATAAATTTCTACTTAAATTCCATTTGTTCAATTAATTTGTATAAAAATCCGCAGTCTAATAATTACGTATGATCGAACAAGGAACTTATTTGATACATCTAACGTAAGTAAATTTAACGTAATTTATTGAAATGAGAAAAAGAGAATAACCCATGCTGATCTAGCAAATATTAGCCTCTAACGACACATCAATTTTATTGAATGTTCACGGTTTCAATGATCGTATCGTACAATGGACAAGGAAAATTTTTACAAAAACACAGTATATTTTATATTTTGATCCGACATATTATTCAAATATATCTCCAGCAAACAGAGGATTTTTCAAAAACACAAAGCAGGATTTTTTCAATGGACATATCGGATATTTTCGTATCGTTATTCGTATTTGTATTTTACTAAATACATTTCACTGGCACGTCTGACGATTTCGTTTCCCTTTGTTTCTGGTGTCTATTGGGAGATTATACGTTCACGATTTTCATTCGCCAACGAAGAAAATATCGAGTGAACCTGAGGAGACTGCGAGATATAAAATGACGAGATATTATCGAGCATGATCAATAGCGGAAAAATTAATTAACAGCTCGAAGCAGATTTTCTCGCATCTTCTCTCGTTGGGAAACAATGGTCAGCCTGTCGATTTCCTTTTTCATTCTGTTCATGGATAATAACTCGCGTATATAGGGAATCTTCGACAAAAAGTTACGTCCAACCTGTCCCGCGCGGTACTTTTTGCACTGTATTTTATTAAATAATGTAACGTGCATATTACTATAATTACATATACATAAGGAAAAAGTTATGTTAACAAGAATTACAAGAATATTGATTTTTTATAGAAAATGTTATTTAATGGAAATAGAAAATATAAATTCACATTTAATGTGAATATTTTAATAACGATATTATATAAACATAAGGAAAACGATAATAATATAAATTTCTTATTTATTCGGTATTACATTATATTACGTAATTTTATAATATTTTCATTTTAATATTCGAAACATGAAACATTAAAGACGATAATGATACAATATAAATATTAAATATTCATTTCAATACAAGTATTGAATTTCTGACTTTCTGTAATTAATAGTTTAATTAACAAAATGGAAATTTTCTCTGAAAATTTGTTTCAATAATTTGCATAAATAATTGTATGAAAATTTGCACAAATAATTCGTACATATAATCTGTATAAATAAAAGGATCTCGAAGACTGAAATTTTGGAAATCTACAATCTACGTAAGTAACAAAATTTATCATTTGCACTTATACAAATGTGTAAAAAAACTGTAACATGTAAAAAGGAGGAAAGGGAATTCTCTTTTTGATTTCTATAAGTAAGCACTTTTCAAACCCGGGATCCCATTTTTCATGGAACGTGGAGATTCTCCAAGAACGAAACGGTATCGACGATTTTTCCGTTTCTTACATTTGGATCATAAGATTTGAAGCGATATTCGAATCCGGAAGCCGTGCAAAATATACGAGACGCGTTAGGTGAGAAATTCAACTTCCATACATTTCTGATCGTCGATTCGACAGGCTACAGCTTCAGGCTCTTAAAAGAAATCTAGCATGAAGGGTGGAAAAGGGGTGGTTCCCCTCGTATCTCGACTTCGTTCATCGACAGAAGAGGCAACAGAAGAATTTTGTTCGAGATTACGAATTCTGGATGAAGTTTAACATTTCCCCTTGGCCCACCCCACTCTTCAACTCTCCGATGAACTTCGATCACGTGAAATCGATTTTGAAATCGTAATACCTTTACTCATACTTAACTAAAATCTTCTATCCCCCAGGCTTTCCATAATATTCGAACTTTAAATGAAATGTACATTATACGATCATGAAGGGTGAAGGTTCCGCCGAGTATAGGTTAGGTTTTAGTTAAATCAGGTAAAGTTAAGGTTATGTTCGATTTACATCGAATATGCCTCGTATAATGAAATATTATCCTTAAAGAAGATAATGGAAGACTTTGTCAATTGATATATTTTATGGTATTATAAACCAAAAAGACAAGCAGGAAAAAAGGAATCAATTTGTGCTGCTGGTTTTACAGCATTTTTTTATCTCATATTTTCCCAATGTAATGCTATACATTGTTAAATTGGTTAAAAATGAAATGTACATTATACGATCATGAAGGGTGAAGGTTCCGCCGAGTATAGGTTAGGTTTTGGTTAAATCAGGTAAAGTTAAGGTTATGTTCGATTTACATCGAATATGCCTCGTATAATGAAATATTATCTTTAAAGAATGGAAGACTTTGTCAATTGATATATTTTATGGTATTATAAACCAAAAAGACAAGCAGGAAAAAAGGAATCAATTTGTGCTGCTGGTTTTACAGCATTTTTTTATCTCATATTTTCCCAATGTAATGCTATACATTGTTAAATTGGTTAAGCGTTTGAAATCGTAGATTTAGAATGCCTTCAAATGGGAAATGGGAAATTTGTATCAAAAAAGTTGCAAGCCAAGATAAAGTTTGATTTATTGCCCCTGTTTTCCATAAACTTTTTAATCTGGCGACTGTTTTATTGTTGCACGAGATAGTGTGGCCCACTGCTATATCGACTAATATTTTGTACAGCTGTCGCAAGCGAATTCCACTGACGGATCATCTTCCGATTTACTAACATATTTAAATCTCAACGAATTTAAAAAAGAATTAAGAATAAAGAAGAATTTAGAAGAGGGAACGTTAACAAATTCAGAAAAAGAAATTTTAATTTAATTAAGGCTAATAGCTATGTACTCAAATTTCACATATTTAAATCTTTCAGTTTTGATGGTTAAAATGGAAATTTTCATGATTTATTAATATTTTACTTTTGTATAAGTTTCTATAATTTCTTTATTTCTCATTTCTATTTCCCCCAATCTTTTTTCTTCAAAATTCAATTTTTTTTTTAATCTCGGTCACTAACATTGTCTTCTCGCGAGATCACTATTAATTCCTAAATACTTCACCTAGAGTACTTTCGATGCACAGCGATACGAAACCACTTCCCGCGCTATTACTCTAAATAACCTAACTTAACCTTGCCTAAAAGCTTCATCGCCTTCTAAAACCGAGAACTGTCTCCTCACAATATTCTCCAACCCCATACTACACTATAATTTTCACTCCTAACGCCTAAAATTTCCTCTTCAAAATCAACCTAACCTCAATAACGAGCGGATAATTATAATTTACACGGGAAGGTACAGTGAGAAGAGAAAGTTTACAAAGTAGGAAGTATAAAGGTGCATACCATAATTCTACAAGATGGTTCTATATTTAATAAGATCAATGAATAAATGTAATGTACGCTACAGAAGACAAGGGCGGATACAAAAAAGTTTAAAGATCGGTGCATATGAAGTTTGGTTACTTCTAACTAGACTTGACATTTTTTTACCATGTTGGTAACAGTCACCTATCCCGTAGTATAATCGTGTAGTAAAATTATGGTGTCTTTTGTACCGTTTACTTTATAAAATACCTTCTGTCCGCTATAGATGACTGCTACCAATATCGTACAATATTAGTATAGGACACCCGTTACAAAAATTCATACTGTGTTGATTTTAAACTTTCTTTTGTACTTGTATACACTCACCATGTATACCAAACTACAGTTAAAGTGAAATAAGGTAGTGAGAGAAAGAAAGAGTGTGTGTGTGTGAGAGAGAGAGAGAGAGGGAGAAAAGAATAGCCAGTAAAAGGTCCGTTGAAAAACACAAACAGGGAAGGAAATTACCGCGAAGGGTCGAGCAGATGACGGAAATAGCGTTTCGTCGAAGCCGTTGTTTCCTTAGCCGCTTTCGTTTCCTCCTCTGTCTATCGATAACGCTCTTATTTGCCGTAAGCTTCCGTTCCGGACGAAATTGCTCGGGCTTTATCGGTCTCACCCTACTTCCGGCCTGGGGAATGCGAGAAACGTTATTTGCACTGGAATCCTGACAGCATTGTCTCCATTCGTTGAGCCCGCTTTATTCCACGATAACTTTACATCGCGCGATTCTAACCTATACTCGCTTCATGGACTAACTAAGATCACTGCGCTTTATTGTAGCTACCTTATATCCGGTTGGTGGGACACGATCCTGTTTCTACGAATCGACTGAAGATAACGCGATTTTCTTCGTGCTTTGTTCAGCATGTCCTTTGTTAGTTAACAATGTTTTGTGCCATTATTGATGACAGATATCGAATAGGCTGGGCAGCCATATGTACAAATTTTACAATACTTAGAAAGTTTACAAATTTAATAATATTTACAAAATTTACAAATATTGCAATATTTACAAAATTCACAAATTTTAAGAATGACCGATGTACTTTACTGCAGAAACTTACATGTATCTGGTTGCTGGAATACAGCCTCATTTCTATGGATGAGCTGAATATATACCGCAATTCCCTTGGTGCTTTGTTCAGAGTTTCTTTTTCATTGAGTGACAATACGCTGCCAGTCCTGGTAGTAGAAATTGGTAGATCGGGCAAACACATTTTTTATGCATTCGCGGGAAATTTAAATTTACAGATTTTACAAAAATTTTCACAGTGTGTAATAATACAGAGAAGCATACGGGATGCCCACTTATGAATTTGGATCAGATTAATTATAATACAAGAGAGTTTCCAAAATTTCAATTAAATTAACCCAAACCTAGAAATGACCCAATTACATTTCAGGAAAAAACCCATTCATTTGCATCCTCAAACGTGTATAAGCTTAATCAATAATCAGTGAAATAGACTATCCGCTTTATTGACTTAACTGATAATTAACAGATCAGCTACAGAAAAAGAATTCGAGATAATTAACCAAGGACGACCCGTTATACCAGCAACAAATAACCTAATTCTGTTTCATAAGTACACCAATCCTCTCTACATATATACACATTCTACATTTAAAGACAAACAGTGTTACCATCATCATGCTACCATTGTGCTAATTACTATTCACGTTTCAGAATTGGATTCTATTATAGATAATAGACAATATATAATACAGGTATAGATAACAGGTATGACACAATATAGATCAATTTAGATATACTTAATAACAGTGACTGCTGATATACTGTAATTTATCAAGCAATCAACTTGTGACCATTTTGAATATTTTATGGAAAGATTTCCCACTGTTATAAGGACGCAATGAGACCTCGTGGAGTCAAATATCTCAACAAGCCCCTGCTACCGCATAACCTCACTCCTAACCTAACTCCTACGCTGATTATTCGACTGAACAAAATGTCACACTTTTGAATTCTATCCGTGTGAAAATGCTTTTCTCAAGACCTTATCTCGTCTTCGCCTTAAATCTCCGTGAAACCATATTTCCGAGCATCCATGTTCATTTGGAACTATTCCTAGCTCTCACTAGCGAATATACCAGCAGCTGAATCTGGGATTCGGCTTGCGGGAAGATTTAAAGAGGACAGAAGCTGGCGAGAGGAAGTAGGTGAAACAGGCCTCGGTCGTGGGTGTATAAAGCGCGATGATGGAGGTTAGGATTAAGCGGAATAAATAACGGTCATGCGAAATAGAATTGGATCTTCCGCGTCCTTGATGTAGAAATACTCCTCGAAGGACGATTCTATTGCTCTGAATCGGAATTTTCCGAGACAAACTTTTTAAATAATTCGCATCTCATCGAAGAATGAACTTGTTGAAAAACTATTCGACGAGACGCTAGATAGAATTGAAAAAGAACGATTTGAAAAAGCGAAATGTCAATAATTTCGAATTAAAGTAGGATGCGATTTTGTATTGTCAATGACTCAAAGACTTTTGTACTGACCGTTCACATCGATACAAGCCACTTATTCATAAAACACGATATCCAACATGGCTTCGGGTGGTTATCATTAAATTGCAAATTCCTTGGACCATCGCTACGAGAAAGGAACTATAAACACTGAAAATATACGTTGACCCAAAAATTCCCTTAGGAATACTCAGAGGGCACCATGGTATTAAGTTACTGGAGAAAACATCTCGGAGATGCGAATTGCTAGCAATGCCAACCCCACGGTATGGGCATAGGGTGCAAAATTAAGAAACCCACGTTAACGTTGTTCTTAAGATTGAACTGGTTTAATCTCGAACACTAGATAGATCGCAGTTGGTAATTAATATTTTCACCTATGCTAATTAACTCTGACACTTTGATATTTATCATCCAGTTACGCAAAGTAACGTAACAGCCGGTCCCAGTAAATATTGCACGAATTCTAACCTATACTAGGATAACCTAACCTAACCTATGAATTGTTGATTAGATTACACGAAGAATTTATGTAGAAGGTTTTGTAACGAAGTTTCGTAATTCTAGAAGTTTTAATCCAGTAATGTACTTAAGTAATATATCTAAATATACTTGTCATATTTAGGTATCGTACTTAATATTCTTAGGTATCTTTATGGGAATAAGTCAGAATTATGGAAGCTTGTTCAGAATAGAACGTTAATCGTCAACTGATACAAACGAAATAGAGAAATTGTCAAGAAACAGAGTTGACCAATTTGACTAATAAAGTTCAGGTATTATATTAATTTTATTAAAACAATATAATATATATATATATTATTATTATCGTCTTTAAACACACCATAGTGAACATACTAAACTTTAAGACTTTACATAAATTCCCTACAAATTAGTAGTCTACCAGACACATCTCGCGTCGCAATTTCACAGAATAATTTGGGGTCTCCCCAGATGTTATCAAAGGATTTCCCAAAGGGCCAGTTTCTTCCTCTGTCGTTTCTTTCGTACCTTTGCTTTTACGATGCTCTTTCTGTGTCTTTTAAAACAAGGATGCCACAATAATTTAAGTCGCCGTTAATAGACACAGAGTGGAACACCAGCAGTATTTTTCCTGCCTCGTTATTTATCAACCACTAAGATTTTACGCAGCGCCGGACAATCGGGCCGCGTTGTTTTTTACCTCGTTCGAACTCTTTCCTCGAGCGGATCGCTACAACTGCAGCTCTTAGAAAAGCTACAGAGACGGCGCTCGACTTTGCTTTCCACCGAGTGATGCTGATTCACTTCCGGCCGAATTCGCGCAGGCTTTTAATTGGAAAACGGTTTTTAAAGTTGCCAAATGGAAACTTCTTAAGTGAATTCAGCTTTCGCCCTTTTGTCCGAAGCGATGGTAGCGTGAAAATGAAACAGAGTTAAGAAACAATTTCCAAACGAGTATTTGATTACAAACGAACCTTTCCAATGGAAATCTAGCAAAGCTTATTCTTAGAAATTAGTTCAATTTCGTGTGTTCCTATTTCCTTTTGTTTCATTAATATTAATATTGCTGTGGTGATAGGTTTTTGACGAGGAGAATTAAGATTGCTTGGGTCAGAACAATGGACCTGTGAATAAAACACCTACAGTCTAATAAGATCTAATTAACTCCATAATTTCACCTATATTATATGAAAAAATGGAACTATATATTCCCTATATTCCCTATGCAAACCTGCCACCTGAAACTTCAAACGAGATAAAACCTTCAGATCCTAACCTAACTTTACAGACACGCGTATGTAGATGAAAGGAGCAAGATGGCGTCTGCTTTCTTCGAACATAGTAGACGATAAATAACCGTTCATCGTTCGATAGGTGAATTCGGTCCAGATCAGACAGATTCCAATAACGTCTTTGTATCCTAGTTAGATTATTCCTGGGAAAAGAAAGAGAAAGAGGATAGTAGGTTTATTGCAAAGTACGAGAACAGAGGAATAGAACGTCGTGTGAATATTGGCTGAATCGTGGAGAAATCTGGATATATCGTCGGGCTACGACACTTCCAGCCGATAACGAAACGATATTAGCGGCGGTGTTGTATCCAGCTTAAACAGGATTTGCCCTCGTGATCACGTGATTGAGATACGCAGCTGGTTTTACGACGATCAGCCTTCCAAACGGTGGCTTTCATTATCAAATACCAGACTGGGCCGTGGTTAATGCGAATTAATTAAAAAGAGAACGTGCCCGGGGATAATCGTCCTGCTCCAGATTCCAAACTTGAAAGGGACATTTATGGATGAAAAGAGCTGAGTGCTGGAGAAAATATTCGACCGGTTTGAAACGTCAATTTTTAGGTTAGTTAGCTAGGTTATCTGGATTCTAGGGACTTTGATACTTCGCCATTGGCATTTGAGAAAAATCTTTGTCAAATAAATTTTGATGAAATGTTCAAATTGATAAAAACAATTATATTTAACAAAAAAACAATATATATAAAATATATATATGATAAATACAATATATGATAAAAACAATATATATTTATACATTGTAGCCAAGCCAACTTGAATAAAATTTTATTATACGTACTCGTCGAATGCAGAAATTCTAAGATCAACATTCTAACGCTAACAAGAAGTATATAACGAATATAAAAATAAATACAGAAACAATTGTGTATATAAAATATAAGATAAATTCAAATTTTCCTATAAAATTTTGTTCCATTGCTTCTTCCTTGCTGGAAATAAAATTAGACCGGGTATGTGTTAAATTCGACCACAAAATCACTTCGCCATTGCGAACATATTAAAATTCTTCCATCTGCTTCCATTTGTCAAGTCAATGAATCTCGAGTTATTTGAAAGTAGAACTAAACGAAGTTTACGCTCCACTGAGTATCTGTACTAAAACTATACAATTGGGTATCTGTATTAATACAGCTGCTTTCAATTACAAAGCCATTTTCAACCTGAAAATCACTATGAACTAGGGAATAATTCTCAGTATGTCCCTGTTGGACCTACGGCCATGTTTGTAAAGACATTCTTGATAAAGGTGGTCTGATGTATTTCCAGAGCAGGATCACGTTAGATTATTGATCAGAATTGGAAAGAGGAACAAAGATCCCGGTCGAAATAGCTTTATTCTCGGTCGAGCGAACGATGAAACATTTATCGTGTTCCAAGGCACCTGACTTGGGATTGGTGACATGTATTTCTAGCACGGATCCAATTCAGGCTGGATAATTTAAAGGAACATTTCATATTCTTAACTTGAAATTCGCCGGAATATTGATCAAGGCATTTGTACTTTCATAAGCAATGGAAGCAGGCGAATGAAACAATGAGATTTTTTAATCGTATCAAACTTTGTCAAAGACTAAATTAGCTTCAAATTACCTAACCTAACGAGGATCGAATAAGCTTCCACTGACGAAATCTTGATGTGCCATTAAAATTAATTGAACAACGTAAACACTCTGCATTGAATCTTCTAAATTGTAAAATAATTTTTTAAACGATTTTTTAACGAAGATCGAATAAGCTTCCACCGACAGGAACGAAATTACTCGATCGGACCAAAATTAATCAAACTGCCTAGATATTGCCTTGCAGGTAATTTGAAAGATTGTTTTCGAATGGTCCAGTCCAATAAGAATGAAAGAGGTTCCCATTCGCGAGACTTTTTACTGCATGGGAAATTAATCAAAGGCTAAATGAAATCTTGGTAGTGAATTAAACGAAGAAATGGCCTGGATATTCAGCCCCTAGATGGAAGAAGCACAAGAAGTATAAAAATACTGGGTTCCATAAGACAGGTCTAGCTAGGAATCGATCCGACCATTGGTCAATACTATTTCCACTTGCATCGATCAGCTACAAGGCCGTGCTTATTATGCTGGACTACACTGACCTTTCGCATCAGCCATCCAAGTTTCTTGTCAGATTTCAACAGCTCTTTGCTACAAGAGTGGCGATTAGATTTTCGCCCGACCTGGATCGTGCGACCAGACACCGCTAGGTATCGGCAAACGGGGCTAAACATATTTTCTACCACGGCCAGTCTGTCGTTCACCAGTCAGGTTAACTTTTCAGCTGGGGGATAATCGAATAAACGCTGGTCCCGAGGTGCTGACCGAGGCCTTCTTTTCTAATCGTTCCAGGCTCATCCAATGGAAACTATACCGGTGGGAATGATGGAAGAACGTCCATGTACTGTCACCGTTATAAATTAACGTAACACGACATTGGTGGATAAGAGAGGCCGGTTGTGCAATGCTGTAACCTTTAAAAGTCGAGTGACTCCACCGTGAAGTTAGGTTAGGTTGACATCGCGGTACTGGAAACTAAGCGAAGCTAGCAGACTGTGTCCTCAAGTTGTTCGTAAACTTATGATTGTTAATTTTCAATATTCTTTGAGTAAGTTTCTGAATATTACACTGGAATTTGGTGGAAATTCTGCAACACTCTCGAAGCCTGAAACTTCGTTTCGAAATACTGTAACAGCGAGGCACAATCGATCGAAGTGCAGGTGCTAAAAATTTAGTCCAAGAGGATTCGAGTGCTAGAGTTTGGAGATTTCAGATGCCAGTGGCAAATTGCAGGAAACTTGAAATTCTATCAATCGTAACGTGACACGGCATCATCTCGACTATGTCAAATTCTGGCAATCCCAATTTCGCACCTTATAACGTGGATAATTCCGAATGTCGACAGTCTCGGTTTAGAATACGAATCGAGCGTCTTGCTATCATAGGCATCAGCCATGTTACGCCAATAATTTCGTATTCATCGAGGAAAAGAGGATTCGCCTTTAAATATCAACTTATAAATAATCCTGACATTTCCTTTCTCGTCCAGTTACACATCCAACGACCTGAAAACACGAAACCACAGAGGTAGACGTTCTTGGTGACCCAAGAGTCCCGTCCTTTTCGTAATTCGTCTTACGACCAGCTCGTGACTGCATCAGCTCATCCAGTTGGAAACATCGATTCGAGAGATTTTAGATCTTAATACATAAAGGTCGTAGAGGGCGTGGCAGACGCGTTTGTAGTACAATCGGACAGAAGATTATCTTTTATACCAGAGTTTTATATTAGAACAGAAATTTGTCCAAATGAAATTTTGCAAGCTTAAATTTCCGAAAAATTCACAAGCGAATCCACAGTCTGTAAATTGATCGCTGGTTTCAAATTTCCCTCGACAAAATCTCCGAGGATAGATAAATATCAAGTAGCATAGATAAATATCAAATTCCATGATTCTGCCAACTTATCAAGTTGCAGAATTTTTCATTCCGATAATCGCGATTTCAGATGGCGCCACAGTAACAAAGAACAGTATCGACAGTGGCGTATCGATGACCAGCGCGCCCTGGGAAAAGTCTCTTGTCTAATCGACAATTGGTTGGCCGCTCGGTCCGATACGGATCGCAGTACGATCGAGTGTGGTTGCATACGTGCAGGGGCTGAATAGGCTGAGAGGAAAAAGGTGGCTGGCTATGAATGGAAGATGAGTGTTCCGGGCTTTCGTGCGGATAAATAGAGGCACACACGGTTTCATAGGGAACTCGTCGATCTGAAATACTCGCAGGATCAACCTGAATGTTCCATCTATCAGCTGCGATTCGAATTTGAATTTTCCTGGGATTTGTAAAGGTCTTTTATCCGATCCTCGTGACTTCTAAATGATCGTCTCTTTTCAGGATAACGGGGTCAATCTAGCGTGATACCATTTCACTCTGAAGCTACATTCTAACGTGCACATATACATATTTCTATCTGTTTTACGTTCTTCACTTTTTATCTTACTCTTTCGTGCGGCTACGTGTTTCTTTCATTTGCCTCTTACGTATCCGCTTATTACCTAACAATTATTCCCTTAAATTATCTATCGGCTTGGCAACTAAGTAATTGCGGATTCTGTCATTAGGTGGTATTGACAAAATCCGCAATCACTTAGTTGCCAAGCCAATACTTACGATCATCGTTGCTTTGTGTTCGACAAATATAAAATCAAAAAAACGTACGATGAATGTTGGATTATAATTCTGTGCGTTAGAAACCGTATCGAGGCAACTGTATCGTATCGTATTTGACGAACCATATGAAACAGAACTGTTCATCCTGCTGAAAGAAATATAAATGACGGCGATACAAAGAAGCAAAAATACTGGATCTTTGCTACGTTAATTAACGTTAAAGGTTACTTTCAAATAAAATTCGAGGTAAAATGGCGTTTCTAATTTTGCAGCAGCGAAATGTAGAGCTACTCGAGATTGAAATATCCCTATCCCGGCGTTGCTCAGCGTGTCTATGAAGCAGCCATTTCAATTTTACAATAGCGTGTCGTTTATCATTGTGTTTGTTCGCGAACTCGCAAAGTACTTATGAATAGAATGCCAAGTGGTAATAACTCTTGATGACAATACCTCCACAGATACATATATATAAGACAGGATAACGCGCATTATGAAATGTAGCGTAAATAAATACGAACACGACAGATGGCGCGATCGTCGTATGAAAATGTACAGGACCGGCGTCACCTTTTGCGGGGCCAGGTTCAAAAATATTGCGGGGCCTGAATACACATTCGAATTCTCCACTTAAATTTTACAACGAGAAATTATTTATTTACAAATACTGTTACATATTATATACTTTTTATAGACAGTTTTTAAAACAAATCCAAGTAATATTTTTTCGTATCCATAATTCGCTTTCAGGGGGCGAAAGATTCAACGAAAGTACAAAATCCGTAATCATGTATGACTTTTTCAAAAAAGCTCTTGATGTAGTTTAATTTCTCTAAAAAGTACATTTCTCTGAAAGCGCCTGGATTTTTTTATCTAAAATGGTTTCCAGGATATGAGGACTTTATGAATTTACACTGAACTTTGACGATTTTTGTCGCTCCTTTAAACTGAATCATCGCTGCCAAAAAAATGTCTTGCATCTGTCAATGGTATCATCATTCTGTAAAAAGTTAGTCAAAATCGGTGTTTTTTAATTGGATAATTTTCGTAGACCACGGGGCCCTTCAAAACGAGGGGCCGGGTTCCGGGTTGCCTTGCACCGGCCCTGAGAATGTAAATATATCGTGTTTCCAAGAAACCTTTGGCTTTTTACGTTATACGCGAAGTCGTCTCCTTACGAACGTAACAAAAAAAAAAAAAAAAAAACTGACCACCGAATGTGCTGTTTATCAAATTTAGGAATATTTCATAACATTTATCTGCGTTTCCGCATCTTCGACTTTCCCATAAAAACATATCGCAGATAGAAATTCAGTCTGCTCGGAATCACAATTTCCGCTACGAAACCAATTACATTAGCTTGGCAACTAAGTGATTGCGGATTTTGTCAATACCACGTAATGACAAAATCCGCAATCACTTAGTTGACAATACGTCGAATACGATTCGACCATAAATCTGCCACTAGGAAGAAACAACAGTTACTGAAAATTCGTGTATCGTTCTAGGAAAACAGAGGGCGTAAAAATCTGCCGGCACGTTGATCGTCCATCGTCGCCGGCAAATGGCTTTCGGTGTTTTCATTGTATTCGTTTTTACCGTTCCATTTCGCCACCTCGAAATAGCGAGACTCGGCGCCATCGAATCGCCGCGTATTCCGCGTCGGCCTCTGTCAATATTACTAACCTTTTACCCTGTCCACTTGTCCCGCGTTTTCGCAACAGTGAACAAGAGCGGCGACCAGTTTCTTTAATCTTATTTCGTAGTCGGCTAGCTCTTTGCTTCGCTCGATGTTTGTTATTGGACCGTGAACAGAGAAGCTACGACAGCAGGATTTCTTTGATGAGAAATCGACGAATTCGTCTCCGGTGTCCATTACTTCGGCTCGTTTCTAGTGCGCGTATAGAGGGTCCGGAAAGCTCGTTTAATCTACCGGATAAGTTTTAAACGAGAACCTTTTATTTCTAATTAATCAACCGGCGAGCGGATTACGAGTTACCACATCGACGTAATCGTGGCACACGAGGCACGTGTCACGTGGTTTATGGAGCTTCAGTGGTTTATATTAGGTTGGTAACTAAGTGATTGCGGATTTTGTCAATGCCACCTAACGACAAAATTCGCAATCACTTAGTTGCCGACCTAATATATGGTCTTGTAGATTGTTTCGAGAAAAGTGAATTAATATGGGTTAGTATATATATGTGTGTGATATGATAGTGCACTCGAAAGGCGACTGTAAGTCATCGTCTACGAAAATCTACAGAAATCACCATGGGTCTATGGGTATTTATACAATTACGGAAAACTGGCCTGTCTATAGCCCGCATGTTCCTAGAAAACTATGAGTCTCAGAGGCCCTTCAAATTGATTTAGTACTAAACTAATTTAGTACTAGTGAATGGCATCGAGAACTAAGAAAACTAAACCTTAAAAAAGATGTGAAGTTTTCCTTGAAGTGGGTCCCACTTCGACAATTCTGCATATGTACAGATATACGTTGTTACTGTAGTTTTAGGATGAAATGAGTAGAGAGCAACAGTAAGAGTAAATATAGTATAATATAATAAATACTATATAATATAATGTAATAATACAATATAATAAAACAAAAATATATATATTTATACATATGCTACGTTTATACAGTGAGCGAATGACTATAGGCACACGACTGATCTCTAGAGACATCGCCCAGTGCTACTCGCGAATCACGGTGATTCTTCAAAGTGATCTGTGTGTCTTCTGACTGGTGCAAAGCATAAATATTCTTCGTACGCATCACACAACCCGTATACTTTATACTAACGATATCGACCGAATATTACGATCTGCACACCCATACGAAGATTTAATACTTTGCTGTTGAAAATACCGACATAGGATAAAGAAGAGAAGATTGAATTATTTCTCACTTTTAATATCAAATAAAATGAATTTGCGTTATACGCAGAAAATGTAACGTAATTTCAAATGCACGTCACGTGCAGATACCTTCGTAGTAAGCTATGTACATCGAAGTGTCGTCTGATAAATAATTCGATGAAGATGAAGAATTACGATCGCGGTGAGGCATATTTACCGAGGAAAAAAGCATCAGCATCACGATAGCGGACGGAGCTAGGTGAAGATCGTGATCGTGATTCTGTCATCACTGCGATAAATCACTGTGACGAATCACTGTTAGTAATTTTACCCACCGTCTCTACCGATCTCACGACCAACACCGATAATACGGCCATCGTCTGGCAGATCGCGTTTCAGCAACGGCGATTCGTGGTCTTTCTTTTCGCTAAGCGTCTAGTTCGTTGCAAAGTCACGGTATATTACACGGTTTATGTACACGGTACGTGTCTGTTAGCGGAAACTCGTGCGATATCCAGCGAGAAAAAAATTCCTATTGTTCGTGCGCGCGCTGTTCGAGGGTCAACTGTGTTTGTCGCGCGGTTACTGTATTTGGCCGCGTCTCTCACTCGCTTTGAGCGTGTTTATTTTGCCAAAGCACTTTTTTCGCGATAGTCTGATGGAGAAATATAGACGGGAGGACTCTGAGCACGTGACAGATGTGTTGGTATACAGACTTTGACGACTGGGCATGTGATTAGCTAAAAATAGCAAATAGCTATTTTTCCACTGAACTTTTTCAAAACGTAATTGTACAATGTGGTTTAATCGATAAGAGGAATGAAAATATTTTCTGTTCGTTCTTTTACGTAAATATTGTAGCCGACGTCGGTCTTCCATATTTGACTACATATCCCATGTTATTTAGGTTTCTTTAATATTTTTCTTCTTTTTCGTTCGTTTAATTTACGTTTCTTTAATAACGTCAATTCGATATTGGAAATTGTTCGTAACGTTAGAAACATAAGTCTGCAAACATAAACATAAAAATTGTTTATTCGTTCCGATTGATTTTGTGCAGGCATGACGTTCGAAAAAACAGAATGATCTTCCATATTTGGCTGGTCTGATATTCGTACGAGTTGAATAAACTCGATCGATAACACGGAACGTTAATTCGTACGAATCGTTGGTAGTTTCGTTTTCGCAGCAGGTTGTCGTTCGAGCAGGGACACGCCTCTTCCAACGCATCGTTGTATCGTTGTTTTGACGATCGATTTACGAGCATGTAGCAATCGCGATTTTGACCAGAGCGTGCTTCTAAGATGGCAGAATTACGAGTATCAATTCTTACGACTTATGGAATCAATCGAACCTGTCGCTTCCACACTCGAACCCATAGGATTTTCCGAGTCAACGATCAACTGGCGTAAACTTTTCGCCGCGAGCGTGTCGCTTTAGATCTTGAGATTTTCTGCGACGTTTGCTCCGACCGATTAAAAATTATAGTACGTTCGATCGATATCCCGCGGCATTTTAATTCGGAACTCGGAATTAAACGCAGTGAGATGGGATGGACGATTTGTGTGGAAATTGAAGAAAGGAAAATACAATGGGACGATGAAATATCTAGGTTATAATTGGTCGTAGGATTTAATTAAAAACGTTTCAATCTTAGTGAATGGGGGATTAATCGAGTTCGTAATTGCCGCGCCAATTTATCCAGTAACGTTCTGATCGTTTGATAATCCGTTTATTTTACGCCAATCACTGTTTTCACTGTCGCTCGAATAGTTTTAAGTGCCGCCGTCTCTGCTGGCTTCGTCGTTTTCCTTTCGCGATCGTATTTTACGAAAATTCGACGTGTTAATTGGGGAAGAAATGGAACAGTTGTAAACGCGATAGCTAGGTCCGAGTTTAAGTGAAAATCTTTAAAAGACATGAAAAATGTG
Source organism: Bombus flavifrons (assembly GCF_040668555.2). Lineage (NCBI taxonomy): Eukaryota > Metazoa > Arthropoda > Insecta > Hymenoptera > Apidae > Bombus > Bombus flavifrons. The sequence goes on along the minus strand of NC_138457.1, from coordinate 8,398,427 downwards.
CAAAGTACAGCACTCGTAATATTTAGCGAGCAAGCTAATTTTCCGAGCAATCTTTTCTTTAATCACATTGAACATTCTTATTACTGTTCCACCGAAATACACTTTTCCAAAACTGTCCGACACTAATGTGTTTTAATAATCTGTCATATTAATATTTAGCATATTTTACATAATATATATGAAGTGTAAGTGTTGTCCGTGATAATTGTAGATGCTGGCTGCAGATATCGCTGCTGGGGTACTGCTGATTTTCTTCTCATTTTTTGTATCGTGGAAGAAAAATCGGACTCCGATCGCCGGGATTCGAACCCGGGTTCCGAACGTTCGCAACCTAATGCGCTAACCACTGCGCTGCCTTTCTTTTTTTTTTTAGAGTTTATTTACCAAGATACAATTTTTAATACATATTGGGTATTCACAATAAACTATGAATTTCGATAAGGTGTGTTAGGCAAAAGTACCGATACGCGACGGTACGACGTAGCCATACTATATTATGTGTCGGTGTTCTTACAATTTTTTTGTGATTTTAAATCTATTCTTTGGATTTAAGCCGCTGGAGAGCGGAGCTTTTATGTAATTTTGTTCTTGGTTGATTTCTTTTGTCCTGAAACTTAGTCGCAAAACAGGACCCTGCGCTGCCTTTCTCCGACACTAGTTAGTGTCGAGTGGTGGTATTTGCCGTTGAGTGCCGCCACATATATAATAATAGTATGTTACGATTGTTCTAGTAACACGTTATAGCAATCCATTATACTAATTTGTTCTAATAACTTGTTATAGCAATGCACTAGAATAGTCCACTGTAATAATTTATTCTAATAACATGTTATAACTGTAATAGTCCATTGCACTAATTTGTTCTAATAACTTGTTATAGCAATGCACTAGAATAGTCCACTGTAATAATTTATTCTAATAACATGTTATAACTGTAATAGTCCATTCTACTAATTTGTTCTAACAACACGTTATAGTAATGCAATATAATAGTCCATTGCACTAATTTGTTCTAATAGCATGTTACACTAATGCACTATAATAGTCCATTGTACTAATTTGTTCTAACAATATGTTACACTAATGCACTATAATAGTCCATTGTACTAATTTGTTCTAACAACACGTTATAGTAATGCATTATAATAATCCACTGCACTAATTTTTTCTAATAACGCGTTATGGTAACGTATCGTAACGATCGATTACGCTAATTTGTCCTAATAACAGGAAATAGTAATGCATTGTGATGATAGTCCATTACGCTAACTTGTTCTAGTAATACGACGTATTAATGCATCGTAAGGACATATCAGCACAGTGTATTAACGCGTACTAACACAGAACACGTATCACCGTATATACGATACACGTGGTATATACTCATCTCTCAAATATGATTGCATGGGCAAAGAAGCCTAACTGGAGCCTGGCTCTCCAATCAACTAAACTAAATCAACTAAATCGTGACATTCGCTGAACAAGCCCCGAAATAAAGAACCGTCCTAATGATAAATACGATACACGCAGCAAAAAGGAGTTCTCTCCAAGGACGAGAAACGAGGCGCGCAGAATGGCCATCGACGTGAATACAGCCCCTGTCAAGCTCAGAATCTCATGGTTCATCGGTGTTTTTCGGACTCGCGAAGGGACCACCGTCTCCCTTTTCCTTACCAAACCGTACGATTAGCCTTCTAGCAGAGATAAAACCGCCATGGGACGAGTTTCGCTTTTTTCCTCGTCTCTCTGTCTCTCCCTGTCTCTCACTGAACGAAAGAAGGTTCGCACGAAAGGATACTAGTCGAAGTGGTTTGTCGGTGACCAGAGGGAGCCCCTAGTCGCTTGCCGAGGTAATAATTTATGTTCCAGCGTACAAATATAGCAGCCAATAATCGTAGCCTCCGGCAAACTATCATAGGAATGGCAGAACACGAGGAAAACACGAAAGGCCGAGAGGGTGGAAAGCCACGTAAAGGGATGGGAACGTGGGAAATCAGACGAGAAACGTTTGATATGGACACGTGATATCGATGCATTTCGGGTTTCGTTAAGCCAGGAAAACAAAGGATTAGCTTCTTTTGTTGTGGTTCCCAAGCCATTCGTTGACGATGTGTGTGTACGTATCATTTGTTTTCCTAATTACCGACGCAGTAATCGTATTACCATGCGAGGGATACAGAAGTTTGTGGTTCGTGGAATATGCGGATCGTTTATTTTGGATAGCAGGCAATTTTTTAGAAAAATTGACCGGACGAGAAATTTCAAGGTGAAATTTTTATTTATATTTGAAGGATTTGATGTTGAAATCATATGGAATGAAAAGGTGAGAACGAATCAACGTTCGCTTTACATTTCTTCGGAGCTAGGAACAAAAGTACAAGGGGGAATTGAATTTTCCCTAAACTGCGCGAGAAGACAATTTTTCCACGTCGTATCATCCGCTTTCTTCCCTATTGCAACAGTTCTATAAACGACCTTGTGGATTTTTATTTCGCGAAAAATCAAGAAACAGCCTTCGGCTGGTAATTAACCGCGGCACTGCGCGCTTCCATCTTTGTATTTCTCCCACCCCACTGACCTCACTAAAGAAATAAAATAGTCAAACTCGAAGATGGTATCCCGTAGCCATCCACATGTTATTTAGCAATTAAGTTAGAAAAATTTACCAAACGTCCAGCTGGACAAATTGTAAAATACAAATTAAATAAAAAAAAAAAATACCAGCCACAAAGAAATCCATTTCTGGCAGGTTAGTTGCTTCCGTCCAACGTTGACCAGACCAGCTGAAGTGGACCAAAGGTTACGTTAAACGGTTCTTAATCCCCGAAAACAGCCTGAAATCTACTGTGGCAATCGTCAGCCGATCTTGCTGGTCCTGGAAATCCTCCGCACTCGCAACGAATTTAGGACAAGGCGAATAATCAGCGTGGATCGGTCGATGGTTTTGCAGGTCCTCGATGGCTTCGGATTACTCGAATCGAAAATGCCAAAGGCACTGGTTGCTGAACGACGAAATATTGACTGGTCAGAGCAGAAACAGTTGGTGATCGCAAAATGGTCGCACACTGACGCAGCGAACGTTTAACAGCGGAGGCAAATTTGTTTAGTAACGTCCGATCGTCGCGATAAATGTGCCCCTTTTACATGCGTTTCGTTTTATTTCGCCCGGGGACTGGGCTCGTTTCACATTAAATACCGGCCATCCGCTTTTGTTTGGCCAATATTTTTCTCTCTGAAGGTATTTGCGGCTGTTTTGTTACAGGTTTGACGAGGTTTCAGCGAGTTGGCTCGGCAAAAGCTATGACGAGCTACAGTAACGACCAGGGGGCCGACGTTTATGCAAATTCGTATTTTCGTGGAAATGTGAAAATAAGGAAGATGGTGGGAACTAACTAGGCAGAGATTTCATTGAAATATGAAACATCATGGCGAACGATGAGTTAACACATCGAATGAACGATCTGTTTGCATTTGCTGCGAACGAGAAGCACTTGGTTTATTTCTACGTTTCGTTTGTTTCCATCTGCGAAAACTTGAAGCTTGCCGAGCAACCGAGAAAAAGCCTGTGATCCACGAAATTTGCATCGCGCCCCTCGGGGCTGCATATTATTCACGAGACTTTCAGGAAGTGCGATTATTTCCCTGTACAACGCGTGTCTGTCTGCTGAGGAGCTCGGTTTATTCAACCACTGGTTGAAAAATCGTAACGACCAAAGATTCTTCTGCTCATTTTTACACGCTTTCCTACGCGTTTCAGAATCATCGATAAAAATTAGAAAAATAATAAATAGCGATTTAACTGATGGCCGTACGTATCGTATAACATCGGGGGATTTTGGTGGAAATTTTCCGAATTCAGCCGAGGTAATTCGACCGACTATAACCCGAGGCTACGTAAATTGAAAGTGCAAACCCGAGTGCTAATTACTCAAAGTAATTTATTATTCTTGTTGAGAATTGTGAATCTTAATCGCCGAAATAAATGTATAGGAACACTTAGATTACACTTAGAATTGATATCAAAATAGTTTCAGATTTATTTGATATGGGATGTACAAGATATTCGTGGATACACATTTGCACGCGTCTCAGCACTCTCTTTGTCTTACCATCTTCTTTACTACACTTCTTTACCAACTGAACAGTCGCGTTCTTTTGTTTTACGAGACGCTGTGCACGCACATACTTCCTCATACTCATAGTCATATATGTGTGTCACTACTACGCGGCTAATCTAGTGTTTCTTTTTTTATTATTTAATTTGTACTTTACAATTTGTCCAGCTGAACATAATCTAGTGTAGCACACAAAATTACACATATTTCAATAATTCCCCTAGTAATTCAAAAAACCAGGGAACATGTTAAAAGTAGAATCGAGACTCGAGGTAAGAAACTGGAATCGAAAGTAACTTGGTAACTTTCAACTTCGTTAACTTGTATCGCAGACGTACGAGCGTTCTCTTAGGCGCTGTGGCGCTAGTGGAATTTACAATATTGAATCGAAACAAAGGAAAAAGAAAAGAAAGAGAAGGGAAAGGAAACACGTTGTGGTTGAGCGTAAAGAAAGATAGGGAACAAAGAGCATCGTTGGAAGAAAGTCGAGGAAGACCGGAAGCTTCGCGTCGAGAAACGAGTTTCCTGGTTCAAGTGTTTGAGAAGCTCGTTAACCATAAAACAGTCAGTAACTTCCGGACCATTATCAGTGTTTACGGTCCCATTATCGTTGCATGAAGCAGCAAGAAGCAACTTGAACAACGCGCCCGTTAATTCTAATTTACTATACGACAATAATCTTTGTGACCAGTGACATGATTACCAATTTAGGTCAGGCCAAAAGGCTGAGATTCGTTAAAGCTCGCACACACTGTTCGTGAAACGTATTTTATACGGCATGATACAGAAATCATGATAGTATTAACAAGCAAGGGAAATTCCACGCGCCACGTGGAACGTTTGACCATTCGTTTCCCGGAAAATCATATTTGAAACTTTACTCGGCGTTTGCGCGAGCTAGAACATTTTTTGATTCACCTTCGAATTCCAATTCTGATGTGTTGAGGTTGACTGATAGAGGAACGTGTGAATGAATTTGTAATAGAAAAATATATTGAAATAAGTATAAGTATTATAGCATTTTTTTATTTATTTAAAAATATTAGAAATTAGACTTTCCAATGATTTCTATCCTATATGATAAGTTTATTGGTCGATAGATCTATTTACAATGGATTAAACAGGAAACGATGGTTATTTAACGTGAACTAAATACAGTAATGTGCTATAACTAAGATAACTAAATAGTTAATTCCCAACTCATAACTAATAGTTTACAACTCATAACAACTCGGCAACTCAACTCTCGATTCCTCACAACCCGACTCTTCCCAAATCGACTCTCGACTCACGAGTTGACTACTCGACTCTCCACTCACGACTCTCACAACTCGACTCCCTACCACTCGACTGTCAAATCACAACTACTCAACTCGACTCTTCACTACGACTCTCACAACTCGACTCCCCACCACTCAACTGTCAACTCACGACTACTCGACTCTCCACTCACGACTCTCCAAGTAACAACTGTCAGGTAACGACCACCCGGTAAAAGCTCTCAGGCTCTTTTAGCCTAACGGCAACCCAACCCAACCCAACCCAATAAGAAGGCAACTATGATACGTCTGTTGTTATATGTTAGGAAATACCAGAGCTTGGAAAGCAACTGAATTTTTATATTAATAATAGAAATTAAATTTAATTCAAATATATATATACGTTGAAGAATAACAAGTATTTTCATGCGTAAGGTAAACTTCAAAATGATCTAAATGTAAATTGGCGCGAAAGATCAGCGAATAGAGATTCTCCGAAAAATTCTTTCTATTCTTCGTGATGACAAGTGCAACGCAAAATGAACAGTAGGGTGAAATTAAAAGGGGAGTTTTTCCTCTCGGATTTCCAGCTGATAGCGGTTCTTCCCTTGGATTTCCAAGGATTGGTACGTGCAGAGTTAATTAGTAGCTTGTTCGTGTCTGCTTTTTGTCGATTAACGTTAATCGCGATCATAAAATTGATATTCGCGATTACGTAAAGCGTTTATGAAAATATCGTGCGCGCTACGATACGAGAGTCGGAAAATTCCACTTGCAAAAATATTTACATTGGAGAAAAATATTAAAGAGTATTATACGAAAAAACGTTTATATCATATCACGGTGCAACTGCGTTTATTCCAACGAAATGTCACGTAACTCGTTTCCGCGACTCGATACGTCCCTCGCGTGTCAAATTTAAACGAAACATCGGTGAAATGTAACAGCAAATAATTAATTTTCCTCTTTATCGTTCACCTGCACTTGCACTAATTCTCCTTCGAAGCTAACGGATTTCGTTCACGCGTGAAAGAGAAAGAGTTTCATAAAAATTGTCCTATAAACGCTAGAATAACATAATTTTCTATAAAATTAATAATTTGTTTATAGAATCCACACGAGAGACGAGTGAGGGTCCCGGTGACCCAACTTTCGCTGCTTCAACTGAATCGAACTATCGTGCGAACGAAAAATAATAACGAGGAAAGTAGTTGGCGAGCTCGTGTACGAACTGCAATTACGTAAACTCTTGGTCCCCGAAAAAATTCGATAAATACAGTCCTACGTTTATATTTACAAACATATGCCAGACGCGACCTTATTTTCGAGCAACAGCTTGTTTCGTGTGGTGATAGTCGCTCGCCAACGTTCGGAGAAATTGCTGCAACTGACCTAACTGCACGTTCGAACTGAACTTTAGCTAAGCTCTTATTATATGCTTGTAACCACCGACGAGCATCAATCCGCTTATGGCTTATGTGAACGTCCAACGATAAGGTACGAACAGTAGATGCACGCACTATACGACACGCTGTTACGCTTCGCAGCTCGTACAAGTTTGTAAGTATATTGCGGTTATTACGTGTGTAGCGGCACATGAGTCAAGGGAAGATTTGAATCGGCAGAGACTCGTATTACTGTGCCTTGGGACACTGTAGCGGCAACACTGTGCTCCGATACTGTACTCGACAACAAAGCTTTTCAACGGTTTCGTCGCTACAAAGTATACCACCGAAGCGTGATGTGCCATCGATATCTCTACGATCCTTTCGCCGAATATTTGGAAGGAGATGTGGCAACGTGGACGCCTAACGAACGCGTACGTAGTGGGGATATCGAGGGGCGACGGAAAGAAACGAATCGGACGAAGAAAACAGTTGGAGTCGAGAGTTGTACGTAAAGAGTAAACACCGCGGAGTATTTCTTTCGCACTCTACACGTCCCACACCAAAATCGCCTCAATACCAGCGTAGTTTTTGTTTGCTAGCTTCAAAGGTAAACAAACTGCGGACAAAACATTATCGCCGTTATTTGTAAGCGTCAATCGGAGTTACATTGGAACCTTTTATAATAACGCCGGTACTGTTGAAGCGATACTATATAACGTTTTATCAAATACAAAATTTATTAGAACAGAATAACTATTTTATGTATAACATAATAACTTGAGGTATTAACGAACAGTGCTCTATTCTCTTGTACATCTCAAATCAAGGATGAATTTGTTTTATCGCACATTCATGCAATCAACACATGTTGAACTTGTTGATGGGCGACTTATTTCTTCAGTTACGAAGAATTAAAAAGTCCGTGATGGAAATATCCGCACGCAGATTTTCTGGCGTTGCGTGTTTCCGACGATTCTATTGTTAGAAAAAACGCGCGTTATCGATGCAACCTAACTCGGTCTCTCGTTGCAGCCCAGGCGGGCCTGCTTTTTCAATGGCTGGCAGAATCGATACTTCAGCAAGTTTTTCTTCTTTTCGAAAGGGCGGCCGGATCGAAGGTCGAACGGTTCTGTCTGGTAAAATGTGAGCAGACTCGAGCGGAAGATTGGTCAACCGACTGGGGAAACGAGCGAACAGGACACGCCACGGTGTTCCACCTATTTGTTCGTCACTGCCAAAGAAGTTTTTAGAATTTTTATCGCTGCGCAAATTTCTACGCTTCTAGGTGCTGTTTCCAACCTAACCTTACTCTAACCTTCCTAACCTATCCCATAAATCACGATTGCCTCGAACAATGGCAAAATTTCGATTTCAACGATTTATTTCATGGTGCAGAAAGTTGATATGAAATGTCTAAAGATTAGCAAAGTATCAACACAAAATATCCCAAATAGATGTTACTCGTTAATCGCTTTAAACATTCGTAAGAAATCCGTGTAAGCGAAACCTAACCTAAAAGAAAACCACTCGAAGAAAACGGTAGGGCTCGTGCAGAAGACCCTGTCCTCGAAGACCTGAAGATTATCATTAATATGATTAAATGGGCCATCAATTATAACGGTTTGCTGGAATTGGACGAGAATGGCGTAAGAAAATGCAGCAATGAATAAGATAAGAAGCGGAAAGAAGATGTTGAGCGGACGATAGACATCGACGAGTAATATTAATGACGAGAGTTAGCGCAAGGAATTTGTTCGACGATAAATACCCTTTTACGACCGCCACGATCACCTTGGTATCTCTTCTTCTTTCCTTTTCTTTTCTTTTTTATTTTTTTATCGCCCCTAGCCGCGTTTCAAACGCTCAAGAGGAATTCCAAGGAGCCAGAGTGGAAAACTTTCGCCAGAAGAATCTCTCTTGCTCGTGTTTAATGCGAGCAAATTTTTAATTGGCGAACTTTCCCAGAAAATCCGACTTACGGGAAATCGTTCGAGTGCCGAAAGATTCACCTGAAAACAAGAATACCTGACATTCCTTTGCCTATCGAACTGGAAATCTTTCCGCAGGAATTAACATTGACTAAAGTTAATGCTAATACTCGTCGTGTTGTTGCTGGAAGATGGTTCAACCTCTTGAAAACGAACTTTTGTTGGCACAATGGCTGCCATCTTGGCGCGAAAATTTAAACGACCGAAATACGAGATACTGGATATTGCGCAAAACGATGCAAAGGTACATCAAATTTATTTGATTTGCAAGATGTTGCAAACGGAATTGGAAGCGAACGGGTGCTGAATTAACGCGATTCGTGAAAATCTATGAAAGACAGTTCGACAATTTGGCGCGGAAATTCAAAAAATCTACACGTAAAATGTCAATTATTCCAAAGATCGATAGAGAAAACCCTCGAATATCGCTAAAATAGTGTTAAACACGTGGTAAATTGGACTTGCTATTGCGCCGAAATCGATCAAATTTAGATCGACAATTCGGCGGGAAAATTCAAACGGTGGAAACAGGACAGCGAATATCTCACGAAACGGTAGGAAAGCTTGAAAAATTCAAACTCAAATAAAACTCGAAGCAAACAGGTGTTAAATTAAGCTGTTCCCGTGGCGAGATTTCGTCAAATCGATAAAATTCGTGGAAGGTTGTTTGTCGCTATCGCGATCCCCTCGTCGCTTTCGCAAAGATAAGCCCCAAGTGCTTCGCTATGAATAGGCGGTCTGACATTTAATGAGTCACGTTTTCTTCGGCAAATCTCGAACAACCTTCAAAGTACCTAGATACCATTTTCTTCGACTCATTAACGTGTCAAGGAAATCAATTTCGATAATTATTGGCGGCTAAGTATAGCAACGCGCATGCCGACGTCAGCTGATTTCGATGTGCCGTGTTCCTGGCGAACTGGAAACGTTGTTAAAGCGGAGAATTCAATTAACTACCGGGCTCTGTTGTATCGGTTATTTCCCTAATTTCCGCCCAACTCCGTACCTGTCTATGCAGTTTACGCTAACTTTTATTATTACTGCCATTTCCCACGAAATCTTCGCTAAAAATTAGACAGGAAGTGACGATAACAGCGGACCAAATTTTATTACTTCTGATATTCCTATTATTGTTCTTATTATTTATTCTACATACAAATTCTATTTCTTTGTTTCTTATGCATGTTCTATATGTATTTATACGTATATGTACGTTGTCTTTTCTATACATACAAAATGGCAGAGAAAAGTAAGTGGGTTGCCAACCTAATAGTATCTTTTTTAAATATAGAGATTTTTATAACTGGGTTTTGTGAATGGTTGAGAAATGAAATATTTCATGGTTTCTTCGCATTGTTGGTATTAAATAGCGATGCTAGATGTTGTGATATTGGAAAATTTTCTCTCCCACATACGATTTTATCTTTTTTTAATTTTTCTCCATAGCGGCTGGTGCAAACAACACGAGTTCGTAGCGTCTCGAAGACGTTCGAATGCCAGCTACAAGAATACGTAATAAAAGCTGGAGGTATGAGTTTACAAATTTTACTGTCACATTTGCAGGACGCTTCAAAGTCGTCGCGAGATGAAATAGATGAAAGCACAGAATGTTGTATCTCCTCGATACCACACAACTCTCGTCCAAAATATTTTATCGTATCGTTCGTATTTTTCCGGATATTTCAACGTTCCCAGCTAAACAGGGCATATCGTGTAAACGTATATTTTTTAGGGCTCGGTGAAATCTGATACGTTAGAAAAAAACGGTATAAAATACAGGGAACTACAAAATAAAATACGACTATTTCATATGTTGCAACCTCGCGTAGAAGCAGGACCGTGTAAACAAAATGCAGTGCACGTAACTAATAAAAATGTGCTTCATAGTCAACGCGTAGGCAAGAAAATAAAAATCTATTGTACGATCATTATATTTTCGACAGTATTTTTATCTTTTATATATATTCTTGGACCATTGTCATACACGCGAATTTTCCATAAAAATTCTATTCTTCAATCGTTTAAAAATACAAAAAAGATAGAGCAATATATTTAACGTGTTCGTAAGTAACGACGCAACGCGTGCGTCACGAGTATCTCGAATTCGACACCTGAGGACGCATACGTGTGCGTCATCCGTCGTTATGGAAGAAATTTGCAACTCGGCGAAGAATCTTGCAACAAAGAAGTCTGCATCTGCACGCGTATTCCAGTAGCCAATTTAGTCTAATTAAATTGATTTAGAATAGTGAAATTAGTTCAGAGACGCATGATCCCTTGGATTTATCTTTCGAGCGATGACGATCGTGCAACTATTTCATTTCACCGTGACAATCGCCTTGAATAAAAAAAAAAAAAGAAACATACGATCAACGTTGTTTTCACTTCCGACTTCGTGACCCTCGCTTTGTGTCTGACATCTCCTGGGTCGCGGCCATTGTTGCACGCTTGGTTGATGGGTTCCCTGGGACCCAGCCTACTGCTCGGATTTGGCTTCTGCTCGCTTCTTCCTGTTCCCTAAACTGAAGGTGGCACCAGGGTTTCTGCAGGAATCCCTGAAGCGAGTAAAAGCCTGCCCTGCCCCCATATTCGATACAACCATAAAGATAAGCTCGCGTATTGATCGAAAAGTCACACATATAAATAAGATGATATTGCCGTAGGCTGTGATAGCGGCACTTAAGATACAATCAAGGAAATCATCTGGAAATCCCGAATGGTAGCGAAGGAACAGCCTTCTGACGATGTATTAGATTGGCGACTAGGTGTTAATCACAAAATCCACAATCGCTTAATTGCCAACTCAATAGAAACGCTTGGGAAGAAGGTGACGCGCAGTTTAATAAACAGAATTTCAAAAGACGTGTGAGTGTTAGGAAGATGATACATTTACACTGTACATGTGAATGTGTGTGTAAGAGTCAGAGGGCGCCCAGACCTTAGTTCAGACAAAGGACCGTTGGCAGTCGTTAAGAAGCATCTGAAAGAGTCGGTTGACGAGAAGCGTGCGTGCGAGTAGGATTGCGAGTATAAGATATGTGTATAACTGTTGTGTGTTGAATAAAGTAAACTATTTGTATTTCCGAATCCCACTTTTATCTTAACAGTGAGCACGAGTCTTTCAACGACTGAGGTGAGGCACCTGAAATTCGTGTAGAAAGGGAAGACGTATGTTGGATAATATTTGGGGTTCGACGTAGGAGCGAGAGAGAAGGAAGAAAGGAAGGCGAGGAGAATGTTTGGTCCAGGGCTTGCTGGAGGACTCGTCAATAAGGGTTAGGCAACGTATATTCTTCCCTCAGCCTCCAGAGGTCTATGACGTGCGAAACTTTGCAAATAAGATTTCCTAACGGCCTCCCTCCCTCAGTATCTAAGGCAGCGTGTGGTACGTAAGCCTGAAGCTAGCGCTGCCCACTGTACTACGGTTCTTCGCGCGCCTACTTCCCCTTCCACCTACCGTTTCTCGCTATACGTTCGTTAGTCGTCGAAGAAACCGCGCGACGTTAAGAAGTCAACTGCGACAGGTTAGATTTTGTTTTGTTATTTAATTTGTACTTTACAATTTGTCCAACTGGACATTCGGTAAATTTTTCTAGCTAACAGGCTAAATGTGATTAAATATAGCGTTTACTAAATATCGACGTTGAATTTATACCTTGAAATTGAATTAATTACGGATTAATATTATATATTCGAGCGAAACATTTTTCTATCATTTCTGAAAACCTATTTACATAATTATGTTCGAAAGACGTAAGTCAAAAAAAAAAAAATTTGTTTAAATTGAACAAGAACTTGATTCCCAATCGTTCGAATAAGTTGTAAATAATTCAGAAGGGGAAATAAAACGGATAAATGAATCTTTCTGAAAACATCGAATTAATTTCCGCGGTTAATGATAACGGTTTTATAAAACGTTTCGTTTAAGTCGACGTTTTGGACAGTTTCCTTCTTTTTTTTTTTTTTTTTTTTTTTTTTTTTTGAAATAACAAACCGACTAAGCTTCTGTATATCGTTTAACTGGCGCGAAGAAGCCATTCGTTAACTTTCTTCATTTTTTCTGTCCGAGCCAAGCGACGAATAACGGTAGAATGGATTATTGTACTTTCATGGATTATACTTCTCGTTTGTCGTGGATTATTTTCAGTAATATCTCTTAAAACGTCCATGGAATTTTCCAGCTCTCCTCTTAGCCCATTCTTTAACGAAAAATTACCAGCTGCGAATTTTCACGAACCAACGAGAACCGGCTTGCAGATTTACATAATCTTCTGCAAATGCTAAATTTATGTTTTTCATCGGGTGTCCCAACATTCCTTCCAACTTTTTACATCCACGCGTGAAATATATCAAAAGTATTTATTTCTCCTTATAATTTCCATTATTTTCCTCGTAAAAATGCAAACACGCGAGAGGCTCCATAGGACATAGGATGGTAGCCTAAAAGGCAGCATTATATTTTCAAGGGGTGAAAATTCAATGGCTTAGAAGGTCGAAGCTTCGCCAACCTTTCTTTACGCCATGTTGGCTTTATTGGCCTTGGAAAGTTGCACGAATAACCAATCTAATAGGCAGATATCGGTAGGAAAATAGTTTACCACTCAATTTTCTCAGATCTTGTTTTCATTTTTTTTTTTTTTTTTTTTTTTAAGGCATTAACGTCCCATCGACATTTGCTTCATTTCTCAGATCTTATTTTTTTATCCGGCAAAATTCTTCTCCAGTAGCACGCCAAGTGCGGAATAAACGCGGGACAATAAACACACGGAAACTTGTTTGTTTTCGTTTCATCGGATGAAATTCAAACCGATGTTTCATCGTCTCGGCGATACACGCGTTCGGATTAACGCATTTATAGCTTACAATTTGTAATGCTGAATTGAATATCGCATATATTAAACAATATCACGCGTAATATTAATTATTCGTTAATAATTGAAACACCGAATATATTGCAGGAAAATACGATGAACAAAACGTAATACGCGATAGACGCTGTTTCAAATCCGCTGTGATATCAGATACGTGATGACGTAATACGAGTTGCTCAGAAGCAACGCCGATCGACACCACTTTCTTCTCAAAATGTCTGCATTTTAATAAATTCCAAAAATAGTGTTCGCAATAATGTCGTTATTTTTTATTTTGCAATCCACCGATTTGGTCGACCGAATTGGTTTACATAAAAATCTCGAACATGTTGGTTTATTAAAAAAAAAATTTAGTTTTCCTTCTCGCCCAATATTAGGTTAGCAACTAAGTGATTGCGGATTTTGTCATTGCCACCTAGTGACAAAATCCGCAATCACTTAGTTGCCAACCCAATATTAAAAAATATAACGTAACAAGATTATGGAAACTCATAGAGTGGCAATCGTCAACTTCCCTTTGATCATCGTAGTACTCAACAACTCTTGTTACCGGTAAAAGAATCTTCTCGTCGAACAGATCCGAAATTGTCGAAGCGTACGTTGGTGCGAAAGTTTTTTATTACTCGTGCACGCGACCCGACTGTACCGACTGAGAATTAAAACAATGGAAATAGGGCAGGCTAGCCGCTAGTTTCGCAGCGCATGTTCCATAGAATGCCGTTATACGCGTTCCAAGAGGCTACACGTTCCAGCAAAAGCAATTTTCGTGAAATGTTTCGCCGATTGTTTGCTGCTCGCTATTCACCGCCGAGAGTTTAGAAGCAGAAAGTATATAGAGAAATGAGCTAGAGCAGGCACTTTCAATGAATGTATTAGCAATTAGTTGGCAAGTAGGGGAAAGCGGTAGACCGCGTAATATCGGCTTCGAACGAACCGTAACGTCAGAAGTGTCGAAAGCGGAGCAGCTCGAGTGGATCGAGGGTTTGAAGAGTTTAAACGAACCATTGTATCGCCGTTTAACCGCATTAAACCGGCCTGTTTAATATGTCCAATCGAAAAAGCTAACCTCAATCGATTCCGTGGCACTGCCTCGTTTTATTCAACCACGTAGACCGAGGAAATTACAGCGACTCGCGAACGTATCCCAACACCAGGCAAAACCGCGAATATTGTTATTCCGAAAGGCAATAACAGTGCCGTACATTGTAGAGTATCGCGAAGCGATAGTAGCAAGGATCTACTCGCGAAATTATTCGAACGTTTTTAGAACATTTTTAGACGGACAGTTCATCGAACTGTTGTAACCTCGTCGCCTGAAATTTCTCGCTTGTTTTTTTCACGATGTTGACAAATGTTTCGGGTAGAAACTGCACGATTTCAAGGGCGACGTAACGTGAGACGTATCATATTTCGCGACGCGCTCCTCCAAAACGCTTAATCGATGCGTTCGACAGTGTCGCTTGAACGATACGTTTGAGAGTTCTGTAGCGGGGAACAAGCTGAGCTCTCGTTTGGGAAACATCAAGCGTAATCACAACGATCGTGTCTCGTCACGGTGGCAACGAAATCTCAAAAACTTTCGTATAACGCGCCTGATATATTCGTAGCAATATTTTCGGAATACTTTGGTGCACCACCGTATCACGGGAAATGATTCAACGGCACAAGGAGAAATTTGGATATTTGACGGGGACACGAGACTGTGGCAACGCAAGTGGCAGTCGTTGCGTACTGACTGTGATACCCGATACCGTATCGACGATGCGGGTCGATGATAGCGACGATAATTAACCGTTTCGTTGCTAAGTCCAACTACAGTCGTGATCCGTGAAACTTAATCCGATCCTACTGTTCGCTCCACTCTAGAAAACGAAAGACGAAAAACTCTTTGTCACGATATTGCAAGGAGTTCACAAAATGTTTCGCTTTCGTTTCCACAAGCACTGTTATTCGGACGTTGCAATATATAACCTCGTCAAGGCATTAAATGTCCTACAAAATCTTGCAGAATTTCCAGTACCTCCCATTCCACAAGACGTGCAAAAAGATCTAATCCCGTTGACCGAAACTTGGGAAGGAGCCGTTCCCCTGACATCAAATCGAATTTCCATATGGGGAGAGCTTCTTCTGGGAGAACGTTTCTTCTCGTTGAACGGAACTTGCTTGCACGTAACATCAATCTGAAGTTGCAGCCAGCAGCTCCGCAGCGAGACTCCATGATGAAACGAGTTCGAGTTCGGCAAACGTCGTCGTTTCGACAAACACCAGGCAACAAACACGAATTCGTTCCGCCGTGTACAACGGCGAAACGTCCAACAATGGCGACAGAGAGAAAGAACAGAAAGCACGTCTGGTTCTCCTCGAGGCCATAAGTCGAGTAGTGCACCGTATGGGGACAAGAGAGAAAACAGGAAGCAGAGGGCGCTCGGCAAACGAGCAAACCGCTGTTTACCTGACCCGGCTGTTTCCGTTTGCTTTGCGTGACGACGCAAAAGGATAACGTTCTTGCTGGAATTGTTCAGAAGAATCCAGCTTAACGCGTTCCTTGTCACGTACATCGCGTGGTCTTACTTGTCCGATGATTCGTTGAGGTTAAATTCGGTTCTTTGTTGAAGTTAACCCTCAGACCGAGAACGTTCTTATGGTATTGTTAAGCTGCAAACGTGGGTCTTCCCCAAAGATTGGAAACTTCAGCGATGCTAAAATTATATTTGGCAGATCGGAAACCCGAACACCGTGTATTGTTTCCGATAATGACTTCTTGAAGTTGGTAGGTTAGGTTACGTTAAGATCTTTGGTACACTGGCGTTCAAGGGTTTGGAAACTTTTCGGGTTTAGTTATGTAAAAAGAAGGAGAAAAGGGAATATTAGGGCAAACAGTAGTGAATTTAAGCATAACTTTTAATATTGTTATCGATTATTGTTAGAGAGATACTCTGATACGACGAAGAAAATAGGGAAAAATAGGTGAAATCATAATGGATTCAAACGCAATTTAACTTAAATCGAATTGGATTTAGTTTGGATTAAGGAAAATACAATTTGTTGTACTAAAACTTTGAATGAAAAACTGCTTAAAGAAATGTTATAACTTACATATATATATATATATATATATATATATATATACATATATATTGCTGAATTTTTGCTAAATAGATGAAAGACAGTCTGTCGTAATAAAATATAACCTAAAACAAATTTAACTCACGAAACTGATATAGGTTTAAATATGACAGTAATTCCCAAGACAAGCTCCATATAAACTAGGTTTAAGTCAAAGATACCTTAAAACAGTACGTTTGAAAACTTCAAAAATTTATGAAAGACGATCTGTCTTAATAAAACGTAACCTAAAACCGCTGTAAGAGGAGAATTCTTTAAGAGAGTGACAGAAATTTGGTTACTCGAGGAATTTCTGACAGATGGAGGAAATACGATTCAGAGTGCGAGCCTGTGTTACAAATGTATTCCATTTCCTTGGTATAACGACTCGCTTTTCATTCCACGGCCATTACCAGTTTTCCGGGAAACGAGGCCGTTCGGTTACAATATGTTAAGTACGAATCTCGAAATTGCAGCTAGCACGCCACGGAAACGTTGAATATACGTCCAGCAGTAAATCGTAAGCAATTTCGTTGAAGAGAGAGTAAAATCGATTTTAATGTAAACAGGTGTAAAAATCTCTTCGGATAAAAATTTCCCTAGAATTAACTCGAGTTTAGTCGTTAACAGCTATCATCGAGATGTCAGGTATTACCAACATATCAATACTATAAATTACAATCTAGTTAATTTTTTCCTATTTGAAAAATTGATAAAGTCAACCAAATGCGATATAATGTATTAAAGTCTAAGTATACTAGGTATACTAATTCGTGAGTATTTCAAGAAAATTATCGACATTATTGGTCAGGCACTGGTCAGCGACTTTGTTCTTCGACAATGCAAATCTAGATTATTTTTAACGATCACATGATGGAGGTTATGTTCTATAATGTGCACGACCTTGTTTCTTATCTATAGGGTGTTGCAATGGTTCCCTGCATTTCTTGAATTCCTCTTTTTGGGTGTATGTGTGCGTTGTTAACCTCTTTATTGCTGAGTATTCCTTGTTGCAAATTCTTCTCATCACTGAAATTCTTTTTCGGCTCTGCTTTTTTTCTCACTTTTTTTACACGTGTTTATATGTATCGCCATTTATTTTTTTTTTTTTTTTTATTGTCAGAGAGTTAAAATTCCTGTCTGAAGTCTTTACATCGCTCCTCTTATCGCTACAACGTTCCTGTTTTTACTATTATATACGTTTGTTCCCTTTATCAGTGAAATTCCTTTCCTCTCAAATCCTTGCATCGTTCTCCTTATAACTACAAATTTCTTTTTTCATATCCTCATATCGTTTTTTTCCCCGTGTGCCCTCCTCCTCTACAAAACTCGATTTCCTTTATCGTTAGGTATTATCCCAGCAATCTTCCCCGTGACAGGATTGTTCTCCCCAAATGTGAAAGTTTTTCCAACTTCCAATTTCATCACCGTAGAGTGTACCCCAGGAAGTCCTTAGGATAACAGATTATTTCCCAACTATTGATCCACGTGGATGGAGGACACTGTCCACGGAACTACTTGAAAGCCAGAAGCCAGGACACGTCCGCAGCAGTCAGGAACGATTTTAGAAGAAGTGACCGCTAGTTGGCCGCAAACTAACCACAAGATGGACGCCGTTGTTCATGTCAGATACTTGTGACCAAAGGATTATACGACAAAAGCTGGAGATCTACCGGGGAGGTAGGCTTTGTTGTACCGTGCTTCTGTAAGCTTAAAAATATTTACTGCCATATATTTCTAGGCAACCGTCTCCGCTAAAAGCTAGATCCTAGTATAGGTCAACTTAGCTTTTGCTAATTGCCTGGTGATACGACACGAAAGCTGGGGATCTATCGGAAAGTTAGGTTATGTTCTGCTATGCTGTGGTAGGTTTAAAAATATTTACCGCAATATATTTCTAGGGAATCGTCCAAGCTAGAAGCTAGATCTTAGTGTAGTTCAGTCTAGCTTTTGACCATTGTCTGGTGACACGACACGAAAGCTGGGGATCTATCGGAAAGTTAGGTTATGTTCTGCTATGCTGTGGTAGGTTTAAAAATATTTACCGCAATATATTTCTAGGGAATCGTCCAAGCTAGAAGCCAGATCCTAGTATAGTTCAATTTAGCTTTTGCTAATTGCCTGGTGATACGACACGAAAGCTGGGGATCTATCGGAAAGTTAGGTTATGTTCTGCTATGCTGTGGTAGGTTTAAAAATATTTACCGCAATATATTTCTAGGGAATCGTCCAAGCTAGAAGCTAGATCTTAGTGTAGTTCAGTCTAGCTTTTGACCATTGTCTGGTGACACGACACGAAAGCTGGGGATCTATCGGAAAGTTAGGTTATGTTCTGCTATGCTGTGGTAGGTTTAAAAATATTTGCTGCGATATATTTATAGGCTACCATTTCCACTAGTATAGCTTCGCTTTCAGTGAAAACGGTTCCGCATATATGCATGGAAGCAAATATTTCTGAAGCTAGTGTCGATATAATATAGGCTAGCTTAGTTCTCGAGCGGGTCCCCAGCTTAATACTAGAGCAGCTTTGACGTTTAGATATTCTAGCATTCGCAGAAATCCGAGAGTTTTATGAAATGAACGATAGTCGTATGAATTTGAATTCTATGTGAAAAGGAGACTGTCCTTAAACCTTAGTGAGTGATGCTTAACCTGAAAAGCATCTGCATGGTATTTCCAAGCAGAGCATTTTTAATTTGGCTATATGTAAGTATACTGATTTTCAGCAATTTATTTACATTCCATGATGTTTCAGGGGATTGTTGGTAAATTGATCGTGATAATCAATAAATAATGCAATGTTGTATATTATTAAGTATTATTTCCCTATATGCTGCTTCCATCATTTTCCTATCATTTTCATGTTATATCTCAATTTCAATTTTATATTATATTATTTTTTCAAATGTTTGTCTAAATATGAACATTGCTTATACGTGTATCGAACGCTATATTGCTTTTCAATAATTACAAATTATATTTTCAATAATATATAGTTATTAATATATAGTTCAATATATAGTTTCGTTTATGATAAATGTCTTAGTATGAGTGAACGAGACCCAAGCCGTATATCCGGCAATTTCAACGACGTTATATGTGCAGGCGATGCGAAAAACTGATTATTAAGCCGAGAAGGTGGAAAAGTTGCGGCTAATACGGCAACGATACGCGTGCAATTAGCACGCCAGCAGACGGTGCAATTAAACATTTAACCGTTAATTCGTCGGGCCGATATAATGACTACAACGTTGCGACGAGTTTATAACAAGTTTCACGCCTTGATTTCAACACCGTTCGTGAACGCCTCTCATCTTTCCTGTGTCTGCAACGACACATTATATCGGATAGGTTATGTTTTCATCTTTGAAGGTTCTCAATCTCTTTTTTAAATGTAGTAAATGTAATTTAATTTGGTAAATATATATTAATAATTATTGGTATACATATTTAATATATATGACTCTACTTCATTTTATTAATTATTATTAATTATTAACAAGGTTGTTAATAATAGTTTAAACACGAATAATAATGTTAGTAAATTCGTACAGCATACTATACCATAGTGAAGTCATCGCTGTCGAATATGATTGGATCGATTTATTGTAAGTCAGAGGTAATTAAAAAAATTCGTCAACATCCTCAAACACGTATGGCATAGAATCTGTTAATTAACGTGGTCGCCAAAATTGGAAAGAACAGCGCAAAATTTTTGATTGCGTAAATGATAAAAATGGAAAAGCGAACAATTTTGTACAATCTTACACAGAGGAACCGAGACCAACGATCATAACAATGAAGTTATCTAGAATCCGAGATTACGCGTAACCTAACCTCAAAACTTCGAAAGATGTTACAGTGTCTTCGATTGCATAGATCGTGGAAAGAAAAAATTGCTAAGGATTGTTCTTCGTGATCTAAGGTGGATAAACCGAGGGTAACAATCGTAAAAACGAAGTTAGAAGGAATCCAGGAAACTTGGTGCCCGCTCGAAGAGGCGATCAGATTTTCCACGAGGGCCGGAAATCGTAGTGGAAAGACCATCCAACAAAAAGGAATCGCCATCGCGTATATTTCTTTCCCTCTTTGCCGTTCGATCATTCAATTTCGACAGACAATGAAGTAGTCCATACGGGAAGCGGAAGTAATCTGAGGACCGGCCTTCCATTAAAATCTGGGTCAGAACTCTTTGCTTCGTTCCGGCGAATCGACGTTTCCAATATCCGCGACAGGCAATGGTTTCCCTAGGTGCGAAATTAAGTTGTAGAGAACGAAAAAACTGCGCGATAAGTTCCGTCAGATGTCTCTGTCACCGTTACGACAACCATCCCAATGTTTAATTCACAGTTCTGCCATTCGACAAAGTTGCTATATCTTTTAACGAAATTGACCCATTTGAAAATATTTAGAGTAGCAAAGAAATGTTCAGAATGTTTGACGACGTTTGAACTCCACGCTTCGCTACATTTCATCTGTTATCTGAGCCCTATATTAGACTGTAATTTGAGCTCTACGCTGTATCATAACTGTTGAGGTTATTCGATGTATAATCAGAGAAAACTAGTGGATAAATTGTAAGGCAGAAAATATATTTAAATATAAGTGTAATTATAAGTAAGAATACAATTTGAGCTGGTCCAGATCCGCACGCTAGCTGTGTTACCCAATAACTGAAAACCCCGAAGCCAACGTCGCTTGTCTTCTGTTTATGGTCTGACTTTTGTCTACGCGCTGTCGATGGCTTCAGTGCTTGAGAAACTAAAAAGACCAGATGTAGAGTTTTCTTATAAGTGGTGACCACTTCAACAATAACTTGGACTTTGCACTATGCTATAATTTGAATCCTGTGCTATACCATAACACGAACCTTATGTCACACCATAATTTGAATGCTGCACTACCGACCTATCTATTGGGTTGGCAACTAAGTGATCGCGGATTTTGTCATTACAACTTGATGATAAAATCCTCAATCACTTAGTTGCCAAGCTAATATTTGGATTCGTTTACTGTTCGCGTTTGGGCAGACGTCTAGTTGGTTTATAGCGCAATAAATTATCTTTCCCTAGCACGATGTTAAAGATAGAACACGTGTGTTTCCGTTATTGGTCATCTAGAAGTCTGTCATCCATTGT
Source organism: Bombus flavifrons (assembly GCF_040668555.2). Classification (NCBI taxonomy): domain Eukaryota; kingdom Metazoa; phylum Arthropoda; class Insecta; order Hymenoptera; family Apidae; genus Bombus; species Bombus flavifrons. Next base: position 8,376,563 of record NC_138457.1, on the reverse strand, counting down.
CTCATGTTGTTTCACCACCTTCTACCGTCTTTCCTGTCACGAACCATAGCTGTATCACGCTCACACCGTATATTTCCTGTGCGATGTATTATAGTGTCACATTAATGGACCGTGATTTAGAAGCACGTCTATCCAACAACGAAGAAAAGTAGACTTGTAGAAAATCTCAGATTCTTCTGTTCTTCGATAAATCAACTGATTGGAAGCGTTACTACGGAAAACCATTTCCAATAATTGGTGTTACTAATATTATTTATATCATAGCAAAATCTCGGTCAGATAAGCAGCTATTATAGCTCAGAAAATTCCTGTAGGATATCCTGTGATATGCAAACATGAAATTCTAAATCAAATACGAACATCTAAAAACTGGTCCAATTAACAAGCAACAAAGGTTTTTTGTTCTATGGTATAGTGAATACTGAGAACTGCAACGAAACGTAAAACTTCAACAACTGGGATTTCTTGTTTGGCTTTTCAAACTAGGAAGAGAAGACAACAGGTACCTGGATCAGTGGCTTTATTTAAACATTCTATCGATACTGTGTCGTGGACCAAGGGAAATTGACTGCTGTGTGTCTGCCACAGAATGGGCATTCTTCGTAGAGTGGCCATTGCAGACAGAAAGCTTGCAAGAAATTCTAGATTTTAGGAACTTTTAGTTGCCTTTTACCTTTGATCGACAAAGCCTCGGCGATGTGATCTCACAGAAGCATCGAGCAAGGAAGCAAATTTTCTTTAAAGCCCCGCCACGAACAACCATGTCATTACCATATATTTATGGTAATTCTTGTCCAATGAAATGTAATTACACCTACCTATTAATATTCCACTATAGTTAGTATAAAAAATGTCTAAATAACTTTATCAGACAAATGAATTTTGTCCTATTTTACTCGATACTCTTCGTTTTCTATCCAAGTGTCTTTAAAAATTGTTGGCTCAGCACGGTAAGAAGCACAGTAAGGAAGACAGTCGACTATTCTTAGACTTCTACTCTTCATCTAATCAAGAAAATTGCGGATAATGGTTCAAACCATCCATAGCTGATAATAATATAGGACCTCGACAAATATCACGAAGAAAGAGAAAAATTTGATCCGCCTGAAAGAACCAAATGAATTTCAGGTGACTCACCGCGACTGAACTGATCATTATTCGCGATCACGCGCTCGGCGTTCTTCCTGGCGATGTAAAACCACTCGCTGCTGTTGCTCAGATACTTGTACTCGATCGCCAGGTCCTTCACCAGAATTCCATCTTGGTCCTGAAGTCGATGAGCAAAGGGACAGTAAAGCCAGTGGTCTCCGTACTGCAGCTTGTCATAGCAATTCCCAGCGGCGAATATATCCTCGTCAAACTCGACCATCGACAAGACGCTAGCGTGTAACAGGTACTCCGAGGAGAGCATTACGTCTGGCGCGTATTTCCACAGTCTGGTCAGCATGTTGGCCCTGTTCACCGCGAGATTAGCTTCCAATTTGAACCTTTCCTGAGCATATTGGTCCACGATTCCCTCGCCCAGGTTTAAATCAGTCCCAGCGGTGCAGTTCTCACCGAGAATATGCTGATTCTCGATGATACGAAGGAACCTCGTGACGATGTCCACGTGGACAGGTTCCTTGCTCGACTTCCCTTGGTCTCCGTTCTTCACGTATTCCTCGTAATCTTCATTTTCCGAGTTGTTCCTGTCTCCGATCATGCCATAGTCGTAAACATCGCCTGATAGGACGATGTCCTCGTCGTCCAGGTCTTTCCTGTCGCCAAACGATATTCCATGCACGATATTCCCATAGCTCTCGGTCCCATTGCCGGCAGTTCTGTTAGAGATTTTAAAGATCTTAAACTTGTTTCTGCCGAACGTTTTCTTCCACTTGTATAAAGAATCGTTTCTGTGGCGCACTTTCCCTTCCTTTCTTTTGTCAGACCCAGCTTCCGATAGTCTGGTGAGCAGCTTGTCCAATTCTACTGTAGATCGTTCGTCGATCGTGCCCGACGATCTCAGATCCTGGCCTGAGATCGTGTTAGAGCTTTCACTCTTGCTCCTAGACCGGTCTGAAATCGAAATATCCTCGCTTTGAGATTCATTGTCTATCTGCTCGGCTCTTCTACTGGATCCACTAAACACGTACGAGGACTCGGTATCATCTAGCTTCACCTGTCTCACGAAATGACTTCTGGATCTACTGTGTCTGATTTGGGTGACTGGTCTTTCTATGTTAGTTTCCAATTTAGATCTAAAGGAGACCAACCGATCCTCAGGCTCCTGCTGATTGTCATCCTGGTCCGGTAGCGTGTCCTCCTGATCTTCTAGCTCCATCGAAGGCTCCGTCACGCTTTCGTGCATCTCCAGTTTGTCGACCAGCTTTCGTTCGATGAAGGAAGGTCGATGGTTCTGCTGGTGCCGCAGCAGTTCCTTGGGCCTCTCGATCTGAGCCTCTTGGTCAGCGTAGCCGGCCAGCCCAGTCCAAAGCGTGCACGTGAGCAGGACGAGCGCGTACCAGCCGCATAGGATACTCATCTTAGATGAGAATTCACGGCCATCAAGGGCAACGAGCTGTACAGATCCCGGCCCAGTCACGTCATCCGGACAGGAGCCGGGATTGCAACGCGGCTACCGTCATTTCCGTCACGTGTTCGCACCACTACGTTCCACTAGGCTTCTACCGATCCGAAATTAACTGCCACGTTTGTCTGTCGCATGTTTCTCGCGATAGATTCACCGAGTCACGATCGACCATCCGATGATCGACGATTTGCACTGTGCAGCCACGATTTCGGCACTGTTCTAAGAGACTTTCGAGTTTCTTGGAACAGGGACCACGGTTTCTCGCTGAAAATGTTCATCTTCTTTTCCGAGACAAATTATAGGGAATAATCGAAATCGAGTTTTAGAGAGTTTAGTAACGTTTGAGGGGCTGTTTCAGGTTGGGTCATCGGAATTTGAACAGTAAATATCGGTTGTGTCGTGAGTCATCGCTTCGAGCGACGCCGAACCGAGAGGATGACAGCGTTTTCGAGCGAGGGAGCGCCAAGATCCACTCGCGCTCGCACGCGGCGCCAGACTGAGGGTTGAAACGAACCAACCCCCGTGCTACGACGCGGTTACAACGCGCATGCCTCACCTGGATGATTTCGTTAGAATCAAATTGCATCTGTGTTTTCTTCGGATACGTGGCACGGATCCGTGTAAAACAGGGTAATCGTTAACGAGCAACTCGACAGCGTTCTTCGTTTTTCTTTTTTACACTCGTAGCATATTGCAATAATCATAATACAAGTATAGATAGAATTACTGGTACGATGAAAATGATCAACCCTTAACGTTGTTAACCATTCGAAACGTAAGAAAATTTACGTGTTCTTCAAGTTTCTGAATTTTTATTTCTCTTGAAAATGTCGGCTGTTAAAGTAATTAAAATTCGTACGAGAATTTGATCAATAACTCGATTCTATGCAGGGTCATTGGTAACTGGTGGTACAAGCGGAAAGGGGGTGATTCTAGGCGAAAAAAGAAGTCGAAAATATAGAATACAAATTTTTCGTTCGAGGCTTCGTTTCCGAGAAAATCGACTTTGAATTTGCGCTCGGTACGCGTGCACTTTATCGCGTCTCGTTATAACGGACCTCACTGTAGATCGTTGTCTCGATTGACCTTATTTTTTTAATTTTCTAAATTTTTAATTTTTAAAATTTTTCAATTTTTAAATTTTTATTCTATATTTTCGACTTCTTTTCTCGCTCAGAATCATCCCCTTTCCGCTTGTACCACCAGTTACCAACCACCCTGTATATTTTTAATAATTTAATTATTTCAAATAAATTGCTCTTGTCAAAACCATCATAACTATTTATTACACTTTGGCTAAGACGAGTTAAAAAGATGAGGAAGAGACTCAAATTGAGATTAATTATTATTTTTCAATCTTTGCAGTTATATTGAACATATTATTCTAATAAACAATTGATCTTCCATAACGTTGGAAACAGCTCTGTCGTATTTTATTCTACGTCCTCGTTACGTATATTATTATTTTCCATATTGTTTCGTTATTCAATCTATAAAGGGTGTTTCACTGGGCACGTAAGTATCTCGTTATATTGTGTCGGATATAAAAGAAAGAGCAATGTAATGCTCAATTGAATTTTCAAGCGATAGAATGTTAGCCAGACGATAATGATTAAACGACAACATTTATTCGTTATGACATATCGGACAATTTGTTGCACAATATGACAATTCATTATGTAACGTGTAGACGTATTGGCGAACGAGCAACGCGTCGATACCTAATGCAGCGGAAAATGCGTAGCAACGCGAAGTTTTCCAAGCCGGAGAAAAATGTTATGGCACACTATGGAAACAAATGGCCACCTCTGAATATAAAACGAATACTCAGCTATTTTTCTTTCCCACCCATTGAATAAATCACCATTTCACCGCGGCTATCTTTTCGTTAGAATTTATCGAACGATCCAATTTAAATGCAACTGAAATTTCAATTTCTAATCGACCGGTATACCAAACTTCTACAAACTTGTTCAAACCAAGTGGATGCAGAGCGGGAACAAGGGAAGCAGCACGTGGACAACAACGATCCGATGTTTCAGAAAATCCAGCGTTGCTGGTATTTCGTACGATATATTGGCTTGGCAACTAAGTGATTGCGGGTTTTGTCATTAGGTTGTATGGACAAAATCCGCGGTCACTTAGTTGCCAAACCCAATAGAAATAACTGGGCAACTCAGTCGCGAAACGAAACGATCTGCAGAGATGAAAATAAAGATAAGATACGATGTGCTGGAACAGAGGTATTTCTATCGCAAACATGCGAAGAAACTATGTGGTAGAAGTGCAGAATTCGAGAATGCCAGTCGTAGAGCAGAATTTTTTAGAACAGAACTACCATTTGCCTGGTAATAGTAAAAAGTCGTGCGATAAGGATGGTATTAAGTTACGCTTGAGATATTAAGGTATTAAGTTACAACTTTGAACGAAATCCGATTTGGAAGAATTTTAACACTGGAACTACCACACCGGTCAAATTGATTGGTTTTACAATTTTATTTCAAAATTCCTACTTCATGTTATATTTTTATTACCAAAAGAATAATATAACGAATTTTATGTTCTTTTTTATGAATTTTATTTTTAAATAGCAGTTAAAATGACTGGTACTTGTCAAAGTGTAAAGGGGTCCTGCACTTTGTTTATCGAGCCCCGATTAACTTATTACATCATGTTAAATTATTTCAATTTATTTTATCTTATTATATTAAATTATTTTCCACAACTTGCCACACGTTTTTCAAATTTTTACTGCGTATCGTTCAATATGTGGATATCAGTTATCAGGAAAATTGAAAATCGATCGCAAGATCGCTAGATGCTGACACTAAAAATACCACACTGGTTCTACGATTTTATAAATATGCCAACCCTCGTTTAGGGATTATGGTGGCAAATGGATCGATAATATCAAAAATGTACTACATAACATGGAATTGCTTCTGTAAGAAAGTAATAAATCAATAAATATAAAAATATTCTATTATTACGTATTTTTTCAAGATCAGCCATTTTCATTGGTTTTGGTAGAAACAGCTTCGTGTTAATTATCGATGGTTCTAGTGTTAAGGCTACGTTAACATAAAATTAGCTATTTACCTGGCGGATACATTTTTCTGGAAACAGAGCCAGAACGAAGAAGACAATTTGTCTTGACGAAAAGTTTACGCGAGCTGAAATTTCTTCGAGATAAAAGGAGTCCTCGACGACCTGTCTTTGCTAGGAAGAGGCGTTCCGCGGAGAAAAGTTCAGCGAGAAATTTAACGAGAGATAACGATAACTCGACAACGATCCGGCAACGAAACCCTCAAAGGCGTGGCAACTCGAATAAGATACAGTTCTCGCTGAAGAGTTTCGTGAATTCGGTTCTATGTAAGCCGCGGGGGAACACGGTGGAGGAAATTTCTAGGAAATATGACATCGTCTTGCCAGATCTTACACCGTCTTGTTTGAATAAACAGCTGTTACTTTTGTACGAAGTGCAGGAAATACCAAGGGAAACGAGAAAGAGAAATAATCTGCCTATCGCTTGCAAGTATTTTATATCGAAAAATTGACGAGATTTCTGTGTAAAGGGTTCGTGAGATAAATTGTCGAATGACTGTTTGAGAAGCTTTAAATTCTGGCTGTTTAATATTACGTTCACGAATTGGTAATTCAAGGGATTTCGTTGTTGAATTAAAGAGAAATTTCATAACGACGCGAGTTTCTCCTTTCAAATTTCCCGCATTTTAATTTTTTTCCTGCCTTTAATTCTTTGTTGTAACGATCTATCATTCTGTTTATATCTTTTACGTGTTGTGCATTTTGATTTCTGTCTGTCGCTTGCGAAATTTCTTACGTGCGAAGCTTATGAAATGTTTAGGTTATTCTTATTAAATATATATATATATATATATATATATATTAATAAGACATAAGTAGCGACACTTGGCAACAATGCCAATATGTCGCCGAAGCGAAGTGCCTAATGAGTCATCAATATCCCACCGGTCCTTCCACCGAATGTTCGAGAAAAAGGCTGCATGGCAACGGTCAACAAACGTGTGGATAGCGGGGATATTGAGGGGCGACAAAAAGAAAAGAATCGAATGCGATCGACAGTTAGGTTCGAACCAAGAAGCGATAAAGTCGAAACTGACTAGCGAAACCGAGAGCGATACGCGACGCGAAAGAAGACTCTTGTTAATAAATATATTGTTGGCCTAAACGTCGAGTGATTATTTAACGCATTACACACACACACACATATATATATATATATATATATATTATATAAATTAGAACATATAATACAAGCAGAAAGGATATGATTCTACAGAAAAAGAATGCAACGACTCAAAAATATAAAATAAAATTTCCTCAGATTTCACACGTTCTGGAAAACGATGAAATAACCTATAATTACATATAATAATATAACAACAACAATATAATTGCGGAATATGTTCGATGATATGTATAATAATAATAATTCAATAATATGTATAATAACTTAATAAGTATAATAATTTGCTCAATAATATATCTGGAGGAAATTGTAAAAAGCGACTAAAACTGCACATGATATGCTAACACTGTAATAGGAGGGGAGAATATTGTCCAAGAGCTGATAAAATGGTATCAAAGGTGATAAAAAGAACTTAACCATTCTATTACGAAAGAGCCGGTAGCGGTTGATCCTAAAAGGAAATTTGATGAGAACGATCAATTTACACGTTCAGGTCCAGCGACGGGACGATTCGAGTAATTCTAATGCGATCTGACCACGCCGGTATCGCTGCTGGCGATGAAAGGCTTCTTCAGACACTTGTTGCTGGCGCATGGTTCTTGATGGCGATAGTGATCGACCGTTTCTTTGGAAAATGACCAATCCTCGCATCGACGTATCGTATAATACGAGTGACGACGTAAAAAAAGATCTTAAAATCGATCAAACGCAAAGTTATTTTCTGCAGTTACAACGTCCATTTGGGAGTGTATATTATTGGCGGGATATTTGGAATTGTTATTACGTGCTCTATAAACTGGAAGAATTTGAAGAACAGAATTGGAAGCTTCGAATTCGGAAACAATGGTAATTTATAAAATATATATACATATATGATTGTTATAAAAATAATAATACTTTGTTATGACAGTTTCGTGAAAAAGAATCGTTAAAAAATTATACGTTTTATCGAACCTCCCTCGTATAATTTTGTCAGGGAATTTTTTGCAATTATATAAAATAAATATAGTTGTGACATATGAATTGCGAAACATATCAGGGCGTTTCTTTCAATCTACAAGTATAAGTTGTAATGTTGCACAGTACGGAATGCAGTGAACAAAAATTGAAATAATCATTCGATTCTAATGTTATTATTTGATGATATCTTTAGTTTCGTTTATCTTGTATAGAATTCTGTATAAAATTCTTTTATCTGAACGTGAGCTGCTATTATATAAACGAGAAACCATATATAATAAGGATATAAAGTATTTGATCGCTGGTCACTTTCAATATTTGGATATTATAGTAGAATTGTTTTTGTCATAAACTGACCGACACTTTGTTTACGTGCATGTCGTCAGGTATATAAGGAATGCACAACTCGGGCGCGAGTTTTTTTTTCGTGTGAACTCCCGGACGGTGAACGTGTCTTTTACGTATTAAATTATCAATTTATAACTATTACTCTATAACATTTAAGACATTAATTTCTAACCGCGATTACAGCCAATTAGTTCATATTATTCGCTACATAATTAATATCTGTATCACGTACAGCGATGCAGGCGGTATTGAAGAAATAAAGCATTTTATGTTACAATTATAACGAGTAAATTTACTCGTTTAACTTGAGAGGAATTAAAAAGGTACCTGACTATTAAGTAAGCATTAAATAAGAATTTTAAATATCGCAGACAGTGTAGGTGTTATTCAAGAAACAAGAACATTTTATTTTTTAATTAGCACGAGTAAATGAACAAATATCGATAATATAATATAATGCAAAATATGAATTTTATCTGTCTGATTATTTAATACCTTAACTTATTTCACAGTAACGTCATCGACTGTAGTTAGGCTTTTTTCCCTTTTTGTTTAAACTAATTGATAGTCGAAAACTAGTATCAAAGAAGCGTGAATTTAGTCTTAGTTTGTAGAAACTATTAAAATGATAAAAATAGATATCGTATTAAATCGCTAAAGACGTCAATTTACGATAAAAATTAAAAAATTGTTCAATATGATTTTGTTATAATAGGAAAACCGTCGATTGCAATGTCAAAAGATCGTTACCGTTTGATTGACATCTCGTCACCTTGTCAAGGTATATAAGGAACACGGAAGTCGCGCGCGAGTTCTTTTGTGCCTGAACTACCGGAGAGTGAACATCGAAGAAGAAGTTAAATAAAAGGTAAATAAAAAAAATATCAAACAATAACATTGAAGCCAGTAATTTGTAACGTCTAAACCATTAATTTACAACACTTAAGCTATTAATTTATAACATTTAAGCAATTAATTTCTAACATTTAACCTATTAATTTATTACATATAAGCCATTAATTTATAACATTTAAGTTATTAATTTATAACATTTAAGCTATTAATTTATAACATTTAAACTGTTATTTTATACATTTAAACTATTAATTTATTACATATAAGCTATTAATTTATAACATTTAAGCAATTAATTTCTAACATTTAACCTATTAATTTATTACATATAAGCCACTAATTTATAACATTTAAGCTATTAATTTATAACATTTAAGCTATTAATTTATAACATTTAAACTGTTATTTTATACATTTAAACTATTAATTTATTACATATAAGCTATTAATTTATAACATTTAAACTGTTATTTTATACATTTAAACTATTAATTTATTACATATAAGCTATTAATTTATAACATTTAAGCTATTAATTTACAACATTTAAACTGTTATTTTATACATTTAAGCCATTAATTTCTAACATTTAAACTATTAATTTATAACATTCAAGCCATTAATTTATAACATTTAAGCAATTAATTTATAACATTTAAGCTATTAATTTATAACATTTAAACTGTTATTTTATACATTTAAACTATTAATTTATTACATATAAGCTATTAATTTATAACATTTAAGCTATTAATTTATAACATTTAAACTGTTATTTTATACATTTAAACTATTAATTTATTACATATAAGCTATTAATTTATAACATTTAAACTGTTATTTTATACATTTAAACTATTAATTTATTACATATAAGCTATTAATTTATAACATTTAAGCTATTAATTTACAACATTTAAACTGTTATTTTATACATTTAAGCCATTAATTTCTAACATTTAAACTATTAATTTATAACATTCAAGCCATTAATTTATAACATTTAAGCAATTAATTTCTAACATTTAAATTATTAATTTATTACATATAAGCCATTAATTTATAACATTTAAGATATTAATTTATAACATTTAAACTGTTATTTTATACATTTAACCCATTAATTTACAACATTTAAGCTATTAATTTATAACATTTATACCATTAATTTGTAACTCTACATTCATTGATTTAAATCAGTACCATCAATTCGTAGTGAGTGAATTAATGATTTATTTTGTTTTATTTTATTAACGAAATCTTTCAGGTCTAGGTCTAGCATTATTTTTTAATTTTAAATACAGTACTTAATTTTTCATTTCACTATTTTGTATAAAAGCAGCGGTAACACAGAGCGTAATTTTAAGATGTAATTTTCCATGTCTACTAAAAACCAAGAAAACAACATCATATTCATCGAATCAAGGAAGCAAGTGTAGTTTAACCGAAGGCAATGACATCTTATTTGTAGCTGCACATGAGTCAGAGGACATTTCAAAACATGTTGTTGTTTTGCCTCGGAATATCAACACCGTTAGGTTACAAGTAATGTAAGAACAAATAAACTCCGGGCAAAACAACGTCGCCGCTATAATGTGGCTTTATTATAAAATAATTTTACATCTCTGCTTCCAATGCTTAAAAACTGTTTATGTAAATGGGACCCGATCGTAGTTACCTCCTCGTGGTGGGTCCCGGTAATTGGTATCGTTTTCCAAATAATAATACACAAAGTACTATTTTGAATATTAGTATTATTATTTGAAAACGATATCAAGCTAAAAACTACTTGAGTATAGTCCGGTCTTGATCATCCAAAATAGTTTTGGTGATCTAGACTGGACTAATAACCCCCCGCGGGGGCACCGTGGGACATCGTGGGACATCGCAGGACACCGTGGGATGCGAGCGTATTAGCTTTAATTAATCATAAGATAGATACCTATGTTATGTACATTGTAAGCTCATTCTGTACAAAGATACTTATCTATCTTGGAACGAAAAATAAAGATCTAGTCTCTCTTGATCCCCTCGCTTACCACACTGAAAAAATTGTTCTCGCGATATATCGGTTCACGGTCGCTCAGTTCTTTCAAACCGTAGCGTGACGTACTCGTTCGCGCGTATTCCGGGTACGTGCGGGTCAACGTGCACTGGACAAATCTTTGGATTCGTAAGTCGCCCCAGGCACACCTCTGTGGTTAGTAACTGCTCGAAAACTGCCCGTCGTTTGCCTCGAATCACGGGAGTTGTCATCGCACTGGTGATACCTGCGATCCGCAATACTGTCCGATTGGTACTTCGGTACTCGGGCAGAGACCTGCATTTCACGTCCTCCGTAATCCTGTTTAAGTGAAAAACTCGCGGGCGGGGGGACCCCACTGTGCAGTTGAGGTAATGCCTTCGTAATCCTGTTCAGCGGTCCATCCTCGTGAGTGGACCCCACTGTGCAGTTGAGGCCTCTTGCCTTCGTAATCCTGTTCAGCGGTCCCTCCCCGGGTACTCACTTGTTTCAGTTGGAGTGTGTTAAATTGCAGGTCTGTTTGTTGGGTCACTAGTATCATCGGTCTTTGCCATCGACCGTGATAAGATCCAGACTACTTGACAGGTATCGAGTGAAGGTCAATGCTTGGGCTTTCCGCCGAGCCTTAGAGTTATCTGGTACACGGGAGTACGTCGCGTAGGTTTGTTAGTTCTTTCGAGAGATCGTGATCTCGTTCGTTTCGGGCGCGCCGCGATTTTTCTTTCATCGTCTGATTCATCGGGCATCTTCTTGTATTCACATTTTTAGGGGAAACTTATTGAAATCACGTTATATAACTTTTCAATATCTTCAATATCTTATAGCGTCGCAAAAGTAGAACGTTAAACAGTTTAGAACAGCGACTCGTATGTCCCTTCTGCAAGACACGAAATGGTATATACAGTGTCAGTAGCTTCATTTTCTTCTTTTCGTTCCAAGTTAGATAAATGTGTCTTTGATACCGAATGCTGCCAGTAGGGATGCGAATTATTGTATAATATTTGTACTGGTCGATGTAACCGTTGTGTGGGAGATAGATGTTGCGTTACGTATGCTTTGTTCTACGTTTGTAAAGATTCATGTAAGCGCTGCGTTGGAGATATGTGTTTCGCAGTTAGACTACGAAGCAACTATTTCTTTACGCAGGCCCATGGTCAAGTAGAGTCAAAACTCGACATTCTGCCAGTAGGTTGAATGTCGAGATCAATGTGTAGTGTTAAATAACCCATGGGCGGGTCTCGTGCGTAGTCACCTCCTCGTGGTGAGACCTGGTAATTGGCATCGTTTTCCAAAAATTAATCAGTCGATTAATCTTTGGAAAACGATACCAAGCCAAGAACTACGCAACAGTCCAGTTTGGATCACCAAAAGTCTCTAAAAGAATTTTGGTGATCTAGACTGGACTAATAACCCCCCGCGGGGGCACCGTGGGACATCGTGGGACATCGCAGGACACCGTGGGATGCGAGCGTATTAGCCTTAATTAATCATAAGATAGATACCTATGTTATGTGCATTGTAAGCTCATTCTGTACAAAGATACTTATCTATCTTGGAACGAAAAATAAAGATCTCGTCTCTCTTGATCCCTTCGCTTACCACACTGAAAAAATTGTTCCCGCGATATATCGGTTCACGGTCGCTCAGTTCTTTCAAACCGTAGCGTGACGTACTCGTTCGCGCGTATTCCGGGTACGTGCGGGTCAACGTGCACTGGACAAATCTTTGGATTCGTAAGTCGCCCCAGGCACACCTCTGTGGTTAGTAACTGCTCGAAAACTGCCCGTCGTTTGCCTCGAATCACGGGAGTTGTCATCGCACTGGTGATACCTGCGATCCGCGATACTGTCCGATTGGTACTTCGGTACTCGGGCAGAGACCTGCATTTCACGTCCTCCGTAATCCTGTTTAAGTGAAAAACTCGCGGGCGGGGGGACCCCACTGTGCAGTTGAGGTAATGCCTTCGTAATCCTGTTCAGCGGTCCATCCTCGTGAGTGGACCCCACTGTGCAGTTGAGGCCTCTTGCCTTCGTAATCCTGTTCAGCGGTCCCTCCCCGGGTACTCACTTGTTTCAGTTGGAGTGTGTTAAATTGCAGGTCTGTTTGCTGGGTCACTAGTATCATCGGTCTTTGCCATCGACCGTGATAAGATCCAGACTACTTGACAGGTATCGAGTGAAGGTCAATGCTTGGGCTTTCCGCCGAGCCTTAGAGTTATCTGGTACACGGGAGTACGTCGCGTAGGTTTGTTAGTTCTTTCGAGAGATCGTGATCTCGTTCGTTTCGGGCGCGCCGCGATTTTTCTTTCATCGTCTGATTCATCGGGCATCTTCTTGTTTTCCCATTTTTAGGGGAAACTTATTGAAATCACGTTATATAACTTTTCAATATCTTCAATATCTTATAGCGTCGCAAAAGTAGAACGTTAAACAGTTTAGTACAGCGACTCGTATGTCCCTTCTGCAAGACACGAAATGGTATATACAGTGTCAGCAGCTTCATTTTCTTCTTTTCGTTCCAAGCTAGATAAATGTGTCTTTGATACCGAATGCTGCCGATAGGGATGCGAATTATTGTACGATGTTTGTACTGATCGATGTAATCGTTGTGTGGGAGATAGATGTTGCGTTACGTATGCCTAGTTCTACGTTTGTAAAGATTCATGTAAGCGCTGCGTTGGAGATATGTGTTTCGCGGTTAGACTACGAAACAACTATTTCTTTACGCAGGCCCATGGTCAAGTAGAGTCAAAACTCGACATTCTGCCAATAGGTTGAATGTCGAGATCGATGTGTAGTGTTAAATAACCCATGGGCGGGTCTCGTGCGTAGTCACCTCCTCGTGGTGAGACCTGGTAATTGGCATCGTTTCTCAAAAATTAACCAGTCGATTAATCTTTGGAAAACGATACCAAGCCAAGAACTACGCAACAGTCCAGTTTGGATCACCAAAACTCTAAAAGAATTTTGGTGATCTAGACTGGACTAATAACCCCCCGCGGGGGCACCGTGGGACATCGTGGGACATCGCAGGACACCGTGGGATGCGAGCGTATTAGCTTTAATTAATCATAAGATAGATACTTATGTTATGTACATTGTAAGCTCATTCTGTACAAAGATACTTATCTATCTTGGAACGAAAAATAAAGATCTAGTCTCTCTTGATCCCCTCGCTTACCACACTGAAAAAATTGTTCCCGCGATATATCGGTTCACGGTCGCTCAGTTCTTTCAAACCGTAGCGTGACGTACTCGCTCGCGCGTATTCCGGGTACGTGTGGGTCAACGTGCACTGGACAAATCTTTGGATTCGTAAGTCGCCCCAGGCACACCTCTGTGGTTAGTAACTGCTCGAAAACTGCCCGTCGTTTGCCTCGAATCACGGGAGTTGTCATCGCACTGGTGATACCTGCGATCCGCAATACTGTCCGATTGGTACTTCGGTACTCGGGCAGAGACCTGCATTTCACGTCCTCCGTAATCCTGTTTAAGTGAAAAACTCGCGGGCGGGGGGACCCCACTGTGCAGTTGAGGTAATGCCTTCGCAATCCTGTTCAGCGGTCCATCCTCGTGAGTGGACCCCACTGTGCAGTTGAGGCCTCTTGCCTTCGTAATCCTGTTCAGCGGTCCCTCCCCGGGTACTCACTTGTTTCAGTTGGAGTGTGTTAAATTGCAGGCCTGTTTGCTGGGTCACTAGTATCATCGGTCTTTGCCATCGACCGTGATAAGATCCAGTCGACTTGACAGGTATCGAGTGAAGGTCAATGCTTGGGCTTTCCGCCGAGCCTTAGAGTTATCTGGTACACGGGAGTATGTCGCGTAGGTTTGTTAGTTCTTTCGAGAGATCGCGATCTCGTTCGTTTCGGGCGCGCCGCGATTTTTTCCTTTATCGTCTGATACATCGGGCATCTTCTTGTTTTCCCATTTTTAAGGGAAACTTATTGAAAAGTTATATAACGTGATTTCAATATCTTCAATATCTTATAGCGTCGCAAAAGTAGAACGTTAAACAGTTTAGTACAGCGACTCGTATGTCCCTTCTGCAAGACACGAAATTGTATATACAGTGTCAGTAGCTTCACTTTCTTCCTTTCGTTCCAAGTTAGATAACTGTGTCTTTGATACCGAATGCTGCCAGTAGGGATGCGAATTATTGTATATTTGTACTGATCGATGTAATCGTTGTGTGGGAGATAGATGTTGCGTTATGTATGCCTTGTTCTACGTTTGTAAAGATTCATGTAAGCGCTGCGTTGGAGATAGGTGTTTCGCAGTTAGACTACGAAGCAACTATTTCTTTACGCAGGCCCATGGTCAAGTAGAGTCAAAACTGGACATTCTGCCAATAGGTTGAATGTCGAGATCGATGTGTAGTGTTAAATAACCCATGGGCGGGTCTCGTGCGTAGTCACCTCCTCGTGGTGAGACCTGGTAATTGGCATCGTTTTCCAAAAATTAATCAGTCGATTAATCTTTGGAAAACGATACCAAGCCAAGAACTACGCAACAGTCCAGTTTGGATCACCAAAAGCCTGTAAAAGAATTTTGGATAATCTAGACTGGACTGCACCGTCGGACACCGTTGGACATCGTTGGACACCGTGGGATATGTCTTGACTATGTCGAATCTATTCTGAGCCCATTTTGTACAATGATACTTATCTCACTTGGAACGAGATATAAAAATCTATTCTTTTTTTCCACTGAATCTTGCAGTTATTTTGTGCACAAGAGTGCGTCACGTGAGTCCATCTATTCTTTTGAGAGATCCCGATGTATGAAATTATTCTCTTATTTTCACACGGTATTTGTAAGCATTTGTTCGTTATCGAGAAATATCTCACAATTTTCAACTAATATTTTT
This sequence comes from Bombus flavifrons, assembly GCF_040668555.2. Taxonomy (NCBI): domain Eukaryota; kingdom Metazoa; phylum Arthropoda; class Insecta; order Hymenoptera; family Apidae; genus Bombus; species Bombus flavifrons. The sequence continues at coordinate 8,360,711 of NC_138457.1, read as the reverse complement.
CATACCCGTACCAATTTCTTAATAATAATCTTTTAAGTGCAAACAAATAACAGTATTTTCTAAATAAACGTTCGATAGGGAAAAAAAGAAATTTGTCGAAACGATGTTTCGCTTCTTTTTCACCCCCAACCCCACCCCACCCCCACACCCAACCCGCCATTAAACAGCTTTATTTTCAAGGAATATTTGTAACCGCGCGCAATGCGGTTGTAGAGTCAGTGTTTGCTACGCGATAGTTTCTTTTCAATATTTTAAAATCACTATAGTTTTGATTAAATTCGATCGAAAAATCACTCGCGAAAGTAATAAAATTTTATCAAAATAATTTGTTACGCGATATTAGAGTACTTGTTCGCCGATTATAATTTTACCTTTCGCGGTAACATATTCTTTTATTTTTCTTTTTTTACATATTTATTTTTTTGAATATTCGTTTTCGGTATTAGAGTCAGTGCCTCCCTCAAGAGGACAAAGCCTCTCCAGGAGCTCAAGAATGTAAGTAGTTTTATATAATGTATTTCAATTTGTTCTATTTATTATATTTTGTTTGAAATATTGTTAATTATAAAATAAAAACGATTGATAATTCAGAAAGCTGTAAATGTCCTTTTTAATTGAAATAAAGTTTTCAAATCTTAACATTAAAATACAATAATTGTCTCTGATGTGCATCAAAAATCACTGAATTCTCAATTTTTTGATTTCAAACTTTTATATTAGAATTTCAATTTACATTACTTATTAGAGTTTATTAAAATTTTAGTCTTTATTATTGCTAAAGTTCCAACTTTGTATTACGTATTAACGATATACATGATATCTTATGTTTTGTTATAGACATATCGCTGCTTCAACTTTTTCATCTTCTTTGGGAATGTTCTAACGGTGGCTGAAAAGCCAAGAATGTAAGTATTTTTACATTATGTCCATTCTGTATATTTTTCTTTCATCACTATCATTTAAGAGATACAATTTGATCGAAAATTTGCCAGGTTAGAATCTTCTCAGGTTATTCTTTCATTAAAATAAAATAAGCGTTAAAGTCTTAATAGCAAATTATGTAACAAACGACTAACATATTTCACAAATCATTAGATTCTTCATTTTTACATTTTTAACTTTCATATTAGAGTTTCACTTCTTATACTTATCAAAGTTTATTAGAATTCCAATCTTTGTTATTGTCAAAGGTACAAATTTAATAAACTTCCATTATCTCCAATTTTTCAAACAATCTCCAATCACTCATCATGTTTTATTCTGTGTTTTATTTAGTTCACCACTGGACCTCCCACGGTTCCTGTCTGATGTTAATCTCCATGATGATATTCGCTGGAGTGGCGCAACAGCCATGGTACGCCCTCTGTTTCTCCGCTTCGAACGGTGAGTCGCATGCGTTTCTGTTCCTCCGGTCACCCAATCATGTCGTAGGACGAAAGGTCCGAATCGACACGGGTGACTGGTTGTATTACGTAGAATTGTTCGCGAGCATAGTGACCGCGGGTATTTTTTATACCCGTGAGTAGTAACATTCTTTTTTTAAATTTATTAGTTTAGGATAGGTCTTCTTGCACATCGCGATTATTATAATTAGTTTTTTAATAGTTAGGTTAAACGTATATTCGTGTTATTTATAAATATGTATGTTAATATTCCGTATGAATATTTGCAAATGGCAAATATCTACACGAATATACCTCGATCCTAAGCAATGAATTTTATTAGAAATAAGAGACGCTGAAGCGATCTCGTTTGAGCATTTTGTAGCGGAGAAATCGGATACCCTCCGATTTCGTTGCTTTGAAAGATGCAATTGTAGCTGAATGAATGTTAAGTCACGTTGGTTTATTTTACTTTGGCTAGTATTTCAAATATGAGTTAAAATTCATTTTTTCCCGTACAAGAATGTGTGAAATTTTACGTGCAAGAAGACACTTCGCGACAGGCAGATTTTTTAATCAAAGCAATAATTTTGAACACTGCATCTTCACTTTCGAGTATATGCTTTGATAAAGAGATCGCCTGAGATTATTTCTTTCTTAGTAATATATTTAGAGTCAATTATTCTATTTGATCGAGTCTCAGTCTTTTTCAATTAACGCTACCTTTTTGCAATATTAAAGTTTTGTTCTAATTTATTAAATTAATAAAGTAGAATTACTTAGTTACTATTAAATTAATAAAGTTGATTTAATCAGAAACGAAGTAGTAAAACATAAAATCAAAGAACGTTAGTCCGTTAAATAAAAATTACACAAACTAATCATCTTTTTAGATCAGGATTTTCAGGTTTAATCCTTTCCGTGCCCATTGTCAGGACCCCATTCACGTGCCCAGGTGCTACTTGAATGGGAGAGAGACATTGGGCACGATGATCTAGAATTAAGTAACGTAATAATTGATCAGCGACTGACGATGTGTTAGTGTATCGTGCACGACGTATTTTCCACATTATGCGTGTGTGTTGTTAGGCCGTGGAATTGCGTCGTTTTTTCTCATTCGTTAAAACTTCAAATATTAAAAACGTCGAGACATATATCGATTCAATTACGTCACAATTTCTGATAACATCACCCACACGATTAAGTGTAATCACACTCTCGATATTGCTATCAATTGCAATTATAATTCCAACTTTACTTATATTTCTTTTCAAAATATAATTCCCTCACGCGTGTTTTATCACGTTTCACGCAATGGTCGCTAGCCTTCGTCAGTCGATTTCAGGAAAATGATACGTACCTTAGAGTGTGCATGTGTGAGTTAAGCTCGGGTGTCGGAGGCGTCCCGGGACGTCCTCTCTAGTGTAGGACCTTTGCGCCCGAGCGTTTGTGTGAGAACCGTGGAGCGTGTGTGTTGGTGTGGCCGTGTTGCCATTTTTAAATATAGCGCTAGGTAGGATAGGTAGTATACTTTCTGGTATGTCTGTTAATTATAAGTAGGTAGGGCCGGGCAGGTTGGCACAGTCTCTGGTCGGGTAGGCGCGATTTCGCGTTACCAACCTGTTTCTGGAAATTTGTTTGAAAAATCAACGGTGAAACTGGCACGAGTAGAGCATGCACTCGTCTCTGGTTTCGCCTATCGATTTTTCGAATTTCGCGGTCGCGGTCGCGAATGGGCTCGAAACGAACGTTTATCGCTCGAGCACGCACATGCGAGTGGGCAACGATCACGGCAGTGATCGTTGGCCAGTCCATGCGCACTTCATCAGCTTCCGCGGTTTATATTTTTATTTTCAAGTTTTTTTTTTGTTTGCGATTTAGAAGTCTCGAGCTTAGATTTAAGTTTCAGCGGGCATTGCGCCCGAAGAAAGAAGAGGCTATAAGCCGAAGAGGCCCGGCAAACTGCCACTCAAGAGGGCAACTACCAATGGCTACCCATCCTCTGGGTCATCCAGAGCATGGGAAGTCATTATCGTTACTACTTTGTCACTATGCTCGCTTTTAGTATTTGTAGTAGTAGTAGTAGTAGTAGTAGTAGTAGTAGTTTTTGGCCGATGTATATCGGTCCATCGTCCCATTGGGCAAATCGCGAATTTTCTTATTAGTGTGGCGACAGATTAATTACGGGTTGAATTAGAGTCGCGATAAAATGATAATCGCGTTTGCTTTAGAGTTGCGAATTACGATATCGCGATTGTCTTTTGCAATTTTTATTATGAATTTTTAGAATTTCTTAGAGGATTATACGTATAAGAATTTATCCTGTTTTTTATTGTTTAAAATTGGATTATAAAAATGTTGATTTTTAATTAATTTTATAGTATTGCAAGTAGGAATACGAGAATATTTAAAGTAGCTTTTTTATATAATAAATAGTAATTTTCATAGAATTCACTTTAAAAGAGTTAGCGTTGCGATAATGAAATGATCGCGTTTTGTTAAATAGAGTTGCGTTTACGAAAAGCCCAAACTCTCCGACTGCATATGTCGGACACTGTTCCTGGATCACACGATACAGCTGCAAGAGCTGTACAAATGTGATCGTTGATCGGCAACCTCCTAAATGGTTGCACTACGATCACTCGCTATTAGTGTTGCGTATTGCTTAAATACGAGTGCGTAGATTTATATCTATTTATTTTTTTTTTTTTTTTTTTAATGGTAGACTAATTGATATTGCAGATATAAAACGAAGCACTCGTCGCGTTCGATTTTGAGAATTTTCTGATTCATAAATATTAGTAGTAAATTAGCGTTGCGAAATAAGAATATTCACGGTTTGTTGAGCGCGTTTACATAGAGTGGAAGGCGATCGAATTTTAGTAGCCCTTCTGGCTACTGCGCTGTTTCCTTTTCAGCTACCCATAATGCCCCCCTTAATAATGCACCCCTTAATGTCCGCCTTATTAATGCGCCCCTTACTAACGTGCCCCTTAATGTCCCCCTTATTAATGCACCCCTTACTAACGTGCCCCTTAATGTCCCCTTACTCGTGCGCCCCTTAATGTCCCCCTTATTAGTGGGTCCCTGACTAATGTGCCCCTTATTAACGTGCCCCTTATTAACGTGCCCCTTATTAACGTGCCCCTTATTAACGTGCCCCTTATTAACGTGGCCCTTGTTAACGTGGCCCTTGTTAACGTGGCCCTTGTTAACGTGGCCCTTATTAACGTGCCCCTTGTTAACGTGGCCCTTATTAACGTGACCCTTGTTAACGTGCCCCTTGTTAATGTGCCCCTTGTTAATGTGCCCCTTGTTAACGTGCCCCTTGTTAACGTGCCCCTTGTTAACGTGCCCCTGGTTAACTTGTCCCTGGTTAACTTGTCCCTGGTTAACTTGTCCCTTGTTAACGTGCCCCTTGTTAACGTGCCCCTGGTTAACTTGCCCCTGGTTAACTTGCCCCTGGTTAACTTGCCCCTGGTTAACTTGCCCCTTGTTAACGTGCCCCTTATTGTTACGTTTATTACTGAAAATACTGCTACAAGACGTATTCTTTTGTCAGCGTGAACGTTAGCATGATTGTTAAAATAGCAAGTTAGCAAGCGATTTTATATTAATCGGTTTTACTCTCATCTTTCTATTCAAACCAGATTTTCAATTTTCAATTCACTTCAAATTCAATTACCTGAAACTCAATTACCTAAAATGCTCGCTTTCAAATTTCCTAGTTTTCGCTAAAAAAAAAAAAAATACAAATGGTTCCCTATTTTTTTCCCAAAAATTTATCAACAGCAATTTAATCTAATTGACAATTTTATAGAATTTTACTAATCTTTCGCAGATTCAATTTCTTTCGGAATCTTTTATAGAATCCAGTTCTCGTGAAGTCCCTTTTTTGTGCTATCGAATCTCTTGCGAAAAGGACTCTCATACTCCTGACGTTATCCCCTCCCTTTCCCTTTGTTACATTTAGATTATTACATAGGCAGGTTAAGTAGATGTTTAGACTTTTACGTAGCTGTAATTTATGGTTAGGTAGATTACTTTGAGATTGTGATCTATGTAAGTAGATAAAATTTATGGCATTGTATATCTTAGATTTTTAGATGCACGAGTCTTGGTCAAGTTTAGTTTTCGCGTCGGTTTTTCATCTCGTAGCTCCTTTTGCTGTTTGTTTCGAACGTTGTACGAACGCACAACAAAAGGAGCATTTATTTGACGATAAATACATTTCAGAATTTTTGGATGGTGGATGGGTCGCGGTTAGGGTGGGTCTCCACTCGCAGCACCTCCTCGTGGTGAGACCCGAGCAATCAGTATTATTTGATATATAATTACTAATTGTATCACTATACAGCGAAGCAATTAACTGTATAACTGATACAGTTATTAATTATATATCAAGTAATATGAGTTAATTGGCTGCGATCCTGACTAGGTACCCGTATCAGTGCATCTATGGTACATTATATTACTGAAATATGATTCAGACATAATTTACAAGTGTAACTAATAATAAGTACTTTTGTTACTCAGTACAGCATAAATAAGGATGCAGTTTTCTAGAGTTAAATAACTCCATCTAAACTTCTTATGGGTTTCGACGAGTAAACGGGCTTAATGTTCTATCTACCATTTCTTTTGCATCTCATTTTGTCGTTCGGTTTGAGAATCACTGTACGCCCCGTTGCATAGGCTAACCGTCTTTCGCTCGTGTAAGGCGGGTTGCTCGCGTGCAGGCACAGTTCAGCCGATTTTTCATTATCAATAACTAAGAAACAAAGCTGAAAACGCGATTTTTGTATTCTTGAGCTTTGACTTATTTCGGCTTCAAGAATCACCCCTTAAATTTCCTTATACCTAGCCAAACACCCTGTATAATGGGATCCGGGCATGGTCACCTGGCCGTGGTGGGTCCAGGTAATTTGTATCGGTTTTCAAATATCAGTATCTCGAAATATTAGCGTAAATATTAGAAAATGAATGGAATAATTCGGACGCGCGGCGAATCTTATTTTGTTCTCTAATTGATCCCGGTCTTGTTCTCCAATCTCGTGTTTAAAGAAAGCTCAGCCGAGTGATATTAAAGTGGCAAAAATAGAATGTTAGGGTTTAGTAGAACGATTCGAATTTCCCTTTGCTAGACACGGAATTATGCATAGAGTGTCAGTAGCTTCGTTTCATTTCCTTCCTTTCAAGCTATACAAATGTTGCCAGTAGTGCTGCGGATTACCGTACAATGTTCCGAATTACCGACGATCGATGTAATCGCTGTGTGGCAGATAGATGTTTGGCAGCTTAGTTCGCGAAATATTTATCTCCATTTATCATTTATCTATCATATATTTATCTCTCATTTGTCGCTTATGAGCAAATATCGTCAGAATTCTTGCTAATAGCTTCGATGTCGAGATTTCTGTGTAACGTTGACTCATTCATGGGTAGGTCTCGTGCTGAGACCTGATAATTGCCATTCTTTCACAAATATTAACTTTTGTATTATATTCTTGTTAATCGATTAACTATCTTCGGAAAAGGATAGCAAGCTGAGAACCACGGACAATGCAGTCCAATCTAGATCATGCAAAGTTCTTGTCGTAGTCTTTTAGTAATGTTGGCAACTAAGTGATTGCGGCTTTTGTCATTAGGTGGTAATGACAGAAGCCGCAATCACTTAGTTGCCGACCCAATAGTTTGACCGAATTTTAAGTCTGATTCTTGGTCGAAGAAAGACAACGGAGTTACAAGTGACTACAAAGGGCTCGATCCTTATTTCAAGATTTAGTTTCAAGCCTCGCTTTTAAATCTCAATTTTCAGCCGCGTAGTTATCTTCAAGCCTCAGTTTCGTATTTTTAATTCAAACCCGTGTAAACCTCGTCGGTACCAGTAACATACCGAATCGATAACGTAGCACGCGAAACGAAAATGGTAAGGAGACCCTGTAATCCGCAAGACACGGGATGCGCAAAAGTTTTGCATGTCGCGTCTATCCTGTGCCTCGTCTGTGATTTAATAACAACGTCGACAATGATTTATCGGAAACCAATCACGAACTAGTATAATAGATAACACCGCAGACGACTAGTCAACGGTAATACCAAAGCGTCGATAGCTGGCGCCACCTGCGAAAACCAATTTCAACTCCAAGTTCTCATGACGAAAGAAGCTGACGTTATCAGTCGCGAGTCTATCGACGATGCGAAATAAAATTGCGACTTATGCCACAGAACAGGTACGGATGTACGTACGTACGTCATCTGTGCTTATGCGAAAGACGAATACTCGTCTCTGCTTGTGCGTAACAATAGCAAAAGCACGTCATGGTCAGATATACTGCATTATATATATATATATATATATATATATATATATATATATATATATATATATATATATATATATATATATTAAAAAAAAAAATAATTTTAACAATTTATAATTAGACAGAGATCGTTTCTATTACAGTACTGCGATTATTGCAATGTATTTAACCTGAATAATTTAGTATTCCTCTCAGGCAAAGGAAATATTTGTAGAAAAATAAACCATTTACATAGCGATTTTTCAACGTGTTACTCAAACGTGATAAACGATCGTTAAACTTTTTGAACGTCGTAAAACTTGTTTTAAACGTTTGAAAGAAAAATTGATAGTTAACCGGTGCTCTCGGAAATTATCTGAATCTCGACGTTCGAATCCTTGCGTAAGTATTGGGTTGGCAACCAAGTGACTGCGGATCTTATCGTTACCATCTATTGACAAAATCCGCAATCACTTAGTTGCACGTTTCTTGAGAAAAATCAGCGTACCAAGTTCGAAATTGGTAAAAATTGTAAGGGAAAATTTTGTTCGTATGAGAGGAATTTTAATATGATAGGAATATTTCTTTTATTTAATTGCCGCGTTAAATTCTTTCTTTTATGGTAACGTTTAGTACGGAGAAACTATGGCAATGAATTAAGTTGGGCTTATCGATCGAAGGAATCGATGTTCGTGCTATTTTCCACTGTGTGTAAACTCATTTCGCCTGAATTAACTATTATCGACGATCAAATAACATTTTAAGAGATTAGATAGCGGATTGAACCGAAGTTATACCAAAAACTTGCACTTTTGTGAAATCTAAAATCAACAAATCGGATCATTGGGTAAAAGCGGTGAAAAAAAGTTCATTTTATCATCAATCAATATCAATCGAAGTTGCATGATTGCAATACAGTGCTATAATGTGGAGAATTCTTGGAAATTGTATATTCTAATTAGATAGATTCATAATTATGAATTCACCAGTTTTGTTAATTATTTTATGCTGATGACGAATTATTGTTGATAATGGCCGATTAGATTACTTATTAAGCAATAATACACATTTACGTTTGCAATTTTTTCGTATCAATTTATATCATCGAACTCGGTTTCTTTAGTGTCGTAATAAAATATTTACTTTGTTATTTTGACGCGCTTAATAGATTGCGAAACATCCTTTGGAGTAGTCTAAATACTTTCCGTCTTTTCTGTATAAATAAATACTTAAAAAGCATTAAGAATTTTATTTATTATTTTCATGATCTTTTTCTTTTTCCAGTCTTTCTTATTCCAGGCTATTTATTTATTTTATTTATTATTTTTAATTATTCATTATTATCATCGTATTTATTTTATTCGACATCTGGATTTCTTTTTCAAACTATCTTCGTACCTAGAAACCTACAGTTAACGCTCCATTCGTCTCTCATGATGAACCTGACAATCGGTCGAACGAAAGAAATGAGATTTTTCGAAACTTTAGGATAACTTGTATTTATTTAAAATATGTAGAAAGCTAGAAGTTCGATTCATCTGAGAAAATTTCAATTTAAATCTAGAACTATAATTTCCACATTTATTTACGCCATATTAAGAATTAGTTTCCTAACCCCATACATAAGTGTATGAAATTATTATATTTGTTAGAAATATTTATCATATTTCCCAGAAAGCGAATATTTATTACTCAATACATAATTTCACAACTTTGTATCTTCTCGTAGACGTTACACAGTGTGGAACATTTTATTCTTCGGTTTATTCTGCGTAAATTTACCTATACTTCGTAATAGTACAACACATTTAACCGTACGGAATAAGAAATACGTCGTACAGGTGGAAAATTTATATTTCAATTAACGCGACGTACGCAGCGATAAAGAGCATACGTACGATCATACGAAGAAATATTAAACTCCACATTCTCAGGATTTTTGTTAAAATCGACGTTCCCCCTGTCTCCCGTGCACTCGTCGTGGAATCCTATTAAAAGAAAATTTCGCCACCAGAAACGTCAGCCTGACACTAAAAAACCTAATTCTCAATTAACTCATCGTTCGTCGTTGCATCGAAATCGTCTCTCGATCACCTCCCATGGCATCCATTTATATACATAATAATATGACGTGTATCAATGATGGCAGCTCCCAATCTGTCGCTCATGGGTCAACGTCACCATAACAGGTTATTTACCGTAATTTGTCAAATCGACCGCCAGAGTGCAGCCGGTGGTCCTTCGCTCGTAACGCAAATCTAACCTCCATAACCAATTTCTTACTTTCTTCTAAAACACCAAAAAATAAACGAAGGAAGTGTTTTTGAGGCGCGTTTTCGCGCCGCGTGTATTGGCGCAGACGCTCGCCTCCAGCACGCGGCATTGACCATTTCACAGCAGCCCAATTTCCATTTGTTACGCAATTGATGCAATTAGGTACGTCAATCAGCGGGATAATGGAATGGTCGAGATGGATACCGGCTAACAATGCGGAGTTAATCCGACTTCAAACGCTCGCCAGCGATGAAAACATGCTTTCGTCTTGCGTTGAATGGATAGCAGACCCAGCTATACCCAGTGTCCAATAATTCCATACTGTTGTGCAGCAAAGGTTAGGTGTCAAGGAAATTTTCTAACGATGGATTACGTAGCTTGAGATTGCCTTGAGAATTATAAGAACTGATACGAAGTAGCCGGATTTTGAATTACTGATATTTGTTTGAAATACGATAATTTTTTATTTCTTGTAAGTTGGTCGTTAGTGAATATGGAATAATTCTACTTTCAAGAAGAGATGTTTATTTCCGCTTTCGATAAAGTGTTCTAACGTTTTTCTTTCTTGTTTTGTGTCATTAGTGTTAAAATATGTGGGTCAGATAAATAAAGAAGAAGCAGAGGAAGTAAATCTGAAAAGAAACTTAATTTTGACCTCTGACAGAATGTTCTAATTTTCTTATTATCGTTTTATTAGCATCAGCAACCAACAAGCGTTTCAATTAATAAATGATTGCTAGTAACCACTTGGTTTTGGAATAATCCTATTACGAAAAGGAAACTTTAATTCTAATACCTTTCGCTAGAATAAATTAGTATCTCTTCTTCTTTCATTTTACTATCGTTTCATTTTACTTCTTACATTTTACCATCGTTAATAGAAGATTTGGAATAATTCTTCTGCAGAGGAGAAATTTGTATTTCTGTCTTTTAGTTTAATATTTTCACTGGTCTAATAATAAATACCTTTCGCTAGAATAAATTAGTATCTCTTCTTCTTTCATTTTACTATCGTTTCATTTTACTTCTTACATTTTACCATCGTTAATAGAAGATTTGGAATAATTCTTCTGCAGAGGAGAAATTTGTATTTCTGTCTTTTAGTTTAATATTTTCACTGGTCTAATAATAAATACCTTTCGCTAGAATAAATTAGTATCTCTTCTTCTTTCATTTTACTATCGTTTCATTTTACTTCTTACGTTTTACCATCGTTAATAGAAGATTTGGAATAATTCTTCTGCAGACGAGAAATTTGTATTTCTGTCTTTTAGTTTAATATTTTCACTGGTCTAATAATAAATACCTTTCGCTAGAATAAATTAGTATCTCTTCTTCTTTCATTTTACTATCGTTTCATTTTACTTCTTACATTTTACCATCGTTAATAGAAGATTTGGAATAATTCTTCTGCAGAGGAGAAATTTGTATTTCTGTCTTTTAGTTTAATATTTTCACTGGTCTAATAATAAATACCTTTCGCTAGAATAAATTAGTATCTCTTCTTCTTTCATTTTACTATCGTTTCATTTTACTTCTTACATTTTACCATCGTTAATAGAAGATTTGGAATAATTCTTCTGCAGAGGAGAAATTTGTATTTCTGTCTTTTAGTTTAATATTTTCACTGGTCTAATAATAAATACCTTTCGCTAGAATAAATTAGTATCTCTTCTTCTTTCATTTTACTATCGTTTCATTTTACTTCTTACATTTTACCATCGTTAATAGAAGATTTGGAATAATTCTTCTGCAGAGGAGAAATTTGTATTTCTGTCTTTTAGTTTAATATTTTCACTGGTCTAATAATAAATACCTTTCGCTAGAATAAATTAGTATCTCTTCTTCTTTCATTTTACTATCGTTTCATTTTACTTTTTACATTTTACCATCGTTAATAGAAGATTTGGAATAATTCTTCTGCAGACGAGAAATTTGTATTTCTATCTTTTAGTTTAATATTTTCACTGGTCTAATAATAAAGTCGTGCAATTGGAGAGTTGACGAGGCATTAAACATTGAAGAAAAACGCGATTGCTTGGTAAAAATTATCGTCGATACATGGTATAGAATATATTCTTAATCTTTATATAATATTATTCGATAATTACATCGACGACAATTCGTACGTAAGTGAAACATTATTATTTCATCGTATTTCCATAATTCGCCTCGTCTCCAACCACTCACCCGGAACGTGTATCAACAAAAAGGAATTACATAAATAATAATTAACAAGTATGACCTCAGCGGATATTAAAATTCAGAATCGAGAATTTCGTCGTCTGCTTTATACAATGATTCTGGGATCATGTACATTCTATTCCACGTCACTCTCAATTTCAAACATACTATGACATTCGTCTTTCGAAAAGAAATTATAAATTCCGTAATTATTCAATTTAAAAAGAAATAAATAAACGATCGTAAAATTCCGAAACAGAGATTATACATGAATTAATATTTGAATAAACATTCTCAGAATTTATTGAAAACAAGCATGTTGCAATATTTGCAAATTTTTATTATATCTCAAATAATTCTCAAATAATTCAGATATATATTGTAAACGATCTCTTCGTTAGAAAATTTTGACATTTTACCAATCTAAGAAAATCTCGAGTTTTTCAAAAATCGAACATTTTTCAAGAGAATCGTCGAGTCAGAATACAGTATCTAAATCATCAATCAGCCTTTCAGCAGAAGATCTTCGGCATAAACAATACAAAATGTTAGTCTAGAGAAAGAATGAAATGAATAAACATAGCAGGAATCAGGAAGTGGAAACACAGAAATATTCTGACGTGGTTTAACATGGAAGGAGCTCGTTTGTGAGAAATGAAAACATTGTATATCGAGTACAAAAAAAAAAAAAAAAAAGAAAATAGTCAGATCCAAAGAACCGGCGCGTGTGAAAAAGGCAGGATTTTCGTGCAACATTATGCACTGTATAATGAAACATACATAAAACTGTTCACCCGTAGTTCATGGCAATTTATAACATGAGGAAAGCAGATAAAAAAAGGCGCTGCTTTGCATCGGTAAGTTCATATAATTAATTCCATTCAGCGGCTTCTCATAAATATTCACGGTAAATATTACGTGGATGTACGTCAATATGAATGTTGAAAAGCAGAAATGTTGCTCGAAGATCAGACTGCACCTCGAACAAGTACAGTAAATGGGCTTCCTCATACAGATTGCAGGGTTTCTACAAAGCATCAAATCTTGCAAAAATTATTCAATTTATAATATTGTAACTTGAATATAATAATAGTTGAAGTAGTACTATATAATAAAATATATAATTTGAAGCTATAAAGTGGCATTTAGAGGAAAATTCAATTCTAACATTCGGTGAAACAAACAATTCCCTAGCTAACGTATATGTTGAATAATTTGTTAAATATATATATATATATATAGATAGAATTGAATAGTTAGAATTGAATTTTCCTCTAAATGCCACTTTATAGCTTCAAATTATATATTTTATTATATAGTACTACTTCAACTATTATTATATTCAAGTTACAATATTATAAATTGAATAATTTTTGCAAGATTTGGTGTATATATATATATACGGGGTGGTTGGTAATTGGTGGTACAAGCGGAAAGGGGGTGATTCTAGGTGAAAAAAGAAGTCGAAAATATAGAATAAAAATTTTTCGTTCGAGGCTTTGTTTTCGAGAAAATCGACTTTGAATTTTCGCTCGGTACGCGTGCACTTTATCGCGTCTCGTTATAACGAATCTCACTGTAGATCGTTGTCTCGATTGACGTTATTTTTTTAATTTTTAAAATCTTTAATTTTCAAAATTTTTAAATTCCTAAATTTTTAAATTTTTAAATTTTTAAATTTTTATTCTATATTTTCGACTTCTTTTTTCGCGTAGAATCACCCCCTTTCCGCTTGTACCACCAGTTACCAACCACCCTGTATATTGTTATAACAACGTTATATCTATAAATATATATTCTATACGATAACTGATCCCATTTAGAAAATACGCATTTCAGCATTTTTGTTGCGATTCATACAACTTGTTGGAATAAATTAAAATAATAAATTCACGTTCAGGAAAGATATGCCATGATCTATTTTTACCGCGAAGGCCTCAAATGTAATCAATTCGCAAACATGTTGCGACTTTTCTGAAGATAGACAACTGAGAAGTAAACATTTTGTGAAGATAGATTAATAGGGAAATTTTAATTTCCCAAGAATGCATGGAATATCAGTAGTGAGAAATCATGTTGGCTTTGAATGAAGTACAAGTGGACTATGGATTTTATTTAATGAAATAGATAGTGGAGAGATAATGTAAAAGATTTGTTAACAAATGTTGAAGAAGGTCAGTCATGCATATCGAAGCTAATTATGATGATTTTGTATGCAAGTTCAACAATGTGATATAATATGGGTTAAGAGGCAAGCCTGAGAAGCATAGAACTTTAACTACTTTATTGCCACATTGAAATGAACGTGTGTACGATTTTATCACGATTACGTAATTAGTAAATTACATTATTTTGATAGAGAGAATGCTGTGGTAGGGAGAAACAAGTTGTAACACACTGTGGTTTTTTTATTCTTATTATAAGAAAGATTCTAAAGTAAGATTTGTTAAGATGGAATTTTCCAGCATTCAACTAGGAAGAGAAATTTATTCCAAAGAGGGAACACAGAAGTCAGTGTCCAAAAATTTAGAACAGCTATAGATGAGCCAAATCATGAGGTACACGCGTGACATGAAATTCATATCTGTTAGCCATGAAGAGTAGCAGATAACCTTGACACTTCAAACTTATGCCCATGAAGACTCTCGCAATCAGAAATTTTCCATTATTGTTAATGACAGCAAATATCCGAAATTGTTTGTTAGCTGAATCTACCAGCATCAGGAACTATGTCATAAGCATAACTGTAAGATACTGCAAAGTATTTTGATGATAATAGTGAACCTTCTTAAGTAGGGGACAAAAGAAAATCCATAATCACAAATTTCATAATACAGATGCAGTAAAGAGCTTCTTAGAATGTAAAAGTAAAACAATTTTGAAGGTCTCTTTGAAGAAGATTCTTTGACACACTTGCTCTGTGTCTAGACACTGTCTAGGTGATAATAATAAATCTTGTCAAGCAGAGAACAAAGAACTCAAGAGTGGAAGATCATTGGAGGCTCCTTCAGTGGGAAGTTTCATTCAGAGCATCTTTGAGAAATCTAGAATTGAAACAGCATTAAAAAACTTATTTACCTCTATGGAATCTTAACAACTAAGAGATAAAAGGAAAAAGAAGAAAGGCAAGTCTCTTAAACTTTTCTTCCTGAAATATTAAATATTAAATAATGTAGAAATGATTCTGAAATGTTGAAATGAAAAATTTCACTGAAGATATATTTGGAGAATCTAAAATTGGGAAAATAGTAAAAGCCTTAGAACTGAAAGAGTCCAGACTTAGCCTAGATCTGAATGAATCTTCTAAACTTCTAGAGTTAAGTGCAATTTAAAAATGTTGAGACTTCTCTATCTAGAAATCATGCAAAACCTGAACTATTAAGAGACAAAATATCCTATTATAAATTGTTTTAAAAATGTTGACAAAATAGAAGGAGATAGTTCTAAATATCTAAACATTTACATAAAAATTATACAAAATTATACATAAATCTTCTAAATAGAAGAATATAGTTGTAGAATAACATAGAATACACGCGGGCTGTTGTATTTCTGTTTTAAGTGACGATATTGGGTGGATGAGCTCGCAAAAATAACTAAGCGGCTGCGAAATTAGATGATCACAGTCGGAAGGCTGTCCAAAAAGCTCAAAGCTCCGTAGGCTGAGCAGTCTGGCTCATAACTGTGCAGCACGTGTTGGTCGTGTAACTTTTGACCCGATTGGTTCAAAATTGGTAAAAAAAATTGAGAGAACTTCATCTGACTTTAAAGCGATTCGAAAATTCTCGGATAAAAATCTATCTTGAGGCTTTAATTTGTTTCAAGGTCAGTGAGAATTTTTGGAATTCAGTTAGACCCTTTTGGGAATTTTTTATTAAGAAAAGGAAGCGTTTAAAATATAATACTCATTTAGAAATTTGAATACCGTGAAATCAAATAAATAATAAAATTAAAATTGAATTTTGTAAAAATTAGAATTTTTATTTATACTAAAATCCTAACAAATTTTGAAAAATTTCGAATTATCCAGGAAGAGGAACAATTTTATGTTTTGAAAGAAAGAAACAAGACCAATAATAATGAGCAATTTTCTAAAAAATTCTGCTCTTTACATGAAAGCTGAATCTGGCACTTACTGTTGAAAGATAGAAACTTTCCTTTCAATCATTTTTCTACCGAAGACGAAAAGCAAAATCAAACATTTGGATTATTTTACAAACGTAATATAGTTTGCATGACTATCGGGCAATTTTTATTTTTAAAAAATCTGCGGTGAGGATCGATTCCTTTACTTGGACTGAGCGTCTAGTTAAAGCGTCGAGTGTCCAGAATATTCTGTACAGCTTGATCCAGCGTATTCTCGTTCAAAGTGCAAATCACTTTAAAATGCGATTATTCCGTGCTGAATGTGATGGCGTTTCTTGATTATTTGTATCCTTTTCCTTTTTTAATAATGTATTAAACGTAATTAAAATGTTGTCTTTTTTTATTAATTTAAAAATTGAGAAAACCATTTATTTAAAAAATTAAAGGATTACGTGTATCTTCTATGTTAAAAAATTGTTGCAATTGTATTGTCATTGGGGAATTGCAAGATCAAAATAAAACAATAAATGTAATTAACGATCAAATTTAAATGATAAAGGTACCTTTAGTCCATGGAAAAAATTGAATTTTACTGTAACGAAAAGAATTTATATCTTTCAATATCTTTATAAATTTCCCCAAAAAAATATACAAGTTTAAACTAGCATTTGGACTCAGATTCAAGATCAAAGATTCAAGTACAACATTCTTCTTGCACAATCCTGGCAAATGATTAATTCTTTTGCACTGATTAAAATCTTATTTTTCCATCACTTTATTTTTTATTGTATCTAAAAGAAATTAATTTGCATCAAAAGCTAATGTTGAGTACCGAATTTCATAATCGTGATTAACTATAAAATATTACCAAGACAAGATAGAATAAACATAATAAAAAAGCAAATATGTCTGAATGACCTTTTGTAATTAGCGGAAAGGTTTCTATATTGGCGCAATAATCTTTCTTTTTATAATTAAGGTATTAAGTATGTATCAAAAAATACATACAGAAATAAAAATTTTGTTTAAATATTGGGATATTATACATATTTATATAGCTTCATTATTTTAGAAATATTGCGACGTTATAATATCTCCATTACTGCGCACGCATACATTTTACTCACACATAAAAAAAATTCAATTAGACTCACCAATTACTTGGTCCTACGACAATGCTTTCCATTTTGTTAAATTAACGGCTGCTTTACTCTTCCTACTTCTTTCCTACTTCACTCCACTTAGATTTATTCCTGTTACATTGCTCCAGTAGTTGAATTAAACCTAGAACAGACGAATTTACAGCGTCAGATGTGGAAAATAAATTGAAGGTGCAAAGCGTCAGTAATGTTCTCATACGAAGTAACAAACATTGAAACGAAATAAATTATCGATACTGTTCGCGAAATTATAACATTTTATACAATAGTATACCTTTTAATCACTCTTTGAGAAAGATTTATGGTAATTGAAGTCACTTTCCTATATAATTTTCACAATTTCGTGCAACAAAACGCGAATTCAAACCGACCGACGCGGAAAACGCGGAAACTACTAGCGCCACTTGCGTTCTCTTCTCTAAATAGAATTTAAATTCGAAATAGGTACTTATATATCATACTATTCTCTTTTTATACATTACTCTTTATTTATTTTACATGAAAATTTGTATAATAAAACATTATAAACACAATACAATTTAATTTACGTACTTTTGGCTATAAAATTTATATAACAGAATGTATAATAAAATGAATAGAATTTATAATAAAGTATAGAAATATATCTAGCCCAATCTATATTTGGAAGTTTAAAGAATAGACAAGTATGTTTTGTAAGTTATTTTTAATATACTAATAATCTACACAATTATCGTTTAATTAAATAAATCATTTTACTGTTCTTTAGATTCAAATATCACCGTTTTAATTCGTATTATATATTGAACATATACACAGACACCATATAAATCACTCAATGCAAAAATAGTAATAAAACCAGAAATTTATTCATACTTTTTCATGTTTGCCAAACTGGAGAAAAAGTACATTTTCTGTCGTATGCACTAATAAACAAGTACAGTGCAAAATGTTAATCTACCCAATCTATTAATATTAATAATAATATTTGAAATGCGAGAATTGCTTATTGACGATATCATTTCAAAATTATATGTTCACAAAACTTTTTCATAATGTTATAAATACTTCAATTTTTTTAAACTTTATAAAATTGTGAGATCAAGGTGGAAAAGATAGTGATGGAAAAAATAATGATGGAAAAAATAGTGATGAAAAAATATTAAATAGGTCCTAGGATACAGTATTAAAAAATAAAAATAGAATTTGATAATGAAAATTGATTAGATAAATTGCAAATGGAACGCTGCCTTGACGCAACGTTAGTCCTTGATGGGTTGAAGAGGGTGGAGAAAAGCGAACGTGAAGCCAAGAGAATTGGTTCAGTTTGTCGACGGTCTCATTCCACAGATTTATCAAATTTTTTGTCACGTGCGTGGCAAAAGGCGCGAGAGGGGCTCAGCTGGGCTGCATAACATTAATGCACCTGCGATTGGTCGCCAGTCGGAGGCTCGACCGGATCGTTTAAAAATAAATTACCACTCTGTGCAGTGTCGTTGCGGGTTAAATTGAAACCGGCCAGTGCACTCAGGAAATTTACGCCGGCCGTGTTCGGGTTCTCTGGTTACACTCGTTTACGAAGTCGTTTCTCGAGCATCGTCGTGCTCGTACTCGCTTCTGCTCTCCTTTATTCGAGAAATGACGCACGATTCAAAGCACGTGTGACTGATTCTTGCGCATATTACGTCGCGTTTCGCGTTACAAGATCAATTCCGACTATCATCTACACATATACGTGCAACCACGACGAGCGAACCTAACCTCAAAATCGTTCGAGCTCGTATCTGTATCTTCATAAAACTACACTTCCTACTGGATTATCTGTTCGATTTTACTGAAAATAAAGTATGATAAAGAATATTTTTCATCGCACTAGTAGTGTTTTTTTTCATGCGTATAAATTATTCGCGTGGAGTGCAACTTGAAGAATCTTCTTTAGCATGGTGCTAGAAGAGTGATAATGTACATTTTATAGTGGATTTATTTTGTGTGGAAAAAGAGTCTCGTTTTCACTTGTTACTGTGTCGATTATTCGTCCGACAATGTAAATTGAAATGAAGAGACCGATCTGAGAGAAATGATATAATTAGTGTGGTACGCATACGTAAGTGATGTGCAACGTCGACTTGTTTTCTCGTCGTGTCCAATCATCGTTTTATTCGTGCCGCTTATTGCGTCATGGATTTGGTTGGACGAAAACGCATTTGCTCGTCGCAACCTTGCACGCTGTGCATCATTGAACCTTTCGTTCCTCTAAAAATGTGAATTGAATAATACGTCAATTGCGTAATGTCGTTGATAACGTGAAGAAAAATACGTTGGACGTTTTCTTTTTCTTTTCTGAAATCATTCTCTATAAATGTTTACATACACGTATATTTGATTAGATATATTCAAATTATTGCGATTATTATTATATCTCTATATTATTATGAATATCCTTTCTTGTGCTTCAATAAGTCCATTATACATTGTATTTAAATTATTGCGAATTTCCTTTTCACAAGTATTATGAATGTCTTTTCTTGTGCTCCAATAAATCTATGATCTCTACTGTATTTAATTTATTGTAAATTTCTTATTAGCAAATATTATTATGAATGTCTTTTCTTGTGCATGCATGTTATGCACTATTGTACCTATCATATCTTTTTTTCAAATGTTCTCAGGTCGTATGCTAATAATATGTATATCTACATGATGTGAGACATGTTAGTGAGGCAGCCTTAAAGTGAAATGTTTCGTAGTTTACCAGATAGGGTGGCGGGGCTGTATTATGCCCAAGGCCTGTTTTGTTCGTCTCATCCTATTGCAATCATTTCATTGGCAATCTCGATTGTATTGCTATGCTGGTTAGTAATACTGCTTCATTTGTATCCTACAACAAATAAGAGGAATTAAAAAATAATTGCCATTTTTTTTTCTATAGCTCTCCTTTGGTTAATTTACCAATGCCTGGCAATGTGCCAAGGACAATAATTAACCATACTATTGTACCTGAAAACAATACAGAGAACTCTGTGTTTTATGTGCAACAAGTGGTATTAAGGGTTGGAGTTATACCATGGACAGAGGAGTTAACACTGATGGATGCTTTTAGAGGTCCACTGTATGAAGTTTTTAATCTTTTAGAAATCATACAGAATTATCAGCATCCAAAAACGTAAGTTGTTTGCTTTTAATTGACTCTTTGAGTTGTGTTGTGTCTTTATTGTTATTATTTCTTCTAGACTAAAGACACTAGGTCAAGTCTGCTTACATATTGAGGCAGTTAAAAAAAGAAATGGCAAAAAGTCGGAAGTTTTGCCAGAATACAATTGTTTGGTTCTTTCACCTGCAAATCTATGGCAACGAAGTATTGAACTGTATGCACAAGATACAAATCTTATAAATACTATATATTCGTACCAGGTATGACAACAGTGGATTGAATAAAGTCCAGAAATAATAAAATATCCAAAAAGATTTGCTTTAATTATAAAATTATGTTTTACAGAATCTACAAAAAGGTAAAATTAGTTTAGCCGAAGTAATGTTTGGAATGAATTTAAAAGAAACTGGAATTAAAAGATATCCAATTCGACTTAGACAAAGGATTTTACAATATGCAGTAACTATTTACTTAAAGGACTATGACCCTGAGTAAGTAATTAATTGACAAGTGTAATTAGTTGACAATTATTTTTCATTTAACTTGGTTGATTTTATTTTCAGGTTTATAAAAGGATTACAACATAGATTGAAAAGTTACTATCATCTTCATCAGACGCAAAATGATAATGCTACTTACATTCCAATGGATGAAACATTACATATTCTTTATCCTGGTGAATTTAACTACAGTGACTTTTTCCCCCTGATGATGACATTTTTTGCTTTGTTTTTCTATGTTTATTTCTCTGTGCGTAAAATAGAGTTAGTGAAATCAAAGATTGGAATAGCTTTTAGTGCAACAGTAACAGTGATAGGTTCCTTGTCTATGACTGTGGGTATTTGCTTTTTTTTTGGCTTAACATTGAGTTTAAGTGGAAAAGAAGTGTTCCCATATTTGGTGATTATCGTTGGGCTAGAAAATGTGTTGGTATTAACCAAAAGTGTAGTGAGTACTCCAGCACATTTGGATGTGAAAATACGCGTTGCTCAAGCCCTCTCCAAAGAGGGTTGGTCCATTACCAAAAATTTGCTTACAGAAGTAACAATCCTGACAATTGGATTGTTTACTTTTGTGCCAGCCATACAAGAATTTTGTATATTTGCCATTGTGGGATTAGTCAATGATTTCTTCCTGCAAATAATGTTCTTTTCAACAATCCTCGCTATCGATATCCGACGGACTGAGTTGTCTAATGAAACGTCGAAGTTTCACTTGCCCAACATACCAACTACGCGTAAGCAATTTACGACGACCATAACGAATAGAAAACCAAATATTTTCCGATCAAAATCTCATCCGAGATTAAATGGTTTATCTAGTGGCCCGACGAATGTCATAGCTCCAAATACACAAAACACTCATACATTTGGCAAAATTCCAAAACGTTTACGTCTAGTACATTTCTGGGCAAGAACTCGAATATTTCAGCGTGCCTTTATGGTATGGATGGTTGTCTGGATCAGCATGATCATTTACAATTCTGGCATTGTTGAACATGTTATACATCTAAGTGAAACATTAAAACCAGAATCAGATATTGATGGATACACAGTAGACAGGTCCCAGTCCTCAAGCAATTACGTCGAATTAAATACCATGAAATCAGTGTCAATTGCTTCTGAAACCATTGCTCCAGATCATTTGAACAAACAGGTAATTTAGAGACCATCTGTTTATTTTATTTTAAACGCTAAACGTATGGAATTTCCAGAACATAAATTTTAATTTACCGCGTCTTTTTTTGTACATTAGGGTGATTTAATAAATAATATTACCGATGAATTGAATAAATTAAAACCAGTGGAATTCCCACCTTGGAGTCGTTTATCGCTTTATCACTGGTCTTCGATTCTTTCAATGTACAACATCTCTGCCGCCGGTGGACGTATAATTGTATTACCTGCTATAAAACTGTCTCATGCTGTCAGTCCGCAATTAGTGAAACAAATCAGTAATCCAAATGATGTGCAGCATTTTCAATGGCAGAGTTTTGCGACTGTCGCCTTCGACCCGTTAGATTTCTCAGGTAAGTATATATAACATAAAAAAATGATCAATACAATTAACGACACAATCATTCAATTAAAAATTCATTACAGATATGGAATTACCAACAAGGTCAGAAAGTCGAGGATTTAACGCGGATGCTCCTTTCATTCCCTCCAGTCCGATGGAAATATTTTTAGCGACAGTGCTATGTCTCATTAGTATTATTGTCGTCGCCTATACAATGGTTGTCCTCTATAGATGTATTTGCTCGAGAAATTACGCCGAATGGCGAGCAAGTTGGTATCAGACAGAAAAGGCACACGATTCAGCAACACAATTGGTTTTGGAGGCATTACCCCTAGTTCTTGAAGGTCACGCTCAAGAAGTAGAATGCATCGCTACAGACGGCAACACCATAGCCAGTACCTGTTTAGCTGGACACATCAAAGTGTGGGATGCAACATCGGGTGAACAGTTAATTCACATAGATAGAAAACAGTTCTATAGTAGTCCTAATAAAAACTTGAACCATACAACACCGGACGTGGATGAGTTAATGTCGGATTACGAAAGTGGCTCGCCACCTTCGAGAGGGGAGATGGAGAACACTAATCCGTTTGGATCGTACTACTGGCCACCGTCGACTGTCAACTGCAGAAAATCCTCTCCTGGATTATATAATATGCACAGAGGGCAAAATGATAATAGAAAAAGGCATTCAATGGGAAACACGCTGGACTATGATTATCAAATCAATGAATTCAACTTGGAGAAGAAGAAAAATAGTCGTAACAGTTTGGACAACGCTTACGATCTTCCAGACTTAAAATCAGCGATAAATATCAAGTTTACATCGATGAAACAGTTCCGAGCACAGCAATATCGCGAGCAAGGATTCGATTTTGGTGACCAATATAAACATCTTTTTGAGGAACATAATAGGTCTATAGACGAGCTGCGGAATTCAGGGAGTTTAGAACAATTGTGCATTCCTAGTGTACAGTTAAACTCGCCCGGTGTAGTGGACAATGTGACTTTTGTGAATATAGATAAAACTATGCAAATCTCGCATGCAGTGTCTCCTATTTGGTGTATGGACTATCAGGAGAACCTTATAGTCGTGGGTTGTGCAAACGGCAGCTTAGAATTTTGGGAAGGTACTACAGGTAAATTTAAGGTGAATATTACAAAAAATCAATATCAATATCAATATTAATATTTTAGAAAATAACAAAAATAATAATTAATGAAATACTTTAGTGTTTGTTCGATGACGGATCAGGGCTCGGAATATCCGTCGTAAAATTCGTCGGCAGTAGAGTGGTGGCAGCTAAATTAAACGGTTCCATTGACTTTTTACAATTAGAAAGTTATAGTGAAGGTCAACAAATTGACTGGGGCTTCACCTCCTATAGAAGAAGTAAGTTCATTTGTTACTATTTAAATATACTGCTCTTTGCACTGTTACTTTTTTTTTAGCTCACGTCAGAACAGGAAGTGCTGGCTCACCTATGGATATAAATAACATCATGCAATCCGAAGAAGATCTTCGTTGCATGAAAATTAGTTCTCATAAAGCACACCAGCAAGCAATAACGGTGCTTGACAGCGAGGGTGGTCGAGTTTTAACTGGTAGTCAGGACCACACTCTTAAAGTATATAGGTATGTATCTTTGTTTCATGATTTCTCTAAAACGTCCGCTAGTTACGCTTACTTAATTTCAAATTCAATTTCAGGCTGGAGGACCAGTTGCCATTGTATACCCTTCATGGTCATTGCGGCCCCATATCCTGTCTATTCATTGATAGGGTGAGCCCTATGACGTCCGGCAGTGGGTCTCAAGATGGCCTTTTGTGTGTTTGGGATCTCTTAACTGGTACTTATATTATATCCTAGATAACAAATCATAACTTTTTATAACAAAATCATGTTTTTATTTTTTGTTCGTAGGAACGTGTATGTACAGTATACAAGCTCACGATGGTGCTATAGCCGCTATTACGTGTTCCGTGTCGTACGTGATAAGCATTGGTACTGATGAGAGGTTATGCGTATGGGAACGATTTCAGGGACACTTACTACATGCTCTTCCAGCACACAGATCAGCGTACAGTTTACAGTTAGTCATGTTAACACATCATTTACTCATAACCAGCAGTCAGGTATGTGCACATATTCTATTCTAATGAGATGAAATTTTTGTTAGTTTAGCAGCTTTCGTAGCAACCCTTTTGCCACGTAAATATTGTGTGGGTAAGGTTCATGAAAATATGAGATATGTTTGCAATTTGTACGATTTCAGGGATCACTAGTAGTTTGGGACGTGAGGACGGGAGAGCCTGTGCGCGAAGTGAGACTGGGTCACACAGATAGTTGTATTTTCGTAAAACAAATGTTAGCGTTAAGAGATAGCGTAGTGTGCGATTTTGGTCGACAATTGCGGATAGTCAGGTTCCCATTGGTCTCTGATAAACTAGATTAAGATCTGTATATGCACCATTGTACATAGCTCTGTTTCGTTTCTTATTTAATTTTAATATTTGAACAGCGTTCTACCATCTATGGAGATATAGATTTTTACACGACGTACATTTTACATTTGAAAATTAGACACACACTTTTAATATGAATTTTTTACACCAGACTACACCCGTCATGATCGTCGCCTTAATACATTTGTACCCTATCGTGACAGGTAAAGAGAAACGTGTAGAGTATATAAGTATACTTAACCCTTTCTATGAACCGCTACGAAAAATTTTCAACGATTCTCGAGATGGTTCATGTACATTTGAATATATCGCTAAAGGCAATGATACACGATAGAGATCATATTTTTAGATAACTAAACAGAGAATCGAATAACTTTTGATATCTCCGTTCGTTGCCTAAATAACAAATAAAAAATATGGCTGTGCTATATTTCGAGACATCCAATTTCTTTCACAGCGCGATTCATGAGCATTTTCATAAGCGCCGTTTGTTGTTTTCCTTCCTATTTAAACAACTTGGGAGTAGATCCATATGCGGAACTGACATTTTTGATTGTTAAATCGGAGTTGTTAAATACAGATATGTGCTGGAATTTCACTTCTGTATTATGCAAGCATCTAGACTGTGGATATTTATACACTTATAAGAAATTTGAGGGCAATAATGCATGGCGAAGATGTATAAAATATCCAAATTTACTATGTAGATTTTTCTATTGTATAGGTTCTATTAATTATTAATTATATTCATAAAAGTATGAATCTGCATAAATATCTGCAGTCTAGAAATAACGATTAGTTAGTTCATAAGCAGTACACTTATCGGTTTATTATAGAGGATCTTTCAACTCCAAAAGTTTTAAGAATCAATGTATTGCATAACAAGTGTCTAGCGTACGACGAGATTTCATTCTATCTCTATGCAATTTTGTTACACGGTCTAAGAGTGCCTTTATTCAGTCTTTATTTAATCTAATTAAGTATAAACGTATCTTCGTAAGGGGCTGTGGAAATGAATAAAACAGATCACAATCTTTTGACGCTTGGCCCCTCGACATGACGTCAATGGAGGCTTGCAAATTTACAATTATCTAGAATCGTACATTGAATGTTGATTCATTTAGAGCATTGACAGAAAAATATGTAATTTAATTTCTTCTGCCAAGAGTCTTTCGGAACTGTTGAATTTAATTTTCAAGAACCGAGCTCTTAGGCTGGAAGAATTGAATATTTAACATCCTATGTATTAAATCATGTAGTCTCGTTTAGTTTTAGCTATCTATTTTTATAATAAGAATCATTTACTTTCGAACGAACGAAAATGGGTCCTATTTTGCATACATATATAATATACATATGTATCACCATAGAAGATTTAATATGTAAATTGTCTTCTTCGCTTCGCGATTCGCTAAGGTTCAAAGGGAAGAATATGTATATTTTGGGACACATAACGATGCAGAGTGTCGCCAATGTTCTATTCTTCTGAGAGGAAGTTGTACAAAAGCGTTCGAATCAAGTCCAAGTGTAAAGTTTGAAATATAGAAAATTATTGTTGAAGAGAGCGTTTAATGTTACAGAAAGGGTTCCCGGCCATTAGCTGTATATACGTTTGAAGGAAAATTTCAGAAGTTTATTTTAGATTTAAAAATATGATGTTTTTATTGCTCGCAAATTATGTGATATACAGACTGCAGATTGTATGCAAACTTTTATTGTTACGTCCACAATTAAAGAAATGGAACTCAAACAGAGATTCATTCCACTTACTACGTATTATAACAAATAATATGCTTTAGATGTTTTATATGTAATATCTTTCTTAATCTATTTATAGTTAATTCTAATTACTTTAAATTTTAATAGAAGCATAGAACTTTGAAGTCTAGCGATACGTAGTTGTTACTTGGACTTCCACTTGTATAATGAAACTCTGAATAATTTATCAGAAAGATGCGATCATATTTTTAAAACATACACAACTTCCACACTTTTATTCGAACGTTTCCAGTTAATTGTCAGGGGACTCTTTGGTTAGGTTTCGAAGTTTGGCATGTGTGTTATGAAATGAATGTTAAAGATAGCGATCTATATGTCTTTAGACTGAATTGTGTGGCGGTACGTGTCAACAAATTTCGTTTTATTTTTCTGATACAAGTTCGAGGCAATTAGCGTTGGGTCATGCGTCTATTAAAAATAGAGATATATATTTTTCTTAACCAAAGTTATAAATCATATCAGAGATCATGACACGTTCATATTCATAGAAGTCGTTACGCGAAAGGAATAAAAAAAAAGCAAGGATAAAATAATTGAAAAAAGAAAGAAGAAGATGCTTTTAATGACACAGTTGGCTGGCTAACGTTTCATTTAGAATTTCGCGTGATTTTTATATTTATTTAATTAATTTAACATGTGCAAATATGTCGTACACCAGATATACCGTTCTTAATAAATTCTCACATTTACTACACCTCGAGTTACCTCTAGTATCCTAAATGAACTCGTCGCATGATTGATCAATAAGCTATGAATAATTATACAGATTCAGTTTTTCCTCATCCTATCTGAATATTATAACAAGTACTTTACATTGAATATTTTATTAGGAACTGCAAGTTTCTCATAAACGCTTCAAAATTCACAGTCTGTTGATCAATTTCCTCTATCCTTTCTCTTTCTCCTCACTAAAACAGATAAATTATTAATGCAGTTTATGGAGGTTCTTTCTCTTTTTCTTTTTTTTTTTTTTTTTTTTTTTTGAGAAGGGAAATTTTTACTATCCTTTATGAGGAAAATACGTCTAGAAAATCAATTGCAATTGGGAGTCATTATATTGCAATCAAGTGTAATTGGGAGTCATTATAGTACCAAAAATTCCGCGTATAATAGAACTTTCCTCCAGATAAGAATTATACTATTGTAGTGTGTAATTAAGCTTCTTAGGAGATCAATAGGTAATAGTACAAGTGTAGTATAATTCCATGATCAGACTACGTGCGTAATATCGTTCAATGACACATTATGGACAACACCATATTTTGTAATTAATATTCTTGATAATAAGACATACAAATATAGGTTTGGCAACTAAGTGATTGCGGATTTTGTCATTACCAGCTAATGATAAAATCCGCAATCACTTGGTTGCCAACCGAAATCTCAAGTAGCAAACTGGTTTTATCGGTATTAAGGGCAATGAATATTCAATAGAAAATAAATGACAGATTATCATATTATTAACAGGCTCTTAAATTCGCGCGTCATACAAAGTTATGAGCTTTTATTCGGATAATTATTAAAATAAGGCTTTTATTTTATTTCTTTCCTTATTTGAAATGACCAAATATTGGGCAAATAAATTACCTGAAAGTAATTTATGTGTCAAACAAGATAACTTTATCTTCCAATAAATTATTTCTAGTGAATTGAAATTTTTTCATTCGTTATACCATTCAACATTATTCGACGTAATAAGATGAGAAATTTGAGAAATTTTTGAAATTTGAATAGTCGTCTTTCAAATATTTCAAGATTAGGAGTATAATTTTCTGGAGGAAAAAACAATTCTAATTATCGTTCTTACAACAAAGACTTACACAAGTTGGCCATGCACGAACAGTTGGAAGCTAATTGCCTGTTACAATTGATAAACATAGCGTAGACGAGAGTAATTGATCATATTGGACTGGCAAGAGCACATAAGTAGCTCATTTGTAATAGACGGCATGCCCAATTAGCGCAGTCGATTTTATCTAAATTAAGATATATTCCTCTTTCTATGATACATAGTGTACTTAAATTCTCTGTAACAAAGGTAGCAAGTTTGATGATTAATTAATGACACAGGAATATAAATTATAGTGAACATTGCTAATATATTTTTCTTTTATTCTAAAGATCAATAAATTTCATAGACTACTGTGAAACTTATTACATAAAGAAAATCTCAAAGAATTCAATATCAATATAAAATTTTGTTGCAATAAATCTAGATCTAGATCTGAATCTCTGAATCTTCATATAAGTAAATTCAAAACGGTTGGATAACTTTTGTATGTTAATAAGTTTGGGAATATGATATTGGATTAGTGTAATTTATTTTGAAATATTGCTATCTGTAATTTAATCCAGGCATTTATAAGATTAACTGGCTGAAAATAAAGGTAAAAAGTTTTCCATAGTGTCAGTGGCAATAAACAACAGGTGTTAAGGATAATTAACATGTTGAGAACTGTCTCAGTTAGCATGAAGAATTCTCAATGGCCAATATATTAAGTTTGAACTTAGCAGAACGATTCTTGTTTTAATACACTAATTAATTAATAAGCATTTGCTATGTGCTTACATTGTCATTACTTATACATGTAGATTGCTCAAGTAATCCAATGATGGTCAGATTGTGTTAACTGATTATCAAGACAATGAAGTACTCAAAGATAAATAGTTGTTGCAAAGCATGTATCATGCCTTTTGTATCAACATTCAACTTCCAAAGTAAGACTCAAGTTTCTAAAGTAACTCAATAAATTCTAAGATACTAAAGAAGACACTTTTCCTGATAGAAGAAAATCTAGTTCAATGAAGATACCTGCAGCTGGGAGTATGATCATTATAGTACTTGAATTTTTCCAATATTCTTCAATGATCTTCCAGATAGCAGTAAGAACCCTTTTACCAAACAAATTTCCTGTGAACCAGTTCAAGCTTGCATTCTAAATATTCAATGCAACAAAGTCTCAAGCCACTTGAGTGAATTTCAGGATATGAACAAAGAGGATAGAAGATGTGATTTCCAATAGTTTGAACTACATACAACACCAGACAAACATACAGTTTATTGTATTATTACCACATATTGTATTATTACCACATATTGTATTATTACCACATTATTGTATTATTATCAGATATTGTGGCCCACTGATTTCCATAAGCTGTATCAGTGAACTTTAGAATACCAAGAATTTGTAGTAGAAAGAACAATTTCTAACACTTTGCATGGCTCAGTTTGAGTCATCTTAATCTTCAGTGTGATATGAATTCACTTTCCAAGTCACATACTAATATACTTTATTCCTAACACTAACAATGTTACTCCTAATACTTTACAGCATCCAATTTGAGTGAAACATGACATCAAATATTGTTATTCAGTGCAATATCGAAGAGAATGCGTATAATCGAACAAAACTCAAAACCTACTCTTGCTACTCTAATATTTCAAGTCAAGACGTCTACTCCAGCTGACCAACTATCGTTACCAGCTTATCAGTAGAGCCACGAGAAGCCTCCGAGTCATCCACATTGTTCCAAACTCTAAATTCAACGTTGCTGCCTTCCACTGCTGCTCGTCTCTCCCCGCGTTGGTCTGATTAATTTGCAAAGAGGATTAGAAAACACCGGTCTCCTCATTAGCGCGAAGACTATGCAGCAAGCTGGAGGTGCGACAGACTGATATTCGCCTGACTGAGGCTGACCCGTCACATGTGCTCGTTGATGAAAGCGAACGTGTTTGGTGGAGGAGGAATCGGAAGGTGCACTCGAGCTGTTCGCTTTCATTAACAGTTTAGTGTGTCAGACAAGAGTCGGGCGAAGGACTAGCTGGCTGTGCTCTCGGCTTGCAAGCGGAAGTGGTCGTGCAAACGCTCGTTGTTGCCCCGTGAGACTCGGGCCTGGCCGAAGAGACCAGACGACTGGCTGCAGCTCGGGAAATCGCGTTTCCACGTAAATACGAGAAAGAAGATAACCAGGCCTCGTGTTCGCATCCCGCACTGTCCATAAGACCTTATTATCGCCGTTTTCTTCGACGTTGGACGCGATCGACGCTTGGCAAGGCGATCTGGTCGTTTGACCTGCCTCCAGTGGCTTTTCTCAACTGCAACTTGTCGACGTCGGAATTTTAGTCACGAGCGAGGCACGCGAGCGAACGATCGACGAGGCTTTGGGAAACATTTGAACGCAAGGCTGGCTTATAGACGCGGATTTCAGTTGCAACGCTAGGATTTTCCAGCAAGGGGAGTCGCAAGTTGAAGGAGAGAAGTGAAAGTATCTGGGATATTCGGTTCGTACTCGTAAATTCTACGGCTCTGATCAAAGCTAACCAGCTGACACAGTAAAAATCATCGTTACAGAAAATATCGGAGGAAAGCAACTTTTCAAATATCTGTCTGTCGTTTGTCAACGAAAGTAGAACTCTTGGACTCTTTGCGATTAGAAGAGATCCGCGCGATGTTGGAATAAGAAGAATAGCAAAACAAAATAGCAAACACAAGCTCTTGCAAGATTTTCTAACGCCTCATTTTACATGACAGCACGATTCTCGTGATTGTAAAAGATGTGAAAGACGAAGGCATGGGAAGAATGTGAATCGGCGAGGATTAAGAACACTAGTGAAACATAAATTCTCTTTATCGAAGCTAGTCACTCGTGCAATCGTCTTCGATTTTTTTATCCAGAGGAAGAGCAAGTTGAATTATTTTTTGTGAGGACAATCTTGACAAGATCTGAGAGGAAGAAAATCCTGACAGGATCTCGTGAGATTACCCGATTTCTTCGAACGTTATTTGCAAGCAGAAAGAAGAAGTTTGGCGGCATAGTAGCTGGTGCAGAACGCGCGAAACAAAGAATGCGCTTGTGAAAGAATTTTGAAAACAGCTCAAGAACAGTAATATACGGTGTACACTGTCGATTTAGAATGGCGCAGCCAGGAAACAACGATACCACCAGGTCTGTAAATTCTTCAAATTTTCTACTAACATTGAACGTCTGTGTGACTCGCAATGAGGCGAATAAATTTATCTAACGAACTCGTTAATCTTCAGAAATAATTGCCTTCCTCGCTTAGATAATTCTGTTTAACGGTTATTTACACGGTATCTTGTAAATACGTAAGTAAAATTCAAACAAACTATCGACCGCTCTTATTTTCATGATCCAATATATTATACATTGGCTGATAACTTTATCAGAAAACCGCCTTGTCATTCGAAAGACGAATAATTCAAGCGCCTTGTATTTAATTTTTAAAGAAAAAAGCTGAATTTCCTGATGATATTATTTGACAAATATTCTTCCAATTCGCTGCTTACAGGTCCTGAAACGAATAAATTTTTGCGATAAGAATTTCAATTTACCGATATTTTCTTCAAAATATTTAATAATAATTTCAATGCTATTCACGATATTATGTAACGTTTATTATATAATATCACTATTTAAATAATATCGTTGTTAAATACCTTTTTCTAAAGTTGCAAATTGCACAATTTCTATGGGGATTTTTATTTAACAATCGCTTCTTTCGTTTTCTGATATTCGTTTGAATTTAATGCTGGCCTTTTCGATATTGTTAATATCGAATTAAAAAAATTCCAAATTAGAGAGAAAATTGAATTATTATTATTTTATACTGCGTTCAACGTTTGATAAACAACTTACTTTTATTCGATGATCCTATCTTGATTGTATACTGCTGTTTTTTTTTTTTTTTTTTTTATGGAAAAACTGCTGTTTTCTATGGAAAACACTGCTGCTTCATTTTACGTATAATTATTCGTTCCTCCTTTTTTCTCTCAAAAAAAATCACGGATAACCAGACGAAAATTCTCATTGTAGGAACAAAAGGCAATTCTTCCAGCTCTTTGTTTTCTCATAGCACCGGTAACGTTATTGCAGGTTACGTAACGCGATAGTATTCCATAGCTTTGGTCACGTGAATGCTGCACTTTAGTGTCCTGTAAAGTATTTTCAGTTTGTCAATATATTTGGAAATCGTGAATTATCAGGAACGAGGATTTTGAATGCCGTGGAGAAAGAATTTTTAATTTTGATTTAATTTTGTCAAATTTCTACGATCTCGAAACTTCACGCTTCGAATACTTGAACTTCCAAACGTCTAAACGTTTGAAAGTTAAATATTTAAAAGATTTCGAAGGTTTTTCACATTTCTAAACGTTGGAGCATTGAGAAATTCGCGTAGAAAAGATTTTAGACGTCCGAGTGTGCTAAATCGCAAATTTGTTAAACTTTTATTATTAAAATCTTCAGTTATACAAAATTTCAGAACTCTGTAAGAAAACTTTCGAATTTCGGATATGTCCCAGTTGCGTGGACGAAATATGTCGAAATGCGTTCGAAGATTCGATCTTTTTAGTTAAAGCAATTGGGTTGGCAACTAAGTGATTGCAGATTTTGTCAATACCTTGTCATTAGGTGGTATTGACGAAATCCGCAATCACTAAGCTGCCAACCTTAACCTATAAAACGTGCAATCTTTGGCAAGCTAGAACTTGCAAACGCAGTGAAATTTCGAAATGTGTGAAAAGTGTTTCAAAATGATGAAGAAAATTCGATACTTGTTAGCCATGTTGTGATACGTGTAACATTCGAGAAATTCTTTGCATCGCATAACAAACAGTTACTTTCACTTTAAACGGATTCTATCGCGCATCGAGCATCGTGTAATTCTTTTCGTGTCGCTTTAGTTTATGCTTCTGACTGTTATACATTCTTTCGTACAGTTACGTGTAATCAAGATAAGCAATACTCGATAAATAGTCATCGAACATGAAACAAGTTTCTAACATTAATAATAACAAAGCGTTCCATTCGAGTGCGCTGTTGTATCGGATTACGATATCGCGTAAATCAACGAGTGCTTATGTGGATACTTTGACCGATTTATAATAACACCACACGAATATCATGACGATACGTGAATTGAGCCAAGTTGCTCAAGAGAAACCTATTCATAGTTACAACCCTCTATTCTTTTTTTTGTATTATTATTTAATATGTATTTTACAATTTAACCTAACCCCAATCTAGCTGGACATTTAGTAAATTTTTCTAATTTTATTGCTAAATAACATGTGGATGGCTACGGGATACCATCTTCGAGTTTGATTATTTTATTTCTTTAATGAGGTCAGTGAGGTGTTTTCTTTTTAGTCTTCTCTTTATGGAAGTTTTACTCGCTTCAGCAGACGGCTGGTTTGGATGTGTTGGCGTTCTTTCCTTGTATTTTTCTGCGTACCTGGCGATTTCTTCTTTGACTGTTGGTATTTTTAAGTCTTTGTGTATATCCTCCTTTGTGTATCTTCGATTGTAGCGCCTCTAGTTTATTTATGTGGCTGATTGCGCCCATAGTGGTATTCCCTACGTCCAAATTGGTTTTATTATCGGTACATCTGTCTTCTTTTTATCCGTATTTTGTCTATAATTGATTTAGTATGTTGTTTCCATGTAAATTGTGTGTCTAAGTGGAGTCCTAAGTATTTAACTTGCCTTGTTTCTGTTATGTCCGTACCATTCAATTGGATATTTGGTCAACCCTGTATGGCGAAGAAAAATTAATTAAACACAGTGCTGGTGTCGTGATCGTGTGATTTTTATTTTGCAAAAAAATATCAACCCGCATAACGACTCTTACGTTGCACAATTATCAATTGTACAAAAATCAATGTATAGTCATTAAGTTATATATTACAATAGCAAGTTGTAGATTCGTATCAGGCTTGTAATTATTTTATAGAGAACTTGCATCGTCAATTACAGTAGAAAACAAGCGCATTAGCAGTTATATTATGAAATAAGCGATTGAAAAATATTGTAAAAGAAGAAGATAGAAAATACAGGAAATAAGAAATAAAGCTACTTTTCCCTTCTAAATGAAAATCTTCCAACTAAATCTACTGAATTTCACATGATTAAAGCTTGCTAGCTTCTTAGATAATTTAGCCCAATTAATGGCAGGTTAAGACCAGAACAATTACTTGTTATCTTCTTCTGGCATCAACTGGTACGTATCATACGAAACATAAGTTCATTCATATTCGTTTAACACTTTATCGGTGATCGATCAGAATTATTATTAAGCTCTCATCGTTCAAACGAGATAGCCAATCCGTCAAAAGGCTAATTAGCCTGGAATACTGTTGCTAGAACCACGATGGTCTCTTCGTTGATCTCAGTGAATCTTCTCTGTGCTATATACAAGGTGTGTCACGACATACGGGACTCGCATCGGTGTAGACAGGAAACGCAAGACACAAAAGCAACGAGAAAGGTTGGCAACTAAGTGATTGCGGATTTTGTCAATACCACCCAATGACAAAATCCGCAATCACTTAGTTGCCAACCTAACTAACCTATATCCCACCTGATTTTGAACTTTCGAAATTAAAGCTATTTTTGTGTCTCGATAATTTTTTTTATTCCGTCAACAGCCTATTGTTAATCAGTAAACGATAAAATGCTAATTCCACTAAAAATTGTAATACTTCGACGTTGTTCTGGTTTCGGCAACGAAACGCACTTTGTCAAGGATCGGGGCAAAGAGTCGCGCGTACTGACGAAGCTTTTCTCGTACGTTGCAGCAACGTGAAATATTTTCTAACGTTGCAACGTGCTACTGGCTCAGATATGACGCGACGAACGCTTAATTTTCAAAGCCAACAGGAAGATCGAGCGGTGTTTCCCCGCTTGAAGAGAATTAACATTTCTGGAAACTATTGAACGAGCTAACTGTCGCGGCATCTGCTAATAACACGCGTGCTGCTGTTTGTCCTACGTTTCGCACCGAACAGGAAAATATCGCGACAATAATCGAAACGTTGTACGACCATCCGTAGCAAATGAGCTTCTCGGAACGTGATCCTCGCCTTGGTATCGTCGATCGTCGTTGCGAAATGATCGCCTAACATCTGTTTTACTCGTCTATGACACAACCGACCATAGTTCGGACGTGGAATCCGCGGAGTAAAAATGACAGGTGACGATTGCTGTCTTTCATGGGAAAGCATTTTTTTTTAAATGACACGCAACCGGCCAATTGGCTTATTATTGGGTTGACAACTAAGTAATTGCGGACATTGTCATTAGGTTGTAATGACAAAACCCGCAATCACTTAGTTGTCAACCCAATAGTTTCATTAGTTTCTGTTCTCTTTGTTCGAGGCAAATTTGGGAAAGATTCGATGGATTAAGAGGATCAAAAGGATTCTGCTGACATCGAAGGATTGAAAGGACTCGAGCGATATTTTTGAGACGTCCAAGTTGAGGCCACGAGTGACTAGCCAGCAAAATGGCAATCCAAGTGGCACGTACTTTTCTAGAATTTTAAATCGTACAAAGACAATCGCCATTTGGCGTGTCGTTTAATTGATTATCGATGTTTGATTAATACTTTGAATCGTACAAAATTGCATAAAAGCGTCCTTCATCTGCAGGCTATTAGAATATGCATCGCTAAGCAAACTATACAAATAGGTTAGGGTTAGATTGGTGTTAAGTTGAGGTTAGGTTAGGTTGGTGTTAGGTTGAGGTTAGGTTAAATTGCGGTTAGGTTGAGGTTAGGTTAGATTCCTTTCCTCAATAAACATTGTAGCACGATTATGTGGTTATTTTTCTGTGATTATGAGGCAAATCGTGGAGCGTTGCTAACAGAATGCAAATAGAATAATGTCCTTTCCTCTGTGTTGGACAAACGATCAACTAAAAGATGAAATTTGCGAAAAATTTGCATATACGTGTGATCTCTCATATATAGTTATTCTACAAACAACGAATGTAACTTTATTTCTACCTGGACATTGTACCTGCGACTTTTTTAATACTCGTAGACCTGAAATACGATTTATGCAATGTTATCAAACGAAAAAATTTCGTTTGTACGTCTGAGGACTTAGATGCATTATTTTAGACTGGAAATTATTTAAACGTGCATGAATCTTAAAGCGAAATATCGTTTCGCAAAAAGCGAGAAGAAGTGACTGGAACTTCTTCAGGTGCGTCCTTGGTCGAGCAATTACGCGATCATTTCCTTCTTCGCGTGCTCACGTTGATTGGGGTAAAAATAAACTGTAAGATGCAGATGAGACTTCATCGATGCCATTAAAAATTATCATCGGCGGAGAAACGGGGAAAGGAAATCGGGAGATAAATTTACCTGTCGTTTTCCCTAAGCCGAATAATCCGTTCGTAATAGTTCGAAGAAATCGCGGGAAAATGAAAAAAAAAACGCGGAGCACGCGCGTGGCATCAAACGAACTCGTACGCAGCCGAATTTTGTGGAAAGTTGGATTAACGAACTGATAAAATGAAGATAAGCGACGATAATTGCTGCTCTAATACGCGTGAATCACTTCCTTAGAAGAATAGAAAGACGTATCTTAGAAAATTGATAGTTGGCAATTTCAAATTGGTCAATTTTTAAAATCCTTAAAATCCTCCATCTGGAATTTTTGTTCAAAATTAAGAAAACATTTAATGTAGATGAAAACGTGAAAAATCGGTCAGGTCCACAAATTTGCTGTAAATTGGCAAATTCTCAAATATAGAAATATTGCTATTGTCGAATATCAAGATTACAAAATTTCTGTGAAATCGATCAGTTTTTAAAGTTTCTCAAAATTATCGGCCCGGGAGCTAAAAAAATTCAATTAATCTGAAAAATAATTTTCTGAAAGTACAACTTCGAGAATCCACCAGTTCGAATCGAAATGTTAAAATCTGCTTTTAAGTCAGATTTTTCTTCATTTTTCTCCTGCGATTCTTTAAATCAAGGTCCATGAATTTTTCACGAAACTCGACGCATTCAAGGCTCTTTCCTCAACGATGACGCATTATGACGGTAACTAGACACCATGAAGGTTATGTCAACATGGCGTCGCGTACAAATACCGATTACGATAATTGTAAATGGTTAAAATGGATAATGAAAATTTACTTTCTTACAAATTGCTTTTTTATCTCAGTTCTGGTCGATGATTCTTCATGACGAAGATTGCTTGATTTAAGTTTCGTTTAAACAAAGTGGAACGTAGGAGTAGGGAGCTTACAAATGTATAGTAGATATACATAATCGCAATCAACATAAATATAATCATAATGAATGCAGCAGTCTGTTATTATAAATGGTTATAAAGCATACTTGATGTCAATTCTAAAACAAGTTGCAAATTGTAAAAGAGATAAGAAAATGCCTGTAGAATATGGCAGATTGAATATTATAACAGTATATTGCACATCTACTTTTATACTTTTTTTAATTAGCTTCCTTATTGTCGTTTATTATCTTTCATATTATTTTTCTCCACGAAAGAGATTGTTCAGTTGGACTAAAAAGCCAGCAGTCTTACGATTCTCTGACAATAATCAAGATTTTAGTAGTTTTACGATACGTCGTTGGGTAACGGCGAAATATAAAGGCGATTACTTTTAAATCGATCGATATTTCTTAAGATAAAAGTAATTCGTGGATTAGGTGCATCTTAGGAAGTACGAACAGGATCAAGATATCACTACAATCCCCTATTTATCTAAGCAAACAAAACATATACATTTGATTACCGCAGCAAGATTATATCTCAACGCTGAGACGAAACTTTCGCGGAAACTGCAAATTTGTAAAATATGATTTTCATTATATTTATAAGTGGATTGAATAGTCGCAAGTATATTTGAAAAATAGATAATAAATAGGGGAAAAGCGATAAGTGATTCAAAGAATACAGTAGCAATTATTTATACAGATAGATATGCATATCGCGGACTAGTAATCGACACGTGTGGCGCTAGTGTCGCACCACGAGTCATAACCTGAACGAAAAATAAAATTGCGATTCAGATAAGAAGAAAAAATTGAAAAACGTTATCGTTTATAATTATAAAAGTCTCGTTCTCACGCTATTAGTAGCTGTCTTTAATATGATTTATTGCTCGTTTTCAAATCGTTCGTACACACGCAATACACGTAATATATGAAACTTTATTTTAACGTGGTATCTACAAATAAAATAAATCTCGGCAGATAGTACCGTGCTACAGTCGGTGGCAGCGAATCTTTAGAAATCTTAGCTAAGATTATTATTACATTAGCTATATCAGAAATTGTGTTCTTAATCCATGATAAGAGAAACGCGTGCTCCTCGAATGCCATAGGAATGTCGATAAGCTTTATGACGATGCGAAAGCATCAGTTTACACGCTGCTTGTTAAAACGTCGTTCTTAAGAGTCAATGTTGCGTTGACCGAGCATTTCCACAAAGAACAATCCAAACACGACAGCGTTTCTTTGAAGAGAGGAAACCAAGATAATCCTAAACAATCATCGAGCTAATTAAACATGATCGCGTAGCTATCGTGAAAGATACATGGAAACATCGTGTAATCACGTTGTAACTAATCGAGGGAGCATTATTTTCACAATTTCACTCGACGATGTGAATCGAAATGACGCAGCAATTCCTAATTCATCTCATCGTAGATCTGAAATCACATTGATAAAACGATATGAAACCAGCGTGTAGGACAAGGATAATAAGGATCGTAAATATTATCATGGAATTATGCTTATCGCGCCAGAAATATATATCGCATAGGCGTAAGAACATAATAAGCTCGTAATCTTTTGATACGCTACAGTCGTCTCCTCCGATTTCATTCGTGCGCTATGCTCGGCGATCGGGTCAAATCTGGCCCAACGAACCTTCAATGCGCTGTTACTGAAAAGTGTGTCAACACTTCCTTACTCGAGTCCCCGAACAAGAATTGCGCCAGAATGAACAAAATTGAACTCTGACGATTACGATCAGAAATATTAACATTAGTGCGTTAGTAGTTAACAATGTTAGCGTTACTATATTAGTAGTTAAGTATATTAAGTATACTAGTACTTAAGTACACTAAGTATATTTAATATACTTATTAAGTATACTTATAATATTAAATTGATACACAATATTAAATTATAATTAATAATAATAATATAATAATGATATTACAATTGAATATATATACATCATATTGCTTATTAAATATTTATAGTACATTTAATATAATTAATATGCTTAACTACTAATATACTAAGTATATTACTAGTTAATATACTAGTTAATATACTTAGTATATTAGTAGTATATCCAGTATATTATAGTATATTAAGTACATCTTCTACATATTAAAAGGAAGCTTTGTTTTAACGCTGATATTGTTAACTATTAATATATTTAATATACTTTATATATTAGTATATTAGTAGTATATTAAGTATATCTTTTACATGTCAAAAGGAAGCTTTGTTTTAACGCTGATATTGTTAACTATTAATATATTTAATATACTTTATATATTAGTATATTAGTAGTATATTAAGTACAGCTTTTACATGTCAAAAGGAAGCTTTGTTTTAGCACTGCTATTGCTAACTATTAATATATTTAATATACTTTATACATTAGTATATTAGTAGCATATTAAGTATATCTTTTACACGTCAAAAGGAAGCTTTGTTTTAGCACTGATATTGTTAACTATTAATATATTTAATATACTTTATATATTAGTATATTAGTAGTATATTAAGTACATCTTCTACATGTCAAAAGAAAGCTTTGTTTTAGCACTGATATTGTTAACTATTAATATATTTAATATACTTGGTATACTAGTAGTATATTAAGTATACTAGTAGTTAACAGTATCGATGTTAGAACAAAGCTTCCTTTTTAACATGTAAATGAAATATAAAAATAACAAGCATTAGCAGTCTAGTCACGATATTTAATAATACTGATGGAAGTGTACTATAATTTTCTACATACCACTTTTCCTTTCACGTGCAGCCACCTGTATGACTGCATAACCGGTTCCCTCATGCGATCTAATCAACACAGAACTCGTTTTAATGCAAGTTATGATTTTCACTTCGTCTGCTGTGAATCTTCTTTTCTAAATTTTGTAGTAGACGAAACAGGTCTACCTCATACTTCCTCTCTTTTTTTTATCAATTTATCAGATTATTTTGGTAACAATTTTGTCTACTTTATATATATATATCTTTTTTTAATTACTAAATTTTGGAAACAATCCAAATTTTAATCCCATGATTTTGATTTATTGTAATCTTTGAACCATAATTTGCCGAGGGTAATTACATTTCATATTAAAAGTGCAATAAACAATTTATTTGTAATCACAATGAATATAAAAAATATTTATTATAGAGATTTATTATTCGCACGTAAAATATGAGATATTTTCATCAAATATGTAATCTGATAAAATAATCATTGTCTCATTTTATGTCATTTTTTTATGTCGTGTTTCAACTTATCCACATTAGCGACAAAATTTCCAAAAATATAAAAAATAGCGAATTTATTGATTGAAAGAGGATAATTCAGAGTGCCAGAAATTCTTGATAACAAAGATTATTTTTCTTCAAGTATCATTTATGTTGACACGTTCTACGATAAAAGTTAAGTTCAGTTTTCATCTGGTCGATGTTTCTACCTTTCAGCACCGGTAAATGGAACATTTGTAATTTTTTAATTCAAAACAAAGAGAATTCTACAATTGTCGAAATTTCCAGCAAGTTGATAAGTGTGAGCAAGTCGATGTATATATTTCTTTAATTGACCTGGCAAACCGGTCATTTGAAATTTCACAAAACACTGAGAAAACGCACTTGTAGCATCGCTTATGCAACCGCAATAGTCGAGAGCCTCCGGTTCCTTTCACGCAAAAAGAGAACTATGTCAATGACGAAAAAGCCAGCCACTGATGATGCTAGGCACAGGTGAACGACGAGCGTGAAGCTTCTTGCAACGTGAATTTTTCCCTTTTTAGCAAAAACCTGTTATTGTAAATTACAGACAAATCTGGAAATTGTATTTTTAGAGAAATAACAAAAAGCCTATGAAAATAGTAAAATAATCTATTAATACAAATACAAGTAAAACAGTATATTATTATTAAAAATTGTAGAATCTTCAGATAATAATTTCTCATACGAAATTGTACAACTTTTTATCATATTTCTCAATTTTTTACTTTATTCAATTGTATCATATTTTATCAATTTTTGAAATTGTACCATCTTTCTGAAGCATAATTTTTCCGGCTACAGGTTTATACATTCGGAAGAATATTTCAAGAATTTTGCAATAATTTTATTCGACAGACACCACACTTTCTCAATTGCGATTCTATTGGGCTGGCAACTAAGTGATTGCGGGTCTTGTCATTAGGTGCTAATGACACAATCCGAGATCACTTAGTTGCCAACCCAATAATTACGTCGCGTTGGAAAATTTATCGGAGCCAGCAAGTGCAGGTTTTGGATTACGGCTTTTAAATTACCCATTTAATGTATGGAACCCGACCGGGTGGAACTTAATTGGGCGATTGGATAACCATTGCGCAATCGTTGTTAACCCAGTTTCGTTGAAGAAAAAAAATCACGTTCAATGGAATTAAACCTGCGACGGTGTCCATCCAACTACGCTCATTTGGACCCCATCTGTCGTTGATCCACCTGTCTGCATCGTTACATGTAAACATAAAACCTGGATGACCTGCAAAAATTTATGGAAGTATCTTTCGTTCCAAAAATAGAACACAGAATTTTGTTCAACGATGCTAGGTGGGATCATTTTTGACGAAATTTATTGAAGAACGTCTGGTGCCAAATATCAAATACGCTATTTTTCTTTAGCTGACAGACCAGGTCCCTTGGGTCCTACAGGCAGAAATCCGGTTTGGCATGCACTTTCATTGAAGCACTTTTACTAGTTTCGTCATTCTGTTTTGCTTTTTAGCAATGACGAGAAAACGTCACCTGCTGAGCTAAATGGCATCTCTGAGGGT
Organism: Bombus flavifrons; assembly: GCF_040668555.2. Lineage (NCBI taxonomy): Eukaryota > Metazoa > Arthropoda > Insecta > Hymenoptera > Apidae > Bombus > Bombus flavifrons. The sequence continues at coordinate 8,318,056 of NC_138457.1, read as the reverse complement.
CTGACAACGTCGAGGCTACGTCAAGCGTTTCCACAGTTCTGTGCCGTGAGCGCGAAGAACCTGCTCATGCTCACCTTTGGTTCAACATTGGGATTTTCCACGGTCCTAATCCCAGAACTACAAAAGGAGAACGCTGAGATCCCGGTCACTATGGAGGAGTTGACGTGGATAAGTGAGCATGTTGTTTGTCTTGAAACTTAGATCGACTTGGCAGCTGAATATGGTGCACCAAAATCAACAGGACTCGAATTAATATCCGGCTTGAAATGTCAAAACTAGGCTGATCTCAGAGCATCAAAGTCCAACTGACTGGGAAACCAGATTTAAAACCGATTTGAAAGGAAATCTGACTTTAGAGTCTGACTAAAAGCATCAATTTAGACGTCTGGCTCGTAATTAGGCTTCCACAGTGGAATTCCTTTCACTTCTGTCTTATATCTGACCAGCTTTTCATGTCTATCGACTACGTAAACTCGTAGAAGGTCATAAAAGCCTAGAATTCATGAAACATTCTCCTTATACCAATACAGGTAGCCTGAATCTGTTCCTGGTCCCAATCGGTTGCTTCGCTAGTGGGCCAGTGTCGCAGTTCCTAGGACGAAAGAGGACCATGATGCTGACTACCATTCCATTTACAGCAGCGTGGATCATCTTTTACTACGCGACGACAGCTGAGATGTTGTTTATAGCACTGGCCATGACTGGTCTAACTGGTGGTCTCCTAGAAGCACCTGTGATGACCTATGTGGCAGAAGTGACGCAACCCCATTTACGTGGCATGCTATCCGCCACTTCCACCATGGCTGTGATCCTGGGCATTTTCACGCAGATGTTGGGTGGCAAATTAGGCAACTGGAGGATTGTCACCATGATCAATCTCATCTATCCACTTATTTGCTTAGTTGCCCTTTGCCTGGTGCCTGAGAGTCCTTATTGGCTTGTTGGTAAATCCTCTTTCTTCCTTACGATGCAAATGATTTCACGTTTGGTCCGCAAAATATGTAGTATGACGACTTTGACTGGTGTTTCTAGCGTTTAATCTCATGGACTTTGTAGTTCAGTCCAAGTTAGACTCGTAGTCTTCACGGTTCGGTTCATAACTTGCCTATAGTTGGGGTCAGAGTCGCCGAGTTACATTACAACTACGCTGTTGCTGTTGTATGAATCAGCAGCCTAAATTAGTCACCGATTTAAGCGTCGTGAAACAATTTTTCAGCAAAGGGCCGCCAAAGGGAAGCCGAACGAGCTCTCTGTTGGCTTCGCGGTTGGGTCAGTCCGATCCACGTACAGTCGGAGCTTCGAATCATCTGTCAAGATGTACAGAAGCCAGCAGAATCCAAAGAAAAGATCTGGAAATCCTTCGGCAAGAGAACCTTCTACGTGCCTTTCCTCTTGGTCAGTAGTGCCTTCTGCATTGGCGCTTTTGGAGGAACCAGTACTCTTCAGACGTACGCTGTATTGATCTTCGACAGTTTAGACGCGCCTCTAGACAAATACACGGCTGCTGTATTTCTTGGCCTCGCAGAATTGGTAGGAACATTGCTCTCTGTGTGTGCCATTCATTTCACCGGCAAGCGGTTGCTGACATTCCTTTCAGTCGGTGGTACCGGCATGTGTTTCTGTTTGGTCGCTGTCTATGGCTATTTGACTCAGTCTGACATGATCAATACGGAGAGTATTTCTTGGATTCCAATGACTTTGCTGATTGGAGCTGCCTTTCTATCTCACGCTGGCATCAGGCTGCTTCCATGGGTCCTGGCTGGTGAAGTGTTTCCCGTAAAGGTAGGTTTGCCATCTCTCAAACGTAAATTTCAGTCAATCCTGAGCACGATTTAGCATAAACGTAATCCAAACACAACTCGAAGCAAAATCTCCTGCATGGAAATCGGTCCATCGTTTCCTGAACATCATCCTAACTTAACCTAAGGATTCCCTCGCGAAAATATGCCTATTTTATTAACGCAAACCTAAGGTAAACAAAATTATCTAACTATGACGACTCGAGTCAGGAAGTTGTGAGAAACTAATCTTCTGACGATGTTCCAATTTTGACCCAGGTACGAAGTAGCGCAACAGGAATGGCTGGATCCATAGGCTACATCTTCAATTCCATCGCCAACAAAGTGTACCTGTACATGGTCAACGGGATGTCTCTTCCAGGAACCTTCCTCTTCTACACTTTAATTAACTTCGCTGGGGGAGCACTCCTTTACTTCATCCTTCCAGAAACAGAAGGCAGATCTCTGAAAGAGATCGAGGAACACTATGCTGGTATCCAAAGTTTGAAGACCAGGCCTAAGAAGGAGGAACTAGCTTTCAAGGAGAAATGGGCTGCCTCGAACCCCGCAATAATCTACGACGACACCGAAAGCAAGCTTTGATTTTGTGGAAACAAAAGTGGTGATTAGTATTGTCTCCCTGAAGCTGAAAGCCTCAACGGTACAATGCTAACAGGGACTCGAAGTGTAAAGATACTGTAACGAGTTCCTTGTTTGTTTGACACTGTGTTCAAAAAGAGTGGACGATATTGTGAGTGACTGTTAGACATCAAAGCACTGAAGAAAGTTAACGCGTTGAAACGTCACTTGAAGCTTATTTATCGAGTTATAAGTAATCAAATTTTATATACACTGTTAGCTGACTAGGTTAGGTCAATGAATTAGTCGACGGATTTTTTTTAAATTGGACAGTCTGGAATGCCTTGATGCGTAGAATTACAAATGAGAGAATAGTCAAATTATAGTTCGTTTTATGTTCCTGTACTCTGCGAGGGCTGCAGCGACAGCTAGCGAGGCAACGCCAGACGATGCACACTTTATCGAATTTTATCGATCGAAGACAGTTTTATTGTAAATAAAACGTTGAGAAATATTTTTAATATTGTGATGTATGTGTTTCACAAGAATGTGTTCATGGCCAATTTCAAGCTAGATGTGCAATAAAATGGCACGTATTGCAAAAATATTTTCACTTTAAATTACAATTTTAATCTGTTAATCTATTAATCGGAGAAGTGAAAGTTCATTTTATTTTATTTGTTGAAAAGAAATGTTATTTGAAAAATTGTCATTACGAGTTTTGACATTACTCCATAATTAAGAGACGACCCAGTTCGCAGGTTAAAATTGTTTATTTTTAACAAATTACACAGTGTTATTATGAAAATCAGTGGACACGAGCACCTTAGTTTTGCAGTCAAGATTCTTGGTCACATTGGATTTTTTGGATTGTGGCTTTTTGGTACGTGGTTGTTTGTTGGATTTCGGTTTGAAGAACCGATCGACCACATCCAGAAAATTTTCGTGTTGCAGAATGTTGACGATATTAACAATTTTCTCGGAGATCTGTGGGACTTTTAAATTCTGAGTCTTTAGTCTGCGAACGTGGCTAATTTTTGGTCTTTTCGAAGTCCCATCCACGCTTCGGCATTTCCTCAAGCTACGAATAAGAATTTTTCAACAATTTTCCATTCCTTTTATGTTTTCGTCGAACAACACAAATGAATTTTACGTTGAGATTTGCCTGAGCTTCGCTTCGTCCAGCTCACGTCCGGAATGTGATCGTTTTACTACTTGACCTTCGCAGCTTACTTCCGGCTCCAACACGATTTTCTCTTTCGCCTGACTGCTACCCGAGTTCCAGGATTTGTGAGACATGTTCAAAACGATTTTGCAAATAACGAAGGAAATTAACATTCATTAGAATTTACACGAATAATCAACGAGAGAAGTAAGTCAAATTTCTATCGAACAAACAATCGTGGTTGCTATGTTGCTAATTTCTCTGCAATAATGCTAGCACACTCTTGCAAATTTCGGAAATTATCTCACAGCGCCTGTCGACGAGCAATTCGTTGTCCGTAATACAGGAACCGATAGAAAGAGTTCGCAGAAATGGAATAGGCAAGTTACAGTAGGTAAGTTACCTACGGTCGATAAAGGAAACATCTACAGAAGAATTAGTGAGATTCATGCGCATTGTCGTAGGCGCCGACGAACCAGGAAATCAACAAGTGTCCCTCCCCCGTGAAACGGGGTTCTATCTCCGGTTTCGAGATGTCAGTCGGGTTGCCTGTGGCGCAGGCGCGGCCTTTCTCGGGATTGGTCCGAGGACGGGCGGGGGTCCACGAAATGGTCGATATTTTAACTATAGCGGGCTACAGTGGCGCGAGGCTTTACCGAGGCCAGTCCAGTCTCTTTAAAATCGTCGCGAAACAACCCCCCGTTGTGCTACCGTGTGTTAAGTCGTGTGTCGGGAATCTCCGGACTCGCGTTTCGGAGTCATTTCATCATCGAAGCGAGGTGCAGGGTTCGAGTGGAACGCGTGGCGTGCAACCCTACTATTCAGCGATCAACAGTGAGAGGATCAACATTTTCAGGAGGTACATGATCGGAGAAACGACTCGTTGGACGGGAAACGACAGAGAATCGTCAGTGTCCATGTCCTCGAGAAGAATCTCGATAACTAGACTTTAAGCTCGATACATTTCTGCCCGACCAGCCACAGTTCGTCGATAGACCGTTTATTGATTTCTCTCTGTCTCCCCCTGTCTCTCTCCCACTCTCGCGGTTTCCTCTCTCACGCTAGAAACTGTGGTCGTCGAGTCGACTTTTCACGCGCTCTGCGCTTGCATGATCCTCGCTGACAGCCTATTCCTGCTTTCTCGTCGTCCCTGCCTCGCTTCTTTTCTCGATTAACTTAAATCGTTCAATCCAGAAATTCCTCAAATTTTGCTGGCCCTGGTCTAAGACTCATCTCAGGAGCTATCCGTTGCTCCTGCGATGTTGAGATTATGGACCTAGTCGGAAGGTTGCTAAATACGATGGTTAGTTCTATGGCAAGTTTCACTAACCATCAGTGCCGATCCAATCTGTGTGACCTTCTTCCCTCTCTCTTGCTCTCCTGTTACCTCCCTCTCTTTAGCCTTCAAAGGGACGACAGACATGTCAGCTGTGTGATCACGTCGACATTAAAAAGCAGCTATGCCATGCCATCGCATGCAACATAACCAGGAATTATTAACGATCAGGGGTAGACAGGCGACCGAGTTGGCAACGTTATCGGCCGGGCATCGCCGATATCGAGGAATCCAACGTATCGATCCGCACGCGTTTTCGGGATCCAGATTCGAGCGTCACGAGTACGTATACGGAGGCTCCATCTTCCGACTACGTTCATTCTGCCAGCCGCTGAAATCGAAACTGTGTAACGGGCGGCGTGGGTGGCCAGGGGTTGGGAATCGATCTTCCAAAAATATTTGCTCTGTTGCTAGCCACTCGCCACCACCGTTGCCATCATTCCACGGCGCTATGTAATTGTGCTCGATCTATTCGTTCTCCTAATATTTCCGCCATTTTAAGACATATTTCATAACCTGACTCGCCGGTTGAATCTCTTACGATTAAATGCAGGACTCTGATTGTGATTCGTAGAGGGACAGGGTTAGGAAATTGGACAAATTCAAAGGCATATTCCGTCTGTTTGAAACTGTATGGATATCGTGTTTGTAATTGATTTCTTTTCTTGGATGTTCTGTGTCTTTGGTTAGATTTGAGGCGAGGTTAATCGATTCGATTTTTCAGACCACAGAATTTAGTTAGTCGAAAGCTCGAGCTTCTAATTTTTCGTTGCTATTTAAAAAAATTGCATGGAAAATCACTGTTCTTAGATTTTTTATATCTGCAAATTAAGCTCGAAACAACTTGCGTTATAATTGTTTTCATTCATTTGCCGCTGTGTCAACATCGTTTATTTACAAAATTTCGTTGCTTTCGCGTCTACTGTATTTTCAAATTTCGTTTCAAGAATCTTCCATCTTAGCTTCTCAAATTTATTCCACTGTTTGCAAACCCTTTGAGCACAGTTTCATCTGCAAATTAAGTTCGAAGCAACTCTTCTGCCTAGCCTAATTTTTATCGCGAAATATTTCCCAAGAGGCACAAGATTTGTCCAAGCTCCGCCCATCATCTTCTCGGATCTCCGATTCTTTGAAACCACTGGACGATCTGCTCAGCCGATAAAGAAATGTTAGGAGATTTTTTCGCACAGGAAAGAGGCTAACAAAATAGTACACAAGTCGTTGTATTTGAATGTTTTAGTGTCTTTAGTCGGAGGAATTGAATTTAGTCAAGGGTTGAGAGGCTCTTGGAGCACAAAGACCCGTGTGTCAGTCGCTGAAGAGCATTAACTGTGGAAAGGGGCCGAGTGCTTGAAAGATTTCACCATTGAAACTCGCTTCACCGATTCATCGATACTGTGAACTTATTTCTCGGTACTTCAACTTCCCAATGAATTTTGTATTCGTCGGTTCCTTCACGAACAATCTCTTCCGCCCTCTTTCAGGTCTGTTTAACGATAGATCGCGAATAATTTCTCCCATCTTACTTCGTATTCGTCAACCAGATCCAACGCAGAATATCTTCCATAACCTTAAAATATCTCTAACCTAAAAATGCAAGTTGGCACATAGCCCACATATTTTCAAATGCGATTTAATCGAAAATGGAGCGTCTTACGAACAAACTTCATTTTATGTTTTCGACTTATTTTTAGGTTATTTTTCTTTTTAGATCGGCACGCACTGGCTTATCGACCGGACGACGAATTTTCGAATCTTCGAAATCGTCCGGCAAATAGATCGCGTACGAAAAGACGAATTTTATTTTGTAGGAATTTCAATCGATAGATTATTTTTCCGCGTTACTTATGCCGAGGAATTGCGCAAGATTTCAAGGTCATGGTACAGCAGGTCACCGAACTCAACCTGACGTTAACTATACACGATTCTATCAAGTTAAAACTGTATCGTGCCGCCGAAGAAAGCTAGTTTCACAGATTCACGCGACGCTCGTTTCTCTTCCTCGCGATATTACGTTAGCAAAGCTCGTGCAACGCGTTATCGCGTCGCTCTGCATGCATTCGTGCGCACCACCTCGGTGTTAACATGTCGCGATACGATTATCGCGAACCTTGTCCTACTTTCTTCGCCACCCACTTGGAGCAACACGCGTAGGTGGCTGAAATTTTTCTCCAGAGTTTCGATATTGCTGAATAGTCTGTCGAACTTGCTGCATTATCATCTTGCGTCGAAAGCTTGCCACTCTGTTCCTCCGATCTTCTTCGCGTCCATCCTCGAGCTTATTTCTTCTTACCATAAAGTAAGCGGCATTTTCGCGTGTACACTCGCGGCATTCGCTATCATCTTCGATCAGAATCTTCTCATTTTGGTCCTCGAACACGCTCGCTGTTCGTTTCTAACGTTGCGTCTTCTTCGTTGAATCTTCAGCATTTTGTGATATTCCACCTATGACGAGACTCGCCATGTCACGAATAGCCAGGAATTGTAAGTTCCTCGTGTCAGTGTTTAGTTGTTTGAGTGGCAAGCAGCGCGATCGCGCTGTTCAGGTTTGGCGTGGGAAAGTGCCATTACGTTTGAACGCTACGGAGGACTCACGGTATTTTGCCCAATATTTTATTACCCATATTAATATTAATATTACCCAATATTTCATTCCTATCTTCTCAATAATTTTTATTGAAGAAAACTTGGAATATTTGTAAACTAATAGTGCGTATATACAGGGTGGTTGGTAACTGGTGGTACAAGCGGAAAGGGGATGATTCTAGGCGAAAAAAGAAGTCGAAAATATAGAATAAAAATTTTTCGTTTGAGGCTTTGTTTTCGAGAAAATCGACTTTGAATTTTGGCTCGGCACGCGTGCGGTACGTTATAACGGATCTCACTGTAGATCGTTGTCTCGATGGAAAAATTAAAAAAAAAGAAAAAAAAATTAAAAAAAAATATTTTTATTCTATATTTTCTATATTTTTCTCTTTTTTGCGTAGAATCACCCCCTTTCCCCTTGTACCACCAGTTACCAACCACCCTGTATAATAAGAAGATGTATTTCGTACAAATTACAAATATGACGAGCGCTATCTTAGTTCTCTTCGCAATCGATGAAGACAAGCGTTGCCACGTTGTTTGCGATTTTTCGACCCTGTTCTTTCAAACACCCTTGGGACTCAAACGATTGATCAAGTAGAAGAAGAACACCAGGTACACGTCGGTCTTTCGTCCACCCGAGGGACGAAGAAAGGGAAGAAAATGCTGTGCAGACTAGCTGACCATATTTCGTTAACAACGATCTTCCTTGGCTCTTAAATGCACAGAGTTGCAACTGCTACAGCAATTGCAATTTCTTTCGCACGTGAAAAGATATTGCGATACCATTTCGCTATTCCAGAATTGCGCAATCTATGGAAGCGGTTGCCTGCGGAATGCGAACAGAGAACGTGGCGTCCGAGGTAGCCTCGCGTGAGAATCTCGAGAGAGTCCTGAGTCGTGTGACGAGATAGACCCAAAATCAATGGGTCATAATTGACCCTATGAAGATATTCGAGTCTGTATCGTTAATCTTATGAAAGTTGTCGGATCTTCGTGATTTCCTACGCCTTGAAAACTGTCTCGGGTCGCTTGTTTCAATCCTGCAAGCGCATGAACTTTGCTTCTTCAGTTTGACGCTTAACGGTGGTCCGAAGAGATGCGAAGAAATGGGTTTTTCGCGAGAAATTATTTTACTTTTTTCTTCGATTTATGATTGTCATAATGCACGTTTATGACGCACATAATATCCCATTTAGAAAAATGGGGAAGTTGAAGAGATCACGTAACTGTGAATAAATGTTTCAGTAGATCGAAATAGATTGAAGAGATCACGTTTCTTCATTTCACCTAACTTTTGCTTCACTCAATTTGCTTTTTTTATTTTATTTATTCTTTCAGTTTGTTAATTTTTCAATTTATCTTCTTTGTTTTCTTTATCCTTTCAATTTATTAATTTTTTTAACTTACTTAAAAAATACAAAAGACGATTTCGAGTGGTCCCACGTCCATAGCTAGCTTCCACTATGACGTTAGTAGGTTTCTTCAAGTTTCATAGTCAGTGCGATATAGTTAGAGGGGAAGATAAGAGGTTGGTTATCGAGCAATTCTTCTTGGGTTATTTGTTGGAAGTCTGGCGAGCGTCTGCATGCTCTTTTATCGAAGGGATGGCAGTAGCTTTTAGTTGGACGAGCATCGTAGAATGAAGCGAGGCGGAAACGATAGGACTTGAAATCCGAGGGAAATCTGGTAGCTATGGCTGTGTGGCTCGGCCAAGAAAATCGATAAGAGCCTCCCACCCCGAAGTAAAAATCTCTCTCTCTCTCTCTCTCTCTCTCTCTCTGTCTCTCTGTTTCTCTGCCTCCACGTCCAGTTTATTTATAGACTCTCCTCTTTTTAAATTTATTTTACGGAATAACTGCACACGAAATCGCAGCTGATCCTTCGTTCAGCGCTACATTTCGCTCTTAGACCTTGTAATCGCTGACTCGATCGAAGGTCGAACGTACGGTTTTTCAGAAGAATTCGTCCTTTCTCGTTGCGACGTTCGTCCCTTGCATTTTCAAAACTGGATCACTTTACTTTTTTTCTTTTTTCTTCTTTTTTTTTTGATCGATTCATTTGATCAAGTTGGTCAACCAATAACTTCAAAATATTTTCTCGTTTCTTTTTTTTTTTTTTTTAACTGAAGGTCTCTTTTCAGCGAAGAACAGGATCATAAGCGTTTGCAAATTGATTTGGCAGATCAATTTTTGATCGAATCGTAGGAGGTTCGGTGGTCTTTTGTTTTTTAAAATCGCAGATTTCTTCCTGTGGAAGAAGAGAACCGTAAACGTTGGCAGATCTCTCTTTCTCTTCTTTGTTGGTGGCAATGGAAGAGAATGACAGTTTTTACATTATCGATGTTGCTGTAGCAGAGTCAGGGCAGCTGGAAGGCTCGTTTTACGTGGTATTTGTAATTCATATTGTAGAACTGGAAATTCCATACGAATAGCAATGACACCATCTGGAATTATAGGATGGTACGTGTCATTCCTATTATATATGCACCACAGTAAGAGCCAATGTCTGTCTAAGAAGCATTAAGTCGGATCACGAACTTGTAGGAACAGATATTTAAGGGTTTTTGTTTTTGTACGTGGGTACAATGCACGTGGATCGACGATATGTATAGCCGCACCTGGCACCCGGAAAAAGTCACGGACGCGGAACTCGTTGTCTTCCTATCGACTTAGGAAGCAACTGACGATTGCCAACCACCGATTCGCTGCCACTTCCACGGAACAACTCGATTCAATTCACGGTCGAGGAATGTTCGTATTTGGTATTTGATTTTTAGGAAAAGTTATCGTTATCGTTAATTTGCTGATGTTGCTAATAAATTCTTAAGGAGTTAGCTAATTGTTATTATAAATCTGATTGTTATACTATTATATAATATAATATCATTATATATTTTGCAATTATGTGAGTGTTACTTATATTCAATGAAATAATATAACTATAATTATAGTTATATGAGTATTAGTTATATGCATATATATATATTGATTTAATCTAATAATATTAAATAATATAATATTAGATAATAATATATCTCATATTAAATATATATATATATGAAACGTAATATAATACTATTACATATTGTAAAATATTTATATATTTTTAATATTAAAGGAATATATTATTTTTTGAATATATACTATTTAACTATTAATAGCTAACTGCTATTATAAACCTGATTGTAATACATTACAATAAATAATAATATTATATATCATAATATATATATATGTTTTACAATTACATGAATATTAGTTATATGCATGTATATATTTAATAGTAGATATATTTTATATAATAATATTAAATAATACAGTATTAGATAATAATATATCTAATATTAAATATACATGTATGAAACATAATATAATACTATTATATATTGCAAAATATGTATGTTCTTTTTTAATATTAAAACAATATATTATTTTTTAAATATATATTATTTGGCTGTTAATAGCTAACTGCTATTATATACCTGATTGTAATACATTACACTGTATAATACCATTATATATTATAATATATGTATATATATTTTACAATTATATGAGTATTAGTTATATTCAATGTAATAATGTAAATATAATATATATATATATATATAATATTGAATATATTAAATATACATACGCATGCAAATATAATATTAAATATATACACACACACATATATGTGTCATATTATAATAAAAGTTATATATTATGATATGCATATATTTTTTAATATTAAATATATATATATAAAACACAATATAATACTATTATGTATTATAAAATACATAAATATTTTAATATTAAATATATGTTATTTATTGAACATAATATATTACTATATTATAAATTTATTAAAAATAATATATGTTTTTAGTATTAAAAAATATGTATATAACTAATACTAATATTAATATAATATGATTATATATAAATTATAAGCCTACATTATTGTTAGTTAACTGATGCAAGAAAATCGTGCGACTAAAATTACAATGGACCTCCTTCTTCAACCTATCGTATTGGGTCGCCCTTACTGCTTCGAATAATTGAAATATTTGGTGATCGATGAGTGGTGGCTCGGTCGAGCCCACGTGCTTTTTGTACGGACCTGTAGTTGGAGGTTATCGGGTTTGACTGTCCCCATTGTGGGATTATCGATCATGTGGTCGGTCATGGCTACAGATGTGCCGCCAATTGCATTCAGTAATGTACACGGTGTACAAAAAGAAACGACCTCTACTGATCGCGAACAAATTGAAACGTATTTCATACGAACATATTGACAAAACTATGTTCGATATTATTAATAATAATTCACAATTGAAACTATTTCAGTGATTAAACAATATTTGTATCTTTTTCTACACGTGCAACACGTAATTGCACATAGAATTAGAAAGAAGTGTTTCCAAATGTAAGAACAAATTTTTGCTATGTTTCACGCCAGCAGGATGATTTCTAACGTCTACAGGATGATTCAAACGTGCTGTACCCTTCGCGGTCTTTCAATCGCGTCAATACGAATGTTCCACGGAAGATTGGAAAACAACGTTTGGAAAAATAACTCGCAAGTGACAAGATAACGACGATAAATAACGAGATAGCAAAAACTAGGTAGATTAGAATGTGAACGCGTTGGACGTAGATCGAAGTGGAGATGCCTGCGTCGAACGATGCTAGACCGATGCAATTTTTTAAATCATCCTGTACATCAGACTTTTGTCTTCTGCAATTGTAGAGATGTTATAACGTTGATAGCATCGAGCAAAGAATAATTTACAATTGACATTAATTGATAGGCAAACGCAATAGACGAAGCAGACAATGGCACCGCACGTGTGACATTCTTCTTCCAGCCCTGCGTGGGCGTGTTCACACGTATCAGGAAACCGCGATATCGTGGAAAGAACAATGACAAGAAACGGGCAAAAACGAAAGAAACCACAAACATAGCCACGTTGGCCATTCGTCTATCAGTTAGCCATTTCCCAACTAATTGGAACCTCGTTGCTCTTGTCACGCCTATTGTGCCTTTGTGCCAGATCATCGTAGAAAGTGTCGAAGAAAAATGACGAAAAACAGTGTACCGCTTCCAAGTCCGAAATGAGTTTTCGTTTAGTGGAATCGTCTTAAAAATATTCACGGATTGTCGATTTGCTAAAAAAATTGTGTCCACGTGCCTTTGTGTGGCTCGTTTTAATTCCGACTGAATATTTGCCATTTATTTCCAAATCAGAGGTTAACAAAATTATGAAAAATAATTGCACCTGTGCTTTCTCGTTATTCTGAGAAAAAGATTCTCCTAGAAAAGTCTTCGTAATTTATTTTTCCATCGAAATTTATCGAAAAAAGTGACAGTTCGTATATTTTCTGTCGAGGGAAATTGGGAAAAATTTCCATCGAAATTTCCATCCGCGTGTTTACACGTTCTCCATAATTTTGGAATTTCAAAGTAATCGGATCCAAGTTATCGAACATACTACCGGGAAAAAATTAAATTCTGAAAAAATTGGTTGCTGGAAAATGGCAGACGAAGAGACGAAGAGTCAAACAGAGAAATCAACGAAAAATAGCAGGCCACCTGTCAAGGACTCCGTGTTGGAACTTAGGACGAGGATGACTCGACTGATGTCCATCGTCGATATTACCCCGCACAGCAAACTTCCGGTACCGGCATGCGTTTCTTTCGTCGCGATAACGCTAATTGCTATGTTGCAGTGTTGCTCGATCGAAGGTGGCGAACGCGTCGTGGAAAATTCATAGTGGCTTAATCGACAGTGAACAGCCGGTGAAAGCGTTAGACAGAGTCGCAGAATGCTAACAGAGATACTCTAGAGAATCGAATTAGCCTCTTCTTGTCGATTTTTCTAGAAATGTGGGCCTTTAGGAGGGTAGGAACTTCGAGACAATGTTGCAAATTTATTAGAAAATTGTTTTCTGAATATACTACGTGTTATACAAAATATATTGAAAAATGTTAAAATAAAAATTTGTTATTTTCCTGGAAAATTGCTCGATGAAAAATTGTTGCCTTTGCTATTTGTTGTGGGAAATTATTAAAATTATTAAGACCAGGGTTAGGTTGTGTCTTGATACGTACTTTTTCTTATGAATTCCGCGACAAATCGTTTGCTTGGAAATGTTGCAAAAATGAGTCATACATTTGAACGTAGTCACAGGTACAAGTGGCAGAAATTGCAACATATTGTACCATTACTTGTTATAATAATAAACTTTCAAAATACATATAGTATCTAAGCATATTTGCATGTTAAATTTCTTCCAAACTCGATAAACATATGCCACACGTTTATAAATAACGCTAAGTGTACTGATAAAGTTTCGTCATATTTTGTTTTCGATCTGTTTGCAACATAGTTGGCGTAACGTACGATACAACATATTCACAGGCAATTTTTCTAATAAATTTTTAAATAGCGACGTAATAAGTTATACGATACGAATGAACGTACAGGGTGTCCGAAAAGTCAAGCGAAGTTTGAGAAAAATAATCGCAAGATATTATCGAAATATTAATTTGCATATGGACATAATACATGTAAATATTGCACATAAAATTATGATACGAAAGAAGCGTATATAAATTACGTTGTCATATATAACATAAATTGACGTTGTCATTAGCGAAGTACAAAAACATGGCTGAAAACATAAGAGTCGAAGGACAATCACATTAGCAAAACGGTAACAGGCTGCTGCACATTGGTGCACGTTACTGCACGTGCATCAAATGTAGACTGAAAAAAAGACACCCGATAGATCTTGTTGGATAACAATCGCATATGTTCGATAATGTATGATACCACGAACAATTCATCGAGTTAAGCCTCGAAGTGCATTCCATTTGTCTGTAAATTTCAGTCGTATACTCGCAAACCTATCGACCAAATATGACAATACGAGTGTGTGTTATGGCTGAATGAGATTGTGGTTATGCAGCTTGAGATTACGAATCGTTCATTTGCTGTAACAGTGACATAACCTAAAAGAGTTACGAGTTGAAATGTTCTTACAGTTTCGTGATGATGCAATAGCGACGCTGCTGCCCTCGCGCGACGAATTTCCCAACTTCACTCAACGCACTTAACGGAACACTGTTTTCTCTACCAATAGCTTGTTAATTAAACGAAATGTCAATAACTCGAGAACGATGAACTTCGAGTTGTTGCAGCAAACGAACGAGATTGTGTCTAATGTGGAATAGGCGAGATGTAACTACGAAAAGAGGTAAAATAAAGATCATTTACGTAATGTGGAACTCTTTTTAGATGGCCGGCCAGGATCCAAAGTTTCAGAAGGAGGCCGCGGACCAGAACTTCGACTACATGTTCAAGTTGCTGATCATCGGCAACTCGTCGGTCGGCAAAACGTCCTTTTTGTTCCGCTACGCGGACGATTCCTTCACCTCGGCCTTCGTATCGACCGTGGGCATCGATTTTAAGGTGAAAACGGTCTTCAGACACGACAAAAGGGTCAAGCTACAGATCTGGGTCAGTATTACCCCGTACGTTTTTCCCCTTGCTTTTCCACTATCTTATGTTATGTTATTTCTTTCTTCTTACAATTTATGGCGAGAATATTTTAAAAATTGAAAAATGTGCAAAGAGAATAAATGAGTTTTATCACGGACAGTATATTTATTAGGTGACAGAGTAGGGTCGATACTTTTTGAAGAGAAAAAACCTTATCAACGAAACTGAATAATATTTAAATAATTCTTTTGTTCACTTTGATTCAACGTTATATTTTTGAACAAAAATTTCGATCAAATTTGTTAAACTTAAACGAGCAACATGTTGAAAAAATGTTATCTTAGACAAAGTGTAAAATGCCTGAAACCTGCCTGTCTATGAGAAGATTGCTACTTGTTATATTTATTTATGTATCTTAATTATATCGTTTTGTCCATTTTGTATTTTTTAGCTGCTATTTTCTTTTTTTTTTTTTTTTTTCTTTATTTTCATTCACGACTCCAAGTGTAGTATCTTTAACGTCATCAGGTGAATTGGTCTGACGACCCACGGGTATTCATTTAAACGGTATCTACTAAATTATGCCAAACTTCGTCATAATTTGTTTGCTAGATGATACCTGGTACAGATTACGTAGGATTAGATTGCTTCGAGGAGATACGATACATGTTATGAAGCCTCTGTTGAGTGTGTGTGTCAAAACTCGCCAAACATAAAATTTTAAGACGATAACCCTAACGACCTAACCTCAACCTAACCCTAGTAACACTTAACCTTAAACTGAAAGCACCGAAAGTTGGACTGTGACTTGAACGTATTATCACGTACATCGTAGAATAACTGATATTTCATAAAGGTCAGTACACAATGGCGAGAACTTTATACGAGTTAGATGAAAGTTTCTCATCAAGAAGACGTACTTTTTCCAATAAACAAATTTCAGGTGAACAAAAATGGCGGCTTCTTCCAGCCATTTCCGGTCCCACGATTTTGTAATTGAATTTTCTGATAATAGGAATCGTATCTTATCACAAGACACGAATCGCAACGAATTTTCAAGCTGACGATTCGTTTCTGAAATGTGGGAGATCAAAGAACTGAAAATTCACTCGGATTTTGTTTCAGTCCGATGACGTACATCTTTTAGGTTAGCAACTAAGTGATTGCGGATTTTGTCAATACCACCTAATGACAAAACCCGCAATCACTTAGTTGCCAACCCAACAAATTATAATCTAAAGTTGCTGCTGGATGTTTAAGGCTGGTGCCCACGAAAGAACGTTGAGTTGCTCGACCCGCCATTCCCAGAAACTAATTGTTGCCTCAATTTGACAATTTGTCGCGACTCACCTTTCGTCGTACGAAATCCCTCGGGGCAAAAATTCAGTTCCAACATCCATGGGATTAAAATTAAGGTGCAATAATATTGCCGGGTTGAATAATAATTATGATATATCCAATATTTATATAAATTAATGATATTGTGTTGGCAACTAAGTGATTGCGGGTTTTGTCATTACCACTTAATGACAAAACCCGCAATCACTTAGTTGCCAACCAATAATACTAACAAAAGTTATAATAACGCAATAATAATAATAATAATAGATTACATAAATAATATACGATATGAATATTCAGTATAATATTGCTTTTTCCATATGTTTCAATTTATTGGAAAATAAATATTTCACTGTTTCCTCTGGCTCGGTGTTCCCAACTAATTGTCCATATTTTCCATTTATTGCAAAATATTTTCAACGTACTCTTCCTGCTTCTCTTTTTAATTCGTTGTTTTCAATTTATTCCAATTGTTTTTTTTTTTTCCCTATTTGTCGATCGAATTTGCACAGAGAAATTAATAGAGAACAGCTATAGGCAGCATGTTCTCTCTTCGATTTGTTTTGAAATATTAAAAAGCTTGAAAGGACAGAAATACTGGTAGAGGAAGAAGTATATTTTTAAGCGATAGATCGTTTTACAGTTATACACGTGAAATAAAGCCGAAGGGCAAATGTAAATTCGATCGACAGATAGGAAAAAGAAAACAACTGGAATAAATTGAAAAGAAGGAATTAAAAAGAGAAGCAGAAAGAATACGTTGAAAATATTTTGTCAATAAATTGTAACGTTCATCCACAAGCACAGCGTACCGCACGTGGCTTCATTTATCAACCGAATCGAACGTTATCGCTTCCTTGTTCAAGACACTCGTAGTAATCGTAATTTATTCCATCGTTTTCAAACAATAATTATTTAAACAATATTTTTCATCAATGGTTCAAGATATTACTGCTGTTCTTTTAATAACTTCTTTTAATTTTCTTTTAGAGAAAAATTTACCAATTTCACAAATGGTGTACCAATTATTTCAGTACGCTGATAATTGCTTTTTAACTTTTGAAAATTTCTACTGGAAATTTGTTGCTTCTATTATCCATGTTAATTATTGCAGAGAATATTACCGTTTATTTCCTTGAATATTAAGGGAATTTATTTGATTTGTTTCTAAAATTAAATACAGGGTGGTTGGTAACTGGTGGTACAAGCGGAAAGGGGGTGATTCTACGTGAAAAAAGAAGTCGAAAATATAGAATAAAAATTTTTCGTTTGAAGCTTTGTTTTCGAGAAAATCGACTTTGAATTTTGGCTCGGTACGCGTGCAGTACGTTTCCGTACTTCCCGCTTGTACCACCAGTTACCAACCACCCTGTATATTAAAATGCTCACAGAAAATTCGTCAATTAATTCTCACTTAATTTTAAAATTCGCAGAAAAGCTTCTCATAATTTTATTATTCCTGTCAGAATTATTGTACTTCAGAAAATATTACTATTCATTTGAATTAATTATAATTGAATTGATTTTATTTATTTATTTGTTTCAATGAATTTTTTAATTCACACAAACAGACTTATTAGTCCCATCAATCGGTATATTTCTAGTTGTTATTTAATAACCTTGAAAGTCATAAAAGGCTAATTTTAATCTGAGGATCTGTTTTATTGCAGGATACCGCAGGTCAAGAAAGATACAGGACGATAACGACGGCCTACTACAGAGGCGCGATGGGCTTCATCCTAATGTACGACATCACAAACGAGGAGTCGTTCAATTCGGTGCAGGACTGGGTCACACAGATCAAAACTTATTCGTGTGACAACGCTCAGGTTATCCTGGTTGGCAACAAGTGCGACATGGAAGACGAAAGGGTGATAACTACTGAAAGGGGCAAGCAATTGGCGGACCAATTAGGCGTCCAATTTTTTGAGACATCGGCTAAAGAAAACATCAACATCAAGGTGAGCCCAGAATCTGAACCATCTTCATTCGTTTATAATTAATTTATAATCACATTGTGAATTCTTATAAAAATTCATATTTTGACAAATATTTTGATGAAAAGACTTTTAAGATTATAATATCATAATATTAGCAAATACTAAGATAGAATTTCATATTGACATATAAACTAATAAAAAACATTGTCTGACTAATGAATTTCTCAGTTTTTGTTAATATACAAATTTACATAAAGTCAGACGAACGAATGAAATAACAAGGAACGTAGGATTTTTAATTAAATTTTGAAACCGTTCATTTGGCCTGGTAAGGTTAGCGTCAAACTAAAGCCAAGTTCCAATAGATCAATTTTTCATCCTAAAGAAACTTGGCTTTAGCTTAATTGCCCTTTGGAGACATCAGAATCTTAGATGGCTTTTTATTCAGCGAACCTTGATTCATCCACTTCATTAGAACTCAGCTTTAGCTTCGTTATCACTTGGATACACACAAGAATCAGGAATGCTTTTTATTCGTTTATGAGCTAAAGCAAAATTTTAGTAGAATTCAAAATTACCATTGCTCGTTTCATTAGAACACGGCTTCGAATTGATTACCATTTGGAGACACAAGAATCAGGAATGTTTTTTATTAGTTTATGAGCTAAAGCCAAATTTTAATAGAAGCCAAAATTGCATTAGGATTTGGGTTAAGCTCAAAAAATTAGCCTCTTTAAAATTAGTTCCAGAGATCTATTATTCTTTCTTCATGGAAGTCATACAAAGTATTCTACCAATGGTTAAACACCACGTCAATTTTCATTTTTCTTCGACTGTTTACCCAGCCCATTATCCTACCCAATACATAACTATCACGCGGTTGAGAAGGTTATCGCGTCACGTTTCTACATTTATTTCCATCCGCGATGGTGTGTGTAAACAGTGCGCCATTACCTTCGACCAGGCATCCTCAATTACCGCTCATCTACACCCATTAATCATCCCAACACGACGGGTCAAACCTATTGGCACTGGCATATCGACGTACATTCGATCGATTTTTCTGCCCACGGGTATCCGCGTCTACCTTTAGACCGCGTGACGTACATGAGATTTCAGCTTTTCTATTGGAAAACACCTTGGTATCATAAAACGATAGCAAGGCAAGCAATTTGTAGAGGATTAACGATGATTTTTAGTGTTTTCGTTACTGAAAGTGCTGTTCAAACAACGTCAAACAATGTCAAACAACGTCAAACAACGTCAAACAACGTCAAACAATGTCAAACAACGATAAAAGATATTATACGAGGTCGAGTAACATTAAACAATGTGAGAAAAGGACGTCAGAAAATGTCAGGCGACGTGAGACAATATCAAACAACGTCAAACATTCAATACGTATGAAGGTTTACAGATATTGAGCAAATTGAAGTATCAAGAGAATCGCATGTTATGTTGTAAATATGATTGGTCCTATAAGGAATATTGAGCCAAGATATGAAACTTATCAGATGTCTACTGTTTGAGTAAACGTGTAAAGTCTGCGAGAAGAGTTAGGGCCACAGAGTAGAGACATTGTTGAGCTGTTTTCAATTGTCGATTGACCACGAATTATTTCTATAGCAAAAGTAGAAGAAGACGAGCTATATATCTATTTTAGCCTTAGATCAAGTCAATATCTACATTACACTACACAGAGGTTACACTAAATTTTTTAGAAGTAACTTAACACTTCGATGGCCGCATATTTCGACGCAGATCTTACTGTCACTCGCTGATTGCTGTAATCTACTTTTCACCTCTTGAGAAAATTCCCTCGAATCCATCGTCATGATTGAATTTTTATCGTGTTATCCCAATTTATTTTGTACGCCTATGCGTTATATGAATTTCTTTATTTACTTGCCGATTGTTACATCCATACAGTTACAGAAATTGGGATTATAACCTTCTTCTGACCATTCGCTTTCACTGAATCACTGAAAAGTCATGTAAAAGTTTGACGACGACCAACTGACTGACGGTACAAGTGTTAAACAAAATTGAGATTCGAACAGGCCAAATCTGTGTACGTGAGGTTCAGAGTAAGCCAATATTAGGTTAGGTTAGGTCAGGTTAAGTTAGGTCAGGTTAGGTCGGGTTAGGTTAGGTTAGGTTAGGTTAGGATCTTTTAGAAACAAGGTAAGGAAGATTGATATTAGGACGTAGAATTAGACTGTATCCAGATTAACTATGTGACTCTATGAGAAGTTAGATCTACAAATGTGTCCTTGTTTGAAAAGAGGGTGTGAACCAATCTCCGCTAGTGGATCATTAATCACACGATCGCATCAATTAGTACAGCTCAATTACTCGGCATCTTTTTCCCCCTATGTTCCTCAAATATCAAGGCAATTAAACCGAAGGAAATTCCATTTTACAGACGGTATTCGAGCAGCTGGTGGACATAATATGCGACAAGATGAGCGAGTCCTTGGACAACGATCCGACCTTGCTGGCGGGTGGAATGGGTCAGGCGAAGGGTCAACGACTCACCGATCAGCCGACCAATCCAACGGACGACAATTGTAATTGCTAAGAACATGGACGCCCATCTAATTGCTTTGCAAGCATAATAAGAAGGATAGGAATGAGTAAGAAGAAAAACAAGAAGAAGGAGATGAAGATGAAGATGAAGATGAAGAAGGGAAATGATGAAGAAATATTAGAAAAAAACGAGTGTATGTCTGTATATGTATGTGTGAACGTTTGTGCACGTGGTCTTGTGTGTATGACGAGTGTGTAGCTATGCGTGCGAGTGTGTAGCTATGCGGGAAAAGAGCAAGTGAGAGAGAGAGAAAGAGAGGAGGAGGAAGGTCGAGTGATAAACGCTGGCTCTAGTTCACTTTGTTCATCGTTCCTTTGACCTATGTTTCCGGCCGTTCTTCGTTCTGCTCTTTTTCTTTCTTCCTTTCTCGATCGATATATTTATATATGTGCACATAAATAATGTATATGCACAGGGCGAACCGTGCTACTCCATTTGACGAAGATTGCGTCCCGTGTTGATAAAACGATCGTTGAGAATCCGAAGCAGAAATTTGGTAAATTTCGAATTAGATAAACGTCGAGTCGTTCAGACCTAACCTATCTTTTATCATTACACCGATTTGGCCATACTGTTCTTTGGGATAATTTGGTTCAATCGCTTTGGTCTTGTCTATAATCTATCCTTTGTTATTACAACAATGTGGGAATTAAAGCTATTGGAAATTAATTTTCGTAGATTTGTTTAACTTTGAATATCGTACTGGATAATAACTTTGAATTCCTTCCTTTTAAGTTCTTCACTCATGTTTCTGTCATTAATCAAATTTGGGAATTTCGATATTTGAGGATCACCCAAACTTGAAATTTTCAACGTGCAAAGTTACTCTTCACAATAATTTCAATATCTATGTTTTAGTTTCTAACCTATCTTTTGCCATTGGCTCAATTTGGGAATCTAATTACTTGAGAATTATAACTTTATGATATTTAATAGTTTCAACAATATTTTGTATATTTTAATGTTTCGTTTCTAATTCATAAATTGTTTATTAGTAACCAATCACTTTTAATGGAACTTTTTATCCCAGAACGAAAGAAGATTTGATCCCCACTGTGTTAAGGATAGTTCCACTTCTTACCGTAAGAGACGCTGCTATCCTTTCACGCATTATAGACCACACCTCCTAGATTAAAAAATCCAACATTTTCCCTCGTTTCTTCTTAGATATTCGATCAGAAGCTTGATGGTCGATTCACTGACGACTGTAGGAGCAATTAGTCACGCGATTCGCCCTGTATACATATATAAATATGTATGATGGTTGTAGCCTGATTACGCGGAGGTGCCATCGAGCTAATCCGAGTCCGATTACGAGCAGACGTTGCAGTATTTTTCTTGGGTTCGACGGGGAAATTGTAAGAAAGGGTCAGACATCGTGAAAAGCTCGAACAAAGAGCAGAATCGCGATATATCTGACCTATATGACGAGGAAATTTATATTTCGTATCTCTACGATTTTGTACCCCTAACAGATTTAAATTTAGCGCCATTCCCAACGGCTCAAGGTGGGGATACGTTCTTGTCACGCTGTTCATTTTCCATCTTTCTCATTGGAATACGAATTCGCTGAATGAAAATTTATACAAAATTGATACTCGTAAATTGAAAAAGGAGAAATATTACTTCCTTTGGTTTCAAAAATTGTTTTAATTAGACAGAAAATTCTGCTCGATTCATCGACGTGAGTAGGACAATAACGAAAGAGCGAACCATTTGAAGTGAAACGGAACGTGAGTGCATCGAACCCAAATTGATCGAAATAATTCATCCTAAGACTCGGTTTCACTGCAAATGAGACATTCCAATGGCGGGTCGTTCGAACAAGCAGCCATGTTTCTTAGAAATATTTCTCAGGGACAAACTGATCTCACCCGCCATTTTTCCAATCTTCTTTTCACGGATCAGTTTGTTTCTCTGAAGATCACTGTAATTCGTTTCGACGGAGCATGAATTATTAGATAACGATGATCTTTGACGATTTCATGCGCAGCTGCCTCGATAACCAAGAATTTTCAACGAAGAAGCGCCTTAAGTCCCTTTCACACTTGAAAAATGTACAATGTTGAAAATGAAGTTATGACATATCTATTGAATGTGAGTCAGATTGAATTTTGTTGCGTTTGGGATAGGATAACATAATTTAACCGATTTATGGTTAAAATTATTTTTTCAGGCGTGAATGGGGCTTAACACATTCGCTGCTATTGACGCATATGGTGCGTCAATTCAGTTATCTTCGATTTTAAAAGATTATTATATTATAATTAATCGATAAAGGTACAAGATAGCGAACAGGATATTGATTTTAATTCTTGAAAATTTTATACTAAAATCATTTTTCTTTAATTAATGCAATTGTACTCGTTTTTGTTATTAATTTCAATACTAATGTCCTTTTCATTTAATAATTATATTTCATAAAATTCTCAATTTTCGCATCTTTTCCCAATTATCGAAAATCAGGAAAAATATATTCTTACCAACAACAATCGAAGAATATTTTTCAATTCATTTTTACACAGTCCATGAAACATTCGGATCGTAAAAGGGCTAATAAATAGCAGCGAATGTGTTAATAAACACTTCTGAATTCGCCATGGCGCAAATCGTCGAACAAAAAGTTGCAGCTCTGGTGAATAGAATTTGCAAAAAAAAAAAAAAAAATAAGAGTTGAAATATATCTGTATGTGTTGTATTCTCAATGGCGTTTCCTTTCTTCTTATAGAGGAACTCGATTTTTTCTGGAGGCTGTTCTCCCTCGAACCTATTATTCTCGACGACGTCGATCTGATGCACAACTTTCAAAACTTTGATCCTCGAAGGCTCGATCGAAGCTCGGGCACCTGAGACGATGTTAATAGAATTGTTGCGACGGCTGAAGTACGGTGACGTGGACGCTCGACACACTTGTGGATCGTGAATATTTTTCTTCTTTTTCTTTTTTTTTTTCTTTTGAAAGAATTTCTTCGAGAAAAATTCGTAAAAGTCTCGTCTTCCATTGGGAGGCTTTCGTTTTTCTTGAAGCTACAAGTTTGCCCATTGAGGTGGGAAATTTTCATAAATTCGTGTGTGTCGGTGCAAGAAGTAGGAAAATTCGAGAATTTCTCACGTTGTGAGAAAATTGTTCGTTCTCTAACAAGATCGTGCAGTTTGGATAAAGACATTGAGGTGAAGAGTTTCCGAGAAATAGCAGAATTCGAGCAACAATTGGAGGGTTGTGTAGTGACTGAAAATTTGTTAATAATTAGAGAATGATTGAATAATTGGGAAATTAGTAACTTAAAAATTAGTGGACAATTGGAAATTTATCAACATTAGGGCAATTGTTCGATAATTGGGAAATTCTTGAAAAATCGGACAATTATTGGATAAGTGAAAGACTATTGAATAATTGGGAATTACTTAATAATTGAATGTTTATAGAGCTCTAAAAAATTATTTATGTTGAAAGATTGTTAATAATTGGAGATTTATTAAATATTTTAAGATTTATCAACAATTAAAAAATTACGTAACACTTTAAAGTTCATTAATTATTGGAAAGTTTAACCTAACAATTCAAGATCCCCTAATAATTAAAAGATTACGAAACTATGAGATAATTGTCCAAAAATATTTCCGAGAACACGTTATTTTATGTTCAAACAAAGAATTAAAAAATGTAAAATTCTGTTGCTTCCTAAGATTGCGTGACAATAAACGGAGGAAAAGTGCGGATCAATCCGGAGCAGAGGTTCCATTAGGTGAAGCATGTCGGCCATTTTGATTGGAGGTACGTGTCCGTCGATGCCCCAATTTTCGAAACGATTTTTGAAAGTGATATAAGAGATTCGATACTGTCCTTAAAACGGTTTCGAGTATTTTTTATCGGCATAGTAATCGAGCGTGAAACAGGTCAGATTGGAGGGATTAAAAACGACCCGATTTACTTCGAGGAACAATTATCTATACAGTGTCGTATTTGTATTACTTGAGCAAACGTCGATACATCAGAGTAAATGTTTCTCAACGAATTCATAACGGGGCATTCGTTAATTTTCTTCGTCGAACGAAGATTGATTTACTTTGAAGAACAAAGATATTGGCACAGACCAGATTTTCCTATAAAATTCTGTGTAAGTATTAGGGCACTTACTTGATCAGGTTTATTGAGAAATTTTAACAAATATTTTTAGCGTTCTTAATTTTGCATCACGATCAAATAAGAAATTTATAATGAACTAAATGGAAAATAAAATTCGATATGTAAGTATACTAGGTATTAGTAAGTGTCTTGATACTTACGGCGGGAAGTTTAAATCTGTATATCGGAACTTTCGAATCTAAAGCATAAATAATAATTAATATAATAATTTATTATCATTAAGCGGTTGCACGATGAGAATAAATGATAAAAGCATACCGATGAATTGTTCTAAATTCCAATTAGTGAAAAATCAATACATGAAAATCGAATATCGAAATTAGACCAACATATTGTATTATGGACAAATTCATCGAATTCGCTAAATTCTAATTCAATCAATATTGTTTTCAAAAGAACCTATAAAGGTTGAATATTTTATTAAAATCTGGCTATTTCTCTGGCAAAGAAGACTTTAAACTTCCCTAAGAAACTAAATAAAAAAAAAAAATCAGACAGAATATTATAAAACAACGTTGTCTGTGCCAATGAATAAAAATTGTCGTCGTCACTGTACATGTACATTCCAAATAATAATTGTTTTAGGATTTTTTAAGCCTTGCATAAAATATAATTGACCACGAATCGATAGAGGAGCAACGCAAACAAGCGCATCGATATTTGGCGTCAATTATCATAATAAAATAAAAAAAAGCATAAAGAAAATAATAATAATAAAAAAAAAAAAGAAAATAGCGTCCAATCGATTACTTCAGTCGTTGCTCGGCGTTTACAAACCTACTAGGCAAGCTGCCCTCTGTACATAAAGAAATATATATATAAAAAAAAATACCTATTATATATTATATATATAAATATATATAAATATATATATATATATTATTGAATCTGTAATGAAGTGTACTGTAAGCGTTACTTATTCGTGTCAACTCAAGATACGACTCAAGAAAAAGTCGCGGAGAAAATGCAGCCTGCGCCATCGTGTAATCGAGAATTAAAGAAAACTATACAAAGAAAAAAAGGGGTAAAAAAGAGAAAAAAAAATTGAGAAAAAAAAACAGGAGAAAAAAATCTATCGATCGAAGAATTGTACGATTGTATCGATCAGATCGGAGAAAAATAAAATTGTGCTGTTAACGTGGTGGTGTTATGATCGACGGAATCACGTGTCTCTCTTTCTCCATCTGTTTCCTTCCTCTCCATGTCTCTAACTTCCTTGTTCTTGAAATTCAATATTATCGAAGAATTTCATCAATTGCTTTGATCATGACTCTGTCCACTTATATGACCATCAGTTATCCCTACCAATTCCTGGAACTGCAAGCCTCGGTGTTATCTATGATTCGCATCAATGTAATTCAATCCGGTATCGAATTACCGCAACACAAAGAATATAATGTTTCTTCATTTATTATTATATTATTACGAGATGGCCATAGTCGGATTACTGAGATTCGTACGATCAAAATGATACTAAGCATGACTATGTTTGACCAACAATTTTCAACTAAACCAAAGAAATACGTAATACGTGATTAGGAATAAGAAATGCCCTGATCCTATAGTATCTTATTACACTCTAGTCTATTCCGCTTCACTCGCTCTGCCTGCGTCTCACTCTGACCCTTCATGCTCGCACGGCTGAGTGAGCAAGAGTCAGATAATTTGGCCTATTTCTCAGAATTCTCCGAATATATGGCTATATATCGCTTCTCTGAATATATGGCTAAACACGCTGCCGATCGTTGCTCATATATCCGGACACTAGTGTAATATGTGATTAGGAGTGTGAAATGACCTGACTCTACCAGTATCATATTACACTCTGCCTATTCTGTCTCATTCGCACTGTCTGCTTTCTCACACTTATCCTTAATGCACGCACAGCAGAACGACCGAGAATCAGATAATGTGGGCTAATTCTCAGAAAGTCAGCTCTATGGATATATGGTCAGGCACGATTCTGATCGGTAGCCATATATCTCAACGTTACTCTATACATTCAAGAGCCTATCTAGTATCCTACTAAAATGTCTGACCCCCTAAGAAGCTCCTGATCGGATTGCAGGGCCGCAAATTCAAAACCGCCGACACAAAGTGATCGCTAAAAGGCTTTCAACACGCTCACTGTCATGATCTTCTTCTAATAACAAGGCCGACATCGTTTCCTGTTGAGTGCTCCCTGCCAGGCTTTTAGACCGTTTTGCTGACTTTGAAGAACAAGCGCCTACAATCTCTGCAGTGAGTACAGTCGAGCTGAAATTTTCCACGTCATATACGTATTACGTTGGAAGATACCTTCATCCCTGTTCGTTTGACAGTGGATCGATAGTGGTTAGAATATTTTTTTATTATGTGAATATCGGTGAAATGGGCAAGCTAATAATAGCAAAATATCAGGAAATAAAAACAGTATGTGGATTTTTTAATTTCTCGAACCTTCGATATCTACATCTATGAACTTTTGAATCTCGCCAATTTTGGATTTTCTCAACTATCGGACTTCTCGACCCTGCAATTTTCCCATTCTCGTATTTGTCAGTTTTCGCATTATTCCGACACATTATTCGATTCCTATATTTTTCAACGTTCGAATTTTCCGATTTCGAGATTTTTCAGTTTTAAAATATTTCAATTTTCCGTTCAGTTCCGCGGTTTTTCAATCGTTGGACATTTTAACGTACGAATTTCCCAGTTCTTGGATTTCTCAATTAACAATGCATTTGCATGCAGCGACATCTGGTAGCCAAGCGATGATAAATCGATGAATCCCCACTTTGAGGAACTTTCGAACTGTTCGTTAGAATCCTTCTAATCGCAGCGAGTTAAAACTTTGTTTTCAGTTCGATTTTTCGAGGAAATGTATTTACATCGCGGATGTAATTATACGCCTAATCAAAAATATCAAACCTCGGCTGTTACCGTATTGTCATTATTAAGTCGTCAGCCTGAAGTCATTAAAACTGAATTTTGAAGACGCGAGCAATTACCATCGCAAGATCAGAAACGTACAAACGAACTTTACCGATCGATATCTCGATTCTCCAGGTTGGAACTCGTTAAGTTGCACGGCTCAATTAATTCCTGATTGTTCCATAACGAAGGGTTCATATTTTTGGCGCAAGGAGGCGTGACATTTGCCAGCGCCCCTGCTCACAAGTATTCAGATCCTTTCGCGAGAAATAATGAACGATATTTCGCAGCGACATGGTACAAATTTCGCAATTCTTCTTACGAAACAAATAACCAAATCTTTACAATTGCAGAAATTCTTCGAAACTCTGCACCAATCGTCATGCTCGTCTCTGACACAGAACCATCAAGTGTCCTAACACTCGCCAACACTGTACAGTACAACTGAACAAGAAATGAATTTTAAATGGGCATTGGCCTGGCTTCGTTAAATGAGAAACCAACAGATTCGAGGATTTTTGTATTTGGAGGGTCGGAACGTTAATGAACCGGTTGGAAATGACGAGTCTCAATGGGATGAGACGCGAAAATATGGCACCGCTGGTTTCAGCAAGAAACTGGGTTAGGCGAACTATTAAAAGACGCCCGACACTTGTGCTCGTTTAATATTTTTATTTAAGCACCGTTTGCCTGATTATTTCTTCTTCGAGTCGCTTTAACGATTGGAATTCGTTTGCCTGAAGCTTATGGAGCGCGCTGACAGCTTTATAGTCCTCTTCTTCATTAGAGCTCCGTGGCTAATACGGTTACCATCAATTATGTCGCGTAAGATGTTTAATATGATACACGTGCACATGGGCTCGAATAAAGCTTAGAAGCGTCGATCAAATTTATGCGAGGGATGTTACAAGTTAGATACTCGTTCGAATCATTCGCGCGAGTTCTACACTAGAAATAGGACCAACTTATGGAAGATACGAATTTGGGTGAATACGACCCATCAAGTTTGTATCGTTCTTCATTCTTGTCAACTATAAGAAGCACAAATTTGATGCAATACTCGTGTACATGGGCATCGACAAAATTTGAAAATGTCAGTAAACTATGTGAGGGGAATATTAGAAGTAACCTGAATCTTTTAGGTATGCGGGTGCCAGGTTGCAAATAGGGTGAAGGAGTCGTGGAAGATATGAATTTGGGTGAGCACGACTCATCAAGTTTGTATTGTTCTTTATTCTTGTCAGCTATGAGGACAAATCTGATGTATTAGGTTGGCAACTAAGAGGTTGCGGATTTCGCCATTAGGTGGTAATGACAAAATCCGCAATCACTTAGTTGCCAACCCAATACATCATATTTGTCCTATGCGAGTGCCAGTCTGCAAATAGGACGAAGGAGTCGTGGAAGATATGAATTTGGGTGAGCACGACTCATCAAGTTTGTATTGTTCTTTATTCTTGTCAGCTATGAGGACAAATCTGATGTATTATGTTGTCAACTAAGTGGTTGCGGATTTTGTCATTACCACCTACTGGCGTGGTGTCCTATGCGAATCCTATGCGAGTGCCAGGCTGAAAATAGGACGAAGGAGTCGTGGAAGATATGAATTTGGGTGAGCACGACTCATCAAGTTTGTATTGTTCTTTATTCTTGTCAGCTATGAGGACAAATCTGATGTATTAGGTTGGCAACTAAGAGGTTGCGGATTTCGCCATTACCAGGTATGTAAATATGAAACCAGAATTTTTCTATAGAAAACACACGTTTATTGTATGAAAATGATTAAAAATATTTTATTCGAAGTATTGCCCATCGCTAGCTATACATTTTTCCCACCTGTCTGGCAATTGGTGGATGCCACGCCAAAAAAACTGTCGCTCTTTTGAGGCAAACCAGTCATCGAGCCATTTTCGTACATTTTCGTAAGAAGCGAAGTGCTGGTCAGAAAGTGCGTGTCCCATCGATGCAAATAAATAGTAATCGGACGGAGCCAAGTCTGGTGAGTAAGCCGCGTGCGAAAGTATTTCCCAACTGAACGCTTCGATCGTTTCCTTCACCGGTTTTGCCGTATGCGATGGTGCATTATCACGAAGCAAAATTACTTTGTGTTGCCTTTTTTGATATTCTGGTCGTTTTTCACGCAAAGCTTGATTCAAATCGATCATTTGTCGTCGGTAGCGCTCGGTATTAACGGTTTCGCCAGGTTTTAACAGCTCGGTGGTCTTTTTCGGTGGTCTTCCACGTTCTTCGTTCCTCGCGTCAAAATTGCCACTTCTGAATTTTTTAAACCATTCAAAGCACTGTGATTTACCAAGAGCATGCTCGCCGTAAGCTTCGACAAGCATTCGATGCGATTCTGCAGCAGTTTTCTTCAAATGGTAACAGAAAATCAATGCTGTCCGCAAATCGTAGTTTCCAGGCACAAAATTTGACACGTTCAACGCTATTACAAACTATGCTGTTGTATGAAACTTGTATCGTTCCGAGTCGAAAATGTTTGTGAGATGTCAACAAAGACTTTTGGCATCAATGACGCAGTTTAATGATAACTAAATTATCAGCTAGGGCCATTTATAGGCAAATTCCGGTTTCATATTTACAGACCCTTTTAGGTGGTCATGGCAAAATCCGCAATCACTTAGTTGCCAACCCAATAATACCCGTGTGCATGGACGTCGATGAAATTCAAAAATGTCAGTAAAATATACGAGGGGAATATTAGAAGTAACCCGAATCTTTTAGGTATGCGAGTACCAGGCTGCAAATAGGAGGAAGGAGTCGTGGAAGATATGAATTTGGGTGAGCATTGCTCTTCAAGTTGTTGATTGAATTATTTAATTACTATGGAGCCTCGTCAGCTACAGCAAAGGCGAATTCAATGTAATACACGTGCTATATGGGCTTCAATAAAATTGAATAATATCACTGAAGTGAGAATCATGAATCTTCTATACGAGTTGTAGACTGAGAATAGGCTAAGGAAGTTGCGGAAGATATAAATTTCAGCGAACGTAGCCCATTAAGTTTGTATTATTGTTCGTTCTTGTCGACTACAGCGAAGAATGGTTTTTGATAAAATCTATAACAGTAACATTCAAAGTAAAAATACTCCTAGATATTTTATGTGAACTTAAAGTTGAGAAAGGATACGTAGCCATAGGACACTGTGGCAAAGAAGAAAAAGAAGAAGAAGAAGAAGAAGAATTTGACATGTGGAATGTGAATAAAATTTATGAGGTACATTAGGATCTGAATATCGATCAAATCTTTTATGTGAGTTTTGGGTAAGGAGAAGGCAAAAATATCGTAGATGACCCAAATTTGACCAAATATCATTTATCAAGTTTCTAACGTTTGTTTGTTGTAGTTGAAATCATTGATCGCCTGTAATACGATAACAATGTATACCAAATGATAGGAATAATTATGCGAAAAATATCAGAATCATAATATTTATACGATTATTTAATACGAATCGACAGAAAATGTAAGATACGACTTGCGAAAAGCGAAAAAATGCTGGAAGAAGAAATCTTTCGTTTACACCGACTGTAATAATTTATGCGACGTGTAAGCACATAAACTACCGCTATACCTATTCAATATTTCTATCACTAGCTAAAAATACTGCTTGAAACAACATTCAACGAAACAGATATTCGGTTATTTTTCTGATACAACGTGTATTTATTCTTCTGCGAGTTACGAGAAATTGTATGGGAAGTTTGGTATGTTCGAGAAGAATAATTCGATCGATTCGGATCGTCTGAGACGAGGAGGTAGTCTGCATAGCTGGAAACACGGCCAAGCAAACTGACATCTGACTTGGATGTCTTTTCTCCGTATAAAGAGGAGAATGAGGAATCGCAGCTAGAAAAAGGATTCCCTGGTGCGTGTCAATATTTGTTAGCCTTTTTCCACGTGATACTTCCCGACTTCGTGGAAATGTAGCTCTGTGCATCGAAAAGGTCTCCTCCGTATCTGCCAGAAATTTATAAATAATGGCACAAGATAATGGTACACAGTTTCAAATTATTTATGGAAAAAAGTTTCAACTTTCTTCTTGTTAGTTCTTTTTTTTTTTTTAGAACAGAGGTAGCACAAGCTACATCGTCGTCCGGAAGTTTGGGATTATTTGTGGCCTTTTAAGCGAGCAACGCTGCACTAAAACAGTACTGGTAAAGGCCATAATTAGGCTGTAGCACGCCTTTTTCGTCAATTTCCTTTTCTTCCATGAATTCTAAATATATACAGAATATATAGCAATCAGAAACTTTTTGATCGCTGCTATATATATTGGGCCTTCTCCATGAATATGCTTGGTCCAAATTGTGACCATTTAAGTGGACAATATTCTACTGTAACGCAGTCAAACGCAATAAAAAACACAATTAGACTATACCATGTCGTTTATTCTTCATTTAGTTCTCTTTCATAAATGATTTTTCAAAAACTATTTGCATATTTCCCACAAACAACATCATTCCAGACTATGGCCATTTAAGTGGGAAATATTCTACTATAGCGCAGCCAAACGCAATAAAAACCAGAATTAAACTATACCATGTCATTTATTCTTCATTTGGTTCTCTTTCATAAATGGTTTTTCAGAAACTATTTGCATATTTCCCACAAACACCACCATTCCAGACTATGGCCATTTAGGTGGACAATATTTTACTATAATGCAGCTAAATGCGATGAAAATCACAACTAGACTACACCATGTCATTTATTCTTTATCTAGTTCTCTTTCATAAATGGTTTTTCGGAAACTATTTGCATATTTCCCACAAACAACATCATTCCAGACTATGACCATTTAAGTGAACAATATTCTACTATAGCGCAGCCAAACGCAATAAAAACCAGAATTAAACTATACCATGTCATTTATTCTTCATTTAGCTCTCTTTCATAAATGATTTTTCAAAAACTATTTGCATATTTCCCACAAACACCACCATTCCAGACTATGGCCATTTAGGTGGACAATATTCTATTGTAACGCAGTCAAGCGTAATAAAAAACACAATTAGACTATACCATGTCATTTATTCTTTTTTTAGTTCTCTTTCATAAGTGATTTTTCAAAAACTATTTGCATATTTCCCACAAACAACATCATTCCAGACTATGGCCATTTAGGTGGACAATATTCTACTATAATGCAGCTAAATGCGATGAAAATCACAACTAGACTACACCATGTCATTTATTCTTTATCTAGTTCTCTTCCATAAATGATTTTTCCAGAAACTATTTGCATATTTCCCACAAACAACATTCCAGACTATGGCCATTTAAGTGAACAATATTCTACTATAGCGCAGCCAAACGCAATAAAAACCACAATTATACTATGCCATGTCATTTATTCTTTTTTTAGTTCTCTTCCATAAGTGATTTTTCAAAAACTATTTGCATATTTCCCACAAACAACATCATTCCAGACTATGGCCATTTAAGTGGGAAATATTCTACTATAGCGCAGCCAAACGCAATAAAAACCAGAATTAAACTATACCATGTCATTTATTCTTCATTTAGTTCTCTTTCACAAATGATTTTTCAGAAACTATTTGCATATTTCCCACAAACACCATCATTCCAGACTGTGGCCATTTAGGTGAACAATATTCTATTGTAACGCAGTCAAACGCAATAAAAAGCAGAATTAAACTATATCATGTTATTTCTTCTTCATTTAGTTCTCTTTTATAAACGATTTTTCAAAAACTATTTTGATATTTCCCACAAACACCATCATTCCAGACTATGACCATTTAAACGGAACAGCTCAACGCTACAATACAGCGGAATCCAACAAAATCCAAAACTGGACCAACCACGTTTAGTTAGTTGTTTCATTGATTATGAACATTTTCAATCATTTACTCTTCACCTAGCTGTTTCATTAATCATGGACATTTACCTTCAGTGGTTCCAAACGTTCGTTACTTAAATATCTCTCACAAACATGTTCGTCCAGATTGTGGCCATTTAAATGGACAGCCCAACTCTAATAAGAACCAATATAGCAGCATACGTGCTATATTATCTACTATTCGTTTAGTTCTCTTTCATAAATTATAAACATTTCTCAGTGATTCCACTTTCTATCGCTGTTCGAATATTTCCCACAAACTACTAGGTTGTCCGAAATGTTTCTTTCGTTTTATAAAGAAATAATAGACGCACAATGTTTCTCGCTTTATATCACTTTTATCGAATTATGCACGAACATAACAATAGAAATATAACGAAATGGATCATACCTAATTCAATAAAACAATATAAAACAGAAGTTGTTGTTCATCTACTATCACCTTATGAAACGAAAGAAACTTTCCGGACAACCTAACATGGCCATTTAAGCTCGCAGTTGGCATCTAACAAGAACCAGAACTGGACTGCGCTACGTTATTTATTTCTCCCACGCAATTAGTTCCTTCATAAACTGTAAATATTTTCAGCCATCTGAAACCTCTGACTGGTACTCTGCTTATCGAGCACCGAATCGTTCCATCCGCTCGAGTTTCGGAAAAAGCTAAATACAGCGCACACCACGCGTATACACGCGTCGAAACACTTCGAAGCTGTGACACACATCCGGAGGAAACGTTGTATCGACCCATCGGATTTGCTTTAATTCCAAAGTGTAAATCACGGAGCAACACGAACCTCGTTATTCCTGAAGATCTACCTAATAGAAAGGTTGCGTCGTTAAATCCAGACTCTGCTTGTGTTACCTGGAAATCGTATCGGTGACAACGTTCAAAGGTAACCATGGCAGCTTTCGATTCCGGTTACGTTGCAATCTCGCGAAACAGTTCATGCATTATTCGTACTGGATCGTCACACACGTGTCCCGGCGGTTTTATCGATCGCGCCACACGTTCCTCGCCTCAAAATAATTGCGAGCCAAAAGAAGGTTAAGAGACAGAAGGCCTGTACTTTTGCGTATACGTCGGTGATGGGTGGACTGCGAAGTATCATGCAAATTCGAATCTTTGACAATGTAACGTGGGGAAAAAAGCACACACTCGGTAGAAAATTATATTTTACCTTTCGAGTTTCACGGAAACTTTTTTCGATTTTGTGTAAATGCATAAAAATTCGTGGTCTAATGATCAGTGAAAAAGATTAAAAATTGACGATTGAGTGAACTGCGGAGTTTTTATTCAAATTGCTGTATTCGCCAACTTAATTGCCACTGGAAGCAACAGAGCGGACAAAATGGCGAATTTGCGATTTTTCATAATAATTTTTTAAATTTCAGTCGATACGTATCTTCCTGCACATGTTTCATTTTCCTTTCTTTTGCACAAGGTTTGCATTTGTTGGTAATTATAGCATTAAACAAATGGAAACTATGTAGAACTTTATTTCATCCACTGATGAGCCAACCTAACCTCACCCTAATCCCAACCTAACCTCAACCTATGTAAAAATTTATTTCATCCACTGATTATTATTATAATGATACAATAGTTTGGATATTTCGTACGTTTTTCAATATTGCGTTGCTTTTTGTGCATTTTTGAAATTTTAAATGTCCACTAAATTGGCAAAAATCCGCGGTCTACTTATAATCGGACACTAAGCTGATGAATATTAACGCTTTATCGATTGATTGGTCTTTTGTAATGAACAATGGCTTGTCAACGGTCCGTTTTGGCCAAATGAAGGGAAATTTGGATCGTTATCCTCGTATTGTTGTGTATTTTCAATTAATTGAGATTTTACGAGATACAGGAGTTTGCAACAGTGTTGGTATATTATGTCTATTTTAAGGGCTGCTTTCCAGAGATTCAATTAGTGTGATAAAGTTTGGACTGAATTTTCATTACATACTTTTATTTCTATAAGATATATTTAAACTAATTAAAAATACCTGTAACTGCAACAAATGTTATAATAAAAAATAGTGTTTATCCCTCTAATAAATAATCAAATAACAAATATCAAGTAATAAATCAAATGATCCAAATTCTTGTAAAAATATGTAAAAATACATCTACGTTATTTCATATCAATTTAATATTCACGTTATTTACGACAATTTCTAATTTATGTATAACGATTGTTTATGAAAAATAGCGTATTAAACGTAAACCAATTGAAACAGAGTAAACATGGATCAGATTAATTTCTGATCTAGAACACTTCAAACTATCGCAAACACGTCCAAACTAAAGTCACAGGTGAGTTGTAGCAAAGCTGAACTATAGTTGTAAGTATACCAGCACGATCTGGTCAAACACTTTCAGGTCATCCTGTATTCTGAACGACAACGTCGCCCTGGGAATGAACAAAGGCTAGAGAATAGCCCTTTGAAGGAAGGGAGAAGAGGGTTGCTCGTCGCTGGCGTGCAGTTTTCTTCTCTACTCGAATACACGCTAGGACAGGGCTGGCTCTCGTGTAGACCCCACTCGACCTGTCGAGGGGTTCCGAGCCAAGTTTCGCTGGACCGTCGTCCGAGACGCCAGGGTAGCCCCTTACCGTTCATTTCTTTCTATCTATTCATCGCTCAAGTGCAGAGAATTCACCTTGTCCTCCAATAGAACGTCAGTGAAAAGTTGGAAGTTTGCTGTGGATTACACGCTGCTGTCGTTGGTGAATTTCATGCTTTTGCGTGAATCCAGAAATGCAACAATCAGATACGTAAACTGGAAAATATGAAAATTTATGCGCATAGGATCAGGTAGTTTCTGGTAAAAGATCTAGAGAAGTAGAGAGAGACTGTCATTATATATACAGGGTGGTTGGTAACTGGTGGTACAAGCGGAAAGGGGGTGATTCTAGGCGAAAAAAGAAGTCGAAAATATAGAATAAAAATTTTTCGTTCGAGGCTTTGTTTTCGAGAAAATCGACTTTGAATTTTCGCTCGGTACGCGTGCACTTTATGGCGTCTCGTTATAACGGATCTCACTGTAGATCGTTGTTTCGATTGACGTTATTTTTTTAATTTTTTAAATTTTTAAATTTTTATTCTATACTTTCGACTTCTTTTTTCGCGTAGAATCACCCCCTTTCCGCTTATACCACCAGTTACCAACCACCCTGTATATACTAGAACAAATTTGTTCTTTAATGTACTTCACGATAGCTAACAATTTCCCGAGCTTCCGATTTTACGCAGAAACCATCATGCAAAATTGCCTGGACTTTCAAACTCGCTAAAACCAATCCAAATTCAGAGGTACGTAAGTATGCAGGATCGCGAGATCTAGCAAGTTCTAGCGGAGCTTCTAGCGAAGAATTTCAAGAAACGAAGAATTTGTCCTCCAATATATACTTCGTTACAACTAGTAATAACCTTAAACTTGCCACTCTACATGAGACCTATTAATTCAATATTCTCCACACGTTAAAACCCTCTGAAACTAACTCAAACCGCTTCAAATACGGAAACATTTAAGCGTTAACACGATCTTAAAATATCCGCAAGTCTTTAAAGAAGCGAAATATCATGCGAATACTCGAAGAAACAGGATGCCTAAATCCTCGCGACACGTACGAATCCGCCACTTGCTCGCCGCGCATGCGCGTGACTATTATCCACTCGCGCGCGCTACAATCAGTCGTCTAGTTTCTTTTTCTCATACTGAAACGGATATTCGTAAAGAATACGCGCTCAAACAGTTCCACCACTCGCGTTCGAGAATACACACTAGTGGAAATATCCGTATCCCCACCAGCGTGCGTTTACCCCCACTCGTTGGCCGCGTGCTATGTTACGCGTGGCGTCGACACGAGAGCAGTGAGTCAGTGGTGCGCGGGCCTTCGTGGCGCGAGGACGTGCGCAATGTTGATATTTCCGTTACGTAAACGCGCGTGTTCGTTCGTTTACCTCGTGTGAGTGCGCGTAATAACAGAAAAACTAATTTCATCTCGACTGTTCCTCGATAATCGGACTGGGTTTATCCTTCTACGTGCTGCTGAACTAATTTTGTTATCTTTTTTTCTTTAATTTTCATTTAGTTTCGCTGGTGTTCTCGAGCTTATTGGGAAGAGTTGGAGCAAGATTGGCAACGTTTCTTCATTTGGCGACGGGTAAGAACTTTTTAATCGTGATTTAGTAGAATGTTTAGACGAAGTTAAAATTAGTTGTACTTAAAATATTCGTCCCATTGGGCGTGTTCTAACACGCTAATGAACGACCTAGGTAATTTATCACCTTGCAATATAAAAGTGAGCTACAAGTAGCTTGAATATCATATTTATTTCCATGATTTTATCTCTTTATGTGTAACACTGTTTACAATCGACCGGAAGTTTCTCTTTTACCTTTGCATTATTAAACTGAGAAAATGGTCATTTTTGACCCAGTCGTCGGTTCCTTATTTATCCCATTTTGCAAATAAACCGGAAGATGGTAACTGACAACAC
This sequence comes from Bombus flavifrons, assembly GCF_040668555.2. Taxonomy (NCBI): domain Eukaryota; kingdom Metazoa; phylum Arthropoda; class Insecta; order Hymenoptera; family Apidae; genus Bombus; species Bombus flavifrons. The sequence goes on along the minus strand of NC_138457.1, from coordinate 8,279,791 downwards.
CGCACACGAATATGGTACAGCTGAAACCAGTTCTTAGCCAACGTCAGTTTCTTATCTGAGGATCTTCAGAGATTAACAGTGTCTTAAGGGATCATCCGGTGGTTAGAAGTCTTAAAGCAATCGTAGCAACGATTACATTAGATTACTACGATAAATATCATAGAACGATTCTGTTTTCACCAAAAATAATGCTCACCCACCACGTTGAATATATTTTCCTTTTTATTCCATTTATTTTTCACTTCCTCCTAGTTTCATTTTTATTCGATTCGTTTGGATTCGATTCGCTGTATTAATAAAATATTCTACGAAACTTTGCGATTCAGCGGAATATTTTCTCCGTGAGTGGGCCGTGGCGAACAGAGTGCTTAGAAGAAAAGTTTTCATTCGACCATTCAGCCACAGAGAAAATTCGATTTTGGTCAAACGAAAGCATCTCGCGATTCATTTGACTTTCGACGAATTCGATATTTGTTTGCGCGTTTGCTAAACGCAGGCCAGCTTCCTCTGCTTGTTGTTCTGGCTATCGTGGGCTGCTACAATTTCTGGCCAGCTAGCCGCCTGACATTGACAAATACAATCAGGCAATTGGACATCCTCCAACGATTACCTGGTCGCTATCAATTATTCTTTTACGGGTCTCTGCCGATCAGATCCGCGCCCAGCCAAACGTAAATTTAGGGAAATTTACTTGAGGATTGAGAAATCTTCTCGTCTCTTCTATCGCTGCAAGTATCGTTGTCGTTCAATTTCACGTTACATGAAAATCCTCTTTCCGCTTTTCGAAAATCAACGTGCTCTGTGTGTTGTTTTCTGATCGCCATTTCCCAGAAGTATTTCATTTTCATACACATACGTGTCTTTTATCTTCACAAACATCGACCATCAGACTCGCGACATGAGATTTATTTCTCACAAATTTACGCTTCATTTTTTCGTAAACGTTCGAGCACTTTGGTAATTTTGTATGCAACATATTATATATATTATATTGTATCAACGGAATAATTTTTTCCCGCGTGTTTCTCAACAATTGACAATGTTACAATTGTTAGTTTTAATCCATCGGATGAACTAATCATTTGCCAGGAAGAAACAGCCGCGACCCACATAGTAAATTTATTTTCAAGATTAATTTCGCACGAAAGAAACTCTTTTTATTTCAATGTTTCACGACTCGCTGCATATCAAATATCCCTGATAATATTTATCGCGCGTGTTTCCATACTTTGCTTGCATAAATGTATATTTCCTACACGTTCGATATACATAAATATCCACGGCCTGCTAACGACATCTGCATTTTCTTCCATACAATACGCAACTTGCTTCTCAAACTTCTCTCAACTCGTTCGAACAACGCCCATCGAAACTTCTCTGCTAATAGCCGAAAACATCTTCAGCTTCCATATCATTTCTCTTACGATCAAAGCAACCACTTTTAGCCAGTTAATAGCACACAAACATAACGTTTGCTTCGAACGAATGCTTCAAATTGCTTCGATGAAAAATATCTGCTTTGCACGTCGATAAACAGATTTCTCTTGAAATTCAAAATATATCGTAGGAAAGGGAAAATCTTGTTGGAAGATCTGCGTGTAAAAAGCACACGGTACACAAACATACGCAAACACCAGTTTCCCACGAACATGGCATGGGGATAATCTCATATTGGTTGCCTTGATCGTAAACGCCAAGGTTTCTTCAAACGAGCCATACAACTAGATCAAACACGGGCGCAGCCTCGTCTCTTTAGATTAACCTCGAGTGAAAAAACCACTTGCCATTATCCGCAGCAGATACCGAACCTCGTTCCACTGCTTCTTTTTTTCTCAAATTCTACCTACCTCCGCGACGTGAAAAAACCTCGATTCTTCGATGAACATGGCTTGTAAGGGATCGGTGAATAATATTGGCTTGGCAACTAAGTGATTGCGGATATTGTCATTAGGTGGTATTGAGAACATCCGCAAGCACTTAGTTGCCAAACCAATATCGATGGTACAATTTTGTCAGAAACGTTGTCAAACCAGTTCAAACTTCTTGAGACTAGACACGATCGATATTATCGACGGTATAGTAATCGTGGTTCTATCGTCAAGGGAATGATCGTACGTGAAAGAAAATGTGCGGGGCGTATGATATAAAGTTCGTTCGCACGAGGTTTGACGGTGTTTGACGAAGTTGAACTTGGAAATTTCTCGGGTTTCGTTCGAAATATCGACCGGCTACCAATGAGTATGTTATCTGTCGATGCAGGGGATTATTTTACGCGTGAAAATAAGTGAAAAATATAGAATACAACTTTTCTATCTTTAAAAAGAGAAAACAATAGATTTGGAGGTGTTTACCGAACAATTTCTAAATTCCATTTTCTCCGAAACGAAGTGTCTTCTGAAAAAATTGTATTCTACACTTTTTACTTGTTTTTACAGGTAGAACAATTCTCCGTTGGTTTTTATCCGCTGTGGATTCATTCGAAATTAGCTAATTCGAGGTACATTTGTCAAATTTTTGAAACTCTATCGTCTCAGAAACGCAACGTCGTACGAACAGATTTTATTCTACGCTTTCTACCGGCTTTTTTCACGTAGAATCACCTCTGTGTCGAGTATATCACGCTTACCAAGACACCCTATACAGACTGTTACATAAATAACAATGAAATATTTTTTAAATCGACCGAAGGAAAACAAAGATAATATACAGCTTCAATTTTTTGCGATATTTCGAAATGGTGGACAGGGCGTTTCAACCAAAAAAAAAAAAAAAAAAAAAGTATTAGTACTCCGGGACTAGAGATGAATCAATGAAAACGCGACTCTCCGTCCTTTACTTTTCCTATTATCTGGAAAATAGAGAGATCCCTTTGGCTAGCCATTTTAATTCCACCTGTTTGGACCGTATCCAATTAAATAGCGGCCTAGCCGCTAAAAAAATCGCCTGTTCCGCTGAATCGATGAATTCCGCCAGTGAGTTAGATCGCGGTCAAAGCTGAACTACGTGACAATCGGTACGTAGAAGGCTTCCCCGGAGTTGTTGGCAGCCGGGATAAATTAATATTTCGAAGTGGAGCGGTCAGGAAGACCGACAAGTGTTTTCAGTCCCGCAAATCTACTGTAGCACATTTTCCCTTTGGTTAATTTAGGCTCCTGCATAGCGATGACCAATACGTGAGAAGGTAGAATAATAAATAGGTGGATGATAGACTTAATTTTGAAACGTGTTTTTTTGATAAATAAATACCAGGTATGTAAATATGAAACCGGAATTTTTGTATAGAAAATACACGTTTATTGTATGAAAATGATTAAAAATATTTTATTCGAAGTATTGTCCATCGCTAGCTATACATTTTTCCCACCTGTCTGGCAATTGGTGGATGCCACGTCAAAAAAACTGTCGCTCTTTTGTGGCAAACCAATCATCGAGCCATTTTCGTACATTTTCGTAAGAAGCGAAGTGCTGGTCAGAAAGTGCGTGTCCCATCGATGCAAATAAATAGTAATCGAACGGAGCCAAGTCTGGTGAGTAAGCCGCGTGCGAAAGTATTTCCCAACTGAACGTTTCGATCGTTTCCTTCACCGGTTTTGCTGTATGCGATGGTGCGTTATCACGAAGCAAAATTACTTTGTGTTGCCTTTTTTGATATTCTGGTCGTTTTTCACGCAAAGCTTGATTCAAATCGATCATTTGTCGTCGGTAGCGCTCGGTATTAACGGTTTCGCCAGGTTTTAACAGCTCGGTGGTCTTTTTCGGCGGTCTTCCACGTTCTTCGTTCCTCGCGTCAAAATTGCCACTTCAGAATTTTTTAAACCACTCAAAGCACTGTGATTTACCAAGAGCATGCTCACCGTAAGCTTCGACGAGCATTCGATGCGATTCTGCAGCAGTTTTCTTCAAATGGTAACAGGAAATCAATGCTGTCCGCAAATCGTAGTTTCCAGGCACAAAATTTGACACGTTCAACGCTATTACGAACTATGCTGTTGTATGAAACTTGTATCGTTCTGAGTCGAAAATGTTTGTGAGATGTCAACAAAGACTTTTGGCATCAATGACGCAGTTTAGTGATAACTACATTATCAGCTAGGGCCATCTATAGGCAAATTCCGGTTTCATACTTACAGGCCTGATAAGACACAAGTGAAAAAGAATGGTATTGGGTTGGCAACTAAGTGATTGCGGATTTCGCCATTAGGTGGTAATGACAAAATCCGCAATCACTTAGTTGCCAACCTAGTTGAACAGCACAAGAAACGAAATTTGTCCGTTTAGAACCTCGTTTCTGGGAAAACTTGTCTCGTCGACTTGGCAAACTTGTCAAGTGCGCGTGAATTTGGCTAATCCTTGGTTCCACTCGAACACTGTTGAACGACCGACAGAAAGTTACCGTAGGTTGAAGAAGAAATTGAAAATGCAGAATGTAAGGTCCTTCGTTCGAAGCCCTGTGTTGCAGGAAATTTGGAAATTTCTATGGTATGGAAAAACGTTGTTCTCGAAGAAATCAAATTTCACCATTGTACGGTCTAAGTACCCTGAGGCCTCAAAAAAAAAAAAAAAAGAAAAAGCCACATCGTGGGTCAAACGTAGTTTACCTCGAACGTTAGCTGTCCCTCGAAATTGACGGAGAAGTTATGAGAAACTGGAATGCAAACTCGCGAAGAATGCAGCCAGCCGAGCGTAGCGATCACCTCAATCATCTCTCAATTAATCCAAACTATTAATGGTATTTAGGCTCGACAATTTCTCAGTATGCTTATTCCATTCTCGCATTGCTGGAAAGCAATTATTAAAAATCGTTGCTACAAACCAGCCGCTTATCTAGCAAATTAATTTGGCGAAGCGGAACATGTTGAAAAATAAAGGTTATGTTGGCTTGGCAGCTAAGTGATTGCGGATTTTGTCGTTAGATGGTACTGACAAAACCTGCAATCACTTAGTTGCCAGTAACCCAATATTTCCATCGAAACGATTAAACAGAGATTTGTTTCGCCTATTAAAAATCTACAACGCGTATTCTACCTCTGATGATATACAAAGCGACTGACGAAAGCATTGAAAAGGCTTTTGAAATAACGTTTTCAAAAAATTGCACCAAACAATGACAATATTTTTCGAGAGGCTGCAAGGATCGTCGACTAGATGAGGCGCAAACAAAATTTCGAAACAAATGCAATACTTGTCAGTCGCGAAGAAGAGAGTAAAGGTTACTTTTTCCAATTTTTCCATCCGGGTTTGCAGTGAAAATTTCATCGAAATCGGTTAACGTTGCTACGAGCTACAAACTGTTGAAAACGATAAAAACCACGATTTTCTACGACTTTCGACCCACAACCGTAACAAGTCCACGTTTTTGTCTACATTTTTTCATGTTGCTTGTCTCTGCATCGATCGATTTCCATGAGATTTTTAATATTTTTCTGGCTGACATAATTTTTGAAAATGTGTCGTTTCAATTTTCGAAACTCATTTTGCACGTCGCCTGAGATCGTAAAACAGATATTTAACCACTTCGACCTGTGTCGATTGACCAAGTTTCTACAACTTGGAAACCCGAGAAGAACCGAGTCGCCAGGTCTAGCTGTAACCCTGCAATATTCACTGTGTTTCCTTTTTCTTCTTGGGCGTTATACGCTCGATCAAAGTCGAGTTGCCGCGATTCCCATCGGCCGACACAGTCTCAGACTGCTTTCAAGTTGTGAAATCTAATTCCACTGGAAGTTGAAACTTTTTCCGCTTTTACAGTTCTAGACAGAACGCAGCCACAGTGGTCTTTGTTCTTGACGATTCGATCGGTGTCTACCTCGGTTATTTGTCTATTCCCTCTGTACACTACTCTTCAAAAGTGTGTAGTCATTTGCTTCCCGTTGACACAAACATTGTTGTTTCAACGTTACAAATGCAACGACTCGGGATCTCTTCCATTCTAGCGACTCGATAAAATTTACTTGTAAAATGGCCCAATAGCAGTGCTAATTAATTTAGGTACTAATATGAATGAAATGAAATGTTGAAACGAATGAAATGAAGAAATGAAATGCACAGTTCATCTATTGGGTTGGCAACTAAGTGATTGTGGGTTTCGTCATTAAGTGGCAACCTAATATAGTAGTGCTAACTAATCTTAGATACTAATATGAATGAAATGAAATGTTGAAACGAATGAAATGAAGAAATGAAATGCACAGTTCATCTATTGGGTTGGTAACTGAGTGATTGAGGGTTTTGTCATTAGGTGGCAATGAAGCGCTAATTAATTTAGGTACTAATATGAATGAAATGAAATGTTGAAACGAATGAAATGAAGAATTGAAATGCACAGTTCATCTATTGTGTTGGCAACTGAGTGATTGAGGGTTTTGTCATTAGGTGACAATGAAGCGCTAATTAATTTAGGTACTAATATGAATGAAATGAAATGTTGAAACGAATGAAATGAGGAAATGAAATGCACAGTTCATTTTAACGTGCCATCAATAAGATTTGAAATAGACAATTTGTGTTTCACATGATGCGCACGAGTGGACTGCAGAAGAAGACAGCGAGCACCGGTTCTGATCTCGGTTTGCCATTAATTGTTGTACCTTGACAACATTTATACAAATTGTAGAAATTGTGCACGTATTGTTGTTGTAAAGCTACCGAGGTGTCCACGTATTTATAAAGGACAGTGCACATCGAGCTCTATGCTCGGGACGCGTTTGTCTGCCTGTAGATTCTCCGCTAATAGAACAGGTGCTATTTATGGGCACACTCGTTCCGAAGCTCGCACAGTGTGTTTAACGTTGCCAGTTACAGCTGTCGTGTAAAATTCAGACGTCTCTTTAATCTTTCATCGATCGAAATCCTAAACACGAGGCTGGGTTAATAATAAATGTTACTCGTTGTTAATGTCAGTAACGCAAATATTTACCGGACAGGCTGTTTTTGAAAAAGACGCGAGATCTATGACGAGACTTTGTTCTGATTATACGCAATGTCGAAATTCTACGATCGAGTGATCTTTGTACAGAAAATAACACGTGCATGTGCGCGCCTTGTATCGAGAATGATCATAGTCAATTATGCTTCTTTTCCATGGCAGTTTCTACGTTTCTACGCTCACTTGGACATCAATTTGCAAGAATCGAAATCATCCTCGTTTTTCATCTTCAAAAAATTCGATATATTTGGCAACCAACAAATTCAGTATTGTTAATAAATTGTCAAATATTGCGTCCTCTTCGACCCAGCTATATCGTGCAACAACTATCCTCATATCATCATCCTCGACTTATCCCCTGAAAATATCAAAGATGCTCAATAATACATCTTCCAATCATCATCATTCTGAAATGTTAGGTCCTGTATGATCCAGTCATTGATATACAAGAATTAGGTTCATCGTCTTCAATTTGTTTGTGGAAAAGCTGGAGGATAAGCGACGGGTATCTGGAAAATCCCCATTGCCTGGCTTCAGCAGCCCGTAAGAGGCAATCATCGAACCCTCCTGAAGGAGAAGTAGCATCCACAGTGAGCATTTTGCTCTCCATTTATGGGAACACGAATGGGCAGAAGAAAGCCACAGTCTTGGCAGGCAGTTAGTTGCGTAATAAACAGCATTTCGCTGAGAGGAAAAGCGGTTATCGAATCGTCAGACCCTATTTCCATCCTCTGTTGGATCTTACCAACGATACGTCCTGTCGAATGGCCTTTCTGTGTTTCGCTTTCCCTTTCTTTGCCCTGTTTTTTTGCCCGCAGCATCGGCTTTCTCCATCTACAATGGGTCTCAGCCTCTTTCCCCTTGGTTTTTGCCGAAATTTCCAGGTTTTTCGTTGCCACAGGCAGATAGTGGAGGTCCGCGGAGCTTCACTGTAGCGAGAAACGATTGTAGACACGTGTAGGGATTCGCAGGATGCTTGAGACTATCGCGTTTGTACTCTGAAATTTATTGGTCGAGGATAATCCCAAGTTTGGCGACAGTTTCGTGTAAATGGAAATTTTTGCCGGCGATCTCAACCGATTCTCAGCGGTACGCTGATGGCCCGAGATCTTTTCTTATACGTACAGCCATTCCAAGTTGTGATGTAATTTACGTAGTCGAGGTATACTTATTTTTTCGACTTGCAAGCTCGTGAGGATTCGCTGAAGAATGAAATGAAATTAACCGTCGTTTGTCAGGGTACCTCGGTGACTTGCTAGATATTAGCTCTTGCTCATCCCAGGTCTGCTATCTATCAGAGATGCCTGTTCAGAAAGTGTGGAAATTATTGCAATTCGTTTAGCAGACAATTGGAAGAAGAAGAAAAAGTGCTGTACTATATTTATTACTGTTATACTGTAAAGAAAGAAACAATTGGCAATGAATAGCATAGTGTGCTGAACATGACCTCGACTCTCTTATCTTCCTATGTATCTTCCAAATTAGCGTTTCAGGTTCTGGAAGTATGTAAATCCTAGCGTCTGATTAATTTTTACGATTTCACGATATCTCGCCATCAATGAATATATACACTTTCTCCTCGAGATAGTACGGTCGTATTTCAAGCACTACATCTCGCTACAATTCCATCGGTAAACACGTGATTCCATTAATTTCATTGGCCAGATAAATCACGGCGCCTGGTCGGTTACGTAATTAAGAACGAATCCTGTTTCTGAGATTAATATCCAGATGAAATTTGATAGGATTATCTGCTTAATCGCGACCGAGCACGCAACATCGAAAAGGTTTCGTTTGATCCTGGCAGTGTTTCGCGTGTGTCATGATTTATGGCTTCGAAATTACCATTCTAATCCGCGAAAAAGCTTTTCAATTCTCGTCTCTGATCTCTGATCTTTCAACAGTGAACTCGTTCCTTGCGTAGGAGCATTCTTTTTTCGACTGGTTTGTTGGTCGGACAAAAAGTCCCTAGGAAAATCACTAGACACATTTGGGCAATTTATATACGGTACAGTGTTGCACTGTTACGTTTTAGAGTTACGAGCTTGGAAACGCTTTTAATTAAGTCACAAAATGGTTCGACAGGTAACAGAAAAAAGGAAAGCAATAAACTTTGAAAGCAACATGTTTCTAATTAAAAGGCTTTTTATTATTCGCTGTTGGAGATAGGTGAGAGTACGTCGAACGTGGGTTCTTGTCGTAACCTATATTCTCGATTTTTCGATAACCTAATAAATTTCCACACTTGTCGACTGTGATTAATAAAAATATAAATCTACCGTATTCGATGAATATTTATTCTTTTGAAACAGGATTGTGCTCAAGCAGATTGGTAGCTTTATGAATGTAATTGAATAAATAGAAGCTAAGTGGATATTTATTTTATCGTAGGAAGTACAGTTCGTTGCGAAAGTTAACTCTACTTTGTCTCGGAATTATCGCTTACGTATTAAGCGTATTAAACGTTAAAAAATGTTTGTATTTGAAAAATTGTTTAATTATAAAAGATCTAACTCGCGGAAGTCTTAACACGAAATTACGAAACTTTTAATTCCGTCGATACCAGAAGAACATTTTAGGTCCATGAGATAATTAACATGATGTTGGATCTAACTTTTTACGATTTCATGGAAATACGACGAGAGCTTCTCTTTAATATATTTATCTTCATATTTAATAGAACAAATCGCGTTGCGTTTATAAAACACGCGTCTAAGCAAAAATATAACCAGAAACAAACTCTTCGCAACGATATTTCAAATTTAGCGGACACGCGTAAACTTTTGCAACTGCCTGTATCTGTTTACGCATATTTCGTACGTCTTTGCGTGTCCTATACATTTTGTACGTTTAAATTTTCCATAAATGCTCGAACATTCAGCCTGTCCATTTAGATTCCGTTTAATTCGTCATTAAATTCGAAGATTGAAGTTGGAACATGAATATGTAAAATTGGCCGATATCGATGAAGTTTGAAACTGTACAAGCAGTAATTCGCGATTTGATTGTGTTTACGAGACGGCAAAAAATATTTCAGCCAATAAAGGACACGCAAATGGTGTAGATATCCGGCTCAATTTCCAGTTTTCGACCAGAGGAACCAATTTTTATTTAACTTTCCCAGTCGGATCATTCGACGAGATGTATAGTATTAATAAATCTGGGAACGTGCGCAAACAATGGCAGGCATGGAACGACGCGTGCAGAAGCAACTCCTGTAAATATACCGATAAATTAAAACCAAGCGAATAAGCCGGAACGATATTACTAGACGTCGGACGGAGGAGGTCGTACTGACCTTTTCGTCGTTCACCCTGAATCTGTTCCAAATTTTAGCCATTTTGGCATTCGATGCTCACGGTTTCTCGGTTTCCCTCGTAAAATCGATCGAACGGAACCGTGCAAATCACTCGCGAATCTATAATAAAATTATTCCGCGATCCACGTTCGATCCCAATTGACGTAAACAGCCGCTCTCTGGAATTCTATTTTGAGGTTAGGATGACGCGCGACTAAAAGATACGAAGCAATTGGCAGCGTTTTTATCGTACGAACTGTTTATTTCTAAATTGGAGGTTATTGGAGATTTGGAGGTTAGGACACTGACACGTTATTCGATTAACAGAGGCAGGGTAGCTGCCAACGTACTCACTTTTGCAACTATTTATTTCTGAATCGCAGATTGTAGAATTTAGAAGGTGAATCACGAAGGATTTTAGAATTGCAGGAAAGGAACGCTCCTTTTTCTTGTTGTTAGATCAAAGATGATCATTTTGAGGTTAGGACTGATATTTTCTACACAGTTCGGTACAATTAATCGATAAACTTTAAGTTTCCATTGAGACACGTGTGAATTGCAAATTTTACCAGAGACTTGCTAACCGATTCGACTAAACATTTTCTAGAAATACGTATAAAATAAGAAATAACGAAAGACACAGCATTTTTCGCGATGAGAAACAAATAATCGACCGACAACTATAGCTGAAATTCCTTGGCACGTCTCAGAAAAGGCCGAAAAGGGGTTTCTTTACGAAGTTTCAATCCCTGTCCCACTTTTCTCGGATAGAATCCTTGAAAAGGATACTAAAGCATCTCTCTGATGGGGAGGGGGGATTTTTCCTATGAAGAATTAACGAAATTTCTTGGAACGAGGGTATGAGACGAGGGTAAAACCACAGAAATAGCCGATTTGCGACCGTTTCACTTGCAAATTAGGATTAGCATTGTAAAGGAACGAATGCGAGTTAATGCTAGGCCTTCCAGTTCTGCCAACCGGAAAACTTCTCGGCGCTAGCTTTAGCTACTCTGTATAGCTTGACGAGCAGGAAATTTTGAGCTCTGCTTGCGTCAGTGGCTAGACTACGCTTTGATGCGATGCTCGACGAACTTAATAAAGCATGAAATTCGTTGACGAATGACAAACATCGGACCTGTATTTCCTCTACAGGTCTTTTCAATCTCAAGTTTTTGTCATTTATGGCTTCTCTTCCTTGCATTTTTGCTACGGTCTTTTTTTTCAACGATATTCCTTTCATGCCGAGTTCTAGAAAGTTTCACTTGGTTAATGCACACGTATAGAGCAGCGCACCTGATGTTAACGGAATATTCTTTTCCTCCTAAAAAATATTCTTCTGCCATGCAAATTTCTAGAGTTTCGTTAGATCAGATCCACTTTGTTCGTATAAATAGGCAAATGTTGGTACGTTAGATGATCGTCTATCGATAGACCTTCGTCTTTCTCAAACCTGATAATAAATTTTGTCGTCCCGAATTTCGCCATTTTTAAAATTGCCCTGGTAATAAATACGTTATAGTCGTAGGATGAATAATTAAGCAAAATAAGTAAGTGGATGTTAGAGAGAGGTAACCAGTTTTCTACTAGAAACTTTCCTGCGTCTTAGTGACTTGTTTTCACACTTGACAAATTTTTTCTTGTCAGGTAGTTAAGTTTCAAGCGAGTAATTAAGTTGAAATGAAATGAAAATTCTTCTTATAGGAAGACCTTATATTATATTTAATAAATATAGCCAGATGTTAGTAGGACCCTGACAGTTATCTTTCAAAGGACTTGCTGCCTTCTTAATTTTCTTTTCAAACCTGAAAAATTGTATCTCGCGAAATGGCAGTACCTTTCAGATTCTCATAATAATAAAATGTTGGTGCAATGAATAATTAGCTACTTCTTTAGACTCACTTTAAAATATTCTATATTTCTATATTTCTTTGCAACTATTCTCTGAAATTCATATAAATAAGTTCAAGGAATTTTTGAAACATCCTGTAGGGACCAGACGGCTGAAGCTTTTCTTAGCCAACAATTGCTTGGAAGAACTAATAGTCGGTGGTTTCTCGACTATTTTCTGGGAACAATTCCGACTTAGAATCGGAGATGGGATCGAGGGTGTATCTCGAGGGCGCCGTCGAAATTTATGATGGCAGTAAACCTATTTTCTTTCAAACGAAATATTGATCCTAGTTTTTTTTTCTTCTTCTTTTAAGACAAACAATTGTTTGTCAATTGTTTCCGAAGAGTCTACTACCACGAACCTTCCAGTCGATCCCTGTGTTTATCGATTTCGACGGTCATTATTTATAATGTCGAACGGTACCCCCTTTACGCGATGATACCGATCTCTAACAATGGCATAAAAATAGCAAATAAAAATACAGCCGAACTTGGACAGCTCGTGGAAGTAGTGGAACATTTTTAGAAACCTTTTATGAATATATTATACGTGTTGCAGGAAACATTTTGATGCTTCACTAACACTGTAGTAATGTCACCTTGTCTCTGTATCGACTCGTCCAAATCTAAAAATAAGACTGACTTTTTACAACTAAAATTTGGTTCTCCTCGATTAAAAAAATTGTTGATAAAAATATACATGCAACACGGAAAATTTCTATTTAATTTCAGGTGTAACGATGATTCTTTCCGTCGAAACAAAGATGGCCGAAAACGTAGTTGAATTGCTGCCAACATAGGACGTAGCACACAAAAAGGTTCTATGTAATTTCAAGAATGTTTGATAGGATATAATTTGTTGCAAAGGACAGGTTTTCATCAAGCAGGCATAAAATCTTGAACGATGAGTTCACGTGGCCGACGAAGGCAAAAGAATCTTATCCTATGTGTCGCTTTTGGCACAGAAAGGTTGGCATTACACGCGGCAACGAGGCGACGAAGGTCGCCATTACAGGGCCGACTGCATGTGTAAAATTAACTTTGATCCCCAATAGCCTCGTTTTACCCTTCTGTCTTCTCCTAACTTGTCATATTTTTAATAACGTTAAAACCTGCGTATCTTACCATATTTTTTGAGAAGGGATAAGAAAGCATAAGAGAGAAATATATCAAATAAAAATATATTACTTATAACATGAATTATGGAGACTTAATATTTGTTTTTAGTAAAAAGGCGATCGATAATGTTGTTTTAAAAGTATGCCCAAGTTCGCATAAAATATTACGATATTTCGTACAATGTAATTTTCAGTGTTCTGTTTACTATCGTTTATTTCGTACTTCGATAAAATTATCGGCGTCCGCACGAGAAAATTAGCATTTCAAATTTCGAATCGATACAGGCCGTCCAACTTTCCACCTCAAAGACCGTCACCCTTGTTATCTGGCAATTCTTATCGATACACGAAACGATAAACGCTTGGAACGTTAGAACATTAGCTTTATATCATTTCATTTAACCTATTTTTATATCACTCAGTCTATTTTTATATCATTTAATCTTTATCTGACATCCATTTTTATTCGAAATAGCTTTTATTGAAAATTTTACACAATATAGTTAAAAATTCACTAAACAAATTCTTGCAAATATTGTAACTACGTACATACGCTTATTAAACAAATGTCAGTGTGGGGATTAATGATAATTCAATTTCATATGTTTTGTTAATCTAATTCAAGTGGTAGTTGATTAATTGTTATTGATTAAACTACAATGATTAATTTCCATTATGTAAATAAACAGCGGTGCACGTCAAACCCCATGTTTTATTAATCCACTCTAGCTGAATATAATTCTCTGATCAAAATTTCTAATGAAATTCTGTTAATCAAATTATACTTGTACATTTCAACTTGTCAGGTTCTGTTGGTCTGGTTCTATTAATCATGTTCTATAAGTTTGCTTTTGCTCATGCAGTTATAATAGAGTTTCATTTCCAAAACCAGTCTTAGATTGTGCTCTATTGATTTACTTTTAATAACTGGCCAGAGATATCCCCTATTTTCACTTAAATCATCTGAATTATCAGTAAATTATGTTCTTTTATAAAATGATATTTCAATCTCATTGTACTATGATATTTCAATCTCATTGTACTATATTTCTATTCTTATCCCTGCTCATTAACTTTTCTTACACTATAAGCATGTAAAAAAAATATATAGCCACTATTGTGGACGGATTTTTCACTTTTGGTTTTATAAGAGATGATATAAAAAGATCTCATTAAAGTAAGAATTTATAACAGTTGAACTTGAAAATTTAAATGTAAATTTTAATTTAAAACCATGCCAACCTACCCCAAAGAATATTTCTCTCTTGTTCCCAAAGAATTAATCTTTCTTTGATATTTAAATATTCTAGAAGACTCCATATAATACTTTCAAAGAATTTTGTTCCCTGAGAACTTCATATTAAATTTTATATTAACAAGTTCTACGCTTTTAAACAGTGAAGACATTTAAATATACTTCAAGAATCTTTATATTTAAATTAAAAGGATGAGATTATTAATCTTTAAATTTTCAAGTCAAATGAGATTTTTCTTATATCTGTTCAATTATATTATTAATATCTAAACATTCACATATATAATAACATCAATATTGACAGTTAAGAGATCCCAAAGAATTTTATATCTGTCTATTTTAAAAAAGACTAAATCCTTGTAGAAGAAAGATAACATGAAATTATGTACGTATATAGGTTAAACCAGCCACACCATATCATTGGCATGATTAATTACTCTAATTAATTAGCCAAAAAAGCAACGGGCTAATATGAATCACTAAGATATAAAGATATTTCACATTTAGATCTGCTTTAAAAAACCAAAGAAAATAACAAATTCAATGAATAAAAGTTTGCATAGATCACGCAAACGTGTCGAGAACGCACGAAAATGATCATTTGTAGAAAAAGTATTTTAGACTCACCGCAGCCTTCACTTCCCTATTCGAACCATTATGCAAAATCACCACAGAAACACCTTTAGCCGATGAACAAGCAAATTTCAAGTAACCACGATTCTATATCGGTATATCGATGTACGTTAAACAGAGTTGTTAAACGGATCGAAAGCTCGTAGCCTTTGTGATGGCAAGTTTTTGTCACGTGACACGAACAAAGGATAATTCGGGTACTGGGCGGGAAGTTTAATTAGTTGAGGGAAGTCTAAAACCATTACACGTGTCGGTTTGGATCGGAAGTGGGACCGGTATCGGCTTTTTAATAGCATACTGTCGAGCTGTTGCTCAATTTGTTCCCTGTTTTGTGCCAACAACTTCCTGAGGCAGAGTTTAATAATATTCCGAATAATAAATAGATCTGGATTACCATTTAGCCGAAATTAATTGCAACGGTTGATAAATAGTTTTATAATGTATAAAAGTATAAAACTAGATTATTTGCATTTCCAGCTTCTCTGTATAATTAATTATGTTCTGTGGAGTTTTATTAGCAATGGTAATTACTGTGGAGGATTCCAGTGAAATATTTTTATCCGAATATTTTATAAGAATAACAAATTTTCATTTTATTATTGCAACAAAAGATTAGAACGGAAATCTTTTTCATATTAACGATGTTGTTTTGAATTGTAAATAAATTTTTTTAGATCTCTTTTCTCCTATAGAATATAATTCGACAAACTGTATTACGTTATATAAATCATCTAGATAATAAAATAATATAATTTGTAGAGACAATATGATGATATAGATAATATAGCTAATAGATAGTGCATAATTTTTTATTATGTTCTACATGAAAAAATTCTCTGCAAACAATTTATTTAATTCTATTATCTACATATTATTTATTTCATTTCGAAGCTACATTTAAACATAAATAAATGATCCATTATTAAAAATGAATAAAAGATTGATGTGATATTCAAATCCTCTTCATTTCACGGAATACTTCCAGATCAACCTTTCTCCGCTGATGTAATTTGTAAGAGAATCCCGCCATAGCTCGCATAATGGAAGTTCGATCGATATTCATCGATATTTACTGTCTCCGGTTATCGTTTCCGTTTCCTATTCTACATTGTTCCAGTTGTCGATGATTGAAATTAGAATTATGTCAGGCGTGGAAAGATTCTCTTTGTCTAGGTCGACAAATTCCGATGAGGGAAAAATTTGATCTTATATTTTCGACCCACCAAGTTCATAATTCGCACGGTTCGATTAAGACTCTTTTATTAGTTGTTTTGCTCTCTCCGTTCGGTTCGGATCGTCGCGTTAAACAAACGAGAACACGTTTAAAAAAAAAGAGTGTTTCGTGATTCCTACAATCTGGTTCGCGAAATTAAATTCCGAGTGTATTGTGTTTTGGATTTCTATTGTGCAACAGGATTTTTATTCACTGCGCGGCACGATATTATTTTACGTTGAATGAAACAGAGGTTATGATCAAAAGGTTAGTAAAAATTTTCTAGTTTTCTATATTATTACGTTTCTACCCTTTTGTCACTGTTGTCATAATATTAAAATTGTAGTAGAGTGTTGTTAAAGTTGATTAAAAATTAATTCTAATTAATTAACTGATCGAAAAGATTCTTTCCAATCTTCGATTTTATAGAATTATTTTCTTGGACGAAAAATCTTTTCACTTTTCTATGAAAGTTATTTTACGTCTACTGAAAGTGATTTGTAATTTTTTTGAATGAAAGTCATTGCAATTAAGCATCTAATAACAGAATTTCATATACAAATAAAATTCTAGGGGAATTTCTGGAACCATTGCTTCTCAAATATATAAAATTCACAGAAGCCTGAATTTATCAGTGTTTTAAATTCTTGACATTCTAGAAATGACATTTTTGAAATCCTAGAGAAGTTCTAGGAATTTATTCCCGCATACAGAGTTTTTTTTTGAAAACATTTAAGAGGTAGGACATTATTTAGGGATTTTATTTAATATCTCTAGACTACTTATCACTTCCGCCTTAAATTGGTGACAGTCGACGAACGATAGTTGGTAACGCTTATCGAAAAAAGCAATCGGGGATTTCTGGACGCTAAAGCTGAGAATGAGGAAGGGTGGGGGGAAGGATAAAAGCGCGGGATAATTGAGAGCGAGTGCTCCAATTATTCGGTCATCGAATAAAACGTCGGCTGGCTGCTCTTTAATTCGATATAGTAACGCGATTTCTGAAGTCTCGAGGCGCGTTAAAGTCCTGTCCGATTTCAGCCGCGTGTTGCATTACCAGCTAGTGAATTACATTATATTTTTTCGAGCGCCCTTTGAAGTTTAACCATCTATGTATGTAGTATTAAAAAACCTGAGAACTGAGCCAGATAAAGTATCAATAAATGGCCTCCGTGTATAATTCCGTAAATTGCTCAAAATTTTAATGAGAAAATTAACATTATCGTAGCATCCACGGGTCATTGCGAGAAAGTGAATTCTCAAGCAATCTTTGAAATTTAACTAGATGCAAATGGAAACTCTGGGTTGAATCAAGTTGTCTATCAAGAAAGGGTCTCCAGTTATTATTCTATGGACCTCTTATGATTCTTTAAAAAGAATCGTTTTCCACACGGCCTTCAAAGGAGAAGCATTATGAGAAAATACATTTTTATTAAAATTGTACCGGATATAAGAGTGGGATTACAGTGGGAACGTACACACCAGAAGTTGTATTTGAATAAACCTTTTAAAATCTTACGGAAATGGAGGGAAATAGTGGAAGGAAGCCATCGTGAGACGTTAAAGTCAGCAATTAACAGGAAACAAGATGAATCCTTTGGCTCTATCATCGTAGCAAGAACGATTGTAGGAAGAAAAGCGACTACAAAGGAGAGGCAGGATGAAGGTATCGCTGGTTTATCGAGTCTGAGAGCGTTTCTTTATAAAGTCGGTATAGAAAAATCACTAGACTCTGAAAACCTGACCTGGCTGTATCTATTGGTATCAAAGACGAAGACGCAAAATCGTAATACTCGTCGCGAAAGAATTTATCATCCCCGAACAACGAGATTTCTAAGAAGATGAATCCTTTCTCAAGAGATCAAGGGTTAATAACCTTAGCAAACCTTATTAAACTGGATGGATTCCATCAACAAATAAGAACAATTTTATGTCTTAATATAATTAAAGTGATTTTATACTTCGTCTCTAGATAAGAGAAAAGGTATTTTAATCTAATCTAACCTAACTTAATTTGGTTAATTTAGGTTAGGATCTAGCAAGTATTTCCTAACCTATTTGTCTTTCAATGTTGGCTTGTTATAGTAATTACACTCGAATAAGTATTTTAATTAGTATCTTAATTTAGTAGGAAAAATAGTAATTTTTTGTGAGATCATAAGAATTAGTATCATTCTATGGTTTGCACATCTGTTATATGCACACAGAGTATACTTATAAAATAATTCTTAATAACGTGATTTTAACCTACAATAATGATTACGTAGCGAATATAAATTTTAATGTAAATATAAGTATAAATTCTAATGTTAATGTCCTAATAATATAAAATAACGTAACTTTGATTTATTTTCCGTATAAATTGAGAAGAAATATGAATATTTTAAAAACAATCTCCATATCCGTCGGAACTTATAATTACACGAATCGGATTCATGTAGATTCTCTCACACTCAGAGCTTCAAACAGGTCTGAAACCATTGAAAACCAGGAACAAAGAGAGCCTAGCTGTCGGAAACTCTCTTAGAAGTTCCCTCATCGAAGTCCATAATTTGTTCCGACTGAAAAGCGTGTTCGAGATGGGACGTGTTAATTGCACAAAATGGCTTATCGCAATTTGCATAGCTCTCGGCGAAGAATGTCGTGGAAAAAGGAATAATCAGCGTTCACACTTACCCCAGGATTGGGTTCAATTACTTAAAAGGAGTCGAGCTTATCTGCTGGAATTTAATACGTGCAGCTTTTTCACCGCCGTGGAAAATAATCTTTTAAGGGGAATTAGCTCGACCATCTTAATCCAACGACAGCGTTATTAATCCTCTGAGGTTCGAAGAACATCCGTAGAACGGCCGATAAAAACTTTTCGTCTGAAAATGGAACGTCGAAATCACTCAGTTAGGTTAGGTTAGGTTAGATCTCAGCAACAAGTATCTCAGTGTACTATACGGAAATGAGGAAAACCAGATACGGTGAATGTGATCTAAGTGCACTGTACTGTTCAGTCTATGAGAAACATTCAAAGTTAAACGCGATTTATGTTATTTCTGTAAATAATCAAAGTAGTTGGTTATGTTAGGTCTGAATCTCTTTCCTTGAGTTAGGTTAGGTTTCACGGAAAAATTACAGACGGCTAGAAATAAAATGCATATCAAAGAAACAAGAATGGAAAATACACAAACATAACTTTATCCATATATTTTACAAAAAAATTATTCAAATCTTCAAAAATGTAACATCGTAAATATATAAAGCTTCTGCGGAAAATTACGAATTGACCATATTCTGACAGTATAGAAAAGTAAGGAAACAAGTAAGGAAAACTGACATAATACCTCGTAAACTTATTTATTTATAGCCCTGGAGACGAATATATAAGAAAGTTCGAAATTCAGCGCGATTTATGGCGTTTCTGTGACTGCGCAGTCATACGACAGATTATGTTAGGTACGTAATCCATCAAAAAAAAAAAGAAGGAACATCAGAACGTTAGATTGATCAATAGATTCAACTTCTCTGTAGTGCTACGAATTTTTTATACAGACAGATGGACAAGTTTCCCTAGTGACTGTGCGTGAATGCTTTAATGGGAAATTTAATATTAGTCGATGTGAGCTGTACCCATATTTGTAGTATCGTGGACAAAAGACCTAAAAGATATCGGGATAGTATAATGCATTGCCGCAGACAGATCGTCGTATAGGACTGGCGAAATGCATACAATGTAGCGACCAGCGTATAGTTCCAGAAACGTCGATTCGCTTTCGGTCCGTTTTCTCCACACACAGGCGGAAGGTGCATACGCAACCATAGGCGCGAACGGTGGCGTGACCCGAGCGTAGTGGGGGGTCGTCTCCGAGAGAAGACAAAAAAAGATCGAAGGGCGGGCAGTACCATTTTGAGGAGTCAGAGAGTGCAAATCAAGAAGTGAGAGTGTTGCCAGCGTTGTCGTGAGAGTGTGGTCCGCGTGAGAGAGGGAGAGGGAGAGAGAGAGTTGAATCCGTTGTGACGATAATACGTTATTGTGATTAATCAACATCTGTACAATCCACTCATCAATATAATATTATATTTACGATACTACATATTTAATCACAGAAAAATGTCCTTAGGTTTAGATTAGGTGAATGCACATGGAGATAGAAATATATTTTCGAAGGATAAGAAGAAAATTTTGTCTACCATTCACAAAAAATATAGGGTGGTTGGTAACTGGTGGTACAAGCGGGAAGGGGGCGATTCTAGGCGAAAAAAGAAGTCGAAAATGTAGAATAAAAATTTTTCGTTCGAGGCTTTGTTTTCGAGAAAATCGACTTTGAATTTTGGCTCGGTACGCGTGCACTTCATCGCGTCTCGTTATAACGGATCTCACTGTAGATCGTTGTCTCGATTGACGTTAATTTTTTAATTTTTAAAATTTTTAAAATTTTAATTTTTTAAATTTTTATTCTATATTTTCGATTTCTTTTTTCGCGCAGAATCACCCCCCTTCCGCTTGTACCACCAGTTACCAACCACCCTGTATATTGTATTTTTATATCACGAAACTATGGGCAACGTTTGTAATGTGAAAAAGTGAAATATGGACAGAAGATGGAAATACGTGGTCGTGATATAAAAATGAAATTTTCCAACTGTAAATGGGTGGCGGTAGTCTTCGAACGAAGTCGAGTATGCAATTAAACGAGACTGCAATCTGAATGAATTCAACGTATTCCATCCTGCAGGAAAAGACACATTGAAATTAGATTTAAATCACTAGGGACCATTTACATCACGACGTCCGCGTCCCCTCAAGTTGAAATAAGAAGATGTTTCCCGTCTTTATTCAGACGCACTGAATAAGTCGTTTACCTTGTAAACAGAGCGCTCCTCGTTCCGTGGAACAAACGGCTGAGCCTTAACAAAGTTAAAACGGGTGTTCGTTAATAATTCATGAACCGTTACCGTGGCACAGCGATTACTTAAATAAATACTGAATTAGATCGCAGCCTGGAAAACGTCAATGAAAATATCGTCGAATGTTTAAAGAGGTTTTACATATTTTACGATCGAAAACAGACTTTTAATCTGAGGAATCACGGTAAACTATGAAACAATAGAACATAGAAACAACGTAGAAACTTGCATTGAGAATTGTGCAAATAATGCTATGAAATCCACTAAATGCTAATTTCTCTAAAATCCTATCTATGCTCTTTTAAGAACAGAGACACCTAGATGGAAGATTGGAATAAGCAACATTAAAGCAAAGTACAGTGCAGCCATTAGCTGTACCAGGATTTAGAGTGTTATATAGGGACACGGTATGACTAAGGAATGAGGTAGTCGAGCCAGTAATAGGCGACTCCAAATAGTTGACATTGTTTGAGTTGGGAGGGAAGGATTCTGACCTAGTAATGATTGTTAATCCAAATTTACTGGTGATGAACTATAACGTTCCATAAGTAGATTACTGCTATGACCCCGCCAAATTAATTGACCAATTCTATTAACATTCATTGGTATTACAGTATTAATTATGAAGCCAGTCATGTTGGTAACAAACCACTCTTTTGTACTCTAGACCAGAAATGATCATCCATTTACAGGGTCTCTTTCATGAATCTTTAATACTTTGTCACAGTAAATGCCCAACTCTGAAAATGTTCACTGTCATCATAAACACCTAAATATTCAGTTGACCACGTTCTTTATGATATAAGTAAGACCATAATTCTTCTATGGAAAAATGAGAAAAACTGACTGACCCCATACTCAGTCTCTCATATATACAATATACCAACTACTGCAATATAGGATTATTCACATTCAGATCTCCCGTACAGTCAACACACAAATTATCACAGTAATACACCAATTCTATTAGAATCCAAATTTCCAAAGATTCCAACGTTCCCTGTATATCTTCCCTGTTCCAGGGCTGCTATTACTTTCCATCTCATAGAGAGCCTGGTCTACGTCATATCTGCAATATGATTTGTGCACACATTAGGTGCAACTTCGAGTTAGACTTCAAGGTATTGGCAAAGCTTCCAATCCTCCCAATTCCAAGTCAGGAATCACTTTCCACTTTCAATATTACCAGCATAAATACCAAGTATATCTTCAAATAGGAGTCCAAAATATTTTCAGAGCTTTCAACCGACCATTTCCAGCAAAGAATCACCTTCCATCCTTAGTATGGTCACTGCGTAGATCACGTCATAGTCTCTTGAAACCCATTAACAAGTCGTGTTCTTTGTTACAGACCAACAACCAAGGTCCACCGATGGCCATCTAGTAGCCGAATCTCCAGTGCACCACACTCTCATAAATACGCGTTGAAGCACCGATTCACCAGGTTGGAGGGAAACTGCTGCCACGTCGTCACGAAGCTGCAAAGAAACGTAACGGCCGTAGAGACATCGAGGGTGGCTCGCGTGCCAAGAAGATGCGACTGTTCGCGTGGCCTGGCAGCGTGACTCGCGGCGGACTCATAAACGATGAATTGGCGGGCAGCGATGTTGGCTCAGCCGAGAAACGCGGCAGCAGCAGGAGCAGCAGCGGAGGAGGCAGCAGCCACGGCAACCAGCGAACCGGCAGATTGGACGCGCGATCGGGCGAACGGCACACCATCGGCTGGGCATGTACGTCATCTACCCGGCAGACGAGCTGTTGCGTATCTATGAGAACCCAGACCGTGATCCTAGTCCAGTGTTGACCGGAGATCGTCGGCCGAGTTGTCAGGTGACCGTGATCGCTGTCAACGAGAGAAACGACCGCCCACTAGCACCAAGTTGGCTGAATAGTTCGAAGAAGTGGAAAGAAAGGAGAAAGGAACGAGGACAGACACGTAGAAGAAAAGCGAGCCGTAACGAGGCTCCGCGTAGCCACGAGGTCGCGAAGGGTACTCGTCGCGAACAACACGCCAGGACTATGCAAAACAGTCGCGTTGGCGCCGGCGAGGATGCCGCCAATCCTTTCAAGGATCTCATACAACCGGGGCTCAGCGAGCCGCTCAAGCAGCACAATGCCGCCGCGCTCAAGCTCGTACAGACCGGTGAGTGCTTTAGTTCTATCGCCAGTTTCTTCGCGTTTTTCTTCTTTTATGGGGTTTTAATGGGATCTTACGGAATTATGGCTCGTGGCTATTTGAGGAAGCGAATACTGGATAGTTGCGGTAGATTGACTGTGAATTTATACGCTCAATTATGTAATTTTATAGGTTAGATTATATTACCTATAGAGCCTACAGTGGTTTACGCGATACTTTATAGGTTAGGAAATTTAACAAAATTTGAAGGCAGGATTTGCGTATATTTATAAAGAATTTCTCCTAAAGAACATTGTTCATCTTTAACGTTTATCAAATAATTTTATTACGCCTTTCTCTATGAAAACAGAATAAAAAGTTTCTTCAGCCTGGTCAATAGCTCAGCCTAGGATTTTCCATTAGTAGGACCAAGTACTAAAAAGGTAGTAAAAAAATGTTTAAAGTCTCTAACATTATAGTTGCGAATTATATAGTTAGAATATATACTTAGGATCATCTAGGATTGGATAAATTATCTTTATATTGGAGATAATTCTGTTTAAAATTAAAGACGTTTCTACCATAACTCTAATATAATCCTATTCAGTTTCAATATAACATAAGTACGAAATTTTACTGGTTAGGCATAATCATTCTCCGCAATTTTCGTATGGAACTTGGTTATTTTCTCTGATCGCTACGTGATAAGAATACAAAAGAGGTAGATGGCGTATCGTGAATTATTAATATCGAGGAAAATGTATTCGCCAGAAGAAATGTATTCGCCGGTATATATATGCATCCGAACTTGCTTCAAGGCCAGCATTAGTACATTAGTATATTGTATAAGTATAGTAGCCAATAATGAATAATAATACTTACGACCCTGATCTTAATTTCTTCCTAACCTCAATTCGTTCTGACGCCAAATTTGGAATTATTACTTTTGATCCTTCGTACGATTTTATTGTAACGAAGTAAGTATAGAGAGGTTAATTAAAGTTTCGAAAGTTAATTAGACCTAATGAAATTATATCTAATATGTTTAGAATGGATTACAAATGAAAATGATAGATTATGTATTCAGCCACTGCAGACGTGCACTATGCAAGAATGCGCTTTCTTCCTGAACTATTCTGTTGTTTCGTAATTTAGAATATTCTGTTCCGTAGTCGAGCTCGTGACACGAAATACTTCTCAGCGATATTCACAGAAGTAATTTACCTGTACCGCAATGTTTCCTTACTTGAACATGTATTCATAATTTTGCTACACGGTACTTAACCTCAAAGAGAAATACCAAAGTCTTTTTCATTTTAAGGTTGGAAAGTAGCTGCTTTATAAATTTGAAAATATTGATTCGGATTTTAATATAGTCTCTGTCCGTAATTATTTATGCTACAGATAGCAGCACTATTATTGTAAGCTAAAGTTGTATAAAAAGATAATAATAGTAACTTTTATTTGCGTTTGATAATTTATTCTAGGCAGAATTCTCCTAAAGTTTGCCTGGATAAAATTTCAATTAGTCCTAGTTGCTTTAGCCAAGCTTATAAATAAAATTCTTTCATAGAATTCTCCAGGGCACAAATCCAACCACCCTAGTTACTTTAATCAAACTCAATTAGTAAACATATTACTAAAACAAAATAACTACGTTTAGCAAATTGTCTCTACCAAGTAACAAACTTAACCCTCTCCTTGTGTTATAAAACTGTCATATAAGCATTCCATTATCTTGTTATTCAAACGTGAGTAACATGATTACACGTGCCACGATCAAAGGTCCCCCATATACTCATGTACACAGCTTTCCGTGTTCGAAGCTATTTTCCTTCGTATTTAGTAGTATAACAGAGTTGTACGTTTAGGACTTGACATTGTTCGTTATAGCATGGTCGTGCTAGGGAGTAATGCACCATAGACCCCATGATACGTATCTAGATTTCATGCTTAGAGATCGTAAGTCACCTTAGAGTTGTCCTAAACAGGTCTTTTCGGAGGTGGATTGCCTGTACAAAATGAGGGAGGGCTAATCTCCAAGCATAAACTTATAATTTTAGCTAACTCCCTAGATTTATGACCAATTTACCAAATCTTTTCGTGCTTTCGTAATTTCTTTCCAGCATTCTTCCTTTTCCCTAGACTCGAAGCAAAAATAAGCTTGACTAATTCCCTATCAAATCTTGATTCATAACCTACCAAATCTTTTTCCGATTTTTCAATTTTCTCGGTATTACTTTTCGGAATAAATTAAATATGATTAATTTACAATCGATAATTTGCTTGATCGTTATATCATTCTCAGAATGCTTTCGATCATTAAACACAGCGTATGTTTTGTGCGATCAGTGTTGCCAAAATTGTGGCATGATCGATGACAGCCATTTTAACTACCGCTAGAAATAAAAGATTCTGCGATATCAACGAGATAGACGGAAATCTTAACCGGAAAGGCAGACATTTTGGCACTGGTTCCCTTGAACTATTTTCTTCGTCCGTCCAGACCATCCCTGTATAGTGATATCCAACTTTTTCCATTGGTCTTGTCGCCTGTAACTTATGGCGACGCTGTAAACGATAAATACACGGGAAAACGAGCGCTAGAATGAAGCAAAGGAATTTCATGGAAAATTCGTTGGCATGGAAACTGTCGTCATCGTGGCGTCTCCGAGTTCAGAGTTCGTTGAATTGGTGTCTTTCCAGCAAAGCTGGATAAAGCAGACTTGAAATATGGAACACGCGCAACATATTCTGAACTCATCAAAAATTGAATATTTCATAAATCCAACTCCCTAGTTTCATAGTAATAGGTTATAACCTAACCTATGAAGTGTACAATTCTCTCTACTAATATAACTATAAGTTATATGTAATATGATTTTACATAAAATATTTTGCTATATTTTAATGTAATTACAAGTATATAGAGAAATAATTAGACATATAAAAAAGGTTTCGCGTTTGTAATTATTTTGCATAAATAAGAAATTATAGAATTATTTCTTCTACATCTACGATTACAATAAAAGGAAGTATTCCATGTAAAACATGGATTTTATTGTATAGGGAAGCAAAAAAAAAAAAAAATGATGGAAAAAGATAATGGAATGAAAGGAATTCCAAATTTTGGAGGTTAGATTACAATCTATAAATGTGGAATTACCACAAAGGTCTGGCTTCATCAAATTTCCATAATTATATTAAAATAACGATTATATTAGATCAAACTATAATCATATTAAAGCACAGAACCTATTTTACGTAAAAAAAGCAGATTCTATCCATCATCCATAATTCAAAAACTGGAATAATTTCCTCTGCTCTGACAATGTTTTCCGGGAATGTTCGGCTTTTTCCCTCAATTTTTCACCAGACCCAGACACGGAGCACGCTTCACAAAGGAAAAATCATGAAATTTCGACAGAGAAGGGTTTCCCTTTGCTCCAGCTCGGTTCCTCGGTTCCCGCCGAGAGAAAAAGTACAAATAGAACTGCTGTGGAGTGAGCAGAGAGCGAGATGGAGAGAGCCCTCCCCCCCCCCAAAAAAAGAAAAAATGAATTTCGGAGGCGTACAGGGTCGAACTGAGGAGGCGTGTGCCGCATAAAAATAACTCGACACGATGACATAATTGTAAGTTATTGCTATCATAAAACGACGTACACGTGCTTCGTGAAACGACACGCTGAATGGGTTGGTGAAGTCCCCCCATTTATAATTGACCTGTCACTGTTACGGCAAACGATGCTGTTCTTCGTCTCTCTTTCACGTCTTTTTCTAACGTGTGGGTGGCACGTGATGGATACAAGCAATCAGGATCGTCTGATCTCCGTCTGGTCCAGCCTGTGAAACTTATTAACGAAATTTGTGAACACGCGCCATCAAGTTACTGCTCAACCATATTACAAAAAGTGACATCTGCCGTTCTCTTCGCAAATGTTAGGTTAGGTAACTGTGTCAAAAGCACTTTGATAAAATGAAAGAAGAATTAAACGGATAAAAAGCCTTGGGAAAAGATTAAGGTGATTAAGAGGAAGATAAAAGCAGATAAAATGAAAATGCAGTACTGGGATTAGTCAAGAAAATGAAAATGCACAGAAAGTCAGAAAAAGAGATGTTCTTTTTACATTGAAATTGAAGCAAATTGAATGGAGAGAAAATATTGATTCTAATTTAGGGAATTAAATTAAATGGAAAGAGAATGTAACTCAAGATAACCTAGATGGTCTAAAATTAACATAAGAATTAAGTATACGTGTAACGATATTGAAAACCAACCGTGTCTAATTGCTAAGTCAATTGTATCAGCCTTTCTACGAAATCAGCTAATTTAAAATGATTTGATTCTATTGAAAGCAAACTTAACCTAATTCGATGGAATATCAATAAAAAAAAAAAAGAACCAATTGCCAGTGACTGTTAACCTAACCTTGATCGTCTGAACGCTACAAACTTAACTAAGTTAATAACAATCTTAAAAAGCAAACAGAATCAATTGCAAGTCAAGAAATCGATTCTAACCTGCGGAATTCAATTAAATTAAAAATGAACCTAACTTAACCTCACCTACGAATACGTAACTCGCCTGCATAATAAATTATACTATGCATTTCACAAATATCAGATTCAACAACAGCGTGAGAAACGTTTACACTGTCGTGAGATAATAAAAAGCCAAGTTCCCAAGAGTGGAGGCGCGCGCGTCGAACGAGGAAGCGAAGAATTCATTATTCATGGAGGCAGGTCAAGCAAGCAATTCCAAGTGGACGGCCATCGAACTGGCCTTCAACAAAAATGCAACAAAACTAGATTTTTTCGCCCCTCTTGGCTCGTGGATAGCATTAGAGGGTGCGAATTTTACCCGATTCGTTGGTGGCGCACTTTTTCACGGTTAGCCTGTTACCTTTGGGGCCAATCACGCCGGCACGAGGCGAAGATTAATTATATCGAGCCAAAGCCAGGGGTTGTCGCTTCTATTAGGAAGTCCTCCTGTCATCGGTCTCTGTCACGCGCGATTTTATCGCGCTCCAGCCTCGAAAACTACGCTCACAGGCCGTACGATCTGATTAACCTTTGTCCACGCGATGCCGACCATTTACCTGATCCAGTCAGGGGATAATAAATTTGCCAACTTTTTAAAACTCTGTTTGAAGTGAAGAAAAGATCCTTTGATAAATAGTTTTTCATTTTGGGATGATGAGTCTTTAAAAATATTACATTTTCTTGTCTTTAGAAGAAAATTGGAATTCTTAAGGTTAGATGGCACTGTATAGTTATAGGTTACTGCAAAGTTTAGATTCAGTTGAGATTAAGTTACTTAGTTTGTAACGAGGAACTGGAAAACAATACATTTTCATGAATCTTTCTTGTCTTTGGAGGAAAATTCAAGTATTTAGATTTAGTTAGTACTGCTGAATAAGATCGTTCTGCAAGACGTGGATTACATTGAGGTTAGATTTTCTAATGTGAGATGATATATTTAAAAAGCAAGTTTTATGATTTTTTTCTGGTTTGATTGTCTTTTTAAGATCTTAGATTTTCTAACAATTAGAATATTAACATTTACTTGGTTTTGTCATAGTTATACGTTATTACAATTTGAATTAGGTTTAGGTTAGGTTCCGATGAAATTACAAGAAACAAATTCGCACAAATTTATCATACGAAGATTTATTAAAAAGTTTTGGCAATTAAATACGAAAAGAACCATATTCTGGTCTCCAATATCGTGCGAGCTTACGCTATTCTTGTTTTATATCCGAGAAGCTCTGAAAGAAAAAGTCGTAAACTGATATAAAGAGTTGATGATTGATTCTTCCTTTGGATGAAGTGGGGCGAAATCAAATCAAACTTTGTAGAGTAATAAATCCAGTTTACTTTCCCCTGTCGATTTTTTATTGACATACAAGCATTTTGAAATAACAAGGTGTATTTTAACAATAATAACATCCATTATCGATTTGTCGTTATCTTGTGTCACGAAAGTAACAAGTTTATTTTCAATCCAATTCTTCTTTAATTTCATTCCGACTTTTCAATAAAGCTAGATATTAAATACGCAACTTTTTGAATTCAACTACTTTCTGATGAAGTTTAATGGGAACCACCCTATATTTAAATAATTGTATTCATATTCATAAAAAAATACATATACAGGGTGGTTGGTAAAGCGGTGGTACAAGCGGAAGGGGGGTGATTCTGCGCGGATAAAGAAGTCGAAATTATAGAATAAAAATTAAAAAATTTAAAAATTTAAAAATTTTAAAAATTAAAAAAATAACGTCAATCGAGACAACGATCTACAGTGAGATCCGTTATAACGAGACGCGATAAAGTGCACGCGTACCGAGCCAAAATTCAAAATCGATTTTCTCGAAAACAAAGCCTCGAACGAAAAATTTTTATTCTATATTTTCGACTTCTTTTTTCGCCTAGAATCAGCCCCTTTCCGCTTGTACCACCAGTTACCAACCACCCTGTATATATATATATATAGATTTGTTACAGAGATTTACTAAAAATTGGGCAAAAGATTTACTGAATGATTTATTAAAGATTTATTTTTGCAAATGTTTCTACAGGTGTCCGAATACTTTCGTGAGCCTGTGTATACAACTTTTCAGTTATTATACAGGCTATCTGGCACGTTTAGTACAGGTTAGTTTACATGTGGTATATCGTATCTTTTATTGCAATCAAACGGAATGAATTTTATTATAGCATTATATGTATTTTTATGCGTGTCTTTCCGTGTCTTTTAAAACCGTGGCTACAAAACAGTAACAATAATTATTTGCGATAAAACGACGTGTCACGATGTTCTGGTGACACAAATGTCGCGTCACGCGACCGACAGTCCACTTTCCTCGAGTAGTCGTCGTTATCGCGCTGGTTTTTTTCCTACTTTCTTCCTCTTCCTTCTCTGTATGCGGGTTCGCTTCGTTTTGTAACGATCTTTCTTTTTTCTTGCTCGATGATGCAAGTGGGGCTGTTAGTTGATTGGCTGCGCCCGGAACAATTGGCATTTCGTAAATTGAGATCATCCGACACGTCGAACAAAGAAATACGCAAATAATAGTGGCACCATTAAGAATTGCACTTTCTTTGGAAAAGAAAAATTGAAAAAAGAATTTTGTTAAATTTATTATAATTGCTTTCTGCAATGGGTATTGTAAAAAATGTTGGTATAATTTCTTTCTTTATTTTTTCTTTTTTTTTTTTTTTGTATATTTCCCAACAAGATTCGAATCGTCAGAGATTATTTACATTTCAAATATAAAATATAACTAGTTTTATTTTATTATTGATATATACAGAAATATCTAACGTAGTATTATTACACAGATAATATCTAATTGAAATATAAAAACATTTGAATTTTGTAAAATAAAATATATTTCAAAATACTAAATAGATACATAAATAATGTAAAAGGTCAAATATTGGAAAATTATGCCGGAAGCGTCAAAAGGTTTCTGTTAGACAATAAATTAGCTGTCTGTGCCACTCGTCGTAAATGTAGCAATAAACGCAACAAAGTGAAATCGTAGAATTGCATTGTAAATAATTCTTTTGAATGTAAATATGCAAGTACAGATTCTCCGTGAAATTTGCTCATGCATGTAATAAGTACAGAATACAATGTTATTTAATTATCTCATTCTTGTCTGCTTAATTGACGCTTTATTGATTTCCGCCGGGTTCATGGTAGAAATAAAATCAAATCTTCACATAAAAAAAAATTTTTTTTTTTTGCATATAATTTAATATAAATAATTATTTAGCGCATACGAAAAGGAACAAAATAAAAGAACTTATGAAAAAAGAGGAAGATCCCAAGGAGCGTGAAATTTCCATATAAAAACTGTTTTTTTACAGATATAAATCTATCAGGGATAATTATTTAGTGGACAAAAGCTGGCATTTAAATTTTTATAAAAACAATAATAGGAAAATGACGTGACTCTTGTGTTGCACAAAAACTGGCAATTTGATACATTAACGAATGAAAACTTGTTTTCTACGTTTTACGACACGCCTTTATAATTCCATCGCGAAATTTGTTAGAAGCGTTTTAATATTTCCCCTGAAGGCAGCTTAAAGAATAAAACGATTAACATTTGACAGGATGATTAAAGAAAAGCGTAACATTCTGCATAGTACCCGTTTTAGAAAATTACTTCCTCGCACTTATTAGTACTTAATTTACGCTTGTAGTAATATTTTTCAAGCCATAATTTCCATACACCGAGTGGACCAAAAGTTTCTAAATAACATCATTATATTTAAGAATGTAGCAAAATTATTAAAAAATTAAGATCTATATTTATTTCTATATGTTCTTAAACACTTCGACTTATTATAAAAAAAATAGAAAGAACCATTTGTAGCATAAATATCATAATATTTTGCCTACCATACGATTTAACCGAATATCATACTTATAATTTACTGTAGCAATTTAAATCACAATTATACAAATAACCAAAAAAGGTATAAACGACGCTCCAGATACCTATTCGTGAAATTGGCCTGAAAATCCGCAAACGTTTGGCAGCGTTCCACTTTCTTTTCTATATTTCACTCTGCAAAAGCATATCCTAACTTTTGACCCATCTGCATCTCAAGAATGAACATCGTATGATCCCAATCTCATCGCCAACATACATGGGACTTACCATCCCATCAGCCATAAACGTTTTGTACGGGGAAAACCCGATGATGGCGCGACGATCGCGGTGGACATCGAATATAGAGCACACAGAGGGCAGGCTGATCTCAATGGGTATGAAATTGAATGATTACAAACCACATCGAACGATCGTCCATCAGGAATCCAATTTTACCTCTCGAATCCGTTGTGGCGAAATGTGTCGAGATTCGTCAACCGAGTCACCCTTTGAACGAATCGCAGCCGGTAATCGAATTTCGGGCCGACATGACCGATTTCGTCGGTTCACTTAGGAGAAAGCGGAAATGAAGCGAGCAGATGCCGTTTTTCCGCGAGGACAGGGCACTAGTGATGGTAGTTGGTTTATCTGGTGACTTCCTCGTGGAAACGAATTCTCCTCGGAGTATTTCGCAAGATTACATCCAAGACCTCGTTACCGTGGTATAAATAGAGCTTTCCTGCTGGCGTGGATTCAGTTTAACAGCCGCGTAGAGTGGCGGCCGCGACGGGTCCAAACAATCTTCGGTCTGTCACGTGTGCTGACCTGGATGCTTATTCAGATCATTGGCGCCGGGTTGTTGCTTTCATCGGTTGCACCAGGGGTGTACCTATTTCCTCTTCCATTCGTTCTTCAGCATCAACCGTATGAGAGATAGTAGAAGTCTTCGTAGCTTAGCACACTTAGTTCACTGCTACAAGAGTTTTGTGTATTTTGCTCTAGGAATCGCGATAGGTTGAAATATACTGTACTGTTACATTTCATATTTGCAAGCTACCATATATTGTAGCTACCATATATTGTAGCATACCATTGTACCATATATAATATACAATATACAATATATTGTATATTGTATATTATAATATATAATATATTGTAGCATACCATTGTACCATATATAATATACAATATACAATATATATTATAATTATATATTATAATATACAATATACAATATATTGTATATTGTATATTATATATGGTACAATGGTATGCTACAATATATGGTAGCTGTATAATAATATACATTATACAATATACAATATACAATATATAATATACAATTGTACCATATATTGTAGTTATTGTAGGCTACGCGCCTACTTTTTCTCTGACAATGGCAGCTTAATCGTTCACATTGTTACACATTTTTTAGTTTATGCAATTTGTCTCAGTTTAATCAGTCTAAAAAATTTGGTAGAAACGGGGGTCGCCAATGGCCATCCCGGCAGTCGATCTGTTAAGAGGTGGAAACGACAGAAACTGTCAACTTGATACCCAGTTTCGGGAAATCTGGAGCTTGGATGAAAATTTTGGCTATAACCGTGATGGATGGATTTGATATTCGAGTGACAGAAATTTGATCCCGATCGCTTAATCTCTGTCATGTGATGTAAATGACTTGGTCCCAATAAATTAGGTTAGGATTAGAGTGGATTAACTCTTTGTCGAATAATTTCACCGAAATTGGAATGGTGTCTAACAAAAATTATTTCACAATTACGTTCACAGTAGAGGAAATTTGATAATCTGTCTTACAATGAGATAGCAACAGCTGCGAAATTTCGCATCAGTTGACTGTCTATGTATTCTATGCTTTAGGTCGATGGTAAAACAGCCGGCCCTTTGTTTTCGAAAGATGATATTCTCGGTGCATCGGTTCCTTATGTTTTAAACCCTTTTGTTACAATTTCCAGCAGCAAAATTCTAAGAATGCGCAGGAGTGCTATAGTAAATGAAATAAACCGGTCAAATGATAAATAATAAATTGATGAAAATAAGTTGTAAAAGTAAAGCAATAAAAAAGACATGATATTAACATTAATGGAATTTATAAAGTACATTAACCTAAAACATCGAATGCACACACAAACAACTTATTCGAGATTTTACAGTCCTTGCCATCTCTTTGTTAGACCTAACCTCAATTCAAATTCGATCTAATACAATGTCTGACTATATCGAATTCCAATCAAGTTTCACTTATTTCCACCAATACCAACGACATTGCCAGTTTCGTGGTTTCAGTTGAAACCTCGTCTTCCGCCACGCCAATAAATTGATAAACAAAATCAATACTGTAAATCACGAATGCGTTGCTGCTCCACTGTGGAATTCCAAAGTGTCGTAATGTAACTTGAATTCTTTATAAGGACGCGTAGTATTACCCTTTACTGAAACCAGCATTCCATGTTTATTGCTTTCGATATTAGAAAATTCATTGGGTCGCTTGAGACCACAGATTCGCAACGAGGGCCAGGCTGGATCATAATTTCGCCGACTGGCGAGCATGTTTCCATAGTGTGCTACAAAATGGAAGGCTGAAAATCTAGGAACGATTTTACGAACGCTACATCCATAATTGAGAAGTCTCGTTCCGAGGATTTGAAGTGACATAATACGTTGGATGAGATGGGAATCAGAGCTTATACAGGGTGTTTCAAACTTCATCTTTGAAATCAGTTAGATATAGAAAGAAATTCCACGAATGGTGTGAAATGATAGATGTATCCACGTTAATGTTGCACACTTTTATACATTGCGTTCATTCAAATGGAAATTTCCATTTGCAAATGGCACGTGTAATCTCGTGTAATTTCATATAGAACTGCAAACTTTTGTGCGCGCTAATCATCGCAGTCTTTTTTCATTTTTGGAAAATACGAAAATATCTCGAGCATTAAGTAAGTAATTTTTATATAACTTATTTATCTAATTGCTAATAGTATCTTTTATATCAGTTTCTAACATTTAAATTTATATGACGTTGACATTAAAGTTTGTAGAACACCCGGTATAATTTTCTCTATTCTATTCAGTTTAATCTTTCATTTCTTACGAAAGGTGCCAGAATCTCGTAAAATATACTTTTCTTTTGAAGGTCAAATCCTTCTGTATATTGAATCTTCCTAAAAGTACAATTTCTCTCAGTCTTGTGAATCATCCTGTACTCGAAAACTTATTCGTCAAATTGCCGAATGAATGACGTGGATTAACCAGAGAATCTATTTGGAAATTCATTTTCTTGCCATCTGCAACCAAATACACGGTCGTTGGTTTCAACCAAATTGCAGCCACGTGACCAAGATTAATCTTCACTCGAGCGAAACATTTACAAGATCACAAGCAATTTACTCGTATCGCAACTTTCTCAAAATCGTTTCCCCCGGCGCTGGGGTGCTTCCCTTCTAATTATTCCACGGGAAACAGCGGCGCGTGTATGCGAAATTAGCGAAAACGTTATCAACTACATTACCTACAGTAGGTAACGAGACTCGATGTAAATACCATTCAAGGTTATTATTATAAAGTTCTCTCCGATTAAATGAATCATAGAATGTTGGAAAAAGTTAAAGCAAATACGTGCAACGCAAGGACGTATGATAAATAAAGATCTCCTGAGATCTTTTACTGTCTTTCAGAACTTTGCAGACATATTTGGGATCTTTTGAAGTCTCTCGTAGCCATTTGGGGACATTTTGCAGTATTTTATTACCATTTGAGGTCTCTCAGACAACCTTCAGACCTGTTGGAGCTTCTCAGCGTCATTCGTGACAACTTTTAGAGTCTCTTGGACTCTACTGATCTCTTTCGAAATCCCTGAAATCCTAGAGCACTCGATTTCGAAACTAGTGACAACGATCAATCCGTGTTCATTGAACGATGCACGTAAAATCGAAGGTACAGTGTCAGGCAATTTTTATTGCTCATCCCGATGTAATTTCATTCAAATCGGATCCGCTGAAGCGTTTTACCGACCATACGGATGTCGTTATTATTCCGGACGTTGGCTAATGGAATTTCATGGAACGTAGAGTTCCATGTAAATCGATTCTCTTTTTGCATCCTGGCAAACTTTCGAAATTAGACATCGAGACATAGTCTTTCAACTATGTCTAACTCTCGAACAATAGAGGATATTTAATTTCCACGTAAAATTCCACATTCCTCTGCAATTTTTTGCTTGTCCGAGGAATTCAATAAAATCCTCTGATTTATACGACAAATCTCTAACGAAAGTTACGCTTGAAATTAGCCAGTCATTAATCCCACGAATGGCCCAACAACAAATTCACGTCTCGTGGTCGGTAACCCCTGACATTTTGGCAACTGTTTCATAAATCTCTAAGCAAAGTAAGTGAATCGGTAGAATGTGGGAAGTGGAGTGAAAGAAAAGCAGATGCAGTAGGTCAAGAAGCGAAGCTACAAGTCAGAGGATCACCGAGTGAACTGATTCCTGGTAACTAAGGGTAGCCACTTGAGGAAGCTTCGAGTATACCTTTGAGTAGACCAAGTGGACCAAGTAGACCAGCGGAGTTTGCAAGTAGAACAACGTAGAATAGATATAAATTTACATATCAGGACATCATTAACCTGTTAATTGGCTAGCCACTTGACTAGACACTCCTGTCAGAAGCTCTTGCTCCACTGTTTAAAGAGCAACGAGTCTCTCCTCGTTCATATTATTTCACACTAACCCTTTGTATAACAAGGTATTTCTAATAGAAATTGTTGAAGGACTTGTTATTGTGAAGACTCGCTCTCAACAGAATCTCAGTGCTCGCCTCTTTTGAAGCAGACGTTTAAGCAAAGGCCACAATGTAAGCTTCGAGGAACGTGTAACAAGGTTTTTCTAAAAGGAGTCTACTTTCTAAACGAGAAGGTTGCAGCCAAGTTTTTAGACGGATTTTCACTCACGACAGAAAGTCTAAATGCCACAATTATTGGGAAATATGTTACAAAATCCAAATCACCTAATGTAGCCTCTAAACCACACTTTTTAGCTATGCAGCCAAAAATGATACATTAATACACTCAATATATTATTCATTAACAGTTAAGATCAGATAATAAAACAAATTGCTAGCCACCCCAATGGAAAAGGTGTCCTACGAGAAATCTATTTCCAAGAACCGATACAGACACCAACAGCACCGAAAATCACGTGTTCGTAAAACAGACACCATCCAAAGTTACGTATCCGATGATCTCCAAACTTCAAGTCCAATAGACACCAACTATCAGAACAATGCCTACCCTGCAATTCCTTGTTCCCTGTTAAGGCACGAAATCGCGTTACACGCTCCTCTAATCCCGTCTAAACTGAGCCATAACACGAACAGGTAGCGCGCGCGCGTCACAGTCAGACAGAGACAGAGTATGTACTTCCTGAAAGCTGGCACCGACTTGGGTTCACGGGTGCCAAGGTCGGGCCGATCGTAACTCGCCAATGAGAGAGAAAGAGCCAAGTACAAAAGACGGAGCATCGTTCGTTGTCCTCCGTCAAGGCCCTCTCCCTCTTGCATCCGTAGGTCGTCGACTGTGTGCAGGTGTAACCCGGAAGGTTAACGGGCTCGTACAGCAAAGGTCGGTGCAGGTTATATTTAATAAAGGAGTCTGGTTGCCACGGTAACTGCGAGGTGAACGAGCGCGGTATTGATTCAGCCCACCTGAATTCAGGTCAACCCCTGACTCCAACACCTTCTGGCCGTGTTACATCGACGGAGAGGCACCGGTCCGTTTCCGTTGCGTTCCCCCAAGCCTACCAGCGCTGGATCTCTCCCCCGACCTTCGACCAGTCTACTGCTCCTCGCCCCTCGCCTCATTCCTATCAATTCCAAGCGCGAGACACGCGACCGCTATGCATTATGGATGTAGTCCATCTTGATAGGGGAGCCGAGGGACTCACGATTGCCTGCCTAACTAGGCCCCCTGTTTGCTCCCGGATCCTCGTTCCAGCAGCTCTTTTACGCGGTCTTACGAAGGTAGACGTGTCGTGGCAGGTATATGTGATACGTATCTGATGATAGGATACGAGGCAGAGGGGAGAAGACGATTAGGCGAGGGGATGCTGGCAGGTCTGATTGCTTATGTTTGATAGACGACGCAATTGCAAAGATACACGCGTGTATCGGGAGGGAACGTATCACATACACAAGCGAGTGCAGGAGTACTGTATCAGGCAAATGTCTGGCCTGTGAATATACCTTGCTATCGTAACTTTTGACTGAAAATAGGGAGGGTGTTGCCGCTCGGTAGGGCCATTGATATAGCTCCCCTTCGGCCATGAGAATCTGGTTTACACAATAGCACAGCCAGATAGAAAGGGGATGGAATATATTAGGTTGTCCGGAAAGTTTTTTTCATTTTATAAGAATGATAGTAGATGAACGACAATTTCTGTTTTATATTATTTTATTGAATTAGGCATTTATTCTAATTCTATTAGTGCGTCTTTATTTCCTTATAAAACGAAAGAAACTTTTCGCACAACCCAATAGATCGGGTACCTTCTGGACACATCTCGTGTGACGATATCACCGTGTCGAATCGCCTGGACCGAGATAAGAATCGGGTGTCGATTAAGAATACGAGATGAGCGTTTGCAGATAGCTTTTTTTCACTTTGCAGGTATTCTTGGTTCACCTGGTTCATTTGACTTTCTTAGGCTGGTTTTTAGCACTTGGTCTCCGCAGGCTGTTTGGAGTGGCTCTTTTCTCCTTTCCAGGCAATTGCGCTGCAAGTGGAGCTTCTTTGGTACCAGGCAGTTTCTTTGGCCAAGCTCGTCCTCAGCTGTTTCACGTGGACTCATGTGGTGTTTGATGTTGGATATATGTTTGAGTCTGTGTCACCTGTAGAAGAGAATTTTCAGAGAATTTTCCGCGAATTTTCCGTTGTTTTTATGAATTTGTTCCACTTGCTTTTCCCTCTTTCGGGGCAATTACTCTGCTAGTGGAATACACAATATAAAGTTTAATTAAGCTCTACAAGTTTCAGTAATTAAATTTGTTAAAATTAACCATATAATAATTTTACTAATGCAACGTAAATTACTATACTCAACTATAACTCGAAGACACAATTCGACGGCTGTATGTAAATTGTATGTAAAATGTAATCGCGTCTCGTTACATGAATCGCCCTGTATAAAATAACGACACGGTGATAGCGAAAGAAACACATCAGGAGACCTTGAAATCCCATCGTCATTTCCGCTGCTGATTCAATAGTTGAACGATTCAAAATTGAACGTGTCTTGATCGCGATAAGAGACACGAAGAGGGTGGAAAATGTTCAGCGACTCGACCACGATAACCGTAGCTCTCTGACAGCAATTAAAGCGAAATTCATTCGCTGCGACACATTCGTCCAGATGTTTTTCTCGATCGATTTCATCCGCTTCGGCAAGTCCATCGGTTCGTAAAATATATTATGAAATTATTGGAGCGTTGGAAAAGTTCAACAGAGTATCGTGGGACCGCAATTAAACGAATTAATGTAGACCGGTTTCAAAATATGTACATGCTTGAATAATTCCTCTCCGTGAAGCTGGCCATTATTCTTTGTACAATTTTTTTTTCTTTTTCAATGAGAACAAAAAATAATATGGTTAACGTGGATTTGGATCGCTGGAATACTACATGCCCTCGAAAAATATGTATTCACCCGAATGGTAAAGGCGAGGTATTTTATGTGGCATAAAAACGACAATTTTAAGGTCTCTCAAGACGTTTCCATAGAGAATCCGCGTTACGTAAGAGAGTTTAATGTGAAAAGGATTTGATACAATAGAGATTTCAGTATTTTCTCAATGTACAATTGAAAGCCTCTTGTGTAAATATGAGAAGTCTCTATATCCCGGAGAAGATACAGTAAAGTAATAAAAATAATAGAAATAACGTAGAGAAGAGGAAGAAAAATAAAGAAAGAGGAGACAGGAAGGATGAGAGAGAGATAGAGAGAGAGAGAGAGAGAGAGAGAGAGAGGAGGAGGAAGAAAATGAAAAGAAGAGATGGAAAGAAACATAAGGTTGGGAAGAGAAGAAAGTTATGAAGAATAAAAAGGGTAGAAACCCTTAGTGAATACTTAAGTTTGTTCTTGCTCATTTCAGAGTCGAATATCATGTAACACCATCCCCTCATCCATAACTCATACTCCAACTTAACCCATCATAATCAAACTTGGACTTTTTTTACATCTTCTTTTTCTTCTTCTATTTTCATTGAAAGAAGATATCAACCGTTTCGCTTAAATTACATCTATTACGATAAAAACGTCGATAAGTAGCCGAGAATTTTTTTACATTTTTATGTTGCACGAAAACCTGGAACAGTAAAGAAAAAAAAGAAGAAGAAGAAAAAATAGGCCGAAGATAAAAGATCCAGATTGCCTGTGAAAGAATGTGAAAAATGATCTCTGCGAATACGTTGCAAACACTTACGACATACCGCAACAATAAAACGAACCATACTGTTTGTAAAAACGATAAAAAGAAGAATTCCAGGAAATCTGCGAACTCTTTCGAAACGGTAAACAACGAAGCCAAACATAGCGGGTCCATTAGGCAGATAATAAAATTTAGGATGGCTTCTAAAAATGAAAACGTAGGCAGAAGCCGTGGCGAGGTTTCAGCTTACATGGAAACTCGATTAAACGACAGGACGAAATAACATCGTTAAATAA
The DNA here is from genome assembly GCF_040668555.2 of Bombus flavifrons. Classification (NCBI taxonomy): domain Eukaryota; kingdom Metazoa; phylum Arthropoda; class Insecta; order Hymenoptera; family Apidae; genus Bombus; species Bombus flavifrons. Next base: position 8,239,312 of record NC_138457.1, on the reverse strand, counting down.
TGCCATTATGGTCAGCCATGGTCTGCTGATAAACCAATCGATCTGTAACGATAATTGATAGGGCGTAGCGTGCAATCTTATTAGAATTACGGATTCCCGGCAGAAACTTCGTTTTCGGACGTTCTAATCGGGAATTTGAATGCCTCGTTGCTCGTATAATACGAAACATTGGCATGAGTTGTAGAAGATTCGATTGAAGGTTCAGAGGGAAAGTTGGCTTCTAACGTAAGCTAAACGTAATCAAAAGCTGACCTGATTACTATTGAAGTGGAATCAGAGACACCTAGAAATCAACTGCGAATCTAATGTAAACCTAACCTCAAATCACTTAGTTGCCAACACAATAAATCCTAACCTATATAATCGAAACATAATGCAAAAGAAAGCGAAATCTAATCTAAACTCAATCGAAATATCGACCTTGTAATTCGAATCTAATTTAAACATAACCGCGTGACGTTTCACGAAATTCGTATAAAATTGATCGTACGTGCTATTAATTCGATTTAGCGAAGGAAATTACGGACGAAGCAACGAAAATCTGATTCCGAATTACAATAATAGTTATAACGGGTTTGAAGCAGATATATCACTGGATCGGTCGTTTAAACAGAAATTAGTTTTAGATGAGGTAAGTTAAATTAGGTTAAACCAGATTGATGTAGATTATTTGCAGGTTAGAATTCAGTTTAGATCACACTTTCGGTCCATTTGGCACGAGTTAGTATTAACTTGTGTTTCGTCTCAATGCGGTTGTGCCTGCTTCCTAGTGGATATTCTTAGAGTTAGGTTAGGTTCGAAGTGTTTAAACTGCTAACCATTTAGCTAGCTTCTGTTTGGTTGATGTTAGGCCTGAAGACTATTTCGTTTTCAGCGTGGATCATTGCCAACGAATATTCACCATCGATTCATCTGCCATGCAAATTTCACTGAAACCGCAGTATCTTCGATAAACTGCCTTTTCAAAACATTATCCGATAGTCAGTGCTTTAATTCACGACTGTATTGGCTATCGTGGCTATACGTGATACCACAGCCCAAATTAGTCAGCCTTGATCAGTACAATATTCCCATGCACTTGGCTAGATCGAATGGTATTCCAAAGCATCGTTTGCTCTCCCATTACCCAACATAATGTGTTACCGAACGAGACCTGTGTGTTCGTTTCTGCCAGCATCGTTTCAATCCCGGAGAATCGATCGAGGGATTCAAGAGTACGGTGAAACATATCGACACCGTGATACCTATCGAATGATGATTACACAGTATCGCAAATACTAATTTGTTAAGTGACATGGTCCTGATGGCGAGCTAACACGAACGAACAAGAGAGGAGGAAACTGAGTAAATTGTACGGAAGTTTCATGCCACTGTAATTACTTGCTCTATCCTCGCCAGCAGCTGCATTAATGGAGCCCCATTAAGCTTTATAATAATGCACAGTTTAAATAGACGGTTGACCTTTTCCTGACTCACTCTGCTCGAGAATGTGTCCAACAGTAAGGAATTGCTGCTTTCGAATCTTTGATAAAATCTGCCGGTATCGGTAAACCAATTTTGCCAATCATGTTCACTTGGAAGTTTTAGAAAAAATTACAGGAATCTGGGTCGAGGTATCTTGCAAATGAAGTTGCTTGTCCATTTGAATTAGATATGAAAATTTCGAACGAGCGGAAGCAGAACTTTGACGTTGAAGGTATTGAGAATTTAATAAAACTCGGACGGAAGAAAGGAGAATGAAAAATATACAGGAAAGAAGATAATGCAAGGAAACAATGAGTTTTGCAATAGTTACTTTATTGCAAGTCTTTCTTATTCAAATTGCTGGAATATGCAAAATATATTCAGGATATTTTCAACTAAGTTTTGTCTACAGAGTGATCTCCTCCTGTCACGCCCTGTACACAATTTCTAGCATAGCAACAAAATCAGACCATCTAGTCCTGAAACAATGGAAGTATCAAATGCAGGTTAAGCAATATAAAATAAACCCAGTAAAATGTCTGTAATTCGAACCATCGGTTGATACACTCGAATTCTACGAAGCTGACAGCACTTGACCTAAAGGACTGCACTCGAACGTTGAAACTGAACTGCTTGAACGTTCGAGGATCCTCTCATCCAACTGTCTCTCTTCTCCACATCAATTTCACAACGATCATTTCTAGATCAGCAGCATCCAAAAATATCGCTATACGACTCTTCGCTCCCCCCATGGGAATTAATCTTCCATGACGGTTATGAGGGGTTCAGTGCGACGAGACCAGAATTTAGGGCAACCCAGTAATCAGTTTAATTAAACAAAGCAGTATACCAGGATAGAACAGGGTAATTGATGCTGTTCTTGCACATTTCATATTACACGATGTAGTCCAGTTTCACCTTATGTCAAATACTATTGGAAGTGCCTATGTCTCAGTCGCAAAGGGACCCAGATTCCAGGCGTGGCGGTGATTCAATTGGGCCAAAGTAGACGACGTCCGGCCGAAGGACGAATCGCCTACTTTTCCGGGTGCATAGCTGGGCCATTTCGTCACTGGGAATTTCGTCATTCCTTCTATAATTACAGTCGCCTTCGTGACGCCAGATATCAAGGATGAGACTCAAGAGATTTCGGCTAAAATTACCGGGCCAATTACCGCGCGCTCTAGCCAAGCCTCTAGGAAACCAAGAGACCGAGAACTCCTGGAGAGTCGAGGCCTTGGGCTGTAGTCCACGGAAGTTGGATCTTCCGCGTGTAATCTAGCCAAGTTTCGCTTTTCTTTATCTGTGGCGATCCAACCATGTCAGAAGTTTAATCCTTCGTAGACATTACTGACAGGAAGCCTCGCCTTCATTGCCTGGCAACTAATACGACATCTGCTTCTCTCTCTCTCTCTCTCTCTCTCTCTCTCTCTCTCTCTCTCTCTCTCTCTCTCTGTCGTGCAAAATATACCTAATCTTAGGAACCTCTAGGGTTATTGACAGGTTATTTCTAGGGTCTAGCGTGTTTGGCTTTTTTCTAACCCCAGATTGGTTATAGGGTAATCCTTTTAGTGGCCAGACCAATAGCATTTGGCATAAACTGAATTGGACCTTGTTCTATAACTGTATTATTTATAACTGATTTATCTTTTCGGAGATTGCCTCATATTGTGGCCTTGTTTGACCTAACCTGTATTCTCTGCAGTATAATCTGATAAATCCGATGTTATTATGAGAAGTATGTAATATATGAGATCTCCAGGTTTATCGAGTGGTTCTCTGTTTGTCTCTGTTGATTGATGGTTTAGTTCTTTCCCGAGCCTAGATTGGTTCTAGGTTAATTTATCTAGTGGTAGGCTTAATAATATTCGACATGGACTGAATTGGATTCCCTTGTGTAGTGTGAAAACCGATTCAAACAACGTACATTCTGATGTTTAATTAGGCTAACTGAGTTGCCAAATTTAGTCCTGATCTCTTCTAGCCTAACCTTTGGTGTCTTATAATCCATCTGATAGAGTCCTGTCGGAACTCCTGTCAGAGTTATATCTGATTTGGGGAATTTATTTCAAGCTTATTGACAGATTTATTTTCGGGTTCCCTGATGCCAGATTGATTCTAGATTAATCTCTAGTAAATAAACCCTAGGAAATGCAACAGTATTTGTCAGGAACTAAACTGGACTACGTTGTGTAATATGAAAAGTGGGAAAATTGCATCATCGACACAGATCTATCTTAATACACTATTTTGTTTGACTAAGCTGACTAGGTTGCCCCATATTTTGGCCTCGTTTGCCCTACCCTATATTCTTTGGTATCTTACGATCAGCTGGATAGAATTTGGTTCTGTCATCAAAACTAGATCTGACCACTTCCAAGCTTTCTAGTTTTAATTCTTCTTTGGATTTATCAACTCCTAGCTTGAACCGAACTAATGTATCCATTAATAAACCTCATTAGACGTGACGCGAATTTATTTAAAGCCCATTTTAAATTGTAAAAGTTGGAGGAACTGATCTGTCTTCATATACGCTTTGTCTGACCTAATTTCTCATGATTGATCTGACAAACTTTGATTACTGTACTATCGCAAACTTATTATACTTCTATGTATTTCATTCTTCACTGATCCAAAATTAATCCTAATTGAATCCATTGGTTCGTACAAAAATTGAAAAGCAAATGAATGAATTACGCCAATGATAATGATTTATCTTTGTCTATCGCATTATTTGTAGTCTGCTTTTACATTTTCCAATCTCACGATCGATCCAGTAAACTTTAACAGAGTTTGATCCTGCATCTGAATCCAGGACTTTTCAATTTTATTTCCTGGTCCTGCTGCTTCGTTCAACGATTCTTAATTTTTCGTTGAGCGAAGTTTGATCCTCATAGTGGTAAAACCCACGGTGCTCGCCTAATCAACTCTGTCTGCCTCGACTGAAACAGTTGAAACTGCAAACTGGCTAGAGAATCAGACTGACAACGCTATTTTCCTTTATCTGTTTCTCGTTCTACCCGACAAATTGAATCCTTTATTGTCCTCTGTGCCCTCCACTCTCGCGTAATTGTTTCATATCTTCGCGAGGTCCTAGCGACCTCTAAAGCTATTGAACGAATTTTAATGCCGTCTTAATGCACGTGCTATCCACCTCATCTCATCCCCAATTTCACTGATCCCACAGGATGATTCGCAATTTAGGGTGAACGTAGAAAGAAATCCTTTGATCCCGATGAGAATTGGGACACAGAATACTGTCGAGGTTATGCTGCATGTATTTTGGATACAGCTAAATCTCTGATTATCACTCGTTACGTGTCCTCGGTGATTTTTCATCAGTGACGCACTTGTCTGAGTTAAATGGTGCGATTTAAAGGGCCATTTATATGAAATCGTGTGGGTAACGTTTTGATTAACGTTTTGTTTAACAGGTTCTATGTCAGTTCAGTCAACCGTTGTACAGCTGCCATAAACGATTCATGGCCACTGGTGGCTCGCTCGACGATTAGCGAAATTTTGGCTGCGGATCAACTGTCGCGCGACTGTTGCACTTCCTGACCATGGGACGTTTGCATTCCCCCAAGTTGTTGTCACTACACGTGCACCGAAAATAGATTACAGCTCTGACTTTATGTAGCAAGGAACTTTGAAAAACTCGTGGCTGGTCGCGTAGCTTAGATTTTCGAGTACGTGGGTCAGGTCTACCTTCGAAGGTCGTCTTATCTTCAAGTTTATGGAAGAATAGGTCGCGTGATGAATCAACTTGTCAGGGATATTTTTTAATTCCTGACCTAACAGCGAGGACACGCAACTCTGCGTTGTAAATTTGGCTTTTCAATAACTACGCTTGCAACAAAATCATGTGAAACCAGAGAAGACCAGGCTTTCGAGACTCAAGTAGAAGTAGCTTCTTGGGATATTCTTTATCCTCGAACATTTTCCAAGTACAACAAGCTGGAAAGAATCGAAGACAAAGCTTTGCCGGTGGCGTTAACAGGTTTCATGTGTCCGCACGATAATTCACAGCGCGATGGAAAGTCGGAGATCGAGGGAGATCGGGTTCGGATCACTTGATCCCGGCCACATTAATCGACCGGTCATCCATCATATTTCACTGTTGATCCACGTAAGCCACGCGTCACCACACATCTCCTGGAAATGCTCGTCCCATGGTCCACGTATCTCAGCGATACGTTACACGGTTGTAATTCCTCACGATATCCGAGTAGACGGGACGAACTGCGATACGATAAATCGTCCTGGCTGCGTTGCTGCTCCCGTGTGCCAAAAAATGTATCCTAGTCCAGTTCAAATTGCACATTTTTTCAGGCGATCTTTCAACCGGTTGCAGACAGTTGGTTTTTTTATTTCCTTTCTACGTTGGATTAAAGCTGGAGAGGCTACACTGCAGTTGAAGAGCTATAAATTCTATCAAGTACATGCGTATCTGACGCTTGATCAAACACGATCAAACACGATCAAACTCTGATTCCTGCAAAACGAAATTTTGTCTTATAAATAGAAAACGGTCTTTCATATTGCCACAATTTTAATGGGAAACATACGAAGATATTTCTTGGTCTTCTTCATGTCCATTAAGTACATGCACAGCTGACACTTGATCAAACACGATCAAACACGATCAAACACTAATTCCTGCAAAACGAAATTTTGTCTTATAAATAGAAAACGGTCTTTCATATTGCCACAATTTTAATGGGAAACATACGAAGAAATTTCCTGGCCTTCTTTATTCCATTAAGTACATGCGTAGCTGACGCCTGATCAAACACGATCAAACACGATCAAACTCTGATTCCTGCAAAACGAAATTTTGTCTTATAAATAGAAAACGGTCTTTCATATTGCCACAATTTTAATGGGAAGCATACGAAGATATTTCTTGGTCTTCTTCATGTCCATTAAGTACATGCGTAGCTGACGCCTGATCAAACACGATCAAACACAATCAAACTCTGTTTCCTCCAAAACGAAATTTTGTCTTATAAATAGAAAACGCTCTTTCATATTGCCACAATTTTAATGGGAAGCATACGAAGATATTTCTTGGTCTTCTTCATGTCCATTAAGTACATGCACAGCTGACACTTGATCAAACACGATCAAACACGATCAAACACGATCAAACTCTGATTCCTGCAAAACGAAATTTTGTCTTATAAATAGAAAACGTTTTTCCATATTGCTACAATTTTAATGGGAAGCATACGAAGAGATTTCTTGGCCTGCATCGTGGCCATATATGAGCCACGGTATTTATCCATTGAAATCGCGCTTAAATATAATCGAATATAAACCTCGGTCTTAATTGGCGTGACAGGAGTACGATAAACGTGAAATCCAGGAAACTTGAGACGACGTCTCGCGTTTATCATCTTCGTTATTCGCTACGGGCATAATTAACGGTTCTTTGGAATTCGATAGTCGAACCCCCGCGGGCTAACGTCTCCCGCCCTTTCAATTAACCCTGTCACGTCAATTTTCATGCGACAGGGCGATCGATATCGCCTCTGGCGAGGCAAATAAGCTTGATGTCTATTTGCCAGGGATTAGGAATTACCCTCGTTAGAGTGTTCAATAGTTAAGAACCTGCTCGTCTTTTGCTGTCTTGGATCCGAACCTTCAACACGCTCGTCCCCATAAACCCAGGATTTTTTCCTCTCTTTTTCGTTGTACCGCAACAATTTTTAAACTACTCACTCAGAGGCACCATCTTCCATCCCTTAGATCGTCAAAGAAAAATGACAATAGCTCTGTGAATGCTGCGTCTTGGAGCAAATATTTATATTCATTGTTATGGCTGAGAATCTCAACAATCGCTTCATACGTGCCGTGAGATGAAAAATGATTGCAAACCGCTGCTATAGACAGGTATTTTGAATGATTTAATTCCAAGTAATATCTTTTAACGTTACTGTGATTCTCACGCGAATTACAAATTATAGCAAGCAGTTGAATGCAAATGAATCTGCAGCCTAAATATTAGTCCAATACGTGAGTCCAGTTTTGACGAAAACTATATGCAGCTGTTGAAAAGTAGCTCATTTTGATGGCAACGTGTGTGTTAGATAAGTGAAATCTCATTGCATTTCGTTGACTGTTTGCTGTTCTTAACTACATTCTGTGTAGTCTGACAAGTGGAATTAGATCGGTAGAACGGGACAGGCAGTGCTGAGACTAGTGGAATAGGTCGGTGGTCTGACCTAAAGTAAGTAGAGTAAGACAGCCAGTGATCGGATTAGTGTCACTTATCTGCAGTCTAAAAACTTTCTTCCTGATTTCTTGCTGTTCCTTGTCTTGGATCAATAAAATTTTCGAACTGCTGAGGATTACAGTGTGACAAAGCATTTGATACGAAACGATGTAATTTATCTTCCTCGTGGTCCCTTGCTTGCTCAGAATTGGGTGTAAAGGGATAACCTTGAGATATAGGCGAAAGCCCGTGAGCTTTTATTATTCCTCGATTATGTCGAATGAAATTTAACGTAAATATATAACAAATAATAAATGTACAGGGATAAATATATAAATAGGGGAACGTTTATTTATTAAATATTAATTTTTTATGTGACAAATTTTATTTCTTTTTTATAGCATGCTATTTTTACAATGTAGGATTCAATTATTTTTCAATAATTCAAAAATTCAGAATTTGTAAACATATTTTTGGGTAAACAAATTTGTAAACATATTCTAATTTTTATTTTATCTTTAAGCAATAATTATGAACTAAATTAGGCTGAAAAACATAATAATGAATCTGCCAAGATAAGAATATTAAAAATACGATAGTATAATAATAATAATATACTATAAATAAAATAATGCAAATAATAATAATACTAAATAATAACTGGAAATAAAACGTTGAAGATAAAAAAGGTGAAATATATAGCCGCGAGTTGAAAGTGGAAGAGGAGTAAAAGCTGTGACGGTAAGAGTGGACAGATTATCGATCAGGCTTACAGCTAATTATTTTACGATTGACCTGATGGCTCTATATTCATCGGTCATCCATGACAATTCACTGCGTGCCTCGTGTGCCTCGAACGCAGCTGTATCGATTGCGTGTTCATTGGAATTGACACGTACGTGAATAATTGAAGGTGTCAAATAGCAAACAGACTAGAGACGTGGTCCTATTCGTAATTAGAAACCTGTTATACCTAATCGATTATTCGAAATTCCAGTACCAAAGTTCATCAGATTCGTTCGAACAAAACGAGGAAATGTCGAATGGAAAAATTTCCCCTCTCATATTAAATCTGATTTAATTGTAACTTTTAATCAAATTAATCAACGTACGCGTATTGTGATCGCTATAGTCGGAAATAGAGAAAGTGAGATGGACAATAACGCGAGATAAGATCAGCCTAAAATCATAGTCTTCATAGAAAAACACCATGTTTTTCAAAAAACCCATTCTTTTTTTTTTAAGATTTTTTAAAAGATATCATAAGGATGACATTTCCTAAAACAGAGAAATATTCATCTCTGAGAAAAAGAAAGAAAAAAAAGAACTAGATGGAACTAGATAGAACTACATAGAACTAAAAAATACTAGACAGCGATTTAACTCCTAACCTATCGACACTTCCCGTATATTCCTATCGTGTGCGATCAAAAATGACCGATGATTAAAAAGTTTTTTGTATTTAAATTTTAAATAGTTTTTTGTATTAACTTAGATAATGGTTAATTTATAACTGAATGTATATGAAATGATGAACCTTGAGAAAATTTCGTGCAAATTTGCTTTTGCTTAATTTCAATTATAAACCTAAATAAAAATACACTTTTATTTATATAGAGATATATCTCATTCATGTTCGCTGCACTTTTTACAAATTATCTTTGTTGAGAATTGTGGATCTTTGGAGCCGAAATAATGTTATAGGAACACTAAATTTACACTAACGATTCATATTAAAATAGTAATATATTTATTTAATGGACGATTCCTTATATATTCATCGATACATACTTGTCTCAGCACTTTCTTCCATAACCGACTCTTAACCGACTCTTAACCGACTGACTAGTTTACAGTCATCTGTTTTTCGGGACGCCGTGAACACACATACCTCCACACACCGACACTCACATACAAGCATCTCTACTACGCATTTGACTCAGTCCAGCATAGAAAATCACACATATCTCAACGATCTTGTTATCAAATGTTGTAACCTTTACAATATTCCACTTGACAATTTTGTCGTAGCAATGAATCTGAACTTGTTGATAGTTTCATTGTATGGTTTTTTTCCTGCGATTTTTTATACAGCAGTAACGTATGCACCAGGTTTATAACAATTTTGTGAATCCTCTGTACGATACGGTAGAACAGACAAATAATGAATTTCCCTCTTTGTCTTTCGAGCGCATTCTCACTAATTTTTCTCTAATTATACTAATTCGTTGGGCCGTCGCAGTCAACAAGTTTCAGCAGAATGGTTCTACACATGGTGGAGTAATTTAATGTTTTAGAGGGAAAAGCGTGTCAGGTTGACACGAGGGACGCGGCTCAGAATTGAAACACATTTTTCTACGAACGCGTAAAAATCGATCGGTAGAGGAACAGGAGGATTTGCATTGGTAAAACAAGCAATGGAGAACGAGCCTATTTACGCCGCTTCGTCCGTGTAATCGATTCCCGTTATCTGGAGGAACCCGGTGACACGGACGCGTGCACACGGTGCCGCGTGTACATCGATCGCAGAGACAGACGTATTCAAACAACGACCTTAATGAAAGCACTCGCCTAAACGAGAAGTCTTCGCGAAACCGGCTCAGGTTACCGACAGGTAACCCTGGCAACTGGATCAGGAGAGCTTCTGCCATTTCTCTCTTCCTTCTTATTTTTCTTTTTTTTTTTTTTTTATCGATTTCTTGCAACGTTTAAGTGGACAAGGGAAAGAAATGTGGTTTTTAGAAGGGATTTCTAGTAAATGAAATTTTCTTCTTTAGCGTTGTTTTGTAGGTTAGGAGGAGTATTTGTGAAATATTGGCTTATGATATTTTAGGGCCCTGCGTTGTGATATCCTAATAGAAACGTAAAAAAGGAAATTTTTTCATTCTGACAAGCTTCTGTGGGCGAAATTCTTTCTATTCTTGACGAAGGTACGATAGAATGAAAATTTAGCGACTTGTAACATTGCAATAAGCACAGCCTTAGCAACTGGCTTTTGTAGAGGTTAGGTTTATATCAATTTGTTGTGATATTCTACAGAAGTAGATGTTCGTTAATTTTGGCTTCCTTCTTGAGGATGAAACTGGTTACGCTTTTTATGAAAATAGAAAAAACTGTAAGCATAATAGAATAAACTAAATAATAATAATAATAAATAATAATTAAATAATAATAAACTAAATAAATAAACTAAATAATAGAATAAACTAAAGGGAGACTATAACATTGCAATCATTTTTTTGTCAGGCCAAATGTGACCTTAGGAATTACCCAAGAGAAATTCTGATGTGTCTGTCTCTCTTCCTTCGCATGTAACAGTTTCTTGCAATATTTAAACAGAATGGGAATGAAAGAGAAGAAATCTGTGGTAAAAGAAATTTGAGAAATTTCTTTGCGCTCTCGTGTTAAGCAAAAAATATTTATGAAACTGCATAGAAAGACTGACTGAGACGAGTCTCTGGCACAGAACAGAAGTTCTCTTCCGTTTTTTATAACACAGTATTTGGAAGAAACAGAAGAGAAAATTTGAATAATTTCTTCTGAGCGTTTCTTTATGATAAAAGGAAGCGATATGAAAAAAATTGAAAATTATAGCGGAATGGTGTCTGGGAAACACGAGTTATGATTATTCATTAGGCAAACCAATCTTAATCTCTCCTTTTCTTTTCCTGCAATGACTTCCTGCAATATTCAACACAACCAGAAAGCAGATTATTTCGGCGAGTCGCTTGGGAATCCTTCTGGCGATCAGGATTATTATGCAAATTGAAGTTTAAGGTGTTAACAGATCAACTTTTAGTTTAGGTCCGAAATATAATTTTTGTGCCAGGTACAAGGAACACAGTTGCTCCTACAAAAAAAAGTATATTTGTATAAATAAATATTAACCATCGTTTGATATGCAGGGTGGTTGGTAACTGGTGGTACAAGCGGAAAGGAGGTGATTCTAGGCGAAAAAAGAAGTCGAAAATATAGAATAAAAATTTTTCGTTCGAGGCTTTGTTTTCGAGAAAATCGACTTTGAATTTTCGCTCGGTACGCGTGCACTTTATCGCGTCTCGTTATAACGGATCTCACTGTAGATCGTTGTCTCGATTGACGTTATTTTTTTAATTTCTTAAATTTTTAATTTTTTAAATTTAAAAATTTTTAAATTTTTATTCTATATTTTCGACTTCTTTTTTCGCGTAGAATCACCCCCTTTCCGCTTGTACCACCAGTTACCAACCACCCTGTATATCAGGAATAAACAATAAAGAAGCTATCGTGTAATTATGAAAAATGATTTATACGTACACAATGATAATGCGTGCAACGCAATTGTTGATATCTGTTAATACCGAAGAATTCAAAATTGAGGATTAAAGCGATGTATTCTTTCGTGCACGAAATGTCAGATACACAAGAAATCTGGTGGAAGAAAGAGGGGGACGCTTAAAAATGGTATTTGTTGTTTGAAACTTGCGACGAAAATAAGAAGCGGAAATCGAAGGAAACGTTTTTCAACACGGAATCAAGGAAGATGGCTGGTTGCCGTGTTCAGGGGTTCTTTAACGCGTCGGAAGTTTTCTGGGACAAATCGCCTCCGGGATGAGTCGAGGGTTCGCCAAGTTCTTTTCGTTTCCAGATACGATCCACATAGCCGGCGTCTCGTATTCCCTGCAAAGCATGACGCAATACGAATCAAATGTATCTAAGCATTTTAAAAAATTGCTGCTAGGAATAATTTGGTTCTCTCTTACGTTGGTATTACTGAGCCGTTTATTAATTGTCACAGCATACGACGTATTAATTTCTCGAATATTGTCGCCGAGGTTAGGGCACTTTAATTTTAATCTTACTCGAGGTTGAAGTTGAACCGAATCCATGAAATTGTAGGAGAATGACTTCATTCGTTTTGTAACCTGATCGTCCTGGCATTGCCGCTACAAAGTGGTATCATCTCTAAATCAGTTGAACACGGTGATTCGAATGTGAATACGCTCGTTTGTCACTTGTTTTTCATTGAAATTCGGATTTCAAATGCACGTTTAACACGAATTAAAAATTTAAGTAGCCTGATCCAGACCTGAGACGAATCAATCATACATGTACATAAAAGTACATAACCTAATTCAAACCTAAAACACACATACATACAAATACACGTACGATTAGCTTTGTCATACGTTTGAATTAGGTTATGTATTTCTACATACATATATTTGTATCTACACGTACGATTAGATTCGTCTTACATTTGAATTAAATTACTGAAATTTTTACTTCGTGTTAAATGTATATTTCATTAGATTCGTCTTAAGTTTCGATTAAATTACTTAGATTTGAAACTCTCCGTTCTAATTTCCATCCTACGCGTGTTCGACACGATGAAATCCATTATTGGCTCTATTAATGCTTCTTCATTGTACGTAATATAAAATTCAAAATATGATTGAGTATGGAAAAATATAGTAACCTAATCCAAACTTCTCTGTTCATTTACGTAGACGTGTATATGACTCTTCTATAGTAACTTTTACTTTATTTATAGTAACATTTTCTTTTTTTAGTTTCTAAAAAACTCGTCTGCTTCAGCCGACAAAATTGAGGACCAATGGTAGCTGTTAATGAGGGAAATTAATCAGGAAAAGTCGCAACTTCGTCTGCAACAAGAAAAATATTAATACCTGATGGCGTGATTTCAAGCTGGCTTATTTCGTTAGACCTGTGTGAAGTTTACCGTGTCACGGAATTAATCGAGCTCGCCCCCTTATTTTTAGAACACGTCCGCGTAATTGAATGTCAATTCCGTGCTCGTTAACCAGCCGCGACGTTGGCAACACTGTTTCGGGGAACGTCAGTGGTAATAATTGAGTTTTTCTCTAGGGACTTTCTTTCCCATGTGATCGTAATTTAAAACTTCTCCAACCTTGCAAACTGAAATAATAAAGTAATTACAGATCCGCTGAAAAACCAGACACGTGTCTCGCTATGACGAACATACGCGAAAATAAATTACTCTGTTCCATTTCAAGAATTCTATTTCATTCCTATAAAAAATTATTTTACCGTTACAACCGATAATCGAATATTGAAAGGGGAGACACGTGTCAAGCAGAATGCACGAATTGGTTCATAGCACAAAGAATCAAAGATGTTTGCTTCTTTTTTCACTAATGAAATTCCGCCCCACTTATCATAATTTCTCCCTTTGTGAATTATCTTACAATCTCCTTTGAACGCTTCCGTTTCTCCAGCGTGAAGCTCGATTTCTATGAAATTAAAATGGATGGATTGCTTGTTACACAATGAAACACAGACGGATAAAATTGATATCGAATCGAGCACAATGGAAAAACCTAAGAGGATCAATGAGAGCCGATTTGCAACATAGTCGTTGGGTGGGACATAAAGGGGCGAGCATTAATAAAAAAAAAAAAAAAACAACGAGAATACATCATGCAATATGTGATATGCGAGATAACATGAGACACGTCAGAACGAAGTATTATTGTCGAAATATTTCGCAGCTGCAGTTAAAACAAATGTAATGTCAGCAATGATATCGAAGATTTCCATATTAAAGTATCGAAATTCGATCGACATCTGCCACGATCGCAAGTCGGTGAAATGTTAAAATAGATTTTTAGGAAAACTGTAATCGTTAGCTACGTAACATGTAACCGTGGTAATTGAACGGTTTAACGATCGGATGTTTCAATTACGTAATTGTACAATCTGACATAACCTAAAAATCGCCATCTATGTTTCTATTTCCTACACAAAGTACAAAATATGACTAATTTTCAGCCATTTGACAATAGAATACTATAATTGCTTTGTTTCCTAAATTAGCTGATATATAAAAAATTCTAATTTGATAATTCCTTTATAAATATCTGGTGTGTAAAAGTACCACGATATCCGATGTTCTGTCAAGTCCGTCAAAAAGATAAAAATTTCGATCGATTTTACGTCAGAGACAGGAAACTCTGCCAATTCCCTTGGCCAAGTTGCGTCTATGTTACATCGAGGATTTGACCACGCGAAATGCGTATTTATTTTCGGATTTCGTGCATCATGAAACAGCCTGTATATCCGGCTAAAAGTGGCCGTCATACGTCAACGAGCCACGCGATCATTGCACGCGTAAATATTTAGTCGATGCACGCGAAATGCCTTTTTTATTATCACGGATTCGTGAAAATCGTCGTTTCTGGAATTCTTCGAATATCATCCACTAATATCATGTAATAGCAAATTCTCCGAATGTGCCTCTAAGCTTAGCTGACTGCAATACCAGATCCATCTTATCTATCAGTCATCGAATTTGACTACCATTAATCTTAAATCTTAGAAATTACCTAGAATTGGTATTCATGTGATATTCACCGCAAATACGCTTATCTCTAATGAGCTAAAAACATTGAACCCTAATACTAACCTGCTACTAACCCTAATACCAACCTAACCTCCAATTTTGTGGTCGAATTAGACAGTAGTACCTTCTGTACTATTAGCACTGAAACCTTGAAATCGCGTAGCTTTGTTATTCACCTAATATTCGCTGTAGATCCAACTAGCCCTGCTGATGATCCCGAAAATTCACCGAACCCTACTCTAAATCCCCTAAACTCACGTAGCCCATTAGTCTAATTGACGCTTAGTGCCATTATAGGCGATAACGTACCGGTTGATGGATCTCGTTAATTTTTAATGAAGCAGCCTCGCGTTAACGTACGATCAACACACTGGCCATTATCGTTATAATTAACGAGCTGATCGATTTATCCCACGATTCTCTAATTGTTCTTCGTGGTCTACTATTTTCGAACAACTCCACCACGGTTGGCACGAGGAAGGATTATTTCACTCAGAAACATATTTGAGCTTCTTACATAGCAAATTTGACAACTGAGCGGAACAAGGACTAAGACAAATTGATACAAACGTGTGAGTATCGATGAAACGCCTTGGCACCAAAATTTCAACGATTTCGAAAAACCGACCCAATCCCTTTGGTCTATGAACAGCTTAATTCTGTAAGAAATTCAAAATTGAATGTTAAGATGCTGAAGCTTAAGACGTTGAAAGAAATAATTCTACCCAACTATATCTTTGGCGCACAATGCATCCTTTGTGCCACATTTACTCGCTGCTGGTAATTGTTTATTGATACAAGAGCCGGCCAGTTCTCCGCGTGTTGAAATATTTGAAGAGAACTCGACGCCTCGTGTATCCTGTACCGCGGAACCCGATCTGTGTCTGACATTACGCACCCTCTCGTCTGTCTACGCTTTCATGCAACCAGTATCGAACAACCACGGCCTTCGACACACTCGTCCAAACGTTTTAAACAAACGTCCCATTTAATTAATCGAACGGTAGCTTCGGACAGATTGAAACGTCGCTCGCCGAAACAGATTTGTCTGTCGAAGATATAGAGACACGCTATCGATCAATTTACTATTTACTTTTCCCATTTTGTTCCAAGTGTTAGAGATAACTCTGTAGTCTCGTTCAAAGATTCAGCCATTCTATGTGTAACCATAATGGTATTGAGTGACTTGAGGACTTCGATATTAGGTTAGGTGATGTTAGATCTTCAAAACTGGCTGCAATTCTAGAAACTTGGCATTTGGTCCACGCGCCATTCCACAGACTCGACGTTAGTTCTGAATGATCCTAGAAACTCAAGGTCATTAGAGATCTTACAACTGTTACCAAATCGAAGCCTGTATTTAAGTATGTTCCTAACCTAACTTATGTTCCACAGTGTCAGAGTTCGCGCAGGAGCTGGGCGCGGCAATGGAAAGCCACTCGGCAACCGTACGACGTCTTGTCGACGAGTTTCGCAGCCGATCCGGAGACACCAGAGTCGATTCCGGCGGAATGCGTCGAGTTTGGGAAAGTTTACTGCGCCAGGTGCAATCAGATGCAGAGGCTCACTTGGATCTGGCCGCGGTTCTCCAACAGCAGCTGTCTAGGCCCACCTTGGAGGCCAGCTTCCACCGAAAACTCCAGTCCAGGAAGGTAATTCGCTTCAGATTTCTGCATCCACGAAAATCGAACGAGCCCTTGATAGCAAAACTTTGTTCAAAATGCATGGCATGTGGTACAAATGTGGCGAAAAGTGGTTTAAGTTTGAAGGGAGAAATTGTCGCGCGATATAGTCAAAATAAGATAAGGCACCTGAATGTCTTTGACGACGTCGATAACGTGAGAATCTTCCAAAGAAATTGCACGTGGGCGTCGTTTGCCTGCTTCGAGATTGCTTCCAGCTCAATGTGATCGTCGTATCGCGTGCGGTATCAAGGGGTTTCCTCCGAAAGCAGATAAAAGTTGCCAATACAACTGCTTTGAGCATTTCCTTAACGGACCTCGGTGTATCTGAAAATTGAGATTTACGATCGATCCAGAGCTGCACGCAATGCAAATTTGAAGCTTTAGGATGATGCCACCAAACCTACATCTTACCCCAACCTAACCGAAACTTGATTCGAATGTTTCATTCTTAACAAATCTACTAATCTCGAGTAAGCAATTAGGCGACCAGTATCGATTTTCAGAGACCTGTTACAGTCGAAACCCCACTGTGGCTTGACAAAATCCCGACTGAAAACTATTCCACCTGAACCGAGATTTAGCCCTAGTCCTAAAACCATAATTGCAGGAGAAGACTGGTAGCATAAAAGAGAAAGAGGATGATAAAACCAAGGAAATTCCATATTGCAGGTGTTTGCTCATCGCGAGGCCTACGAGCAGGTGGTGGCGAAGACCGAGGAGAAGCTGCAGCGTGCCCGCGCGGATTACAAACGCGCCTACGCCTCTCTCTTAATGATAGATGGCGGGAGTGAGCAGGAACTGAAACGCGCCTACTACGAGGCGCACAATGCGTACGTTCTTCAATTGAAAGCCACGAATGCCATCACGGAACGGTACCAGTCACAGTGCCTGCCTAGTCTGCTCGGTGAAATAGCGGAAGTATATGAGGAGTTATGTGGATTGGCTTGCAAATGCGTGGCTGGAATATCGGAGGCAGCCGCAGAGAGGGCTGGGGATCAGGCGAAACGTTATCAAGCGGTAGCGAAAGAGGCTCAAGTCATAACACCGCTAAATGATTTGCAAGTACGTCAGATTGACTATATTTCCCAAGTCTTCCTTTATCTGTCCTCGTTTATGAGCCTTGACTCAATTGTTTGCGTACTGTGAGTGGCGGAATGAAGAGGGCAAGGGAGGGAATCCTATCAGTCGGCAGAACCGAATTAGGGTTGTGATGAGCTTGCCAGTCAGCCAGGCGTAAAGCTGTTAAATCCTCCTATTTGTGAGAGTCCTACATGCTCGGTTGAGATTAGGATTCTTAGCTTCAGACGACAGGGAACTGTAGGGATATTATTCCGTTTCTGGTGCTGCTTCCTAGGATAAATAGTTTTGGGAAAACTAAAGCTTGCGATTTTTAGAAATACAGGGAATGGGTTTGTTGTTCTTACAAATACACGAGAAGGGAAAAAGAAAGAAAAAGGTGATAGCTAGAGACAGAAATGGAATCTATATTTGGAGCACATAGATCGTGTCTATATTTGGCAAAGCATGCAACGATGGGATTTATAATTATCATTTATCAGCAGAGCTTGCAGTAGGTTATTCTATGATCATCCTATCCCACAGAAATGGAAAAAAGATTCAGGTGTCAAAAAATAATGATCAGCCTATTACAGCTTCAAGCCGTTATTCCACCTATTAAGACCAGAATTTTGTGTCTAGATTCTGGCACGGAGCCTATCAGCCACCGCGACCCCATCGAAGAAGCCCTCCAGGCGGCTGTTCGTGGCGCCAGGTCCGCCAGAACAAATACCCATGGAAAGAATCAATCAAATACCGTCGCTGAGGGACGAACTAGCACCAACAGGAACCAGTACTCTGCCCCTGATGGAGGATTTACGACGAGAGCACGATAGCCTAGCTCAAGAGATCACGCGACTCCAGGACGCCTTGGATACGTTGATCCGCATGCAACGAAAGTGCGTTAACTTATCCACCCAAAACAAATATTTAGAAGTTAATAAACTACTCTGCGAATGTGCGAATCTCCTGTCTTAAGTGGATACGGTTTTCAATGAGTTAGAAGAGGTAGAGGGCCAAAGTAGGTGATCCAATCTTGGTCGGTTAGGCGTTCAACGTTGGGTCTTCCCGGATACAACGTAGATACGTTAACCTATCGATTCAAATACGAGATTTATAATTCAATAGACCATATCACAATCGTGTGAATCTGATGACACGAATAGATAAGATCACAAGGAACAGAGCGGCAAAATGGGCAGCCCCAAATCTTAGCGATCAAACGTTAAATGTAGGGTTTTGTAGCAGTCTACCATTTAGGATTTGAGGAAAAGTAATTTCACAATATTGCCAGTGTTGGCATTGAGAAGAAGGTACGATCGATAACGTGGAGCACCAGTAAAATATAGAACCGCGAATAGAAATGATTAATGTCTGACAAAAGAATTCGTTCTAATTACCTCTCGTTCCGCTTTTCGGTGGCTGGTTCAATTTATTAAAGGTAAACACGTTACAAAGGGCCACGGTTCTCGAGTGCTGGTATTTCCAGCTTACAACACTCGACACGTTCGCGGGTTTAATTCCACGAATCCCGAGAATCGCTAAACGGTTTCCTTTCTTTAATTGCAGGAGCGCTGAAAGCAATCTTTACACAAAAGTAGCCGAGCTCCAGGAAGACATCTCTATGAAGCGTTTCGAGCTAGGGGAGGCACAACTGTACCTCGCAGCCGTGCAAGCACAGGTATTTCAATTGATATTATTTTGTAGCAAACATTCTGGTAAACCTGATAATTATCTTCAAACCTACGTTTGATGGTTCTCTCTGTTCCTTTGGCATGGAAATTTTAACGAAACATTCACTTTGAAAAAGGTTAGTGAAGATACAAACATTTGTAAGGTAACTTTTCTAGCAGTGCTGTTTCAGGACAATATAACAAACAAAATTTAAATACTCAGCTTTACTTTATCACGATAATTTTTTCATTCTTCCGTTTACGAAAAAAATTACTCATTAGAAAGTAGAAATCAGAAAAATATTCTTAGAAAGTAATATTTTTAATGGACGAGTGATGTAATATGTAAAATGCTTGAAAATTTGTGAAAATGTTCCTTACATTTATATCACTTTCCCTTAAGAATCTCAACCTATCGCGTTTCTCATTTGCTCGGTAATTTTAACTTTCAGTAACCTTTTTCCCGTATTTTTTTTTTTTTCTTTTTCTAAACTATTTAAATGAACCGTCACAAGATCGATAGCAGAAAAAACGGAGACCTATTAGTGACTATCGAAAGTTCGCTCGCAAATTGCTGCACTTCAGTGCTGCCAACATAAAGTTCCTATCGGGAGAAACCGTATCAGAAGTTCCGTGCACTCGGATTAAAAACTTGCTACTTCCATAGCGAACCAGTGTCGTTTTCTTGTTTAGAAAACCGCGACAAGGGTCGCGGAAAGTTTTTTCATTCGTGACAGAAAAGTTTCTGTGTTGCTGCTATGACAGAAATCAGATATGTGTGTCCTGTATGTGTGCGTGTTCGAGCGTACAGGAATCGTTTGACGACCTAGAAATTGGATTTGCGATGGATCCCCGAGGAAACATCCATCGTAGAAAAGAAAAATCACCGATTTCACGCTGCTGTTCCCTTACACCGAAGGTTTCTTTAGATCTGGCAGTTTCTTTGTTGGTGATTCCATTCAGACCGTGAAATCCTCTGATGCTGCTACCTACAGTTATACATACATTAGCATAAGAAATTTTTCAATCACAAAATGTGGTTACCTTCCATGGTTGAAAATTCAAAGTAATTCGGTATTGTTAGATCATATTTTTAATAAGCTTCCCAATTTCACTAATTACAAATTCTATTATTCAACATCTTTAAATCCCAAAATCGTACGAATTTAATCCTTCAATTATTCCCAGGTGATACATAACAACATAACCTCCAATAAACTTTTTCATTTCGTCACGTATCGATTAACATTCATCGTCTTTAAATTCTAGAATATTTACTTATCAAAAAATAAAATTTGATATTATTATTCGAACGAAATTTTCTCTCAACCTAATCTCAACTGATCGAACCACGTATCAACGAACCAAATACCGAGAAAATTCTTCGAGTGATTCAAAGAAGATTCTACGCAGAGTCATCTGGCGTGAATTCCTAACCTGAACCAATTTGTCATCGGCCAGCGAAAGAGCGCGAGCACGACGGTATCACAGATCAGCTGTCAGCAAAAGCATTATCCTCATCAGCAATCCAACCACCTAAACAGCCGGTCGAGTGTACGAGAACGACAAAGAAGAGCAATCCGTGACACTTTGTTCAGTGGGTCTTCAGACACAGTCGGTCGGAGAAGTCTTGCCGGGACAAAGGAACGTGTCGATCTCGGCCGCGAGAAAAAGAACTGGTCTCGCGGAGCATTCGTGGTTCTCGAGTCGAGTGGCTGAGCCGATTAAAATTAGCACGAGCCTCCCATTGTTCCCTTCCACGGGCCTCGAATAAGTACAATGCACCCTGTTTGTTCACCTGCACGTGCTGTGCCGCAGTTCCGTGCCTCCTCTCGTACGATCCGCGCCAGATCGGTTGCCGTTGATAAGACGCCATATTGGAAACTGGTAATTGATCCTTCGATGTGAGTAGACGAAAGAAAAAAGTGTTCTTCTCAGCAGTTAATGCATATCGATCGGCTTTAAGATGGTTTTGATGTCTCTTAATGGGTTTGATTTGGTGGACGGAATTACAAGTGTATTGTGATGAAATGAATATTGGTCAATACCAATATTATTGGCTATTGATGGCTATTAAACGGGTATTTTGAGGTTAAAATATTCAAGCAGAGGATATTAGATGGGAAATTTGTATATTGTTGTGGCATTTTGCAAAATTTAAATCAACGATGGTGTCAAATTATCAAGCGAATTATTCTTCTAGTAATACTCTCTCATAAAGTATCATAACGTTGATAATTCCATTAGAAAACTAGCACGACTGTTTTCACATTTTTACAGAAAGTAACCTATCCTAAGTAACCTAACTAAAATCAACTCAACCATCGTCATCGTCGTCAAACACTAACATTCGACTCTAAATTTGAATTAGAAGATAGCAACGAGGTTATACGAGGGTAAAAGAAGCAAGAGAAAAATTTTTTAAATCAGCCGTGGCAGAAGATAAGGGGCACAGAATCCTTTGTCGTCGAGCGAGACTCGGAAGACACGTGAGACAGACTTTCGCTCTGACTCGTATCCTGAAGGTAGCTACACATAAGAGCCGAGCTTTTCTCCGGTCACTCATTTCCCGAAAAAGGAATGAATTATGGAGGGATAGGCGGCGAACGGTCGTGAAACGAGCGAGGTAGTCAAAGAGACGTAAATTTGCGATCGCCTTCTCTCGTGAAAATAACTTCAACACACACGCGCTTCTAGAAACGCTCGCTTCAGCGAGTTCGAATGCCTCGACGCGCATCTGTCGATACTCGAATTCGCGAGGAAGTACGATCGGAACTTTTCAAACGTAGATACGTCAGAAATGATGAGAAATATGGGAAAAATAGAGCAGATTTAAAAGGACAAATTTTCGTCGGTGAATAGTAGAAACTATATAGGGTGCCTTTAACACGTGTAGCTATCTGTCGATATTTGAGCTGCGATCAGATTACAACCGATGCTCTTCTAACGTACGTCTGTATGGCAAACGATGACAAATACGACTGTGAAGTGGAGGAACAATAAGAACGAGGTATAGTCAAAACCGAGAAAAATAAGGCTAATGATAAATTGACAAACAGTGATGAAAATGCTAAAGAACGACGAAAGCTACGAAAATGATGTGGAAGATAAGAATGGTGGAGGAAAACAAATTTACTATAAAAGGTAATAGAAATCGTACAGGTTATCTCGCGTAACTGAGACAGTACAGTAACTACTTAACACAGTAACAGCCAGAAGAAAAGTTTCTAACCTATAAATCTAGGTGTTTCAAAAACTTGAAGCTTTCCTTTATTTTCTCTTCGTATCTCTGTATTTGATTCTCCATATACGAAATTATGAGGAAATTTATTTCAGACGTGAAAACATGGCGGAAGTTAAGGCGCGAGATGCAAATTTGTCTGGTATGCTCTTAACTCAGATTAAACTCTAAGTCACAGTCATCCTACGTCTAACGTGACTAATAAAAATCCAAGTAAAATTCCAACTCGTATTAATCTACATAATCTGCATTTACGTATTTGTATCTAATCCTTGATCTAATTTTAGACCCAACTAAATGTCCCTATGAAACTTCAAGATCGACAGTAAACAGAATTTGTGAATGGGAAAACAGACACAGAGGAAACATAATGGAGGAGGAAATCTGTTCTTCTTTTTTTTTCTTGATAAGTGTGAGGCAGAGGCGTGAAGTATACAGCCCCATTCAATGACATTGATTTGCATACGCCTTTGAAACCCTTTTGCATCTACCTTTCCATCGAATTCGTCGTCCTCGGCGAGAAGATTGGCCTGATTCAAGCGTTCCACACGAGCATTCGCTAAATTCCACAATACGACGTGTCCTGATCCTTCAACTGGCACGCCAAGGATGACTGAATACCTAAATGTAGGCTGATCCACACTCCATTACCTCCTAAAATAGCAGCCTCTGTGACGTTGCCAACTTTTTACCGCAATGAACATTTAGGCTTCTCATGAATCTGAATAATTGTCTGCCAACCTGAATATTGATAGCAAAGGGCGATCAATGATATAGTAGTTGATCATTCTAGTCAATAGTCAGTCAATAGTTGATCAGTAGTCAATATCCTAATATTAATATTCTTTGTAAAAATATTCCAGAAAATTTGTAAAGCTTAGGCTACCGATCTGTTAGCTGATGAGAGCTGCTGGTAAACGTCTTCGGTAACAAAGATGGTGCTATAGTCATGCTCGTAGAACACGAGAATTGGCCACGTAGTGAGGAAGATTATAGATTGAAGGAAGGTCGTTTAACCGGTGCTTTCACCACCAGGGGATCGATATCGTGGCCGAGTCTTGGTGAAATTTTCAGCAAGACACGTCCTAATGGACCTGTCAGCGGCCACCAGATACCAGTGTCTATGGAACAGGCTAGATATCGATAATTGCCCGCTTCGATCCATCCTAGCAATTTCCTTTACATTAGGCTTCTACCCTAGCCTCGATCACTTTGTCAAGACGATGAAGGAAGCTTGTGTTTTTTTATCTATCAGAGATTTAGAGGCTAATTTATAGAAGATGTTGCATGAAAGAGAGCGATAAAGAAGAAGAAAAGGTACTTAAATTTAGATTTCTTATCTGAGCGACAAAATTTGAACTTTATTAGCCACGTAGAGAGAATTTTACAGGCAACTATGCTCTGTACAAAATGATTTTGAAGTGAATTTTTAGATTTTCTTCTTCATGTTTCTCTTTTCTTTGTTTTCTAGTGGAACGTTGAAATATTCAAAAAGTATGCCCGATTGATATGGAGCTGCGATTAAACGATAAAAGCTGCTGCAGTTCTTTGAAAACGATTCAATTTAGCCTGCACTTCTGTAGGTTAAAATATTCAAGGATATTTCGATTCCTAGAAATTTCTCGAATATGTAACGAGTAGTTATATAGAAATCTCATTGGAGTGAGAAAATTACTTGGTGTATCTTCAGAAATCAAAAAATATCGCTCCAATCGTAGCAACTGAAACAAGATCTGTCAATTATCTTGATTAATCAAAGTGGAGGCTAAAATATTTTTTAAATATTTTTTATCTGGAAAGGTAAATCATGAGAATTGTTCATTGCTCTGAACCAATTAACTTTCTCTAACTCTCGAGCACTCAAAATTCTTCTAGAAATTGAGAAATTGTGCTGATCCAAAGTTGAGAAACCTTTGTCAACAATGAAATCAAAAAATGCTTCTTCAACTGGCAACATCATTTCAAATGGCTTTGGACGCTCGAAACTCCTATCTTGTCCAGTTCTGCATATTAGTTAAAACTTCTATAATAGTCGGAGTCCTTTTGAAATGTGCAGAAACTGTTCCAATTAAAGGATTCTAAATTGCTATCAATGAAAGAATCAAAATGATAATATTTTAAGAGAATTAATTTTTAGATTAATTTAACAGATTAATTAATTTATTTATTTTCTTTTTAGATTAATTTAATGATATTTTACAATTAAGAGAACTACTGCGAGTGCTTGCAGATTTTCAAAAATCCTATTCCATTCAATTCCATCGACTTATTCAAACTTGTATAATTATCAACATTCCCCTGGAATATTCAGAAATAGTCTCAATTAAAAAATCAAAAAGTTGTGTGAAAGATGAGAAAGTGGTACCTCAGTTAATGGAGTCAAGCCAAGTCCTTCCAAACACTTGAACTAAAAAATTTTACCTGAGTAATTAAGAACCATAACAACTTGGGGACTTGTACGGAATTTTTAAGAACTGTTTTAACGAGAAGTCCAAAGTATTCGAGAAGTTAGAAGGAATCGAAGTTGATCTCTCTAATTATCAGAATTTATCCAATTCGTCTAAAATGCTTCCCACAAACCGACGAATCCTCTGTAGATGGAACATCGAAAGCAAAATGCTTGTTTGTAACGTTTATTGGATAAATCAACTGTGCCGGGATTTCGTTTCTTAAATTACCTTCGCAAAAGTACGAATTTGCACGAACGTCCGCAGTCTATCAGCAACTAAATAAAATAAAATGTAAACGATACAGGTGAAAAGCAAATTTCATAGAACAGTTCACGTATAGAAAATAAAAACCGAATATACGTATAGAGACGCATGTCAAACTGCAATAAACCATGGCAAAACGCTGATGACTAAATGAAATAAAATCCGAAAAATATAAATCATAGAAAGAAAGGCTATCGATAGAAACATACAGATATAAAACGTAGATAACTTGCAACTCACATACAATCATACACTCGACATACAACTCACAATGGAAAAGCAAACAAACTCGAAAGAACAATTATCAGATAGGAAAACCGGACATGCGTAAACAAATGCATGTCAAACCGTAATAAACCGGCATAAAGAGAAACTGATAACAGATAGCAAAGAACAATTCTCAAATGCAAAATAAAAATCGGATACGCGTAAACTGACGCGCTCCAAATTGCCATAAACCGGCACAAAAGACCGATAACTGAATACAATAAACTGAGTAGGATAAAATGTAGGTACAAAGATAGACAGCTTCGAAATTACACGTGGCGATGGGCTGCGGACAAAACAGGTTCCAAAGAACAGTTGGCAGATAGGGAACGAAAACCGGATACGCGTAAACAGACACGCGCTGCGTTGCCTAACGCGTCGCCCGAATAAATAGGGGCGCGCAATCGCGCGACATGCGCCCTCACAACTGGGTCACCATCCGACAGCCGCCGTCTGAAAATCCATTCCTGGCCTCGAGTTCGCTCTCCTAGGTCAGGGTGGCAGGAGGAGCCTGACTAGTCCTCGCGAAAATGGGCTGGACAACGCTGCGCACACAAGTCGTTAGTATCCCCCTTGAAACACCTGGACGAGACACCTGGCCCCTTTCGCTTTCTATCGCGAATCCAGGTCACAGACATCAGATCCGTGCAGCCAGACAGTGATCGAGCCATTATTCGTGCCGCAGTGTGCTTTCGCGCTGGTGAATCCTCGCGTTCCTGACTCCAGATAGCTCGCATCCGTTGCTATGCGGCTCCACTGCGGTCGCTTCCGGTTCTTCTTACCTCACAAAGTCTGTACACATTGTGTCTAGTGGTATTTGACGTGAATGTGTGCCTGAATGATGGTTCTACGAAAATTAGCGACAAACGGAGGTCTATGAGAAAGTTAGGTCAGCTGCTGGTAGGAGCAGCTGGTGCATGGTGTTTTGACACGTGACACACGATATTTTCAGGCGTCGAGACGCGTGTCCGTGATCAGGACACACACGTGGGGGACACTTTTTGCCGCACGTGCTTGGGATTAAACGTGGTCGAATGATTTTCGTTAGGGGAGTGTCGTTCCTTGCTTGACAGAATGGACTCTTCGTGGCGTGTTTTGATGTCGATACCGGGGCTTTGCGGGCATTCGCAAGTGTGTACAGAGTACACAGTCGGGAATTGATTAAGAAGAATCGTTTATGCGATGGCTTTTACCGTTGTTTTGTCAAATTAGATTCCCCAATATTTAACACTTTCGCGTGTATTAAAAAGTTGCTGGAAAAATCGTGCGTCGTTGCACGTTGCAATTGTATCGCCTGATGAGATGTAGTGCTGCTGACGTTGCGTAACGTTTGTTCTCTGATAAATGCACAGTAGCATAGGCGCAACTGTTGCGTCTATATCTGTACACGTTTGAACAACATATTTTTAGAAGAAGAAAACAGAGGCGACTATAGGAAATGCGTTGAGATATTATTTAACTCTTGCTACTTGCATATTTCATGTGTCAATCTTGCCTTCGTTTCTTGCCAAATTTTACAATTCCATACATAAAAATATCTGTACTTTTTAACAGCGAACGTGTTAAATACCTAGTGTCTTGACTTTTGTAAATGTCCCTGATTTTGCTTCTTTCATTATTTACTTTTTGTATTATTTTCGTGCTGTCCAGTCGTAGATTGCAGACTATTGAGTAACGTATCGTGGAATAATGCAGAGTACAGTTTGACTTGATGGTCGATGCTCCTTCAGTGTCTTTATGAATGAAGCCTCCACAGTATACTCGGTGCACGATATAGCGATAGGTACAATGGTCTGTTTGGGATCGATAGGAATCTCGGTTGCCGTAATATTGTACTATCGATGGCCTAATTTTAATTAACAATTATTTCCGGCAGACCTTGCCTCAAATTAGCATATTTGTTAATTATGAAATATTAACCACCGTTGGACACTGTTGTTGGGAATGAAATGTCCAATAATTATAATCAACGCTATTTCACTTTTAAACAATTGATTAATGGAAGAACAATAATATTTGTTTATATTTATTAAGAGACTGTTTATGAAAAATTGCAATTTTTATAATTGCAAGCAAAAGCTACCCTCCAGCTGGAATAAACATTAGTTTGCCATGCTTTTGATCTCTTATATATTTCTGAATATTTAGATATTTTACATTTTGCATATTAATGAACATACCCTGAATATGCATGTTGTTCTCCATATTCATACATCCTGTGCATTTTTGTATCTTTCAATTTTCACATAAATCCATAAAAATTCGCAATTTATTTAGTCAATAATAAAATATTATTCAAATAATGGAACATTAAAATCGAATGATACAATTGAAATAGTTTTGTGAAATGGTGATAATAATTGGAAAATAAGTTGCTACATGTGTGTTACGATAAGCAATAATCAGGTGTCCTCGATAGAATCCAATTAATAGAGGGCCGAGCCGTTGCATTAAAACGGTTCTGGCTTCCTCTTTCGTTGGATATCTATTTACCAGACGGTCGTGCACGAGTTGTTTGCCGGCTCGTGCAGAAACTCGACTATTTCCATTGTCATCGCACTGTCATACCATAGGAAACAGAACTTTCTGAAAAGTTTTCCGATATCCCTGTGTTCAATGGCACAATAACAAGACTTCTATCGTTCAGTTTCTATCTTTCATTATTGCCACAGGTTTAAAACGAAGTGGTAGAGGTAAATTGAAAAGAGTTGGTTTAGAGAAACACAATTTTCTATTATTTCGTTACTATATTTGTTAGAATAGAGAATAACTGTCCACTGAATTAATGGGAAAAATTTAAAGAAAATAATTGGCTGAATATATTATATTTACAATGTAGAAAATATTAGTTTGGTTTATTGGAAAAAAACTTGTAGGTTATCTAGCGAGCTATTGCAAGAATCTAAAAAAGATTCTAAAAGTTATAAATCGGATTAAAGAAATATAATTTTTTAGTTATTTTGTTACTTAGTAATGAAAGATTGGAAAAATGAATTTTAAAAAAATTTGTCTACTTTGAGGTTCTACAAAAATATTCCTTAAGGTATAAAAGGTACAAAAATTATCTTTGTCCTCATATTTTTAATTTTGAGATATTTTTTAAGAATACTTAGAAACGTATACTTTTCATTACTACAATTTAAAAAGGAACTAGAAAGTCTCAAGAAATACAACTTAGAAGCGCAGGAATCAATTTTTTCATTGAAGTATCAGAGCGTCAAAGTTCCAAGGAACACTGTGACCATTTTCTTTCTTCGTTAGATTATATCATTTCCCATTCTAAAAAGGTACCTAATTCGTTAATAGAGGTTAATTAGTGTAATTACTTAATTCCATAATGGCGTCGGTGATCATTTCAAAAATAATTGCAAAAGAGGTAAAGGGAGATCGTTAGGGAATTTTCAAGTACTAGGGGAAAATTGGATTCTGTTGAAAAATTGTCCAAGTCTGCCAGAGCAGATACTATACATGGCGTTCGTTTCAATTTGCAGAAGGAGCTGTTCGGGGCTGGAGAAGCCGGCCAACCGGATGGGGTGAGCAGCCGGAAGATGTCGAATGGCTCGACCGGAAGTACCAAGCACAAATGGTTGAAAGCGTTCAAGAGTTTGAAAACCAGCTCGCCGACGACTCCGCCATCAACCGACAAGTCAGTAACTATTCGATGAAAATGGACTTTAAACGATGAATGCTTCAAATATCTCCTTCCTTCTCTCCTATTTTATTTTTTGTTTCCATTGGTTTCTTTTTTTTTTTTAGATAAGATGTTTTGTTAAAGTGTGTTGGTTGTGTTTGAATAACCAAAATTGTTGTTTTGTCAATGCTTCACTAACACAGAGGAAAACAGGCGATGTACCATGCTGTTTCTACGGTCGTCGCCATGTCTAGGTGAGTTTGTCACTAGAAAGTCACTAGATATTCGTTCAACTTGGTTAATGATTAATTTAACAACAAGGTAAATTTGTTTCCTGCTGTTTCATTAATATATATATATCTTATAATATATTAGCAATACAATTTTGAATAATTTTACAAAGAAATTGTATTGAAGATATATATTCCTTTATTTAGTGATAATGAAATACACCATTTGGTCCATTCTTTTAGATCATAGTACTCTACAAAATTCCAGAAATTTGCTAAAACCTTCTTATATCTCTACGCATCTGACAAATCTTCCTTAAAGATACCATTAACAAAATAAACACGCTATATTAAATATATGACACATGAAATATAGAAAGCAGAAGAAGAAGGTTGAAGAAGCAATTACAAAGTATAACTTGTTCCAGGAAAAGTTTGGAGTCCGAGGGAGGTCACTCTTGGCGCGAGTACACTTATCGAAAAATCACTCCCTGCGATGCGTGTGGCCAGGTGTTACGTGGCCATAGTCGCCAGGGCGTCAGGTGTCGTGGCTGCAAAGCAAACGCTCACACCGACTGCATCAATCTGGTGCAGCCCGTCATGTGTCCGAGCCTGGCGCCTAAAAAGAGCGGAGGGATTCCCCTTCTTCGTCGACAGAAGACTCAGACTCAAGTGGACGACACCGCGGCCGCAGAGTACAGTAAGTACTCGCCAGTTTGAGAATGTGATTGTGTTAAAATTGATTTTCTTATCCCCTTTCTCTCTCTCTCTCTCTCTCTCTCTCTCTCTCTCTCTCTCTCTTTCTTTCTCTCTCGTTGTCGCGGATGATCGATGCTCTAAGAAATGAGACGAATCTATTCTTAACCGAATCTTTGACACCCTCAGAAGTAGCAAGTTGATCTTCGACCAATTTGATGACAATCTCGCTATGATACCAAGCCTATTCACTGCGGTTCGTAATTTTCATATTGAAAATTTGAGGCAGATTCCTTTGTATTACGGCGAAAAGTTTGCAAGAGGAAAGAAAATTGAACTGCAGGGATGAGGGAGATGATCGATCCGGGATTGGAGCCAGCCGGATGAAACAGATTGCGTGAAATTGATGAATCACTATACTGAAATTTAAGCCTGATGGCCTGGAATTTAATTCTGGATCAATCTCGGTGCTGCAGTTTGACATGCCAGCTTGTTCGAAAGTTTAGTTTCTCACTTTGGGATTCTAATTGCTAAAATAAATTGCTGGATCCAAAGTACCAGGATCAGAATAGTTTGTGCATGGACAGTTTCATTAGATAAGAGTATCGATCGATCCATAAACTGAAACAAAGAAAAAGATGCGAAAGGAAACGAAGGATCAAATTTTTCACGAAGCTCTGCTCCTCATCTTCTCACATTGATCGAATTCCCTGAACGCGATTCATCGACATGCGAGGCACGGAAAGGGTCAGAGATCATGGTATGCATCACAGCCCATCGCGATTAACAAATTAATCGGATCATTCACCCTTCAACCTTCTTTCTTCCTCTTCGCGTCCCTTGATCGCCTGAACAGGCTACAAGAAAAAGGAAAAACTCTTTCTCTATGGTGTAACTCGGTGTTTCGTGTGGCTCGGTGTCGTTCAGAGTCACTGAAGCTGAAAAGTCGATCGCTCGGAGACTCTTTAAGTTCCATTAGCTTCCAACTAAGATGGAAGCTTTCAGGTTAAAGAAATAGTCTTAAAGAAGAATTAGAGAAGGTTCTGGTAGGTTTTTATATGATTTCAGATAAAATGATGTATTTGTTTAAATTAGTTTCCTTCTTAACACTGTGACAACTGGAGAGGCGACATCAGTGCCATGTTAGTGTCAATTACTAGTACACACAATGTACATATTTATCTGTTAATGCAGTCAGTTAGTTAGGTAGTTGTTATTTATCAATTAGATTTGGAAAGAATTGCTTCTCAAGGGCTTGCATCTAATTTTAGATAGGAATCATATCTTTAGTTACGTTGTTTTATCTTAAACAACATGACAAATGATGATACAACACTAGTGCCATATATGTCAACTATGTTGGTGTACATAACATTAGTCTGTTCAATTATTTATTATTTATTATCACATGTATATTTATTACTGGTTTTGTTTATCAAATATTCAGAGTCACTGAATCTTCCTATAAATACAAGGAAAACCATATTTTTGAATTCTTGATACGAAGAACACTGAGGCGTAGTGTTGAAACGATGGATTTGTTTGAAAGGTGTCAAAAATTATTGAGAGATTCCCTGGCTTAATCTCCTGTTAAGCGATCGCTTGTTACGTGCTCTTAATCCTTTCAACCTGATTTACTTCAATTGACGTCACTGTCAACCCATCCTCCGAACGATCGATGCCAATTTTGTTATCCGCTGTGCAGCCAGTAATGTTGCAAATTGACTTTGAATGATTTCAACCTGAATTATGCCACTGATGGAGATGGATTCTGGCTCCCCTTTAAATCTCGTATTTCCTACGATCTCCACTGAATTCTTTTGCAATTTCTAAGTGTAAATTTCTTCTTCGATAATGGGCTTTCTATTGTTCGGTACATGAAACTAGACGAATGTGGTCGGTGGCTCTGAACAAATGGCACTAAAACACACTATCAGTGTACGATAATGAAGTTCAACTCTTGATGAGAAGTATGGCTACCATGAACAGGTGTCTTTAAAATTGACCAATGTTACTGTTCTAAGTACTCGCTTCTGCTATCTGTAGCTCCTTCTTCTCAATAGCTTCTTAATTCTATATTCTTCTTAATAGCTTCTTGATTCTATACAAAAAGATACTAATTTCCATTTTACTAAATATCTAAACAAATACAACAAACTCCATTATATATTAATAAGCGAAACTATTCATACAGCAAGTAAATAAATATAATAAATTAAATTACAAGTAATTAATAAGTTATAAAGGACCAACTAAAGACACTTGTTGCCCAAGGAGCATCTGCTTCGAGTCATAAAGTTGAGGGCAAAGGAAAGGAAAGGAAAGAAAAGTGAACCAAGCAAAAAAAAAAAAATAAAAGTACTGAAAAGAAAGCACCTCGTGTGATGTCTCTCTGCTTTTGCATTGCTACCTGTCTATCTCGTGTGAGCAGACGTGGACGCCATATACCAGGTGCTGAAGCAGGCAGGCGAGATCCGTGGAAACTCGACAAACTCACCACCTACGCCTCCCACAGCAGATCATCCTCCAGCACCTTCGTCAGCGAGGGCTTCCTCCCACCCTTGTTCCTCGTCCACCTCTGGTAAGGCACAGCACCAATTCCTCTTGACCTTGAAGCAGAGCCTCCCTATAGGAAAAGTATAACTCCTCTGTTTCTTGAAATCTGTGACTGGAGTGCTCTTCAGGTGCATTCTACTGTGCAAAGATAATTGCTGACAAATTACTCAAGTTGTTGAAGCTTGGTCGACCCAGTAAATTGTAGATTCTGAAAGTTTCTGGTAACGTAGAGGAAATTTATGGGTATGTGAGAGCGTAGGAGTTAGAAATGAGTCAGATAGCTGAAAGAAGTAAATACTCCCATTTAGAACATTTATTTTACGTGTTAGAGTAGTTGATGTAGTTTTGTGCTATAAAGTATATTAGAGAAATCACTGTATGTTAGACTAAAGTTATTCTATTTCATATCATGCTTAATTTATTACAAACTGAAATGGAAAAGGTGTTTAAAAATAGAAAAAAAAAAAACAAAATTCCTTTCTGTTCAGTACAGTATTCTGCTAAGAATTATACCCTTCGGTTCAATCCATTTCACTTAAGAGAGTCTTATAAAGGTTTCTTCCTTCTTGAGGTCTTTGTTAAATGTCAAATATATGCTGCTTCCTCTGAGAGAAGATCTGAAGTAAAACTTGGCACCTGTGCCAAGAGAAAAATGTATTAAAAGTACTTCGAACATGAGGAAAGCTATTGATTTCAGTTAAAGTTCAGCAAATATATTTTATATGAAAGCATTAGATGATTAAGAAGAGTAAGATGCAATCCTGAAGCGACTTCATCAAGTTTATGCATCTGCTAGAGCAATCTCTGCTTCAAGGTGGCACTTTACCCTGTTCTCTCTTTTTATTCTTTTAATCAACAGAAATATACTCTTCTTTAGGGACATGACTCGTAACTTTTGCCTCTTTTTTCTTTTTATCTATCCAGTATTTTCTCTGTCTCTCTTTCTACTTCTTCCCCTGCTTCATCTTCATTCTTCCTCTCTACACGCGCGCCATCTGTACTGTTTTTATCGTACTATTCGGGATTCCCCGCATGCACTGATGGATCTAGCCCATCGTCATCACTTTTCCGAGATCATCGACTTTGCGTTACGGATTTTTCGATCTCTAGATTTTTTTAACTGAAATATTTTTGGAATTTTGTAAAAATCGTGAAAGCTTTTAAAATGGATAAATTGTTGTTGGTGTTACCTCAATGAAACTTACAGTGTGCATATTTTTTAAAAATTTATCATTTTCTATAAACGTGAAAGAATTTTTCGCAAATATTTTTGTTATTTTGTCATCGTGCAATGTGTCCTACGTGAATTTTCGTCGATCGTTTATCTTGGAAATAAATTGGGGAAAGAAGGATCATCGCTTTAAGAGTTCTCGATAAGGCGGGAAGTTTAAGTTTCACCACGAGGCCTCCTACGGACGAAGAGAGAAACGTTTGCCCGCTTTCTGTCCCCCAACTTCAAGTAACGAAGAAATCACAAACAGACAATCTTCGATTCTTGAACGAGTAACTTTGACAATTCCATTAAAAAATAAAAACAAAAAATAACTAATCCGATCAAAAGTCCCAAATCGCTTGAAATGTTCCCAAAGAAACAGCAGTCATTATCGCCAATTCCCTAGTCTCCGAAATCGCAAACGTAACGTAATAATCGACTTTAGCGTCAATGTTAAAAAAAACTAACCAATTTCATCATGGAGCCTAAACGCGCAATTCCAATCGATTCCATGGCGAAACAAACGAATCATCTAAGGGAGAAAGAGGTGAAATCTTCAAATATCGCGGTAACAGATAGGGAGAGCACCGATAACGGCGCCACTAGCGCTGAACGGGGAAATCCCACGGAATTGCACCTACTAACGACTAAAACCAGCCTCGAAAGTGAGACTAAATTAAACAGTGCTTGTACTAAGAGAGAAAGAGCTACAGTTGGAGTGGAAAGCGCGTGAGAAAACATATCAAGGCGAAATCATCTCGGAATCGTTGCAATTCCATTGACCAGGACGGGGCAGCGGTGGATCAATGTCGGGAACCAGACCATTCGGGCAGCCACTGGTGTTGATGACCCAAGAGAAACCTTCGACCTCTTCGCAAAGGACACCCGAACGTTCTTACCATGGCTCCAACAAAAAACGATGACCTTTGAACTGGACGCGCGTCGCTTAAGCGATCTGCGTTTCGAAAAAGATGGATTTAAAGCTTCTAGGAACTGAAATCTAGCGACTCGTGATCTATAATTACTAGTTGTGGACTGTGGAGTAGGTTTTAGATGGTGAAACGCTCGTGAGCGGGCTGAAAACGTGGAATTGCTAGGGTACGGGGATGGAATTGCGATTGTGAAAATCCAATGGGTGAAATCGATGTGTACAGGTCCTCGTTTATATATCGTGACGTGATACGTGTACGTGTTACTCGCTGGAATTGCTGAAATTGCGCGACATTGAAATATACAACTTCGAAGTATAAATCGGTTGGTTTCAGTTTTCTGTGAAATTAGAGAGGCAGCTTGAAATTGTCGAGGAATCGAAGGTGAAATTGCTCGATCCTGTTTCAAGGAAAGCGAATATCGATCAACTTTTATGTATACAATTCTGTTTTTCCGAATACCTTTGTTTACGCACGAATCGAAGAAGTTTGCTGGAATTGCGCTAAAGTGAACGAACGTTGGAATTGCATACAAAGTTCTCTTCATTTAACTTGTACAACTTGTTTGCGCCTAAATTTTTTCCGTGTAAGGACTGGAACAACGCTTGGAGTTGACGATATGTAGAGTATAAAATTGTAAATTTATTGTTCATCCATTCAACCAGCATTTGACGAAGGAGTTGATCATTTATTTCTGCGAACCCACCCACAGTTGCTCTTTTCCGTGGAATTGCAAGATTGGAAAGGTGGAATTGCTAATGCAAATTTCCCCGATTCAATAGTGAACACTTTTTATTTGAGTATTGTTGAAAAAGTAGTTGTAAATGAGAAATATTTTGAATTGCCGAATGGTATTGTTTAATTTTCTCGTTATAGAAACTTACAAACACTTATTATTTTCGCCCAGTTTAAGTATGTAAGATATTTATCCCTAAATTCAGCATGATCAAATAGCAGAAAAATCCCTATATTGGCGCCAATTATTCGCAGAATTTTTATCGTTTACGTACAGGTTGTGTCAAAAAAGACCGCGCCGTAAAGGTAAGGACTCACTGCAAGATTACTTCAGAGCAATTTCCAATCACTTAAGTAACCATTATCTCAATTAGCCTAGTTTCCTTTGAAGATCAAAATGATTAACACGATTGTCGAATCTGGGATTGTTTTGTCACGAAATTCGAAAAAAAACTACAACGAAAAAAAAAATGTATAATTATTCGAATCTGAGTTATTAAACATTGTTCCGCATTTTAATTTCCCAGCTTTCTTTCTCTAAGAAATTATCTCCTCAAAGAGAGAATCGAAAAGTACGAATCTTAAAAGTATGGTGAAAATGTACACAAAAGTAGGGGAAGAACGGGCATGAAGTAGGAAGTATTGCGCGAAAACGAACTCGAAGTCAATGAAAAGGAAGAAAAATTAGTACAAGGGAGAAATCATGTAAATATTGTAAATAAAAATGTTCTCTCCTGCGATTTCCTATGCTTTCACTTCTTGATGCGCGAGTCGTGTCCCATTTTTTCTTTTTGCCTTTTTTACCTTTTTTTATCATTTTTGTTTTATTTTTTATATAAAATTATTTTCTGTGTTGAAAAGTATCGTATACTAGTTAAGTTTATCGCCTGGTGAGAGAAATACTTTCTTTGTGTGCATTCGTAATGTTACCGTATATCTATATGGTGTTCCTGTCTCGTTGTATGTGTTGATTTCCGGTCTCGACGTTGACGCCAAATGAGTACTTTTGTCAGAATGAAAATGAATGGAAACCTGTTGTCTCTATTAGGAATTGATTAAAAATTACGAGCCTCCACTTGCATATCTATGTGTACGTGTGCATATTGCAATTTTCTTGCACGCATATATCGACGTGTGGATTCGAATTTTGTTGAAAATCGTGTATTCTCCACTTTTTCGTTCTACACTGCTAACTGAATTTCCTTAAAAAATCTGAGATTTTGAAATTTCTTTCTTTCTTTTTTTTTTATAATTTTCTTTCACCTTGGTTTACTTTACTTTGCCTTTTATTATTTTTCCGAAATTAACACTTTCGTGAGAAAAAAAAATTGTCTCTGAATCGTAGAAACTTGTCAAGCTTGCTCTATCTCTACCTAAACTCCGTTTAATTTAAGAAAAAAAGCCGGGAGCTTTTCGCTGTAACGATACGTCATTACAGCGAGCTTCAATGACAGATATAACCTCAAAAAACGAGAAGGGTAGGTAGGTACATCTTGCTGACAAGATGTTCGTGTTTCTTCCTGCAAGCAAACTCTCTCTAACTTCTCTCTATTCTAACTATCCGCTTATAAACTAGAAAAAAGAAACGAGAAACAGAATGGAAAAATAACACTGCTTTGTAAAATGGCGTCAATGTCGAGCTACGAGCTAACCTCAAAGGCTAACTTGCTATGATCGCTCATTATGGAACATGAAGCGCCGCATAGTCCACAACGTAGACGCGA
The DNA here is from genome assembly GCF_040668555.2 of Bombus flavifrons. NCBI lineage: Eukaryota > Metazoa > Arthropoda > Insecta > Hymenoptera > Apidae > Bombus > Bombus flavifrons. The sequence goes on along the minus strand of NC_138457.1, from coordinate 8,201,918 downwards.
GAGACTGAACCTGAGGATGAAGAGTCTCAGCTTGGATTCTCCGGAGGGCACCGCTCATGTTCGACATCGTCCACGTGATTACTATACCGGGGGCCAAAGAGAGTCCACGCCACCCAGACATTCTGACAGTGGAAGCATCAACAGATTATGTGAGTATTGATCAATTACTGGATTTCTTTGATAGAAGAGGTATAGCGAGATCATGAAATTAGTCAGACTTGAAAGTATAGCGCAGAGCTGGAGATAATTAGTCTCGAAAAGGTTAAAAATACCATTCATGGTTTGAACGATTCGATTGCAGCGCCATGTAGTCCAGGCCAGGGCCACAGCGTTCACAAGCACATTAGAGGGGCCATCAGGATGTCCAGCATGGAGCTCCCAGATGAAAATGAAAAATCGTACTCATCGGCGAGCACCTCTCCTTGCCCCTCGCCACACACTAACAATCAGAATCACGTGAATCCACCTGGAAAGCGTGTTCTACCTCCTAATAATTTATATGTGGTGCTGTACAACTTCGAGGCGCGACATCGGGACGAGTTGGACTTGAAGTAATCATTCAATGATAATCACTCAGTTAATAGACCGCGGTTATTTATACATTTCTATGCACTGGAGAATTTCGCCTACTAAATATCATCACGAATATTATACTTTGTATAGAATAAGAATTAAAAAATTAAAATAGTTTGGGCGGGACCTGAGATAGGACATAGAAAAGTAACTAGTATTGTTCAATCTGCTGTCTATTCGTCTGAGGGACTCTTTTCAATCTTTGAATTATTTCCATTCGTTTGCCTCTTGCTTAAGATGCGAGGATAGCAAATTGAACTGGGAAAAGAACAGGCCTCTTTGACGTGTCTACTAATATTTGATACCTAATCGTTTCGCAGAGCTGGCTACAAAGTGACAGTAATTGATAAATCAGAGAAGGACTGGTGGAAAGGCAAGTGTTTGGGTGGCCGAGTGGGTTACTTCCCCAGTGCGTACGTTATGCGAGTGGAGTCTGGCCAGAAGACACTTCAGGTCACTCGCAACTTACAATTAACTGACCAGATTACCCTACTACGTGACCAGGTATTCCTTTTATATATTATAAGGCACGCAATTATGCGCAAAATAACCTTCACATTTTTGTAATCCTTATTATTTTATTGTCAATCCTTTGAATACTCTTGTTTCAATGAGAACGAACCAAATCCGGGCCAAGATCCTTTTTAGCAACTACAATACTACATGTACTACGATAGCCCTAGGTATTTTCAAGTCTAGGGTCCTTCTCCTATTATGCACATACACGTCATGCTTGTCAAGTCAGATCCTACAATTTTATTCGCCCATTAATTGATGAGAATCTTGCCTTTATCATAATGGTGTATCGTATGTTAAACACATGCACTTGATAATCCACCATAATACTGTATCTATTACTTCCCTAGATCGTGATTCAGGTTGGCGAGGAGGTAGATGGCGTAGCGATGGTTCGTTGCGCCGCGGACGTGAGATCAGCGGACCACACGGGCAAAGAGGGCGAGGTGCTGTACAGGGAAACTCTATGCCCCTTGAAGTATCTTCAGGAGGTGTGACAACAGCCTCGCCAACCAGGCGAGCGCCAGAATCGCGCGAACCTTCGCGAACGATTCTCCGCTTCAGCACGACGTAACGCGGTCGAGAAATACTACGATTGCCTACAGTGTGCCGAACAGTGTCGCCACGTGACCACTGTTGCCAACAACAACAATCCCAGCATCACTGCGATCAACAACAATAACCTAAAACTAGTGAAAAGCACGAAGAACAACAGTCTGGTCGCAAAAAGCACTATGGGCAACTATCGAGTGACCAATTCCATAAACTCCTCATCACTGAAGGAGAACGCTAAGATATTGGCTCGTTTGGACGAGACCAGAGTTCTCAAGAACACCAAAACCAGCAATTTAGCCAGGTCGACGAAGACCCAGCCGTTGCCTCTGACCCCAGCCAAGAAGAGATCTTCCCTGGCTCGTCCAGTTCGAGTTCACGACTCCTTCGCTCAACCCAGAAAGCTGTTGCCTATGAACTATGCCTTCCAGACCTTACAGAAGGCCAGCGAGTCCACGTACGAAGAGGACGACTACAAGGAGACCGGCTGGCCTATCCGGCTGAGACTCGAGCAGATGCTCGAGCTGACTTTGCCGCAGACCAAGAAGAGGCCGAAGAAGAAGACGCCGATGATGCTGATGAAGCAGCAGCAGACCAGTAGACATGCGTGCAAAGACACGGAGAGGCTGCTGCGCGTACTCAGCGTGAACAATGTGGACCAAGATACTAGGTACAATGTCACACGGTGTTCTGTCATGTAGAGACACGCGTTAAGGGATTGTTGGAATGAAGTTGAAGAGATTGGTGCTTGTTGGAGGAGGTTTCTGGAAGATGGAGCCCCACAGTTATGAGGAGAAAAGGTCCTGCAACACGATCTGGGCCGTTCTTTTTTTCTTTTTTTTTTTTTTTTTTTTTTTTTTTTTATATAGGAAGGCTCCGTTAAGTAGGACAAAATTAATTGATAATTTTAAAACATTCGGGGCGTATAGTTGGTTTTCGATGAATAAACAATCGTCGTATAATGATTAAACAATTGAAATTTATTTGAAAAAGGTAGGCTCTCCTCCCGAGCACGGGTTTAATATCGAAGCTCGGTTCGATTTCCAAGATGGTGGCCACGCAGATGCGTGACCAGTCACGTGATATGTATTTCGCTAGTAATAAGAAAGTTCTTCGTTCAGTGTGACTCGTGTCTTAGTACTATTAATCGCTTGTTGAGTTTGATAAAATCACCGAAAATCGGGGAGATCGGTATTTATATCGTTTTTAATGTAGACAGTTCGCATAAGCATAACGAAAAAAAAAAAATTATATTCGAGAACTATGATCGGTCTTCTCCCTACAAAGATGATTGTAATCATTTATTTATGCATTTATATCACGTGTCGTTTTCATTCATTATCGTTGTTACTGTTTTGTTCTTTTTTTACTAATTTTTCACTAACGTGTTTAAATTGTTCGTTGTCTTTTTTATCTTGGTGAGATTTCTGTTCGGTTAAATATTTCTAACGTGATGGATATTTTTAGGAAGCTTTGCATATCGTGCAATAGTTATGATAATCGAGAAATATATTTAAGTAAGAAATTAGCTGGTGAAGAAATATATTGTTGATAAGTGGAATCGTAACAGAAACGCTTGATTAATTAATATTTGAAAAAATTGAAGAAAAATCGAATATCATTGGAAATCAAGTAACTCGCAGAGTGTGAAACTAATAGAACCAATAGGGGTCCTTTTTCAGTAGCTGGTCGCAGAAATTCCCAAATTTCATCTTCTGCATCATAATAAAAATTCTTTATCAAATTCTTTATCATGGTCATTAACAGAATACGTGAAAAGAAAATATTTTTTTTATCAATCTACAGACAAAGAAAATTTTCTTTGCTTAATGTAGATTGTTTATGCCATTTAAAAAGAATCCAGTTTAGAGAAATATTTTATAGATGAATGAATTTTTATTAATTTTTATATTTTATGATTTATGGAACAATCTCACTACACCATTGAGCCGAATTAAAAGTCGCAATCGAAAATTCTAACATCTACACGCTTGTACTTTACGACTAATTCCGTCCCCAAGAAACATTCAAACTGATAAAAATTCTGGATTTTATTTATTCTATACTTGCGTGAAATTCTAAAAAATAATTCACACCTCCCCCCTTTTCTTTCTATAGCAACGATATCAATCGACAAAAATCGTTGATAATTATTTTGTTGAGATTGTAAAAACAGTAGAATACTAACTGATTAAATTTATGGAACGTTCGAGAGAGGTTATTATGCAGGGAAATGTTATCGACATTCGTCACTGTATTTAATAATGCGATATTTTATCCAAAGAGTTGACCAATTGCGTAATCTGCATTTACTGGATATGCATTTATTATTACAGGTTGTTTCAGAAGATACGTAACGCGCCATTTAAATGTGAATAAATAATAGAAGCAGAATTTGAACAAAATTTAAATTGAAAAATTTAATTTTATCTGACATTAAACAAAATTTAAGTAAAGTGACACGGATCATAGTTAAAGGTTTCAAAGTAGAATACTGAACAAATTTGGAAACTTTCAAGAGACAGCATGGCGCCATTTTGTTAACTAATAATGTATCTTCAGAGACAATATCGTTATCTGTAGAACAATATCGTTGAGTCTAAGAAATATATGAACGTTAAAGATTTTCATTCCACTATTCATAAATGGAACATTGAAAAAGATATTTAACAAATAAATGAAAATTAATTTCTGATAAAAAGAAGAAAAAATTTCGCGAAATTTATGAGATTATCATCGATCAGTTGAAAAAAGAAATCAGCAGATACATCATCCCCAGTATAATAAAACGTAAGGAATAGAATGTGACGAGTCTCCTTGTTGCTGCTTCTTAGTTTCTTAATGACACAAACACAAAAGCTGCATTTCCAAGAAATAATTTTTTCAAAGATTATCGAAGCACCAAAGAGCATTTTGGATAACAAACGTTTCACACAGTATTCACGCATAGAAGAAAGTTATGTCAGAGAGTTCCGCGTACTTATTTTTTCACTGTCCGACCTCATGGTGAGCTGCTGGATCTAGTCACAGATATGCTTTCAGCAACGTAATCTCGTCGAGTGTGCCCTGTTCCTGCTTAGAGAATCCTTCTCGACTGTCCTCGATCACGTCGAGCTCGTTGAGAAGACAACGAAAATCACTTTAAAGTGAATTATTGATAGCTACAAATTTTATTTGATCTGAAAAATTCATGAGTTCCAGAAATTTTCAGTTTTTTCTATATTTTTCCCAGATATATCTTAGATTTCCATGAAGTTAGGAATTTTTTACTTTTTTCATTTCATTTCAAATGACAATTTTCCTGATGAATGAAATTTTCAGATGATCGGAATCCAGGGAAAATCTGCGAGATACTGAATCTAGAAATTTCTAGGATTCGATCTGAGAGCTCAAGGGATTGTAGCCTAATACACTACCCATTGCACTACCCAGATCTTTACGTACTAACTTCGTTCTTGTCCATTTTACCTATATCAGTTATGTTGTTTACATATTAATTTAATTCCATATTGATTTCAAATTCCAATTTTGAAAAAGGATTTTCTAATCTTACGTACGGGCTCGAATTAACACTTCACGAGGACCGAAGTCAGAGTAGATTAGGATTAAGTATCAGGGATAACCGTTGTGTTATTGTACGTTGTAACGCTACGTATATTATATTTCATTATATTGTATGCCGTAATGTAACGAGTGCCCTAACCCTGTTAAACTGTATATCGAATTATTAACTGTACCATAGAGTGTAAGCTATTCCAACTACCACGCCCAGTATTTTCTAAGTATTACGATTATGCTGCAGGATGTGTTCGTGTTGTTGCAGCAACTGCTTCTGATTTGTCGTTCCTTTAAAGCGATTTTCCATAACCCCAAAAAGAAAGATATGATTTTACAAAAATGATAATTACACATTTTATATTAACAAAAATATATATTTTACCTTGTGCGTTGTTAAAGAAATCACAAAAATTATTATGAAGTAAATTGTTCCCTCTCAACCTTGGTATTAATGAAATTATCTCGATTTAGCGGAACGACAAACTGGATCGCAGGAACCAAATGGAACAAAGATGTCTACGACACCGCGTTCACTGTACCAACCGTTTCTGCACGAATGTTTTTGGTGAAGCGCTGTGGGTTCGAACGAAGCACGAATATGATTTCTGTTCGACAATAACGTCGAGCTAATATGGAGGATGCAAAACTACGAATGTACAAGAGATTTCAGGAACGTTTCGTTTCTACGTATGAGAGTGGCTACGAATTAGCTGTGTCTCGTGTGCCATAACTCCTAACATTTGATATATTTATCGAGTCTAGTCCATTTACAATGAAACCTTTCGTACACACCCGAGCAAATGTGTTTATCCGAATTCATAGACTGCACGAAATATATATATATATATATTATATCTATATATACATGCACGTTTCATAAATCTCTACCTTGTCGACCGATCGAGATGTTGTGTTGGTTTCTAGCACTATGGTAATCAGTAACTATGGCTAGAATTGCGCCATGTGAATGTTAATATAAATCAGTCCTCCTACAGATTTATGGAAATTCCTTGCAACCTACTGTATGAAGCTAAGAAGTTTGAAGTTACTGAACTTTTCTATAAATATAAACTATATTTGGTTCATTCCTAGCGAAAATAGCTGATCACTAATAAAGATTGGCTTGAAATTAGTCAATTGTCATAGTGTTAATGTGACAGCTAAGAATTTGGCCAAACTATTTCATCTTTATTCTTGATACAACACTTCTGATACAGCACTTTTTTCAAATACTTAACATGTCACGAAAAATAGCACATACGAAAAACTAGAGCTACGTGAAGAATATAAAAAACACGAAGCAAATGCGTGAAAATCATTTAGAATCGAAATTTCAAAAAGATTGAGAAATACATTTTTTAGGCACGGCCTTAATTAAAAAACAGATCTAACACAACTTATACTTCAGCTGTGCCAAAATTGGCCACCTTCGACTCTTTCAGTGTCCATCGAATAGTCTTTAATAACTTCTTACAGCTTGTATTTGGCGCCCCTGATAATAGGGTACTTGTCTCCGGTGCAGACACCACGGAAGTCGTCCAAGGACAAATCGTAGATAAGAACACCACCCAAACCTTTCGCCTTGGCGTAGGCAGCCTTATTGCCAGCTGTGTCGGGATCCTCATAACCGACCCAAATTCCGTCATTTCCAGTGTTCTCATTGTAAGATTGGAAGGCATAGCCACCATATTTCTTGGATGGATCACCAACACGTCTCAAACGGCCCACAGCGGATTCTGTCAGCCTGGAGCACACCTCAGCGTACGAGAGAAGTCCTGGCGTGTTTGTGTGTGGTCCTTCGGCTCCCGGACCATCGGCGACTATAGGTGGTACCCCTGATATTTGACTGTCAGACGTGAGCTTCCATGTCCTAGCGTATGTTGGGATTCCCACGACTATTTTCGAGCCTGGAGTACCGTTTTCGAGCCAGTACCTTGCAACAGAATCAATACTTTACGGATATTTTAAAATTGTGCTACGTAAATGGAGATTCTAGAGCATTTTGGGGATTGGAACGCTTAAAAGCCAGGGAGTCCCCTTGAATTGAAGGGAAAGGGATAAGTAAATCAATGCTACAATCAACAAATTCTTAGTAATTTAGAATTTTCAGAAACTGGTATAGATGGAGCATTTAGGGAATTTTGTAAATTAGTGAGACCAGGAACCAGGAAGTCCCTTTGAACTAAAGAAAAATTGATTTTTGATTAAATCAATGGTACAATAAATTTCTGACGATTTGGGATTTTTAATAGTTGACGGCAGAGGATAAGCATAGCTTACAGAAGTTCCTCACCTGGTTGTGGCATCAACGTTGTCTTGGGGGATACGTCCATAACTCTCATAAATGGGTGCTGGATAATCCCCTTCTTGTGGATTACGTTCTGGCGTTTTTTGGTCGAAAGTGAACAGGTGCACGGCATCGATGTTGGGTGCCAGCAATCTCGCGTCATAATAAACTGCAAGATATTAAATATAATAAGATAGAATCCACAAAAACTTTGAAGAAAAAATCACAAAAATATTACAGAACTAAAAGATATTTCTTTATTTTGAAATATCCAAATTTAGTGCTTATTTTTACGTGGAAATTTATACACAAAAGTTAAAAATATTAAAATTTCGAACTTATTCAAACACGTGTTTGATAACTGCGCAATTTGATTGTCTACATAAGAATTAAAACTAGTTGAAATTTTCTGATAAATGTAACGAGTAGGTGTCTAATAATTATGACCTGCAATGTATGTTATTTGCAATCAATTTTACCAACACAGAGGTGTATGGAAACACGTTACAGGTCCTACAAGTTACCAGATTCCCTAGGTTCAATATTTAGAGAACGTGACGCTGGCCAGTTACACGCACAGCCACAGATAAGGCAAGATTGGTCGCGGCAGCACGTTCTTAATTTCGAAGCAAACAGACTACGTGATTTCTATTAATTTTTCGTCCCTATTTCCTCGTCACATCTGGATACTAATATCATATCCAATATACCTATCATCCAAATCTTTAATCTCACCTGATTGCAAACTCGCCATATCGCCACCTTTGATTAAGAAAATTCGTTCATAACAATCCCATGTTATGAGAGATTTTAAGAAGTCAAAGAAGTAACAGAGTAAAGAAGTGAAAATGGAGTCTGAACTTACTACTACTGTTAACATGAGGAATTACAGCAATAGTTAGGGCCTTCATTCTTGGTCTGAGTTGAGCTTTCAGGTCACGGACCAAGATGGTAAAGCCATCACGATGCTCCTGCTCCTTGTCATCTTTGAATTTACCATAACCAAAGGTCTTCTTCAAGCCATGCCAGATTGATCCAAATGTACCACGTTCTTTCTTAACTTTCACAGGTGGGAATTGCCAAGCCAGGTCAATTCCATCAAAGTCATAATCATTGAGAAGACGGTTGATTGAGTTAATGAACTTGGATCTTGATTCTGCCGTCTCAGTCTGCAGCAATTGAAGATGTTAAGTTGTCTTTTTAACTTAGATTCAGTTTGAGTTGTAATGAAAGTCAAATCTGGAGTATTTAGAACTTTGTACCATCTTATAGCAGAAAAGAAAAATATGCAATGTTTAATAATAATTTCAATATTATTTAATTTTCAATTTCCAAATGAAATTATATTTAATACTATAAAGAGACTTACATTGTTTGTCAACATAGTCTAGATCTAAGATATTTATAGGAAAAAATTACAATAAAGGATGGTACAGCTCCTTGAAGTCAATCAATCAAAATAATAACAAAAAATAATAACAAAATAAAAACAAAAACAAAATAATACTTACAACAACAAGATACTTGTGAGTGTCATCCTCAGGATCAGCATTACCACCAATGCTAAGGTAGATCTTCAGATCTGGGAAGCCTTTCTTCAGTTGTGTGGCGAGTTTGTAGTAAGAATATCCAACTCCAGTGTCCAAAGTTGGATTCAAAGGAACAACTTCTAATGTCTCTGTATTAATTCCTGCAAACCCATAGATCAAATGTGTGCAGAGGGATAGGGCTGATCGAACATCATCCAACTGGAACTTTCCTGGCCCTGAAATATATCAAAATAAATTACAATAAGTATCAAAAACACAACTATTGATGTTATGTAAGAGTAGGATTATTTTCAATTAATTGACAATGATCAAAATAATTAATATAATATATAAATCGTTATTCATTTAATAAGCATTAGGTGAATGAATAATAATTGATAATCTTCCTATTATATTATCTAATCTACGGATTAATAGTCATTAATTTCTAATCTATAATTACTAATTGATTGATTATTAAAATCAATAAACGATTAACAGTTATGATATTAATCATCATTAAAAATAAATCAGTTATATTAAATAAAACAATAATGATTTCTCTAGCATCATAGAACGTTTAATTGGACTATAATAATTGTTGATATTTTTAGTTTTTTCCTTGTTCAAATATAACGTTAAAATGTTGAAATATTCAACATGAAAACTACCAATCAATTTCAATATCTCAATAGGCAAACTTCGTATTTCTCAGATTATAATTTCAAATTTTAATTAACCGAGCAAATTGATAGGTTGTTTGATGGAATAACGAAAGAAATTTTACCCTGTCGGTTGAAAGCCGTGCTGTTCCAATAGCACACAACTTTGTTGTGCTCATGTGTGTCAACACTGAGCGCCGGTTGGGCGCAGAATACCGCAATAGCGGCGAAAATTAGCACTTTCATTTTCACAGACTGGTTCTACGGAAATTAACATACAGTAAAATTAGCATGTAGAAAATAAGATTTGCTTCCAAGAAATATTGCATTATATTTCTATATTTATAGTTTAGTATTATATTTCTATATTTATATATTTAATAAATATCCCACAAAGGTTTAATATAAATGAATGATAACATTATGTTTACAATAAAGAAAATAAAAAGTTGAAGAAGAAATTATTAAAAAATATTGAATTACAGCTCTCCATGAAAACTGAGAAACAAAACAGCAACTACGTATATCAAACATTTATACAAATTTAAAGAAAAAATCTACTTAAGCAAAGCAGTAAAATTACAAAAAGAAAAATGTCTATTATAATTTCTATTAATAGATTCTCCTTTCCTTAGCCATTGACAGTTTCTATATGCCATACTACGCGTCGGCACCCATAAATTCAAATACGCCTATTATCCTTCCAAAAAGATGATTGAAAACTATCTAACTAAACTATCTGACAGTAGTTTAAAACTTTAGGTTACAAATATAAAGAAAATGGCACTAAATATTACCAAAATATTAAGAAAAAAATTCAAGCATATTGCACATTGGCAATCGATATATTCTCAACTAATACCGAAAATATAAAAATAGAAGTCACATAATTTTCAATCGCACAATCTAAAGTTTCACTTTTAAGGACGAAACCTGAAGAAATTGCCACCGTATAAAATTAAAGGTGGCCCCAATAAAAACTCCAAGGTCGGACGTACTTTTCTCCAACGAAAAGATAAAACAAAAACTGTCTGTAGAAACTTAAAAGGCTGAACGAAAGACGTCTTACCTTTTCGAAAGGAAGAAACGGACTGTCGTGGCGATTTCTTCGTCAGGGACTTTGATACCTTGGACAGTTCCATTGACTGAGGTAGTGGGGATATTGGATCTCTTACGTCAGCGAAACGATCTTTCAGAAACCGTTTCTTCATGAGTGTTGACATATTCGTTCAGTCGAGAAATCAAGGCCATGGAGGGGACCAAAATGTTTCTCGGAACTTCGGTAGTGAATGCGCACCAGATAATTGGATCGATTCGAGAATTCGAGGAATTGGTGGCATGATCTCGCGGATTTGTTGTTAGATCAGATACAATTTTTTCTATTATTTTAATTCTGAGGAATTAGGGAACTTTTATGGGGTGTTTTTGATCACTCGGTATATAGATTGTTATTCAGTAGCTTTGTTTTTTAATCGTTGGCAATAAGAAAATTCTTGTTTATTTTTACTTCTACAGTAGTGAAACAGAAATGAAAAACGTGATTAAAGAGGAGAAGATTTTCATTCGGTAATTTGATGTATTTGGAGGTTAATAGATTGGGAATTGGTAGAGTAGAGCATTAATAGATAAAAGACGAAATTTTGATTTAAATTGGTTTTAGAAGGAAATCTGAATTTTTTATATATTTCTCGATATCAAATATTTTTTTTGCTATATTTCTGTAAGACAGAGGATTTTTATTATGAAAATATTTTACACATATTATTTGCTGTGAATTGATGGTCTAGATATAAGTGAACAAATTTTGTTTTGATTTTGATTGACTTAGAGAGGGAGTTGGAATTTTGGAGATTTTTGGATGCCAAATTTACTTTCTTTAAGTGTTCATTCTTAATTTTCTTTGTTTGTTTGTGAGTTTTGAGTTATTTTTATTTACTAGTCTCGTTTAAAAAGAAAGAGGAAGAGAGAAGCGATAAAAGAGGGAAGTGATGTTACATAAATTGACGGTTTACATGATTAATAATATTTTGTTGCAACATTGACTAATTCAGGAAGAATGTTGATATTAAAAATATTTTGATAACAAATCTTGTTTTTAGCGTTTTCAATTATTTTATGGACTATGTATAGAAATTTAGGATGTATAGAAATTTGTTTAGTGAAAAGGGGAAGAAAAAAAAGAGGGATACTAACTGAAGAAATTTTCACACATTAAATTTGACATGTTGAGAGAAAACGAACATTTAATGTTTCTTCTATACTAAATAACTTCTATATAAGCATTTAATCGTTTTTGAAAATTCAATTGTAAAAATACAAGAAGAAATGAGCTAATTTCAAAAATAAAATTAAAAGAAGCAATGTTGCAAACTTCTTATTTTTCATTTATTTCCGATTATAACTGGTTGCTACCTAACGAATAAAAATATAATAGCTAAAAACGAGGAGCAAAATGAAAACAAATTGGAACAATTTATACGATGGAAAATCACGATGAGATATTTTTAATGGGGCATGGATATTCTCAAATAAGTAAACAGATTATAAGAAGTGAATTATAATTTCCCTTCTTCGTTGTTTATCTAATGTGTTATTTTACCAAGCACGAACTATCTGCTGAAATGAGTAACAGCCAGTTAATTTACTGAATCTCAGATGTAGCGGTGTCGCAACCTTTCACTCGGGTTATCTTGTTAACGTAGATCTCGTTTACTCCCAATACTTGCGAATCTATCTTCTAGCAAACAACTAGCGTGTGCTAGACGTCTACTAGTTAGTTAAAAACTATTATTTTGAAAATAATTCTTTCCTGGTAACACAGGATACTACAAATAATAGGAAACACAACTCAAATGGAAGGCAAGAGAAAAAAATAAAAAGAAGTAATTTAAGAAATAACGATGATTACTCATAGCGAAGATAAAGTGTCGTTATTTATTATTTAATTAAATATTTTCAATAATCATTCTCATCTTGATCTGGTTAATGTGATAACAATAACGAAAAAGATCTCTTATGGGATGTTATAACAAGAAGATACAAAACACGGGGAAAAACAGAAAATTAAAAATATGTAGAACTGCTCGATAAAAATATTCATTTCTGTAAAAAAAAAAAACATTTGGTGACACTCGATAACAATCCGTATTTCCCTTTTCACAAAAAGAAGAAAGGCTATCCTCTTCCAAGGAATATCTAACCTCCATAAATTGACGAAGTATCCTTGCAAAGATTCGTGAAGGATAATTCAGACGTGAAAAATTCAAAAAGCGAAAAGAAGAAACAAGGAAAACAACTTCTGTCGTGTCACTCGCTAGTTCTCGAAGGTTATTCGCACGTGAATTGTCGAATACGCGAGTCGACTCCTGACGAAGTAATTGAAAATGATTGTGTGATACGTTTTCGAGATGAGATCATGCATCATGACGCTCCTCATGTAGGTCGTATTCGATTAATGCGAAGGAAGTCGAATTACGGGCGTTTGACGGCTTCGAAACAAACCTTGAGACGTTTGATAATTACGAATCGATTCGTTTTATGATAGTTTTATGACATTTGCGTTATCGTGCAAACGAGAGCAAATGATTTAAGGGAATTTGAGAAGAAGAAACATTTTTTTTTAACAAAACGATTTCTTTGTATTATTAATTCTGAGTTAAAACACACGTAATATAGATACACATGTAATTATAAAATACAAATAGAGCATAACATAATAAAACTATACAAATGTATTCTTTAATAATTTGAAGCAAATTTTTTGATTATCAGAGCTATGTATGTACAGAAAATTTAAATTTCATTAGTGTCTCATAATTTAGATGAGTTCAGCGGGACAACTGGCATTACGTATAGTCTTCACTACTAACAATAGATCATCTATATATCCTTCTTTCTTGACACAGTTGTGTATTGTATAGACAGATTATATAAACTCTTATTTAATAATGTTTGTGGTTTAATAGATCTTCATCTATTTATAATTCTTTAAAAATTATAATTTCTCTAGCTATGATTCTTACATGTAAAAGTAATAATTCCTACAACTCTTCCATAAAAGAAAAAAGAATACAAAAACACTTAACTGTTTTTCTGTAAGATACTAAAAAAAAATTAATCTACATATTGCAGGAAACAGTGACAAGAAACTCGAACGCAGTCATAGATTCATGACTGGATGTTTAAAGACGATTAGACGCAATGCAAATCGGTTCTGGGAACCGCGATCGTTCTGTATATCGTATTCCAGGCTTGCGTAAGACGAATATAGTGTATACATGTGCATCTGACTCATTGGCAAATAAAATCACGAGCATGTTCCACACGGTTTAATAAAATCGACTGTTCTGCATAATATCTGATGCTCGATATGCAAAATACGACTGATAACATAAATTTGCATTATTTGAAAATACAATTGAAGTTTATAACGAACCTACAAATTGAAAATGAATGATAACAACAGTTAATCTATGTTATTTGGACACCTAAGAAAAGAAGATATGATAAAATGGTAATCTGAAACATTTGGAATGGTTTTGGCCATTTGTTGTGAAAACATGGATAACGCTTGTATAAGGAACTTGTTAACTGATCAACCAATATGTTCAATTAAGTAGCATTTAGTCAAAGTCTGATTCATCATGGAACTTTCACAGTGAGTTCATGGAAGCATTGAAGCAAACAAACAATATTATTATCTTAGAAACTCTACTTGCATTATAGAACATAGAAACTGTAGTTTTTCTAGAACTGCAAGTGTTATGTTAACCTTGGTATTTGATTTATAATCTACATATCCAGAAAGAAAAAAGAAGCTATTCTGTTTAAAATCAAAGATATAAGAGTAGTAAGTTATGAGATTTAAAAGGAATACTGATTGAATATTCTTGTAGATGATAGTTAATTTATTTTCCATATATTTGATATAGCATATGAACAAAGAGTTTAAATTAATAATGATCTATAAATCATTGATAAATAGAGGCTGTTAAAAAAGAAGACTTTTCTTCTTTGTCTTGCAGATGCAAGTATCAGTTAAAGGTCATTGGGACAGTACAGATTATTCTGCAATATTTTATTTTCTGCAGACACTTCTGTATTATCATAAATACCATACATTCTAAATGTAAATTTATTTTTATGTAACCCAAAGAGCTCAACACAATAATATGTATTATCTTTTAAAGAAAAAACTTTATATGTTTTAAAGGCATTGAAAACATAGAAGAATTGCTTTCACATTATTCAAATATTAGGTCATGAAGCATCAAGTATTAAAAGGAAAATACAAAAAGTTTTTCAATCTTTTATTATGAAAAAACTCTTATGTACATATGGATCACTTTTCTCTGTGTCAGTGTATAAGTAGATATCTACGGTCATAACAAATATTAATCTATATCTTTAATAAATTCCTTAAAGTAGTTCCTTTCACTCTGTTAAGTCTTGATTGTTAGCGCCAGAACGACGACTGATAGGCAATAAATAAATCACGTGTACCCTTGTACCGATCGTATTGCACGGTTTCAATAAGAACAGTCGGCTGATTGAATTGCTGAATTCTATTTAAAAAATGTCCAACGAGACGGCTTAAGTAATAAGTGCATTTAAGTCACAACTCCACCTTGGCGGATTGTTGAAAGAAATCATGGACTCTTTCACTGGCAGAATATTTCATCTTTTAAGCTTCTTACCAATTGCTCATGTTCCACGAAAATCTGATAATCGAGTGATTGATATACTACTTTAGAAAGGAACAAGTAGGAAGAATTCTCTTAGAATTCCATAAGTATGTAAAAACATTTAACACTCTAAGTTGTTAATTAGTTACCTACATCCTACATACTTAAACACATAATACAGGACAGAACATTTTGTTCTGAATTAAGCTTTTGTTAACACAGATTAATTGCAAAATAAATGAATTCACTATATTAGAAGACTCTAACTTTATAGAGTCTGTTAAATAGATTAGATTTAATAGACAAGGAATTTTCCTAAAGAAATGCCTCAACAAATACTTATAAATTAATACAGTAATCATCCTAATACTACTGTGACATTTATCACAAAATTTTACTATTTGTCAAATACACAAACACTGTATAATTAAATGAACAAGGTATTTCTTCCCCTGTTCCATCTGCCAATGAAAGAGTGAATCTCTGAAAGAGGCTTTTCTTTCCATGGAAACTTTATATAACTCGCGTCTTTTTTACCTTAGAATTAGCTCTAGAAAAATACAGTCTGTTTTTTTTCTATTCACACACTGCTCAAACCAAACAACGAGCTTCTGAATAAAAATACAATCTACTCATGTTGGTTGGGCAGTGGCTGTTAAATAGCATCTGTATAGAGTATAGACTATCTAAATCTTTTTGGCTAGATCCTCATAAGAGGTTTCCCCCCAAAAAAACGTGTAGATAAAAAAGTAAAATGGTGCATCTATCATTGAGAATCCTTGCTCCATCTTCTTTCTCTCTTCTTTATGATAAATGATGGTTAGCAGCTAAGTCAGTTCATTAAGTAATGGCAAGATGAAGAGTAGACTGATAGTAGATGCTAATTAGTAGACAATAGTTGATTTTTTCTTAAATAAGACTCTTGAATAAGAACTGTTTGTTAAAATCTGCCAAACCAGTCCACTTTACGGCATCTTTACTAAAAAAAGATCCTTCACTCCCTTTTCTCTTGCTTTAAATTGTGAGGATAGTCTATTTGATCATCCTCATCTAAAATGATGAACAAAAGATTGAACAATATATAAACCTGAGTTACATAATGAATATATCTTACTGATTTAGTTACCTTCACCTTCATCTTCACCTTCAACTAATCTTAAATCACTGTCCTTCTGCTGGGGTTCTTTATCATATTCAACTCCTTCGTACTGATCATCTCCAATATCAGCTATTCGTTCAGCACCAGCATCAATGCTGAAGTTCCATTAAAAAAATAAATCTTATTATTGGATTACAAACAAAACACCTATAATATTGTATGAATTAGTGTCAACATAGACCGTTAAAACCAACTAAATTTTTGTAATTGTCTAAGATTTCTAAAATATCCGTACAAAATTGAGAACTGAATTTGGTATAAAATTGGCTGAATACAACAAAATATGAAATTATCCTTCAATGAAACATACCCAGCAAGACGAATGTGATTCAATTCATCTCCAATTTCCTGTATGCCAGGCCCAACATTGAACCAACCATTTCCTCTTCTATCTGGAACTTGGTCGTCGGCTCTTCTAGCTGGAACAGCTGGAAATGGAGGATCTAGATTTCCATTTTCACCCTCTTGCTCTTTACTGTTGACATTAATCTTCTGTTTGGGCTCTTCCTTCTTCCTGGCTACTTCGTCTTGTTTCTCCTCGCGATTTTCCAATTTTTGATCGATCATAATCGGAATGGGTGGCACGCCAACGGGAAGCTTGGACTTCGAGACCGGTTTCGGAAGCGGAAGCGCCTTATCCACGGATGTGGACACTGGATTGCCGCTAGTTGCTGGCGTTGAAGTCTCCAGCTTCACGGCTGGGATCGATTTCATCGAACTCGTGGCCACTGTACTCTGGAAAAATAATTTTGCAATCTTCTCTGCTTGCTTCATTTATTATATTAAATTTTAATGCATTTCGAAGCATTATTTTTATTTTATTTTTAGAATATTTATTCGTATTTTATACTTGGAGTATTGCTATTCGTGGAACGTAAATTTCAATAATTTATTTATTTACTTACATACTGAGAACTAAATCTAACTTTCATTTCTTCGTTACTATCATAATGCAAAGTGCAATTTATTTTTACTAGGACTAAGTATTCTGTTCTCTCACATACACATGCACTCTAATAAGGAAACAAATTAATTATTTACAAAATATTCATTCTTCACTTTATAAATTTATATTTCTTTTTTGTATAAAAAGAAGGATTCCAGTTGCAATAATTCTATGCCCTTAAAATATAGATAAGCAAGCGAGTATTTTGGAAAATAGTAGGCTACAGATGTGGATGAAGAAACATTTTCAGATACATTTTGTAAAAATTAACTTACCTGCTTCAGTTTCTATTGGCAAAGAGGAATAGTTGTTTCTTTTTCTTCAAAGCTACGAAAGCATGTGAACAAACAAATATTGCATAAAGCATGCTCTTTTTTAAAGAAAAATCACCTGACAAAAAGAGAAAATGTCACTAAAAATTTTTCTTTAATTTTGAAAATTAGAAGCTTCTTCTCCATTTTTAAATTAAATGGATTAATATGTCAACTTTGTTTTGTAACTTGAATTTTATTGAAAAGACAGTTTTAATTACACTAAAAAGAAATTGAAGGCAACAACAAAATATCATAGAGCAAGTTCCAATGAAGCAATATTAAAAACATAACCAAAAAAGAAGCTCAAGCGTAAAAAATCAATTAATTCAAAATATTTATCATCCAATTATAAAAGTTCTACACCAAGATATTATTTGGTGAAATCAGAAATATTATCGCAAAGAATGAGAAAATCAATTAATAAAACTTTCGAAAAAATTAATTAAAAATATCCTTCACGTGAACAAGAGAACTAATTTTGAGAAGAAAATATTAAATGCTTTCACCTTCTAATGAGACTACTGTTTTATTTAAAAGAAAGAAATAAAGGGATCTATTAAAAAAGAAATTTAAACCATCTCACCAAAGATTCTTATTTCTAATATTTAATTAGATCTTTCTCTATCTTTCTTTTTAAATTTGCAGCAAACTAGTAATAACAAGGAAGCAGATCAGTTTAGTTAGGTTTCTGCGAGGGTGCCATAAAAAATGCAAGCAGATCAAAATAATAACAATTTATTAATGCATTGATTAACACGGACATACAGGCACATTCAATACAGCTTGCAAGCTACATATATACGACTGGTTTCTTTTTTAACTATTCAAAAGAATCGTTCATCTTTGCTTTGCATTAGGCTGTCAATCGATAAAAAAATTATACCTTGAGCAAAAAGATCTTTTATAATTGAATTATGAAATACCAATTATAATTGAACGCAATTGAAGCTGAATGTATAATGTGTTGACAGCCTAATGTGTTCTAATTTACATGTAAAGATTGCTAAATATAAAAATACAAATTAAAAAAGAAAGGGTACTCAACATTTACACAATTGCTAAAACACTTTGTCTTCTGCAGAATTCAAACATTGTTCTTGTGATATTGCACTTGAAAAATTTATATTAAAAAATCTACATAGAAGCAGTAAGTAAGGTTGAGTTAGTGGATTTTTTAAACTGCTTGTTTGGTTATTTATATTTTTCCAAGTTATTTATATTTGTCCAAGATTCGAGAAAAAAAATTACTTTTCTGAAAAATCACAGTTTGCCCTAAATAGTACACAGAGAACTTTATTTCTCAAATATTTATGATAGCTTAGAAGCGATATTGGTTTCTTTTTTATAATTATAATATTCTATTACGATATAGTTATAATAAGTATTTAATACCAGTTAATACTGATACTGATAATATAAATTAATAGTAAAAGAAGATAGATAAAACTACTAAATAATCTTCGAGATAATATTAATTAATAGATCATCCCATCATGCAACAGATTTTTCATATTTTCTATCATGTTTCCTCTCAAACCATCATTATACTGTTCAATCTACACTTGATTTGCTGATGATACAGGAAAGAAGAGTTCTGTGGACTGATCTCAAGTCCTTTAAGTCAACTAAAGAAATTGTCTATCTACAGCACCAAGTACAAACCATGCAAATTACGTGCATGTGTAAACATTACCAGATAGATTATGCTAAGAAGAATTCAGTTCCCCAACAATCAACCATTTAAAGGCACTTCTTTGAACTTCCATAAGCTAAGAGAGTCAGCCTTCTAGCTTATCATGACTACTTCTATAGTTTAGCTATTCTCTTCCAATTCATTTTGTATTTTGAATGGCAATAATTTGTTCTTGCAAGAAATATTAACACATTCTCTACAACATCTTTCTGTATTTCTGTACAATATATTTAATAATACAATATACTTTTATTATAGACAAGAACCGTTTGAGTTTTGTTTTCCCTTTTTTTACCAAACACCAAGCATAATATTACAATTACATCTAAATTAAGTTCTGGTAGCGAATGTGTTAAGTAGTAACTAAGGTGAGCACACTCAGAGTATCACTACTCATATATCAACTTTGATCTTTCCAACTATACTCACAATTACTTTGATTAATAATATATCTAAAACGTTTCAAGCACTTTTATAGCAAAGAGAATCACAACCAGAGCCTGAACTAAAGTCAGGAGCTACATTTAATCGTCAAGAAATTAGCTGCAATATCATAAAATCTTAAATCAATCTAAAGTCAATCATAAAATCTTTATACAAAAAATAGACAAACATGTTTCTCCAAGAGTAGCCATTATGGAATACTAAATACAATTATCCATAGTATTTGTAACAAAAATATATCTGACAAGGCATTACAAGTTTTGATCAATCTTATTCGTCAGATCATTCTCAAAATTTGATTTATGATTCCATCTACATTGTTTTGAGCTTTTTCCAACTTCTTCTCTACCTTCTCAGAAGTCTGTTGGACTGGAGAATTTTTTTCATCAATGACAGCGGAATATTGTTTTTTCCTTACCACTGAGACTGTGGTATGCTTCTTCACACCAAGATTCATGTTATTTGTCTGAGCTATACCTGGTAAATTGGTAGAAGAGTGTTTGTCATTGAACTTGTCATTAATCTGGTTGGGCGGTGGGATAACTTGTCTTAGCTCTTTATTGATCTCAATCTGAATTTGATCATTCACAAATTGATCGCCCTCCTTTCTCTGACGTTTCTCTTGCAAATCGTAGGGCAATGGTAAAACTTCTGCTTCCTTTAACTCGTTTGGACCCACTGGGACGATGTTGCCATTCTTCTGAGCGAATCTAACGTTGTTCATCTCGTTCACCCGTTGTTCATTCGATTGCAGAGGATCCTCAATCGTTTGCTGAGCGAATGGTGCATACAGGGGCTGTGGATTTTTATCGTCATTTGTCGGTGGACTTACCTGTTGCTGCTGTGCCCGATCAACAAGCTGTCCTACGTTTTCTGCTTCTGCGGATTTCGCTTGTGAAGGGTACGGATTGGCTACGTTTGGCTCTGGAGAAGTAGTTTTGCGTGAAGTTTTCTATTGGAAATAAAAAACAAAAAGTTACAGACCAATTCTCTTAAATAAATAATTTATCAACGTGAAGAGTCTTCAAAGACAAATTAAGAATCACGATCCATATTTTGAAATGGATAGATTAGAAATTTGAAAAATCTTCAATTAAATAAGACTATTAGTATAAAAAAGGAATCATACCTTGGCTTCTTCCAGTTCATGCTTCAACTGAAACACTTCCTTCTTGAGATGTTCAATAGTGCTATCAGTATCCCCATTGCTCTTTAACATATCATTGTACTTTTGTTCCAGTTCATTCTTCTGAGTGTCCAGTTCCAGAAACTTATTCTTTAAATGTTCCAAGGCTTTCTCTTTGTCCTCTCTTGCTTGCCTGATACGACTACGAAGTTCTCTGAGCGTTGTCTCCAATTTACTAGTGTCTTCTAGAGCTTGTTGATCACGCTTCTTACATTCTTCTTGCAAATCCTGGTGCTCTGTCTGCAGCAGCTTGTAAGTTTGTTGCAAAGAGTTGAATCTCTGCATTGCCTCTATGCTATCCTTGTCTCTTAGGGACTTTTCTCTAGATGCACGCTGCTGGAGTTCTTGTTTCACTGCTGCATTTGAACTCTTTTCCTCAGCCAAGGATCTTTCCAGCCTTACTTTGTACTCGAATATCACTAGAAATGAACAGAAATAATTTTTCAATGCAGCTGCTTACAAATTTATCTGGGAATAAATGCAATTTTCTCAAATTGAATCAGATTCCTTATGGTGCATATCTAGGTAATTCATACCTTGAAGCTGAGCAGCCAGTGCCTCCTGTTGATGAGCACATTGAATGTGAAGTTCCCGAAGCCTGGCCATCTCTGAGGTGGCGGCGCGGTAGAGGAACACTAAAAGAAGACCCACCACTCCGCAACCCCCGTACACGGCCAGGCGGCCAACTCGGCCCCTGCCAAGTCTAGAACCACTCATCTCTGCAAACAAAATACATATCACAAGATTATTATATAGTAATCATAGTAATTATAGCACAAGTTAAAAGAGAGTGGATTGTCTCTCAAAAGTGAGTTGTATATTCTTGGGGTATGCATACATACAGTTGATCAAAATGCGGTCAAATTTCTATTTTTTTAATGTTTTTCAAAATAATACCAATTTTCTTCTATTTGAAGTATAATGCATTAATTAAATTTTTGTGTTATTGTTTATCATTTATTTATTATTTTAAACGTCCAAACAAAAGAAAAAAAATTGAAAAAAATTATCTTGTAATCATCCTTCTAAAAAAAATAAAACAAACAGCGTTATTATCATAAATACAAGATTTATTTAATACAATCTGAGGTACAAGCTACATTCTCACTATTTTTATTTCCTACTTTGCTACTTTTTAATTATTCCACTACTTCAATATTCTGTTTATTATTAAATAAACTGCTGACAAATGAATCTTAATTTCTATAGCACGTATGACATCAATTTGATCAACTCGAAGCTTCTTTTATTCCGCACAAGTGAAAACGAGAAATAAGGTCAAGGGGTGAGAGAAGCTCAAGCGTGAGAGAATAATTTACGCCAGCGTTGGCCCCAGTGCGACGTTCAATGCAAGTGAAAGTCGATGATTGCGACTGTAATAACTTTTATCCGGCGATATCCTCTTGCATAATGGCTCATCTTGGAAGACGTACTAAAAAATCGAGAGATTTCTACGAACGTTCAAATCTGAGATCGTGCATGATAGATGCAATTGACCGACACTTTTAACGAGCGAGAAATAAGGTAGTAAAATTTGTAACTGAACAAGACAGTGAACAACGTCTCGTCCTAATTAGAGCTACCATGTATATTTTCTGCTCGAGACTTTTCCTCGATAATTACTTTAAATTTACCTTTACAAAAAGATTTAAAAGTAACTTTATAGGATTTTTGTTAAATAATTTTATTAGATAATTACAATATGAGAAATTAAATAATATATGTCTAATATATTGGAAGACAGGTTTTTTAATTTTTCTTTCATTTTATTTTTGGCGCCATTTTCGTACAGTACTATGTGACTCAATAACTTAAGAATATTAAATATTGAAACTCATGATTACTATAATCCAAATATTATGAAAGATTAGAGAAAGAATAATATTATGAAACACGAAATTTAGTATCTGGAGTGTTTTGTGAAAATGAAGTATCTGGCGACAGTATCTGATCCGGCACTAACAGTAAAAAAAGGAGGAAAATCCGTTTTGTAATGAACTTACCATTTTTAACTTATCATTTTTACGTATATTAATAACAAATAATATTCATTACGAATTGTGTAATTACAAATCAGAATTAGATTATCGTGATCTACCTTATCGATCGAAAAACGATAACGTAATTTCCAGTAAACACATGTTGACAGGTAGATATTAATCTAAACGTTAAGCGCATACATGTTTGCAAAAGGAAGGGTGGATGGTCGCGTGACACGCTTTCATTTCCTATATCTCGAAGAAACTATATAAAGCGGGACGCCATAGAGCTGGAGAATACACATAGACCGTTTATCTTCCCCTCCTTTTAATCCCTCTTAATTATATCTCTCATCCCCTTATAAAGCTGCAAGATACACAACTACCGGTTCGTGGAAAATCGTAATTGCACGTTTGCTCGTTCTACTGCTATTTTATACCATGAATTAGAATGCCGTATTAAGATTAGCTATTAAAACCTTTATTTATGTTTTCATTCATTGGAAAGAGAAACAGTGCAACGACTGAACTAACCTCGTTGAAACTTAACCTAACATTGATAGATACAAGACTTATTTCTTTAATACAAATTCTCCTAGTATCTATTCTTTCATTTAGCAAAATTCTTCATGTAGTAACTATGATAAATTCTTATCATTTAAATAAAATTTCCCTAATAACTATGACAAATTCTTATGTTCCTATATTCACTATTACAAAGTGACCGTGTTTCCATGAATCGCGATTTCTGTTGTTTCTCAATGACAATGAGAAGAGATTCGATACAAATACAATTTTATCTCGAGTTTAACCAGTTTGAAAAATATTCCTCGATACGTCTCGCATCCCTAAGTAAGTCTTAGCTATTTTATTCTTGGAAACTAAATACACCGCATTACTTGTGGTTAAATGAGTACACCGTGGATGGATTACAAGGACAAACAGATACAGATTAAGATCGATTCACGCAAAAAAATTGTTTGGTATTTTTCTATAAAATAGATAATACAATTTTATATGTTATATTCTATTATATTATGTGTCTAATAATATTATGTTTACATTTTACACTAATTTTGTAAGTTAAATACAATTACGATTAATACAGTGTATTAAGTAATCCAATGAGAATATAGTAAAAACTTAAGCTTAAAAATATAATATAGCTATTTCAGTTATTAAATAAATCGCGTATTTCTGTCTTCCAATATATTTACATAATAATAAGGCGTTAAATTGATTGATTATTATTCGGCGGTATAAAATCAAATTTAATCTCGTTTAATGATTCAAAGAATGAGATTTCCACGCGTGTCTTTTTTAATGCAGTGCATATATTCAGTCCGGCTTTCATAAATTTCGACGAGGCAAAAATTGCTGCTTTTATACGAAAACAAAAAACATAGATAATTTAATACCGTCCTGGCGCGAAATAATAAAATGCGTCAAGTTATTTAGTTCTGTCAAATGAAATAAAATCGTTTATCACGAAGCTGCTCTTTGTTTCCCAAAAAATTGATTCAATTAACGAAATGGCGAGCACCGGTTTGTTCTCCAACAATACGAATTTAAAGTTAGGTTATAAAAACTTGCACGATACTAAAATGGATATATTTAGTTCTTTTTTAAGAAAAGAACTTCTTTGTGTATCAGTTAGAAGGAATATTGTTTGAAATTAGGTCAAAGAAGAACAATCTTAGTATTTAAATATGAATCGGATGATAAAACCGTAGAAGTTAATGTGTACGCGGGCTTAGAAGCGAGTTTGACGGGAAAATAGACGAAATTTCATGTTCTTCTGCTTCGAGTCAGTCTTCAATTATTCGTATGGGGAGCTGCATTCGAGAAACTGATTGTAAAAACATTTAGAATACTAATGCAAACAAAATGATAAAGTAGATATATTCTAAATTCCCTGAAATGAGTAATGGTCTCTTTATTGAAATATTGCATGCCAAAACAAGATAATTATTGATACAGATCTATTCATTAAGCAGAACTGATGCCATTTAGTAGTAATCAATCTTACAATGCCTAATGAATTTGAATATATACAGAATATCATGGACATGTACATATTTATGATCATGGCAACCTTCAGCTTTCATCAGAAAATTGAAGTTGTCGCATCAATTAATGTACAATTTATTGCGGAAGAAATCATATAAATTCTTGAAACATTGTGCATTAATATTGTTGTGTATAGTATATGTCCATAGTATTCTGTCATGGTATATGTCATGGTAGATGCACAGCTATAAGACAATATCGATTATTCAATTACAAAAAATGAAAGAAGTCTTAAGAACATATATTATACAAGTATAAATAATTCTTATACATTAACTCCTAACAATATTTATCTAATTTCTTTTATGAATAGACTGTAAGTATTTATGTAAATTTATATTTTTATGAATACAATACCAAAGCAAGAAGTACACTTTTAATATTCTATATATTTTTGCTTATTATGAACATTTTGCATCTTTAAATTTCCTCAGAAGTGCATAGAAATCGTCAGACCATTCATCGTTTTTCAATTATTCTCCAAATATTAATTGTCATATGATCATATATCAATTTCCCAATTACATATTTTGAATGCAATACATCGACTAATAAAATTAAACCAAAACTGATATAATCGTATAGCTTTTCGAATAAATTATTCACCTGTTACGTGTAACTTAAAATTCGAAAGTGGTTTATCGATGGTTTATCGTTACATCCTCAACCGCCATAACCTATAGAAAACAAACGGGGAGGGTCCGCCACGGCAACTTTTGATCGGCGTACGTACGATGTAACGTAACGTGAGCAGAGGCAAACGTCTGAAATTGGACACCGGTAATTACGATCGTCTGCTTTTATCGTTGCACTTCGATCGGCTCTGCGAGAACGGAAATTACATCCGTCTCGCATGGCTCATCCATGGTTTGCTCGTCCTTGCTGGCCGCGCGAATTATCGAGGATATTTGCGATACCGTCCAAAGAGGCGATACCTCGTATGCGTGTGCAATTGTGCATGTATATATAAATGTGGTGGGAAAAATGCACGAAGGGTGGAGTGCAGGCTACCTAGCGGCTGAATTCCGAGTTCACTGACACTTTCGAGCACGCGCGATAGATCCTGCTTTCACGCGTTTACGTATGTGTAACGCATGTCCATGTGTCTGGAATTATTTTAACAGCATTAAGGTTAACGTACTCAAATTTTATTTAATTATCGGAGAGATTCTTCAGCGATTGATGCGATAGGATGTAAATAATTTTGAATAATTATAACTCAATGATTTGATACGTTTTTAAGGCGGCTGTTTATTTACCCGGTGACGTAGCTGTAATTTTAATTGCGTTCATAAAATATAAAAAAAAAATTGTAAGGTTTATGGTCGATCTAATAGAATTCTCAGAAGACCGCTGAGAAACCGGTTTCTAGTTAATGACGCGACGTGGTGTGAGAATATAAATGCGGCTTTTCGAAGATTCTATTTGCCGCGTTGGAAATTCAACGAGCAATTAAAAACTGTATCGCAATGACCAGTTTAATTTGAAATGAAAACAGTTTTAATATAAGTCATGGGAAATTTCTTTAAAAAAAGTCGACTAATTTTTAGTTTACTATATATATGATAAATCATACTTGTTTACAAACAATGAATTAAAGGAATACCCAAAATAGAACTAGAAAACGGTTAATTGTATCTGTGATAGGAGAAATTCAACAGTCAAACTCTAAATTCAAACTTTCAAACTTAGATAGGGTTACATTCAAACATTTAAAACATTCAAGGTAATATTTCATCTAGTTCTATATAAAGAGCGGCTTTCACAATTTTTATACGCTTTCTAACGCGGAAGAAAATTTATAGAGAATAGTGCTATACCGACTTAACTCTGTACCTTACGGGTCATTTTTCATCCATTGGATGTTTTTCTATTATTAAAAAATTTCTTAGGTCTGTGAAAATTATTTAAGAATACATAATTGAATACTTAAGAAAGAATAAAATTTTTAAGAATAAAAACTAAAGAATAAGTTAAAATTAAAAATTAAAAATATGGAAAAATTATTTTTAATATTATTTTTAATTTCTTATATCAATTTTATACTAAAATTTTTTTAAAAATATTACATATATTTTTACTCATTAAAATAAGAGAGAATAAGCCGTAAGCTATAAAAATTCGAAAAGCGTAACGAAAAACTTTATTGCGACTGAAAGTTTTCTTTTAACTGCATTTGCGCTCTCATGTAGCTTTTAGTAAAGAGCTTAGAATTATGTACTTATAAAAAGTACATATACCGCCTAATTTTCGAGGTCGCACCTCAAAATTTAGGTGTTTCATATGTATACGACATATACATACATATATTTATAACCTCACATGTAAATGCATCGTTAACCTTATTCACCAGCTGCAGATTGCCACACATTAAACGATAGTATTTATCCTCGTTGAATCTTCACCATAACAGCACCAAATAAAAGCATGTCAACTTCACCCACCACAAATTTTGAATTATCAGTTATATAATGTAATTTATACGGGAGATTATTACAAGACTTGATTATAGATTATAACACTATGCAAAAGTTCATGGTACGATTGATCATTATACAGAGAGAAAAGAGATAAAAGATGAATAAATATTTGCTCGTATCAAATAATACGAACGATTAATTTCACACTATTTTATCAGTAGTTCTCTTTATGTACATTAATCATATCCACCACGTTGAAAAAATACACTTATCAGGGTACACAAATAAATTTATGTATATTTAAAAGGTAAATTATTACATATATAATAAATATTTCTTTTTTTACAAAGTTTTCTTAATGCAAATTTACATTTACGTAAAATGATTCCCACAATTTGTGTTGAGTTTTCTCTCATCAAACTTTTGCAATTCACAGGATACGTATATCG
Organism: Bombus flavifrons; assembly: GCF_040668555.2. Taxonomy (NCBI): domain Eukaryota; kingdom Metazoa; phylum Arthropoda; class Insecta; order Hymenoptera; family Apidae; genus Bombus; species Bombus flavifrons. The sequence continues at coordinate 8,173,897 of NC_138457.1, read as the reverse complement.
AACCGTTATGGATGTTTGTATTTACAATATTTTCTCTTTTTCACAAACTTTAAACTCGGAATAATTAGGTCATTTCTGATTCGGATGCTTTCTAAACTACGTTTGTATCATTATTTTGTTCTTTTTCTATTGCTAAATGAGAATAGCAAGTCCCGATTATCTATTTTGTTGTCAGCACTATTACTGTAAACATACTAAAGTAACAATGTTTTTAATTTTGTAACTATAATAAGGCAACTTGTTTACCAAATGCAATAAACATAGTGCATCAGTCACTTAAGACCCATTACATGAAATTGATACAACGTAAAACGTGTTAACGCGTCCTTTTCCTTGAAATATTAAAATATACGTAAAACTACCAGTGTCCTTGAAATAATAAAATATACATAAAACTGCTGGAGTAATTGAAATAATAGAATATACGTAAAACTGCTAGAATCCTTGAAATTTAAAATATACGTAAAATTGCTGAGATCTGAAATGACCCAATCATAATCATCCGACGTTTAATTCATGATTGTGCGTGCATTATCATTATAGCTCTGTATCATCCATTCGCGCTTAATTTCACAGATGAACACTTCACAAGGCACGATCGCACTCAATGATTAATCCGTCTCACAGCACCGATCTCAAATTATCAATCAAATTATTATGCGATGAAATAACACCATATACACTGGTTAGATTACACATGGAAAGCTGCGCCTACCTCATACACGAGTAGAGAACTGTACTCTCAGCTCTCCGTCATCGCCGCGTCCTCAAACTGTTATCTTGCGATTAATAGCCTCAACCGCGAAGAAGAAGCGTCGCGACGCGATTACACGGCCGCGAACACGACGTACTCGTCGATGGAGCTATCCTCCAGCTGAAATGCCGCGATCCAGATGAAGCACAACCGACAGGTTAGGACTCTTGCGAAAAACCAGACTCTAGACAATACAGTTGAACGTTCTGAAGCCGGTTTCCCCCACTACTGGCTCGTGGCTGCCACGCCATTAAAACGAAAGGTTCGCCAACCAATCAGGCCTCGCCACTTCGGCAGATAACCAATGCATGGATTCGCCATTGCCAACCTATGATTAAAAAATGCTCTAATTAAGCAAAAAAATACAGAAGCTCGTCGACAGTACTCGCTTTGTTATTGGAGGGAAGAATTAAATATTTTTTAATTGACAAATAGAATTATGGATTAGATAATTAGAAATATGGAGACTAGGTTAGTAATTTCGAACCTTCAAAATCATGATTAAATAATGCTGTATCTTTCTCTTTATTTTAAAATTGATAAAGAAGGTCGGGAATATAATTCAGTATTTTGTTAAATATTATAATGGTATTATGAGGAGATAACAATATTAAAATATTTGCATAGAACGAAGTTTCACATAGAATAGCTTCTAAGATGATTATATGTAATTCAATAGCATCTCTTACAATAAATTTGCAAAGAATAGCTTGTTAAATTAATTAAAGAAGTAATCGGGATGCGGTGCGATTTCTTCTTCCGCGAATGAAAGCACGAGACGAGAGAGTGACCCTCTTCTTAATGCTGCTACTAGGTCGTTATAAATTTCTCGAAGAGTCGCATTTCCCTACTTTGTTCTATTTAAAACTCGCAATTATTGTTTTATTATACATTAATTTTGATTAATTGCGAGTATCTTAGGACCTCCTAAAATTATAGTATACACTTTTATATTTTTTTTATTATTATCGAATATTTTACAATAATGGTCTACGAAGTTTGGAAATAAGCGGAAATGACGTTTCATTCTTTTTTATCAACAGAGAAATGCGAATAAAAACGTATAGCGTAACAAAATGTGAAGACAAGTTTATTTCCGTAGTAATCAGAACTTTATTGCACGCAATCATAATTTTCTGTCAACACGTAACGTCATTGCAATTACTTGGTATAAAATACTTTCTGAAATGATTTAATAGCTCTGAAACAATTTAGAACCGGTTTTACTTGCATTTGCAAAGTTCGCAAAAAAAGTTTATCACCTGCAAAAAAAATGTACCACTTATTAATAATATCATATAATATTTCTAAAATTATCCATAAAAAATTAAATTCATTCATAAAATATTTAAGATTTAATATTTTGTAATAATGAATAATAATAAATTTTAATCAGTTACTAAAATCTGCAATATTTTGTAAATCAGAATATCCTCACAACGATAATTTTCATTCATATAGAATTCCTATATACTGTTTATTAAGAATTGATTCTAAATATAAATTTAAAAGAGAGATGTATTTATTATCAACATTATGCAACATTTATAAAATCACATATAATATAAATTATTATTATGAATTATTAATATACAACTATTAAAATTATACAACATTCACTTATAAAACATTTATGATTTGCCAGTAATATACTAAATTAACAAAACTTTCCAAACTAAAATATCCTCACAGATATACAATTTTAATCGACATAAATACCATATCCGTAAAAAAGTCACGCGTAATTTATCCCTCAAATTAGTATTAAAAAATTACTGTATAATAGAATTTAAAAGAATAGTGGCTCACAACGCTTCTGCGGCGTGCCTAGTAACTTTGAGCGTCGCTACAGCAGTTGTGTGGCAGCAGTGTCGCCTGGCGGGGCACGGCTCGGCGAGCATCGGCCGCTCAGTCAAGAAACTCGACTGCACCGAATCACTACGAAGCGAGGTTAAAATCGGTACGAGCCAGGAGCGCGGTGCTCTCTGTAACTCTAGGCTTTGCCTGCACGGCGGTGGCTTTTCTGACGGATTCAGTGTGCCGCGAGTTATTTCCGTGTTCCAGAATTCAGTGTCCGTAAGTTATTCGTGTTCGAGCCGTGTTCCCTAGTGTTCCTTACTTCTCGCGGGTTAAAGGACGAGGCGGAACGGGAACGTCGAAGAAATCGTTTTTCTTTTCTCGACTATCGAATACTTGGACACGCGTCGCTCTCGTACTTTTTCGCGTGCGTACATGTATTTATTCGAGATCCACTGGTCAAAAAAAAAGCAGCCTAGTGACAGTGATGAGTGTTTCTTCGCTTGTGTTCGTGGCCGTTGTTCGGGGCTTACGTGACTGTGACCGTGACTGCTGTGCCGCCGCCGCCACCGTGATGTACTTTGCAAGCTCCGCCGCCAAGGAGATGCTGTAAGTCAAATTTTCTGTATAATATTCTAATTCATACTATAACTTTCTCTTTTCGTTACCCGCGAAATTGTAATTCCGTTGGACAGCCCTGTGCATCCATTACGGATAGCCTTTGCGTGCTTGTTTATGTGCCGCAGATGGTACGAAGGTCGATCCGGAAATGGGTCGAAATCGTGATTTCCTATCGCGATTATCCATCGTATCTCGTACCTGTCTTCTTTCTATGCTCGTTAGAATTTCTCTGCAACATTCCTTCTTCTATGTTGTTCGTTGTAAATATTTTGAACATGGCTCTCCACTCGTCTCCGCGTTTTCAAATATTCCATATTTTTTGTACGTCTCATATAAACAAAGGCTAATGTACGTGTTGCATTAGAAAGAAATATAGGGTGGATATTGCTTTAGAGAAAAATTGGTAGGAAATTTATTCAGCGATGTAACGAGGCCGTTGCTCTTCGAACCGATAATACACAATTGCAGATGCGAATAATTTTCGTCGCGATTGTCGCGAATTACTCGTTGCCCTGTGTGTACTCAGCCGTACTTTTTTTTCCCTCTTTCGCGAGAGATAACGAGAGCGCGGGGCAGTTTTTTTGACGTTGGTCTCTCTCGCTGCGCAATAAAGGCGGCTCAAGGCAGCGCTAACATGGTGGCTGTTGCCGACGGAAACGTTGAAAGTCCGACGAAAAGGGTTCCCGATCGGTCGACCAAGGCATTTCCCATTTCCGCCCGTCTTCCGACCGTCCTCTTGAAGCCATAGATTTCTCGACGTGTCACGCTCGTATGTTACGTATATACGTGTACATGCGTGTGCATACGTGTACGTTTCCACGGCGAGGCCGTATGTATCGCTCCTTTGGTCGCCCGTTGAAAATGAAAACCTTACAATCCGCCTGCCTCGAAATTGGTAATTCGAACATATCAGCCGGACCAGTTTCGATTTCGAAATTCGAGCTCTTCGAAGCCATTCTCCGATATCCTACCATTGTAATACCGAATAGCTTCTCTGTTCTTGCTTCGTGCTGGAAACGCAGTTAGTCATGCATGAAATTATTACGATTCTTCCGGTGGCGATCATCGAATCGTCAACAAATTATGATAAACTGTGGTTATATTAGTTATCACGAGTATCGGGGGAAAATGAATATTGAAACGTCAGGAAATTCCGTAACAGTAGTCACTTGCTGCACGGTGCATATGTACAGCAGTGCCACGTTAACTGACCGGGATTTTACCTCGTTAACTGGCCGGCCTTATCCCCTCCAGTTCTTGGAAGACATTTTGCGATAAGTCTGTAATATTTATAAATATTCATGCGTGTTCAATAAACAAATGTGTCGCATATCCGTATTCATTGAAGAAAGATACTTGGAATTTCCTTGAAACATATTTCGCGTTAACTTGATACGTAAGATACATCGTCAAAACGAAGCATTTTATCTATATCATATGTTAATATCGCGTAACTGACTCTAGTGGTAAATTACATACTATTTTAACACTATTTATATATGACGTAGATATACAAGTTTTATGTTTCAAATTAAAATTGTTTAATTTTATCGCGGAAAATAGTTTCACAATTATTATTATACATATTAACGAATATTGCATACATATTTTACGATTGTGTAATTGACTCGAATAGTAAATTGAAACTATTTAATACTTGTACTTATATTATGCGGTATACATAAACACTGTTTAATTTCTTAGTTGAAAATAGTTCCACAATTATTATGCATATTAACCGAGCATTATTGCAAGTTTTACGGTCGTGTAATTCACTCAAATAGTAAATTATTATTTAATACTTGTATTTACAATATGGTGTATATATATACTAATAATATTTAATTATTTCCTTGTAAGTGGTTTCGCATTTGTTATGTATATTAAATAACAAATGTATATAAAAATAATGTTGACAATCTTTGAGAGTAACACAGTTAATACGGTCGTGTGAGAATCGTATTGGCTGGCGAGTGGGTATGCGTAGTGGTGCGATTTTTCAAACGGTACTTGATGGCTTGCGTTGATGCACACCGCTTCGGAAATCTATGAAATTGATAGCCACTTACATAACGCGGCATACAGAATCGCGAGAGAATCCAGAAGCGATTAGACGCCATTTTTCACTGGCGTCCTTAACTCATTAAGCAAATAGGGAGTAACGGTTGTCCGTGTGACTGTGTCGCGTCCGTGACGTGTACCGTTCCGAGCAACAGATTTTCGATCCGCCATGTTTTTCTCCGAAACATCGAGTTTCCTTCCGTAATCGTGTTTTCATTCATCCTTTGCCAATTTAACGACAAAATAATATGTAAATATCGCGTTAATACAACGTTATTAATAAATGTAAAATAACGTAACTAAATAGTTTATTATTACTCACTTATTTACTGTTTTGTTAAGATATAAAATAAGTATCAGAATGATAGATAATTTATGGAAGCTTAGTATGCAAACCGGACGTACGAAAAGAATCTTCATGCTTTACATAAAGATTTAGATAATCATAAAGTACTAGAAATAGTTCAGTTTCTTCAAACTTTATGAGATTTAGAAACTTTGTATGATCTAGAGGAAATAATGGAACAAATTCTTAGAATTTCCTTTCATAACCTCAACATTAAAGAATAGAAATCAATAAAATAAACTGACTGAGAAAAACAAATATACATAAAATTAGCTTTTAATAGGTTATACGTAATGAAAACTGTTAAGCAAATCTGTGGAATTTTCTGTCATCAATTTCCATATCGAATACAGAATTGAACAATGTAAATTAATTAAAATCAGACATGGAAAAACATGTTTATCTTTACCAGGCTAGATAACAAATTTAAAAATGAGTAATCTCGTCAGTCAACCTAAAAACGTTTATATTTCTTCGAAAACATTTGACATAAATAATATACACGGGCATTTTATCGGCAGAAATTGAATTTTCGCGCCATAAGGCCGTCCATTTTTACCGCATACAAATTCCCCTGGTTTATTTAAATTTATAGGATGTGGAATATTTATGGGGCCGTTGAAGATGCTCGAAAGGCGAGACATTCCGCCCGAAATCGACGTCGTTCATAAATTCCCGCCCCTTTTGGCCCACCCACTCGCCTCTTGGCTACATATTAGAAATCGATTTTACGTTTGTCACGCTTCAACTAGCTGTTATTTATCTCGTAATATACGGATTGCAAACGGACTATCTATATTTAGTGCGTTTTGTTCATTTCGTAGAGACTTAGGAGAGAAAAAGGGAGAAAGAAAAAAAAAATAATGAAAAAGAGGAAATAGAACGCGAAATATTGAACGCAGTGCGATTCCAGTTTCCTCGAGTCGTTGCAAGTCACGAAAGTTGAACATATGTTGCGCTAATGGCTGCTGTGTGCGTAGGGCTATGTAAATAAAACCTCTTCTCAGTTAAATCGGCCATTAGAGGCACGGTACAGTTACATTTTTATTTACCTGAATATCAAGATCTAAAATTAGCCTGCAAGCCTGCTTCGCTTTATAAAAAGAAAATTTTCTCCCGATTATGTAAATATTCGACAGGGACGTCGTACTTCACAATGTTGGTACAAGTGGGAAGAAATGCTGAAACATAAAATGGTGCTATATCAGGGCAATTATTTCGATAAAATACGTTACATGCTTCGCTATGCTATGGGAAAGAAAAATTCATGAAATATAAAATTGCGAAACCGGTGTAATTATTCTAATAATTATTCGGTATGTATATGGAATAGTATAATAATTGTTATATGGTTCATAATAATTGTATGTGTCATTAGTAAAGAAAAAAAAAAAAAAAAAGAAAAATTGTTAAGACACAAGACTTATTATCGATAAGATCTAAAAATATATCACCGGCTTGTTTCGTGTCATAAAAATAACATTTTCCCGCAATGCATATGTAAATATTCAATATTAATATAATCTAATAATATTGATAATTATAATTAATGAATAAATGAGGGTGTCTGATATTCGATACAGGAAATCGTTTAAATAATTAATTGATATAGAACTGATCTACTTTCTAATGTTGGCAAAAGAAAAACAATTATTAAAATACAAAATTTAGTATGAAAATATAAAATTAGCCCATAAGTTAGCTTATCTTATAAAGGAAACATTTTCCTGTAATTATGTAGATATTAAATATAAGGATAATATACTTTACAATATCGGTAAAAAAAAAAAAAAAAAAGAAAAAAAATGTTGGCGTGTAAAATGTCACCAAACGAAGGGGAGGTTAATTATTTAAACAAGTATAATAGCGCGTTAAATGGGATTTGGAAAGAGGATAATTATAATTCCGCAAACGAAGCGTAGTTCAAAAGATAAATGTTTGAATTAATAATTGGCAAACAGAAAAAAGGTACGCCGCGCGCTGCCTGTTAATTCATAAACTTTTAATCGCATCATTTTTAACGGTATGTAACATGAAAAATGTTAAACAGCCGGGTTTTATCCCGTCGAACGAGCTGCAAACGTAATCTAGGGGAATTACACGTGAATAATGTAACCAGAGGATCAACGGTGTATATTCTTCCTATGTCTTTTCTCACTAATCCGGATGTCGCAGTCCTTAAACGCCTGATGTTTATTTTGATTCCAACCTTTCTTCGTTCATTATCATTTAAACAACACGAGATAATGTTTTTAATTAATTCTTAGGAACTTCTTTACCGTTATGAAGATGGTATTTTCATTTTGAAAGTTCTCGTGTTTTTAGAGGTATTAAATCTAGTAACTTTTTTCTAGTAATCTAGCCGAATAATTCTGAATAACATTTGTTTTTATTACTAGACGAAAGGACGCTTTATTTACCTATGTTTTAAAAATAATGAAATGAATTATTCTGACGATAACTCGCAACTCAATTTCAACTTTTATTATCTATCGCGGAACATCGTTGCGGGATAAAAATTATGCATAAGCTCAAAAAGTAAATCGATCAAACTCGGGGCAAATGCATCTACATTTTAGTTTCTAAAAGTGATGGATGCGCAGGTGTATAGTAATTTCTTTGGCGAATCGGTTTATCAGATAAGGTTTCGAATAAAATTGATGATTTTTCTCTCATTAATTACTTTTGCCTCCGAGTTCTAATTATTAATTATTTAAAATAATACTTTCATTGGAATTATTTATAAATGTCTTGATAGAATTATTCGTAATCACAGGATTTATATGTAATCTTGTAGATTTTTTGCATATTTTAATTCCTTTCTCAATATTTAAGAATTACTTTCAAGTGCTAGAAAATTTCTATTTTCTTGAATGCAGAATTTCATAGTGATTTCTAGTTTTCCATTTCTCCCAATTTTACTTAAATTTATATTTATATCAATTATATTAAATTCAATGAAATATCCCTCTGTACCTATAAGTATAATTCATTTCACATAAAATTTCCTTCAATGTCGAATGAAAGTTCCCGTTCTAAACCCCTTTCTATACAACATAAATCCGCTTTTGTAGCAGAGGAAAAGTCGGAAGAGCAGCGAAGTTCTCTGATCGAAGTCCATAATCGTATCACGTAATTACACGTTACCTGATCGCATATTGTTCACCATGATCGGTAAGGAATTACGGATGGTTCAGATTCATCGATCACGAACCTCTCACTAAACAATAGCATCGTGTTTAGGATTAGCAAAAAGCCTCCTAATCAAGTGAAATATATTTCTATTTGCTCTTTTTTCATTTATTCTTTTCTACCTTTCGTCCCCTTCATTATCGTTGGTTCCTCCTGCGACTTTTTTTATCTCTCTTTTTTTTCTTTTTTTTTTTTTTTTTTTTTTCGACACACACATTTTATTCTTCCTTCACCATCAGACCCTCGGACGCAATACTTCATCAAATTAATTAAAAATATTAGTAAACTGACAAGTTGCAAGTTGATAGACCTTACTTTTAATAATTAATTTAATCTTTATAATTTTCTCGTAGAACACATTGCAATAGATGGTTTTGTCATTGTCGTCACATAGGACAATCTAGATGCTTTGTAATTTCTAAAGCTTATTTACAATTCCTCAAAAATCAAATTATTTTCAATGCAGTTGCTCGATTTGGCTACTCAAAGTGCTTCTTTATTATATATACAGGGTGGTTGGTAACTGGTGGTACAAGCGGAAAGGGGGTGATTCTAGGCGAAAAAAGAAGTCGAAAATATAGAATAAAAATTTTTCGTTCGAGGCTTTGTTTTCGAGAAAATCGACTTTGAATTTTGGCTCGGTACGCGTGCACTTTATCACGTCTCGTTATAACGGATCTCACTGTAGATCGTTGTCTCGATTGACTTTATTTTTTTAATTTAAAAAATTTTTTAATTTTTAAATTTTTATTCTATATTTTCGACTTCTTTTTTCGCATAGAATCACCCCCTTTCCGCTTGTACCACCAGTTACCAACCACCCTGTATATGTATATCGATTGTTTATATTTCACGTCATATCATTACAAATAGCAATTGGTACAGTGAAAAATATGTAGAATTAAAGATGGACAATGTAAGTGGTGGCTAAACGAAAGGCGGATTCATCGTCATTTTCGAGGTGGGTTTGGCGCGCGTGGAAAAAGTAGGTTGAGCGCCACTCGGCCTGCAGGACCGCCTAGTTTTTGTCGAAATCGATTTGTCGAGAAGGCGTACACGGATCGCGAACGTTGAGACGCTTCCGAGTCGTCTTACCCAGTAATCGTATAATCTGCTGTTATCAAGAATCTTGTTCACGCTATGCTCCGTGGAAAAACAAATACACCAACCATTCTAGAGACAAATATAGGAAACTTGGTCTAGGGGAATTTTTAGGGAATAACAAAATTAGAATTTAATATAAATGGTGGGTTTTTTTTAGAAAACTTGAATCTGATGTGGAATATACACCTCTTGCAAGAAATTGGATTTAGATGAATTTCCTGAGGGATCTCTAAGATTAGAAAGTAATTTGAAATATAAACATTTCGCAATGCGTCTACAGGAATTTTTAGGGATTTCTAGAATTACAGAGATGTAAGCTTTTAATTGCCATACGTTTGCAAGTTTTCTATTAGCCGCTTTTCTATTTCATTTTTATGCTATTTTATGTCTTCAAAAAGTCCTCGAAATACTTGTGATAATTATTAAAGTCTTCCTGAGGTTATACAGTTTGTTTTTAAGACAAATGTTATAGGTTCGATATTAATTACAATAATAGAAATCAATAACGGTTACACAACTCAGCTGAGGGCTAAACGACTTAGGTAAAAATCACAATGAAATGAAGAAAAGGTTGGCAACACGTGATTCAATAGATCTGAAGTATCGCGATTACAAAGATTGGCGGCCATCATAGGAAGAATGGCGTGAGATGGGTGGTGACAGAAGAAAATCGACTATGCGAATCTTGTTTACTCGATTCGAATGGAAATTGCAAACTCATTGCTTGCTTTGGGGAAATAGGACTAGTTTGCACCCGAAACTCTTTTTCCAAGCGAAATCAAGGATCATTTATTTTGGTGGCGGCCATTAACTTCTTACACTAACACCCCCGCACCACCGCAGCCATCATGAAAATTTGATCGAACACAAAATTCCATCGTCATGAATGAGGAAGACGCATGAATTATTCATTTTCATAATTAATTTCGCTTTGATATTTATTATTGATATTCCACCGCATCAATGTTTAATTAGCGACCATCTGCGTCTCCCATTTTGTTGATCCCATGTAATGATGGATTAGTGATTTTTAAACAAGTTTTTTTTCTCTTTTTTTTTAATAAAAAGTGATGGAAAATTGGGTGTGAATCAGCGGTGGAAAGTTCGGGAAATTCCATTGGGAAATTATTTTATTTGCTAGGTGTAACAACTATGTATCGACCTAAAGACGATGCAAATTTAGGAATAACATGAGGAAGATAAAATTATCTTGTCTGGATGATAATTATTTGCCACTTGTAATTGTAAATCAGCCCAAGATCGAGCTTATAAAAGAAGGAGTTTAAGAAAATAATTGTATATTCAGATAAGAAAAACAAGATGGAATAATAAATATTTAAACAAAAAAAATAGTTAATATATCGTCAGAAAGAGATTTGTCGTTCTCCGAGATACGATTAAGAATTCCTGAAATCTCGCAAAAAATTGCTTTCGTCTCTCATTACGTAAATACTTAAAATTCATAAATTACCAATACAACCGATTACTTTTATAGCAAGTTTCCTTCTATTCGACAGTAGATGATGTTATTTAATAACCACTGCAAAATGAAATTGTCGAGACATATCAGCTCATCGAGACGATTCTTCGATAATTTCTCGAATTTTCTCTACATTCTCACACTAACCTAAAGCCGTCAATTTCTTCCTTTTTCCTAACATAAAGCCGTAGTTTCGTTATATAAACCAATTAGTCCAATCGATTTCTCCTTTGTCAATCGGTTATCGTCGCAGAAATTAGAACGTCGAAACCGTGAGCTGTCATGGAACCGTGTCGATCATCGATTTCTCGATGATTCTTATTAATTAACGAGTCGCCGGTACGTAATCCTCCGATTGGAATTCAGGCACGCCTCAACATAAGCGTTCAAAGTAATTAACACGACAGTAGATGGATCTTGGAGAAACAAAAGAAAGATTTTAGTACGGATAGATAGGGGCAGATGGCGACGCGATTGCGCGTAGATTTCTCCGCGATCGGTCTCATCGATTCGTCGCATACTTCGCGGCTATCTTCCCTCGTTACGCGTGAGATTTTCGAGCCGCTGCGTGAATATTTCAGCGATAATACGCCATCTAAAATAGTCATAATTTATTCGACGAACCCACGCGACCGAGCGCCAGTAGTAATCGGTCTTTGCTCGATTAATACAACGTACAGTATCGTATTGATTAATCACGCGAGATTATGCCAATTACTAGATGGCTGAATAGTTCTATATTCTTATGAATTCGTGATTATTATGCTTATTGAATATCGATTATCTTCCATGATTTTTCTGATAGTTAAGTCAATCTAAGTATATGCATACATTTGTTAAAAAATACTACAGAATAACTTGTACTGCGATTTAGCTTATCACTGGGAGATTATATTTTATAGAGATTTTGTTAAGATATTGGCTCTAGGTAATTTTAGAGTACGCTGGCATTATAATTTGATATAAAACTTTAAATATATAAGACTTTTCTTTAATACAGTAGATTTAAGGGATTTTTTACAAACTCTAGGATTAGAATTTAATATAAAATGTACACTTTTTCCAATAAGCTGAAACTAGAGGGATTTTTAGAAAAACTTCATGGAAATTTGGGACTGGAATTTAATACAGTATGAAATATGAACCTTTTTGATTTCACTTTGATGAGATTTTTTTAAGGTTAGGTCTATCTGGAATTTTCAGGGCATACTAGAATTAAAATTTAATATGAAATGTAGACTTATTTTAATACATTGGAACTAAGGGCGTTTTAGAGAATTCTGGAATTAGAATTTAGTACAAAATATAGATTTCCTAAAAAGAAGTTGAGTTTGACGGAAGGAGTAGAAAATCTTAAGATTAGGATCTACAAGGAAATGTCGCATACTAATCACTGAAACGTGTTAATGGGCAATCCTAAGTCAGAGAATCGACGGAGAGAATATCATTTGATGTCTGTCGGCGAAAACCAGTTTCGTTGTTCGATTAAAAACAGGATTTCAGCGGGGAAAACTCTGTTTCCCGGCAACAGCATTATATTCGCAACTTTTCCCCCACCCCTTCCCTCCTCTACGCCTGCGTTTTCGTGGAAACAGGAATTCCATTAGAGCTTTCAAATCGGCTGACTCTTTCATCAGACAGGATCGATTCCACCGTCATCGTCTATTCGAATTAAAACGAGCCGCGCCGTTTCAGACTTCGCGGAACGTATCAATCTGCGCGCCGCCATTGCAGAAAGGGGGAAAAAAAGTCAGTCGCTGCAGTAAAATTAACAGAGATACGTCCGTAAAAAGAATTCGTGGAACTACGGTGGTACGAAAATAAACTTTAATAAATTCCTATTAAAATTTATTCAAACTTACATCTGAATATATTACAGTTTGGTCGTTGAACGAAATGAACATACACATTGGATTGTGTATGTAACAAAGTCCACGCTAATTTCTACGTTTAAAGAAATATTGAAAAAATTATTTAAGAGGCGTAAAAACACATGTATTTGAATTCTTTGGTGAAAGGTATAATAAAACTGTAGAGAAAAAACGCTCCTTGGTCATAAATATTTTTTATATGAAAATAATAACATGTGATACGATCTTTTAAGAAGACTCGAACGAAAGTGCCTAATGTTAATAAATATTTCAACGTTGAAACAGTTTCATAGCGATTGCATAATATCAGTATCGATTCTTCGTAAATTTATCGTAACACGTCGAATCGTTGAAGGTCTTGCGGTGGTGTTAAAGTTTCGCGCAACAGCTCACGGCATTTTGCACCGAAACTTGGCGACGAAATTCTACGGGCAATTTGCACGGTGTGTGTATAGGCTGGCGCGCAAGTGGGTCAGCCTCTTGGTATCCGCGTGAAAAAAGCTTAAGGCGCTGTCTGCGGCCGTTTCACTCGGCTCTTAACGCGTTCAGCGCAGCAGATAATGTCGACGTGAACCGCGTCTGATGCAGGCATCGCGAAAATTCCACTTGCTGTTTCGAGAATTTTTATCGATGTAATCGTCTCTCGCGAAGAAATGACAAAAAAACGACGACAAAAACATGGCAAAAAACGGAGACCGTATCACGTAGAATATTTAGTATGTAGCACTATGTTTTTCTAATAAATTATGCATTGATGTTTTTCTAAAGCAGGTCTTAAAGTATTTCCTTTAAGGACTGTGATAATTTTTTCTTTTTTCTTCCCACACAGTATCGCGTTTTTTTACATTTGCGAGAAATTATACTGTGTATGTGCATTGCTGGAGATATATCTTGAACTTTTTCTGTGGATCTTAGGAAATGAAGGTGATCACGTAGTTCTACGTGTTTTAAAGTTCGTATTAAATTACACTTTACATATAGGCTATACTATGCAGTGTTCTGTGCTTGATATTTCGGTATTAGGAATAGATTTCGAGAACTTTCTCTATGCAAATATTTTGGAAACTGGTCGTTACCACGTAGCACTGCGTTTTTTTTTTTTTTTTTACATTCGCAATAAATTACATTCTATGTAAGTCTTATCACGTTAATATCTCGTTAGAAGCGGCTCGTGTGGATTTTCACTCGAGAAATTAACATCAGCCTGTAGTACTAGGTTTTACAAAATGCACACCAAATTGCAGTGGAGAAATTACGGTTTGGTCGTTGGACGAAATAAACACATTTTCTTTTGGCAACGTATTAATAGCCCATCGATGGTGGTTCTCGCGCAATTGTGCCTGCGAACATGGTACAGACAGCAATCGATACGACGGGTACGTAGTCAAGTATCGCGTGAAACGGTAACCAATGTGTTAACACGCTGTCGGCCCAGAAATACGGAGGAAATGTTAACACTTTCACAACCGCCTACATAAGGGCAGAGAAAATCGCTGGGAACAGCTGCACGCTGTCAACTAAATTACTAATAAGGGAATCCATATTGTACTACGCATTATATTTACGTATCAAAATATTTGAAAATCAAATATTATAAAATAATCATGCTTGCTCGCTGCATGCATGTCTCGCATTCGAGGAAAAGGAGTTTGAAAATTTGTTAATACACCTTTGCTTAAGGGTTTGGACTAGTATTGCGTAAATTTTTCATTTCGCTTTAAATACAGTGTGACAGGGTTAATAGATTTTGCATAGATATATCGAAGGTGTTGATAAAATGTGAAAGGTGTTAAACTTTCTAATACTGTTGCTTTTGAATGATTCTTATATTATACCGATGGGTCGTTAGTGAGGTGAATTTTGTGTTGGTTTCACTGGTAGAGTAAGTGTGGTACCACTGAAATGGCGCAACGCGATTTTGCGGTACCGATACCTAGGCGAGGCTGACGAAAATACACCTCACCCGTTCCTTAATCGTCTGGCCTGCCTCTATCGAAGCCAAATCTATCCTGGTTAAGTGAAACGGCATAACATTGTCGCGGAAGGGCAATCCATAATTAATTTCCATAGTTTAATCATAAAACGTAGTTTATCATAATTCTTAGACGAGGCTGGGAGGAACTTTCCATTCGTTTCTTCATTCATATTCTTCAGAAGGAAGAAAAAAGGTTCTTCGAACTTCGTCAAACTTCATGAAATTGTGGTATCTTGGATAGAGAAAAAAATATTTATGAAGAAAGCGTTAAGCAAATTCCTGGAATTGACTTACATAACCTTAATCTTTAAAAAAAAAGGACAGAATTCAATAATGTAAATTTATAGAAAATAAATTGCAGATTGGTTAATAGAAAATTAGTTCTTAATAGTTTAAGCTTGGTACAACCGTGTTTCCTATCGAACCTAACCTCAAATCTCCAATAAAGTAGAACTGTATTACACAATTTGATAAAAGTTGATATACTATAGTTCATATTTAATCGAACTTTCTGAAATTTGTTTTGTTTAATAAGCTTTTTAGTATTTTAGTTTTTGAACAAGATAAAATAGTATTATAAAGTTTCATCTATATTGAACGATTTATCCGCAATTTAAATAAAAAGGTACGGGAAGTAAAATATTTTTCGTGGAAATATTTTATGGTGGAACAATTTTTACGTTTAGGAATATATATTCGGGCACGTCTGACCGCGTACTACCTCAAGCGTGTTCCGGACTGTCGATTCGTAAATAAATCGCGGTAGACGTCGCTAAATCACGTTTACTACATCGGTACTAGGGCCGCATCGTTTGGTGTTGCGATCGCGCAGCTTTGCACACACGCGACACATCCTGTCGCTCTCGAAAGACTGCTACGTGCCATTACCGGCTGACATGTTTGGACATCATTGTTTATAAGCGCTTTTACGCCGATCAGGACACCGCCGCTTCTGTGTACTAAACGCTAATTGATCAAAGGAAACAGTATACATCTTGTAACATCTCGTAGGCGATTGACGTACGTATTACTACATGTTATAGAAAGTGATTCTTGTCGATCATTTATTACAATAAAGTCGAATTTACACTGTCACATTTTGGAAGCACACGGTGGATGAACGCTGTTAGCATTCTTGTCACATACGCGGATGGGAATGAAACAGTGTAAATTCGGCTTAACGAAGACCAAAATTACGATGTGAAATAGATTGAATTTATGTTAATTAATCCTCAATAGTATCATTGGATCATAAATGATTCGTATATTACATTTAAACTCAATAGTATACCATGATACAATACTATAGTATAATACCAAATTTCAGTGATGATATGGTAATATAGTGATACAGTACTACATCTATCTAAAGATTTTCAAAAAATTCCTACAAATATAAGGCACCATTTACCATAAGGCACATTAGCCTCTCTGTCTCTCTTTCTCTCTCTCTCTCTCTATGGCTTTATGCCATATTTTAAAACTTAATTAAGCCTCATAATGATGTTACGACTTCCAATAAATGGAGAAACGTTATACACAAAACGTGACAGAATGATAAAATCCCGAATGTGCAGAATGAAGCTTGGAAGAAAGAACCGTATCGATCTTTCAAAGTCCCGCAGAGTTTCGTTAATCGACGCTTGAAGAGCGTTCGAGGGAAGAATGACGAGGTACGATCGATAACACACGGACGTCGAGTCGCTGCTCGATACAGAAACCGTATATATATACGCGAACGATGGTTCTCTGGTTGAGAAGTGCGCGGTGCAAATACCTCAAAGGGACTCTTGACGATTTTCATAAAATGCCACTGTTTCTTGGCCGCTTTGGCGCGCATAGTGCCGCCATTAATGTTGCGCGGCACCGGAGCTAACCTACACACCTCGGGCGCAACTTCCCCTACTTCAAATTTTAAATTCGAGACACGATAAAGCGAGATCAAAGCAAAACGAGATTCGAGACGAAAGAGAGAGACGGTAATTACAATCTGAAGATCCTAGCGACTATAATAACGCGAAACATATATATAATTCGTTCGGAACGTAGTATGTAATACGTTAATAACCTGAGCGATAGTTTTATGAACCGGCGAGAGAGAAAGGCAATAACAAAGGCTATTCTATATTTATTTGTGTGTATCTTGTGCGAGGTATGCAATGAGATTGATTTATTTGCGTCATGTAACCACTTTCATAACCTATTATTATTAGGTACAGTAATGGCTAGGGGTCTAATATGTAATGAACGAGATATTAATAAATATGAAGGCTATATGTATTTCTTCCGAAAGAAACACAAACTCTACCGACGATAGCGTTTACTGAGTAGTATGTAAAATATTGTTATGTAACAAAGTTATTCATATTCTTTTAAAGGAAAATATTCCTTTAACGAAAGACCGTTATTTTTATAGGAGATTTATTGAATTGATTTGAAAATATTATATCATCCCCTTGATAAAAATTTCTCTAAATCCACGAGTGAACTAAAGAATGAAGATTCTTAAATCACGTATATTGATGAAATATTGTCAGAAAATATAGGGAATTATCAAAAACTTTTGACGACCAAAAACAAACCTTAACCCTCGATTGATATTGTTGCGTTGTAGATAGCCATGATAGTTTAAGTTTTTAAATGTGTGTTATACGTAGTTCTAGGATATTTAAATGTAATAAATGGATTCTATTTTATGAAAAATATAGAATAAAAGTTAAAGTAATGGACTGTAAAGTAAAGTGACTTATCAGTATTGCAGTATGGTACTATATGTGCCACTGTATTCACGGTATTACTATGCTAGAATGTACTATGAAAATGTATTTATTAAGTTGTAACGTATATTATTCCTACACGATAAATTCAAAAACACGGTACAATCCAATACTATTTTGCCATTTCTGGCAACGTATCAATTGATAAAAAATACTAAAGAAGTTCTCGATATGTTTTTTTGAAATTATTATACACTATGTATAATATCTGCAAAGCTTAAAAGCTGGCAATGGATTTTCGACAGTATTCACAAAATACTCTCGAAACAGAAGGACGCTTGAGCGCTTTTGCAGCTCGCGCGCGCGCGCACGCCGCGCCCCGGACAAAAGGCAGGCTTCTCCGCTTTTGTACTCTCTCTTCCCGTCGTTCCTGCGTCTATTTCCGTCTTCGTCGCTCGAATACGGTTGGATTTCGTGACGCCGCGAGCGAATAGGGAATAGTTGAAGAAAAGGAGAGAAAAGAGTCGAGGGTGAGACTGAAAAGAGAGAAGTTCCACGAAATTCGTGTTCGACAAGGATGAAGTGTAATGGTGGAAGAGAGATGGTCGAAGTAAATGAGAGGATAGGAGAGCAGAGCAAGGGCGAGAGAAGTGGTTCCTCACCGCGAACAATACGAAATATCTTCCGTGAGAACTTTTCCCTTGCAAAACCACGGGGACTCATGATGTTCGGTTGCAAAATCTCACTCCATATTCACTCACTAAATTTTCTAATCCAGATATACTTAATATTTTCTATGATAATTCGCAAAATATTATCATTTCCCCTTTATTTGAATGTATTTTAATTGGAAAGTAAATTTTTATACTTTCTATTGTAGACGATGATTAGATCAAGTAATGGTTGCAAGAAACAACCGGAAGTCATCTTCAAGTGACAGAGCAAAAGAATTACGAATAATAAAAGATAAATATTATATTTTTATATTATTGTTAACTAATTTGAGAAGAAATTGGCTGTAAAGAATGATTTATTTCTCCGGATAGAATTTGCTGTTTTAATCGAAGAATCACGGTGATACACAGTCGACGCTGAAGTTCTAGTTTCTTAATCTTATCGCGAAGTATTGAACTTGATAAGGACTGGGCAGCCGAAGTGGAGCATGGTAAATCATTGTACTTGTGCTACGATTATGAGTCGAGTTTCGACCGTAAATTTCTTTTCTGTTGCTAACAACAGTTGTAAATTTTGAACTAATAACTTCTTCGCTTGGAAATTTCTTTTTTGTGACTTAAGGGTTTAAGACTTTAAGGGTTGAAAGGAACGTTCCAGTTCTGTCGAATTTTCCTTAATAAAATTGTTTCCTGAATGATAGAATTCTGGAAACTGAAAAACGAATTTAATTTTCGTGGAACTCTCTTTCAATTTTTTGTCTTTTTTAACTGTAGGAAATAATTCAACTTACGTTGTATTTTTTTTTTTTTTAAATTGGTATTACGTAAGCGAAAGAAATTTAATTTTCATAGAATGTATTTTTAAGAATTTTTTCTCAAGAAAATAAATTTCATGAAAAATAAACAAATTCGAAAATGAAGTTTGAAATGATCGATCACGAAGTCTACGTATAACCATCTGCAAACGAGGAATATTCAAGCGGGAAAAAATTGCTGGAGCAGTTGTTCGGCTAAAGAGGATGCAAATGAACTATTCACGGTACTTGGAACTAAGTAAAAAGAAGCTACACGTAAGAAATTCTTTAGAAGAAAAATAGTAACAGAGAAAAGACTAAAAATGAACTTCATTTATTCAGGATTTACCAGCTAATGGGCCTTGCTGAAACTTCGCGTATTATTAGAATTAATTCGCAAACACTAGAAATATCAAAATTTCGAAATTCTTATTTTTTTAATATTTTAAATAATTTTTCGAATATTTCATTTGTTCGAAATATTAGATTTATTCAGGGTGTATAAACTGTATGCAATGATACGAATTACTGTATCTAGGTATAGTCTGATAATATGGCGTCGTGACAACGCTTTGAAAGATAACATTTTGCCCTGATTGACGATTAAGCAAAATATCCACTCTGTTTATTTTTAAACACCGTATCCTACGCGTAATGTTAGAAGCGTCTCGATATACTTGTTAATCTGTCCAAGCTTGTTGAAACAAAACAATTTTCACAAATATTCGACACTATAATATATATTATATGATAATAATAATAATTTCAATGGCGAGAATTTTGGGTCGTAATTGGATAAATATTCAAATGTCTGTAAATCATTAATGTTGCTGTAAATTTTAAATTCGATTCTTTGGCCTACAAACCGTATAATAGTTTAAATTAATCTCAAAAGCAAATTTGCTTAACAATGTTAAAGTAGTGAATATTGTGTTTTATACGGTTCACTTCGAATGTGGATAATTTTCAGCCATTTTATAGCGTTAGAACTGCATAACAGTATACATTTCCTATTTCAAAGTATTAAAGCAAATAAAAAATCGAGACCTAAATAAAAATTTGTTTCACCCTCCAAATATTCCACCGAGCGCTTTGAATATATCACATATTTTAGCTTTGCGTGCATTCTGTACATTTCTGTATTTCTAAATCTCTCATAAACGCATAAACATCTATAGCTTAGATATTGCATTTGACCATCGATATTAAAATAGTGACTATATATGTTTTCTCGAATATTTTGCACAGTTAGTTCGTTTTATATAGTTCTATGTTGGTATGGTGTAGTGAGCTTTCGTTGTATTGTAGCCATGAGACTCATACACACTCGTACACAGATACTATTCACACGTACATTGTAGTATACGTCAGAAAATACGTGGGTTCCAGCAGCTCGACTATGGCCGACGACGTGTCGACTTCGATTCTGGTTAAACGGCCGTCAATTTCTCGCGACTGTTTATGGTTACTCATCCTAGAAATCCTGAAAATCGCACAAGAAATTCTTTACCTTTGACATTCGAACATTTCTTTCTTTCTCTATTTCAAAAACAAATTCTGTTGTCGTCGGTGCAATTTTTTTCGTTGTATTTGTGGCTTGCAGATAAGATCAGAGATAAAGTTTCGTGTTTTTAAGAGATTCTCAGACTATACTGAATATTATACTGAATACATAATCATATTTTAATATCTTATTTCACTTTTATTGAAAATGTATTGCTTTTATATTTAAAAAATTATTTGTATGTGACTTGTCTGTATTAAGTTTTTATTTTATGGCTGGTATTTTTGTAGATTTTATAGGTTGATTTACAACCGGCTGATTCTCTGAGGATGTTGTAGAATTTTTTATGTTTACATTGTAGAAATGTTTATGACGTTTGAGATACTCCCAAAGCTTAGAGTAGCAGTTAAGGGTTAAATAGAAAGCTCATCGTCACTGGGGAAAGTGTACGTCTCAAAGTAGAAAATCACGCGCTCAAAATAACACCCTGTCTACTCGGGTTACGCTATTTTGAGCACTGCTCGTACTACCTAAACTGGACCACTGAATTCAGTAAAAATATACTTAACCCTCAACTTGTATCGTTGGGTTATAGACGATACACACTTTAGGTTAGATTATCCAATTGTATCAAAGTGCATATTGTCATCACTATTGTTAATCTCTTTTTTAATTCTGTACAAAATATCTGTCAGAAAATTCTCCAAAAATGTTAATATTCTTTTTTCAAATTCATCGATGTTGCTCAAACTCTTTCTCTTTTTAAATCTAACCAAATATCATGCGAATCAAGTAATCGTAACCAAATAACCTAAATTATTTCATTAGGATTTTTAACGTGTTTCATAATGTAGAAAATGTAAGAGATGTTGGATTGTTAAGTGCAAACACATTTCTATCTGAATTACTGTCTCGCTCGCTTTACTATGCTTAAGCCTATTCACCCTGACAGCAGCACTGTTCCCTATGTACTTTTTCACATTGACATTTCTCTAGTCCCGGAAACCGACCGCCATTATAACAACAGTTACAACCGGGTCCCTTCGACCTTGCTTTATTTCAACCAATAAATCAGGGTGACAGCCGTAATAAAGGTTTCAACTTTCCGGAGGTCGGTATAAGTGAAAATATTTGAAATAATATAGAGGGTGTCAAAAAGATTTCGAAAATTTTTAAGAGGTTATGGTGTAAAATTAATTGAATGCATGCAATTTTGTATTTATGTACACATACACATACATATTTATCGTACACATACAAGTTATATCAAAATGATATCTATTAAATAAAAATAAATAATTGCAAAGAATGTAAAATTCGAAAAGTGAGCATTTTAGAGTATAATTATTATTATAATTATATTCCTATATGTATAATATTGCATTAAACAATTAGAAATAGAAATATAGGATACAACTATACAATACAACTATTACTATTTAGAATAATTTTAGACTAACTACATGTTTAACTGTCTGAATAGCTGTATGTCTACAATATCGTACGAAAAAAGGAAAATTAAAGGAGTGATAGCAGAAATCATAGCGACGAGCGAAGAGAGATAAGGAAAATAGCTTTATGATTAGTCAAATCGTGTCAAGTGTCGTTTTTTTTTTTTTCTTCGAAGCCCGCAATTATCTGGAAGGTCAGTTTTGCTCCATGCTTGCCTTGTCAGAAGTTAAATTTCTTGATTATACTCGGCGATCATGAATTCCCATCGAACGTGTATTCCGCGTGACGTTCGCATAAACGTAGACTCGCGTGTCATTGGCAAAGTATGCTTATATAACCTGCACGTGGCCGGCTTGTTTATTTTCACGGATCCCAGTAAAAAAGCACATCAACTTTTCAATGTCTCCGACCTGCTAGTAAGGTTTGCGTATATCCTATTGTAACAAATCTGTATCACTATTTACGATTTTATATTTTACCCTTAATCAGCTATTCATTTGTCATCATTTTCTTCCATTTCGACCTTTTATCGAGTCACGTACGTAAGTTAAACGTTGTTATATATTTTGTACCAATATATATATATTCTTTTTCAACATTCTGAATGGAAGTAAAACAAAATTATATGTTAACTGAAATTCCTCAGATTTTAGTACCAGTTTTTAATGTTTTTCTCCTTTCTCTGTTTTCTTCACTTTATGACGTTGAGAATTTTCAAAGTATAGTCTTTGTAAGGTTAGAATTAAAGAATAAGGCGATATTGTTTTCAAGAGGTTAGCTTTATATTTTTACAATTTGACTATAGTTTGAGAATTTTCAAAATATAAATTTTATATGGAAAAAAATCAGAGGGATTATATTCTTTACCAAGAAATGAAAAGTCGAAAATCATGCTTTGAAAAATTACCAAATTTTAATAGTATTTTTACTTTTCTTCTTTTATTAACCTCAAAATTCTCTGTAGACGTCGATTTTTAGGAATAGAAGGATTCGATGGTGAACAACTGTAGGAAGTCTATCGGAAATCGATTAATATCAATTAACACGTCGTTCGTCATCGATTATGAATGGTTCGGACCACTTAGCAGCCGTGATAATGATTGTAATTATAAAGCGGCTGATAAGCATCGTTTAACGACCGCTAGTTGTTAAATATCACGTGACGTGACAAAAGCAGTAGCATGTTGATTAATTAATAACTCCATAGTTGATCGATCGCTTAGACAGAATGCTAATTTTGAAAAATAGTCCAATTATTCTCTTTCAATAAATATAACGAAAAAATAAAGCATGAGAAATGATTGAAATAAAATTTTAGCATCTAAAATTCTGCCAAAAGAAAGTAAATAAAATTTATCAACAAGATCTTCATAAAATAAATAGTAGTCCAAAAAGGAATCCATTTTTTCTTGATGTCTTTCAAAGAAAAGTATACACACGAAATTGAAAACATTGAAATATAAATATTATCTAGTCTAGGAATAATGCAAACTTTGACACGATGTTAAGAATCCATATGTACTGTGTATGTATGTGTATATATTTATTAGTGTAGCGTGTCTCGTATCCTATTGCAATCTTTGTTTTCATAAGTGCACGATTGGTTGGGTTTCTTTCGCCTCCTTATCTGTTTCTTATGTCTATTTGCAGCGACTCCATATAATATTTCTAGCTTTGGTTTGTCATGGCTTATTCTATCTTATTATACTACCTTATAACCTATTTCTTTATCGCAGCCTACTTCACGCTATCGTATACCCATTTTTTAAATACTGTCTCTGCATCATTGTATTCTGACGTTTATTCGCGGGTTTTTCAACCAATTTTCTCCTACATACGAAATCCAAAATATTGAAATATATAGAAAGTTGTTTAATTCAATAATAAATCCAAAATTTGTTACGCTTACCGTAAAGAAACCAACGTTTGTTTAAGAAATTGTTTATCGTAAAAAAATATTTAATTAAGAAATTATCCAACGTGAAAAAGGATCGAAATTTTGCCACAAAATTGTTTAACGGAAAAAGAAATTCGAACTTTGTTAACACGATGTTACAGGATGGATTATAGATCGAAAGAGAGAGGGGTGGGCTACGTGTTTTCATCGGCCCTATAAAATATCTGGGCTCGCGAGTTTTCGTGATGATCGCCGGAAGCGTAAAAACTCACCGGGTTGTACATGAACTCTAAATAAGCCGCTGCTGTGGCAAAACGTGGCGCGATCACCTCGCAGCCAACTAATAAAGCTCGGTATAAAGTAACCATCAAGCGGTGGTTTTATTCAATGATGCCAATGACACACACGGCACGTCATGTTCGTTCACAGTGGCTCTCACCCTCGAAAATACCGCAGGAACTTGGTTATCCCGATTGGTTTCCTATTAACGCGTTTTCGTCCTCTCTTTTGTCTACATAGAAACACTTTACATTGATTGATCCACTTCATAGGGAATTTTGATTCGCTTTTGGGGAATGATGTGAACAATGGCGGATTATGGCGGGAGAAATTTTTATTGTGGCGTCGCTTTTAAAATTATATCGTATTTTTTAAAAATCATTACTGTTTTTTATTATTCCTAAATTATTTCATCGTTCCAAGCTCAATTTGAATATCACGCTTTACAGAATTCTTTCATTAAGGAACTGCATCTAGAGGATTTCTTAGGGATTAACTCTAGATGTAGAATTTCCTAACTTGTCTTTTTATTGCAAGCTTTCTATGAACCTTCGAATGTCAGATTCACAAACAAACTTGTATTTATGGGATAAAAGAGGTTTCTCTGTTTAAGTGGTAGAACAAATGAAAAAATAGTTTGCTTTTAATTAATGCGAAGGATGGCTGGCCAGGCGAGTACAAAATGGAGGCATTTAATCGATATCACAGTCACTTAAGCGTGTCTTCGGAAAGCAAAAGAAAGAGAACGAAAAGAAACGAAATGAAAGAGAAAGGGGGGAAAATGGAATGGTTCCAGTAATAGTGGTGCAGTGCAGACTTTTCCACAGTGGAATGTCGCGTTTCAACATTCCAGGCAAACGCTGTGTAACCCTCTGTAATTCTTTGATTTATAGAGATTCAGTGTTTAAACTCGACGCCTCCTGTAAATGGCATGCGTTATACCGTGCTAAACGGATTTCGCCATGCAGGATCACGTATAGCCAATACCAATTTTTCAATCAATATCGCCCTATTTGACAAGAACGTCCCTATTGTTCGCAAAAAGGTACAATTAAAATAAATGTAAAATTTTATATAGAACAGTCACTATAACAATATAAATTATATTATAGATAGTAATAATAATAATTATATACAGGGTGGTTGGTAACTGGTGGTACAAGCGGAAAGGGGGTGATTCTACGTGAAAAAAGAAGTCGAAAATATAGAATAAAAATTCTTTTTTTTATTTAAAAAAATTTCTTTTTTTTTTTTAATTTTTCTATCGAGACAACGATCTACAGCGAGATCCGTTATAACGAGACGTGATAAAGTGCACGCGTACCGAACGAAAATTCAAAGTCGATTTTCTCGAAAACAAAGCCTCGAATGAAAAATTTTTATTCTATATTTTCGACTTCTTTTTTCGCGTAGAATCACCCCCTTTCCGCTTGTACCACCAGTTACCAACCATCCTGTATATATGACAGTAATGAAAATGAATCTAGTCTTTACAATATTTCTGAATATTTCTAATCATTTTACAACAATGCAAATAATTCTCTAAATTGATTTTTATTTTTATTTTTCTATAATGTTGAAATTGAGACTTGCAATTTTGTTTTCAAGACCAAAACTGGCGCGCTAAGATTAGAGTAATGGGCGTTCCTATGTGTTTCAGGTCTATGAGAGTTTTATGGTGGTCACTATCTCACCCTTTCCGTGAAACATTTGAACGATTGTTTTTCTTCTCTTGAAGTTGTCTTCTCGCCGTACCGCTATATTTAGAAATGCACAATGCCCAACCAGAATTTCTACTTTTTAACCAATTGGAAATGCCAAACTATTCTGAGGGATCACCAACCTCACCGAATAGGATGTGTTACAGCAAAAACATTTAGCGAAATAATTTTTTAATATTCATTTCTTATAATGTTTAAGAGCATTGATTCTATGTATTCTTCATTTTTATCTCTATTACGATCTTAATCTTAATCTTAAAAACTTTGTTTAAAAATTTCTTCAAACATCTAAAGATGTTGATTGAAAAGGATATGATAATTTATCATAGAAATTCGAAACCTTCAATAGTGTTAACTGTTATGTAATGTGAGATTGTAATTCAGAATTATCTGTTTGTCATTACTTTTGAATCACCCAATACGTGTCAGTTTGCTCAGGTTTCTTCTTCATCGTTACACTGGTGGAATCACTTCTACTTGACATATATACATCACTATCATATAGCAAGCCTCTCCAAGAGTTATTATATGTAAATATCGATCGATAAAAATCCACTAAAACACCTAACAATTAAAAATTTCGAACTACTTTCTCAACTGTACTTATATATCAGCTGTCAAGTAAAAATGTGTTTCTTTGAAAAATTGAATGGTTGCCTGGACTATTGGCAAAGAATCAAAATAAGAACAAGTGTCTTCCCTTGATAAATTTCATATTTGCTGCAACTAGAGACAAAATAAAAGAAGGAGGAGGAAACATGGCTAAGGCAGTGACTATGGCTGAAAGTGTCATTTCTCGTGTAATACCATGGTCGTCCCCGTGTCGAGTAGCCGTACCATGTACCAATGTCGTGACCTGTTGAGACCAGCATCACCGAGGTGGTAGCATCACGCAGTTCAAATAGTCTCCTAATCCTGTGAGATTGAGCAGATCTCTCTTGCTAGATAGAAGTAACGGGGAGAGCGGGTGAGAAGCCGTGAAAGAGAGAGGGGGAGTGACTATGCACGTTGCCTTGGCTCTGGACCAAGCCACGAAGAGCCAGGGTCGTTTCGAAGTGGTTGGGTGCAGAGCCTATGCCAACGCCTACCGAATCACTGGTCTGCGCTAGCAAATATCGAATGCGCCTCCGGGGCGATTAGTGGTTTCGTTGGCGTTTCGAAGACGTGGGATCATCGTGGCGAAAGTAGATTCATCGATCTTCCGGTTCGCCACGAAGTCGTAGGAAATCGTTTGGTTCCGCTTTCGTGACGAAAATTTGCGGAAACTCTAGTTTTTCAGGCATTTCTCCTTAATAATTGCGTTTTATGTCTTATACTTGTCGATACATCTAGGCTACTTCTCAGAATTAAAACCTAGCTTTAATTTCTTTTCTTAACACGACTTAGTTTTACTATTTGTTATTTAACCAATAAACGTGTAACTGTGTAGGTATACATTAACATATTGACTTCGTTTTCTTTTTATGAATTGATATAGTTCTGTTTTTACGTGAATATTGTGTTTCTGGGAAAGTATACAGCTATTTATATACATATCTATCTGACAGACTTAGTTTTCGATCAACTCGAAGCGTTTACAGACGATCGTAAGTAAATCAGTTTCGTTCATATTTGAAAAAGAGTCTCCAACAACAGCAATATTCCACTAATGAGAACCACTGATACGAGGTCTTGCTACGGTTCTCAAGAAGCGACAAGACTAATAACGGGCTGGCAGCGGTCGCAATTATGACCATTATGCGAAGTGCAACAGACAATGCGACTGGTATCGCTGATGGACGATGATCCTTGATGTACTATATATATCATACTATAGTTGAGAACCACTATTGAATCACACGGTCCCAATGGCATTAAGCTGCCAGGGGCCATGACTGTTTGTTCGTACAACATTCCGATAATATGGAATGTCTATCGTTTCACGGAGATTGATGGTAATGGCGGTGGAAATTTGCGACAGAGAGCGCCACTGTGGCCTTGATGTTATGGCTGCGCGTGCGACATAAGAATGGCCGCACTTTGTTTTACCGTTGTTTGTCTTTCGATCGAATAATAGTGCCTCGTTCTATTGACATAAGATGAAATCTTGTATCAAAATAGTTTGAAGTGAAACTTAATCTATAACTGGAGCATCGAAGCTTAACTTTCTTTTATCATTAATATATTATTAATAACGATTGTAAAAATATCATTCTACTATTGATAGCTGTTATTAGATACCGTGCGATAACTAGCATTATCTAAATATTGTGTAATTTGGTGTACGACACGCTGCATAAGCTTCTAGGCTACACAATTATCGAGAGAGAACAGATTAATAGCGATAAGAAGCTACTTCAAACAATTCTTATCTCCTAGCATGTCCAGTGACGATTGTTTGAAAAAGTCTCTATTATCCACAAATAATTATTTGTTATCTCTCTCTCGAACGACAGTGTGGCCAGTTACGGCTGATTGGGAAACATTTGCATATCGGGTGTTTAAATTGCCGTTGACCCTATCGTAATAAAGTCATAAAAATAATTATTATAAAAAAGCTGATATAACTTAATTTTATCAGAAACTATGTATCTGCATCAGTTATTTAAGTAAATTGTTAGTAAGATTGTCGTAAAATGGTTAGAAAAATAACTATTCCACATATTTGAAAACATTAACCTAACCTAATATAATTACGAAATAATATTGAGTCAAAAAGTTAATATTAATAAAAGTTAATATAATATTTAAATATTCAGAACTTAAATTGATTGAATGTCCTATGATAATTTCTTATTAACTTTCATTTTAACTTTAGTTTAAGTTTTTGATAATTTCTTAGGAAAATTAACGTAATTTAATTTGGATAATTATTTCTGCTCGACGAAAGTATTGAAATGTTAAATTGAAAATTAGTAAAAAGTTATTACGAGGCTGAGAATCACTGTATGTGTTCCTACGCGGTCTCGATGATACGAGGAGAGGTTTCGCGAGCTCTAGCCGCCTTATATATCGCGATCCTCGTCTACGTATCACCGTGAACGTGCCTCCGCAGTCTCATATCACCTGTACGATACTGTTACTCGATTA
This sequence comes from Bombus flavifrons, assembly GCF_040668555.2. Classification (NCBI taxonomy): domain Eukaryota; kingdom Metazoa; phylum Arthropoda; class Insecta; order Hymenoptera; family Apidae; genus Bombus; species Bombus flavifrons. Next base: position 8,144,589 of record NC_138457.1, on the reverse strand, counting down.
TACCAGATCTCCCGCCACTTTTTTTCCTAGTTGAATGATGCGCGGAATTAGATGCCTCTGCTTTCTATGCTTATTGAAACTAGGTATCAGGTGGATGGCAAACTATTTCGAAATTCGATTTTATATTCGTTCACGGAACCAATATGGCTGCCAGTGGAGTAAAAGTGGGATTTTCGTGGTAAAATATTGGTATTGTTTCTTACGTGAAAATAGACAGGAAATTGGATGGAATTTAAATTCCCAGTAATCTCGATAGTGGTAGGTTAAGTTCAAATCTCCATAACGAAAAATTCATGCTATAGTTAAGGAGATACTGGAAGAAGGAAGTGACACTACGGGAATAGTTGGTTTCAGACCTTTGTGAATAGAAACACATCCTATATCATTATCAAAACAGCGACGTTATCTCGTTAATCCTTTGCGTCCTTTTTATTGTTGCTTTTCTTTTACTGGTGTTTTTTTTTTAATGAAAATGCATTTTATACAAATTAATTTTGTACTCAGGTGCATATATGCAATTGCTATGGACCATTAACAATTATGAAATACAAATGCATATATAAAATTCTGTAGAAATGATATTTTGTAATTAATATCAGGATTTTAGAATATTTGGTCCATGGCAGTATTTTAATGGCAGTGGTGTTTCAAAATACTCTCAATATGTAGAAACTTAGAAAGACGAAGAACAGATTCTAAAATTCTATTTGATAAATGTTTCAGGAGGATACGGCACATGGTCTCGCCTAAATGGTGGCTCTAAGGAGTCCTATAAGAAAGCATGAGGGAAAGAACGCCCTCTGCCGACGACACCCCGAAGAGGGCCCCGCCAGCACCACCCAGAGGTTAGTTCCCATAGTCTTGACCCTTAAAAAGAATTGCTTGTTTAATGTAACACGTATAATCGTAAAAGTGGTTGGAAGTGAATTTTTAACTTCTCTGATAGAAATCTGATCGGTAATCTGAGTAGCATTATTTTTCCAACTCACGAGACTTCACGTGGTTATGTGAAGTTAGAAGTTTCCCCGTTGTGTACTTCACCTTTTAGATTCAGTAAAATGAAACTCACGGAAGTTAAGAACGTTGCCCTGCCTAAATTGTGGTTACTATGGTAGTGTGTTAATTACTTCGTGCCTGTTGTCATTGACATAACCTAATTTCTAAAATCGACCCATGTCCACTCTTTCGACATAAATTCGTCCTGTGTTTATATCCATTACAATATATGTTATATGTTATATATATGTACATTGATTTGTACAAAAAAGGTAGGATGAATTTGTGTTCCACTATTATAGTCAAAATGACCTGATATCCAAAATCAACCCTTGTGAAACATACATCTTTTTATTAACAATCCTTACAAAAAGTTTTCTACATCTCAGAAGAGAATCCAGTCCTAAAAGGCTCCTTCTATAATTCGACATAACCTAAACAAGAAAAAGCAATCTTTTTCGTCCAATATCTACTCAGACATATTCTAATCATCCTTCAGGCCACATTCGCATGACCGTAATGTTCCTCAGCTCGGGGATCGCGTTCGGTCTAAAATTATCCGCACTCGAGCCGCGATTCACGAGGCTGCAGCCGCTAGACGGGTGGCACGACTACTTTCGAAACACCCTGTTTGTGCGCATAGACGGCGCGTTTCTGAATGATGTGTTATGTAATAGGAGCGCACAGGTTGCAGGTTGCAGCGCTCGGGTAGTATGCGCACGCGCAGATGCGTGCAGACGTCACGCACCGCAACTAGCGATAAGCCAGCGATATTAACCCGCGATAACGTTCGTCGAGCAGGTTATAGATGAGTATGTGTGCCACTGAACTGTCATGCTCACCGATAGGGGCCTTGAAAGCAAGTTTCATGCAGTCACCTTCGCTAGTGCCTTCTTTTCTTTTCCTTTTATACTTTGGACAGATCCATGGAAATTTTTTGAATCTCCCGCCTATTCCTTATATACAGGACGTTTCAAAGACCGTGATCAGTTGTAAGGGGAGAAGTATGTGATTTAGATATCTTAAAAGCAGTTTATAGTGGTCATTGGAAAGTTATTTTTGCATTGGGTGTTCTTGTACATATAGGCTGTTTCAAAAATATATGTGTAATAATATATGTGTAATAAGGATATTGCTAGAGACACTTCTGTAATATAGTTTAAAAATGAGCTGTTAATCTGCAAATTGTCTCAAAGATTGTTGTGTAAGTTAGATGAAGTGTTCTTCAGTTGATTACTTTTGAATATACAGATATTATTAATTTGTTCAATTAATAATACAGGTAAAGTAATATATTTGGACTTTCTCCAAAACAATTTTTTCTAGTTTTATATTACGTCTTAATGTAGAAATTAGCTTTCGTTTTGCAAGTTGTTTTAAAGACTGTAAATTGAATTAAATGAAATACTTTTCCTCAACGCTATAAACAGTTCTATAAAAGTCACTGGCAAACAATCGCTAGAAAGTTTCTGTTCCCAAGATAAGGAAGCGAAAACGTGTCTATATCCACATGTTTAATAGTATCATCTTTCAGATTTAATATGGTGGGTGTTCCAGATCTATTATAGCCTCCACTGACGATGGCTAAATTAGAATTTTCCCAGAGAATATATCCTCAATTAAGATATTCTTAGAATCATCTAATTCAGTGCCAGAATTACCATTTTCCTACAATTGTCCAGGTCTAGGTTACTGAGCTACATTATTATTTGCCACTAATACTGTCACCCATTAATAACTATGTTTTCTTTAAAAAAATGACTAAAAGAATACTTAAAAAAATCAAAAAATCAACAAAAATGCATCATACTTTGCTGTTAAAAACTTTTTGTTAACAATTTATCTCATTTAATTCGATAATAATTTGTTATTATGAATTGTATTACACAATGTTGTTATAATTATGTTTAACAATTGTTTAATCGTGTTTACATTTTTAAATTTTTTATTAATACATTGAAAATCCAATTTTTTGAAACAATATACCAAGTAATGGTAAGCTCAGCCAATTTGTAACGATACCGTTTAGCGAGCCATGGGATTCAATGGGATTTAGGTTAGGTCCGGTTCCACATAGCCACAGTGTCCCGTAGCGGTTGGGTTTAGCCATTTTCGTGGTCGCAAATGGCAGTGGGATTCCTGGTTAATTATTGTGCCGAGCTCGCGTTTCACGCTGCATTATCGACCAGCCATTTGTGCTGCTCTTTGGAATGCAAACTGTTGAGTTTCGCCAAACGTACGAACAAGAATTTTTTCCTTTGCTAATAAAACGATCAATGAAATCTAAAATTTCTGACCAACTGTAATCGAAAATGAAGTTATTGTAATTAAAAATTTCAAATATAAATTTTCATATATAATAAATTCAGAATTAAAAATGTTAGTAGATCGATAAGTTCAGGTAGATTATAGAATTTTCTTTCTTGAGTTGTCGATTCTATTAGATAATTTTTAATTTGTAAAATTTATTTGAAGATCAACAGAATTAGAAATTATAGTTAGAAATGGAGATAGGTAGAAGACCATGTCGATTAAAAATTAAATATAAACGTAGTAAAAGTTTCATGGAACATAACCTAATCTAAGTTGATAAAAGCATAAAAATTATTTAAAAATAATATAAGAGTATCTAAAATAAAAGTAGTATAAGAGCATCTAAGAATTGTATCTAATCTAATCTAAAAAAATATATTCCATAAATATCAAGAGACCCTTTATCAATATAAAATCAAGTTAGTCATTAAGTATGCAGAAGAATAGCGTCACAGGAACGAAGGGAACTCGGAACTCGACGGGCGAAAAGACTGATACAGGGAAACGTGGTATAAGATAAATAATTTATCGCAAAGACGCCAGAGGGAGAGAAGCGAGGCGTATTATCGGGTTAAAACTGAAAATGTTGATCGATAACAAAATCAGCGAGAAGTGTGGTGGGTCTGAATTATTTATCAAGTAAATAATTCATCGGAGGAATCTCGAAGAAAGCGTTACAGAAATAAAAGTATCAAAATAAAGGCGAAAAAAATCTCGACAGAACTAAGAATATTTATCGATGATTGACGACTGATAAATTCGACTAATTTTTTTTTTCACATATAGATAAATTTTATTTGAATTGAAAATAAATAATTAGAAACTGAAATAATAACACGTATAATGAGAAACATTTTGAATTTAATAATAATTTATTGAGAAGTAAATATACTTATTTTAATAATAACTTATATTGATCAGAAATTATATGAGAAATTAGTTCTGGAAATAATTATTCAGATAAAGAAAGTTTTTCTTTTGAAATAGTTCAGAGAAATGTTATTTTTCAGTTTGAATGAGTTAATATATAATTATTCCGAAGTAATTTAATGGTCAAATAAAATAATTCAAAAACAAGTTATTTCATTACAACAATATATGTATTCCGATTTCAAAACAATTTGATAGTTGTTCAGAGAACAGTTATTTTTCAGTTGAAATGAACGAGCGTAGAATTATTTCAAAATAATTTGGTTGTCAAATAAGAGAATTCAGGGAAAATTATTTTACAAATCGAATGGACTATATAATTAATTCTAAATAATTGAAAACAAAGCAAATTAGTACAGAAAATGACTATTCAAATAAAGAATAGATAGATAAGAGTAGATAAATAAATAAATAGATAAAGAATAGGTAGATAAATAAGAAATTAAAATTTTAAGAAAAATTACTTTTCGATAATACACAATTATTCCGAAATAATGTGATAAGCACATGACAAAATAATTAATGGAAAAATTATTTTCCAAATATTCCAAATAAAATAATTTTCTAAATTCGTTTTATTTAAATAATCTGAAAATTTTCTTGATCCATCCATCGATTTTATGATATTTACGAAATGAAGATATCTCCATTTTGTAAAGGTTATATTCCACTGAAATGAGTGTTCCATGACAATCGAATGATCTTACGAAGTAAATTTCGCCAGGAATAAGGGGAATAACGTTATGGGAGATCATCGATTTTCTGGGAATTATTGGCTCGCCTTTGTTTATTGCCGATGGATGGAAATGAAAAGTTGGAATACGCGCTAGCCGTACAAAGGCTGCTGACTATTCTAATTGATTGACGGGCCGAAGGACGCTCGTGCGGTTGTCGTTTTAATAGACTGCACCGTTGTACAGTTATAAATTACACAGTTAACAGTGACTCGAAGCATCTTTGCCTCGCGCAACGGATGGAATCCAAGCGACCTGCTCGAAATTAAGTCATCCCGATCGTATTTGTAAAGAGGGATTTTCAGGATTTACTGCTTGATCCCTCGTGACTCAATACTAAGCGTAGTGAGAGGATGGTTATAATGCAAGACATATGCAGGGAACAAGTCCCGATTGGCCATGAAGGAAACGTAGAAATTTATTTCCAAAGCCGTTAATGTTCATAGATACCATAAACTACTTCGCCACGTAACTTTACTATTACCGAGACACTTGTCATAACGGGGCACTAGTTTTTGCATTGCCGCTTTATAGAATAATACCGCTTAAGATGGCAGGGTTGCTCGTCGCTGTTTCGAAGGAAGAAAGGGGACAAAATCCCGCTGGCAGTGCGGGAAGTAGTATAGTGGCGAGCTAGTGACGTCGCGATCATGCTATAGACTGTAGATTGTAGACAAACGAAGGTGGGGCGTCAACGTTGTTGACGCAACGCGGAGAGACGTAAGACGAAATTCATGTCACGTGACACGAGCGACGTAGCTGTGGAGTGGCAGTGGGGGTAATGTGACGTCATGTAGTCCCCGAATTAAGGGAATCGCCTGGCAAATTGGCACCCAGTGTAAACATAATCCCCGAAATCCCAGACGGTTCTAGACACAATTTCGTGGAGAAATGACCGTAAAATTGGCGGAAAATGAATAAGAAAATGGCGAAATTATGTCACGCCATTTGAAATTTCGGAAGTTATGCTCACCCTGAATACCAACTTAGACAGCCTCGTTCTTTAAAGTGGGAATATAAAAATTGTGAAAAGTGTTTCTGTAATAGTAAAGACTACGCAGTTAAGTAGTTTAAAGTGTATAGAATACAAGGAACGTCACAGAAGTTACTACGAACGGCTTTTTTTCTATTTCATAGAGAAATAATAAAAAATGGCAGAAGAGTGTAATTCACAAGAATCATTTCGAATACGAGGTACAAAAATTATCGAAGTTTCATAATGTAGCATCGTGGTGGTTCATCTTAATTAAGAGAAAATTGCGAAGGTAATTTAAACGTGGATTAATAGCGAAACGAAACAAAGAACATGAATTATGTAAGACAAAAGTAGATACATAATAGAACTTAATAGAACTCTGCCACGTGATAGAAAAAGGTAAATTAAATAAACGCTCGATGTCCGCCATATTGAGCAGCTTTCAGAAAAAGGACACACAAGACAAAGTGGCGAATCGAGTAAATTGCGTTAGAGGTTATAGTGTTTTTTTTTATATTAACTAATTTTGAATTGAAAATGAGTAAAAATTTTATGATAGATCAACTATTTCATTCCAGAATACAGTCTGCATCTATATATTTACCACAAACTTATAGAAATTTGTTTAGAAAGATTCTCAATTATGTGTTTTTTGATTTTTTAAATATGATTCAATATGTGGTCGGAAATAGTAGTACTTTTTCAGAATTTTAATTTCCTGTTACTGAAATAGAAGTGGAATTTCTTAACCTATGCAATATGTAATTTTCTGAGCGCGTTCAGAAAGTATCATATATGTTTCTATTACATATCATGCAACTTTTTCAAATGTAATAAGGTATCTCTATAAAATTCAGCATATTAAAAGACGCACTCTATATTCGTGTCCCTAGCAAATTTCCTCGATAGTACCAACATAACGAACGAGACAAAAAATCCAATTGAAATATCCTTATATACAGTTTTATATATTTGAGAAGAAATACAAAGGGCAAAAGTCACGATTAGCACAGGATTGATCCTTGCCGCGATTAAAGGGTCAGTCTTCCGTCGCGTGTGATGTAAACTGGCGCAGCAGCAATGTCGCGTCGAGCGGGAGGAAAAAAGGGACGCGGCCGTATGCATCTCCCACAGAGAATGGTAGCGCGCCGGTACTGCGGGGAGAAAAACAGAGTGGTGCAATTTGATGCAGCAGCGACCAACCGCTGGTAATAAAAAGATCGATTTCGAACGCGTCGACCCTTGCCTGGAAAGCCAACACCGGCTGTGAAACGACTTTCCGAGGGAAAAGTCGAAACGTGTACTACGTGTTCAAGTGCCATTCTTTATATTTCTTTCGTAATGCTTTGTTGGAATTGTTTATTAATCGTTTTCAATTCTCAGTATGTATTAGTATTTAGTTTATTAATGAATTACATGGCATAATTTTTTCTGAAAGGATTTTATGATATATTCAAGTATAGTATAGTACATTTTTATTTAGTGGATTACATTGTACGTTTTCTGAGTCACTTTTTTGTACTATTCATAGTATAGGTTTAGGTTTGCTAGTATAGATTAATATAGGTTAGATATAGTATAAAATAGTATAGGTTTCTTATTAGATTGTATAGCACTATACCTCCTAAAACTTTTTTTATAATATATTATTTTTCTACATTATACTTTTTATTATATTCCATATATGTATGTGACTAACTCATTTGGCTATTAAATTTAAACAATAATCATTGATTCCACGCTAACCATCTACAATTAGGTTTGTCAGTATTCACAGAACAAATAGTTAATGTTAATTACAACGTCTTAGCCGGTGGTAGAAAAAGGAACTAATAATTGCAATAAATAATTTTCTTCGATAATAGTAAAATGAAATAGTACTTCAAAAATATAAATTGTAGAGGTTTAAATCGAATGATTTATTGCTCAGAATGTTCATAAGGTGATCCACCATGTTTTATTGCCAGCCATATTGCATTTGTGAGATTTATTGTTAGCTATATTGTATCTACGCTTTTATTGTATTATGGCCTGCTTCCATGTTTTCGGAATTCGGACAATGTTAACAAAATACTTTCAATATAGGTTAGACGATTCGTGCAAATGGCGGACGAAAACGTCATGACAAATTCTCATTTTGCTACTTGGCGTTCCAAACGTGTAATTGTTCCTGCATTCTTCGGAGATGCGTTCAGTTTCTCACTCAAAGGGATGAGAGTTCGTTCGTATTTCCGTCACGTGGCACTCAATATCCGAAGTTTTAAAGCGTTTTCGCTAGGATGCGATATTTTCCCCGTCGTCAGAGCTTCAGTCTTGGAACGAACGCGGTGGATATATTTCGAAATTCGATCGTCATCTTCTATGGGTCTAGACACAGAACGACTATAAGAATTTTCTACCAGAATTAGAATATTAGAGTTATATGAGGTTAGGTTTACGAGAAAGGAAATTTATAATTTTGGAAATTGGTTATGTTTATTATTGATACTGCATCGATTGTCTAGGGATTTCTCTAGTGGAATCAGGATATTGTAAAGTTTGTAAGTATGAGGTATGATCGCTGTTAGTGGAATGATGTTGCAGAGTATACGACTATTACTTCTAAAAATGTTGTAGTATTGTACTATTATCAAAAGGATTATTATTAGACCTGAAAACATTATATCATAAGTTTTAAATCTGATCAATGTCATTAGGACGATATCGCGTATACATATATAATGACTATCAATTCTAAAGACACAATATTAGCAAAAAGGCATTGCAATAAAGAAAGATTTTCAGATCTAGAAACATTAATAATATAAACAGTGTTAACGTACCAAAAACCTTTGCGATATAAATTTAATTAATATTAACATAGAACAACTGCAAAAATATATCAATCTAAATTTAAAACCATAAGCAACGTTATCAGTTCTGTATATATCACGTTCTAAAACTGCCAATCCTAAAAGCCAAAAGTGCTTCTAGTGTGTAACGAGACTGGGCCTGAACCAGGTCAAAGCGCGGCTCGTTCGAACGCCTCTGCTCTAATTGAGTGGCCGGTACAAAAGCTGATTTTCTCGTTTCATGATCGCAATCCCCACGAGTGGCTATACCTTTCGTTCGACGGACGGCGTAACGGTGCCTGGAATGGCCACATCGAGCCTCTACAGGGTTTCCTTTTTGTCCGACGGCGTGTGATGTCGCGAGCGTGAAAACCAGCCACGCGTTGCAATTAACAGTCGGTGGATTTACCGATGTTTCCGTGGCATTCGTTTCTCTTGTATACAACTGTGCAAACACGCGGCATGCTCGCCTCGATGTACGTGTGGTAATCGTGCAATGAAATGCAAAGTAGGATGTCAGTAGCTATTCTTAGTCGGTTCTATGGCCGCCAGTTCCTTTCAGAGCCTTATAAATCCTAAATGGTTGTAACTTCTGACTGAATTATGGATTGCTACGCTCCCAAGTTGCGGTTTCTCCGATATGGTAAATAGTTTGCCATTGCGTTGCTTGCCCAGGGAATTTACTAGTGGAACTAGGATGTTAGGGAATATGAAGTTAGTTTCGGAGATTTGTTTCCGGGAAAAATATATATAATTTGAGAAATTACTTATGTTTGGTATTGGTATTCTGTTCCTTGTCTAGGGAATTTCATGATGCAGCTAGGATAGTTAGGGTTTTATAAAACTAGATCTGGAGATTTGTTTTCTGGAGAAAAGTTAAAATTTGAAAAGCTCGTTATGTACCATTGTTATCTATATTATCAGTGTGTTATCTATGGAACTTTCTAATGGAACTAGAATATTAAAGTTATATGTGGTTAGGTTTTGTTGGAAAAAGATTTATAATCTGGAAAATTAGTGGAACTGAGATTATCTCTGAGGTTACTTTTGAGGATTTGTTTATACACATTAGAGGTTAAAGTTAGGTTAGGTTAGTTGTTCCACAGCTAGAAAAGAAAAGGAAAAAGTAAAGAAGACCTTTCACTAAAACTAGGTACGAACAAAACGAATGACAGTAATTAACGAAACAATATAAGTACAAAGCAAAGTAAGAGAAAATTGAAGACGTTTCGCACGGCGCTATTTGTTGCGATCCGTTCTTAATAAAAGTAATGGCGCACAGTGCGGCAGTTGAATGAGGATTCGGGATAAAAGTCAACATTCGCCGGCCACTTTTGCCACATTCACATGTTCGCAGTCCACATTCGAACGTTCGCAGAACAGGATCACACGTCACATTCGCACGTTTACAGGTTATGTTCTCACGTTACACAATACGGCATTTGGATAAGGATTCGGGGCAAAAATAAAAAGATGCACATAATGTGCAGCTTTCTGAAACTTGATATCGGGGGATCCGACGAGAGTAAAAGTCTCTTTATCATATCTTTGTTAGTATTTTCTCTACTCTCTGACGCAGTTTAAATATTTTGAATGTTCGTATCTTTGTCCAACCATATACGATAACGTTTAAGTAAATAATATCGATACGAGGAACAATTCTTTCATCTTTTCTTAAGTGCCATGCAAAAATCATTTATCTCCCCGTCCGTTTCGTCAGATATTGTATTGGCATTTAGCAAAGAACAAAGATTTTATGTAACTTTAACAATTTTCTGGCTATACATGTGGTCAGAAATTCACGCTTCAACCAAATCCTGATTATTATTGGAATTATTGTTATTAGAATAGATTTCACTGAAAGAATAGAGAACAGTAAAAAGTCAAACAGCAATGCAATACAATATGTTCTTGACATGGAACAATCAAAGCTACAGGATAATTTGGACTGTTTATTTTTTTAAATTGTTTCCCAGAGAAAGAAAGAAATGTTTAAATTGGAAATTAAAATTATGCAAATAACTGGATTTTGATGTACAAACGATTTTCGTTGATCCCCTATAAATTATTGGCAGAGTTATTGTTTACATTTATACTACTTACAGACTGATGATATCATCGAATAATAAGATCAAGATCAAGCAATAATTATTTCCATGATTATTGTTCACTGCGTCCCGCATCGTCATGGCGGTTAAAATGGCGACCGTTTTGCATCATTAATTCGTTCGCTTCCTGTTAGGTTAGGTGACACCGGTGCCGGGGCGTGTTTTCGTGTCGCGATTCTTCCGCGAGACGCGATAATTGAAAGCGACAGAAGTTAGAATTTACTTCAGCGCCCGGTCACCGCATCGCATCGCACTGGTGCGCTCGATCTTTTAATGAAAACCGGCCTTAAATTCTCAAAGGCCGCCCTGCGTTGCTCCTCGATGCACGAATATTAGACGTCCTCTCCCTGGTTTAACGAGAACTCTCTTTCTCCTTCTTTCTCTCTCTCTCTCTCTCTTGCTTTCCTCCCTCTTCTCACCCCCTTCTCCGTTGGTGCATTCGTCACGAAGCAATTCCTTCGTTGCAAAACTCTGCACCCTTTCCTCCACCCCATTTTGTCCGCCCCGGTTGGTGCTTCGTCTTCTCTGTTTCCAAGTTGTCGGTGTTGTTTAAATATTCAAGGAAGTTTACGAGTCGACGAGAAGTTTTTAAACGCATTCGTGCAACGATTCCGCGGGTTACGCCAGTGTAGCTGCAACTCTTCAAACTTGGAACGAGTTTGCCAGTGTTGGAGGGAAAGATTTCTTCCCAACGAATACAGGGAATTTTATTCCCTTCCCTTTCTAATTCTAGCGACTGAACATTTTCTATAGCACGTTCTATAACAAAACGTTGTAGAATGTATGAAAGTGCAACTAGTATCATAGAAAGAAAGTCTTAATTCTCCGCTCGTATGGAATAGTATCTGTAAATGAAAATTCAGCGAAATCTGGTCAATAAAAACTGTTCAAATACAGGCACACTCTGCGTGTTCTTAATATCTCGATTTATTTAGGAATTGAGTTTCGTAGGTAGGAGCTGTCACTTTTTGATTTTTTTTTATATAAAATCAGATTGTTTATTGGGAATATATTTTATATTTTGGATTTTGAAGACGTCTTATCTGTTGAATTCTTATGTATAATGAGTCATCACCAAAGTCTTTGTAATAATCTATAGAAAAGCAGCTTTTTATATATCTTTGTAGGAAAGTTAGCAAATTTTTTTAGCTAGTCCTTGGCAAATTTTTTTACTTTCCAAAAAATCTTTTTTTGTTAGCCAATATAAATAGGCTTAAAAAAAAAAATTGAAAAAAAGATGGGGAAATGAAAATGGCAGGAGAAAGGGCTGTATTGCAAGTGACATCAGCTTGTTAGTCTATATTCCACGAATTTGGATAATCTGCCGTCTTATCTCCCGAGAGAATCGCTCCACTTGACGCGCACGAACGTGACAATCGAAGGATCCGGGAAATCCCTGGTTTCTGGAAACGTGAAATACAACCGTAGTAGCTTTAATCCCTGGCTATATTCAGGCTGAAAAGTAGAGGGAACGACCATAGAGGAGGAGGTTTCCACGAAAAACCACTAGAATTCTTCCACTCCCATTTTTGTTCCTGTCGACTAGCTGGCAATTATTCGTTGCCCGAAAAGATTGATTCGTGCACGATGGCATTCAGATACTAACGAGTATTATAGATGTCTTAACTGATCTGGGATATAATCTTAAATATTGGTAGCAATTGCTAGTAATTTTGTGAACAATCCTAGTCATTTTGATGGTGTCAATGTTGTCAGTAATGAAAGTATGGAATATCTTACTGGTTATAGGAAAATATAATAGCTTTGGATTATATTCTAAGATATTAAGGTGTTACTAAGTACGTATTGTATAGAATTGAAGAATTAAAAATTAAAAATATTTAGTTCAGAATTCTAGTAGCTTAGAATGTTCTTTCATTAAAAATTTAGTGAAGTAAAGAATATTGTATTAAGAAACACAATAGAAAAATTAACAATCCAAATACCAGAATAGGTTAAACCAGAGGCCAAAAGAGTTTCTAATTCTGTTTAATGAAAGATTCCAACTAAGAGATGATAATTCTTAATCCTTAATAACGAAAGAATTATTTAATATAAGCTAGAAATATAAAGATCAGAGGTTAATGATGTTTGCAAGTAAATTATCAAAAAATCCTTACCTCAATTTCCAACAATTTTCTCAGTGTATCAGATATTCCAGAAATTCAAAGATCAAAGATTCTAGGATCTTTATAAACCAAAGAATTTTTATCTCTTATAATTACCAAATTACCCATATAATTACCGAAGAATCCTTATTTCAATTGCCAATGATTTTCCAAGTGTACCACATTCTCCATAATCATTCTAGTACCTAATAAATCAGGGATATATTGTACATCGAGGATAAAAGACTTAACTCAACCTTCTCAAGTGTCAGCGCCCTCAATACCAGAAAACTAGAACTTAACCTAACCCAGATTCGTCAGCCACCACTCCGCCACCTATCAAACATCTTTTCGACTTTCCTAAAGAAGAGACGACACCACATTCACCGGTTACCGACTGAAAAAACTTCGAATTCTCGGTAACTTGTAAACTGACGGGATAACTTTTCTAACCGTTTGAACGTTTCTAGCGGCGAAACTAATTTTAGAGAAAAGATCGAAGAGAGAAATAGTGGAACGAGACGAGTATTGGTCATAATTCAACTGTCAGAGAGAAGAATCGCGAGGAGGTGAAAACGAACACGGTCGGATTCAGCAAACTCGGCGCAGGTTCAACGAACCCCGTTTAATTACACGGCTCCACACTGGCTGCGCCACGCTGAAGCGATACAGTCGCGGATCTTTCAGACGCCACGTTCTCTACTGATTAGCATGATCATCTTTATTAATTCGAGGACACGTTCCGCTGAACCTGCGGCTCGTTTCTCTCTAGGAGGGAAATAGAGAGTTCCTGAGCCACGGATCGAGAGATTATTCAATTGCAAAAGCAGCATGACCAGTCAACGCAATTAATACAATTATAAACATTGTATCATATTTTTCAATTGCCACAACTGCTATATTTTTGAGTTCGTAATGGCTCCTAGGACTAAGTTCCATGTAAGTTAGGTTATGTAACATTCAGATTATATTATTATTAATATTATTATTTAAAGATATTGAAGATGAGATTATTCTATTCTAACTAATTCTGTTAGATCATGGGATATCATAAATTTCAATTAAATTTTACATCCATAGGTCTTACAACAGCGTCGGTAAATTAGAAAATTACCATTAGGAACAACAACCACTACCATTGCTAATAAGCCAGTAATAACATCAAAATCAAGGTACAAACACCATTGAAATCTCCCTAACAGCTACCAATTGAACGCAACATCGATCCAAAGTAACTAAGTAACTAAGTAACTAAATTCAGGCGACATCAGGGCAAACTTATTCGGACATTTCCGAGGGCTGAGGTCGTCACCGTCACCCGGCGTCGCTCTGTTAATACAGGAAACCATGTAAATTCCATTGGACGCAATTGAATTCGTCGATGGAGCGTCACGTTTATTCCGTGCTCGAGGGATCATTAACGAGCGTGACCTGAAATTACAAAGCTCGCAATCATCGCCCTGGACCTGCGATTTTCAACTGGTGGCCGAGAAGATTTTCAAAATATCGTATCATGTCTCGCTATTTATTTAGGACCACTGACTTCTTTACTGCCGCTGTTTACCCAATTTCATATCTTTATGGTCGCAACTAAAAGATACAGACATCTCGTAGAGATCTGTTTCAGCCATTGCAAGCTATAGTTAATGTTCTTTTTTCGTATATTATATTTTATTTTATTTCTTCATATTTTTTAATTGTTTTTATTATTTGTATCTTTATTAATATTCTACTTATATCGTATATTTTTGTATCTACAAATTCGCGTAAAAATCCGCAGTCTGATAATTAGCTTACACGCGCCATAAGATGAGGAAAATTGGAAATCGTAGTCGTAGGACAGCTTCGCCGTTGTATACTCGTGTCCTATGCACTCTTGTCCTCGCTGGATCGTTGCCAATGCTCGCATGATTCCTTCCTTTTAATCTTCTCTATCTTCGTGTATCTGTCTGTCCTGCTTTTTTGCTGTTTCAAGTAAATGATGCAGACGGTTGATGGATTTAGTAATATCTGCTTGTTGAAAGATAGGCATAGGGAATTTTATTGGCTCTTTTGATGCTGTTTTGTGTCTAGTTATTTGCAGGCTGATTGAAACAGCGGGATATAGAAAATTTTAGAATATAGTTCTCTCAAGCAAAACGTACAAATTTCAGATCTTATTTTCTATGGAAAAGATTAAGAATAGAGTTGAAGATTTTTAAATCGATTAAACTGAAACTACACAGGCACTGTATATTACATAAGAACAACAAGCATAGGATTTTCTATGTAAAAGTTAGATGAAATTGAGGAATCCAAGATCTGCCATGAATAAAATCAAAGATGTCAATGTTTAAATCAAAGAATCTAAGATCCTCTATTGTCAAAAGTGAAATAAAGTAAAGAAATAAGAAAGGCCAAAGAACCTGAGACTTCACTCTTCATGGTAGAACTTGTATCTTACATCTGACTTGGTTAAAACTGAAACGAAATGAAATCTACAAGCTTATTAAATTGAATGAAATTTCTTCTCAACGCGTGGATATGAATAAATCACTACTTGCACTTTCCACAATTAGAAATTCTGTGAGATTATTGCTACTACTAATTCGCTTCATCGCTTTACTTTTCTTTCATTCTCTGTAAGCGATCCGCCCTTGCATATTTGATATTAACAGTTGCATACTTCCTTGAAGATTCTGAATTAAACACAGGTTGCAGTGAGAAAGGGACGACTAGAAACTTAATTGGAATGTTGTATGCAATACAAAGTTGTGCAGTGAGTTGAAGCAATCGTTTTCAGGACTTGAGTTGTGGAGGCTCAGAATACTAGGTCGTCCCACTTGCTCACGCTCGACCGTTGTTAACAGAAATAGAACATTCATGATTTATCCTTTCGATGGGTTTGGTCTTGATTCCCCTGTTCTCATGCAAATTGAAATCATTCGCGATCTCGTATTTGAATTTCCATTAAGTTTCACCAAGTTCCAGGCAGATCTTTCTGAGTGCTGCATGAAATTATTAAAGGGCCTCTTAATAAGAAATACAATCCATCTTCGTCGTCTTTTTCTCCTCTTTCTTCTCTTTTAATACTCGAGCGAAGTTTGAAATTGTTTAAGACTCTATGATATTGATATTGATCATGGAAAGTCAATTATAGTAATTTGATTAGGGAGCTATTACATTTTTGTCCATGTACGAGTAGAAGAGCAAAGTATGGATAAGATGAGTATTCATACTAAGTATGAGTAAGATGAGTAAAAGATAGTTAATGAAAATAGGAAGATATAGTTGTGCAGCTGTTAGATTTGTATCAGTATTTAAAGTGGAATAGAAATCTTCTATCAAAATAATCCCACATTTGATCCACAGAAAGGCAACTACAGAAGTAGTCTGTGAAGTTACTAGAAATCAAGTTAAGCAAACACTTAAAAGATCACATTAAAACTGTACAAACAACTATGACACATTTGTACAAAACTGCAAATCAAACTAAACTACAATAAACAAACTAGAAGCAAAAGAAGGAATACTTTTTGAAAAATACTCTCACACTTGAGGACAATCTCCTCAAATGCACACTTCTATCATTCTCTAAATATGAATATGTAAAGAAGCCTTCAAACCACATCAAACATGTGCAGATTACCAGTGTTAAACTACGTTTCTACGATAAACCACATCAGACCATCCAAACGCAAAAGAACCAGCAATTTCCCCAAATATTTCTACATTTGATGGCAATCTTCTCAGGCTTCTATTCTTCAAAATGTTCCTCACCATAACCATTTAAAAAAAATCTGCAAACCACATCAAACATGTACAACCATTTTACAAGAAGTTGCACTAGCTCACCTAAAAATGAAAGAAATTTTGCAAAAATACTTTGAGGGTAGACTTCTCAAGCTTCAATTCTCCAAAGCGTTCCTCGTTATAGGCATTTAAGAAGGTCTTCAAACTATGTCAAACACGTGCAATCGTTTCTCGAGTCCTATTTCTACAACAAACCACGCTAGATCGCCTGAAAACAAAAGAAATTTCCCCAAATATTTCTACATTTGATGGCAATCTTCTCAGGCTACTATTCTTCAAAATGTTCCTCGCCATAACCATTTAAAAAAAAATCTGCAAACCACATCAAACATGTACAACCATTTTACAAGAAATCGCACTAGCTCAGCTAGAAATGAAAGAAATTTTGCAAAAATACTTTGAGGGTAGACTTCTCAAGCTTCAATTCTACAAAGCATTCCTGGTTATAGGCATTTAAGAAGATCTTCAAACTATGTCAAACACGTGCAATCGTTTCTCGAGTCCTATTTCTACAACAAACCACGCTAGATCGCCTGAAAACAAAAGAAATTTCCCTAAATATTATTTAATTGACAAAGAGGCAAACACGCAGAGGTGGTCTGTGATATGATTAAAAAAAAAAAAAAAAAAAAAAAAAGAAAAGTGTGACGATGATCGTCATCGTTGGCGTCATCGCTTCACCAGCCGGCTTTTCCCCCTTGGGGGACGACCTGGTGTTCGAAGCCTCCTCTCTTTTAAAAGCCGTGCCAGGAGGGTGGCGGCGACCCCTTTCGACGTAGCAGAGGGGCGGTTATCGATTCTAGAGCTCTGCCCCTCCTCCCCTACTTCCGGATAAAGCGGCGTCAGGAGAAGCGTGTTGGCGACAGAGTGTGTATGGTTTTATCTTTCCTCTCTTGGCCTTCGTTTCCTTTTTATCAACCCCCTTTTCGTACAATTTCTTTCGTTTTATCGTCTCTGTACTACTTCATTCTCAGTTTGTCCTTCTTATTTACAGCTTTCTTTCTCATCGTTGCCTGTTCGTTTTCTAACAGCGTACAGACCTTTCGGAGTAGAAACGCCGCTGCTTTGTCCTCAATGTGAAAAGAAACAACCGAGGACTTCCCCTTTTGCGGAAAAGAAGTTTTGGTTAGAAGATTGTGGTTTTCTGGTTAACGAAATGGGATTGGGATTGGGATTTTCTAAGATACGCGATGGCGAAGAACAGTAGCAACGTGGAATAGCAGTACTCACACGAAATATGCTTTTATATTCTTTAACATCGGTTCGTCCGATTTTTCTTCGAATCGGAGCTTCCAAAATTTATTTATAATTTGCTTCCTATTTTATGCCATAGAAACTCTCTGGACTCGCACGTATCTCATATACCAGGGGTCACCCCATATAAATATATTACTCTACCAAATTAAAAATGTCGTATCTCTAAAAATTAACCTCTACACGCTAATTCCTTTGATGAATATCTTTAATTATCTCGTTGAACATATTTCATTCCCCTGCCACTTCATTTACCTTCTTATACCTTCTTATAGGGTAATATCCTATCTAACTACAATTTTCATGTTATCAAAACATAACCTAAACACGTGAACTCCCTTTGACGAACATTTCTAATACCCTGTATAGCCATTTCATTCCCCTACAACTTCATTTACCTTCTTATACATTACCCTGTCTAACTACAATTTTCATGTTATCAAAACATAACCTAAACACGTGAACTCTCTTTGACGAACATTTCTAATACCCTGTATAGCCATTTCATTCCCCTACAATTTCATTTACCTTCTTATACATTACCCTGTCTATCTACAATTTTCATATTATCAAAACATAACCTAAACATATGAACTCTCTTTAACGAACATTTCTAATACTCTGTATAGCCATTTCATTCCCCTACAATTTCATTTACCTTCTTATACATTACCCTGTCTATCTACAATTTTCATGTTATCAAAACATAACCTAAACACGTGAACTCTCTTTGACGAACATTTCTAATACCCTGTATAGCCATTTCATTCCCCTACAACTTCATTTACCTTCTTATACATTACCCTGTCTATCTACAATTTTCATGTTATCAAAACATAACCTAAACATATGAACTCTCTTTAACGAACATTTCTAACACCCTGTATAGCCATTTCATTCCCCTACCACTTACCTCCTCCATCCACCCAACTGTCTCTGTCCTCTCAATTCGCCTTTCTCTCCTCCGCATTGTGCTTTCCTTGTCGCCATTTTTATTTCCACCGCCTACCGTCTCGCTCTGCCACACGATTTACGCTCATACGTCCCTCCTCTTTTATCACGCTGGTCTGTACGGTATATTCTCTGTCCCCTGCGTTTCTCTCTAATCATTCAGGCCACCCTGTTCTCTCCCTTTGCCCTCTCTCGTTCCACCCTGCAAACTGGTCAAACGAGGACGAGCCAGAGACGAGCGGAAATATTGTTTACGAGATGAGAAAAGGGGTGTGTGGAGAGGCGCCAGAACCGAGGGAATAAATAGAGGGAAAATAGGGAGCCAGGATTTTTCCAAATTCTTCGAAATACCCTGCGTGTACAGGACTCCAATTTTCTGGGTTAGTCTCGCTCTCGGTTTCTCCGTGAGGATGGGTCTCAAAGTTGTACTTGTTGGCTTCGTTTAATAAGCGTGAATCAACCTTTGGAAAAGTTTCATCGTTTATTTTCACCCCTCGGTTGGTCGAAACGTTTGGTTTGATTAAGTTTGTGAAGGGACAGAGTGAGGTTAGATTTGGGTTTGCCCGACTTTTCCTTGGATCTTGCACGTGTTATTACTATAACTTGGAATAGCTTGGAATTACGTACATATTCTTTATTATACAATCAACAAACTTAATTCTTTGGAATCTTAGTTGCCAACGAGAGGGAAATATCGTAATTAATCGCTGGTGCTTCTCTAGTTGGAAAATCTAAGCACAATAACAAAGAATTCAAGAAATTTGAATATGATCGAAGTTGATTTAAATATTGTCAAAGATAAAATTTAGATACTTTCGAAGATAAGTAAAATAAATTTTAACTAACCTGAAGCTTTTTTGACATTTTTAACATATAATTTAACACAATCTGCATCGTTACCCATTTAACATAACCTATAATAAAGAACCCGCAACATGAATTAAAAACTGGCAAATGAAAAATTGTGCATGGAACAAAGTATTAATTTGGTATATTTTTCCAGAAATAAAATGAACTTTGCTCAATTTCGATAATAGCCGTGTAAACACTCAACAATTGATAATAAAGTGGTTACGTCAGTTTCAATGACTACAAATTTACAGAGGTCTGAAATTGATTTAGATGCGCGAGGTGAAAATTATGAAACCGAGCTGCCATTCAGGTTTTCCTGCCGCCAGCAACAAATTTGCCAGTTTGTTAGCAGCGTAAAATCAGTATAACAGTATTTGAAGCCGCGTTGCGGCGTGGTAGTTGGTGTAAAACGTTTACGTAGCCGTAAGGTGCATCGACTGGAACGGTCTCTAACTTGCACACTCCATTTCCGGTGGACGTGGAGTTTGCATTGGGCTCCGCAACTTGTAATTGGGTCATTTCGATGATACTACACTGAATATTCGATTCGTCGTCCCCTTACTGTATTCTCGTTATCGCGTTATTTCGCAAAACTCAAACATTCACCATTCTGTAAAGCTGGAAATAATCGTTTTTTATTCTCTCTTCTGGAAGAGAAACTTATTGTAATCAGAGCGTTATTTATTGGAAAAATAATTGCTATTGATTACGGTGGCTTTAGATTGGTTAATTAATTCTAATCGCTTGTAATCTGAAAGTTAATAATGATTATAAATAGGTTAGGAATAGACAGGTTAGGTTATGATACGTGTACCGATAAAATGATTTAATATTGGTGAAATAAAAACTGTTTCAGCGAGGATAACTTTATACCTTTTGGAAAATCATAATTTTCCATTTTCTTTGGAAATTTCTATAGTCAGAGTGCTGTTTGAGTATTAGAAAAAAAGTTGCTACTGATTAAACCAACATGAAACCAAATAGTTTCAAATTCAAGAGTTAACAATGGTCATAAATAGGTTAGGAATGGGTAGGTTAGGTTAGGATACGTATACTAATAAAATGGTTTAAATTTGGTAAAATAGCAATTAAGATAAATAATTCCTCTAACGTGAAAAAGCATCATCTGACGGAAAGAGGGGAACACGTTATTTGAATGATAATGTTGAAAATGAGTTATTGAAGTTTATTCAAATAATGTCCAGGCCCAAGCTTAAACGATTACCTCTCCTCTGTCTGCGCCCACTGGTGGCAACCGTGTTTTGCATTTCGTTTCCCTCGCTTCCCGTTCAGTGCACGTGACGCGCGTTATTGTAAAACAATTTTTATCGCTCGAAAAGCTTCACGCGCATTCATTTCTTTTCTACACACTGTATTTCGTTCCGTTTATCACAATACCCTGTTCAGTTAGTTCACCGATACAGTCGAGGAACATGTGCGAAGAGATCAATGTTCAGGACTGTATCCTAAAAATTTGTTTGAGCTTGTTTGAAGCCGTTTGCGATGTTAGTTCGTCATACGAACTTCAGTTTGCTTAAAACATTGCCGATCGCAGATTGTTAAAAAAAAAATATATATATATATATATATATAATTCAAACCACGTCAAACAAGTTCATATCAACTACTGAATAAATAATTTTGATGGTTCTTAAATTAGTATTTATCATTAGTAGTTACCAGAAAATGTAAATAATTCCTGGAAATGACTAGATGGAAGACTTGGTTTCTTTGTGTTAAGAGTTACTAACCGATAATTCTAGATAATTATCGGTTATTAAAAAATATATAATTCTTGTCTCAGAAATAGTTGAAATAAAAATAGGTTATTTCATTAATCTAACGCAAACCACTTCAAATAACTTCAAATCCATTATTGAATAATTCTCCTTCCAGAATATTATCCAAGTACTGATTAGCAATTTCTGATAATGATTAGTCAAGAAGAAACGTAACTAGTCCAATTCGACTACTTCAAACAAATTCAAAATAATAATTCTCAAAAATATCAGAAGAATGTAAATACTTGTCAAAAATATTTCAATAGTTCACTATAGTATCTGAGATTTTTTAATTCAGATTTTTAAAAAGATAGATAGAAGAGAGAAATTGATGTATACGTCGTGTCAAGAATAACCCATAATTCTAATATTACACAACTGACATTTATGTGATAATGAGCCGGCGCTTTGAAAATTACCCCCTTAATGTATCTTCTATTAAGGTCGGCCATTTTGTAACGTTCCTCCATTATAGGATGCGGCAAGTTTGATGGTAAAGCATTAATTATTGTGGGCTATTGTATACACGGCGATCGATAGACACTTCGAATTTTCTAAAATTGAATCAAGTTCCACTCTTTAAACGTTTCTTCAAATTCTCTTTACTTCGGTCTTCGTGTAAACAACCATACATATGGTTCCCATAGGCACACTTTGCTACGATTAGAAACATGTTGACCAAAGACTGTCAGTTATTAATGCTCAGTAGCTTCATTAAAACCTCCACTCAGTTTAATCAAGTTACAGCAAGTCAATCTAGCCGGCTTTCATTACTCTCAAAAGCGAACCATGTTATTCTCTTGAATTACATATAATTGAATGCTTTATCGCCCCTTTTCAGCATTGATTATCTAATGCAATATAGTTGGCAGATAGAGTTTCAAAATGATTTTCAATAAAATTCCAAAAATTATTTTCCGTTTACCCATACTCAGTTCTATGTAAATGAAATTAAAGAGAACATATTCTAGGTGCATAGTTTCAGGGATATCTTCGTTTAAAGGATTTAAAGATACGATAGATATTAATCAGTGGCATGAGAAACATCGTTGTAAACAGTGCAATTTTTGATCAATTTTTCCTGTATCTTTACCATGCTATAAAGTAACGTCCGACGATAAATTTCTAGTTTTATCCCGTCTACATCGCGGTAGAAATATCACGGGTCAAGGTGTTTTCTAAGGAAAGCGAAGAAATGGAAGGAGTTTTCAAGAGATGTGATGCTCCTTCGTGGGGAGGCTAAAGGTTGCTCGACGTTGCAGAAAAAAATGGCAATGTTACGCGCATGATAAAATGGCGCGCTGCAATCGCTCTTTTTCATTTCGTCGATTCGAATGCAACGTTTCGAACATTGGCGACGAAAGTCCGCAAATATTTCTGCGAGGTGTAAAATTTTAAATGCTCGATGGAGAATTTAATAATTGGATATGGGTCGATTAATTATCGCACAGTATCTCTGATTTTGCGAGGAGCAGATGAATTGTTAAACAATATTTAAATAGTACAGGATCATTTTATTTAATCTCTTAATATTCTATTGTATTAATTTATATCATATCTGAAAAATGTTTTATGATAGTAATATTAAAATCTTATAATTACGTATATTTAAATAGCATTCTGTTCGAAAGTTAATATAAAATATTTAATTGAAAATTATGTAGTGTTTATTCGTCATTAATTATGGAAGCATAGAGAAGAAAATTTTGGGCGCAGTTGCCTCCACAGAGCTCGTCCATCGTGTGTAAGAGAAAAATATTGGAAAAGTATTCAAGTCGTGCGGACCGATGAATGCGAGAATGATGCTTCTGTAAAATTCTATGCATCCCTAAGCGAGAGACTCTCTAGTTGTGTAGATGAACTCGCCACTCTCACATATGCCTAGGGAAGATCGTTATTTTTAATGTTCTCTCTACATCGTTCACCTAAATATGTATCAAAGTGATGTTATGGTAGATAAATTTCTCATGCATACTGCCTTGTTTCTCCATGAAAAACATATTATCGTCCGATGGAATAGGAAATATGAAAGCAAGCTTGTTCAATACTTTTTGGATGATTTTTACCTACTAGAAAGTATCAAGAAAAATATAAGGAATAGTTTAGTCTTGCAGGGAAAATATGGAAAAACATGCTTTAAATCATTTCATAGATTTTACTAATGCAGCGAATAATTATTGTATGAAGTTCTAGTTTTGGTATTTCCAGAGTTCCAGAATTATTTCATTTCAGCGTTCTGAAAATCTAAAACTTTCGAACTCCGAGACTCTGGAACTCTAGAACTCTAAATCTTGAGAAATTTCAGAACTCTAAAATTTTGGAATTCTTGTGCTTTCAAATTCCGGAACTTTGGAATTCCCAAATCTCAGAAACTCCGGAACTCCATAACTTTGGAACTCCATCATCTCGGAACTCCGCCATCTCGGATCTTCATAATTCCGGAACTCCATAATTCCGGAACTCCACAATTCCGGAACTCCATAATTCCGGAAATCCATGATTCCGGAACTCCATGATTCCGGAACTCCATGATTCCGGAACTCCATGATTCCGGAACTCCATGATTCCGGAACTCCATAATTCCGGAACTCCATAATTCCGGAACTCCATAATTCCGGAACTCCATAATTCCGGAACACCATGATTCCGGAAATCCATAATTCCGGAAATCCATAATTCCGGAACTCTAAAGCTCTGGAACTTTAGGATTCTCGAATCGCAGAATTATAGAATTGGATCGATAACGTAGGAATAAGTATCGAAGATTTTTCGAAACGCACAAACATACATAAATATCTGAAACTCCCTGTAATGGTTTTATTGCCACCGTAAATTATAATTGCGCAAATAGCTAAGTTTCGCACAGGGTAAGAATTATCGTCTAGCCAAAGGATTTTCCATTGAAAGCAAACGTGTGCGTGTACATGCGCGGAAAATGAATTCCAAGAGCGAAACCAGTTCTACAACAGACACATTGATAATCCCCTATTCATTAGCGGATATCGAATTATTTGCCGAGTGAAATTATTGACAGTATGTTATACGCCTCCTTCAGACCCAATTTGGACAAAAAATTAAATCGTAGCTTACCTTGATGATTACAGCGATATCTGTTTTTGCCGGCTATATCGGCAGGATGAAAGTATTTCCTCATCGATTAGTCAAGATTAATCTTCGCGAGATGAAAATAGAGGACATTGGATAATTCATTGCGCTGATTACGCGGTACTCTGATATGAAATTCGTACGTAATAGCACAGGTGGAGGTTTAACGATGTCGCTAAATTATTCAGCTGATAGTTAGCTTTTTGTACCTGAAAAGCTTATCGTTAAAACATAAATTTAGATAATTCATACGCAGGTGATTTATTTTATGTGGAAAATTTCTTGCAACTAGGTTAGGAATTCTAACCTTATGAATTCCAAACCAGTCCGCAATTTTTCCTGTAAATGATTTTTTTTATACCACATACGAATAAAATTCTTTAAATCGGTCATAAGAAAAACGAGAATGTCGAAAACAGGCAGTGGATATTAAAGTCGAAATGACACGAGATACGACACTGTAAATTTTGTAAATGGCGTATAACGAGGTTCGTTTTGTTTCCGAATGTCCTGTGAGGTTAGGATTATAAAATGATCCGTACAATCAGATGCATAATATATATTCACGGAAGCCTGAAAATATTGCTGTGTCAGATTCATTGAGAATGAAGCCAAGGACGTGGATGCAAGTTTTATGGCGATTCGGTGCAGCGAAAAATTTCGTAAAACATTAACAAACGCGACTCAGTGGAAGGGAAGCGTCGCTATTACGTCCTGTATATCGCACCAGTTGGCAGCTCGCCCGTGAAAATAAACGCACCTCAACTGAAACAGCCCCTTCGACATTCCAATCTCGATAGACTTTCTGTACTAGACCAGTTTGGACATCTGGATAGCCACCTCTCAGATTTTTCCTCAACTTTTTTCCATTATGTTAGTCTTTCGCAACGGGTGCATTGTTCTGATTTCTAATTCAATTTCAGATTCAATCTGGTTCGAATCTCGTTCGATTTCGAAGTATATCTATCGATTTTTCGTTCTGCTGCACTTTTCACTAAATTTGATCCAAGTCGTTTTGGCAATGAAAACACGAGAGAAACGTACTACTAGGAAATAAATTAAAATATAAAATTCAAAAAAGGAAACTGAAATATCGCAATGTTACGTAATAAAAATAAAAGTCCAAAGGGCTGTGAAAATTGGCCTGAAGAGAAATAACCTATAGGAGTAGATATTAGTAGATATTGTTAAAATCAATAATTAGTTGAATTAGATTAAAAAAGAATTGCTATTAAATTTTCTTATCGAAGAACTACAAGGATATGTTTTTTCCACAAGTTTTGACAGTGCAAGTTAATTTACCACAATGAAACACGGTCAACTCTAGAAGGAGGTTTTTCGAAAGGATCAGGACTCGGGTTTCCGGCTCGTGAAACGCCTTAATCGGCTTATAGTCAGCGTTTAATAACTTCTACACGGGATATTAAACGAGAACTACCGAACTTATTACCAGAACCATTTTTGCCACGCGTAAATCTGTTTCTCTCTGACAATGAAACCTTATTCAGTCGATTGACATGGCACTCGACGATTGTTCAGATTTAGATAGTAAATTGGGAAATTAATGTTGAGAATTGTGGATCTTTGAAGCGGAAATAATGTTATAGGAACACTAAATTTATACTGAGGATTAATATTAAACTAGTAATATATTTATTTCATGGACGATTCCTTATATATTCATCGATACATACTTGCACGCGTCTCACCACTTTCTTCCATACCCGACTCTTAACCGGCTGAACAGTTTACATTCCTTTGTTTTCGAGACGCTGCGCACACACGCATACTTCCACACACTGATACTCACATACAATCATCTCTACTACTCATTTAACCCAGTCCAGCACAGAAAATTATACATATCTGAACAATGAAAAATTCTGAACTTTGGAATAATAAGGATGTAGAAATGAATTTTTCGTAATTCGATTGGTCCGTGAATTTATTAATCATTTTACATTTATTAGAAACGCCATAAAAATATTTTGAAGGCGAGTGTTGGGAGAAAATTGATCGAACAAGCAGGATTAATTTTCTTGCTTCGAGTAATGATGGTAAGGCTGAGAGTAAAGAAGATAGGAAAATGTAGGGTGGGGATGTCAATCTCAAGATGTCATAGCTTCTCACAATCTTCTGCAGAGGTCCGTGGATGTTTACGACCACATCGGGCAAGCAAGGAATTATTGATCTGTTTCCATGCTTATATAACCTGGCCTGTTTTTTTCACTTCCGTTTGCGTAGGCTGCATATCTCATTTACTAGATGCATACCATCGTCTGGGTATTTTAGTTCCACCCCTTGGATATATGCGATCCACGAGTGCTATTTTGAATGTCTAGTCGTGTTCTATTAACTTTCTGCAGACCCTGAAAATTAAAATAACTGATATTTGGTAACATCCATATAAGTCAATGAAACCTTGAAATATTAAACTTCAGCAACTCTTCTTTAGTTCTTGAATACGTTTTGTACTCAAAATTCTCTTTTTCGTCATCCTTTATATATATAAAAAAAAAAAAAAAAAAAAGAAATGATTCCTAACCTATATACCAGAAATTCTAAAATTACTGAAGTATTGATCAATTATAGTATCTAAATCACATCCACGTTTCTCGTGTAAATAATTACCATAATTATCAAGTAATTAGAAAAAGAAAAAGAAATGCGAAGCACTAACCAATCGTCATTTTGAATTTTCAGAAGCTGCTTCGGCGGACGTGGCTGGTAGCAAGACGAGCAGCGAGGCTGCGGAGGTCTTCGGCGCAGCGAAATTCTCCCCGGCAACGACGGCATCGTCCGCGACGACGACAGCATCGTCTCCGTCGGGCGTCGACGTCAGGATGGTCGCTTCAGCTCACAACCTGGATGATCTAGGCATGAGCCATACGGCCAGCGTGAATAGCGATCGTCAGCAACAACAGGAAAAACACTGTCACACTTACAGATCCGCTCAGACGGCTCAAGACAAGAGAAGCAGGCTCAGCAACGTGATCAATAATCTCAGGAAAAAGGTTCCTGACTCCAGAAACGGGGACTCACCGAGGAAAGAAGAAGACGACAGGAACAGCGTTGAAAGGAACCTGGAAACTTTGGAAAAATATGTGATGACGGTGTTGAATGGAGTGATCAAGGACGAGGAGGACGATGACAGAGAGGTAAATAGAAAGAAGGAGGCCGAGAAGGGCAAGGAGCCGGAGAAACTGCCCGAGGACCAGGAAGACGAGGATTCCAAAGGTCCAGCAGCCAAATTCGAACCTTCGAAGCCCAACGAAAGCAGAACAGAGGCTGCTGTTTTCCCGTCGGAGCAGCTTGACAAGCCAGAAGCGAAAGAAAGCCCCTTGGAACGCCAGAAAGTAGACAGGATTGAGAATTTTCTGAGGAATGAAGAGTCCAATTTCCAGGAGAGTCTGTCTGAGAGTGTCAGCGAAGAAAAAGAGTCAAACAAAGTGGAAAGGGTGGACGAGGAGGATATTCGCAGGATTGGTAAGGGTTCTTCCAAAGAAACAAAGTCTGAGGAGCAACCTGCTCAAGAAACAGGAAGAAACGATGAAGAAGAAAAGAAAGAAAATCGTTCCTTGGGGACGATTATCATGGAAAGGCTGAGTGAGAACCAGACTGAGGATAAGAGCAGCATTGATCCTGCCAAGGAAGACTGCAGAGAGTTCGTGTCTGACAACGTGGAGCTCTGGAACGTATGCAGAGATCTGCTGAATGACCTTCTAAATGGCATTAATCAGCTAATCGACGAGAACGGCCAGGAGAAGGAGCAAACGAGGACGTTGGCCAATTCTGTGGAAGAGTCTAGGGATTCTAGGACCCAGGACTTCTCCATGACGAGCTTGCATTGCAGTTTACCCCTGGACAAAGTGGCTTCTGTGCTGCAGAATTGTCAGACCAGTGAATTGGTTGTTCCACAGTCGCCTTCGTCGTCGTCTTCTGCATCTTCGTCCTCTTTTTCGTCTCAGGGCTCGAAATCTCCTTCTAAACCACCTTCTCCTACGGTCAGGCATCTCTGTCTATATTGTGACAGGAAGTTCATGTCGATATCTCTTAGACAACGACACACAGAGAGGGTTCACCAGCAAGGTGGTGGCAGAAGGTCAGAGAGAAACTCGAGGAAACCGTCACAAAACTGTCAGTATTGTTCTGACAAGTGTGCAGAGAGTTTGGAGGGCTTATTCCAACACATGGTTAGCAGCCATGGGGACAAGTACCATGGATGTTTACAATGTTCCACTAGATACCTCACCAGGGAAGCTTTAGCCGGTCATATGAGCGAGAATCATGGTGTCACTATGGAAAGGAACCTTCAGATGCAGGTTAGGGTTAGGTATAATAATAATAATTGAGAATCTTCTGAAAAAGGTTCTACTGATCTAGATGTACTAAATCCTAAATATGACGCTCCAAGTTCTAAATGCCAATTTTCATCTACTTCTGTATCTTTACCTTTGCAATGAATTAAACTAAATTCTTAATTTTTTAAGTAATATAGTTTTCTATTTTGTTCACAGGAGAAAATGAAGGAACCTTCACCCTGCAAGGAGCTAGGCAACCAAAGCCCCCGCGACGTTTCAAGCCCCAAAGAGAGAAGACCAGAGGACACCGCCCACGAGCATCGAGCAGAAGCTACGAACACTCTTCTAAAGCCGATGCATCCTGCGAAGGACAACTTCAGCAACCCAGGCAGTCCAGAGTTCGACAGTTCCTTCTACAGCAGCGTGAGCTGTAACATTCGAGAAAACCTACTGCACCACCTAGACGGCAAGCTCCAGAGCTCCTCATCGACAGTCACATCCACCAGTTTATCCATAATAGACACCAAACCTCAGCAACAACCTCAACAGTCCTTCTACGAACACAACGTTAATCAGATCCAGTTCCCCATAGACATCTCCCTGACCGCTGCGACACCAGTTTATTCTAAAGAATACAGTAACGAAGAGTACGAGAATAACAGTGAATATGCCCAAAAACCTGGCAAGAGCAATAGGTCTCATCCCAGAAGAGTGTCCTTTGAGAAGTATAACTTCCCAAGGAAATACGATGGGAAGGAGCAATGGACATGTTCCATAAAAGACCTGAGCAAGTTCGATATCTCCACTCAACTATCTCTAAGGAAGAAACAACAACTTCTGAAAGAACGCCTCAGTTTAAACAGGCTGCGCCAGATCACTGTTCTTGCTCCCTCGGAGATTGTTCAGGATGAACAGAATCCGGATTCTAGGAGTCTCGAAGAGACTGATGACGAGCCTTTGGCCGTGGCAAACAGCCCGGATGTCGAGCAAACGTCTCGCTGCGAGATTGTCAAGTCTTCAGAGATGCCGGATGGCTCTGAGGCGAAGCAACTTCAGGACACAGAGTTCACTGTGGAATTTGGCAACTTCCTGAGGCTGAGGAGGTGGGACGAGAATACTTCGATCGAGGCAGCTAAGAAACAGGAAATTATTTACGCTGAGCTAACCGGGGAATGGTCCAGGCCGAGGGTCTATATCTGCGGCGCCTGCGCCTCCAAACATGTGAGTCCTCAATGGAAATATTTAGGCGGTGAATGGCGCTATTTTGAGGTGGTTATTGGAATAATAAATGGTCGCGTTGGCGCAGATGTTATTTTCGGATGTTCTGATTCATACCTGGAGGTTGTCTCGAATTGATTTTGGAATGATACGAGGACAGAATATTTTTGATGACCACTTCGTGCTTTTTTCAAAAAATCGTATGCATCTGTTAGGCAGAATGGTCAAAATGATAAATCAGTTGCAGATTTTTTGTAGAAATTTGATGAATAATTTATTTATTTATTTATCGAACTAGACATCAAATTAATCAATTTGTAGTCTTGTAATATTCTTATCGGAATATGTATAATAGCATGTAATTCACTGTTTGATACTCTATAAACTTTTTCAACATCTCAATAAAATATATTTACATTTTTGAGAATCTGAACATGGAATTCTAGAAGTGCAGAAGTCTAAAAGAAAAGAGGGATTTGTTATATTTAAAAAATTACTATTGTCTGACTTCGTTAGGAAGTCTCGCTATGAAGTTGATGACGGAATTGTCTTGAGAAATAGTTTGGAAATTGACACAGTCGACATTTATGAGCGATTAGCTAATTAATCAGCCTACTTGATTGGTAACTATCGATCGAATTGCAGAACAGTTGAAAGGACATCTCTTCATGTTGATTGACAATTAGCTGTCGTCGAACGAATCTCTATTGATCGTCCTGCGATATTACTGTCGATTCCAAGTCCAATCGTAATAACCGTGCATGACGATCGTTATTATCGATTGAGTTAATTGGGACGTTTGCTTCGTGAAATTGTCCCGTGAACTAGAACTTCAGATTGTTGCTTGAAATTAGCATAAAATCCTTTTCACGGTTTAAAATATCACAATTGCCCATGAAAAATCAATAAATAACAGAAAAATCATCGAAAGTCATAAGTTACTCACCAAAAGCTGTTTAATTATAGTAGGGTGCAATTTTTATTTTTTATTAGATTTTCTTGAAGTAAAAATATAGCAAAATAATTGTACAAAACTTTAATCGTAGCCGCTTATGTGCCAAGGATTATTTTATTCGTTGTTTCACATAATAAAATTGCTTTATTAACGAGCAATAATACAACGATGACACTAATCACAATTACCGTTTTTTCGTTACAGGTAACATTGAAAGAAATGGAGGACCACAAAGTGATCACGCACCCAAACGTCTGGTGTTCCCACTTCGAGTTTTCTGGTGACCAAAGGGAACTTTACAAGCACCTATTTCTACCAGGGAAGGATGTACCCACGACAAAGGCGAGGACGGCTATCTTAGTGGAAAAGGTGTGCACCAAGTGTTCCAAGAACTGTACCACTCTACCAGAGTTGCATAGGCATATGTTGGAATGCGGAGGAGACCAGGCTTGGTTGTTAGGACTATTTGGCAATGGAAAAAAAAAATGCAAGTGGAGACCCTTTGGAAGTCGCAGTAGAAGGCGAAGGCAGCGTGGAATGAAGAGAAACATTCAAAATTCCCAGACTCCAAGGGTGAACACTCCTAAGGAGAAGCAACCTACGGGGCCAAGGGTCAGGCCTAGTGACAGTGAGTAACTATTATCTTCTATTTCATTTTTCCTAATTTATAAAATTATCAGCTCCTCTTCATCAGCGAACAGCAAGTATCTCAGACACTATAGTGCAGACAGAACGTTTTAAAATTGCAGGATTCCTCTTTATATTTCTCATCAATGGAAAACAAATTACAATGCTG
This sequence comes from Bombus flavifrons, assembly GCF_040668555.2. Classification (NCBI taxonomy): domain Eukaryota; kingdom Metazoa; phylum Arthropoda; class Insecta; order Hymenoptera; family Apidae; genus Bombus; species Bombus flavifrons. Next base: position 8,112,588 of record NC_138457.1, on the reverse strand, counting down.
ATCAAATTACAATGCTGCTTTATTTTGAAAAGGACGCTGCTTTTGAACCAACATAACTTTACATATGCAAAGACAAGTTTTGATGCTTGCATGTTTACAAGCTGATCAAGTGATCAATAGGAGAAGTCATGTAATTAACAGCTGCTACTGGACTCTGATTAAGCCGTCATCTTGTAACTCTGTGCTGCTGTAATTTAGCTACCCTTTCACGGGATTTAATGTCCTGTGAAATATAAATTTTAATTAGCTTCCATTAAAGCGCGAATGTTGAGTTACCCAGCGTAACCAAATAAATTATGCTGTTACATAGGAATAAATTAATTTTTACAGCAAAGATAATACTTGTTTTAGGATAAAAACTAGTGTAATACATTTTTAATTACCAACGTTATTAATTATCTCGTGTAGAGTGGCGTTGTATTATAACTTTAACTTTGGCAATTCTAATAAAATTTATTCTCAATGAAAATTATACAAAATTCCAGAGCAACGCGTGATTTAGAATTTAATAAAAAGCGAACATAAATAGGAACACACAAGGTAGGGAAAATTTGTTAACCACACTAGAGGAGCGTCTAATTATTGTACTAATTAAAACTTTGTTTCATTTAGTTGAATCACTTATCCAACAACTTCCCTTTGCCACGCGATAATTATGGATATGGCGAGGCATGATAACTTGAAACTTATTAATCATACGTTGATTAATATTAACGTCCCTCTAATGTCTCTACATATATACGTCTGTGTACTTACGTGCGTTTGCATATACAGTTTGGATATGCAGAGTGTTTTAAATTTTTTCTGCAAACTTTCACAAAGTGTCGGAGCATAATCCAGCAGAGAAAATAAAAAAATGTTTTATATGCAACTTTCATGTAACTGCTTCATTAAAGAGTTATGAGCAAACATTGAACATAATCAAAAGTATGCAATTTTTGCCAACTCTTATTGAATTTTAATTCCTCAAAATTCTTTTTAATTATATGCTATGCTTTCAAAATTTGGGACACCCCGTATTTAAAGAAGAAGCAGCTGATATTCAGGCAGATATAATGAAACATTAATTGAGTGATTGATAAGCTGTTAAGCCACTATACTAGATAGCCTTTACGATACACGATTTTATGTATGAATAATCCCCAATGATTGGAATTAAATAACCAATGAGTTACTGTCCAAGTAAACTACGTTATTAATGATACAATGTTAATGAAACTTTCATGAAGCACCTGTAATAAATAATATATATATATATAATAATTGATATATTGTAGCATCATTCTTGTATAGAAGAAGTAAGTTATAAAATTTGTGAAATTAGACAGATAAATGAATTTAAATCAAAGTGATGCAACGTTATATGTTTAAGAAAAATTAACGTTAAACTGTACAACTTAATTTATGTTTTATACTGTTTTTCTGTTCATAGGGGAGAGCATACAAAAGATGTTAGCCAACTTACCCCCTAAAAGGGCAACCAGGAAAGTACTGCAAGACAATACGGTGCGGACCCAGGGTAGACTACGTACTGTAAGTGTTGAATATTTGAACAATTCAATTAACTTCATCCTAGATGTTCAGTTTTCGTGTTCATGTGGTTTTAATGTCGAATAACACCGGAATCATCATCCACGTGCTATTCATACTAAGCAGAATTAATTGTCATACATATTAATTGACACACAAATGAAGTAGAGTTGAGATATCTGGAAATATAATTATCAACTAGAGAAGAATAGTACAGCAACAGTAAATAAAGTTCCTTTAAATTCTTAAACAAAAACCTTCGATCTACCTTTATATATCTCTGTAAAATTCAAATCTAAGCTAAAACACTTTCAATCGCAGATATGAAGCTTAATTGTTAAACACATAAGTAGGCGGTCAGTAATTATAAAATTAGAAAAGCCTCTGCCTTACCTTTTTCACTGAAAAGTAAACAAATTCTGTGAAATAGAAATTCGCATGGAAGCTAAAAACGAAGGAATTCAGATACCAAATACGTAACTTAATCGCTACTTAATCACACATCTGCAAACATAAGTTATCAGCAATTATGAAATTGGCAAATAGGAAATGAGAAATGAACGAAAGAAGTTCTTCGCTTCGACGACGAGAATCTCAAAATTGTGGAGAAATTCGAATCAAAATAAAAAAAAAAAAGGGGGGAAGATTGAAGCTTCAAGTACGCAAGTTAATTGCTGGAAACACACGTGTAAGTGGTGAGCAATAATGCAACAGACAGGAGGAGGACCTACTGACCGTGAAAGAAAGCTGCCGAGTCAGAAAAAGAAAGAGTCTTGAGAGGACAATTTGCAAAAAATGCATGCTCTGTGCCAAGAAGCTAGTAAGACACGGTGACCCAAAAAGCATGCACAGACCGGCGACTGGTTGGAATTAGGTAAACGAGCAGCTCGCAAACAGCTCCAGTTAGCGGATGACCCGAATCCTCGCGAAAAAGATGAAACTCGATAATGATAAGGCAATAACATGGGACCGGCTCCGGCTGGACGACACGGATATAAGTGGAGTATTGATTAGCCAACACGGTTGTCCGCACGTTGCACACACGGACCCATATACACATAGGGAGGATACGCCACGTAGTCACACCGACAAGATGGTTTTCGTGCTCTCTTAGAAAACTGGCACACGATTGACCCGTCTATGGACACTCCCTTGGCATTTTTGTCGAAGCAAGAACTATGACATTTGGAAAGTCTCGCTGGTTCCATCTAATTCGAATCGACCAACCGTGGAACAAGCGCAGAATTTCGAGAGTGACTTTTATTAGGATAAGAGCAACAGGAAGAGAAAAATGTACAATGTTACGTATAGTGTTATTGATGTGGAATTGGGGTTTTAAGGATTTTACCACCAGGGATGGTGAGGATCTACCACGCTTTAGAATTGTACTATTTTGTTCGTTAAAAAGCCATTAGAAATTTTGTAAGAACTAGAAATACTTAGGATTGATTTTTAAGAGCACTGCTGGAGGTACTAATTTTAATTTTAAAATCAGTCACAGTACTGATGATACAGAATAGGAATTTTAGGGACTAGAACTGAGAATTTAGGATTGGTAAGTATTCAAAGCATTAAACTTTGGTGTTTTCTTCCTTTTCTTTTTATGCTGAGAGATACGAGAATTTGTTAAGATAAAAGTAGAAATCCTTAAGGGTTTTATTTGCAGGATACAAGCACTGTAAATTGTAATGCGTTCGGTACAAAGATACAAGGATTTTGTTGAAGAATTTGTTGTGTTATTAAGAGATGATTTAGAAAAAAGATCTCGGAGTTAATTATTCTAGTTAGCATTGAATTTTCAAACACTTCAGATTTAGAGGATTATCAAATCACAGACCTAAAACAATACTTAGTTACTTCTTCAAACAAAAGAATCCACAAACCAAAAACTTCTATGCTCAAAGTAAAGTAGCAAATCCCATAGGGCTCAACTTAAATACACCATAATAATACCCGTGACGTGTTGCCCAAGAAGCTTCCATAAATCACGGGAACAGTTGATTCCGTAGGTTGCAAAAAAAAAAAAAAAAAAAAAAAAAAAAAAAAAAAAAAAAAAAAAAAAAAAAAAAAAAAAAAAAAAAAAACTCCCCTAACCTTCCGTAGAGAGCACAGAAAAAATACACTCACCGAGGTGCGCGCACACACACACACAATACCACGAAGGCTTTGCCATTTGTACAGGTGCAATCCAGAACGAGACCACGAATGGTCGGCGACAATTCCAGCGCCTCTCGAATGTCCCGGAACAAAGCTGCCCTGAGGAACAAACTGCTGAAGAACGCGAAGTCGATCCAACGGAATCGCTGTCGGATCGACAACATCTCTGCCGTGATCGAGAGCGTGGTGAAGAACTACACTCCTGATGACAAGAATCCTGACGAAGGACGAAACGACAGCTCAGTGAAAAACGACCTGGAGAAAGAAACCAAAGAGAAACCGGCTGAAGGATCGTCTTCTATCAAAGAAGGTGATGTACCAGACGGAAGGAGCAGTAGAACAAAGATGGTCAGAGGTCCCAGAGTGTTGGGTAAAAGGAGGAACGTGAAAACGAAAGAAGGAGCTGTGAAAAGCTTGGTCCAGGTGAAGAAAACAACTTTGAAGGCTAAAGCTAGAGCAGCAGCTTTGAAGAACCTGTCTGAGACGAAGACAGAGACATCCAACGAGAGTACGAAGATATTAAAGAGTACCAAAGCTTCTCCTAAAAATGTGGAGAAGGAGGTAGATGTGGATGGAACAGAAGCTAGTCCAGGGGAAGCGAAGTCCCTCAGCCTAAAGAACAAGTTGTCCATTCAAACTACACCTAAGAGGAAGCGGCCGGTGGATCCTGTAGCCTCTTTGAACGCCTCCATCAAGGCAAAGTCACAGCTGAGGACCCAGGATGGAAAATTTGCCAGGAATCCTAACAAAGAGTCTCTGTCTCCTCAAAAGTCCCCTGAGATCAGGTGTCCTATTTCTGGTCGTTTAATAACCAAGATAAGGAGCAGCGAAACTAGTCCAGAGTCGTCGATCACTAGGTCCAAATTAAGAGCAGTTTCTAAGTGCAAGAACGGCGACCAGTTGCCGAAGAGGACAACCAGATTGTCTTCTGACAGCGACAAGATGCCCACGTTGGAGCCAGCTGTTCAAGTATCATCCAATTCTGAGGAATTTTTAGAAACTACTACGAATGACCTACCAATCCTATCTCCTGCTACGTCAGCTTCTAGCCAGGAAAAGATCCTGCGTGGCAAGAGTCTGATTAGCAAGTGTTTGAACCTGGAAGACAAGGAGAGTCCGAAGAAAGAGGAGAGTCAAGTTTCAGGAGAGAAAAGTGATGTTATGAGCAGTTTACAGGAAGAAGAGAAGGATCAGAAACAGGGTAAAGGCAGGAGAGCAAAAAATGAAATGAAGAATTTGAATAAGAGCGTGGAGAGCGTCGATACAAAGACTGAAGCTTCTAAGGAAGGCGCTAAAGGTGTAGTTAAAGAAAAATTCAAAAGGAAAAGTGCTCCTGCAAAGATTCTAAATGTGGAAGAGAAGAAAAATATGGTGAAGAATACAGAAGAAGTAGGTCTGAAGAAAGAAGTGAGACAGAAAAAGGAAGAAGGAAAGTTGGAGACCAGGAGTAACGCTAAGGCGAAGTTAGAGAAAGTTGTTGACGATGACAGCCCTATAAAGATTCAGAACGTCCCCTTTGAGGTGAAGAAGTTGATAGGCTCAGACAATAAAGAGGACCTGCTAACCAAATTGGCTCTGACATCCAGGATTGCCACTTCCAAACGCTGTCTCAGGCAACCAGTGTCTAAATTTAAATTCGATCAGGCAAAGATCAAGCCCCGGAAGGATTTAGAACTGGAAAAAGGAAAGCTGGATTCAGGATCCATCTCAGACGCGTCTACGAACAAAGAGAAATTCGATGCAAAAAGAAGAAAATCGCTGAGGAGCACGGATAGAAAGGACAAAACTGCTTCAAAGGATGAGAAAGTTTTGGATGAATCCAACAAGATCAAAGAAGCTGTGAACGAGATGAAAACAGCAGTCAAAAGACGGAGAAGCAGTAGCATGTCCAGTGAGATCAAATCATTGGTCAATTCCAGTCAGGTGTCTTTTGATGGTCAAACCAAGTCTGAAGTTGAGATGACTGTCCAGGCTGCTGACAAGAGGCAAACTAGATGGTCGTTGTTGAATACTAGCGAAGCGGAGATCCAGAATGAACAAACAGACTTCAGCTTCAAGAAGAATACTTTTGGAAAGAGACGAGGTAGAGTTAAATGTAGCAATGAGACATCTGAAAAAAAGAACACTGATGTGTCCCAAACAAAGAATGAAGAAACTGGTAAAAATAATTCCTTAGAAGTTAATGATGAAGTCAATTCAATGGATCAGAACGAAGCAAATTCTGATGATAAAGAGACTGTTTCAATTGGAGCAACGAAAGTTGTGAAGGATAGGCAAGAAGAAAGTGAGAAAATAACTAGAAATGAGAAAGAGCAACCCAAAGGATCTGATCCTTCAGAGAACAAAGAAGCAACCAAGGTAACCGAGAATCTAAATCACTTACAGGTGGAGACGAGCAATTCTATGGACAGTGGCAAGGAAAATTCATTGGAAAGACCCGCACCAGTTCAAAAATTGAAAGTTGGCAGACCCAGGAAGTCCTGGGGACCCAGAAAAGAAAGAGCATCCAAAAGGTCTTTAAATAATGTAATTGGAATTCTTACAGAGGGCATGAACGTCCCTGTCGAGTCTCAGTCAAGTGTCTTGAGCATGCAGATTTCCTTGGATAGCGTGGACTCTAGCGTACTTCCCCAGAATTCCACACCACAGACTGATGATGCCACTAGCAAGACTCAAAATTTAGATACATGTATTAAATCTTCTGAAGACACTGTTTTAGAAGTGACAAGTGATCCTGATAAGCTAGTAGAGGAGATGTCTTGTGCTGAGAAAATTTCTGAGGAAGATCTAAAGCAACTTGAAGTTTTAGAAGCAGCTAGTAAGGACCTGAACTTGGACAAATCTGTAGAAAAGGTTCAGAAGGTTGAATCTTCCTCTAAAGACACCAAAGAACAGTCACCAGCTAATGACATTATTCTAGATCTGTCCAGAAGGAAACAGAAAGGAAAGGGATCGTTCTTAGAGAAAATAGTTTCAAAAATAGCTAAACAAAAGGATGCTTTATTAGAAGGTGAAGTTGGTTCTCTATTGGATACAGCTGCTGACGAACTTACTAGTATTTTAGACGAAGTTGGGCCTGGTTTATCAGAAAACACAGAGACTTCGAGTGAAGCGAAAGCGAAAACAAAAACAGAGAAGATTGGAGATACTAGACAGGAAACTATTAAAGAAGCGACTAGTGGGAGTTATAAGGATAGTTTAGTTCCTAACAGTTTGAACAAAAACTTGGAGAAAGCAGATGTTACTGTAGAAAATGAAGAGATGGTTTCGAAAGAATTTTCCAAAGAGTTGCAGTCTAATGTAGAAAATTCTGATGAAAAGGAAATAAAAAATGAATCGAATATAAGTTCCAGTAGAAAAGTTGCCGATGAAGAGATTGAAATTAAATTGCTGAGAGAAGATGAAGAGACTATTTCTTTGAAAGAAAAAGAAGCTTGTACTAATGAGTCAAAAGTAGAGGAGGGAGCCGTTTCTATTGAAACGAGCCCTATTAGAAATGAAATTTCATTGCCTGTTTTGGAGATCCAAGTAAGTAATTCTGCAAATGTGTCTTTGTCAACTATGGAAGAAGAAAAGAAAAAGTGTGAAGACGTAACTGAAGAAGTCAAAGTGAAAAGAAAATGTAAGAAACGATCAGTGGAAATGAAGTCCCCAAAGAAGAATAAAAGGAAATCCTCCGAGCCAGCAGAGAATTTTGAGGAGAGTTCGATCTCTGAGGAACTGCATCTGGCTGACGTGATAAAGTTAATCGAAAAATCAAAGCAAGTGCCTTCTACCAAAGAAAATGTTCAAAACGACTTGTCTACTGAAGTTGATGCGGACAAGGTACCATGTGAGGAGAAAAGTATAAGTGAAAAACCCGAAGCAAAGGATAATAGGATTGTTAATGATGCTAAGACAGCTGAAAACTCTGAAGAAAGTACTGAGAAGCTCAAGATAGATTCTAAGGAAAATTTAGAAGAACATGGAACAAATGAAGAGGATAAACCAGAAGATGCACTTCAAGGTGTAAGTGTAACGAAAAATAAGGAAGAAGTTCAAGTGACTAACGAAGAAAAGAATTCGATGAAGATAACTGGAAAGAGAAATTCCGTTACAGAGGCTGTGGATCAATATTTAGAAATTCAATCTCCAGTTAAAAGGTCCTCCAAGAGGAAATCGCAACAGGAAGAGAAAATAAGCCAAATTTCTGAAGAAGAAACGATGTTCAGAGTGGAGTCTACTGAAGTGACAGAATCTTCTGTAAACGAAATAGCATCTGAGAATAGCAGAGGGCCCAGAAGGAAATCTTTCAGGACGAAATCCATGATTCAACCGAGAAACGACGAGAAGACTTCGAAGGAATGCGAAAGTAATCTTGTTCTCAGTATTAGCACCATTGTCCCAACTGAAAACCCTGAACTGCCTTTGGAAGAACCATCTGAGAAACGTGAAACTGTGCAAAATGAAGTTGCAACGCAGCAGGTAACGCTATTAGATAGGATAGAACAGTTGAAAGAAGAAAAAGAAGATTCTAGTTTCAAGAATACGGAGACTCAAGCAACGGATAAAGAAGAAGTCACTCAAAATCCTCCAGTGAATGATCAAAAAGAGTCACAGAAGCTCGAAGAACCTATAGTTGTCCCCAAAGTGCCAAAGAAGCGTGGGAGAAAGAAGAAGTGTTTGATAGTTGACCAAACACAGACACAAGGCACGGTTTCTCAAGAAAATTCTGACTCCAGGATGCACACACAGACCGCAGCGCTTGAATCCACAACGACGAATCAACTTGCTCCTAGAAGATCCTTGAGGACGAGTAGACTCATCGACGAAATTGAAGATCAGAGCAAGAATTCCAACGATCTGACTAGTTTACAAGTTTCTTCAGCAAGTCTGGAACCATTCAAGGTTCCAGAGGTAACCGAAGTGTTGCAGCACACAAAGAAAAGAACGTATAAGAGAAAGTCGATCATCGACGAGAGTTTAGACACTCAGAGCAACTGTTCTCAACCAGAAGCTGAAACAAGCAACGCAGAGTACCCAGAGGCGAGCAGAAGTTTGGCTGGAAAAGAGGAGCTGCCAGAAAGTTCTTGGCAGAAAAATTCTTCTGAAGGCAAGAAACGTAGCTTTAGGAGTTCGACTCGTGAACACGTAGACCTAGAAAGGTCCAGTTCTGCTGGTTCCATAGATCTAATTGGTAAAACGGAACAAATTAATAGAACGAGATCTTCGAAGAGAAAACAACTGTCCTCTGAGGACTTGTCAGGCCAGGAAAGCCTAAATCAAAGAGTTGAAAGCGCAGATAATTTGTCAGAGACCTCATGCGTCAGTGATTTTAGTTATTTCAGAAAAAAACGTTATTCCAAGAAGAAGAAGCTTTACGAGTCTCGAGAAGACGTGCAAACAGATACCTCTGTGACCGACTCAGAATCTGTCGATGCGGAGAAAAACACCTACAGAAGACAGAGTTTGAAAAGAAGAGCCAAGAAAAACATATCCTTCTTTGCTGAGTTCTATTTGATGGATGACTTCGATATCCCAATGGATATTGAGGATTGTATATCGCATGAAGAGACAGCAAAGAACGATGTTAGCCAGGAGTTAGAACCAAAACCGTCGACTGAGCAAGAGAAACCGGTTGAGGAAGTCATCTCGGACGAAGTTTTTGATGAAAAACCAGAAGACAATGTTGAAAAACAAGAGGAAGAGGTAGTTGAAAATTCTAAAACGCCGATCGACGAGGAGGAAGGCGAGGAATATGAAGACGACGAACTGAAAAACGAAGATAAGGTGGACACGAAGCTGGATGGTCTTTCCCAAGTTCAGGATGATTTTCAGCCAAAGAAGAGAACAGCAGGCAATTACGTGGTAGTTCATAAGAAGACAGGTGAAATTCTAATCGTGGAGAAGAGGAAGAAGTTGACGAAGGAGGCTGCCAGATTTTTCTGCGATGTTTGTACTACCAGCTTCACCAGGAAGAGCTCTCTAAAGAAGCACAATCAGTCTCAGTCTCATTTACTTCAAATGGCCAAATCTAAGAAAGACAGAGCATGTATGGAGGACGCTGAAAATATGGAAGACGTTGGTCAAAATGATACTTCTAGTGACGAAAATAGAGTTGAATCAGCTGATGAAGCTATGAATGTGTCTTTGGAGCTGAAGGATGACCAGAAAGAAGCTAATCCTTCCGAATCCATCATTACTCAGAAGGATTTAGAACCAGTTCAGACTGATCCTTGCTATAACAATCAACTCGAACAGGATTCTTTGACTGATTCTCAGACCACCCATCAACGCATCCTTGAAGATGAACTACTGGATGAAGAAATTTGTAAGATCACTGAAAATATGAGCCATGATGAGTATGTTCTCACTGATCAAGTGACTCCTGAGCCAGAATCCACATCGACGCCTATAAAAATGCAGATCAAGAAGGTGGAGGACGTTGGAAAGAAGAAGAAACATGAAAAGAAGAAAGAAAAAAGTAAGAAGAAAAGCTTGACTGATGAACAAATTATTTTAGATAATTCTGAGTTGGAAAATTCAGCCGATTCGACGTTGGTAACTGTCCTGGGTGAGAATGTGTCCATTAAAATTGCAAAGTCTTCGCACTTGAATAAAGCAAAGTCTAATTTGGATTATAAGGATGTTTCAGAAGGTTTATCTGAAGATTCTGTCGTGAGTAATTCAGAATCAAAAACCGGTACTCCAAGAATGAAAGAAGATGATTTCAAAGAACAGTGTTCAGATTGTGGTCCCAGGCTGCAGGAAAACCAGGATATGGATATGGAAATAAAAGATGCTCTGCTGAGAACAGAAGAAAACAAAATCGTGGAGAAAGATAGTATATATAAATTAGATTCCGAGGAAAAGACTGAGAATCTTTCGAGGGATAAGTTAGACGATAAAGATAATGAAGAAAATCAGTCACATGAACGTTTGAGTCTGAAGTTTACCATAAACAAACGCAGCATAGAAATCTGTAAAGAAGTTGATTCTGAGAACAATAAAAGCTACGAGTTAGACTATTCAAGCACATTTAATAAGGAATCTGAAGATGTTAATTGCAATTCTGAGAAAAACTATGAAAGTGCATGCAGTATACAAGTTGAGTCAGTTAAAAGTTTTAATTACTCCAAACCAGAAATACAGGAATTTAATCAACGCTTGAATTCAAGCTTGTGCAAGGATCAAAAAGCAGAAAGAAGGAGTTTTGAAGGTATTGATGAATTGGACGCTTCTAAAGTACAAAACCTTGAAGGAGAAAGTATGAAAATGATGTATGATAACGAGGGTGATAAGCAGGATGAACTGGTCAAAACGCAACGCCATGGTAAATCCAAGAAAGGCCGGGCTAAGAAACATTTTGAGAAAACAGAAAACAGTTCGGAAGATAAAGCTATTAAAAGTTCTTCCAAATCTAAAGATGGTCAGAATAAATTAGTGTTCAATGATGTGGCCAAAGTTTCAGAGACCACAGATGATCAAAAATCACTCGATTATGCTGAAACATTTGATATCAATGAAAAGTTAGAGCGTTTAGTACCTGATTCACAATTGGAAGATAATTCTGCTAAAAGCGATGGTATAGTTATCTCTGCAACATTAGAAAATGAAGATGATCATGAATCTAATGAATTACAAATTGTTGAGGAGTTAGAAATCGATAAATTTTATCCTGAGCCAGAATCTTTGGAAGAAACAGATTTGAAACAATTAGTACAGGAACAACAAGTTTCTGAGAAGAGAATTGAATTATTAGAGGACAAAATCAAGTATTTTCAGTCAGTGGATGATGATGAAGTTTCGTCATCCTCAAGTCTAGCAGACAAACCTTTGTCTCAAATTTTATTCGAAAGAGAAGAAAAATTGGAGATATATAAAGAGCAAACAAAGGAACGAGAGTCTTCCACGACATTCCTGAAGGATTCTGACAACGAGCCAAAACCTGAAGAGAAACAAGAAGTCGAGAATAGCGACCCTAAAGCCACCAAATCTGATATCGATGATAATTCTTTAGACACAAATGAATTAATTGACAACCAAAACTCTGACAAAAATTTGAATACTAATGACGAACAAGCAGAGCAGCAGATTGCATCAGAGGAAGAATGTGAGCCAGAAGCGTCAAAAACAGCGGAGGATTCTGACAAGGACTCCAAGAATTCATCAGAGTCTGAGAACAGCGAAGCAATTCCATCAATAATTGGTAGCGGTCGAAAACCAAGCACCAGTGATCGTCAAAATCCGAGCAAAAAGGTGTCCAGGAGCAACAAATACTCTAACAAGGACAACTACAGGAAATCCAGAGGCAAGAAGTCTTCTATAAGGAACAAGATCGCCGATTTGACCAGTGAAAGCGACGACAGTGAAAATGAGGACAAAATTGAATCACAAAACAAGAGCAAAATCGTGAAGAGCGTGTTTGGCAGAGTTTTTGGTGGTGAGAAGACAGACAAAGTTAAGGAGGTACTGAACGACTGGGTGTCCAAGTCAGAAGACGATTCAGATCTCTCCAGAACAGGCTTCAGATCTTCCAGTTCCAGCGAAGGAAAGACTAAAGACTCCTCAGGCGACAAGAAAAGACACTCAGTTTCATCCTCTATACCTTCTAGTCCCAAGAAACGTTCTGGAAAAAGATCCAAGAAGAGCCCTTCCTCAGACAGAGCCAAGGAGAGAAATCTAATCTATGAGAACCAAGGTGAGCATCGATCTAGAAAACACACAAAATCAAAGAACAGCTCCAATATTAAGAAAACGCATGACGCAGAAGCTTCAAATAATTACTTCTTATTGTTACCAGCAACCAAGTGCAGACTCAGCAAGAAGAGAGCAGAAGAATTAATTTCTAGGACCTTTGAGGACGATTTTACTGACGTCAATGCTGACAAGAGCCAGAAAGCATTGAAACACAAAGAGCCAAATTATGGACTGAGGAATCAAGGCAAGCCTGACTTGACGATCAAGGACAGTGGCTATGGGTCCTTCAACTATGACGAAGATTCTTCCAAAGTGGTGCCTTTGGAAGATGCCATAGAAGAAGACGATCAGAAAGCGATCAAGAAGAAAAAGCTGACAGGTTTTAGAAAAAGTAAAGGTAGAAACGAAGAGGAAGATTGGAGAGATCTGGTGGCAGAGAAAAGAGTTTCGAAGAATCCTAAGGAGTCAGGCGACGAGGAGAACGATTTCACCAAGGTTCATCTTGAGAGAGACCCCTTCACTAGCCGAATGTCTGTTGATCTGGAATCTTCTCAAAGTTGCAGCAGTCTAGCACCTAGTAGCGTGAGGAACAGGTCTCCAAGTATGGATAGAAACTCGCAGACCACTAGAGATTCTGACATAGACGGTGAAGAAGACGAGGACATGGGCCACAGGCGAATTTCTCCCTTGTTCTGTGGAACACCTAGAAGTTCCATAGAGACCAGCTCCAACAGTGAAAATGAAGAAGAAGAGGAAAATTTGGCTACCAACGAGGCTGCAAGTAGGAAAAGAAGCTCCAGCGAGTTCTCTGGTGAGAAAATCGTCATTAGATCACCCTCTTCGAGCCACAAGAGCGAAGTAGTCACTATTGCACCCACTGACGCGATAGAGGACAACGCTCTGGATGTTCCTCAAGAGATTGAGACCACGAAGCCTAGACAGGGCAAAGTTCTGAACTTCGATGAGGAGCTGTTTGTCGAGTGTTGCTCCAGGTTGAAAGCCACCACTGAGAATGAGCTTAGGGGAGCTAAAAAGATCAAGCTGGATCACAACGAAGGTTACCATAGGAAGGATGAGCAGCAGCAAGGGTTCAGGGGACCCAGGGATCGGTGGAGAGACGTCGAAAGCCAGAACAGCCTGGGAAGTCTTTTGGAATCCGTGAACCAGGTGAGTATTTGGTTAGATTAATTGAAATTTTGCATGCTTCTTCGGATATTTCAGATATAATAAAGGTATTAGGATCTATAGGAGGGCAGATTTGGCTTTGTTTGAGTATCTGTGCTGAATTGATAAATTTAAAGAAATGGCGAATTAACATATTTTATTCAAGTATCTTGATTCTTATTTTAATTACAATATGTTTTCTTTCTGTGTATTCTGCATGTTTTTCTCAATAGATCTTTCTTATCAGCTGCTCATAATGCTGATTAAATCAGCTAATTGAAAAAATCGATATTGCTAAAAAATTAATTTGAAACAATACGGTAAGTTGATAGCTTTTTGAAGGGATACATAATTTATTTACTATTGTTTAAGATATATGATTCACTACTTCATTGATAAGCCTACACTTTGCATGCACTGTCTCTTTCTTACTTTTCTTTTTATTATTCGCTTGGCTTGGCGATCTTATATTATGTAGTAGCTGAAAAAGTTCAACTTTCAGCTCTGTCTGCAGTTCTCAGTTTCTTTTGTACATGCTTACAGAATGTTTATTTGTAGGGGTGTTTTCTAAACATAAATAATAAGTAAATTCAATGAAATAACAAATATTACACAAACTACAAAGATATTAATGATATATTAATATGTATACAAAAATATTAAATTATTATTAAAATTCTTTTTAAAACGGTACATGACACTGTAGCATTAAATTTAATATCACAGTCATTTTAGGATAAAATTGGTACGTAAATATTTCAGAATTAAGATAAACTGGATTACACCCTTACACGAAATTCTCAGAAGGGAATACTCTATACATTATTGTGGTAATGTTTGCAGGACCTATGAACCAGCTTTATACAGACAATGTCTCTCAGTATGCATGCAAAAGGTAGTTCTCTCATTCCTTCGACATTTCTTAGTGTGTATGGTAATTCCGAAACTTGTCCCTTCAGATATGATGTTTTTTAATGTCTTGGATACAAAAATGCGAGTAACCAATGCTGAGCATTATTACTAAATATCTCTAATCGTTCTACAAATTTTTATCCTATCTTCAAATGCATTATATCTTTCCTAAAATTCATTTTTCTCTGCAAAATCTTTATTTTTAATAGAAAAAGGTTCAGCTTGGCGTTACTAACACTACCTATTCATATTAACATTATTTGCACAAGAATAAAATTTCCACATCCTCTATCCTCACTAACAACTTTCCTAACTAAACCAATTTTTGGAAGAAATTTTATCTATTAGTAGATTTAATTTTACTGATCAATGTGTTATCCTCTGATAGTATCTGGAGCATATTGTTGAAAATTATCTGCTAATTGCTGCAAAGTAGCCCATTTCAAATTGCAAATATAGTTGGTTAATCTTCAATTGAAGATATCGTATAGATTCCTCTGTATCTCACTTTTAGGTCCTAAGTTCTTCCAAAAGCTTCACTTTTGATCAGTTAAACAGTAGATTCTTTGTACTGGCCTTCTTTGTAACCATAAATAATAGCTTTGTGATCATTCTCTGGATATTCAGATAGCCATTCTCTAGCTTTAGATATCTAATTAAGGCCAGCAGAGTACTCCTAGTCTCACACCGTTTTCAAATGGTCCACTCTGCAAGCAAGCATCCAGTAGAAAGCAGAAACTATCATAGGGTACCCAGATTCTCATACAAAGAGCATCCAGAATTCTTCCAAGTGATCATTCACCAATCTGTTCTATTGCAGCTACTGGGCGAAGAGATGTACAGCACCAGAGAGAGGGACTACCCAAAACGGGGTTGCAGAAACTTACGAAGCGAGCATTCCAGCAGATCAGCCAGCCCCGACATGTCCAGAGTTGACAATCTAGGCTACGAGGACAGTCTGGACGTTGCATTTGAGCACAACAACAAACTCAGAGACAAGATCCAGCAACGCATGAGAGAATCTGAAAACCTGATAGCCAGCACGTTTGGTCAGAAAAACAGTAACGAGATTATACGTGGGGAACATCCTTCGAAGAACAACGAACATGACATGCTGAGGAACTCGTACTCCTCCCTGCAGGATCAGAGACATTTGTCTGGTACAAATTTGTCCAATGGAGGTTACAATGAGTCTTTGCATGTTAGAGGTCTCCAGGAGGAGCATGGTGCAAAGATGAACCTGGATTCTTCAGAACTCAAGAGCAAAATGAATTCTTCTCTGGGTGGCTTATTGGACAAGGCGTTATCCAATTTACTGCACAGCAACGAAAAACATGATCACAAGTGAGTAATTTGTCAAGAACATGGAAGCTGTCAATAATTCTGGTTACGGTTAATTAATGAATTGTGAATATTCGTGCATTTATGAAAGATTGGCAAATGGAAAAATGCACAGAATGTATATAATAGGAGAATTTTGTTTATCTGAATGCAAAAGAGTGCGTACAATAGGAATTCACTGATTTTTTTCCATTACGTGTGAGACGATTATTTTATATACAAAAATAAATGAAAAATTAAATTCTACGTTAACATTGACTGTTAATGGATGCAAGTAAATAGAATATTTGTTGAGTTTTTTAACGGTGTTCATCGGCGCTTACAATAGCAATTATTGGCCTTTTCGTGTTTCGTTTTTCGAACCGATACTCGATAGGATTTTTACAACATATTTAAAGCAGTCTCACAATCGTTTTATAGAGAAAGGAGATTTCAGAACGATGTCGAGCAGCCAGTGAATCGTTCGTTATACATACATACATACATCGAATGAAGTGTCTATCTTTTGCAACAAAAATTGCAATTTATACAGTAGATCGAATATCAAAGCCAGTTTTTCATTTCCACACCTGTTGATTGCGCCTTTGAACGACCACGTTATAATTCCTTGTTTTTGTCCGACGAATCATCGATACGTCATTGCTGCCATTGTGGAATTCCTCTGAACGTCGATGAACATTATACTGAATCCTCCTTTTGTCGTCCAACAATAGCCTCCTTGTGTTTTTGCCACATATACATTCGATCTCGAACGATTCCTTAAACGTCCTTAAGATCACGAATCGATTTTTCAAAGATATAAGAATTTAATTATAAACATATTATTGAACATATTTACAGATAACAAAATTTGCAATAGGTAGCTTCCACTTAATAAGCTTTAACTCGCTAACTCTAAAATTAAGAAGCTTTTAAATTTCTAAATATGTAAATTTTCTAAATCTCAAATTTTAGAATTTGTTAACTTTTAAACACCTAATTCTCTAAAATTTCGAATTTGAAGAATCCTACATACCAAAAGTTCCACTAACACGAGCTACCAAATTTCATCGTTATACCGCTGAAATCTTTGAAACCGTCAAGAGTCTCTAGCCAAGTGTGGAAGCAGCATCATATCTGTAAATTACAAGACACCGGTGTCTCGTTGAATGGTTCTCTATTCGTTCCTGTTAAGTATTGATCTGAGCCTGTCACTCCACCCACCAACGGCGAGGTATCTGCACATAACAACGCTGGGAATATACGTTCTGATGTTCGTTATTTGGCCAAACAACGATTCAGAGTCGATGGAAACTCCGGCTGAAAGTGCATTTCTCTTGCTAGCCTGGCATAGCCGTTCCCTGGTTCGGAACAGGAAACGTGCAAGGATAAATATGTTCCAGGTGGCTGTAAATCTATTGCCATATAATAGTCATGTTGATATATGGCTCGATTCTTGCGTGTAATAAATGAGACTGGATTTTGAGACAGGATTTATCCTATAAAAATTTTCATGTGTCAGTTTACTGGGTTTATGAACTAGTATGACACTCAGTTAAGATATTCAAATAGGAACCTTTAATAAAAATATTATCAAAAGGAAGCTTAATAGAAGAATATTAATTACTGACGTTCAATCTGAACAAATATTTAGATTTGCTGTTAATTAATTTTGTCAAATTTATTTTCTAAATTATTTTCTATAGCTGATAATTGATAGAAAAAGTAACATAGCATGTTAAATTAGTAATATAGCCTTTATTAAGTTAGGTATCAAATTTACTTACATTTATACACTTGATTTTGCACGTGATTTGCTTACACTTTATATACTTATTACAAAACCATTTCATCCGCAATCCTTATCATCCGAATTACGTATCAGTGTAATTTCGCTTTTTCTAACCTAATATTCAAAATCATTTTGTGTACAGTGGATCCACGCCGATGAAGGTTCTAGCGGAGCTAGCGTGTGCCAGAGCCCCAACATCTACATCTGGGGACGTAACATCTCAAGAATCTGTTCAATCTGCAAAAACTACTCCGCTGAACAAGGATGCACCTCTGGAACCAAATCCCATAACCATGTCCAAAGATCTTCAGAAGAAGTCCAGGAACCCCATCAAGGAGCTCTTTGAAAGAAAGAAAGAGATGAATGAAAGAAAACAACAAGAAAAGTCAAAAACAGAAGCAGCTCTCAGAGAACTGAATGTTCACAGACAAAGAAAGACTAAAAAAACGAAGAAGCACCAGAACTTCCCT
This sequence comes from Bombus flavifrons, assembly GCF_040668555.2. Taxonomy (NCBI): domain Eukaryota; kingdom Metazoa; phylum Arthropoda; class Insecta; order Hymenoptera; family Apidae; genus Bombus; species Bombus flavifrons. The sequence continues at coordinate 8,094,564 of NC_138457.1, read as the reverse complement.
CTGATTCGACGTAATGAGCATGGCGGCTTGGCCGAAAGGAAGAAACGCCGTGATGGCTTTGAAAGAAAAGATGAGTTCGTGTCGGATAGAATTAAAGATGTCTATGAGTTCGACGAGGAGGAAAGTCAGATAGAGCCTAACTTGGGTAGTGTGATGTCTTACAGGAGTAGGCCAGGCTATGAAGTGAGCTGCTTGAAAACTAAAGAGGTGGACGTGGCTGGATTAATGTCTAAGGCCATTGGAGATACTCTAGAGAATGGAAAAACTGGTGATGCCCTAAGCACCAGACTCGAATCTATGATTGATAGGAAATTTAAGGAACTGGAGAAGTTTGCCCCAAAGACGAAAGGCGCTCTGAAATCCTTCCAGAGTGAGGATCAACAGAGACAAATCACTGGACCCATGGATGAGTTTGTGGAAAGAAAACCAACGAAGACTAAAAGGCCTATGGAGCAATCTTTGAAGCATTCCAAACTGAAAAAGAGGAACAAGAATCCTAAAAAGAAGACTAGGAATGCTTGGTACGAGAATGACAGCTCCGATGAGTATAGAACTGCTGTGAAGACTGAGGATGTTGGTGTAGGTATTTCAAAGAGTCAAAGAACGTGTTCAAAAGGGAAGCAAAATATTTTCGCAGAGTTATACACCTCCTCAGAGAGTGAGTATGAAAATGGAGACGCGGACTACGAATCCAGAAGGCAAAGGAGAGTGAAGAAGAGCAGCAAGAAGACAACAGAATTGGAAAACGTAGAACAGATTCAAAAATTAGTTAACAAATACTCCTCTGATAACGAAGACCGCGTAGACGATTGGAGAAGCCAGGATTTAAAGAACGACACTCCCAAACATGATTGTGATAATAAAAAATCTGAATCGGAGATGTCCGATCATCCTCTGATTATTGATGAGAGAAAAGATCTGGATGAACCGAGGAATAGTGACGACGAAACTGAAAATCAGTATGAGAGAAATTTTGAAATGGATGACCTATATAGAGAAGACAGTTCTATTGTTGAATCAGACGTGGAAGACTCAGCTCCCGTAGAACCACCAAAGATCGCAGAAGAGTTCAGGGTAAAGAGTCCGAGTTTGCCGGGGGAGAAGACTGATGCCAAGACAGATTACACGCAGGAAAGTGAGCGCGAGCTGATCCCATTAGAGGAAGCTTTGGACCTTCTAGATCAAGCTGACAATGAGAACTCCCTAAGTGCAAGGTACGGTGAAGCAATCAGGCCTGCTAAGCCCGAGGAGCATATCAATCCAGTGATGACAACAGAACCTGAGAATGAAACATTCAATCCTATCGAGGATTCTGATCCTCTGCCAGCAGCAAAGTCTCCTACTCCTATAGAGGAACAAGAGGAGGAGCCTGACAACGATCTCTTAGCCTTACCAGAAAAGTTGTCAAGTAACGAAAAACCACAAAAGGAATCCGAGAATCTTCCACTGCATGTGTTCCTGAGCAGAAAGGTGCAGGAGTCGAAGAAAAAGAAGGAGCAACAGTTGAAGAAAATGCAGGAAGAACAAGAAAGGATACTAATGGACTTCCAGCCCACCAGGAGACAGAGAAAGTGCGCTATCGGAAAACAAGGGTTATTAGCAGAGATCAGTAGCTCTGATGAAGAAATAAGTCCAAAGGATAGGAAAATGAGTGATAAGTCAGATCATGATAAGCCAAGGAAACAAAAGAGGGAGTCAAAAGAGAAGAGGAAAGAGAGGTACATAGAGAAGAAGCATGAACAAATGATAGCCAAAGAACAAAAAGCCATAGAGGAGGAGATCCTGAGAGAGGTTGGAAAGAAGAAGGAGTCCCTTGCACAGAATATTACAGATGCAAAAAATACTGTAGACATGAATGGTACAAAGAAAGCAGAGAACACTGAGTTAACAGAGAACAAAATGCCCCAAGAAGCAGCACAGAAAAAGAAACATCAAACTAAGGAGAAACAAAAAAAGCAGGCCAAGACAGAAGAAGATATGTTTGCCAAGAATAATCATGAAGGACTGAGTGATTTAGAGAATAATTGCAACAAGTCCACGCTGATGGAAACCAATCATGAAATTGGAAATAATCAAGAGTCTCTTGTGAAACAGAAGAAATACTCCAAGTCTCCAACAAAGCCAAAAAAGGCCTCAAAATCAGATCAGAAAATCACAGCAGGTAGAAAGAACAAAAACTCTAACACTGATAGGAAGAATAGAGCAGATTCAAAGGGATCAAAAGACAAAGAACGTAGATCCTCGAGTGGTAAGCGAGATTCTGATGATGAGGAATTAAAGACAACCAAATCCTGGAATAAAGTCGAAGAAGGAGTTGGAGTAGCCATTGGTCGACGAAAAAGGGCAGCTGCTAATCAACTGTACTATTGGTCCAGTTCTAGTGATGAAGAAGAGATGCTGGAAGTGGTTCCCGCAGTTGAAGAGGAAGAGGATGATCGTCAAGAGCAACATGGTTGGATTGTCGGTGACTCGCATAAGAGGATGATTACCATGCTTGCTATGGAAAAACAGTTAAAGGAGAAACGAAGGAGGAGTGAGGATGAATTTGAGCCTGGCAGGACGAAGAGTAAAAAGCACAGAAACAGCACCTCTTGATACGTGTTTCATGACTAGGTTCATAACTAGGATGAATTACAAGAGCAACAGTTTTTGACTGACTAGAAACAGCATGAGGAATACAGAGTTCCTTTTTTCAGAGTCAGCCAGCGTAGTTGGATATCTCACAAAATCTAGGTGATCAGCATGTGTTTTATAATCAGGTTCACATATACAGTTATAAAAAGCTTCTGACGAGTATGGTGACATTTATAACATGTGAAAATGAAGAAGTACACTGAGGAGAGAGAGAAAGGCAGACGAAGAGGCAACTTTTGATACGCATTTCATCACTATTTTTCCCAAATGATTAGGAATGCTCTGAAGAGAGTACATCATTGTTTTTCTAAAGGACTTAGAAGTGGATTCAGAGGAACTGGATTTTCTTAATAACGCATTGCAGAATGACAGTCGAGATGATTAGAAGAAAGACTTTTCTAACCAGAAGTAGTGTAATCGGATCTTTTGATACTAGTCTTAGGCTCGCGAGTGAATGAGACAGGATAGGTTTTCATTAAGGTAGCTAAAGGAACGTTAGATAGTAATGTAAATCTGAGTCAGCGAATTTCTGTCTTTTGTTGAGAAAACAACAACGAAGAGACAGTTTGTAATCGGTTTATGAAGAATGTAGAAATGTATCTTGAGCGAGAGTTTTAGAACTGAAGCAATTAGGGGAGAGACTATATCTTATAACCTAGAAGAGTCAGAACTATAATTGTTCATATTTCCTCCTTGTTCTTTTTCAAGTATACGAGATAACGCGAAGATTTAGTTTCTTTTTTTTTCTTTCCTCTTTCTTTTATTTTCTTATAGTTGACGCTCTTTATAGTTTGTAGAACGTAGTGCTGCAAACGTTCAATAATCGACGCTTATTTGTTCCATCGAGTACGGTGGATGTAATGTGACCTACTGCCAGAAGAAATTCCGATTTCTTTCGGTCATATATATTGTTATATAATAACGTGAATCGAAATGACGAGTGCGTGTCAAGTTTTTTGAAACAATGGGAAATAGGTCACGTGTTGTAATCAAGTTGTGTAAGAAGAAAAAAGCAAAATGGCAACCTGTACATAGCTTGGCATTAATAATAATAATAATGATAATAGTAATAATAATAACACTAATAATAATAACACTAATAATAATAACACTAATAATAATAATAGTAATAATAAAAAAAGCTAGCTCGTATTAAGAATATAATAATTCCACGCCCCTTATAAATATTATAAATATAATCTAATTTAGACTGAATGTGAGTAAATAGCGAACATTAAAAGAAATTGAAAAAAATAATTAAGAGCACCTTTAGACAATACTAGGGACATTTGTAATGTTTTAGTTAAAGTAGCAGATATTTAGGTGATGAGAAACGAATTAAAAGGGAGATTAAGATTAATCAGGCGAAAAAAAAATATTAGAAGGAAGAAAAATGTCATACATTGATTTAATTTATTAAAAAGGACGATGTAAACTGGGGTCCAATCGAGTAGCGTGCTTTTGCCGGCTTCTTGTGATTCGTACATATCGCGGTAGTCGAAAAAGGGAAGGTGGATAAAGAAGAAATCTGTAATGTCGGCTGTTTTTTGTCGCCCGGCATGTTTTTCCAGAATTGCCCGAATAGAAATCCATTTTCGAAGGAGCTTTAGCGCAGTTTAGTCGTTTAATATGTGAAATCTTTGTTCTTTTTTCTCATTCGAATGCGTTCGAATATTACCCCCCCCCCTCTAGATCTCATATCGCGGCATCAACGATGATCGAATGATGATCGCTACGTATTTAAGAGTAAAAGCTTATAAATGATAAAGGAACGGTAGAAAAAAAACTTTCCTTTCATACGCCTAGTTGATGCACATAATTCTAAGTACGTAGAATTTCATATGAATATATATATATATATATACATATATATATATATTCGGGACAAAAGATTATATATATATAAATATGAACATATAAAAATATGAGAAGATAATTGAATGTATAACAGAAACGATTAAAACAAAAAGCAGAAAAAAATAATGACATAGACTTTAATGTAAATGTACTGCCATAATCATATTATTATACGAGAGCCTATGCGAATAGATATATTATTATTATTCCTATAAAGACGAACAACCGGAGAAACAACAGCGACATGATGGCTAGCACAAAACAAAACTAGACAACAATCCAATTGTAAATAGAGCATATTTTCAATGTGTCTGGAAAAGTATGTTTTGTAATATAAGGATTGCAAAGGAAAAATAAAATTATTAAAGAATCATTTCTGCGTTACTGCATATTGTGGAAAAGCGAAGAACCTCTGTTATTATATAAAAGTAACGTTTCCTTTATGGGAGCAGAAAATATAATGTGTCCATTGTACCTTGCATATACAGAATACCTAAAAATTTACGAGAAATCGAAAAAAGATGATAAATGAAAAATTAGTAGAATTTTTTTATCAATATATCTTCAATGCTAACAGAGTACTCAGTGTGTAAATTAATTACTCCTTTAAAAAATGTATCGCAAAAAATTTCGATTTAAATTTGTTTTTCGTAAAATAACGAAAAACTCGAAGCATAAAAATTAAAAATTTTATAACATGTGTAAAAAGCTCTGGAAGTTTTATTCGATTGGTCGATTTTGAATTCTAAATTTATATCTGTGAAAAACGCGGGCTGAAGTCAAATACATTCACGTCTGTGCATATAGATAACAAATCGTCATCCTAACTAAATGAGACAATTTATTTAATAAATAATTACAAAATTGATTTCTGATAATGTTTATCATAAACTTAATTTGAGATTGCTATGATTGTAATACTAACCTAACCTAAACCTAATCTCACTCCTTTGTGACTTTTTGTCGCTCTAATTATTTGATTGGTGGAATTTTAGAACTGAATCCACGCTATTTGTAAAGGGAAAAGGATCCACATATTTCCACGCATGTGCTTTGCCAAAACAGTGTCTCCTCTTTGCAATGTCTGCATACGTTAGAATAGGTTGAAGTACTAAAGCATGAATTATTAACAGTACCGTCTTGTTTCACTGAATTTTAGAAGAATTTTTACACCATTAATTTGATATATGACGTATATATATCCCCAAAAAGTATATTTTAGTAATTGTTTTTCCTAGCTCACTGTTCAAAGGATATCTTGCAAAATGAAACAAATTCTTTGTGGTAAAATAGGGTAAGAACATTAAACACAAAAAAGACTTCATTTCATAAACATTATACAACATACGTTATTTAAGCTCCAAGTATTATAACTTTTAGGTTATAGTTCAAGAACTAGTCAATTTTATACATCTGTCAGAATTTCTTTTCATTTCTTAATCTTATTGTTTAATGAGGCGTTTTCTCCTAATTCTTGGCTTAATATTTCTTTACTCCTGTATTGTTTGAGATAGAGATAATGAAAATGTACTAGTTGTATGTTTTTAACTAGAACATTAAATGTTTCTTTTTGCAGAGATAGGATTGTGCTAATTTCAAAGACATCACGATATCCTTTACCTCTATTTAGTGCAAGACATTTAATATCTGGCAAGATGAACAAGGTTTATCAGCCATTACTAGCATCACCACATATACGCTACTTTGGAAACCCTAACCGGACATATGCAGTTTTTATTGGAAGAGTATTAAGAGGAGCATTAAAAGTTCGATATCTTTTATTGGGTGGTGCAGTTGGTAGTGGAATGACTTTACAGAAGGTACTTAACAACATTAACATAAAAATACTTCAATAATTTCATGCATGATCTATATCCATAAAAATATTTTCTGTTAAAGAAATACGAACAATGGAAAGAAATTGTACCAGATATGAGTTGGTTGAATGATGTATTTCCTAATGAAGAAAAGTGGAAAGATTTACGTGAATCAGTTATGATGGTTAAAAATATTTTCACAGATAAGATTGAAATTGGTAAGTATCAAATTGTAGAAAAATATTTAAATATATGAAAACGTGAGGCAAAAGAAATTAGAGGCATAAAAAATGGACAAACATAAACAGATCCACGTATAAAGCAGCTTGGCGAAGCTAAATATAAAGAATACAAAGAGTGGTTCAATCAGAGACTGGATGATGCTATCAAGGCAGCTGAAGTTGATCAAATCCAACCAGGTGTGGATATTTCCTCTAATCGTGAGTTAAGTGCAGGTCCTTGTTCGTCCTTGCAAAATGCCTAAATTTTTGGAGCCAGAAGCTTTTTCCCATCACCCATTAATTTTTTAATTTGCCTGACGTTTTCTTATTCTACTAATTTTCAGGAATAATTACCTATTTTAATAGAATAGCTAATATTTGTTTTTCCACTGCTATACCACTTCCCATTAATTTAAATGAAATTGCTGAGGTTTCCCAGAAATATGAATGACAATTAAAAATACTCCAACTCGTTATTCAAAAGCATGCAAATAATATATAAAATCATATTTTAGTTATGACTTTGTAAATGAATTAAATTTAATACAATTTATCTCCTCATATTTTCATTTTCCACCATTGCTTGTCAAAATCATGTCCATTATGTGTATATATCCAGTTAGAAATATATCATTATGGTCTGTTCTGTTCAGGTATATTTGACGCAATCTCAACAATAGTATCCCAACTTTATTCAGGTGTGTAAAATGTTCAGGATTATCAATATCTTATTGTCTGTCCATTCAGCATTTTTTTTTTCTTTTTTTTATCAGTTATTTTCAGGCAATTCTAACATACAGTAGAACTTCATTCATTAAAAAATATAGGCAAATAACAATTTAGTGTTTTTTACATACTTACCTTAATTAACATTTGTTAAACTTTGAAACGTACACAGAAGCTTAAAAGCAATATAATACTTATATAAGTAACATAACATTTAATGCAATAGTAATACAAGTAATATAGTACTACAGTATTATATATTAGAATATGACTTTACAAACTTTTTTCTATATACATCTCATTTCATACATTTTATACATTTATTATATATCATACATTTATTCACTCTTTTGCTTAAACACCAATATCTTAAGATTTCATTATTTTTATTTAAACCGTCGCAAATTTTAATATTATATTATAAAATTTCCTTTAAACAAATGGAGCTCTATTGTAACAATCCTGATGCATTAAGCTAAAATGTAGATCTTTCCTGAAATGAATAAAAATATAGTGGTAAATACTGAATGGGACAGACCTTTTTTTTTTGTTTTCAATTTCTGTTTTTTGCTTGTGTTGTTGAATTAGAATTAGAATTATTTTTCCATTAATAATTCATACATTAAACAGAAAATACTATTAATCAATGACTTATTGGTTTTATTTAATACATATTTCATATTTCATTTGGAATCACTTTGTCACAATTCTTAATTTTTAATAACTAATTTTCATACGAGCAGAGTGCTACTGTTGCTTTATCATAAACAGACTTAATACATTAATACTTAAACATTTTTTTATACAGAAGCGAAGCAGCAGGTGGTGAACAATACTGTCGCATTTGCTCGGCCATTAGCTAACGACAATATTGAAGAGGAACGTAAGAAAGCTCGTATGTACATGTTAGTGTATTAAAATTCATTTCTCCATTATTCTTGAAGCCTATAATTACATATTCGCCATTTCGTCCACAGAAAAGTCGCAAGAGCGATTGAACGCTATGCAAGAAGAAGTAATGCAAATACAATTAAGGTATCAACGTGAACTTGAACGATTAGAGAGAGAGAACAAAGAGCTTCGAAAGCAGATGCTACTACGTGGAAGTCAAAAAATGAGTAACAAAAAAATAAAAGTAATTATATCGCAGCTATAGAATTTTGATGTCTAGAATTGTATGTCAATATTAAATAATTTCTTCCAGAAATCTCTGATCGACATGTACAGCGACGTTTTAGATGAACTTAATGATTATGATAGCACTTATTCTACTGCTGATCATTTACCAAGAGTGGTAGTAGTTGGTGATCAAAGTTCTGGCAAAACATCTGTATTAGAAATGATCGCTCAAGCAAGAATATTTCCTAGGTAATAAAAGTTATATAAAAAAATTTAAATTATTCACTAAAACTTATCCCTTTCCTTAACTCTGCAATTTTTATTTTTTGATTTAGAGGTGGTGGCGAAATGATGACAAGAGCTCCAGTGAAAGTTACTTTAAGTGAAGGTCCTTATCATATAGCTCAATTCAAAGATAGTTCAAGAGAATTCGATTTGACGAAAGAGTCAGAATTAGCTGAGCTAAGACGCGAAGTAGAATTACGTATGAAAAACAGTGTTAAAAATGGCAAGACAGTTAGTCCAGATGTGATTTCAATGACTGTGAAAGGTCCAGGCCTTCAGCGTATGGTTCTCGTCGATTTACCTGGTATAATCAGCGTAAGTGATAATTTGTATCAAAAATAATTGCCACACTATTTTCTAAGAAGCGTAAAATTTGTGAAATTGTTACAACAGACAGTTACAGTTGACATGGCGGAAGACACGCGAGATGCTATTCGACAAATGACTCAACAATATATGAGTAACCCTAATGCGATCATTCTATGTATCCAAGATGGTTCCGTGGATGCAGAAAGGAGCAATGTGACGGATCTCGTTTCTCAAATGGACCCTTCCGGCAAACGAACCATTTTTGTTTTAACTAAGGTATAATATTGCTTACGAGACTTATAAGTCAGTATAATTATTAATATTTTGACATCGGTAGGTAGATTTAGCAGAAGAGAACTTGGCCAATCCAGAACGTGTTCGTAAAATACTGTCTGGCAAACTATTCCCCATGAAAGCATTGGGCTACTTTGCTGTTGTCACTGGTAGAGGTAGACAGGATGATAGCATACAAACGATCAAAGATTATGAAGAAAAATTCTTTAGAAATTCGAAGCTCTTTAAGTACGTATTATATTGGATTCATTGACGAATAATTATGATAATATTACTACACTAGGCAATAATTATTTCTGTGGTCTACTGTATCAAATGCTGTATTACTGCATTATATTGCAACAACAGAAATTGATTGGTTGAAGTTATTTCGTGAGTAACTTTCAAGGCTATATATATATATATATATATATATTTCATGGTTTTTACTAGGGATGGCTTAGTAATGTCAGGTCAAGTTACAACAAGAAATTTGAGTCTCGCGGTTGCGGAATGTTTTTGGAAGATGGTTCGTGAGACTGTAGAACAACAAGCAGATGCATTCAAGGCCACTAGATTTAATCTTGAAACAGAATGGAAAAATAATTTCCCAAGGTATAAACTTTCATATTTCATCGAGTTTACCATTTATATTAAAATTAAATTACTTAGCATTGAAAGAAATGATATATTTTTATAGATTAAGGGAATTAGATAGAGATGAACTTTTCGAGAGAGCAAGAGGGGAGATTCTGGACGAAATTATAAATCTGTCTCAAGTTTCACCTAGACACTGGGAAGAGGTGTTGATGGTTAGAATCTGGGACAAAGTTAGCATGCACGTGTTCGAGAACATTTATTTACCCGCGGCTCAAAGCGGAAGTCCAAGTATATTTCACAACACCATTATAGAATTCTCTTTTATGAGCAATTAATCTAATCTTTTTTCTTTGTTTCCGAATACAGGCACATTTAATACCACTGTCGACATAAAACTTCGTCAGTGGGCTGAACAGCAGTTACCATCTCGAAGCGTCGAAAGTGGTTGGGAATGCTTGCAACAGGAATTTCAACATTTCATGAATCAGGCAAAACATAGTCCGGATCACGATGATATATTTGACAATCTAAAAAATGCAGTAGTTAACGAAGCTATGATGCGACATTACTGGGAAGAAAAAGTAAATTTTTTAACTTTTATTTTCTAATCCTTTTTATTTGAAATGATACGTAATGAAAAATTCTCTTTAGGCGTCTGAAATGCTGCGAGTTATTCAACTGAACACTTTAGAGGATAGAAGTGTGAATGATAAACGTGATTGGGATCAGGCAGTTCGTTTTCTAGAAACCTCAGTTAAAGAGAAATTGCAAGCTACGGAACAAATTTTAAGAGACATGCTGGGTCCAGGTCGCAAGGAACGATGGTTGTATTGGCAGAGTCAGAGTGATGACCAACAGAAACGTTCAGCAGTGAAGAACGAATTAGATAAAATTCTTTATGCGGACAAAGTAAGAAGACATAATCACTTTGTAATCTAAATAATAATAATCTAAAAGAATTATTTTTATCTTCTTTTTGTTCACAGAAACATACTCCTACACTTACTCAGGATGAGCTTACGACAATTAGAAAGAACGTGCAGCGAAATGGTTTGGAAATCGACAATGAATTCATTCGAGAAACGTGGCATCCAGTATATAGGAGATTCTTCTTGCAACAAAGCTTAGCTAGGGCGTACGATTGCAAGAAAGGATATTATCTCTATCACACTGGACATGAAAATGAAGTAAGTGTATATAGTAATAAAAAAATTGAAATTGCATTTAAATCTTTAATATTTCTCATAGATGGAGTGCAATGATGTTGTTTTGTTCTGGAGGATTCAGCAAATGCTGAAGGTTACTGCCAATGCACTTCGACAACAAATTATGAATCGAGAAGCTCGTAGGTTAGATAAAGAAATAAAAGAAGTATTAGAAGATTACAGTCAAGATAATGAAATGAAACAGAAACTGCTGACTGGTAGACGGGTCACTTTAGCCGAAGAATTAAGTATGTTCTTTTATTAGCATGCATCCTAAGCAAATTTAAGTAAATTTCTTTGAATAAGTACAAAATTTATTCATTATGTTTCTATTAAAAAAATATGTCGTGATATACATTTCAATAGATAATTTCAGAAAATAGTCTACCTTAAACATATACATCAATTTGACTATGATTTCTATGTTTTTGTACTTTTATCTCGTTTCAGAACGTGTTAGGCAAATTCAAGAGAAACTCGAGGAATTTATTCAAGCATTAAACAAAGAGAAATGAATAACATAGACTGAGAGTTTAGAAGCCTGAAACCTATGGTATGTGATAAGTGATGATAAGCCCTGGTGGCTTGTTGTTAGGTATATACTAATTTATTTTCTTCGCTAATCGAACGATAATACAGATATATTACTAATCAAGTCTTATGATAAGTGGAAACTATTCATTTAACTAGTAAGATTTGATATGTAAAATTACCCTTCAGACTGTTAGCATTAAAATTGTGACCGATTTTACGCGACTATGATATTTTTACGACATTTTTATTTTACATTTAACAAATTTTGTTAATAGAAAATATTGTTCGGATACAAATGCGAAATATTGTCAATAGTTAGTATCGATTAATACCAAAGCGAATAACTCGAGAAAAATTTCGGAAATAACGCTTCAGAATAATTGAATACATGAAATGTAGATATTCTTAATGTAACTAGAAAAAATAATTCTCATAACATTTTGTATATACGTCTCATCTGTGCATACAGAACGAATAGAAACGAATATACGTTTTGTATGGGTAGGAAAAGCGGAATAAAGAAATAGAAACTGAATTCTTCGTGTCTATAAACATTTCTTTTCAATCATAGAAGTGCATGTGTAGTGACAATATATTATAATTTTTTAATTTTTTAAGATATGTTTCGCTTAAACTAAAATAAGAAATAAACACTAAAAGTTGAGAAAATTTAATGGTAAAAAACATAAAAGACATTTTTATCATACTTATCGAATTTTTTTAAGATAGTAACCATTTTCAGTATGTTTTTTTTGTTCCATAAGATATACTATTGAACACTCAATAGGATTGTTAAGTACTTGTGGAATTGAAATGTGCCTTCATACAAAGTACAAAGTAGTTTGAAGAATTATTAAAATACACGTTTTATGCCTAGTTTCTTCTCGTGGTAAAAGAGTACAACGTATCTCGTCGAAATTTATTTCTATTCTTCGTTAATTGATAATAATAGAGATTAACGGTGGTTCCAGATATATCACAAAGTTACAAGTAACATGGTAGAAACATATTAAAAATATTATTTTCTTTCAAGATCTTTAATTGACGATGTAAATTGCTAGGTCAACCGGAAAACTACTTTGCTTCTAAATTCTTTTTTTTTTTTTTAATTCTGGACAATATTAACTTCGAGATAAAATATACCCTATTCTTTGGTCCGAACGTCTGATAAAGTATTCAAGTTCGTACGTTTTTTATGCAAATATTCTTACGAGAATCCATAGTACGTCTTATGAGCATTTATAAAACTCTTTTAAGGCTAGGAAAATTGTTTGCTTGTTTGAAATTAAAATATTCATCAATCGTCTCTTCTATGACAATTAACACCACTTACGCAAGAGAAATATATTGATATGACTATGCAAACGCATTAACGGCACGGTTTTAGTGAATATCGCCATTATAATATTTATCTCTTTTTCTCTGGCGACCATCGATGCATTAATATATCATATGTACTTGAGTATTTTGCTTTATCATCATGTAAATCATGTGAGCTTCTATTTTGTATTTTCTAACCGACGTAGTCAATACAAAATTAAACAATCATGTACATTTGGCAGGAATGTTTCTCTCCTCGTTATTTACGGTACACTCGGCATTCAGAGTTGGGCAGAATTCTATATACTCAATAAGCAGACGAGCAATTGTTTAATAAATACAAGACGAACAACATGGAAATTTACTTTTCGCGATGATAAAAGTCTTCTCCGAATAATGCCTAACTCCGTGGTACACTTATTGGGGTCGATAAACCAGCAATAAACAGTGTGACACGTTTATAAATAGGACTGTACCGATATATTGTTCTAAGTATAAACATTATTGTATGTATGTATGTACGTATGTATATATATATGTACAATTATTTGGTAATACATCATTGGTAACACGAGGCATCGCGTAATTGGCCGCAAATCAAGGAGGAAAAAAGCGTTTTCTTAAATTGGACGAGGTAAAACGACATTTCTGTCTCGTGTTGCAAACATGGCCACGTGTATCAAATCCCTTATTGTAATATGGTATTCTCATGTCGTGTCGTCTCTCCCGAGAATAATGAGTGTGTCGTTCAACGATTCAGGATGAGAAATTTGTACAATACACGGGGGAGAACGGACGTTTTGTAAAACTAGATATTTTTTCAAACTTTTCTCGCTCTGCTTAAAGGTTATACTAGCGATATGGAGCAATCTTAATTAAAGTGTGCTATATACGAGACGAAGTGTACCCCTTGATTAAACGTTCCTCTCTCTCTGTGATAAGAGAACATTACATGATTACGTCTTCACCGCGTTACTAGTATCCTGCACGTCTGGAATTAGTTCAACGGGACCATCCGCACCATTCTGTTCCATCTCCGCTGTATTATAACTAGAAAAGGAACATGCTGGCGCACTTCTGGCCGTGGTCACTGAAGCTTCTGGAAGAAGGGACGTGCGTTCTGTCGCACTCCCCCAGGCCTGTTGATAAGCGCTTCGACCACGTATCCTACGGCTTAATGAAGATCCTACTACCCCAAGGTGTTCTTTGATGTCGTTGTGGACATCTGAGACGTCCCACATTGCTCTAGAAACATCAAGTATATTTTTAACCCTTTACAATGACTATTTGAAAAGTACATATGACACTACAACTTTTATAGGCTATTTTATAGGGTCTAGACCTCTTTTTTGCGTATGAGGTATTGAGGAACTGGGTTAATCCAATATCTACTGCTATGTACTATAAATGAATGCTTAGTGCTATGAGAGTCATCATAATGTATTGCACAAATGTTCAATGACTATGATGATGACTATGGACATCCACAATAATCTAAGATGTTTTTCAACCAAAATTTAATTACCTGAATGCATCCCACCATGCTTGACCCTGTGCTAGATTTACAAAAGGTTTGTATGTAAAACTGTAATGGTGAGCCACTGCAGCCATAAACATTTCAATACAGATTAAAAAGTCCTGCAGCTTAGATGATATATTTCTGATATATTCCATGTTATTCGTTTTAAAAATACTCGATATCACATCAAAATACACTAGCAATGCAACTATCACGCCTTGACTGGAAAATAAAGAAAAAAGTGAGATTTCGTGATACAACATTTAAATATATTCAAATGAAAATACGATTTTACAATGTGTGCAAACTTACAAGAAGGAGAAGAATACGACCGCTTTGATACACAAAAATTTCCCAATTGGTTTCATTGGTTTCAAAGCCTCCGCATTGGCGCGATAAAAAAGCACCAAACAATACATGGCAACAAATTGTGATAAATTATTTAAAGCAATCATATATGGAAAAGCTACGTCTGTTCTGAATTCACCTTCTCCATACACTCCATTTAGTTCACAGATACTAAACAAATAAATATAAATAAATAATTGATTATGAACAATCATGTGACAGAATAATATGTATATAATACAATATGTAATCTACATATATTTGAAATTCATGCTATCAATAGTGCTTGATATTTTAAGTTGAATATGAGAAATTACTAGAGTGTATCAGTGAACTTTTTTTATAGAAATATTTCTTTTTTACTCTCTATGATGTAAATACGAATATTCATTATATACGTACAAAGATATCAAAGTTGTTATAGGCCTAACTGCAGTATATTGTAATATTCCATGTTTGCACATATGTACAAATTCTCTGCCCATTTCCCAATCAGGTAAACAACACAGGGGGAACATGTGATGTACTTGAGGGGAAATTTCAAGTCTGTGTTCTAGCTGACGATCAGCATCCAAATAGGCCAATAAATACATCATAAAATTGTATATTACATATGCCTCATAACACTCCCTCAAACTGTCAACATATATGCTGCCTTCTGGATAAACCAGACCAAGCCACTACAGGAATTCAAAAAGAATTTGTACTTAAAATAGAGAAGTATGTTGATATATGTATTTTATGTAAAAGATAGAAATTTATACCTACAGCATTCACAGCATAAATTGGTACCATCCATAATATCCTGAAACAGGATATAAAATTTCATATTATTTTGTAATAATATACAAATATACAAACAAAAGCATAAACAATTTTTTAATTTC
The DNA here is from genome assembly GCF_040668555.2 of Bombus flavifrons. Taxonomy (NCBI): domain Eukaryota; kingdom Metazoa; phylum Arthropoda; class Insecta; order Hymenoptera; family Apidae; genus Bombus; species Bombus flavifrons. Next base: position 8,078,910 of record NC_138457.1, on the reverse strand, counting down.
CAGAAAGCTAGCTCTAATTAAGTCATAAAAAATTTCAATTGTTAGTGCTGTATTAAATATTTAACATTAATAGATTTCTATTACAAAGGTTTTTGACCAAGAGAATATTATGATGGAAGTATCTCCCTGTGATTACAATAAACTTCTCAAGCTTGACAAGAAAGTGAACTTTGATTTCCTACAATCATATCATTTTCTTCCAAATGGATTCAACTGTTTCTGTATCATAACAGTGTATATATAGCTATAATCTTTCTTGTGACAGGAATTTTATATACACATTAAACAAACAAAATTAAATAAAATTTGATATTTGCAATATTTTTAAATATTTATGTTATTTTAATAGTATGAACATGATAATATCCAATAACCATTTTAATAATATCTTTAAAATTTAGAATTTGCAGGTTTTATAAAAAGTGGGTTTATTTATTCAAAGCCTCTACCTATATCAATGACTCTCGACATTTACTATATTAAATGTCAATCAATACGAGTTCTTTGACTTGAAAGATGGAAAAAAGACATTTTCTTTAAATAAATTATTACCATTAATAATTGTTGCCAATTATGATATTCATGTAATGAATATAAAAAATTTAATAAAATATACAAATATAATATTAAAAAAAAAATTGTCCCTTTTCTAATCCTGAATGTTAACTTTTTATTTGATATTTAGGAAATAGGAAAAATACCATATATATACATACAATTATGTATTACATAATCCAGCAATGATATATTTTTCGATTGAAAGCAGATTAAGTAATTGTCAATCAATACATCCCTATGCAATAAAAAAGTATATCCTTAAAGATGTTACTTACATTTCCCACAATTTACCAATTAATCTAAAATATATAGTGCATAATAATTATCTACACTGATATCTAACTAATAGAAAGTTATGATGTAATAAAATTTCATAAGAAGCTATAAATTCCTAACTAATTTTACAAGCAATAAATAATCAATTCAGAAATCCAACCACATTGAAAGGAAGACATTTAAGCAACAAATCAATATACAATTTCTAAATGTCAGCAAACAACCTCAAGACAACATCAATCGTAGAATTCATCAACATACCTTATAATGTATTTTTGCAGTCTAGGTTGTGTATAATATATCATGTGTTGGACAATTTCGTAAAAAGCAATGGGCAAGGCAAGTAGCACAAAGGCACCACCCACCAGTGCTCCTTGATCCTGATTTTCGAAGCCATTCTTAATTGAATTGGCCAAGAGAATTGGAACCAAAATAATGATCAGAAGTGCATAGAGACAAGTTAAAACTGGTAAAATCCACAGCCTCCAGCGACGACAAATAGAAGCCATCACTTTTCAGAAATTTCACGGGTATATCACATATTTTTTCCAATCAGTTTACCTGGCAATCTCTGCAAAAACCACAAACAACAATCATTATAATTTCACTATTCTATTATTAGTTCGTATCACGTGGATCAGGTTATGATAAATTAATGATCTTCGACACGGTGGACAAATTAACGTACTTAAGCTCCACGATACCCGACGTTTCCATCGAAAATACAGAGGAAATCGAAGATTTTTGCGGCCTACACAATTATTGTCTCGACTTATAATTGTGTAAACATGGTAAATGGCGTAGTTGTTAATAAAGTCATAACAACCTTGTCAGACTCGATGAATCAACGATGAACCGACGAGTCAGCTGATGGTAACAGTGCGAGAGAGGGAAACCGCCTCCGAGCTCCCTCGCTGTGTGTTACGCGATGTAGAAACCGTGTGAAAATAAATTTCAGTTCGTTTACATCGATTTGAGCCTGTCAGGTGCACTAATTCTCGATCAATGAAATTGTTAAAAGATTTGCACCTCGTAAATTTGGCCTGGATGGCCGCCATGAGAACGAAGGTTCCTCCGAGGGACCCACGAGATCTTCACCATTTCAACAATTTGAGCAATCGTAGTTCAGTTAAGAATGTCCTTAAACGAGGTTACATTTATAGCGACACACTTTTACTTTTGACTGTGATGGAAAAATTGTGAACGTTATTTCGACATTTTTTTGTTTTGCTTACTTAACAGCATTGAACTAGGTTGAACCAGGTTGAATCCTGTCCCCGGAAGTGGAGAATTTATAACTCGGCAGGTGAAATTTAGGTTTCGGAGTAATTCAATCGAATTCATGTTAGTTATGAGGTTAGGCAAAGTCCATCTGGAAAATTCATTTTATAGTTGTAGTATAGAAGAGAAGAAAGGCGAAATCAATAGCGATGAAGGTGAGAATGAAGATCATAAATGGATGAAGATGGATTGTAATGATGATTCAGCCTAGTATTTTTTCATCGGTTAAGTTGGTATTGACAGAGATTCGCGTAGGCAGCGTAGGAAGGGTGCATCCGTTCTAATGGCGTCAAGACCCAAGCACTGTTGTCACATTTTGTCCTACAGTGTTTCAATATTTTGCTTTGTTTATGTCGTTCAAGTTTTTCTCGAAGGAGACGAAAAATCGACGTGGGCTTGCGAAGGTTGGTACAGGAAGGTGAGAGGAGGCCGATTTTTCCGCTGGGACGCAAATCAAGCCCCGAGAGAAATTTTCTAAGAGCTCCGGGTGCAGTGACCTTGATTCCGCTGTCATTTCTGTAATACACTAGCGCGCGAAATTTGAATCGTTGATTCACTTTCTATAAATAAGAACGATGAATCTGCTACAATCTGCTTAAAAATAATAATACTAATTTATATTTATATAAATTTATATACTAATTTATATACTTATTATGAAAAAATATATTTTTTTGTGACAGAAAATTTTTATATTTTTTTTATACTTTTGTAAATGTATTATTATAGATAAATGGAAATAAACATGATAAAACTTATTTATGCTGTATATGTTATTGAAATTAATACTTTTGTTAAAGAAAAGAAAATTTTTAATGACATTTTCCAAGGAATGAGGTAAATCAAAATATGTTAGTAAGAATATTATTTCAAATCCAAATATATTTATTGGAAACTGTTAGAATAAAAATAATTCACATGTATCTTTTTTTTCTAGCCACAAACAGCTAGTTTTTACAGATGGCAAGGAAATAATCTTAGAAGAAATTTTCTCCCATCAGCAGCTGAGCCAAATGAATATGGAAGTAACAACAGAAGAAGCACAAGCAGTGCTGCTGGAGGGAATGGAAGGTGCACAATACATTACCATCCAAAGGGCCGATGGAGAGCCTCTGAGCAAAAGTGTTCCTCTTCTAACTCTTAATGGAGAACTAATTTCTGAAGGAATGGTTGTCGATATGATCAATGCTGGTGTCGGCACAGATTATGGTACGGCAACTCAATATTATGAAACAGAAGATTTATTACAACATGATTTAACAGAGGTATAAGAATAATTTATTGTTTTTTCATATTCACACATTAGAAACTGATTTTGGATTTTTTAAACAGGAAGACAGAAGACTGGCAGCAGCTTTGGTTGCTGTTCAATTGCAACAACAACAAAAACAGCAACATCTTCATAGTCAATCCCAACATGAAGATCCAACTTTACCAGACGTTTCTCATCTAGAGACTCTAACTCCTGTGAATACTTATTCTATCCAAACTGTCCCAGAACCAAACCCGGTATATCCAACGTTACAACCTTTCAAACGCATCACGCAGAATGTAAAACAGGAGTTCATAAACGTGAAAAGCGAGTATGACGTTGATGTATCAGCTGAAAGCAGTGAAGATGCAACGCCAAGTTCAGGACCGAAAAGATCCTTGCCTCATAAAAAAAGGATACCTCGTAAATTGAAACAACAGACCAAAAGAAACTCGGCAAGGAAGGATGGTAGTAGGATAAATACGGATGTCATAAACGCTGACTCTTCCAGCGATATACAGACTCATATATTCAAGTGTGAACTGTGCAGTTCTAGATTTAGTAGCCAATTAAAATTTTTCGAACATTTGAAGGTACATTATGAGCCTGTCAAACAGGAAACCAGAATAGCACAAGCAACCAATACGAATATTACGATATCTGTACCAGAGTCTGTTCAAAATCTGGAAAATACAGTTATTGAAGAGTTCAGTGAACCTGAAGATCTTATGGAGGGCATCAGGGGTGTTGGTAAGTATAAGAACTATTACATCAAAATAAAAAAAATCACCAAGAATTGATCTTTTATGTTTGTCTTTTGTACTTTTCATTTGTGATAGTTTCAAGAATTATTTTTGTATAATTAATATTTAACAGTTTAGATGAATCTAACCAATATTGATTTGTATATTTGCAGTAGAGGAGACAGGTGCACATATAGATGATGAAACAGAATCTCCATTGTCCTCGGTGAACAACGAATCACCATTGTGGACGATTACTGATGTCACGGATCACGTACATAGGGACCATGTAAAACCATCAACAGTCAATGAACAGAGTATACATGATAAAGATAAGACTGACATTCCACAAACAACGAAGAAAAAGAAGATATTGAAAGCTAGGAAGTCAAGTAAGTATATATACATGCAAGGGCTTCTTCTTTTAATTGCATACTTATAAGATTTTTTTATTTTGGAAGATGACGAATTAACGTGTCCCCAATGCGACCGGTCATTCCATCATAAAAATAGTTTAGTATACCACATGCGATCTCATAGTGGTGAACGACCTCACCAGTGTGAAGTTTGTGGAAAGAGCTTCTTTGCTGCTAGTGCGTTAAAGGTGAGACAATTTCAATTTCATGGACTAATATGGTATTGTAGGTTAAACCTTTTTAAGCCAATTTGCAGTAAATAAAAATTATTTATTAAACAATATTGTAAAGAACATTTTAATTGTGCAAGATAGAGTAGAAAAGTTCTACAAAGAAGCCAAGAAATTAAGCAAAATTAGTTCTATACAGCTTTATAGTGAATTCTATAATAAGTTCTATTGAGAAAAGGAAGAAATGTAAAAATAAAATTATGGAATCTTCGGAATCAAAATAAGTTTTTAAACAAATTTTTTCAAATCTAGGTCCACAAGCGCCTTCACAGTGGCGACAAGCCCTACAAGTGCGAAGAATGTGGTCGCCACTTTCGTCAATGGGGAGATCTGAAGTACCACGCGACTAGTATTCACTCGGAGCAAAAGCAATATCAGTGCGAGTACTGTGGCAAGGATTTCGCTCGGAAATACTCTTTGATCGTTCACAGAAGGATCCACACCGGTGAAAAAAATTACCGCTGCGAGTACTGCAACAAAACGTTCAGAGCGAGCAGTTATTTGCAAAACCATCGTCGTATACACACTGGTGAAAAGCCCCACCAATGTGCTGTGTGTGGGAAGCCATTTAGAGTGCGAAGCGATATGAAGAGGCACATGCATACGCACTCAAGAGGAAGAGCTGATAGACCCATGAACAGAGTCATGGCCACGAAGAACGTAGCAGAAGATCACGACAAAGGTTCGCAAGCGAAGACCATTCAAGATCTCGTTCGTGACTTGAAACTCGAAGTGGAAGCCACAGGAGTCGTGGAGATCGTTCCTCCTGATGATAATCCTGAAAGTATTCTACCACATGCTGGTGGACAAACTTTAGAATACACAGTGACAACGGCACCAGACGCGAACCCTGACAGAGATCCTTTGGAGGCAGTTGTTCGTACTGATAACATGTGAGTTTATCTACTGTTAGGATTACAAAGCAGAAAATGATACAATCTAAAGATAATATTAAAAATTAAAAATTTGATTAAATGAAAAGAAATGTGGGATTTGAGACATTTTTGGAGATCTCGAGAAATGTGGCTATCCTCAGTGTGCCTACATCAATCGATATCCATCCAGCTTTAATTTACAACCATGCTTATATCATTACCACCAGTATAATAATACTTTGATTTATTTTATTTTATATTGTAAAACATATTGCTGAGACTTATTCTTTTATTATTGTTCTTACAGGCAGTATTTCTTCATGTAATGGCTGTTGGATTGTTCCTTGTGACATTGAGAATGAAAGATCTCTCGCACAAAATTGGCGCTTTGTGAGACCAGACACACGTCAGATGTTGAACACGTCAGACTGATTGAATCGAAGTACTATACATCAACGCACTGCCTATCGTTGATGTGCATAAACGTACTTTCCAATTTCTTTGCGAGTTACTTTTTAAAAGAATATTATGAATGTAGTGTTTAAGAAAAAAAATATTATTCTTAAGACTGTTTTTAGCAGAAGAACTTGGGAAGTACAAGCATATATATGTATAGAAGCAAACTCCTATATTACAACAAAATTATATCAATTTAATTAGTCGAAAATGTATATAAATACATGAATGCATATACACATATACGTATATAGATAACTTACACGTATATATTGTACTATAATTAACGATAATTAAGATACCTAATATAAGTGTACATTTCTTAAGTCCTAGGTAAGTTAATCGTTTATATTCGCGAATCGTCGTTGGCAAAAAAAATATATTTTTTACGTGAAAACATTTATAGAAACACTGTGGTCCACTTTTATTGCATTTTCCACGAAGCGAGAAAAAGAAAGGGTGTTAGTTCAGTCTTTATACAAGGATGGTGGAGGTACCGTGTTACTCGTGTCAATAAAAGCTTGTAAAACTTGAGCTAATTCTCTGGACTTAAGGGCTGCGCTGAGCTTCTCCGTAACGTCTTTGCTACCGATTCTGAAATTACATAGGATGTACATAGAAGGTGGAGCAATTAATTTAACAATCTTTTATTTTTTAACGTTTCTCCCAATAAAATTTCATTTCTTATATCACCCGACGTGTATGGGTCCTCCAATTTCGTTATCGACAGAGTAACCAAAGACAATTATAGAATTTTGTGTTAATTCATATAAATTTTGCCATTGTTATATTGCAAATTGTGTTCTTACAAAGACTTCCCTATAATTTATAAGACATGGCATAAAAAGAAAAAGAAAAAAAAATAAATGATTAATATTTAATATTAATTCTATTAAGTAAAAAAGTGTTTTGTTAAAATTTTTGTCTTATTGAATAAAAATACTTGGAATAATAAGTGTTGAGGAGATTAAGAATATTATATTCTTTGAAAGAAGATGGTACAAAATTTTATCGATTTGGATTATTTGTTAATACATACCTACGAGAACGTTTCGCTCTTTCCCAATCAACATAGAGATCTGTAATTACTGCGTGTAGCCTCTCCAATATTTCATTGTCCTTTGCCATTTGGGATTTGATCTCTGATTCCTTCTGTATCAATTCCTGATACTCTGAGCACAGATTTTCTTTAGGATTTTCCTTCAACTCCCATTCCTCCAGAGCATTCAAAATTTTTACTTTTGTAATTAGGTCATGAGCAGCATTTAATTGTGGAAAAATTAATTCCAATACTCTGGATATACTACCATCAGAAACATCTATGCAGAAATACGGAATAAGAGAGGAAATCTTGAAAAGGAAATAGTAATTCATATTGTGATAGATATATAATATACCACAGAAAACGTCTAATTTAATTTTTCTTTTTGTTGCCTCCCTGGTTAATATGTCTCTGAGAATTATGATGCTTGATATATTCTCTCCTAGGAAAATTGCACTTCCTTTTCTGCCAATTAAGAAATCATTAAATCGGATTCAATATTTATATTATTAATATGATATAGAACTTACTTGTATTTGCATTTTAGGAGGGTTCCAATGAAAGATGAGACATATGTCAAAGTAGCTTCTCCTTCCTCCAAATGAGGTCTCTCCGGCACATCTGATAACGCGAAAGAAAGCCATGCATGCATCTGAGATATGTAAAATTGGAAAAAGAAATATCAAAATAATAGTTTTGTTATCTTTAAGTACAGAATATTATGGTAATTAAAACTTTCGAGCGCCTGTAGACTAGCAAGCTATTGACATCTCATGAATAGGTGTACGATAGGTTGCTCGGCGACAGGCGTAAAAATCAGTAACTTTATAGTTCTGAATTATTAACCGCTTAACCTACAACTACGGGCATAGCCTGTAGTACGATGATTGGGCAAAATATAATATATAATATAATATATAATAATAGCTTGTTTACGTTTTCAACCCAAAATTCTCGAACGTAAATCGTAGGTTAAGGGGTTAATATTTATTTTATCATTGTAAAATTTGAAATTTTACTTCTGCAATAGTAAAACCTCCAATTAATTTCAGTTCATTAAAGGGTCCTTCAACGTGAGTTTCCGAGTTATCGACTTCGTGCTGTCTTACATGAAGAGAAAGAGCAGATATGGGTATTGATATTTTGCGACAACATTTTGGTTGTACCTGAATAGAAAAAGGATTATATATTTAGATTTTTATATTATATTAGTATAGTTATATATGCTGTTGCAGAAATTGTGGTATAACCAGAAATGAGGTGATTAGAAATTTTGTATTGTATTAATACTTGTGAAGTGACGTAAATCTGTAAAGTACCAGGCTGTCCTTCTATTGTCCTTAGCCTCATTTCAAGATGATTAGTATTTACCTACAAAAATTATTACTAAAATATCAAATATGAAATATTAAATTATTTAGTCGAATTTCTAATAATGATTAAATTATTTATATTTACTTGACAACGATAGGTAGCAAGAACAAAATTGCCTTCTCTAGGATTACAAGTAGACAGACTAACTACTGCACTGTTACTTTCCACATCCAATAATTCAATTGGAGTATCTGATTGTATCAAAATGTTATCAATAGGTGTATCAAGTTCTATGGAAAGGGAATATGATGCATCTTCTCTGTTTAAAATCATTCTACAAGAAATAAGTTTCATTTTATAATTTGATTTTTTTAATTATTATATTGTATTTTATTTAATGATAGGTGAAGAATAGTTCTTCTAATTCTATACCTATGATTTACAGATAGAATCAATGGTGCTAAAGGGTCAACTGAAAAACTAGCTGCTTCTTTTTCCTCCTTAAGCTTTTCCTGTAATTGTTCTATCTCTGCCTTTAACTTGGTCAAACCATCATTCTGGTCAGCTTCTAGTAGTCCAGGAGGCTTAGTAGTCAAGCCAAATATTCGTCCTGAATATGTGGTGACTAATACTTCAGGATATCCTGCTGCACCAATTATTCCTCCTACCACTGAACTGATGCTTTCCTTGGCATTCTATGAAATTAATTTTTAAGAATGTTTGTTCTTTGAATTTTTACATAGCTATACCAATAAATCATTAGGGAATTTAAAAAATTAAACTACTGAATAAATTAAAAAAGGAAATTAAGGAAATTAAAAATATTGAAACAGTTAAGAATTAAAGTTTAAATATGTTATACCTACATAACGATACCGCAGAAATGGCAACATATCTTCTTCAGGAAAAGTATATACTTCAACGGTACCGTCCTGTCTGCCAATAAGTATATCTAGACCATCTTGTAGTTCATAAGTATCTAAAGAAGTGACTTCTGAGCCTGTCATATTCAAAAGCCAAGTGATCCTCAGTGTTTTGTTACCGTGAAGGATCAGCAAACCCACTTTGCCATCTATAGTTCCAACCAGAACACGTTCTTTAGATTCAAGATCACCTTCCCTATAAAAAATACTTGAAAGACACTTGGGAAATATAAACAAAGTAATATAAAAATAGTTTAGAAAACTTAGAAACCTATAGAGAGATAATACTGTGGGCACACTTGGAAGTCTGAGGATTGCTGGGGTTTTGGTGCCATGAAGGACTCGTATCTGAAAAAAACCAAATTTATTGTCAATCTAAAGTTGTCAAATTAAAAGTTATTGGGCTGTACAATGGTATTTAGTCTAATGCTTATTGGGGCAAAAGGGAATTGGATTCCGTTATTCATAATTAGACTGTGGATGTTTATGCCTTTATGGGAAATTTGGAGATGCAAATATGCATAAAGTTTCCATTACTTCAATTGCATTCATAAAAATATGAAATTGCATAAACATTTACAGTTTTATAATGTTAGCATATGTACTGCCTATAGTGTAGTTAACTTTTATTATTTATTATCTTGTTGATTAAGATTTTTACAGCACAATCTCCACAAGCTAGTATAGCAAACATGAAATTGCCATCAGTAGGTAGGAGGACAATGTCATATAAAGTTTCACCAGCTAAATAGGAATCAGCATCTTTGCAATCGTGGTATCTATGGTAAAGATCTCTTGCACATGCTGCCAAATTTGGACCCAGCACATATCTGTGGAAAAATCTCCATTAATTTGGTTGGAATTGATAAATATTTATTTAAAATTAATTTTTATTTTGAATTTTCATTTTTTTCTATCTAATCTACTCACAGTGCTGAAATAGGATCTATAAGGTTTGTATCAAATTCCAAGAACAATTTTCCTTTCTTGGTATACCCCTTCACTGTGTTTCCTTGTGCAATGTAAATCTTATCATGTCCAGTACCCCCAAGAACTAATTTGTTAATCCTTGGTCCTGGTAAGGACTTAAATGAAACTTGTAGCTCTCCTTTCTTTATACCTTATTAAAATATCAAGTGTCTTTACATATTTATTTAAAGAAATGAAGAAATAATAAATCTTCCTGCAAATTTTATTTGAAAGATTTAGTTTAAGTTCTAAAAGGTAAAGAATAAAATTCACCATAGACATGAAGTACGCCATCATGGTCAGCAACAGCAAATTTTTGAGTTTGCCTGTGTTCTGTAGCAGGGAAGACCTTGGTGGTTCCCTTAGATGTGACACCTACAGCTGTATAGTCTGTCCTTGACAGTGGCAGAGTCATTCTGGACCAAAACGTAATTTTCTGTTATATCTCCTAAAATACTAATATGAAACAGAAATTTTTCGAAATCTACTTTTACACAGTTGTATTTATTATTCCATTCAGTACACTGAATAATATCTAGATGCTTGAACAAATTTTAATATTTTCAGATCAGAAAGATTTTAATATTTTAATCTAAATAAGCAAATTTTCTAAGGTTTTGATGAAAATTCTTAGTTTTGTAATTAGGAAGGCTGTTATAACTTTGCTTGTAATATCGTAGAGTGTAATAAACGTACGCACGCGCGTCGATCAATTTAACCATGGTAACAAACTAACACAACAAATCATTCTTTACGCTCTTCTCTTTGAATACTTATAATATTATAAAAAATAAAAAATTACATACAGAAAGAGATCAGCGTATCAAATAAAGATACACTAAATGTAATGGTAGGAGGTAATGTAATAGTAAATTTGAGAAAGACGAAGAGAAATGCACACATGCATGTATTAAAAAGCATGTATACTTTTATTATCAAAGATAACATAATCATTTGGTGTATTTATTAAATCTTGCAATTTCCTTACATCACTTTCTTTCATATCATCAAGATATGTCAATTGATGTTTTTAAGAAATCATCTGTTATTGAAATTTTTTGTTGGAGATGAAAATTGACAACTAAAAATAGTTTTATTATACATAGAGAGCACACACTATTGCAGAGGGTTAGTATTGTTCCATCAGTGTCCTTAAAAACAAACTGTTATTGCTACAAGTTAGTCCTTAGCTGCTACTTTATGCTTTAGAAAAGAAGTACACCTTGACTTTATCAAAATTTTTTTTATTTTTTTCCTCCTATATATCCATGTCCATTGGACACATCTAACTGAAGAATATAAAACATACTCTGGTCTAAGGTCTTCCTTTACTTAGATCTAGATTTTGCAATGGCTAGGGGATGTAAAATAAGTACCAGCTGGAATTGAACCATTTGTGATCGCAGAAACAATATTGTTTCATTTATATTCTATAAACAAAATGGTAGATTGTAAAGGAGGATACTTGCAGAATTCCTCTTTTGCTCTAGGTATCTTAAAATTTTAATCCAAAGTTTCAGAATAATTATTAATAATTTTAACAATTAAAAATTATACTTTTCATAATAATATTTATGTATTATTTAATAATAATATTTCTAAATACTTGTTTTACTAATTTTTGCATTTTTTAAAAACCATTGTGAAGATCAAAGAAGAGTTCTGCATGCGACAGTGGCGACGCCCCTCGTAGAACTATCTATTTGATGACACTAGCGACCTGAAAGAAACGTCTCGATAATCCAGACAATGACCTCAGCTAGTTAGCGGCAACAAATGGAGACACAGAGACAGCACGGTAAAGACTAACAATAAGAACCGCAAGACAAACGTGTGTTAACATGGTTCGCAACCACAGATTAGACTCTAATAGCTAGACTGCGGATATTTATGCAATTTTGGAGAATATAGCTAAAGAAGTGGAACTTAAATGGAGATTTGGTTCACTTACTATATATTATAATAAGTATAGTAGGGTCTCGATTAATACGTTCACTGTGGATCCAATTTTCATAATTCTAACAAGTAACTTTTGTATATAAGACCTATTTCTATATTGTACCATTTTACGCAAGAGTTTGATATTAATCATTATAAAATTCTTTTTCGTATTTTCATGATTCTTAGTTCATGTTTTCAAGTTTTCAGTTTAAGTTCTAGTTGATATCTTTTGATTATAACTTTAAGTTTTATTGATCCGGACTGTACTTCTATTTTAGATATTTTCTTGAAATTATATTTTCGCATTTTATACAGTTTTGCACTTTTAAATTTTCTTTAAATAAATGCATAATCATCCACAGTCCACTAATAGCCTAATATCCAGCAAAATTGCCAGGCGGTCGTGGTACGTCAAAGCGGGGATTCCCGTCGTATGAGACCTGCGCACTAAAGCCGTGTTTCCAATCGGCGGTGTAACGAACGACCTGCAGCCTTCCGTCCGGAAGCTGGACTCTGTATTCCCCACGGACGATGTCTCCGTCGCTTATCGCATTGTGGGAATAATCATTTCCAAAGGCGTCTTCCTTCACCGCGTAGTTGAAGTCGAATGGCATTCCTGGCTCGTGATGATGATGATCGTGCTGGAATTAGATTTAAAAAATCGTCTGATAAATAGAGTTTTGCGATTAACTATAATAATACAATTTTTCAAATTACCAAGGATAAAATTTTGGGGTTAATTATGATAATAGAATTTTTTAAATTCGTATAATATAGAATGAGATTAACATCTTTGCTTTCACAAAGTGACGCAACATATGTGTCCTGAAGATTTCTTATCACATATATAAGTACAGTATTCTATCTATTTTCTATAAAAATATATATTTGTAGCCCAAAGACCACTTATTTGGGAAACATTACATTTTGATTAGAAAATACACAACTTTACAGAAGTTTATAAATATTTTAAAGATATATATTTTTACTGTTACTTACCCCACCAGCAGGTAAAGTAGTTCCAGTTGGTCTAGTGGGTGTTCCATAATCAGGAAATTCTGGGGTGGGTCTGGTACCTGTTGGTGGATACCCTTCGCTAGGAGTAGTTCTCGATGGTGGAAATTTGGAGGGGGTCGGTTTGGAGTATGGACGTGATGAATATGGCGTCGTCGTGGGAAATGACGGTCGTGGGGTGGTTGGTTTTGTAAATGGTATCCGAGGCGTGTCGTAGGTGTAACCCTTGGTTGGTTCAGGTGGCAAATAGGTGTTGCGCCTTGTCCCTGGTGGTAGATCACATATCACGTACACTACTGCCATGCAAAGTATTGCTATCTGCAATGAAAAACACATAGATAAATTCATTCAATAGTATTTTAGCATATTATTAATCAACTAAATTGCGAATATATTTGGTTTTAATAAAACTGATCTATTACAGAAAGAATAAAGTCATTGTTATTAATAAAAAGAAATAAAACAAATTCTTTACAAAAATATAAGAAGAAAAGTGTTTCTATTAATACTTTTTTCTTATAACCCCTAACAAAAATTTTGTCCTGAAAGGGTTAATTTTACTTAATTACTATGTATGTATGTTACTTGTTAAATTACAATGTAGGACAGATTCTGACGAGAAATTTTTTGTTGCAGGTACAACGAAGGGGATCTCCTAGTGAAATATAGGAAAAGTGGAACAAAATTAACTGTGTAATAGATGGAGGAAGAAGAAGCTAATTATGATTGCAAAGATTATTGTTGTTTCTTCAAAGATATCCTCCTACTTCGTCCACCTACTCCTATTTACACAACAGCACACTGAATCATGGCGCAGCCTTTAATGGCAGTGCATTTCCTCTTCTCTGCGAAACGCGTGTCAGCTGCGGGCACAAAACGCAGCACGTGATGCGAATCTAATGAACTGTTGGCGTGTTGCAAATTAGTCTATACTTGGATTTGGCAATAAGTCGACAGATGTATAATGCGACATTCGCGGGCGTTGTTTTCTTTAATTAGTGGCTTAAGAGATTACGCAAACTTAACATCTTAGGACACATGTCCTGTACAAGTGGTAGTAATTAGATTTTTACAAGCTTATTGAATGCACTTGTATGATGTCGATTTAATCGTTTCTAACTAAGTTATTGTAGATTTAACCTAACGAGTTACATTTGTTGCAAAAAATATACATAGTTCTAATTTGATAAAGGTAGATTGAATTTGTAACACAGGTTAAATTACTTTTTTAAAGATTCAGACCATTTTTGTAACATCCTGTATGTCATATTTCCATATTGTATTACCTGACATGGTGCTATAACAATGGACAACTAAAGCTTATTTACTCATTAAAAAAGTCATAAGACAGAAGATTACAATCACTATAAGTGAAGAATAATTAAAGAGACGATAATTGAGTATAACTTATTGCAATTATAAGGAAGAAGAAATGATCTAATTATAAGAATTAAATACAGAGTTAATGTTTAGTTATTTACTAAAAAAATCATAAAAGAAGAGATTAATGAATTATCAGTGAATACAGTTATCGAGAAGACTTTTGTTTGGAATGAAAAGAAAGAAGAAATGGATCAATTATAGATTAGGAATAGAATATCGGAAAAGTAAAATTAAATCATTAGCAACGAGAAGTAATTGAGAAGAGAATAATGGAAGAAGTGCACAAAGAGCGACGTAATTGCTCGAAGAATACTGTATTTCACTGTGCGTATGTGTCGCTTATTCGCAGGGATTTCGCAACGATTTAATTACACGCCTTCCGCCTCATTTCTACTTGATCTTCTGGCTGTGATGACCCCGGTACAATGAATGCGTACGAGATTGTTTCCTTCGGACTCGTCTCGGTTCCTGATTGCTAAATTAATATGCACCAGGTTTGTCTTATTATAGAAATAAAACAAATAGCTCCATAATCTCTTCTAAAAATAACAGTAGGAAATTGAGTAGCATTCCAAGAGGAGTGCATATCTTGAAATGCTTCATTAACTGAAATCAACTGTCTTATTATGTTGCAACAAACATAACCTGAGATGAAACGTCCCGTAATTCTTCAGGTGGAAAAGATTCTATCAGCGATGCAATTAACTGCTCATTTACTGTTCGATTACGTGCATCGACGTTTCACCTGGCACGTGCAACGCTGCCCCATGGAAATATCAATCAGTTGAAGAGCTCTGCTGTTGAATGTACCATGAGATCTTAGTTCAGTGCACTATAGAATCCATTTCTGATTAATGTTTAAGGAATACTTGCTATGAAAGGCAAGGAGAATAATGAATGTAACAAAAGAAACTTATTGAGAAAACCAATTTTTAACACCTTAGTGAATTTCAAAAGAAGAGAAGAAATATCTGATGTCAAAGGTAAAGAAAGAGAATAATGAATATAAGGAAACAGATTTATTATGGAAACCAACTTTTAATACTTTAGTCCATTTATAAAAAGGACAAGAAATAGATAACAATTGATGTGAAAAGTGAAGAAGAAGGATCCAAACCCAACATAAATCAATTTTTAACACCTTCGCTTATTATTAAAGAGGATACAGAGATGAGAGAGTATGAAAGATGAAGAAAGAGAATTTTGTAGAAAATTATTGAAATGCAATTAAATGTTTCAATGGATTCTTCTCTTCTCTTCTTCTCTGAGATTGAATATCCTTGTAGAATGTAATATTGTATTTTTTACTGGTAATGGACTTAATGATGACGACCTTCACTTTAGAATGAGGAAGAAATTAATTGGAAAGTAGCAAGAAGTATTTCTTCCATTTGAAAACAGAATTATGAAATTTTTTCTGGAGTGGAGCCAATCAAAAAGCTGAAGAAACAAGGAAATGCCGGGAATATTGCAAAATAATTCACAATCTTGCGAAGAATGTTAAACAGCCTTCTCTCACCAGCATCGTCGCTCATTTAAATTTGCCAACTAAAGAAAGAGCTGGCTTGCACCATTGTCTCAAGCAAGTTATTGTTTAATGTTCACTGTCACAGCCAAAATGACGCAAGTCCTTTTTAAATCAAGGATTGCAAGTACTATGCAAATTGCATGAAACATACAGCTGGAAGTTGATTTAACAAAGTTGTGAAAAAGAAATCTACAGAAGAATACTGAAAGAAGCAATTTCAAAAATATAAAACTTCTAATAATTGTTTAATTAAACATTCAATCTTATACTTGTTAGGAAATCAGTATAGCAATAGTCTTCTTCATCTCAATAATAGTTACCACATCACTTTTCTCTTACAAGGTAGAGGATATGAGGAAACAATCAAGTAGAGCATATAAAAATTTTCACAGATCATATGTTCTTTAAAGGAAGTTGTTGCCATAACTACCGACAATAAAGATTCTTTCAGTATCCATGAATCAATCAAGACTCTCATATCTAAGGTTTATGGATCTTGTTGCATAAAACAGCCACGATCTTAGATGGTTAGTGTGAAAGAGTTTCCTGAGTTTCGATAAGAGTAAATTTATCTCAAAGAAGAAAATAAGATGTAGATATGATATACTCAAAGAATAGAGCATTGTGACATAAAGTATCCGTGAAACTAACAATAATTTGAATTCTATTAGTCACGCAATGTTGCACTTTCTATCACACTTCATTAGATCATGTAATTATAATGCAATTTAGGATCAAATTATCATAGTATATTGAAACATATTATATTGAAACTTTCTTTCAGATTAATTCAATTGTCAAGCGTGTTCATTCATAAATAATTTTGCTTGTAAACTGGTATTAAGTTTACGTAGTTTCTTTTATTACTTTCTTCCTTTTTAAAAAATAAAATCTTTTGTTAATTAAAAATTCTTTGTTTTATCTATGAATGATATACTGAATATTATATGTACATTATTTCTAATTTCCCAAATCCACATTTTTTCCTTAATATTCCACGAATAATAGTTTTTTTATTTTGTCTGCTGAAACTTGGCTTAGGATTTTCTCTTTTATTTTATTTTATTTTTACAGATTCCAACCATGTATTACTGAAATACTCAACCACGAATTTCTTTGATTATATTCAATCATTATCAAAATCTCTTCACAGATATCGAATTCGATTCAGGCTCGATTCTTATTTTCTCTAACCATTCCTAGCACCTAGGAAGGGCTGTGTATCGATAAATCAATTACGTCGCGTGATTCATCTTTTCTGATTAATAGCAAGATCCTCGAAGATCACGCGGGATACTTGCGATAATTTGTTAAAGCTTCACCCTCTCTCTACAGCTCTATTGAGATTTATGTACGGTTCATCGGTTGAAATGCTGTAAATAATTATAATAATTAGACTATTGAATCGCTTCTTAATGACATTAAGAAATTTATGTAACTTCCGAAGAAAATAATGTCACTTTAGGGACAGGTAACTCTATTAAGTATCTTAATCGTACAAATATAGTAAAAGTGTTAAAAATGCAAATCTCTTCATACAAATATTTATGATTTTAAATAACAACGTGTATCCAATATTTCCTTGTGATAGTTGTTATTTAATGTAACAGAAACCAAATGTTATTTAATGGTTTTAGACAAAAGAAGGTTAAACAGCAATAAAATTGTCCATATTAAGTCCTGCACTCTCTGAACAAGTAGCATTCAACATCTCTTCATTATGATCTTGATTAAAAAGATTTAAAGGTATCAAGCTTTCATAATTTTATATTAAAAGATTAATAAATTATACAAGTATATAAGGTTTCTTAATATAGGTTAGAATTCTTTCTTAGTAAGTACTCACCTGAAGGTAAAACATGTTGTGAAGAGAACTAAAGGCTCGAAAGTACCTAACCTAACTCACGTACACCGCTTTTCTTCAAAAGAACACTGTGGAAAGACATAGTATATCAACCCTTTATGAAAGCACCATGAATTTTGGAAAATTTGAATTATTTCTTTGCACTATCCCTCTCGTGAGAACACTGAGATTATTTACTCTATGCAATCGACTCGAAGAGACTTGAAGAAGATGAGATTAATATTATTGGCAGCACAATTTATTCAACATTTTTATTTCACAATTTAATACTGGAGAAGCAAAGTTTAATCCCTGAATTTCAAATGGAATTATTGCAACCTACTCACAATTTCAAACAGAACAAATATGCTTATTTTGACCCCTTACTTTTTCTTTTTCAATAGGATTTTTTAATTTTTATTTTCCTACTTCCAATTTCTAATTTATTTAAATAATGATATTTCTTATCAATTTTGATATCATTAGTATTAAAAATCTTGATGTTCTTGATAAATCTGGTTTTGATAAATTATCATATTTTTGTAAGGTCATCTCTAATAAATATTTTACACTTTCTACATGCATGTTCAGATTGATTGCGAACTTTATGAATATAATTAAAACAACTGCATCTAATCACTGTATTAATGAAATTTCAAACAATTTTATGTAATACACATTATATATTAATAAAAGTGTTCCATGATAAATGTTCAATGTATTTAAACTTTAAGAAACTATTTTACAATAAAAATTGAATAAGGTATCGTAAGTGTCAGAAATTTAGACAGAATTTTTACAATAAAATTTGTCATGTACCAAAATGTATTTCATTATTATTATACGTTTCTCGATAAGGGCAAAGTTGACGTTAAAATACTGCTTGTTAAATTCTTAAAGACTCATTAGCCGATTGCAGGATGTCAAGAGCAAACACAGGAGAGGGATATTGAAAATACCAAACCATTGTGTCGACTTGAAGGTCTTAAGTATAAAAGGGTAGAGAGATTATAGCTTTCAACTTTGTTTAGAATGGAAGCATAAATTATCGTGTTTCTATGAAAACGTGTGCTTTGTAGCGTTAAAGGGTTGAATAGACCTCGACGACATTTCACGGTTAACCACACCCTGAGACTTCGCTACAATTCTTCATATTCATCGCATGCATGTACACCACTCCCTACTTGAGAACTTTAGTTTGAAACCTTCCTTGCGTGTTTCCTGCAGTATAGATCGAAGAAATATCTGTCTGCCTGCATATTCCTCAGTTTACATCACTTGAAACAAAAATTATGTTCTGAGAGTTGCCATTAATTTAGGAGTTAAAGAATCAAAAGATTTGAAATCTTCGATTTAGGAATTAGAGAAAATTTTTCTAATTCAAAAGTGAAGAAATTAAAATTCTATAATTTATAGATAAGAGAATTAAATTAATCTAAATTCTCTAATTTAAAGATTAGAAAATTGAAAGAATGGACATTCTCTAACTGAGGGATAAAAGAATTTAAATAATAAAAATTTCATAATTTAGAAGTCAAAGAAAAATCCCAATTAAAAAATCTGGCTGATCAGTATAAAAAGATATTTCGTAGCAATTAAATTTGAAATTTAAGTATTTTTTTTAAATTAGAAAATTAGATCTCTATCAATTAGCGAGTTTATTTCTTCTGGTATATTTCTATAAATTCATCTACGTATTCTAAAATATATCTAAGAATAAATAAAACTAAACAAACATTATATGAATCAAAAAATCATAATTGCGCCGATCATATGGACCCGAACACAATGCTAAGCTGTTTCAGAAAAATTCAGATATTTCCTAAAATAAGGGGGATATATAATATCCTCATAAAGAAATATTAAAAAATGATTCAATAAAACTCTAAGTTCACACTATAATTACACTACTATATCCATAAAATCCTTTTTCCAGCTCCTGCATCTTTAACAGTTCAAAAAGATCACAGAAGGTGTCCGTAACAGGATTTTCTCCACACAATATCACTTGACGAAAAATCAGATCTCTGGTCCCATGCATAAATACGAGGATTAATAAAGCACCGTGGTCATCATGGAGATGGTTGGATCGATGAAATATCACCGAGGTCTGGCGAGGTTTTGTTGGAACTATTGTACTGGAGCCGCCCTTACGAATTCACAAAATTACTATTCCAATGGGGCACGTGTCTCGTTATACTATCGATATCGATGCACTCCGGCACGGCTGTGAATAAAGTCAGTACGTAACTGGCCGGCATGCTGGCAGGTTGGGTTTATATAGCGTGGGTCTAATAAGATGATACTTGAACGCGTGTTGGGACCGGGGCCCCAGAAGATCAGAAAGAGGGGACCGTTGATGAGCGTTGCCTTGTTTCGCCTTACCTTGCCTCACCTTGCCTTAGAACCTTGCCATCGTCGACCCGGAGAACGCGAATCCTGCACCACCTTCTTCCTTCATCAGACAACACGTCACTTCCCCCTTCGTCTCTTCATTCATCAATTTATCTTTGGCTCTCAGATTGTTTTTTGTATATAATAACATTCAAACAACGTTTCTCATTTTTGATAGATTAGCAGTAGCGGTTAGTTTCTTTGTTGTTTGTTATTATAGAATATAGTATTTGCTGCTATAGGTTTTTAGGTTTGCTGCTATCACATAGTTGAAGGACACTTTCTGATAGATTGAAAATTAGGATTGTTTCAGAGTTTTGGATTGATAGCTTCTTTATAGTTTGATATTATGACGTGTAGTGTTAGTTATTTTATTATTGTAGAATCCAGACTTGCTATTATTACAGTATTATTACATTTGATAGATATTTTTTGATAGGTAGCAAAATAGGATTGGTTCAGATTTTTGGATGGTAATTCCTTTATAGGGTTTGGTAACACAGGGTGTAATTTTGTTGAAGCATAGATTGATTGAAATTTTTGCTTTTAGGTTTGCTATTTTAATATTTCCCATCATTCTTGGAACTTGGTTTGATATCTTAAGAGTTGAGTAGAAAATGGCACAAATGCATCTTCTTGCAGTCTTACATTTTTCTGAATATATATTGGTTGATATACATATTATTCATCTCAATATTAAACATTGAATATTTTGATCAATTCACTCTTTCTTAGAAGAATTTTCTTATGACGTTCTATGGTGTTCAAAGTACAATGATCTACTGGAAACAACAAACCTCTATTATTCATAACAACTTCCATAATTTAGGAAAATGGTCTCAGCCTGAAATATATGAAAATGATGTGTTTTCATCTGCACCAATGACTACAAGAGAAGTTCAAAACACTTCAGTGTGATGATCCAGCCTCTCCTGTTCCAGACACCTATGAAATATCAAATTCTTTCCGATTCGAAGCACGATGTAATCGATGGAATGACTTCTTCATGCTGCACCTTCGAGGCTAGAAGTCAACGCGCGCCTCGAAAGATCATTTGGATCGCATTGATCCGGATTAGCCTTCCCACGATGCTTCTAAGTGCAGTCACAGATTTGTCGTACACTCTCATCAACTTCTAACACTTCCTTCTCTTCTTTTGTTTTTTAATGAATCAAATCCTCAAATCTATGGTATAGAGATTTTGATTCTTCTCATTGATTATTTAACGCAGTATCTTTGAGGTTACGCACCCTTTCGACTGGTTCTTTGTATTACTGGCTTCTGTAAATGATAAAAATACGACTATATTTATGATGATAATAAATTAATTAATAATGAGAAATATGGTACAGTTGATTGATAGTGAAGATATTTTTGAGCTGGTGTTGAAGAACCTCCAAGTCTAATGTTTGAATATTTATTACTGAAGAATATAGAGTATATTATAATTTGGGAAAATAAATTAATTGAGATGAGATATTGGTTGCTATTGAAGATAATTCTTGAATTGTTATTAAAGATATACAAGGCTGATTGTGAGATTTGAAGATACAATACTAAAGGATATAGACTATGGTCTATTAGTAATACTAGAAAGTATAGAAAGTATTGGGTTGGCAACTAAGTTATACAATACCAATATATTAATGATATAAAGGGATATAAAAAACATAGAGTATATTATATAGAGATTGTATATTGTATATTGTATATTGTATTGTATATTGTATAGAATATAGAGTATATTATAATTTGGGAAAATAAATTAATTGAGATGAGATATTGGTTGCTATTGAAGATAATTCTTGAATTGTTATTAAAGATATACAAGGCTGATTGTGAGATTTGAAGATACAATACTAAAGGATATAGACTATGGTCTATTAGTAATACTAGAAAGTATAGAAAGTATTGGGTTGGCAACTAAGTTATACAATACCAATATATTAATGATATAAAGGGATATAAAAAACATAGAGTATATTATATAGAGATTGTATATTGTATATTGTATATTGTATTGTATATTGTATAGAATATAGAGTATATTATAATTTGGGAAAATAAATTAATTGAGATGAGATATTGGTTGCTATTGAAGATAATTCTTGAATTGTTATTAAAGATATACAAGGCTGATTGTGAGATTTGAAGATACAATACTAAAGGATATAGACTATGGTCTATTAGTAATCTAATAAATTAGAAAGTATAGAAAGTATTGGGTTGGCAACTAAGTTATACAATACCAATATATTAATGATATAAAGGGATATAAAAACAAGAGATGAAGTATATCAATGCATTTGCAACAAAAATTGTATAATGATAAAGAAAATGAAAAATTTTCTTCCATATCTTCCCTAACTTGACTTGGAGTACAGATGCAGTCTGATACAGCACTTAGAGCCATCCTACCACAATATGAAGAGTACAAAGCAAAAATAATGCAGACGATAACATTTAATATTCTTTTTAATTTTCGAAAATTGTGAATAAAACTAAGCTGCAATAATAAATACTATTTATTATTACATCAACGCAAGGGTATTTTTTCTATGAATTTCTAAATCTTTATGAACACTAGACTGTGATCATTTATTCTTAACATTCCAAATTAATTGTTCTCTCCAATTGCAGATGGAAAAATTAGTATTCTATAAGGAGTAGGAAGAATCTATTGTCGCAAATCTCCTGGCACATCCAAGGTGCACGGATTCAAGAAGCAAACGGAGAAAGGCACGCGCGGGTACGCACGCTCGGAATTGCTCAGCGAGCAATCCACCTTCTGCCCAGCCTTACATGCATCCAACAACCGCGAGCAAGACCAGGTCAGGGCAGAGCACGAAGTTACTTCAACCCTTTCACGGCCGAGGAGATGCCTCGGTTCGCGTTTACATCGTGACAACGTTTCCAATTTGACCAAACCTTCATTCTCATTTTGGTAATATTTACTTCGGTTCCTAATTATCTTCTGGAGATACAGACTTTGGATCCTAATTCGTTTCCAATGATTCTGAAAACACAAAATATTGTTTAATATTGGATATTTCCTAATTATTATCATAACGAGATCCATGTTGTCTTCATCAAAGGAAGACAATATCCATACTTGGCAAAAATCTATAATTTTTATGAAAAATTATGAATTGATCATTTTCACTATTCTGATAATTCATTTAACCTTCCTCCCAATAAATTTCTTTGGAAAATTCGTGTGAGCCTGCCTTTTTATTTCCAACTTGCAAAAGCTTTAATAATGATTTTTTTATGTAGTGCGAAAGCAAAGATAACGAGGCACATATTGAACTCCATAAATTATATAAATAACTGCACAGGAGGAATATTTCAACGCCCACTATAGAGGCAGAGACACGGATTTTGCGTCATTCTAATGGAAACATTCGTGTCGAAGACATTATGGCATGTTCATTGATGAATTTCTTTCTGAATCACGACAGTAGGCGTAACCACTACTCGTAATCATCTGATAATTCGTGCAACGACATTCTAACACCAGTTTCACAAGAGATAGATGCAACCTACTCGAGATGGATGTGCTCCTCCTGAGTAGAGACCCAGTCAGTGCTTGTATTTCGCAACTTTTTTCGCACCACTTCCCACGATCAACGGCGCGTAACTTCTTTCATATACTCTATGACCGATAATAAACGAAGATGGTCTAGATCGATGATCTATGATACATCACTGATGTCTACATCATTAGCATCGCAATCTTCTAAATATTATTTTACAGAGAATTCTAGAAATATTTTATGACGACGGTGGCACAGATTATAGATCAATGATCTATAGGATCTATGATACATTACTGATGTCTGTGCGCTATTATTAGCGTTCAAATTTTTTAAATATAATATACAAAATTATACAAAATTGTAGAAATATTTAATGGTGAACCAAGATAACCTAGATTCTAGATAGATGATTTTTAGGATCTATGATGAATTATTGATGTCTGTATTATTAATACTGGGATTCTATTATAGTTTAGATTCTAATAGGTGGATTATATTTAGAACTTATGATATATTATTTATATATTAATTTAATATTGTGATGGCCACTGACGTGACATTAGTCCCAAGTGATTGTTATTTATTAGTACACAATACACATTTATTACTGATTATGGAGAAGTGGTACTGGCATGAAAGTGACATTTTAGTTTAGAACAAGATATAACAAAAATTAAAAGACCATTCTGCTTTTAATTGATAACATTGAGAAGCTTAGCTATCAAGCTGTAACCATATATAGTGCCACTAAACCTCTCTCCATATTTACAATAATGAGCTGAAATTATACGCCAGTGTACATGTATGGATGGTGTTGCAAAATAAAAAATATTATCGCCATGAGTAGACCATTCGTCTTTGAAATATTTGCAATGTCCTTTTCATCCCAC
The DNA here is from genome assembly GCF_040668555.2 of Bombus flavifrons. Classification (NCBI taxonomy): domain Eukaryota; kingdom Metazoa; phylum Arthropoda; class Insecta; order Hymenoptera; family Apidae; genus Bombus; species Bombus flavifrons. The sequence goes on along the minus strand of NC_138457.1, from coordinate 8,054,043 downwards.
CTCACCCTATTACTTCCATCCTTTTACCTTTCAAATATTCGAAAGTATTAGATTTCAAAAATTCCTAGAACTATATAATTTAGAATTCTTACAAACATAGTAAAAATCATGTTTTAATGTCAATAATGATCTTTTATAAATTATACGCATAAAGACTAAAGATTTTCCTACGCCCTTTATCTTGATGTCCATGGAGAGTCGAAGAATAATTTTCATATCAAATTTTTACGTTTTCCCTTGTTCGCTTTCTTCAGGGAGAAAGCGATCGAACGAAATTCCAAAGTGTAATGTCAAGCGTAAACTTATGAAACGCGAAGCTGAAATGGTCTCAGCGGACAATCGTCAAATTTATTTTTATTGCATCGGGGCCTGTAACATCCGCGGTAGAAGAAAAACATGGTGGCGCCAGTGTACCACCTGTTGCGTAATCACGTGATCCACCGGCCGCCTTAAAAGTGGAAAACTTTTTAAGATTCCACGATCGTAAAGCGAACTAATTGCTCGGCGCTGATGACGGTCGCCGACTCATGAGAAAGTTTTCTCTTCCAGCTTAATTTTTCCACGGACATCAAGGCTACCACGCTCGCTTACTAATCGCCCCACCCTTCGTTTGATGGGAAAGAGCAAATTATTTTCTAGTAGTCTCCTGTCGATCGTTTCACTTTAACTCTTTACGATTTGGAGGTTAGGATACGTTTTAACAAAATTTTCGTTTCTACATTTTTAATATTTTAATTTAATATTCCAGGAATTTAAGATCTAGGTATGACTGATAATCGAAAGATTATAGTTACATATACTTAAAATGTATTATTTCATTATGTTTCTTTGTTCAAGACATTGAAGTAAATTCTCATGGATAGGAAAAGGAGTAGAACCTCAAATTAAAAAAGAAATTATCAAGGAAGCAAAATTCAGTCAGAACTTTGTTGACCTGCCTTTGAAGCAACGCATCTTGGCAATAGTATATCTTCATATGGTAGCATTGATAGCATCATTCCTGACGAGTATTTTGATGAGAAACTAGCACCTGTTCAAGCGTAATTGGCAGATTCCTCGCGTAACACCGATGTTTCATCAAATTTACCGCACGTCAGGGCAATTCGATGCGGTAGTTGCAACCATAACTACTTATATCGCTGATTACTTTGATCTTCTACTGTTTAACCAATAGACACTCCCACGGTGGGAATTTATTTCCAACCTAATTACGAGTTAAGAGACTCCAAGTTTCTGCGAAGAACATACACAGTGGAATTTCATTTATTGGAAAGAAATATTAATTAGTGTCCAATTAAATAAATTCCTGTCTATTGAATCCACTTACCTGAAAGCAAACTCTTATCATATAAAATTTAGTTATTGAATAATTATATTTAATTGAAATTCAAATCAACAATTGAATTGGAATACTCAACGATTTAGACACCCCCTCTGTTTCATTTAACAGATCACGAATCTTGTCTACATCTATTTTAGGTAGCCACAGGGATCATAAAGTACCTCCAGGTTACTTAAGTTATTATATATTATATTTAGTTAAGTGAACTATTGCTATATTCCTTTCGTGAAACTCGTAGAGAACTTATATACTCTTTACCCCTCAATGGATTTATATTTATACAAAATCTGAACTGAAATTTGGTATTAAAGAAGAACAAAAATAATTGAACAAACAAAAGAGATATGATACATAATACATAAGAAAAATAATTATAGCTACTTAAAATTAACATTCCAATTGGTTAGAAACGAACAACATGTAGATAGGGAGATAGTGGATGATGAACTGGATGCATGTACACGGGAGTCTCAAGAGAGAGAGGATTGTCTCACTCCTGTCACTTTAGCGATTAACGTTGCACGTTAGACGTTTTACAAGACACGGTCAGACTATTAACGAACGCTTTAATAACGTCTAATAACGTGGTGTGTAATACTCACACGGAGATATTATTTTCAAATGTTGCAATTGCATGATACCATCCTTTCAATAGACTACAGTCTCTATCATGAAACTGATAATTCAGGTAACCTTTCTTTTTCATTTTCCTATTAATATGTAAATTAAAATTTCTCAAATTCCTTCCCAATTAATGCTGTTAGCATTCAGATAGGATGTTATTCTACCTGAATAATTTTATTTTTACTAGTTCTACTATAGTGATTAAATTGTTAGGTGACTTCTAGTGAACTGTGTCTAAACTTGGAATTGGCATATTTAGATGTCTGATTGAATCTATAACTACTTTATGACTGAAATCTAATCCAAACGTAATCCAAATCTAATTCAAAGCTAATTCAAATGTAATATAAATCGGATTCAAACCTAATCCAAACCTAATTGAAATGTAATCCAAATTTGGGCCAAACTTAATACAGATATAGTTTAAGCTCAATCCAAACCTAACTCTAACCCAAATTTTACTTTTCAAACCTTTCATTGATATTTGAATTACAATTTACTAAATTTTTTTCTAACTAATGCTACATAGGATGTACTTTGTCTGAATAATTGAATCTTTATTGTTTTCATTACAATGATTGAATCTTTCAAGCTAGTGAGGTGTGTCTGAACTTGGAATTGGCATGTTCAGCATAACATTTAATATATGTATGTCGACCCTTGTCAAGGAGTTTAAGAGGCCATGAAAGATTGAAATTGTACGTAGGAGTCAGTATTGTCGTGGATGATCCTTTTACACCCTTCTCAGGATTACCCTTGATATGATTTCCAGATCTGATTCACCATCTTCATATTAGAATCATTTCTTCTTCTTATTGCATTGTAATATATGGAGTTGAAGTTTACAAATAAAATATTTCTGAAATTAACTCTTCAATCTTCAGATTGGTTTATTGCAAGATATAAGAACAAGTTTAACTAAATTCTAGTAAGAACCAGTTTAAGAAAATTTCCACTGAGTATATTGTCTCTCTACTATAATCAGGTCCTATAGAAACTCATACTATCTAATATAATCAACTAACATTGTCCAAACCACCACTAAAACTGCAAACTGTAATAGTTAAAAAAGTATTTGTATACACCCTTATTTTCTAGTGAAGCAATTTTTTACCAGGTCTAGTATTTCATTTCCACAGCATCAAATTTTTGTAGTCCTGTGAAAGCACTGCTAAATAACGCAAAATCTAATACCGTTACACCAAATTAGCTGGTATACTACTATGTAGTAGGTAGTATGTATAAATACTATAAGTAGATTGTTGATTTTTACGTAGTTACAGGAAATTTGCAGTTGCAAAAATACATAGAATACACATATTGTGCAAAATCTATATGAAATATCTAAAATGAAATGAAATGAAAATGAAATATCTAAAATACAATAGTCTATATAGTATTTAGTGACTCAAACAATTTTATACCTGAGTTCTTTTTAATTATAATCATAAAAATATAGCGATTAGCTAGCTACAATAAATACAACGCTATACAAATACTTTGTGCAGTCACTGTATGACAAATTTGGTGGTCGAGGTTCTTAAGTGGTTCGTAACACGGGAATGGACGGGAAGAGACGGTGTGATGGAGCACCCAGATTCTTGGCAAGCAGTAGGTCATCTGCGACTAGAACGAAGAGTTTTCACTTTCATCGTGACCGAGGGAATGCCTACTTACTTAGATGCGCAACAGACAAAGGCGTCACGGCGCGAAGAAGCCGGCTAACTATGACACGCAACTTCGACAGAGGATCGGATATTCATAACCTTCCATTGAATTCGCGCACTCGTGCGAACTCTACGTTCCACTTGGCCTATTCCTCTCGCCACCTTGATGTGAAAACACAGCCAACATCCATAAGATTTGACCGTTACACTTGGTCGCTGGAACACCTAATACTCATGGTCATAATTCATCAGACACATTTGGAAATCTGGTTTCCCCTTTGATGCATTTATATGGTCAGAGCTGAATGATGGTGAACACAAGGATGTAGCTATTTATAGGAAATGTCTTCACTGAAAAATTGCTTTATATATGGTATGGTGTATAGTGGTTGGAATTAAAGTGATGATAGGTTTAATGGTGTTGTTTGATTAAATCAATGTTATAGGGAAATTGGAAGCTCTGAAAGATTTGAGGACTTTCAAAGCTTTGAAGATCAGAATTTTGGGGATTCAAATGTCGAAACTCAAAATTTTAAAGAGCTAGCTATGATATCAGGAAATTCAATTTCGAAACTCTATATTTTGGAAAATGTTAGTTAACAGTTATATCGCGCTAGTGTCGCGTCACAGCTCGTTATAAGCTTAATTAGGGTAATGATGGGTAGATAGTAATTATCATAATGATACTAGCAAATTATTTTCTAACTGGCGATTTCTCGATTTTAGATCTTCTCAGGAAGATTTCGTCAATTTTACACTTTCAAGTTCTACATTTAACAGATATTTCAATTTCAGGAATGCTGATTGTATATTAAAAGGTATCCATTACCGATGTAATGGCAAGTACTATGAGATTTACTACATTCTGTAATGATACTGTCTAATGATGATCTTAAACAAGCGTGTCCCCGTTTCAACATGGTACACCATGAAAATCATCAGTTTCCTTTTTCATACACGATAATCAAGTGGGTATTTTGACATTGACATTTAACCATTAATGGTGTAACTGTTAACTTTTCAGACTAATGCATCACATAATTTATACAACTTCCATTGGATAAGTTAATCACTTTTTATAATAATTTCTAAAATATGTTATATATTGCATCCTATATTCTTATAATAATATGTTTTACACGATACAAACCTAATACTATAAATTTAATCTGGAAGATCATGTCATTGGAACTTGAAATTATCAAAATCTTTGCAATTTCTACAATACAAATCTCCATGCCGAAAAACTTTATGGAATCCAAAGATCCTCTAAATCTCAAAACTTTGTATAGTTACGCTGTTCAACTTTACAATTTTACTTACACTCATTGCTATCTATTCTGTTATTCAATTGATACCTCTATTCAAATACCCACAACATAAATAGCATTTAAACGTCAATTAGAACAAGAAAATGAACGCAATCTTTCTTCTGAATCTGCTCGACTGTTTCATCATTGGCTCCTGTACAGTTCCTCTTTTATTCTCCTGGCCAAATCCGTGAAATGAGCCCACAAGGGTTTTCCAAGCGTAGCAACAGCTCACGTGGAGCATCTCAACAACCTTAACAACCTTAGTACTCCTTTTTCTTTCTGCCATCTCATATAATAGGACATCTTCATCACGCAACTTCTCGCGCGCCCGTTTGCACTTCTGTTTTATAACTTACCTTCTTCTTCTTCTTCTTCTTCTTCTTCTTCTTCTTCTTCTTCTTCTTCACGAGTTGGATCATTCGAAAACGTTCCTGACATTTCGGTCGTCACAACCTTCCAGTCTCGCCACCCAAGATTGTGGTTCGTAGCTTGCGTGACCTGTCTTATGTAAGTGGCTGATCCAAATCTTGAAACGAACCGGGACGCTGTTGGAGAGTAAATTAAAAGGCAAAGATTAGTTGCTCGAATTGAAATTATCATAGATGTAATAATATTCTTTGCTTAAGTTAACATTAGGAAACTAGAAGCTTCGGGACTCGACATTTTCGAAAGCATCAGAGAACTCAATGCGTTAGAAACTGATATTTTAGGAAACTCAAAACTTTGAAATTTGAAAATTTAAGGAACTCGAAATGTTGGGAAAATTGAACTGTGGAATTCGAAATGTGAAGAGCTCGAAGCTTTGGAACTCGAATTCTTAGAGAACTGAAAAATTTGAAACTCAAAATCGTGAGAAACATAATACTCTGGAACTCGAAATTTCCGGGAAATTAAAATCACGAATTTCTGAAATCCAAATACTAAGAAACTCGATATTTTGAGAGAATTCGGAATTTTGAAATTCGCAAGGTTTGAGGGCTCAAAAGCCTAAGATTTTGAATCTTGAGAAACTCAAAGCTTTGTAAATCGAATTTTAAGCCAAATATCATCAATTAAAGCCACTTCCGTTTTCTCGTCACCACTATACTTTGCATTCGCATTCCGATCTTGTTCGTTAATAAAACGACGTCGCGTTGAACTTTTACTTCGCCTTAAACTTTAAGCACACCACGGTGCAACCGCGCATCGGCCTCTTTGTTTATTCTCATAAAAGAGGTTAACAGAGGAATGCTATTATAGTCCTCTGGGTTATCGTTAATCAGTCTTTTTTCAGGGTAATTAAATGACTTTAGTGCCTGTTTTCTTTTTAAGTTCACTCTCCTCTGCTATAACATTTCTTTTTCTTCCCCCTTTTCTTCAGAAGGCCACGGAGGAAGTAAATACATTTTTCTTATAAAGAATGCTTGACCTCTTTGCTGGCCATACTTTTCATCAAGCTTTTAGTATAATTTCCAACAGACTTTCTACGCCTTATGTAAAAATGAAAATATTTAATACAAGGTGTTAAAACAGATTTTAGAATTTAACCCATTTTTGAGGTTGCCACATTTTATTTATTATTTCCTTTTAGTCAGTTTGTGTAATTTTCAATATAGTTTACATCTTTTGAAATTAACTTAGCATGTGGGTAACTTCACTTGTCAATGAACTAGGTATTCATTATAAATTTTTACATTTGTATAGGTTTATGCTTTGACAGCCTGTATACAAAAATATGTGCTAAGAAATTTGTACAGAAGATTTGTAAAGGAAGGATGATTATGGTGAAAGAATTCGGCAATTCCACGGCCTTAAGATACTCTTTGGTCCATCAAATCCTTGATTGCATAAGGTTTGAACGGTGATTGCCGTTTATACGATCAAGCAATTTATGAAATGACCATTTTTTACATATGCACATGTTTCTCGCATTTAACGAGTCTCTCATAATACAAAACAATGAGAGTAAAATATGACCTAACTTATTATGCAATGATTTTCTCTTTCTTATTTTTAAACCGCTGTTTTTATTACTATTTGTTACTTTCCTTTGTAACAATCAATCAATCTTTTACCTACATATAAATTAACTAGCTTCCTCACTATTCCCCAGGTTTATGACTAAAATCATGTAGCAAAGTAAATAACAAGAAATGCTGATGGACAATCTAATAGTTTTGGACCGTTTCTTTAGTTTCTTCATAAATAAAAGTTGAAAACTGGTCAGCTATGATTAATGGTTGAAATTAAGTTTGTACTATTATGTTATAAACAATACTGCTTCTACAAGAAGTTAGAAAGAGCAAAAATGATGACATACTTTTACCAAAATCTCAAACCTCATAACAAAATATAGAGAGCAAATGTGGAGTAACATATATATATTTTTCTAAGCGTGAATTTTGTCAGTTACTGTATACCGGTTATCCGTCGTTGAAATAATCTCACCGACATTTCCAAGTTTGTAAAATCGGCGCTCGCGGATGCATCACGCGTCGTAGCATCATCCTCGTCACTTTAATTGCTTTACGACACAAGCGAAGACGCATGTCAGCCAGCATCCGTGGATTTATGGTCGAACCGCGCGCAGACACGCGACAATTTATGCGAGACAGAGATGAAACTGAATACGGGAACGAGTGTTCAACATTCCCTGTCTGCGGTCAGATTTATTAAACATTGAATTTCACTGCCCTGCACGATTGATAATGGCCATCGCAGAGAAACTATACACCATCAATGATATACTTTACAATTAAGACGTAAACTTCTTCAGAACTGTAAATTGAAAAGAATAAATGTCATATAAACATTAATTATCAATATTATTAAAAATTAGGTAACTTAACATACATTTTTGTGGGGCATCGAAGAATTCTGGTTAGAAAATTATCAAACGTGGACCTATGTCTGCAAACGTAACTTGAGCGGTTATATAGATGTTAAAGAGCAATGAAATAATTCATTTACACTGTACTTAGATTTGAATGCTGCTCTACGATCCAATTACATCACAAGCAACTAGTATAATCAACAGTTTTCTTCTGTTTGTTCCATCTAATCTCATGAAGGGTATCAATACGATCGAAGCTAATTAAACAATTTTACCAGGGAAATGCTTCAATTGTTAAGTAGGTAGAGTTTCAAAGACTGGTCAGTTTTTTTCTATTTGTTCCATCTAAACTGAAAAGGGAATCAGTGAAATTGAATCTAATCAAACACTTTTCCAGGGGTTCCATTGTTGAGCAGCAGGCACAGTTGCAGAGTCTGGTGGGTATCAAGGCAGAGCGGTTCACGTAACCTACGAAGAACTATCTCGGAGCATAGACTTTAAGATCGAGGAGGATGAAATGTCACGAATGTCTTGAACACAATGTGCTGCGAAGGAGAGGGAAGGACAACGGGGCAGAAGACGGCCGTCGAGGAGAGAAGAAGAGAAGAAGAGAAGAAGAGAAGAAGAGAAGAATGCTGGCATCCATTGAGGAGAGCATCGCGCTCGATCCAGAAGCGAGGTGTTAATGTCACGCACTTCGAAATCAGATGGAATCTAATTCAACGAACCTTGATCTTTACCGCCTCCTTTTCTTCTCTGACCTCGCGTGAAAGAACGTTTTCTTCGTTGGATAATAGTCAACTGTGTTAACCCTTTAGTTTCCACCAGAAAAGAGGTCGTGGAACCGAACGGGGTTAAGTTAAGGGAAACAGGAACTTTCAATCCTACAATCTCAGATTATGGTGCCATTTGGGACATTTTTGTAATTCCTCTTTACTTAAAATATTTCCTTCTTTTACAAATTGAAAATTTATCTTCTCCACATTTCATTAATTTACTGAATACTAACAAGATTTTACTCAATATTGAATATTAAAAAAAAAAGTACTTACAACTGATTCCAGTAGATCATAGATAAAAATTCAAATATTATAGCAACCGCATCCAGAATTGGTTGTGAATTATTTGTAACTCAATGATACTAATTATAGTTTAATTACGGTGTGTATAGGATATTTAAAAAAATGAAGAATCTTCCTTGCGCTCAGTATCTCACGATTCTAGAACATCTCATACAATGGAAGTGAAATAATTAGTATTAAGCTTACCTCAGATCTCCTTAGTGATCGCGAAAGGACAACAACGTGCTATGGTTTTTCATCGCTTGAAATTGATCCTCCGTAGTCGGGAAGAACGAACGTCGCGCTATTTTGAACGTGATTACCATACAATTCCAACTCGGTAAAGTGGTAGCTAAGACGATTGGAGACGTCAACCGAATGGGACAATTAGACGTTCTTTTATTCTTATGAAGTGGCGCGAGGAATGTGGTTTCATCTTCGCTCGGAGCTATAATAAGTTGTACACAGTGGCATCAATAAAAAGAAACAAACTGACATTTATCCATTCTACTGATTAAATCTGATCAACAAATTTTTAACTTTCAAATATAATATTTTGAAATCTTTTTAGTATAAAGTCATTCTAGATATTACAAATAACAAAAGCACTCTAATTTCTAAAATAGAGTAGGTAACCTATATGTATGCAGTCTGAAAAGATTCAAACAGAAACCTTCTTTGAAGAAATAGAATCTTCTACAGGGAACCTGACTTAACCACTTAAATATATCCACAGATATTCCGTAACTTCCTTTAAAGAAGTTCTAAAATTAGTACAGTCAAGTGATCTTTCCTTGTTGCACAAGTATAAATGCTCTTCTTCTGTAACAGGTGTTAAAAGATCTCATAGCGTCGCGAATATTTCACAATGACTTTCTCCTTTTTATGATTACTGAAAGTGGGCCAAGGGTTCTTCCCTCAACCCCTGGTAATTTAAACATCTAGTTACATTAGGCACGTCTGTCATTATTTATAATTACATGAAAGAAGCATGTGTGATTAGTAATCACTGATTACAAAACATCCTAATATAGCGAGTAAAAAGTTCCTTTTAAACCATCCTGACAATATTGGTTTGGTGCTTCAGTGATTTCGTTATTCCAACGCAACTTTTGAAAAGGGAAATACAAAAAAGAAATTGTTCTCGATCTTCCAATTGTGCAATCGTGATTACTGTAACCCTTGAAACGTAATGACGCGGAACGCACACTGTTTAAAAGTTGTGTAATTATAAATGAAGATGGTACAGACGATAATTAATTGACTGACTTTCTACGGTTTTGTACTGTGCTCCTGAGCCTTAATGATGTTATGACGCTTAATTGATTCCACAGAAAATACGTCTGCCCTTTGATCCACTGCAAAACATAAATCATTTCATGGTTATGTTTGACGCCATCTGGTTTTTATCCTATAGCGCAATGCTGTACGATAATGAATCGGCGCGAAATTTAATTTGATGTCGGTTTGCAACATTGCACCTCGTTATTCTAATGATATTGCTATATTCCCCAATTTGTAGAATTAACTTTAACATTAACCTTACCAGGCCTGGTCAAATGGCCGGTTTCAAAATTTAATTTAAAATTGTATATTCATTGTTATTTCTTTTGGTCTTATTATCTGATTAATCAAATTCTAAATTTTTCTTAATATAAGAATTCACATAAAGTTAGATGAATTTTGTCTATTGGACTTATTCAGGGTTGCATTCATACTTTTGCAGGTCCTAGGTGCGACATCAGTATGAGCTCAAGTTATGTTTTAAAGTTAAGCTTTAAGATGTGACCCTTAGAAAGTGTGGTCATCCAGACTACACCTAATACAGTTTTTGTACATGTACAAAGTCGCGTTGCTTCACTTCTATTGTCATATAAGGAGTAGTAACACAGTAATAGAAGATGTAGCCTTTTTGAGACACCATAGTTTTGCAATACATCGAGTTATCACTGATGGGACCGAATGGTATATTAATAGCAGATATCTCATCGAAATTCGCCGGATGTCTTGTCGGCGTTCTTTGTTCCGGCCCTTTTTCATCCGTTTACAAAGCGATGGGAACAATTTGATATTTTTCATTCGGCTTTCATACGCGGCATATCCGTCACGGTATACCGGTTATAATCTCATTGTTGGCCTGTAAATTATGCCATTTCGTTTTTCAGCCTTTCTGCTCTCGCTCTAAGACCAAGATTCAATGATAGATCCTGTTAACGATACGTACATTGGCACAGCGCCGGTCGTGATTACGAAAACTTTATACGCTGGGAAGAGAAGAAACCAGGATCGATAGCCTCTCGATTAATCGTTTCTACAGTGCTTCAGTAGTTGGTACAAATATTGGCAAATCCTCCAGAGAGCTGATGACCAGTAGTATTGTTGATTTTGCAGCACTGATTAATGGTAATATTAATCTAGCTATATTATTATATTATACGTACATATTGCAGAATTCTTTTTATGACACCTGAAAGGAGATTTAATAATATATTTAATAGTAAAAAAGCGGTATACATTATCTTTATTATCTAAGTTTCTTCCAAGTGTTATCACATTTCTTCAGATACAGTAACATGGTCTTTTTGATAATTAATCGTAATATCTATAGAGCTTTAAAACGCTGTAAATAATCTTCTATAAAATGTTGACAATAATGTTATATAATTTATTATATTTTCTATATGACTTAAAAACAGACTTTTCTTTAGCCTTATGTCATGTTGCTTCACTTCCATTACCATACAATTCTGTGCGTATTTATGTGCGTCGTGATTCTTAATTAACATTGTTATATGACACGTGGGAGATCATGCAGACTTCCAACGTGTCCATAACCTGTCCAAGATCCTGATTTCGCCGTCGACGTACGGAACACCACCAGTCCGATCGATTCTATTGATTTGCAACCTGATCGAGTGCGATGGAGCAATTACATCGAACAAGATGTACCGCCTTCAGTCCCGTTACTTTTAACACTGTTCTGCATCGTCCAAAGAAATATGCCTCTTGTGGTAGCATAAAAATCACGCCTACGCGCGGCGAGGGGAAGTTATAGTTGATTTACTGACGTGGTTCAAAGAGGCTCGAGAACCGACGTACCAACGAACAGCAATTTATAATTTGTAGTGGCGTTGATGACTCTCATTTGTGACGTGATTATGACCTGGTTGCTATTTCTTTCAGATTACATGGCCTTTTAGGTGATGCAACATGTTGTATACCAAAACCACTTGTTAAAACCATTCCCACTTTCTGGATCATTTTGTTTCCAGGTGTGCTTATGACTTGAGCACAAGACTGAGACAATTATACAATTACTTAAAGGCATTTGGAATATTTGTATATACGAGAAATATTGACATATCATTTATTATAGGATTTTTATGTTGATTAATTGGGTCCAAATACATTAGATTTTGTACTATTTTATAGTGCTATTTGCTTCAGTATATATGGCTTTTATGGATGAGACTTGTTTGCAGACCTTTGATACTGTTTTCACATTTTGTTGCCAGGAGTGATGGTAATTTATCAGTAACTTGAGTACAAGTCTTAAATTAATTACATGACTATTTAAAAATATTTTGAATATTTATATTTATATATGGATCTTTTTGCAGTTTCTGAATGAATATGGGATTTGGAATATGTGGACTGTATACCTGATGCATGCAGGAAGCTCAAAACAGTTCCAGATTAGAAGAATTTAATTCTTTATAAATTTGTACAAATCTCACATTGGGTTTTTTTTTATTTGTTGTAATATGAGACTTGAAATATTTAGATTAGACAATTAATGCAATGAGAAAGTTAAGATGTACTTAATTCTTTGAGAGTTACTCATAGTTCTTGGCTCTCATACCTTTCAGTAATCCTGACGATAAGTAGAGAATGTGTTGATCTTGGGACTTTTTAAATTACACTTTTAAGTTCTTCAGATCATTCAAATTGTAATACAAAATTTCAAGAACTAAATTAAAGAGTTCATGTTTCTTCAGAGTTCTTCTCTTTACTTTATTACCTAATAATCTCATAAACCCAACTTTAGGATTACATAGTATCAACTAATATGTGATCCTTGAAAGGCCATTAGAACAGGTTTGCAAAAGTGTTGAAGTAGAAAATACGAAGAGTAAACGTTAAAAAATGTGGAATATAAACAGCATATTAAATACTCTGGAGTTATTATATTAAAATACCTTTCGCCGTGAGAAAGGAAGAGAATTTTTGTTTTGCATTGACCGGCAAATTATACGGAGGTGCTGTAACGCATCTTCGAGACGCATTTAGCGGAAGGTGTTGAGAATATTGGTACTATGAAATGAAATTACGAGAAGTAGTAATTTATTATTCGTCGCTGTTTTAACATCCATCGTCCACTGGTGAACCATGTAATCGTAGGTGATAAAAAAGTGGATAATGAGTACTAATATCGAAGGTAGAGGAACACCGTTGAAGCAAAGGCCACTTTAAAGGGCATCCCATCCCATAAGGAAGTCATGGTGACCATCGCTTTCCTTTGGCTCATATGGAAATTATCTCAGTTTCAATTAAGTTATACTTTTCAAATACTGAAAAATGACAAATAAATTTGTAAATTACATTAATGAAAACATTTTCTTTATATTGTTGGCCTAATTAATCATTCAAATTAGATTGCATTTCTCAACCATCGGGCAAATATCATAAAATTTGTAACCCATGTCATATTAATGAAAGTACTTGATTTGTCTTGACCTAATTAATCATCTGGAGTAAACTTACTTTAAGATAGAGACATTACGATGCGAATATGCTTATCAATTTGTTAGGAAGATGCGTTTCAACCGGATGGCGGATTCTTCGTTTACTTCCTGCGCCAACTACGCATAGAAATCTCAATAACAATGATTTATGGCGGTAATCATATCGAGAATCGGGTTTAATGAGCTCAAACATCAAAACAAGTAGCCTTAATGAGGTCTCGTTTGAGAAGATCTAATATCCAGAGATAATCCTCGTTTCTTCTGTTGCGTATTATTCTAATGCAGTGCTTCTCAACAACTGGTTTCCACTCTTCAGTTATATAGATATTGTTGTATGGAACTTGTTACACAACTGAAGCGTCATTCATTTTAATCAAATCTGCTATTAAAAACCTGCCAAAAACTGCCATTAAAATCCAATTAGTTCACGATGAATGATTATACAATAATGACTACATGTATAGTAATTTAGACTTCATGTGATAATAGTTTACATAGAAATTTGTTAAATACATTAATTCTTTAACGAAGTACTATAATTATTGAACACAGTGCTTTTTATTGTCAGGTTAAATTTATATTTAAGTATGCCCCAAGTCGTATCATAATAATTTCCAATTATGTAACTAATGTGAGAAATTTCAATTACTATTATTACTACAATTTTCAGATAATTCAAAGTATCGTATCCAAATAGTAATCACACATATTATTACTAATGAAACTTGTAAAAATATGTCAAACATAAGATCCAGGTTTCATCTTTTTAAAAATTATATTCATAATAATATATCATATCACGTGGCGGAGACACGAGTTTGGGAAACACTGTTTTAATGGTTTTCCGTTAAAGTACTCAGTTGGCAACTTTATCGTACACGCGTCCCTTAAATTTACGATTCGCGCGAAGCATAAACATCCTGCCATTATGCGAAGTTCGCTGGAGTATCCCGCCGTCGAGTATTCAAGCATTGTATTCCCTTATCGAGTGGTATCTAATAAACTATCTAATTTCACACGAACTTGACACTTTTTCTCGCAACGGAATATATACTCGTGCGATACGTATCTGCCCATTCTATTCTATTCGCGATTCGTATTAATCCTAACCATTCTTAAGAACCACGAAAAATCTAGAAATTCGAATTTCTATATTCACGAAGATTTCTAACAAATTTCACATTGATATTCATGTGTATTCGCTTTGAAGCGTTTTTGAGATGACGAAACATTCATTACAATTTTGCCCATTCAGAGTTTAGGTTATTATCAAAAATAAACAAAAATAGAGCAGCGCAGAAAAAATCATTTAATTTCAAAAGAATGCCCAATTCGCTTTATACTAATTCAATGTAAAAGTAATTGTAATATGTAAAACGCAAAATATAAATTAAAATGAAGCAAATTGTAAAATTAACAAAGCTGGACTTATCGTGTCTTTCCTATGTGATCTTCAAATGGAACCATTTGAATTAAATTGCAATTAAGACGCGAAAACTGTTCATAATTGTAAACTGAGAACTCTGAGAGGTTATTACTAGTAATTCTCCATTGAAACCATTAAATCATAAGTAACAATGACAAACTGAGCTAGAATTACCATAGCAAAAAAATTGAAAAATAAAGTAACATGTAATCTAAACTCTTGTGGGTTAAGAGGTGAAAATTGAGATTAAAAAATGTAAAAAAATGTTTGGCCTTCACATAATATTCATTGTAACATTTGACTGAACAAAATTGCGACCAAATAGTTTTATAGCAGTAATAAGATGATTGGAAGAGAGGTTAGGTCAACTGCGTAATTCTTACCCATGTGTTCGAATGATCTTGGTTTCGTGAACAAATTGGCCAAGATAACAAGTTCTAATGGCGTATGTTTGGCTTGTTCATCGTCTTTGCAGTACGCGACTCGAAAAGGTCTCGCTGAAATCTGATTGCCTCCCGCGCGTTAAAATCGCAATCAGCTGATCTCGCATCAAGGAACACAATACCAAACAGAAACGTTACGAAATCGAATTTCGATAGCTGTGAACCGTGACTCGCTAAGCGTTTTTGCCTTTCAACCCCCTCTCTGCTTTCTCTTCTTCTACTTATGCCAATCTGATGACTCGTGGCAATTTTTCAAATGTCAGTTGCAAACCGAATTTCAGTTACATACAATGAAATCATCTCTTTTGTGAAACGATAAATGAAAGGTAGTATAAACAGTTATAAGGAAGTAATAAGCAGTTAAAATAAAGAATAATTAAGAAAACCCTTAGAATTCTCTTTCATGACCCGAGTATTAAAATTAGTATGTATATCTTTATTCATTTCTGAAGTACGGAAAATGCACAAACGCAAACTATTTTCTCTAAATTCCATTGTATAATTCTGTGCATAAATATCTATAGTCTTATGACAAAGAACTAGAATATGTATATTCGTTGAGATCTATTAGATGAAGTACACGATGGTTGTTAAAGAAGACAAATTTCTTAATTAATCAAGAATACCTGATTATCCAAATATTATTGAAGAAGAAGAAAACAAAGATTATATAACCTAACAGATAATCCACTTTTCCTTCCTATTATTCTCCTGATGTTTTAAATGGAAATTGAAATGGTGCAATTACCAAAGCGCAAGTAGTATTTAATTAATACAGAATGCTTGATCAGTCAAGGATATTGAAGGAACAGTCGAAGCTTTCAATAGGTAGGAATCGATGAAACATTCACGAAGAAATAGCGAGGGGCAGGATATATACCTGAAAGTAACTAAGACTAATTTGATCTTTGTACCTAAGATGCAAATAAAATTTACAGTAGAATATAGAAGGAGGTGTGTACGTGTATTAGCCGGATCATGGCCGTAAAGCAAGAGCTCGATCTGTCGAAGCACATGTTGCTTCGACCTCGCGCTCGCTCAATACTTACTCTGGTCTTATGCAAATCAGTCGAGCAGTACGTGCTTGGTGGAATGATGAGCGGTTGGCTAAGGTCATCATCGAGGAAGGTTAGCGAACAGGATCGGATTCATCCCCTTTATTTAGTCGTTTGGATTCCTATGAAAATAATTGGACAACTATTAGGGAAATTATGAAATTAGGGATATTTTGAAACTTTAAGAAAAGTTTGTAAATTAGGAGCATTGGAATTTTTAAGAAAAGTATGAAATTAAAGAACTGTTGGAAAAATTTAGAAACTGAGAATATTGAAATTAGAAAACTTTTACAAGAGAGTAAAAGTGCAATAATAGATAATGAAGTAATAAAACATTAAAATGGAAAGTGGAAATGCTGAATGATTTGATGACGTAGCGCAGCTGAAAAATGTCAGCGTTTTGTTAATTAGCCGCACGAGCTTAATGAAACCTCAACGGACCGTATAACCATTTAATTATGTGAAATTAGGTCGGAACGGTTGCCACTGGATTCTCACTGTATTTCAAACGACGGAAGAGGAATGTCGTTTGTCGTTTGCCGCGCTTAATTAAAAATCATGTATCCTAATTAATCATACTACGACTGCATAACGCCATTATTCAATAACAACGATCATTACATAACCTCACATAATTAAAATTCATGAGAAACAATAGTCAAGTTCGTAACAATGTACATATACATACGTATAATAATAATATACAGAGACAAATTAATGTTTAATTTGATATTAACTTTCCTAACCTATTCACGAGTAATAATATTTATCGTATCATCCGTACATTTCAATATTTTTGGATATAACACATAATACAAGCCTAATAATACTCCAACAGTCTATAAAATATGCAAAAAATCCATGATACTATTCGGATCTAATCTATTTACGATTTTTTTAATTAAATAGATGATCAAAGTAAGCTTGAGCATTATTTAAATGAAATATTTGAAATATCTACATTTTTACTTATAGCGATATATGTTTATTTAAATTTTAGCTTCTAGTGATATATAATCTTCTTTCCTATATCATACTTATTTCAAATAAAAACGATACGATTGTTATGATGAGTAATTATTTCAAATTATTAAATTTTATCTTTAGTGTAAATAGGATTTAGCCAAGCTTGAATCAAGTAGTACATATATGCATAATCTGAAAGTGAAGTGAAAAATAAGAATTATAGTAACAATAATAGCTTCTGAATTTTGTAAGAAAACAAATTTACAAGACAGGAAGACAACAAGCTTTAAAACCATCGTGTCTTAATTGCTGATTGACGATAAAACTCTTTACAGTAATAAAAGTAAATTCTACCGTGTAGCAAATCACGTTTGTTACTTGTCATGCTACAAGTGCATCTTTATCATGCACGTGGTAATAATTGCCTTAACTAAAGGACAACCATGTCCGTGTAAAAGTAATACTAAAATTACTATAGCTTTGAGGGGTGGAGGCAATGATCACCCTTGCACCCCTGCTATTTATTTCCTCACACCATTGACTTGAAGGTTATGCAAATATCGATGAAATCTCCATTTAGTATTATTTATCACTTTTAATAAATAATTTGTCACTTTAAATAAATAATCAAACTAAGGGGAATATAATATTTAAAAATAAATAAATTTCGAAGCTAGTCACGTAGATTTCTAGGTTATTCATTTCAATTTTGAATGATTAAAAATGGTACAGCGTACCTGTGATTGGAAAAGTGGCATAAGGGAAAAGGAGATATGTAGAATAAAACAATGGACATCTTCAACCATTCACCCATTATCGGACTCTCCCCCAATCTAACGAATCATGTGATTCGACACGGACGATACTTAAAGGTAACTCCTTCCGTGACATTAAAAAGGCACTCCCAGGCTCTTGTTGCATCGGTCCCTTTGCCTGACTGGTTTCACACGCTATGTCGGATGTAGAAACAGTACCGGTAACGCTATTTCTTTTGTATAGTACACCTCTCCACGATATCGGGAACAGATCTTCCTGTCACCTTTTAGACTAAATACTTAATAGAACTCGATAATTCAATAGCTATAACTATCGAGATAGTGCAAAATATGAATAAAAATCCATAGTTTTATTATTACTTACGGTCTATTTTTTAGGATATTCAATGATTTTTAATAAACTTTTTCCTTAAACTACATTTTTTCAGATATCTTTTATTTCGATTTCTATAATAAGTTGCAGACTTTAGTCAACAACGATGGTATCTTGCAATTGTAGAAACTCACATGTTAATTTATTTTATTTCAATTATACTACATATGATACATACCGCTAAAAGTAATACACTAACGCTATCTACTAAGATTTCTAAGAACTTATTATTAGCCGTGTATTAAAATTTAATTCTGTCATGGTAACATCAAAAATATTCAAACTTCGGAGTTCTCAGTTTTTCAAATTCTTAAATTTTACGATTTCCAGATTCTCAAATTTTCTGATTTTTCAATTGTCAGCTTACAATAATATCGCATTTACGTAATTTTTAGATATAACAAATTTCTGTTTGGTTTGTAATAGGTAAAAATATCTATTCATATAACCCCTTGCACTTACATTTATATTTATGTCCTATAAATGAAGTAAGAAAGTTCGTATTCACGCCGCTAGACGGTGCATTCCAATGAAACTTTCTCACTAGAGAGATTGAGGGACAGAGTCGTTAAATACAAACAGAAAACTAGAATAGTTATCGCTTCTCGGCCTGATGGCTAAGATCAAAGTGTAGTATCTGTTCTTATCAGCTTAATATCTGATACACTCCCCATCGGGGAGTCAGAATATTAGTCTGATTTTTGGAATTCGGCGGAGTCGGCGGGGCTCGCTCCTCCTCTGCCACGGGTCGGCCCGGCATTGCAGTGCCGCTGGGATTGGCCCTATTTGTTGATTTATAAGCAAAAAGTATATTTAATATTGCGATAATTTATTTATTAAGTACTGTGACAATTTATTATTTCTATCTTTGATCTTCTACATTTCCAAGCTGAAATTTTTGTGCCTGTAAAATGCCTTGTCTATGTTTAAAAGTTGTCATATTTATATTTGCAAAAACCACAACTAATCAAACTGGAATTAATTTGTCCTCGTTAGTGTTTAGTTTATTTAACTATATAAATGTTTGCAATAAATAAATGGGATCTCATTATCGTAATTTGTGAAATAGGTGATTTTATTTTACACATATTGTCTTGAGCTTCTTAAGAAGAGAAAAGGATAAATGTAACAAACATTTCTCGCTTACTCTCGCTATATCTTATTTATGGTCATCGTTAACCGATTTGAAATAATGAAGAGTGATGATGAGGCTAAATTATTCGAATTTCGGTGAATATACTTTATTGGAATTTACTTTTCTTTTGCGCTCATCTCCCGTGATTTGGGCGCTAGTGACATCTGAGCTCGCGTAAATTAACTGTATTCACAATGCTCAGTAGATAGAGATAGGAGAGAGTAGACAGGATCGACGTGACGTTAAATGGTACTTTGTGTCTCAGGTGTGAAATACCGATTTGTCAAAAAATTAATGTTTTTTATACCCTCTGCGATTTTCTGTGACGAACATAGTAATTAACTTGGAATATTAGTATTTCATAATGATCTATATCACAAGTAATCGTTATTGCAATACTTTTTTAAGATCTACAATTAGGAATTATCACAGATGCGACATTTGTGACGTCAGTCTCAGCGACTTCATGCTGTTTTACCAGCAAAATTACTAAGAACTTTTGTATCGTCTAATTAGGATGATACAATCGCAAAAGTAACGTTTTAAAGATGCAATTGATTTACAAGTAGTAGAAAGTTGAAACAGTAGGAACTTCTTTGTCAGAAATTATTTGAACATACATTTTTTAACATATCTTCAACTGTTATGTGAGAAATTAATCGAAAGACTTCAAAACAGTCGCGTTTACAGTATGTTCTATATATTTGGAAATGCCAAACTCGGGTGTTTTCATCCTGATGTTTAACGACCATATAAAGAATAACCGAGTACCCCCAGCGTCGCAGCTGCAAAAACATCGAAGCCCGTTAGCCTGTGTAGTTTGAGACATCCTCAAATAGCTCCACTATATTTTTTTAGAATCAGGGATAACGGAACCAAAGCAATCACTATGAACGCTTGCTACATGTTTACATGCTACATTACAATGCTTGATACTAAGAACATTCGTACCAAGTACCATGATCATATCCTCGACATCCTCGTCGGTTATCAATCCTTTCCTATAAGGAACGGATTGCTCCGACCCATCGTGGTACATTGCTTGACGCATGTGTTCCATGGCTTGATTCAATCAGTCAGCACTGTCTAAAACTGTCTTCCCGCATATCCTCTACATTATAGTGATTATTTGGGCAAAACGGTCCGAATCCGGAACGGTTCCTTGAATTTCGGAAGTAGCTTCTGACTTGCGCTTATGTTTATGTTGCGCATGTTCACTGATCCGCTGTACCAACACCAGTTCTCCTACGGTATACGTCCGGACGTCTCTGCTCCAATCATACCCGTTCCTTCTGCATCCGCTGATCCTCCATGATATGCAGCGCTATACCATTTCGTAGCCGGGTCAAATCCAAGTGGTCGCGGCGGCGTTTAGAACGTGTTTAATACCGTACGTGTCGCAAAATATTTCGCGAAACTGCGAATTCACATCTTATACTTGAGGCATAAGCTTTCCATCAAGTAGGTATTACAAGCCTTCCTACTCGTTGTCCCAATAATTAAAGTCGTGGGTAAAACGTACGTTGAGCATTCGATCTTGAGTAGCCACTGGAGAATTCCTGCGTCTCGCAGAAGAAGAATGCTACGCAGAAAATAGGACTGATGAGTGAAGTAAAAGAACGACGAGACGCAGTCACTTACCTGCTATCGGTAATGCTACGGTAAGGACTATGAGTTTAGGAGAAGATTAGGGGAGGGTTATCATGGTTTCAGCTGGAATATATTTAGAAATATAATTAATATGTTGATATAGCACACATGTAAGAAAACAATCGTCTAGCATTCGTCACCCTTGATTACGGCAAGAGAAAGAATAACTAAGCACATTGTGCTGGCATAAACTAGTCCATCCTCTTGGGGCATCGTGGGTTAACGGGCCCCAACTTTCTCTACTGCGATGCCTAATACATTTAACCATTCTGTGTACATCCACTGCGCAAGTTCAGTATTCTTGAATTGACATAAAGTTTTACAAACGCGACTTAACTTAACACATATTTGTAATATATATGTGTGTTGTAATATATTAAATTTTACTAATTAATTCTGTTTAATATCGGGGTATTCGGTGATATTTTATGTTAAGAGATAAATAAAGAGAAAAATTAAATAGAAAGAGTATTTCATTCGTGTATTACATTAAGCTCGTATAAATACATACACAAATATATAAGTTCGACAATCGCTTAGCAGAAAGTACAAGCGTATGTATGATAATATAAAAATTACCATGTACAAAGTATAAAACGTATACATAAAAATAATAACTACGCGCGTATACGAAACGTGCGTTGAGAAAGAAGAGATTAAATTATCCTAATCGATACATAATTATATATGTCGTTAAATACCAGTGGAGGTGATTATATATAAATGTGCATGTGACTGAGTGGTGTAAGTATATTGTGTGGTATTAAGAAGTAAAAAGCTGTAAAAACGAGGGAGGTCCGTGATGGTTGTCGCCGAGCATTCGGGAATTTGTCAGATTTTTCTTTCTTTTTTCTATGGCGATGAATGTTGGGGCCGATTTATTTCCGATAGTTGTTACGTGGTGGAAGATATTGATTGCTGGCTCCAGGTCCGCCTCCAGCTGCTTAAAATCGATATTTTATTCGTTATTCAAACAGAAAATTGTAAAATAAAATATTACACGTTCTTTTAACGATTCGTAATTTAAATAGCGCTGTAACGATGAAATTATGTAGTAGCGCCATCTATAAAAGGGTTATAGAACTGGTATGTTATCTTTACAATAAGAAGCAGAAGG
Source organism: Bombus flavifrons (assembly GCF_040668555.2). Lineage (NCBI taxonomy): Eukaryota > Metazoa > Arthropoda > Insecta > Hymenoptera > Apidae > Bombus > Bombus flavifrons. The sequence continues at coordinate 8,031,538 of NC_138457.1, read as the reverse complement.
AACTTCTTTACCAATTCTTATATATACAAAGAAAATGCAAATAAAACCTTAGATATTCTTTAATATTAAAGAAAACTCCGTCATTTTGAAAATGAATCCACTGAGAGAATGTTTTTAATGTAATCTAAAAGTTTTCAATCTTCAAATGCTTTTAAATGCTTCTAAGCGCCTACACTATACTTCATACTGTATATCAGTTCAAAATACAGGAATTGTAAAATTGCAAGAAATTGATCCTTCTTCAAATGTTAAGGTAATATTTTATAATACAGTCTATATTATTAAAATTAATGCGAAGAATATAATATATAGTATTGTACACGATTAAAAATATACTTACGTGCTTGATAGCCACCCTGGAATCCTCCCGCACCTCCTTGATAAGCAGGTGCTCCATAAGCACCAGCACCAGCACCAGCACCTGCTCGAGCCTGTCCTTCGTATTGAACATCAGCAGTGTATCCATTCGCATCGTCAGCCATGTATTTTACGATTTGTGTCCTCGAGTCCGGTAAGAGCACTCTATATTCCCCTGTTACCACGTTACCGTCACTGCTTTCTCGTTGAGAGTAGTCATTGCCACTAGGGGGATCGTATACCTCATACTGGAAGCTGTATGGTTGTGGCTACAAAAATAAAATATTATCAATTATTTTTTAAAGTTCTATTCAAATTCTAAAACTAGATATTACAGATTACTATAAATATGACATTATCGCACTTCTTTTTTAATTGTAATCCTATAAAATTCTGTTCAAATACAGAAATTGTTGAACATACTCTTCCATAATCGCGACCCTGGCCTCCACCACCACCACCTTGGTAGCCTGCATCACCACCGAATCCAGGAGCACCATAAGTGCCAGATGGACGTCCACCAAAACCAGCGTCTCCACCAGCTCCTGGAGCTCCGTACAACGCACTGGGTCTCCCCCTGAAACCTCCTCCTAAATCTCCAGACAATCCTCCTGGACCACCGAATCCAGCTCCACTGGGTCTGTTGTACTGGTAACCACTTCCACCGGCGCTACCACCCGGCAGCAATCCAGCGAGTGCATCACTAGCAAAACACGATAGCAGCAATAGCACTTTCGTTAACTGAAACAGAATAATTTCACCCTTATTTTTGACGTCTACGCTGGTAAAACGCCTGAAAAATATTTATTGTTTGAAATAGGAAATGTGATATGAAAATACAGATTGGCTGGCCTATAATAGCTGCATAAGTGAACTTTGTTAGCATTTGAATCCTCCTGTACATTAGCTAATAATATGAAATTGATAAGTGATATGGTATATGTAGACTTGTATTTTCCAAAATTCACTTTTAGGGATTTACTTGATTTAGTATGAAATTGATTACTATTTTGTGACAGAATTCATTAATTGATATCTTGTAACTCTTGGAAAGATTCATTAAAAGTATCTTTCTTAACACTTTCAAGACCTTGACTAACAACTTCTCTTAATTAATGTTTCAGATCAAAGATTTCCAAGCTAATATCAATCTCCTGAAAAAAGTAATAATATTTTCATCGGTATTACATTTAATGGTAATCTACAGCTAATCAGAGATTATAATCAGTAATATATCCTTAAGTTTGATACATCTTCCCTTGAGTCATTTATGGAATTACTTCCTTCAGGCATGAAGCAAATGATCAAGTACGCAGAGAGAAACTTGCAGAACAAGCAGTAGCCTTGCATCACTAAATTTTGCAACATCTATGTAACAATAACATATCCAATAAACCATATTCTTAATCAAGAAGCTACGCAACTTACAATTATCACAACTCTAATATCAGGAACAACTACAACAGAGCAACCAAAATGGATTAGTTATGAAACCAGACTGAAATATCTGTCCAATTCGTGGTAAACAAATACAAGGAGCGTGATGAAGATTGTTACTATATCTGTCAATTCAAATTCATCCAATGAAGAAATATTTGCGTAATGTTTGTTGTGCCAAGTGGAAGATGTTAATATAAATTCTATAATGCAATTGCTCAGAGGGGAAAACTATTTCTCTTCTGGAACAGAATTAATAACGACATGCACGATAAACCTATTGCCTGATTTCGACATTGGACGTCATTAGTACTGGCGACAAAAAGAATTGAAGAAAATGCAAACGCCGAGTTCAATGGAAAGCTTGAAATATCGCGTGCCAATGATTTACCAATGGCGAAATTAATGTTCCACTGAAATCAGGGATGATTACCGAAGACGAGCGTGTCTTCTTCTCGTTTTGAACATTTATTGATGCACGTGTCTAGGGAAGTGAATGTTCCATCCAGCTCTAAGCACATGGAACACAAGTAATAACTTTGAACTGGTTCAGGAAAATTGCAAATCAAAATGAAAAGATCATTCTATGTATCTACTTTGACTGAGTCTAGTTTCACAGAGCTCCAACTCATTGGAGATTCGACTTAACTACCTCAGACTTTACAGTTCAATTTATTCTTTGTATTCTTTACAGTTTGTATTCTTTACAGTTCAATTTTTGGAATTGGATTTTTTGTAATCTTCCAATTGTAAGATTCGATATAAGTTTCAATTAAATATAATAAATAATATAAGAAATAATATAAGAGAGAGAAAGAGATAAGAAAGAAGTTTGGGCATTTTGTTTTACATTATGAAAGATGAGAGTTGGAAGATTTCTTTAGCTAAATTCTTAGTGAAATTTTAGTGTTGCTACGAGTTAGTTAGTCATAACGAGTTGTATCACTTGAAACATTCAGCTTAATATCCAATCTTGACTTATCAAATTTTACTTTCAGTCTTCACTACAATCAGAAATTAAAATTTCTTGACCAAAATTTAAAATTGTAAAGAATGTAACGATAGTCCTAAATTTTCAATTGAATGAAGCTATGAGACCTGAAAGAGGCCTACAGTGACCTACCAATTGTGAAGATATAAAACCCTATACTGACACTAAATTTTCAATTCAAGAAACATACAACTTCGTTGTCAGGTTTGAAACTCATCTGAAAATCTCAGATCTCATGCTAAAAAATATAATTTTGCAATTTAAAGCTATAGAATATGACTTAAAGAAGAAACATAATTTTAAACAATGAATAACATGAAAGAGCTATGAAATCAAATAGTCTGCACCCTAACCAAATATTCTGATGTCCAGAATTAGTATCTATAAATTGGTATCTATACCGTCGCGTTACCAGAATGATGATTAGTAACCATAACCGGGAGGATAACCTACCTGGTGGTAATTCATATTGGTGTTATGAGCGAAGACGCGAAGCGAACTGAGAAGATGATCCACGGACGAGTTTATATACCATCCGGACCCTTTGTTACAGTTTATCCTTAGCGCTGCATATCCACGTATTAACCAGTATGTATTAGAATGACCGGCTATGGGTGTGGGAGGTGGAGAGGAGCAGCGCATCTTCCCTTCACTCTCGGTGATGCATCATGGGAAGAGATATCCCGTTGATGATGACTGAAACAGCTTTAAATTTTAATTGGATCCACGCACGTGACTCCTTGATCGCCTGGATCATTCGGCTGTCCAAAGAGCCTCGGGTTCCAACTAGTAGGAGGTCTCTCAACGACCCTCTTTCCAATCCCTGGGGAACCCTCATGATCTATTGGGTTTTGCAATTTTCTTGTCAACAATTTCCTTCGTTTTTTCTTGCATATCGTGACGTTATATATTTGCTCTTTTTTAATTAATTATTCTTGTCTAGTAGGTGTTTGTTGTGTTTGTTATTAGTGTTTATTGTTAGGGAAATTTTGAAGTTAAATTAACAATTTTCATTCCTTCGGTGCTTGACATTTTTTATTCATTTTAACACAGAATGTGTTTTATTTTTTCACAGAAAGTTCCCTGTCATTTTATCTAACTTATGAAAATATTTTTTCCGTGCCTAAAATAGCCTTTTGCTTGTAATCAAAATTTTATGGGGTTACCGAAGAGATGTATGAAATATATGAGTACAAATATATATGAGATGTAGATTCTATGAGTTACTTGGAATGTAAGCGTATGCTTTGACACCTGGAAAAGTCATAGAGCTGTTCTACTCGCGTTGCACAACCCGTAGTAAATCTCTTTGTCAACGTTACGATATGAAGGCGATTCATCCGCCGTGGAAAAAAGGAAAAAACGGAGAAAAAAGGATTTCAATCTCATCCGAGTGCTCAAATGTGCTGAACCAATTACTAACTTGTAATACGAATGAAAGGTGGATGAAGAAATAAGCTTGTTGCTTGGTGATCGAACTGGTAAAAGGCAGAAAATAAAGGAAAATCTCGTCTGTTTTAATGCCTCCATAAAAACATTGAAACACGTATCATATAAAAAATAAAAATGCAAGCTACAATTCCAACACCAGAAAATTCCAGTTATCTTATGAAATCGAAAATTAATTTTACGAACTTCTATGAAATATTTTTAACTAGATATTTTCCCATTTTTCCTATTTAATAATCGTTTATGGAATCAATCAGATGAAAGTATGGAAGATTAAAAGTTTTCTAGATATGTACAGTGATTGACAAGTTCTCCTGTACTTTCACTCAGATAGAATGTGACCCTGTTTCAATATTTGGCAATAGAAGCACATCGCTGTTAACTGTTCCAGTCAAAGACTGCTCCTACGTAAGGTTTTGCAATTTTTTGCTATGCCAGCCTGTCCACTAAACATCACTTTCAATCAACACCAATACCCATAATCTAACATTAGGAATTAATACAAGTATGAAGTAATACGATATATTTTTTCGGTAGACCAATTATCTAATTTATTTTCCTTATTATGGAAGAATTTGAATAAAGTGGTCACCGAAAAGATATACATAATATAACTTTAGTTGCTTATGTAACATATTAAGATTTCCAAGAAAGCTACCATAACGGTATTCAGACAGAAAATTGTCAACGTCCAGTTAATCGGATTTGCCCCTGAATAGTACATGTAATTGCGTGTTCGCTAGTACTAATGAATTCCACGATTGTACGCTGTTATATCGTTATTAACAGAATGAGAAATCTTTCACCAGGAGGATTACGATCTACGCGTGAGTATTTTTAAGGATCATCCTGGTAGTCGAGGCTGAATATTTTCTTAATTGCACCTTTTCTTCTGGTGTCGTTTCTTTTCCACTTTCAGCTGCCTGCAGGTTTAATGATTCAATTAAAGTTCCCCGAGTCGATGTATACAACGTTGTTGTTGTTGTGTATCGGTATCGAATCGGTCGTGCCGTTGTTGATCTGCCGCAGGTATGATCCTATAATTCCGCGCTGTCATAAATCCAATAGTATGGAACTGGAAACTTGCGGTCCCTGTTTAATATCTCTGATCCATCTACCTGTGAACTTTAGAACGACGCCGTGGATTTGGCACGAAATTTTCAATTCAAATGCAGCAATTTTGACTGAACAAAGTATTCCGAAATCGTTTTGTGGAAGTATTCGATAAGGTAAAGTACTTACGCGGATTGGCGGTCGCTATGATGAATGCCATCTTACAGGCGTCAGTATTAAAGTACATCTGTTTATTGATACAGAATTGGTTAAATGGAAATAATATTCGTTGACTAAATCGTTTGAATACACAACTAACAATTTCATCTCAGCTATGAATTGTTCTGGTAGTGATATGTTTAGATAATACCTATTTGCTATTGATCACCTTTTTAAACCATTCTAAGGATATATGTTATATATAAGTATATACATATATATATATATATTGCTGAAATATATATAAATATACATATAATCTCAAGTTTTATAAATTATCGCTTAAATATTAGTATATGATTGTTCGTAATTTTAGGATCATAGGTAACAATGAAAGTCATTAAAATATTAATTGCAATGACTGCATTCTGTATTACAGAAGAGCAATTCCAAGAGAACGCGTAAATTTGTAGCAAGTTACCAAATCTATACTATAGGACCCTCGATTCACACAATGGCAGAAACCTTCACTGAGGAAATACGTTCGTTGAACATGCCAGGAGGTTACGTGGTCCGAGTGAAAGAAACCCAATGGTATGATCTCGATCCATAGAAAGTGGTAATTTATGGTTAACGTTGGCGTTAATTCACTTGAATAGCATCCTAGTTACACATGCAAGCCAAGTTGGCATCCCTAGGACGCGTACAATTATTCTAACCACTGATATAACAACGATAGAAGTTACAATTGTTGGTATTTCTGTTGTATTTATATTCGTCTTAATAAGAAGTTCATTAACTGGTAGAAGCCATCATAAACAACAATCCGATTACGAAAATGATCAGGTGGAATTTTTTCATGGTGTCAAGACTGATTGTCAGATCTAGCAGAAGGCTCTTGGCGAATATGGGGTAACTATCTGGAGCTATTTCTCTATTCAGAAACTTGACTGATGCCAACTAACCTGATCATATGGAACAGTTTCTAAACGATTTCACGCATTCACTTCACGGAAAACATTAACTCATCTCCAAATGACGCGTTTACTCCCTCAATAAAGCGATCTTCACATCTATTTCTATGATTTGTTCCTCATCAGACATCTTTCCCGCTTATTAGCATGTTCTTTTCAATGAAATTACGAGGTATTGTATCCATGAGAAATTATAAGTACTTTTGCAACTAAATTTTTTCTCAAATTATAATAATGTTTTTAACAATTATATTTTTAACAATTATTTTTAGAGCGGATAATTTAAAAAATTAAAGTTTGGAAGTTCAAAATTAGAAGATCTGAAATTTGAAGTTTAAAAGATTAAAATTGTAATTATTAATGTTGTAAATTTAAATTACAAATACTTTCCAAATCGTCTAGAATTTTCAAATAAAATAATTTAATATTTTTTACAATAATTTCAATTACATATCGAATCGGTAGATTATTGTGAAATTTTGACTATTCGAAAAAATGAGATAGAATGGAACGTACATATGAAGCCATGTATAACAGTTAAATCGCAATAATGAGGCCAAATAGTATGGCAAATAATCATACGAGCCGAATGACATGATCGTCATCCAACACTACTATTATATTCGTTTCGTAAAACGTATTACTCGCTCAGGATTGCCGGCAGTTACTTAAATCGCCAAACGTAGGCGATTCTTACAACATGCTCGAGCACGCGGGAATCACTTTCCCCACAACCCCTTATAAATTTACCATTAATTCCTCCTTCCAGCTATTTGAGTAAAATATCAATTTTCAATCAATGGTTCAAATACAAAAATTATATCCTTCGAGATCCCTAATTACATGTGTGACTATAATTACTACAGAACTAAAAACTATAAGGTCAGTGCAGAAAGAAATACGTTTGGCTGCTATAATAATAACCAGTCTCTATTTAAACTTGTAGCAAAAAGAATTTTCAGCTATATTAGTCACAATCATCAAATTATTTACTTTTTTAGGAAGATATTTAACTTACTTCAAAACTGGAATGAGAGAGCAGAGAGAAGACTAATTTGTCTGTGTTTCTAGATAATTAATGGAATAAAAATGATAAAGAAAACACACAAAATTCACTCAGATACAATAAAAAGTGCAAAGTCGATACAAAGAAATATATAAGGCTCTCAATGCAGAATTAATAACTCTTTTATTCATGAAGTAGCTGATTTGTTGAACCTGTAATCAGCTGTTATGAATATATTCCTTCAACTACTACATAGGGGCTTTATTGTATTTACAGAATTACAACCATACGACGATGAATAGTACAAAACATCTAGGAATGAATATTGAATGGACCTGTCATATACTTGTCCCAAAAAAGCATCCAGTAGCCATACCCAATCACTCAGGACACCTTTACTCTATTTATAACCTCATTAAGTTATTCAACCTTGAAAGGATCAACCAGCAAATCGAAAAATCACTCGAGCTCCTATTATGAAGATAAAGGGATCACACTAAATGACCTACAGGATCAATAGTTTCGCAAAACAACTCATAGTAGTCTCTATAGTACACACGTGGTTAGACTATACCAATTTGCTATAATGATTCGCCTTTGGCATATTTACAACCGCTAATTCGTTTCCTAATCTGATTTCGTAATTTCAGTATAGTGTTGCGTTATCTTGAATAGCCGATACAGGCCAGTCTGTGACGGGACACTTGATTAATCCCGACATAATTATCGCTAATTATAGCTGACACAGTGAAAATGAGTTCGGGGTAGAGGCTGGCCTGCATGGAAGCTCGTGCCCCATAAGAGCGCCCAGATTTTGTGTTTCTCTTTCTAATGTTTGCCACGGAGTGAACGTTTTGATGCACCGTCTACTCCGTAATCGGGGATAAACGGTAATTGTGTAATCGTTGCGATGCGGAAGACGTGTGGAGCCTTCTGCATATGCATGCATGTATGCAGAATGCACGTCTCTCCTCTTTCTCTTGATCGATGTTCCAACCTCGCTCAAGGAAAACCCTATAATCGACAGCTTTGTCTTCTGGTGGTTAACTATTGATGCAACTTACAGATTATACATCCTGAGGGTTGCTCCCGGATTCTCTCAATGGGATTGAAGCTGCTGGAATTAGAGTCTTTTTTCTAATTTATCCTAGTAAGTATCAACATCAGATCGACACAACGTTTTACTTTCAAATTTTGTAATTTCCAAATTTTCAAATTTTGTTATTGTCAAATCTGCGAATTTTCAAAATTTTAGCTCTCCAGACTTCTCAGTTTTCAAATGTTTAGATCTTTTAAAATATTTAAATTTTAAGATTTTCCAAGTTCTTGTGTTTCCAAATTTTCAGATCTTTCGATCTACAAAGTTTCAAATTTTGTGATTTAAATCTCTGATTTTCAAAGTTGTTCGTAGGTCTTCCTACATATAGTTTGTTATTGATTGAAAATATGAAAGATATATGCTAATACCCATCCATTATGCTACAGGATGTTTCAAAATTACCAAAGTCTTCGACCAATAGAAGAATTCCTAGGTATCATGTTGTAAATTGTAAAGGATAACAACACAGAATAGAAATGTCTAAGGACAAAATCTGAGACAGTAAAGAATCTCTGAGGTGTTCAGAAGTGATGAATGTTTTCGAGGCTTCATCCTCGTTTCGGCCGTGGTTTTTTTCACGGTGAATCCAGAGCATTAGAAGCATATTCCAATCATTATCCACGTTCCTTTGCAACGGCTAACGTCTTTCATGTCGAAGCACCGGCGAGATGTACATACGTACTCTTTAGTCGAACGCATTACCGATTACGCCATCGTTCTGCGAAACCTTTTTCGCAACTTTATCCCATCCGTATTCACCCTCGCAACAAACCATGTATGAATAAGACGTATCCGGATACCATTGATTGTTACTGAGCCTCCTTCGACTTCTCTCACACTACATTTTTTATCATTTGTCACTTGTATATCTTGTAAATTGAAATTTTATTCATCTATTTACTGATGAAATATGAGTTACTCTAATTAAAGGACTTTTATAAATCCTTTCTTATAAATTGAAATTTTATTAATTTATTTATTTTTGAACTGTGAATTAAATTTGTTAAGGAATTTTTTTATTCACTTCTCTTTTTCATGTGGTAACTTTTTTAACGAATTGTTGAGAAAAGTTTGACTTGAGAAGCGAAACAGCTACAAGTTTAAGCCATTAACAAACATTCTGTTTTTCTATGGTAATTAGACTGACAGGTTCTTGGCTAAAACAAAAACCAGTAAGAGTCATAATTACAGGTTTTTGATGTTTCTTTTCATATAGTCCTTGAATCTTTAACAGGTTACTAACTAAAGTCAGTTAGTCCATAAGAATTAGTATCATATTTCTAGATTTGTTATATTTCCTTTCATATGCTATTGGCTACAGACCTATGAAACAGATAACAAGAACTATAAATTTTAGATATAGTTACTTTTTCTTACATAGTTATTGCTTCTTCTCAATTGCTTTCTCCCTAATTTTTCAAGATTTATCTATATAGTACCAAGAAACTTAAACTTAAATCCTTCCCTCCTAATAAATTTGTCTACATATTACCCACTTCTGTATCAAACTATTTATAAGAATAATACACGACAATTAAGAAGAACCATAATTATTGTCCAAAAATTGTAAGAAGATTCATAAACATAAATCATACACTCTTTCCCCATAGTATCTATTTCCATATTGAACTATTGTGAAAAACAGTATACATAATTAGTAACAACTATAAATCTAGGTCATCATCTTGTATAAATTACAAAAGACACATCAAAACTATAACATCTACTTTTCCTAATCCAAAATCAACTGACAATTGTTATTCTTGCAGGTCACTATCAGATCCAATAGAGCTAACATTTGATCGTCAATCCAGCATATTTATTGCATCGTAGAAGTACCAACGTAACGCGTCTCTTCTCACTGACCGTTCTCCGACAGTTTTAAACGAAGTCAAGGAAATTAACTTTAAATGGAGCGTTGGGGCTCGCAGAAAGCACTTTCAAAACTGTTGTAGCACCGATTAAACCAGCAACTCATCTTTCACGTCGGCCAATCTTAGACCGCGAATCAGACGCATCCTATCCGATTACGTCACGTTGTTTTCGTAAGTTCGTTCTAACACACGCTACAATCAAAGAGCCTTTTTGTTCTCCGCTTCGCTCACCTTCACCTTTGCTTTCAGTCACACATCCCCTGTCACCGGTGGAAGGACAAAACTGCTCGTGTTTGTCCTTCCTGTTTCTATGGGGCTCAGTTCTGTGTCTTCAATGCGAGAGATTAGTTGAAAGCTTAATCATTATTGACTTTAAAAATAGGAAAATAAAAGATTTAGTGGTTAAGTAATTACTTTAACCCACATATTGAAGTCTTTAGATTTTTACTTTTGTTTTAAAATAATAGTAATTGTAATTATTATATATTAAGTACATCGTTTTCATTATTTTATTTTTATACGGTTAATTATTGGCTCACATGAATTTTAATATACATAATATAGATGTATTAAGACATATGTAGGTATGCATGGTATTTTAAATGGGTTAGTTATTAATACGTCCTTAATCATCAATTTAGGATTTCCAAATAAGTTTTAGAGCTAATAATAGCTAGATCATACTGTAGCAATATATTTTTATGGTTCTAGACCATAATAAAATGCAAAATCCAAAGAATATTTCTTTCTATTGAAAAATTAAGAATACACGACGTATATTAATCCAATCCGTTAATGTCGTGGATGCTCAAAAAGGAACTCGACGTTATGCGTTCATTTATCATATATCAGTGTTTCGTATGAAACGAACTGATTTTACGCAGCGTCTAATGATTAATCGACTATCATTAAAATGAATCTCGCAAACGATAGGGGAATTGTCATTACGCCTACGCGAGTATTTATCTGCAGCTACGTAATAATCGTACAATAAATAAATAAATAAATAAAAACTAAAACTCTTTTCTAAAGGAATTTACTCTTTTTTTAGGACTAAGTATAATGTCTACATTTTAAAAGTTAGAATGAATAGTGATGCCAGTCAGTTCAGTGTACTTGACTATTTTGACACGTCGTGGAATCTCATCTGGGACGCAATTTAGATGTTACAATATCAGAGAAAGCGTCCTCTCAAGCGCGTGCCATGTTCAGGCTTCCTGGTGACATAATATGAAATAACATCGATCGAAACTCGATCCATTACGGATGCTTCTCAAAACGTATCCTGATTATTTTTTTCTGCGAGGAATGAAACATTTTTCAATCAGGTTTCGTTCTTCTTACCTACTCGATACATCAGCATGACGCGAACTCGATTAATGTGCGATTTCTCCAACTGTGAGAAAATCAGTAATTATACAATCAGTTACGGTAAAGTAATATTATTTATATAATCAACGAAGCTCTTGGATAAACAGCAGTTATTTGGATTTCCTATATTGATCGCATCTGTTCTGAGACTGCTTCAGATTGATTTATGTTACGTACCTTTCATTGTACGAGCATTAATTTCTCAAATGTTCTGTAATATTTTTAATGCTTTCGTTATTTCAATTATTTTTGCTATTATAATATTTTTCATACCGTGTTACTTATTTTTTACATATTTCAATATTTTTATTATGTCTGAATATCCTTTAAAACACTTCTTAAGTAGTCCTGATTATTGTTATTATTATTATCAGATTCTTTTTTTAGTTTTCTCGTACCTTTTATAATGATAAGGGATTGTATTAGAAAATTTGGGAAACATAAATATAAAAAGATAAAATAGTTTTTATTACAAAAACGCTAATCTTACAGGACGGACGCTTCTTATCCTATGCTAACAATAGGAATTGTACTAAAGTCACTTCTTAAAGGCTGGCCCGTACGTCGTCGATGGCGTCCGCGTATTATAGTTATTGCGAGCTCCAAAGTTGTTATAACTGTTGTCCAACGAGTTGGAACCAAACCGGTAGGGATAATTGTTACCATTGTTGAAGCTTCCACTTGGTGCTTGGTAATTGTAGCCTCCATTATTACCTTCAACCACAAAATGTAACAATTAGTTTTAATTAACTCCTCCAGCCACCGATCTTCCCATAAAAATAAATTATAGACAGACACCTGCCTGAGTTCCATAATTCACTTTAATTAGTTATCAATTGAGAACTCAACATATATTAAGGTAAAAGCTTAAATATGAGATGTATACATCTTTATTACTTCTAAAGGATAAAATAATATTTATAGTAATAACACAAATTATATGATTCTTAGATAATATTATGAACTATCCAATAGACTCAGTTGGGTAAATAACCCTCTAATTATTAACAGCTGTATACCTGGGGAATCATAAATTACCTAAATTGCCTGCGTTGTATCCTCCACCTCCATTATTACCATGGAAGCCAAAACCTTGGCCACCACCCTGGTTGTTATTATTGTTATTATTGTTATTATTATAACCATTGTTCTGAGTGTTGTACTGATCAGGATAGGTTGGTGTACCCTCGTATCTTACATCTGCATGGAAACCTGTCCTCCAATCAGCAGTGTAAGTCACAATTTGTGTCCTGCCATCTGGTAACTGAACTCTGTATTCTCCTCTTACAGTTTCCCCATCACTGCTCTCGCGTCTGCCAAAATCATTTCCGGTTGCTTGATCCTTCACTGCATATCCGAATTCGTACGACATTGGCTGAAACGATGTTTGTATTCTTCTTAACATGATACTAATAGTAAAAGTGAAATAGAATTATTCTCAAATATCTCGTCTTCGATACCGTTGATGATACCAATGGCATATAATTATACAGAACATTTCATAATTATAGGTCAATGAAGGAAAGACTAATATTTTAAGTAAGAAAACTATGAAAATATTAGGACAAAGCTTATTGCTGTCCATAGATGCCAAAATTCGTATCTTTGAAACTTTATTGCTAAGAAACAAACCTAACTTTCTATCATCGTTATTCTTTCATCTCGATTTACCTTTCCTTTTAAAACATTCTATATGTATAAAAATTCGAGATTTAGGGGAGTTATCTTTTTATAAACATGTAAGTAGTAGAATAAAATCTGATGTTGAAGATTTTGTATCTTATTTTTAATTAGTAATTTAATTCTAGGTCAACTTTTGATTAATGATATCTCAATAATTACAGTAACGCATAAACAATGGAGACGTTATACTCTATAATCTCTATTGTGCACGCACGAGCCTTATTTGCATGTTAGGTGCCGATCACGGATTCTGTTGTCGGACTTTCTATTAAAGTGGCTTCTCAGATCACCGCTTTGAATGTTTTCCTAACCTAATTCAATGATTTCATTATTAGACTATTGTCTTCCCTATGTTGCTTGATAACATGAAGATGCCATTAGAGTGGTTGGAACTGTTTATTATATTCTTTTTATATAATCTTATTTTTCTATTTAGATGACAAATAATTCCAATAACTTTTGCTTATATAATAATTTTAACCAGTTTCATCATCACTTTCCTTTTGATTTTCTAGATAATTTTTGTGATTGATGTGGAACAATAGATTCTTCTAAGTGAATGCAACATGTGAAGAAGACATTAGAAAGTGTTACACTTTGACTGGTATAGTAACTTATTATGATTTGTCAATTGTATCATCTCTTTGAATTACTATTATTATACTAATCCTTGAGATGCTGATACCTAATTGTCTAAATACTTTCTCAAATTGATATATTTCCATTATGTAACAATTATGTTTATTATTATGGCCAATGTAATATTTCTTTGAAACCTCTTTTGTTCATTATAAATACACATGTAGAAGATTATTATAATTTCAGAATTTCTTAGATTGCTATTCTCATATATTATTCTCATGTATTATTTTCCTAGTGACTTTTCTAGATTATTATTATCATTTTATTACTCCCATCATTACACCAATAATTAATTTAAATTTTCTAACCATAGACTCAGTCTTAATACTGTATTCAACTTGTATAAGAAAAAAAGAAGGATGGTGTAAATGCTCGAGTTACACCATGTAAGTGGTTACACCGAATGGCTGAACTTTCTTCTAAGGAGAAGTAGTGCAGACGAAGTGACTGAAGAAAAACAACAAAAGGAGGAAGGCGACTGTGATTTAATCTGACTCGCGCCAGGCCGTTCGACCCCGCGGCTAGAACCGCGCAAATGCACATAACCGGATCGTTTAGATTCTTAAGATGATTAGCTAATCGGCAGTAACGATTTGCCACGGATGATGCCTACGGTCGCGGTTCACCCTATTAATATTGTTACGTCAGACTAAGTTTACGTCATGCTACATAACAGGATGAATGTATAACATTTCATGGTGGAACACCGGGATTCCGGTGCCCACGTACCATTTCCGGAACCTGGAATAGTGCCATGGGCACAGTTTTCTGTTTCCTCTTCGTTGAAGTTATTTTTATTATATGTAGATGCTGAAGATATTCTTTCTTAATATAATTATTATGTTTGTTATTTTATGAAATACTTTGCTAGATTAGATTGTTTCTGTGTTGAAATATTTATTATATACATCATCTCTCTGTGGGACATTTTTTCATGAAATATCTTTTCACTTCTTATGGAACGTTTCTTTATTTTAAATATTATTTTCGTAGATTATCTTTATCTGAATCATCCGTATTTAAAAAAAATTCTCCTTTAATTCCTCGAAATAATATCTTCACTGCAGAAAATTCTCCTGTTGTGTATCTCTTTATACATTTTAATCCAAAATCCTCCCAGACGTATCATCTCCTTGGTGAAAGATTTGTTTCAGTATTTTCAACCAATCCGGGTGCATTTGTTCTGCGTTCTCTTTAACTCGCCAACGCTTATCCTCCATTAGAGCCCGCAGAAAGTTATGCCAACCAACATTCCTGATTTCATACATGATAAACTCGTTTACCCATCGAGTGCGTAGAGCAACGATTCCAACAATCACGTACTGTTCATCTTATGGTCGTCTAGAAGGATCCAACTACCATAGTGTGTTATCCTGTCCCATCACGTGCATACATCATCTCTTCTCTCCTGGACTATCAATCTCACGTTATAAGACGCGTTACGGCGTTATATACAAGTATAGTATAATACATACATAATAAATATAGTAAATCATAATCAAACCTTGTAAAATTTATATATGTTATAATTTTATCTTTAATGAGGGTGTTATATTCTTCTAAATTTTTAAGGGAAACATTTTTAATCGAAAAACTTTTTCTAGGGAAAATAAAATTCTAGGGATATTTCTGGGTTGAAATTCATGCTAATGTATTCGAAGTACCAAGGCTTCAAATTCTCTTGGACACTTGTTGGATAAGCGTAGCCATTTCGTGTTAATGTAATTTCATCGGTGTTGCAGCGACTCGAGGAGTGGTTATTGTTCTCTGTCGCAACGAAGTTGAAGTGCTTATGAAGAACATAAATTCCCGTAATAGCACTACGAAACGAGTGGTCTGAGATCTCCTTTAAATGATTCTACGATAATTCTTCTCTTGTTACAGTTGAAATAGGCGATTACCATAGGAGATTAATAGATAAACAAAAATAAATTGAAGATGAAATTACGATACATATAAGTTTTATAAATTTTGAACAATTAGTTTTTGTATTATAAAATAATAATAATAATTTTACAAATTCTAATAAGTAATCATTTTGAACTTTTAGGATATCACGATAGAAGATAACGAAGAGAAAGAGAAGAGATGCTATCTGGCGAAAACTAAAGTGCAAAATCGATGTCCGGTCGATCCATTCTACATTTACGTAAGCAGATCGTGCATTGAGTGCTCGACAAAGTTCAATGTTACTTGTAGAATCAGCGTTAACCCAGATCTATTCATCTATTGCAACCCTTGCCTCTACTATGAAACAGTATGGCGGAAATGCAGAATGAATGGATCAATGAGTAACGCGGTTTAGTGAACTAAATCGTTCAAGATCAATTTCCTTTGCGTTACCTCTTCAATTAACTGGTAAGTAATATCTTGTTAAAAACAGGTCCCATTTTTCAACTTTCTTTCTATATTTTTTTTTATTATTTTTTGTATTCTCCATAATCTCCACTATATTATTGAAATATTAATACACTGAACAGAAATTTTATTTTTTACTTTTAATATAATACTTATACTTTTGTCATTTTTCGTTATACTGAATTATATCATTACGATATTGTTATAATATTTGTTATTGTTATAATGTTGTTATAATGTTGTTATTGTTATGATATGACGTTATTGTTTGATACAGCAATTTCTTAGAATAATGCAATGTTTCTAACACCAAAATGAATTTCCTTAGGGTAGCATCAATCGTTAAAGAGAACGTAATTTAGTTTCTATCGCAACAGCGAATTGTTTCTTGTTCTGAAACCAGCCCAAGAAGAAGGTAATTAAGTTTAAGCAATCGTGATCGTTAGATGCACAAAAGAAGAGATCTTAAATGGCAAGCAATAAATAAATTATACCAACCATCTTATGTATATCTAACCATCGTTCTGCGATTTTGACAGAATTCAGATTGATGATTTATGGTTAGTAGAATTTTACAAGGGGTGTAGATTGATTTATTTTAGATCTCAGTTGCACCTTACCTGATCGACGTAATCATTATCGTTCCCATTGTCGTAATGATGATTACCAAGACCATTTCCACCAGACGTTCCATGGTTGTTGTTGCTTCCAGCATAATTCCCTGGGACACCGTATTGGGTATTCAATGGTGGCTCACATTGCACAATTCCTATGCTCACCATGAGGGCGAGAGTTAACTGGAAATTAAGGCCTAGTTAATCACATCAGACACTGAGGAATATTTATAGGATACACCTCAAGAATTACTTCAGAGATCTACTGATATTTGTGGATTATACGTTAAAGATTACTGTAACTAGTGAGTAAGAGTACTCATTGTCAGTGACTATGTTTTATGGTTCGTTTCAAAAGTCTAAAGGTAGATGAATATTTTAAGGTAACCTTCGGAAATCTATCTGAAAACTTAAAAACCTATCAGTGTCTCAGATGTCAATAAAACGGCATTGACCTAATTATTGATTCTTAAATATTAAAATATTACTAATAATATTATTATCAATAATATTATCAAGTTGCTATTCTCTCATGATAATCACAACGCATAGCGTTAATAGCGTAATAAAGGAGTAGCGCGAAGGAATAATTAATTCGGAAGGTATCAGACAGATTCCCAGGCGTAGAACAGATGCGTCGCGTCGAAAGCGCGAGATGATCAAGGCAGCTCACGTTGCGTAGGCGAGAAATTGGAGTCGTGAGCCAGCATTTTCCTCCCGTTTCTGTCGTGAGAAAGCCTCCGAGTGCGCAAAAGAGGGGGAAACGTTGCGTCATGTCGCGCCGCGTTCAAAATCAGCGCCAGATTCAGCGCGGTTGCGGGAAAGGAAGAAGAAAGATGAAAACGAAAGAATTAGACTGTGTTCCGTTGGACTACAACAAGTTCTCGTTAAAGAATCGTCTTGTTATATATATATCCTTTTACAAGGAAACAAATTTTTCAAACTCACGCAGACCACCAGTCACGCTCGCTGTATTGTGTACTGAACAATATAATAACAGAATATTGAGCACAAATTCATCCGGATGTGAAATAAGAAATGTAACTTTCGTTTATGAATAAGTCAACAGTGATTTAATTATATCTGTGAAATGATCTTTTAAATTCCAAAAGATGTTACATATTGTATTAAAGAATTAATAAATAATAAAATTTTTCAGAATTATAGGTTAATTGAGTAACATATTATAGAGGATAATAAATGAGACACTTTTTGTTCAATAAATATATGTTCTATTTTGCTCTGTTTTTCTAGTAATGGAGCTTTAACGATAAAGGAGTTAAACGCCTAACATCAGGCAGTCAGCTATACAATTTTCTGAGGCGCGATGTTCGAAGTATACATTTTCCCCTTGGTTAAAAATAAAGTACAATTAGATAGATGTTTATTGGGTAAAAATGTTCATCTTTAAACTATCTATTATTTCCAAATTTTCAAACCATTGATTATATTTATAATTCATTAAAATTGTGAAATTCTTGTAATTGTTTTTGTTATTATTTTAAATTAATCAAATTGTGCTCAAGTTTGTTACATAACATAAGTTTCATGCTCTTTATAATTTTTTGAGATTCTCTACAATAATTATGTATTCGTTCAAGGATTTTTCTTCAGTTCTGGTTATTATAGATGACACAATCAGAAGTATTGGAAATGGAATTTTCAATTCCATTGTACGAGAAACTTGATGGAATTTACCTTTAATTGACTGCCCAGGATATGAAAGATTATTCCAGTTATATTTATCTCATTTTCTTACAAACAAAGGAATTCTCTATCTGCTATTATTCTGATGAGTCAAATGATTGAGCAATCCGACACATATGTGTATATGCTATTACAATAATTTTTGGAAAATGGCTTAATTTTTCAAAATCAGTTATTACTATGTTTATTAGTATATTCATTGTATTATAATGACCTCATATTAACATTCCACAATGTTCTATAATTTTTTTCTAAAATACATCGTTAAGAAGTGAAAATCGACAATGATTTATACGGCGAAGGGTACCATTGTTTACTACATAACGTAAAAGACAAAAAGGAGAAAAGTCTTTCTAGATAACTAATTATAAAAGCTGATTATCTGTCGTGTATAATATGCCTTATATGCGTGTGAAGTTATTAGATATTAATTGTAAGAAAATTAACCTACATACACGATGGACGAATCTCTACTTTAATATATTAACAAAAATTCCTTTATCTATATTCTTATGTCACTACGAAATTAGAAATACAAATAATTAAAAATTAATTAATTCAATAATTTTACAACTAATCCAATAGTTCAAATTTCATTAATGCAATAAATCAAAATTATCTTCACTTAAATTTCAGTGAAATCACGAAACAAGATCACGATATCTCGACCAACTAAAAATGTATCAACATTGGATCTCGGATTTTAACTTGAATCTTCACGTTTAAGATCTTTATAGCGCCCTCTGGGACACTGATTTTCGTAACAAGCTGTAGTTGCAGCCAAGCGTGTATGTGCGTGATGTCATTTAACGCGAGGTTAGAATAGTTGCACGTAGAACCGGTTGCGAAACGCATATGTTGTTATTTATATTCCCGTGTAAAGCGTACGTGCCTGCGCCGCATTAACGGAGATGATTACACGGGACCAAGTGCACTTACATAATGAAATGCAACAGCCTACTGTGTATCTACAAAATGAGCCATACAACGTCCAACTGCGCCTGACAACCACTACACTTCACGCACTGGGGAGTACTGATCGCGTAAGATGACGTTGATCTAACTATTCATCCCAACTGGGCGCCCAGATCATTTTCTCCCACTCCATTGAAGCAGCGTCAACGGTGGTCGTTCGACTTGGGGTTAGTAAATTGCACTTGCAATATTTGCGGTTAGAAAATGAAGAAACTTCCTTTTTTCTTTAAATTTTTATACGTTAGATCTAGAAACTAGTTTTAAAACTTGAAATTGATTACATTGGAATTTAAGAGAAACTCAGTTTTTAAGAGGGATGGTTGATGAAGTTAGTGGAGTGTACATTCATATATGTATAAGTGGGCATTTAGAAGTTATGGCGTTTTAAGTTAGGTTGTAATTAAACCATTAAGGAACAAACTGTGGAATAATGCGTAAAAACTACTTGAATTCAATATTCTTTTACAATAATAAATTTGAAAATTGAAGATATAAAAAATTTAAAAATAAAATATATTAACGCATCCTTGACGTTTGATAGATTAATTGATCTAACCGACCGGTAAGTAAAATTAGTTTATGGAAGTGTTAATAATTTTGTCAAAGAAAATAGTAATTAAATATTTTATGCTATTCACAAGTGCTAGGGATAGGAAAATTGGTGAACCATGTGAAAGTAGGTAATTATGGACAAAAAGAGCAAAGGATTGTAATTTAGGTCATCTTAAAGGGAATTATTACAGACTGAGAAGATTGAGGATTTCCATGGAATACTGCCACAAGCATTTAACGTTAATTTTACATGCAATTTGCTAATTTATGGATTAAATAATATTGCCTTAGAGTACATTATTAATTAATTATCTTGCAGTCTTCTTAATAGGAACACTTATCAATATGCCAAAGTTATAAAATATCTCAAAATCCGTATATTTACAATTTAGAAAATTAAAAATTTGGAAATTTAAGAATTGAACAATTTTTGTTCTGAATTTAAAAAACTAAATCGAACTAAAAAAATTGTCTAAATTGTCTAAATCGAACTAAATATTAAAAAATGATATTAAACAAAATTTTGAATTCTGAAACTTAAAAAAAAATGTAAAATATAAATCTTTAAACTTGTAAGTTTTAAAAATTTTAGGCTTAAAAAATTGAAGTAATCAAATTATAGCAAAAATTCTTTCCAAAATTATAGCAAAAATTTCTAAAACGTCCACTATTACCAAATCCATTGATCAGCAAAATTCTCCACCAACAGGTCTGTAAGACCACCCAATACGTCCCTGAGATCACTCCTCACGTGTCAACAACGACGGAACTCGCGAAGCGGAATAGCACCAGCACCAACAAAAATTCCACTCCTCGGTGAATTTCCTGATTACCTGTCGCACCACTCTATCCATACTGTTGGAAGATATTCAGAAAACCGAAGCACCGTACGGAATGCTGAATTATAGTGACGTTTTGCGTTATAGCTGGCTTATATAGAGAGCTCGTCTACGCCTACAAAGATTCATTTCCTGTCGGGCACGGATCCTTCTCCAGTACGAGGATGATCCGCGTGGATATTCCCCCGTGTATAAAACTGGGGGTCTCTCCTTGTACTCCAGTTCACATAGGAACGCCAACCGTGTGGAAAGCCCGCGCTTTATTTCCCATTGTTTCAGGTGTCTGGCATGTGCGATTTTGGGGCGGCGCTGCTGTATGAGAGGAACGCGTCTTCCAGAGCGGAGAAAGCTGATTACTTCACCGCGTGGGACACAGCCTTCCAGCGGATCTAACATCAGGACTAATTAGCCAATCGGGCCTTAATTAAGACACAGGACCATTGTCCATCCTCTTCATCTCGTGGCGTAACACTTCTCTAAATTTTCTTCCCATATCCTCATACCACACTAGGGAATGACGCACAATTTTATGTTATGTTAGTTTAATACAAGGAGAAGCGGTGAAATGATTTCATTCGTATTCTATCTTTGGTAAATTGAAGGTATTGTAGTGCCGAGCATCTGGAATTTTAAAGAAGTATGTGCACGCATCAGGAAAAAGTCGGGGTCGAGGTTGACGTCGCGAACTTGATCTGATCTGTACCGGTTTCTTCTATCGAGTTGATTTATGAAATGAATTAGAAGGAGAAAAAATTAGGAGTGACTGATGGTCGAGGATTAGATTGGAATATATGATGCTGATGATCAGTTGGTTATGAAAGTAGCTAATTAAGGTAATTACTGATATTTAAAAGAGGTACCAAATGTCAGTATAATAAGCGGTACTATACTAATACGACCAGCTATTTTCGAGCGTTATTTACAAGTCGTGAATTAATAAAATTTAACTTCAGTTATGTTTATAGAAAAATCCAATACTTATCAATATTTGACAAATTTAAAGATAGAAGAAATGAATAGCTGAAGTTCATAAATAGATAAATGAATGTGCAAAGTATGTACTGATAGTTAACACTTATGTGGCCGTAATCTCGTTTCACCTGTTGCATTTTTTTAATTTGATATTAGATTGATTACCAATATTAGAACTAGTCTCTACTGTACTTTAAAATTAGTATTACTGTTAAATATTAATATTAGTATCAATAACTATGTATGAATACTAATGAAATACTTTATATCTCCATCTTGTATACCTGACACGCCAAAAAAAAAAAAATATTTTGATAGAGTGTTTGCTACTCCGTGAAGACAATCGAAGTTGCGTCAGAGTACAGAGGGAGATTTATTTATTCCATCGTCGACAGACCGCAACGCATCTCCGCGAGTGTCCATAATCTTGGTCAATAATATTATACACGCAACGACGCGTGTCAAGGAATGGCACGAGCTTGTGTTTAACGCAAATGTGTAACGCAAACGAACGCTGGATGGGACAAGATCGGCACGCGGTCCTATTTAGAAAGTATTCTCCGTATTTGAATGGCGTGAAAATCATCTTTCGAACTGGTCATTTCACCTATGCGACTATGTTATTACATTACTGTGAATAATCACGTTTCGTAATTCATCTCTGTTGAATCCTGCTTCTTCTCAGCCGGTGAATGATGACATTTTATTTATCTGGTTCATTCAAGCAATATTTATAGTCTTGTTTCAGTTTATCGAGATTACCAGAAAGAAAATCTAATAATTTATTAGTAATAAATATGATGGTACTAATTTGAGTGATTTATGGGATGCCTCCCATGGTGGTATACTCTGAGAGTGCACATTATTAACCTAATTGAAGGGTCGGACAATGCAGTTCTATAAATGGTTGGTCCAACGAAGTAATAAATCCACAATCATAATAGTTTTACATTCTACTAGTTATAGTTATAATTTCTAAGGCGTGAAATTTTACTTGACATATGAGTATGAATAGATAAATATTGGCAATTTTCTTCTAAATTATAGAATAACATCGAGAGGTGGTAATTAATTAAGTCATTCACCAGTCGAACAACTGAGAACAGTTTTTCATGTCTTAGGACCTCTTTGAAGTTAGGCAAACGCAACGAAATTAATAATAATCGTTAATCTTGTTTAGGACAATAGGCGTAATCATGAGCTTACGATCTAATCTCTCGGATCAATGAGTCAAATAAACCTAATCAAGACCGGTTTATTGTTTATTTAGTGTGCGAATTCTCACTTTCGATTCCTTTCGTAACCTTTCCCTGATTGTTCGCCGTTACGTGAACGGAAACAATTGCGTTGCGATAAACACATGCTCCCTCTAGGGACTATTTGCTTAATTAACAATTCTTAGAAGATTTCGGGGTAATTCGTGCTCTAGTTACCGAAAAGTTGCCACTTCATTGTTTCACTGAAAAATTGTTTGGTCCTACCCTTATTACGTAACGTACAAATTTGCATTATCTTTGTTAAGAAATTCTATAAAAAAAAACATTACCTTCTGGTATTATTATAATTTATATTTTATTCTAATTTATGGTTAATAACTTATACTATTTGATTCATGTAATGAATGATAGGAAATTAATTATTTATAAAAATGAAATATAAAAGATTTACAATTTTTTCCTATTAAATAAGATTAAGATTTTTAATTTAGTAAAATTATATAAATTATGATTCAGCTTTTTACGTTAATCATATTTCTCCATTTTCAGAATTCTTCAGATATCATAGTAGAATTTATACGTAGATAATAAGAAGATAAAACATGATACAAATGCTATAGGATCTTCCTACTTTCTCCAGACGATTAAAAAGGATTCTGCAGACGATCTATTTAGATAATCTTTTTCTCTCTGAAGCATGATAGACAAGGTCATTATGCTCTCAAAGGATGCTCTAAATTCATTTCAATTTTACGCAACGCATCCTTCAGCACAATTTGACCGATCTCCTCTTTCTCTCCTCTATATGTATATGGTTTGATGTTACCATATCTCGTTGTGAAACAGCGTGATGTGAATAATGAATTAACTGGACGAAGAAAAGGCATCATCCCAGTGGGCGCCTAACAAAAAGTCCATTATTTCATCATAGTTGGCGTCACGCGACCCCTTCGATCTGACATCGAGATCGAAAGTAAATCAAGGATGCATATAAAAGTGCTTAAGCACTTTCAAGTCAGTTTTACGTAAAGATGAATCGAAAGGAATCGCGAGCTTCTCAGAAGCCGAATGTATCAACTCCTCACTTTTTGTAAAATTTTCACTTATTCCATTCTTTTTTTATTCACACACGTATATCCTATTTAACTTTAAAAATAATAATATATGAATAATATAGGATAAAATTAATATGAGATTTTTCAATTCTAAGAATTAATTAAAAACGCAATATAAAAATTTTCTAATGTTTTTTTGTCAGGAATATACTACAAAAAATTTTTAAAACTTTTTTGAGATAATCAGAGTTTCTACTATAAGTTTATACTAGTAATAGTATCTGATGTATGATATCTTTTGTAATGTTTACGAAATTTGTACTCGAGATTGTTCTCGAACTTCTTCTTCCAAGGAATGTCAATATGTCGTGGTAATTACGGAGGCCCGAATAATGTATAATGAAGGACGTGAATAGCGTGAAAAAAACAATGCTAGATAATGTCAATATCAAGTCGACTATGGCTCAAGATTAATCTTCTAATTCGTGCCAAATTAGGATACCATCTACCAGTATGAAATTATGTGATATAACTTATCTTGATATTGTGGGATTGTGGAACGGAAGCTCTAAAATTGTTCATTTCTGTATTTCTAAGCTTTTACATTGTCAAATTTGTACATATTTCCGCATTTTTTATACTCCTACATTCTACATTTCTACATTTTACATTCCTATATTTGCATGCTTCAAAAGAGAAAGAAAAGACAAACAATACAAGATCAACAGCAATCTTAATAAAGTAACAACAATTTCAACCAAATGTATTAACATCTTATTGACCGTTCCCAATGAAAAATCAATTGTTTCATACATAGTCACTTGTAATATTTAATTAATGCAAATGTAAATTATTTTCTATTCCTCTCTTTCAGGGAGTGTTCAAATCACAACATTATATAATCCTTTTCATGTAAAGCTTCATTCTGCACTTTCACTATTTAAAGTTATTAAAGTTTAGAAAGATTATACGAAATTATAGAAGTAATCTTACCTAACAAGAGAACGTGATCATTACTAACTACATACTTATATTACGAAATTCATCATTGGCTAACCACAATAGAAGCAAACAGCGCCAAATTTGAATTAGGTCCTATCAATATCCTATCTAGACCCTAGACTATAGAAAGTTGATAATATATATTTGCCTCTCCAAGTGTGTCATCACAGTAATTGGTATCCTAACAAAAATGTCGCAATTTCCTATCGTAAATGAGTATTTACAATAAATCAAGATAGATCTCAAGGTTAAAAATGAAAAATAATTTCTTTATTAATCCATTCTCAAGTTACACTTTTTATGTCCCTCAGATTGAATAACTATTATATGCTCTTGAATAATTATATATTCCTAATAAAAAATTAATAACTTCGGATTAATAAAGTATTTTAAAAATTGTTATTGAAAAAAATATCAAAACAATTATTTAATTCTATATATGTCACTGTCTTCGTTGACGCTCTCGTTTGAATTTACTAACAGGCCTAGTATTGGTACTCTTTTCCATCTTTTCTAAAGCTTCATTTGTAACTTCTAACATGTTCTTCTCTTTGATATCTTTCACTACCTAAAAATTATAAAAATATTTCCATCATTTCATATTACTATTATAAAGCAGATTTGTATATTAAAAGATTGTATATATTTTTTATGAATTACAGTTTCATAAGCTGAAGGTTTAACAGTGTCCTCGTCTTCTTCACTCTCGTCTTCTGTGCTATATTCTGGTGGAGCAGACTGCTCAGGAGGCAAATCATTTGCTGATCTTTTTAAGATAGATTTAGGTTTAGAAAGTAATCTATAAATATCTGCAGGTGTTTCTATCGAATCTCCATTCGATTTCGTAACCGATTTATTTTTAGAGTGAGTGAATTCTATCCGAAGAATATCTTCTTCAAAATCTTTCTCCTTTTCTTTCATCAAATTTTCTTTTTCTTTTCTTGAAAGATCTTCTGGTTCTGCGAATGAAACCAATTTCTTAACTTTACAAGTTTCGACTTTATGTTGATATATATCAGAATCAGGAACTTGTTTGTTATCTTCCTTAGAATCATCTTCTTTTTCTTCTTCTTCACTATTAGAGGAACTTTCAGATTCATAATAACATTGTCCTTCTTCCAATTCTTCTGCTCCAAAAAGTTCATATGCTTTATCTCCTAATCTATTAATGAGAATAACATTAAAGAAAATTCGAAATTTCAGGAATTAGAGAAATTACAGTGTTTATAAATGTACCTATTTAATTCATCTGCTAATTCTTCTTCAATTTCAAGCTGATCAAGCCTATTAAATAAATCATCTTCTGTCTCTATCTTTTTCCTGTCTTCCTGTCTAAGTTTGGCTAATTTCTGATGATACTCTCTTTCCCTTTCTCTGTGTTTTTCTGTAAGAAGAATTAAAGAATATTTAGATACATTTATAAATCTATTCATAAAGAAGAGATGAGAATAATTACTCTTCCATTCTGTAATTTGATCTTCATTCCAATGTTCCACAATTTCTCCACCAGCATAATCTTCAAAAAGATTGTTTTCTATCATCATCATCCTAGTTTCATACAAATCTCTTTCCTTGTTTAAGTTCTTTAGCATTTCCTCAGCTTCTAGAAGAAAATTTTACAACTATCGTTCATTAAATTCTAATTATTAATAGATTATTGCTATTTCACAATATATTGAACATACTTTGTATTCTTCTTTCACAAAGTGCAGCTGCACCTGCAGCACTATACTTTGCGAAGTATCCATCACCCAAGCAGGCAAGTATTTCATTTGTGTGAATCAATTTGCCTTTCATTAGTGCTCGTTTTCCAATTGGCACCATACAGTTTACATATAAATCCTTCTGGAAAGTTTGCAACGTTTCTGCAACTTTCTGATGACCCTTCTTGTAAGTTGTCCATATTTTGCACTGTTCCTCGTTTTGTTGGATTCCCTTAAAAAATATTACACATTTTTTAAATACATATTAATTTGCATTTTACAGAATTATATTGTAAAATATTTTATCAAGATAATTAATTTTAGATTTTTGATAGAACAAGTTAAATAAAGAGTTAATTGTTTTATGAATTCTTTTGTTTCTTCATTTTTATTTAAGAATCTACCTTTACAAGAGCTTCATCCAAAAGTAAACGTCGAACTTTCTGCGTATCGTCCTCAAAATTCATCGTTAAATTAAAAAGGTTAAATAACAATATTTCTCAAAGACGAGGAAATATGATTAAAAATCTCTACTGACAGTAAACAAAAGATAATGTTATTCATTTTTGTATTATCAACTCTGATATTACATATACGAAAACATAATGACAAGTATATTAATATTAGTACTAATATTTTGCAATAATTTTGAATCCATAGACTACATAAAATATTCTGTCCAGTTATCTAAATCATTTAACATAATCACATTTCAATGTCAGTTTATATTGCCATAATTTTTATCGAAAATACTCTTTTAAATTGTTTAATTCTTCAAACATAACCTAGAAAATCCTATTCAAATCTGAAAAATCTTTGCAACACTGTGGAAGATGTTACCGTATAAGCGATAGTATAAAAGTTATTACACTATATAATATTAATTTTTATAATAATCTAAGTGTATGACATAACTTAAATTTATCTTAATTTTATTATTTTTTTAAAGGAAAGTAAGAAAAATTATTATTTTATTTAACAGAAATATAAATATATTCAAATATAGTAAAATACAGGAAATACAGAGGACGCTAAGATCACAGTACGATACTTATTCACTAGAGACACGTGGTAATGTCTCTTATTGGTTCATGATCTTCTTCCTTGTTTCCTTTTTCCGTTGAAGAGGAATAATCGCAAGATGGTCAGTGAATTGTTGAAAATCTCTTTTTGTTTAAAACATCCTTCATAATTGTTATTTAGTTATTTGATTATAGTATTTTCCATTGCGATTCTTGCAAAGATATCGTAACATTTTTGTTAACGGAATCGCGTTTGATGACAAGCGTGCGCATAACCTCTCAATCCTTTAACAAGATATTTAACATTTTATTTTTAAATAAAAATTTTTCGCTTGATCGCTCGTTTTTATGTATGTTAGTTATGTTTCGAACATGTTAATTAATTAAATTGAATGTTGCTTCGTTTCAATTGACAATCAATATTAGGGAGGTATTATAAATTTATGTTTTCATTAGCAGCAGCATCAAAAGAAACATGTGTCGAATGCTGAAATTATCGAAATGTGTAAAAGTGCAATTTAAAGAGCAGTGTTGTGTTGTCGTTTCAGGGTAAGGTTAAGTGTACTGATCTGAGGACAAAAGACAAAAATGAGTTGCTCAAGCAGCTGGAAGAGCTCAAAACTGAGTTGACAAATCTTCGTGTGGCAAAAGTTACTGGTGGTGCTGCATCGAAACTTTCGAAAATGTATGTATATATTTTATACAAAACCTTTATTACTTTACCTCAAAATTTAATTTTAGTTAAAAATTTAATTACTATGAAGTCAACGTAGTAATTTAATATAGCTTCTATATTCGACAGATATATATAATTCAACTCAATTTTACAGAAAATAAAAGTTTTTATTCATATCTTCAATTAATATATTTAAAAGTAGTATTCAGTGTTTTAAACGATTATTTGAAAAATTATTTGAATGAGATAATATTTTTATTTTTGTTTTGTCTGTATTTCAGCCGAGTGGTGAGGAAGGCAATAGCTAGGGTATACATTATTATGCATCAGAAACAAAAGGAAAACTTGCGTTTATTGTACAAAAATCACAAGTACAAGCCTTTGGATCTGAGGCCAAAGAAAACTAGAGCTCTTAGGAGAGCTTTGACGCCTTACCAAGCTAACAGAAAGACTTTGAAAGAAATCCGTAAACAATTTGCTTTCCCTCCAAGGAAATATGCTTTAAAGGTGTAAATTGTGAGGTACTACAGGATAAAATAAAGGTTTTTTAAAAATTCAAAACTGTGTTACTTTTCAAGATTTAAGGACAAAAAGGGACAATTTTAAACTTATTGGCAAATGCTTTTTATTTTGTATAGAAAAAGGGTACAAAAGTTAAACTTAGATATATGCAGCTTCTAGTTAATCTAAATCTAATGCAATTCTTGATTGTTTAATATCTAATCGATAAAATTTTAATTCAATTGATTTCAAGGATATAAATTCATTAGAATATAATTGTGAATGAATGAAGAGATTTAATTTAGTTTTTAATTATAATGGATACATAATGACATATAAATTAAAAGTCAAGAAATAGAAAAGTTCCTTGCTATTCTTGGTTGATCAAGAGATCTTAGGTACTGAACATTCAAGAATTCACAGAAGCTATAAAAAGAAGCTTTTAAAGGCGAATGCCAGGGTTTCTGGAAAGCACGAAATTCAAAAGTTCGTCGCTGTCTTCGCAGACAAATGGTTTCCTATGATGGCAGGCTACGTCGTGCCATTTGATTCCGTCATTGTAGAAGTTATTCAGGATCGACAAACAAGACTCGTCGTTACCCTGTAACATAATTCCATGTATTATAAAACTATTAAAAACGCAGAACAAAAGAAAAAATTAAAAAAAAGAAAATACAAAAATAAATTACCTGAGCAGCTTCACGATTATCAGGTTGTGCTTGGCCATATCCACCAGTGTGACTCCAATCTCCAGAGTTACGCTGTGTGGTGGGACCAATCTTAGCTCCAGAACCTGACCAGAACCATCCATTAATATTTTGTGGTTGGAGATCTGGTCTATCACAGCCATTGAAGTTGCATTTACGTCCAGATGTCCAAATATACCTTACATTTCCTACATAAAGATAGAAATGAAGAAAACTTCAAAGTGTAAACATAATGAGAATAACATTCTCTTCTATAATTAACCTCTTGCTAATCGCTGTTTGATAAATTCATTTTCTTGTGGCGTTTCAAGAGAAACTGCATCCATACAGTGTCTGCGACAGATATTACGTGAATCTAGCCAATCTACTTCAAGGCTTCTAGTCGGTTGGTGCTCCCAACTGAAGAAGTATGAATGTGCAACACCTCTAGCGTCCCTATAAGTAGCATGTCGTACCCCTGAAATAATATTTAAATAATCATTCATTATGTTACAGTAAAAATATTAAAATAAGATGTATTATGGTTAATGAACACTTACGGTTAGCACAGCTTCGTGGATCAGGCAGGGCCAGTCGGCGTTGAGCATTCACCACAACGACGACGAGAACCAACATCAACCATATCGCCCTCATATTTGTTGCTCCTGGACAAAAGGGAAAAAAACAATCAGATCTCTATACTTGATATAATAATCCAAATATTTTTCTACTTGAGAAGCGCCTAACATCCAATTAAAGAAAAGATATTATATTCAAGAAGTTCAATATCCGAGGCGACCTCGTTTAATGGAAAAATAACAGATAGCGAATGTTCCAGGAAAACATGGTTTCTAGCGTCGAATGTCTAGCGAGTAAAAGTTTCTTGGGAACGAATCTTTGTCGAGGGTGAAAGGAGACTTTTCAACGGTGAATTATGAGCTACGAAGGAGGAAAGGATCTCTCACGACGACGATGGAGAAAAATGCTGGAGGATTTTGCAACAGGTCTTCATTTTTTTGTGGCGTGCCGCCGACTTTCCTCGAGGCCTTTATTGCCTTGCTGCAACTTTCTAAATCGTCCTCGCGACAAAACAAAACGATTCGCAATTAATAGCCGCACTGGCTATCTGAATATGAAGCAATTATCTCAATAACGTTCTGTAACGTAAGAGATGATGTTTCTTAGAATGTAGATAGTACGAAGAAACATAATTTCACGAAGATCGTGAGATCGGTATCTGTACTGACAACTTGACAAACAACTAGAAGAAGATATGAGAACTTTAAACTCCTTGTGCTTAATACGATAGTTTCTAAGTATGCAGATTGGCGACACTTTGTGGAAACTACTGGGAATTAGGTTGATTTCTGTTTTACACACATAAAATACATTAGCTAGAATTAAATCTAACTTCTACAGAATCAAAGTTAATTTGATAATTGCCATGTTACTTTGGGTGGTTTTGAAAGAATTCAAAAGTCGCGCCACATTCAAATAATGTGATTTAAATTGCACAGGTAATTCAAACGCAATGCCGTTAATCACCTCTATTACAGTCTCCTGTTTTCATTTTGCACATATACATATACATGTAGCCATTTCTGTTTTAATACAGAGGCACTATTGGTTTCTAATGGCAGATCTAATATCACGTTGTAATCGACGGCATTTCCTTTGAATTAATTAATTACTGATATAATATTTACCCTATATAGTAAGCAGAAATATAATCTGTTTAGAAATTTGAGAATGTAGCAGATGTGATCTCTATCTTGCATAATACCGATATTAGCTATTTGGTATTTTGATTAAAACACATGCACAAAAATTAAATAGTTTCTACGTT
Organism: Bombus flavifrons; assembly: GCF_040668555.2. Lineage (NCBI taxonomy): Eukaryota > Metazoa > Arthropoda > Insecta > Hymenoptera > Apidae > Bombus > Bombus flavifrons. The sequence continues at coordinate 7,999,718 of NC_138457.1, read as the reverse complement.
TTATAATCTTTTTATCAGCAAAAAATCTACTGAAAAGCGACCATTCAGAGAAGATTAACTCCTTAAGATGGAAGTTTATGACTTAATGAGAAGGAAGTTGCTCATTTTCATGTTAAAATATAATTACATTTACTTTTGCAATCAGTGTACTTTCCATTTCATAATTCATATAATTGAAGTAGTTAATGTACCGCCATTGCGTTAAGCAGTTCGTGTTCGATTATCATATTGAATAACAATGATTCTTATTTAGGATTCCACGCCGCTGCGGACTTAATGAAGCTCCGCACTTAATGGCGTGGCTTTCGCTAAAAATTAGTGTCAGCGGTCATTCACCTGGATTGAAGAAATGTTAATGCTATCCCGGAAGAGATAATTCAATTATAAACTAAATAACTAAGAAACTTCGTGTACAAAACGATCCTCGACCGCAGAAGAGGAAATTTTAATGTACAATCTCTCACAAAAGTCTTTCAATTTTTACCATAGAACACATGTATGTATGTATTGTACGTATTACATAATTGACATTACATTTTGAAATTTCATTAGGACTGTAATGAGGCACGATTGCCATGATTGTATTGGCAAAATTGGAAATCAATCTGAAGATGTATGAAATTTCAAGGTACTTATTGGAAAGATATATTTGGTAAAAGATTAGTGTAATCATTTTAAATATAGTAAGTGTTAAAGATGATCCCAAGTATTTAGTCTTATTAATACATATAATAAATAATCGCTTGTTTAAATACTTTTATGAAATATATACTTGCTCTAAGTATTTTGTAGTTTCTATGTACATATTCAGATTTGTTTTAAACCTGTGTTTCATGTAATGCATATAATATATATATTTATAAAAGGTCACCAGTCTTGCAAATTTGCATAATTCTCAGTTAGAGCTAATATTTGATTAATTGAATTACAAGAGTCATTTCAATGATTATTTGACGCAATACGGCATTCCAGTCATCTCCTCATGAATTTCCACAGATTTAATTATCTTGATAAGATTTGAATCCTCCTGTTTTAATACTAAGCAGCAAAATAATTATATGTGAAAGTTACGAACTGCACTAATTAGAGTTTTGAGATGAAGAAACGAGTTGTGACCGATGTATGAATCATTTTATCGATTGCGGCTTACGATTAAACGACCCTACGCTTTCGTTGAGGATTCTCCGGAAGCAAGGTGTTAAACGGGCTCGACATACCGGATGAGACTTTCGACAGAATGTTTTTTTATCTATTGCGCAAAAATTTTATTGTTATCCTGTCACGAAGAGATTAAGAAATTTTACGAATTAATTCTACGAATCTACTAATTATGAGGATGTTCATGGAAATCCATATCTTTATGAACACAATAAAAAAAATGAAACCTTAGCAGAGATTTGTTTTACCTATTAGAATATTTATTTTACTTTGGGTATTTCATGTGTGCATTCTGTGCCTAGAAATGAAATCTAAGCAGAGATTTATTTCAGAGTACCATACACATATTTGATATTTGATATTACATTAAATATTATGTGCATTTTTCACTTTTCAATTCCTGCCGCACTGATCTATCTAATCACAAACAGATGTGGCAAAAAATACATACCATTAATAAAGAATGTTTTTAATCAACTTCTACATTTCAAATAATATAATATATAGTCGGATCTAGTTTGTACTTAGTACATAAATACCAATGCCAATATTTTTTGCGACTTCTATATTTAACAATACAAGATAATATTTTTAAAAACTTCATTGAGATTTTTATAGTTATATTTTTCGCACTATTGTCTAATATTTTTATGTATTTTATGGGTTGGGTGTAAGTTAATCCCTAGTTAAAGGGTGAGAAGTACGTTGGCAATAGAGGAAGAGAAAGAGGGAGAGATCGTGGCTTTATTTTGTATCCGCGTATGTGCTCATGGAACCGTTATCTGGCCGGCTTTATATCGTCCGGTTTACGTGGTCGTCTGTGTGCTCTACGTCTTTCTTAACGGCTCCTCGTCTGTCTGTAAGCCCGCTGCATATGCGTATTCGGGACGAGTACAACGATACAAAAACGAGACAGGAGCGTGCCAATGCGTTCGACGGAGTAATAAAGAAAGAGGATGAAGAAAATCGGTGCCGCTTCAATTTCGACTTTCGCCCGATCCAGATCGATCGAGGATCGTTACTTCATCCGTGTTCTATTTCTTTGTGACATGTTTCGTTTGTGCATGAATTTTTGGTGGTATATGTATACTGTATGTCGAACGAAATTATGGATTCATCGATGGGTGCCCATATATTCAACGTCAACATATGCAGAGGTATTCTCACTTGTGTGTTAAAACCATGCTTATGCAAATGCGTTCTTGATGACATGTGGGTCACCGGTGACACCTGTTCCATTTACATCTTTATTTTTTTTCTTAATGTAATTTACAATGATTTAAATTTGTTCGTGCATTAATTGTAAATTCCCAATTATTTCAAATTACATTAAAATTATTATATTAAGAAAGAAATAAAGCTGTATCTGGAACATTCATTTTTTAATGTAATTTAGAATGATTTACAATGAACAGTTAATGCATCAAACAATTTTTAAGTAGTCTTATAATATTTTTTCAACTTTCTGATAGACTAATTGCCATTTTTTAATTATTTTCAATTACATTAAAGAATGGAAATGGTAAAAATTTAAATATTCATTTCTAATGTAATTTAACAATATTCTTCTATTATTAATATAAGCATTATTATTATGTAAGGCATTTTTAAACATTTGAAAAATAATTTTTGAAAACATTTTTATGTAAGTTATCATTTTTGGATGGTTCAATAAGGAAGTATTAGTCTAGGAAAAAAATTGATCTTTAATTCAGAAACTTTTGCTTAGCGTGTTCAATGAGGAAGAGAATTTCTCTTCGATTCAGTCGGACAAGTGGTTTCGTGATGGAAATCGCGAGCGTAAAAGCTGGTTTGCTTCTTTTTTCTCCTTTTACGGAGGATATCGTAATGAATTCCCGGCCGAAGTAATACTTCACGTGTTCCACAAGTTGCATCGTTGCGTAGACTTGTGGAAATCTTACGCAAGGAAAGTATATACCTTCGCAAAGATAAACCCCATTGCCTCTCACGAATCAGAGAGAAAGTGAGTGATCTTCAAAACAAACGTGTTTACCTAAAATCTCAGATGAGGCAAGCAACGAGAGCGAAAGATAATGCAGAAATTTTTCTTCTTAGAGAATAAAAAATGAACAGTAAAATTCTTTGTTAATAATTTCTACGTTTGAATTCAAAGAACAAAGAAGATATAATTAGTATTTATTAGCTAAATTTCTTGTTCTTAAACTATGCATACATATATGGAAAGCGTGAGAATTAATGAGCCGAATCTCATACATAGTGTGAATTTGGTTAAAAGGTTCGAGAACAATATTATGAGGCACGTATGGAGAACTGTGAAATAGCTAATTGAGCATAAATCATTAAGTAAAGGTGATTGAGAGTGCGTCGTTAATTAAGAAGGTATCAATTATGTACGCTTTTGTTTGCTAAAATGGAGGCTTTAATTTGATATCGAAACAAAGAACTGAATCGCAAATTGGGCTTTGCTAATTTCACTACGTAATATCATACAAAAATTTTCCACGACAATTTTGGTAAACAATATCTTATTTTAGCTAACCTAACATATTTCGAGGTTCGAACAATGGCGCATCAAATTTGTTCAAATTTCTCTCCCCAAAATTTTATATTATGACAAAAAATAATTTTTATTTTTTTTTATTAAATAATCATTCATTATGTCATTACTTAGTGATAAAACTTATATTTTTATTATCATAACATTGGAAATCTTTTAAACGAAAAATTTAAATTTTGAAGCGTCATTATTAGAATCTCGAAAATTCTAAATTCTAAACAATCACATACTAAATGATTATTTAGTAATTAGTTAAAATGAATTTATCAAACTGTAATTTTACTACAATTATTTTATTGTATTTCTACTATGCTACTTATTTGCTATATTGCATAAATTCTACAATACTATTTTCAATTTATATACGTACAAAATTTTAGAATTTTATTGACTTTATTTTACAATTCAATAACATTTTAAATACATGGGACGATACATTCACCAAGATTTTTATTAAAAGGTGAAAGCAATGAGAATTGATGATAGTTGAACTCGCAATGAACCATCACGTACCATTACTGCGGGCATAATACGCGCGATGAAACGCGCGAAAATCAGTTAGAAGATAGGACCATCGAAGAGAAAGCTCGAAGAGTCATAGCGCGGGTCAAGCAACGCGACCGTTCGATTCATGAAGTCGCTTTCGATTTCTCCAGGTGCACTTACCTAAAGGGAATCTTCCTCTGGACACTTTGTTGACCTTTGTTCACCCTTGACGATCTTCTACCCAAAAAGTCAATGACAGAAGTAAATTGTTAATAAAGATACTAAGATACGAAAGAGTATAACTAGAACTTCTTTCGTGTATATAGATTGGTATTAGTTTGGTTTCGCTTAGGCCAATGGGGGACGTACTTAAGCTCGTCTACGACTTGTCGATCGCGACGAGAAAGAAGAATGAACTGCGATGTACGAGCAGGCAACCGGTATATAGCCGGCCCACATTCCCTTCTGGCTCGAGTAACCCAGATTCTTCCCACTCGAGTGTGTCTGGGGAGCATCTCCGGGGGCCTGAAAGGGGCCCTGGATAATTCCCATCTTGTCCCGGCACCTCTCACCGGTCGCTTCCCTCTTGCCCGTTACTCGCGTGAGCTTCCTCGAACTCTTTCGGAGCTAGAATTCGTTTTTCTCGCGTTGCAATCCGTAGCTGGTAATTGGATTCTCCTTAAGGAATTGTCCTTCCGCTGTTTAGCTTTGCTCAGACTCGTTAGGTTTCATTGATGAACGTATCTATTGCTATTTGGATTACTTCTAGTATTATTATGATTTTTTAATGAAGAAAGAATGGTGAACCAAGGATGTTTGCAATTTATAGGAATTCTTATCACATTTGATACTTTATCATCTTTTACTTTATCTTTATACTTGAATTGTTTCCAATTCTAAGAGTTGATTTTTGAATAGAGGAAGAATATTTTCAAATATATTTACAATGAGCAGGATATTTGGATTATTTTTAGTATTAGAATATATTGGGAATTTGTTTTTAAATGAAAAAAGTATATTTACTATTGAATTTATAGGAATTTTTATAACATTTGGACTATTTTGATTATTTTTAGTAATAGAAGATAATGGGAATCAATTGTTGAATGAAGTGGAAGGAATTCTTATACAAAGTATATTTACTACAGAATTTACAACAATTTGAATCATTTTTAGTATTGTTATTATAATATCGTATTACCAATGGAAATTGGTTGTTGAATAAAAAACGTTTTTATATCAAGTATATGTACAATTGAACTTATAGTAATTGATTTCTATTCAAGATTTGAAATACGTGTATAAAATGTCACATTTAGAGTAACTACAGAACCGTGCTATACATATATTTATAGCATCATTAACTTTGTACAATTAAATATAAAATTGTATTTATATTCACTAAAATTCTCAGTAAATGTGTTCTTTTAATACATTCTCTTGCACTAAAGTAAAGGTTGTGTTTGTGTCTTCCTCATTATATATACTAATATTGTATGAAGATAACCCACTATAGATGAGCAGTATTGAACCTAATGAAACCCATGCACCACAAAAAAGCTAGGCTTTCACTCTTCTTCTTGAATACATTTCTCCACCAATTCTCTCAAGTTAGGATTTTCCATGGCAGCTGCAATTCTTTCCTTATCGTTTATTTGTTTATTTACTGAAATGTAAAACATTTAATATACATTAAGATTAAGAAGGTAATTGTTATATATGGAATGATTGATTGTACTCACTTTCTTGTTCTGTAGAGTGTGTACCTTTCCTAATGTATATATCTAGTTTAAAAAGGGCTACTAAATGACGTTCTAGTTTCACTCTAATGCATAAGCCAATCAATGTTGCCAAAGAACAATGGGGCACTGTTGGATTGAATTCAATACGAATTACAGAAACTCCTTTGGGAGTTTGCCTCAAAATCTCAACACAGTCTTCATAAACAACGTCCAATTGCTCCAACGTTTGTGGTTTCTCTGGATCCTTGATTGTCCTTAACAAATCTGTGATTTTAAGTTCCATAAGTTTTGATAAAATAAATGGATTCCTAGTGAATCCTTTTGCATTAAAATATATTACCCATCTTCTGATTAATTAAAAAAACAACAAATAACTTTATAAGTGAAATTTATACAACTGTAAGTACGAAATATGTAATGTCAATGATGCTTAATTTTTAGCAAAATTTTTAGTCATTAAATAGGTGTATTGTTACTAACTTGTTTACAACTATTGGTTAAACAAGGGTTTCTATAGAAACTGTTATTAATAAGCAATATAATAAGTTGATTCAACGAGAATTCTAATCGGTTCATTTATATTCGATTTATAATATGAACTTGCCATAAACGGACTCCTTTAGCTCAGTGTCAGACTGCGAGATCAAACTTTGGTTTTTCGCATCCAGACATCCTTCAACAGCCTCCATTTCGTCGCTCGTCGGCACACCATCTCTTATCTTTCCCCCCAGTGAAATTTTTCGTAAAAATGACAACATTCTTGCCCCTTTCCCCCCTTGTCACTTGTAATAGTCAACGATACATCATTAGAATTTATTTATGTTATGACTGGTTATTACAGTGGACCTAACCTCTGGTCAACAACTTGTAGAACGCATAATAAGTGCGTCATCGTGGCGCGGAAGTTCAATGATAAACAACCTTCCGTTCCAAATTTGTTATACCGAATTATATTCCAATTCAAAAAGAAAAAATTATAATTAATGCGAGTATTATTGAATAATACGAAGATTATGAAGGTTAGATGCAATATGCGAACGGATGATTTTGGAAAGGTAAATGAATTGAAAGTGTAAAGTTTTTAAATGTGTGTAACATTAGATTATTGCAAATTTATTAATGTAGAACTTGTTAGACCTCGTACAGACCCGTATGTTTTATTTTATTTAGATATTACATAAATTTTAACATATTGTTCGTATTTTCGTAGAATATAAATATGGTAGGCATAATTATAATATATGATCGAAATTTTATAATATATAATCATGTTACATTAATTGTAATCTGATCTTATCCAAGGACAATCTCAGATTATAATAATTTAACTTTATTAATCCAAGCTGTCATACTTAATTTATAATCTTATGTCGATTTGTACGCTATCTGTTGATATTCAGTATAACTAAAACAGCCCTGCAAGTTATTTCTTAAATCTGATTTTGTCTCAAAAAGCAAAAATAATCACCCTATTGTTTTAGTGTAATTTACTTGTCAGATTTACTGATTATAATTACTTACTTGTTCAATCGTAGTATTATTAGAATGCGAATATTTATAAATTATTGGAAAAGACAAAATGTACAGAATGCACATATTATGCAAACATACATAAAATATTCAAAATGCAATACTTCTAGGAATATTTAATATATAAAATAATTTTATGTGTATCCGTGTTCCAGTAAAAACATAAATTTGATAAATCAGCAGTTTATAGATCGTTAACAAATTATCGTATAATACGAGAACATAATCCCGAATTCTATGTCGATGTTTTTTAGCCGCGTGTTAATTTATTTATTTTCACTTCCTAGTATCAGTACTATAAATACATATCATTTGTTTATTTAATAATTTTTACGAACTTATTGTTGTACGTTCTAACTGAACAAACAAGTTCTATGTAACTTCGGGTGAAAAAGAAATTTCCCTTCCTCATTATCATACTATACGCGTGCCTCATTCGTCATTGTCATAAATAATGCAAAAAGACACTATACTATACGTATCCAGATGCCAAGATCCTTCTATATCCCATAAAAGATTATGAGGATTTAAAATAAGATGGAAGAACTTTCACAATAAAAAATTTAATTCATCATACATAGGCTGCGGATATTTATGCAAATTTATATTTTTATGAAGAACTTAAGCAGAAATTTGTTTTATAAATAATCTAAGCATAAATAACAGTGTAACTAATTAAAAAATAATTATTAGGCGGAAAAAGTTAATTCGTAAATTGTACTAAGGATTTTAGCTCCACTTAGCTTTTTAAGTAAAACGTTATACTTTTTATCTTATAGGATGTAAGCCATTTTTGATAGTCTAATCATGAATTACTCTATCCGAGGTTACTTGTATCCAAGATACGAATTATTTCTTAATGTCAAATTTCAACGCTCTACAACCTTGAGCGACCTTCATGAGATAACACAGTTTGACTCTTATGAATAAACAGCGAATTTTTATGCAATTTCATATTTTTGAGAATGCGATTATAAAAGCAGAAACTTGTTTTATCTACTAAATATTATAAAAAGCGCTTTTTATATTATGTTAATTTTCAAATAAACTTTCAACTTTGTTCATCTGTTCAAATTAATTTTTAACTTTCAATATCATCATGTTTATGTACGAATTGGGGGTTAGAAAATTAACAAAAACGGACTTAGCATGTTTATCTTTAAACATTAGACGGATGTTCATGCAGTACGAATGCATAAGCATCTACACTCTCCCTATTATCTCAACTCGCTTTATGATCTCCCTCTAATATATGTCCTTTCACCTATAGTGAATCTCATCTGCTGAATGGAAGTGAAGAGCGGGATGGCGCATAACGACGAAAGTTCATAGTACAAAGATCGCGACCCCCCTGCATTGGCAAATAACATAACCTATGTTCTGATTTGCGCCAAAGGGAAAGAGTTTGCGTTCATCTCGGGCGTTGCATCTTGCGCACGCTCCGTTCCGCAGCGAGAGCACGCAGAGAGGAACGTGTTGGAGTATCACCACCGGCGAGGAACACTGGCGAATTCGTGGAAGTTAACGGCGGTCGCGTCTGGGCCCTCCGTAAAACTGATAAACGCATTCATTCCGGCTGACCGAATGAGGTTTTAAGGTGAGAGAACGGTGCAACGCATGTCGGGCGAGGAATGCGTAAGGAAAGCTTTCTAGAGAGCCCCGAGATCCTCCTGTTTAATCCACTATCCGCGATAAAGCATGAAACTTAAAAGCTAGACTCGTGATATCCGTCTCGAAGGCGGTGGTCCAACGTGAGTTGACTGGTTTGGAACATTAGAACCAAAGCATACTTGTGTTAGGAGGCTAGTAACCGTTCCACCGAGTGTGTTGGCCTGGTGGTTCCGACCAAGACACTGTTGGCTGTTCCAACTTCTAACTAGGTAAGAATTGTTTGGAATTTTTATTTTGGACAAAGAACCCTATATGTATAGTGAAGTTTTACTCTTTAAGTTATTGCGTTTTTTTTAATTTATTATCTCTATTATTCTTTGTTATTCTTGTGGTTAATTACGAAATATTTTATCAGATGTGATAGAGTACATTTTGTATGATCCTCTTCCTATGAGGAGTATAATGAATCTGGTTGCTTTGAGTGGCTGATATCTATCACGCTCGAACGCCAAGTAACTGTAATCAAAGATATTTCGGAGAAAGTAGAAGCGTTTACACGATAGAAGACATGTAAAATAGCGTTAATTAATACGACGATTTTGCTTGCGTGAAAGTACGCCACACGACTGTAGGATCAGGTGGAAAAGACTCATCGTGATTTACTGTTAATTAATCGATTATTTCTCTCATATTTCTTTTTCTTCTTTGCTCGTGTAAATGCATATTGAGAGTTAAATTTAGTAACTTGGTTTTTTATTTGAGTAGAACTGAGACAATTGAACATAAACAGAAAATATTTTAACCGTGTCGTCATATCAGTTCTTGCTTTCGTTGAGTGACGACCTATTTACTTTGCTTTCTATTTGTCCTTGCAATAAGGGGCCGTAGTTCCTTGAAAATGACGTAATGCGCCAATTTTCAGTTCACTTATAAGGAAAACAAACTTTAAATCTTGATTTAAAGAAAAACTATTGAGTTAATATTAATATGATTAACCATCTAGATCTAGATTGTATTTCTGTAAATAGGGAATATGGCTCGGAAAGGATTAATCGAAAAAGGTTTAAGCTTATCGATTACCGTTACGGCGAAAATAAAGATTTTACTCAAGGTCAGTCGATTGGTATCCATAAGTAATAGCAATAGTCTTCCATTGCAAAATTTCTATCGAGTTTCACGAATCAGAGTAATTCATTTAACATTTTTTAGATTATTTCATTTATTACTTTTATTTAAACAAAATTTATTAGTTAATAAAATAGAAAAATTTCATGTATCTAGATATAGCTAGAGTTAATTAATACAGAGGTAGAAACTCGATAAAGAAGTCAGAAAATAGAAACATTGCTTTTTGCATTGAGGGAGACATATTGACCACTTCGATCGATAAAAATAGTATTTTTATCTCTAGTCCTAGTGCCACCCACTTAGCGACGTAAACAAGGAAAGATACTGACGTGCTTTCCATTAAGTGCAATCGTGCAGGAGATAACGAGAATGATAAGGAATATCTTTTTGCTATGTCATTCACTCTTTCTCGTTAGTGAAGAAATTGAAAGTCGTATATATCTTAAATGACTGGATTATATAGCAATTATCTTCAACTAAAATTAAAATCACACTCCTAATATTTTTACAATATTTATTTTACCTAGTATGAAAATTTCAATTAGACAGAATTTTTTCTTTTAAAATAACATTAATTGAATTGCAAAATTTAAATATTCTGCGTATAAATTATTTATGATTTGTAATAATATTGAATATTCAAATGTTAAGCTATTTATATAGATAAAGATTTGTTACATTGTATACTATTAGCTTGATCTTTTAATTATATGTAATTTATTGGCAATTTGAATCATTCGATAATAGAATTATCCATTGAGAATGCAAATATCCGACGTTCCGTTGATTTCTTTGATACGGTAGAACGTCAGATGTCGCGTCGATTACATTCTTCACTAAATAATCCCCTAACACGCCACCAAAAACGATAGGAAAATTTGTTCGATAATTGATAATATTACTTATGAAGAAAGTATTGTTTTATTTAATTTATTAATGAAATGTGCATTATGTCAATGTAAGATGGGAGCGAAATATTTTTCATTGTTCAATTCGCACGTCCCTGATTCCAATATAACAATTTCATTTCATCTAACGCGCGTGTGCAGTAATTTCACCGAGATTTGGCGTAGTTCGATCTGAAAATTCGATTAACAGGTGTTCACTTAATTAAAAGGCTCCCGTAAGTTGCATAACGTTTCCCTATTTACGACCTTGACGACCTACTGTAACTATGTATATATGTACACAAAAAGCTAGTAACACACCATCATATAATCCCAAGTTATGTTAGAAAAAATACTGATTACGTAACGCCATTGTTATACCCAAATATATATATATATATACATATGTATATGTGTGCAGATATATTCACACCTATTTCAAATTTGTTAGAAGTTCTTCCATTATTTATATACAGTGAGTTCTAAAAATGTCCACGCCCTTTTGAGTGTAACTTTTAATTCCATGATAAGGTTCGTTAAAATATTTTTGTTACAGTTAATCAGTATCGCTTAACAAAATTTATTTCGCTAAAAGACCTAACCAATGTAATATATATCTTATTAAAAGTCAGTCATTCACTCATAGAATGAATGTAGCAATTGTGTTAATCGTTCGTAATGAAGAATAGACGGTGTGAATACTTTTACGATCCATTGTAGAGTTGGCAGAATTAATATATATATGTAATGAGTTTATAAATTGAAGCGTTAAGGGTTGTATGCATCAACGTGAAGGCCCTGTGAACCTTAAGCCTTAGATTATAAGTCTCTCGTTAAAACTCTATTGTTTATAATTTTCCATTAAAATTTTTTACTAGCTTGTTTGTAAATTAAGTAGCTTGTCTCTTGCCACTATTTGTTCAATTATAATTGTAGTGGTAAGAATTAATCTTCCATGTTAAATATTAGTATGTGATTCTAAAAAATATTTATACATTAACATATACAAATCTTAACCTTGAAATATTTAAGACTAAATTATGAAAAAGTATAAGGATAATATATTGAGGACATTAGGTAAGGGTTAAAACGCAACAATTGAATCAGTAAAATATATTAGAAATCAATACCTAAATCTCAAATAATATCAACAATAATGTTAACTTTAGTTGCTGATCTTCTTGTTTTAATTACGTTAATTTTGTAAGAATAATACAGTATATATATTACTTCTGAAGATTTAGCAAAATTACAGAAAAACTAAATTTAATACATAATACAGTATAAAGAATTACAATATAAATGGTTATAATAGAAAATTATTACAATATTAGCGATAGCATTACAATAATTGTACAACAATAGCTGTGACATATAAAGTTCAGTAGATAAACGTTAATTAAGTCTTCCAGCAACTTTACAGCTCCACCCGTTTCACGTTTGCTTCTAGTATCCCGCGCATGCGCGGATTCTCCCTCCTACGATCACTGAGCGAATTAGCGGAAACAATCCGGCAACTGATAGAACTGTGTGCGAGGTAGAGAGAGAGGACCAACCGGTGACATGATGCCACAAGCACGTTGGTGGAACGCTGTTATCGCGAGCAGTCGGCCTAGGACGTGGGAGCAACTGACTACCTCCGCGGGGCTAGGGACGTCAGGAGGTAGAATATTCACACGTCTGACGGCTGTTGAGTCGGTAGTCCACCGGCCGGCTTCTGACAGAACATTGCGTCGCAGCATGGCGACCGGTCCACCCGGTAGTAAGGTTCTCACCGAGGACAATGTCTTCATCAATCTCCGGAAAATGGAATATGCGGTGCGCGGTCCTCTCCTTATACGTGCCCTCGAGATTGAGAAAGAACTGCAGAAGGTAAGGTATAGAAGTGCGACGAGAGGTAGCTGACCACTATCGGTAGCCAGTTCCCATCGCTTAACCCTGCAATGCTTCATTAAAGTCTTTTGTTACCTCAACAGGCTACTGATTTTAGATCCCTGATTACAGGTATCGTAAAATAATTCTACATGAAACGGTTCTTTAATCTTTTGGAACATTTCAACTTTGTAACCTTACAGTTTTTTATGACCTCAGCTGGACGTTGGTTGTGGACATTGTATTACAAAATAGTTGCATTGTCTGTAGCTTTTTTTTTTGGGCACTTCAATTTTATAACGTTAAACTATTAGGGTCTTTCATCACCAAACAGGATACTAATTTTAGTTACTCATAGTGTTGAAAATTATCAACTGTAAATGAAAAGATACTTCCACTTTTATTCAACATTTAAATTCCATAACTAAAGTATTAGGTCTTTCATTACTCTAACAGGATACAGATTTTAGTCACTGTATTAGAAAAGAAAAAGGTTCTTTAACTTTTTTGAATATTTGAATTTTATAACCTTTAATTATACATACTTGAAAGTATTTTAGTGAAATTTTGCAGAATCTTTTTACATGTTTAAATTGTATGAAAATCACACCAAATCTAAACAATCCCAATATGATATGTTCCAAAACTATTAGTGTGCCATTCCAGAGTTACTTCGCGTTACGTGCTGTTGTATACTAGTAGACAGAATAGTATTTGTGATTTGGTGGGTTCTTTTATTTTTCTGCGCATGGATATGGCGTGATTAAATAAGGAAAACATAGATAATTTTGAGAATAGAATATGTACTGAGGTAGTGATAGATATTTCTTGATGGTTATATATGGAGGTTATGTTTCGATTTTTAAACATTATGAGATATATATAGTATATATGCATATTCGTAACATATGGTGTATATCATTTGGAAGTTTTCCGTTTCTTTTTTCTTAGGTTGATAACGATAAAAGAACGTTAGATAATATCAGATAACATATGAAAGAAAATAAATTGTGATTAAACGCAATTTAAAGAAGTTAACTCAGTATATTTTGACATGGCTTTTTAGGAAATATACTGCTGTCTTTTTAAATATAAATTTAGTGGTACATAAACTTTTTAATATTTTTCATTAAATACAATGCTTTTATCCATTTAAAAAATTTACTAAAACTAGGGAACTAGATCAAAATATACGTAGAAATTTTGTTTTTAAATAATGGAAATTAAATAAAAATGTATAAGTTTGATTGATTCTGAATGATGTTGAAACCACCTGTCGCTGTGGATTAATTCAAAGTAAAAGCAACTAAAAATAGTGTTTCAATTGGCGTCAATTAGCATAAACTGTATAAACATATCCTGAAATGACAAGTATTGTTACTTGCACGACAAAATTCTTCAATAACTTCGAAATAAAATTCCATGAATTCGAATTATTTCTAACATTATAACATTACATATTTACATATTGTAGCTTTGCTTTGATAACGGCTTAACTCAAAAAATGTAAGCATCAAAGGAGTGGCATTTTAAAATTTTACAAAGGTATCTTCGCGAGTCATTTCAACAACATTGTAAAGCTGATTTAACACAAGATATGCCATTATTCGTAAAAGTACTGCAATCTCCTACTTGTAGCATCACAAAACAATCGAAGATGAATCAGTGTTGTAATACTGAACCCATCTTGATAGTGGCATAAGTAATAATTGTGCTCTCTAACGCAAAACTGATGGAATTATAAATATAACGTTTTACATGATAAGAATAAAAATAGGACGGAAACCTCCTATTCGATAAAACCAAATTTGGAATTTTTTTTATTGCGCCGCTATCAAAGAAAACCAATCGATATATACTACATTTATAACACAGGAAAAACGAAGATAATTTACATTATGAACCAACAATTAAAGCTATGAGTGTAGGAATGGCGTATACTATAAACATACTTATAAAACATAACGTATACTTTATTCAATATTTATAGCAAAATAATAAATATAGAAATATTGTATGCATTTATTGTACACAATTGTATTATATACAATTATTAAATATTATATTTACGATTCCCAAATTTCAAGTCGCTTAAGAACTGTGAATTTTTCAATTTATTGTGATAAATCGTCACTGAAAACAGTTTCGTTGATGCATCCAATAGGACAGATGTTACGGACAAGTGGCTGTATCCAAAACGAGCTTAGTAACAGGAGCCGTTTAAGTAGCCTGTTGTTTGACCATGCAATTTGATACCATAAACTGTGAAAAAAGATATAAACATATTGTGCGCATGTAACAGCCTTCGTCTGGCTACCATAGCTTGTGTTACGTGTGTTCTGTTACATGTTACCTTATATGGAAGCTCACAATATTATTCCAACTTTCTAGTACATTCTTATTATGCACAAAATTTCGTATATTGTATAACAATAGACATGAAAATTTATATATTAACATTTCAATAAAAGAATCAAAATTTTGAATGTTTTATGAATCTTAAACGTTCAAATGTTTTTAATATTCAAGTTCAAGTGATTATGAATGACTAATGACTAATATTTATGAATGGTCTAAGCATTATGTCGTATATGTATGCTTTGTTTATGAATAATGTATATATCTCTATGGAAAAACATAATTTTTCACGATATTGAATTCGTTTTGAAAAATGCGATACGTGACTTTTGTGATAAATAGTTCGCAATGCTACCTTGGATTTGTGGAATTACTGTGAGTCACGAAGAGGGAGTAGTGCCAACGAAAGTGTTTAATGTACGTCATAGTTTAGATTATAGTTGTAAGTGAAACGATTGCCCAATTTCCTCAATGCTATTATCGGACCATAAAAACCTTAACAAAAAACTCCAAAAAAAAAAATAACGAAATTACGAAATTTTTATTTTTGAGGGAAAATTTTACTATTTGAAAATTTACGAGTAAAATTTATAAAAAGAAGTGGATCATAAATTGAATTAAATACTGATTACACTGCAATTGAGCTTTATCAGAATTAGAATTTCACTTGTCTTAGATTCAGTACCATCTTTTATACTTGATTGTATACACATACACATGTGGTTATTGTTCTGTATGTGTGTTATGAATCACGCTGTATTGCGTAATTGTTTGCTTATTCGATTGAGCTGAATTACTTTAAAGCTAAGCAATATGTGGGTAAGGCAAAAATATTAAAAAAAATATATCCTTCACATGAAGTGAAAGAATGGTTTATTTATGATCTAATAAAAGCTGGAAGTATCCCGGAAAATCCGATATTCGAGCTCATGATAAGTATTCACCTTGCTAGATCGACAGACTAAATATAATTTATAATAAAAACAATGAGATATGTATTGTAAACTTACTCCAATTTTACAAGCGTTATAGTTGTTATCACTTATATATCGTAAACTCTATAAATAGAAAAGAGAGGCACCATATTTAAAAAAATATGATTTTAGTAAAATCCCAAATAAAAGAATTATAGTGATTTAAAGATATTAATATTATAAAAAGATGGAAATGTGATGCTCACATTGTGTAACACAAATATGTTATTAGTTAATGTCTAATATAATATTAAAAAAAAAACAGAATTCTATAATATAATTTAAAAGTATTTAATGTAAATATGTTACATTATTTACATAAGCACTATTTTAATTATATCCAAATTTATACACAAATATTAGTAAATAATAAAATACACTATATTAGTAAATATAAAAATATAGTAAAATTAAATATATCAATACGCTATTTTTTTCAGGGAGCTAAAAAACCGTTCAAGGAGGTGATAAAAGCGAACGTGGGGGATGCACACGCCATGGGACAACAGCCCATCACCTTCTTGAGACAAGTACTGACCTTGACGGTGTCGCCGAGCCTTCTCGATGATCCTGGCTATCCCGAGGATGTGAAGGAACGAGCCAAGACCATATTGTGCCAGTGTAAAGGAGGCAGCGTTGGCTCGTATTCTGAATCGGCAGGAATCGAGATCATCCGGAAACATGTTGCTCAATACATTCAAGATCGTGATGGAATTCCCTCTGATTACCATAACATCATCCTCTCGAACGGCGCCTCGGACGGAATCAAAGTGTGCAGATTATTTCTCTTGTATTATATCGTTAAGCACTATAGAAGCGATACAACAAGGTCGTAAATTAAAACGTTAAGCAATAACAATGATTTTATTATCTTGTAATATTATGGTATTTCAAAATTATGAGTCAGATTAGCAAGCTTTAACGATGATAACAAACATTTAGACAAGCTAATTTTGAACATTTGTAAATGAGTAGTATATCACATATTTTTAAAACCTTATTGCTGAACAAAAAAGCAGAATTGAATGAAGAAGTTGCATTCCGTTTAATGATCTTATAGTTCTGAAACATCAATATTATTCCAAATGATTAAAGATCACATATTCTAATTCAATACAATATCTACACTTCATAAGAACAAGTTTTGAAGAAGCATTCAGAATTCATTAACAAATATTCAAACTAAAAGTCCTGATTATTCTGTGATTTTCAGCTTGATATATGAATAATCCATGTTATTGTTGCATTTATGTTACAGTCTTTCTTGAAACTGTTCAATGAGAAACTAGATGGCAAACCATCTGGAGTGATGATCCCAATCCCACAGTACCCTTTATACTCTGCCACTTTGGCTGAATTTGGCTTGTCTCAAATTGGTTACTATCTGAACGAGGAGAACAAGTGGGGATTGGATATTTCTGAATTAGATAGAGCATTAAACGAGTCAAGGAGGACGTGTAATCCTCGTGTGCTAGTCGTAATAAATCCTGGTAATCCAACTGGGCAAGTTCTTACTCGAACTAATATCGAGGACGTCATCAGATTTGCGTATAAAAACCGTTTATTCCTATTGGCTGATGAAGTTTATCAGGATAATGTTTATGATAAGGACAGTGCTTTTCACTCGTTCAAGAAGGTAATGATGGAGATGGGAGAACCTTACTGTAAAATGGAGCTGGCTTCCTTCATGTCTGTGTCCAAAGGTATATTCTAATTTGAGATCAAGTTTATGTTCTATTTCAATAGCTAGTTATAAGTATTTATTACTTTCCAAATGGAATGTTTAATATATTTAACAAGTGTAGTACTTCAAATTTAAATAAAAATTAAATTGGGAAGTAGTATCTAAGACTCCTAAGAGTTGATCTTATTAAACTATCGAATATTATTTGGGAGTTCTTATGTTATAGGAGTAGATACTAATTCTTTTATGTATGTTACAGGTTATATGGGAGAATGTGGAATCCGCGGCGGGTACGGGGAAATTATCAACATGGATCCCAAAGTAATGGCAATACTGTTAAAGTCGATCTCAGCAATGTTGTGTCCTACTGTTCTTGGTCAGGTAGTAATGGATGTTGTGGTGAATCCTCCAAAACCAAACGAGCCATCCTACAAATTGTTTCAAAAGGAAAAGGAGGAAACCTTACGCTCTTTAGCAGAAAGATCTCAATTAGTGGTTGATACATTGAATAGCATTCCAGGTTTTAAGGTACTTTCTAAAAATTTATTATAAGAGATGTATATGTGTCAGACATCATTTATTAGCACTCAATCATTAATTAGATTCCAATCTTTTACAGGTTAATCCAGCTATGGGTGCAATGTATGTATTCCCACGAATCGATTTACCACAAAGAGCCATAAAAGCAGCAGAAAAGGAAGGTCAACAGCCTGATGTCTTTTATGCCTTCAAACTCTTGGAGTCCACCGGAATATGCGTGATACCAGGTTCCGGTTTTGGACAGCGACCTGGAACATATCACTTCAGGACGACAATCTTGCCGCAGAAGGAGAAAATAAATACAATGCTCGAGAATCTGAGACAGTTCCATATTAGGTTCCTCGAAGAGTACAAATAATGATGCTATGGGATTTTTATGCATTTTATTTCATCCTGGAAGTGTCAGGGTTATAATATAGAGACCAGTATTACATTTCCATGAAATTTTCACGAATTTATTCGAAAGAATGGTCAAATGTACATTACTTTGCATTCTGAAGTGAGAAAATATTATAAAGGGTATTTTTGAAATTATATTAGATCCGCTATCGATCTGGCACAAAAGGGATTATATGTATGATTTTATGTAAATGTAATATCATATGGATGGATTTCACAATTCATCGAATACTTGTAAATATAGTGTGAATTTATCATTACGTTTAAGAGATTGTATGATATACCAATCGATGGGTTTCTTTTATCAGAATCATTGGAACGTATGGTGGGTGTTTGTACGTGTACATCATAATAATTCGCAGATAACAAACAAACGTGGTTTTTTTTAATATTCATGACGATA
The DNA here is from genome assembly GCF_040668555.2 of Bombus flavifrons. Classification (NCBI taxonomy): domain Eukaryota; kingdom Metazoa; phylum Arthropoda; class Insecta; order Hymenoptera; family Apidae; genus Bombus; species Bombus flavifrons. The sequence goes on along the minus strand of NC_138457.1, from coordinate 7,980,407 downwards.
TTATCAGGTTATATTGCAATTTATATTTGAATAAATTATGATTATCGATTTGTCTGAAGAAATAAACTATATATATGAATATAAAATATATATATGAATGCGAAGATGATTCTCGCGTCTCTACCATGTACAAATCACGTGCATTCAATGAAATTCACCCACCAGAAAAGACTTATGTGTTCACATTTGTACAAGATCCTCGATGTTAATAAAAAATCACATGCACTTCAATTAAAACGTGAAAAACATTTAATAACCATGATCACTACATTCAACGTATAACTGCAATCTATTATGAATTGATAGCAACACGCTTTTGGACACCATTAGTACAATAAACATGTAAGCAAAACACTGGAGTTGTCTAATTCGTGCGTAATAAGTAAAAATGACTTCAAGGACCGCATCGAAGATCTTGATCGGATAAAAAGTTACTTAATATTAAAATTCTAAAAGAGTCTAGAATTATCAGGTGTTCACTCATATATTCTATAAACGGAGATATGGTATAACTGATTGTATGCTCTTTTTACTGAGTGTACCTGTTGTCCAAATAATTCGTACCTCGGAACGAAAGTTTAATGTAATCTAAAGGAGATTTTGGACAATGAAACTTATCGGAAAAATCAGTTTTTCGAAGAGGAAACGGAAAGAGCTAAGAAGTAAAGCTATCATTGTACTCTATACACAATAATCGACTGATTATTATTAAAAGAAATACTTTATTGAGAGCTTTTGCCATTAACAAATTGGCAAATCTCTACGAAATTGGACGTTACATAACTGAAGTTACATAACTGAATAAAGAGTACAAGTTCTACAGATCAATGGCGAGCCTCTCAATTTCTTCTGCGAAAAATCTCATATCAGCCTTAGTGAGTCCAGAATTCTGCAAAACGAGCCTGAAAAAGTTAGGTAATTCGCGTAGAGGCTGATACGTGATCAGCATTGAGCCCTTCTTCACCATTCGCTCCTTTACATCCGGTCCGATTTTCTCAAGGGCTTTCAACAGTTCTCCGTCTTGCAAGTGGCGTTTGGAGGGCGGCACGTACCAGAAGCAGACGTTGGTGCACTCGGGCTCAAGCATCAGTTTGAAGCCTTCTCTGTGTCTTATATAATCTGTGAAGTACCGCGCCAATTCGAACACTCGATCTACATGTTTCTCCAAGCCATGAGTGCCTTTTGCTTTCCACATGAACCAGAATTTCATCACGTCTGCCCTACGACCGCATTGAACGTGTTTGTCCCCACTGTCGAAAGAAGAATCATAAAATTTGTCTGGTTGGAAGAGATAACTAGCTTTTGAGCTATGTGCTGCTTGCAGGAGATCCTCATGGCGCAGTAACAATGTTGAACATTGTTGCGGAGCAGCCAACAATTTGTGTGGATTCCAAGTAACAGAATCTGCCAGTTCTACACCATCCAGGAGATATCTGTGCTTTGTGGACATCAAGGCTCCTCCTCCCCACGCTGCATCCACGTGAAACCACAGATTGTACTTCTTACAAATGATAGCAATCTCTCTTAAGGGATCGAATGCACCTAGGACTGTAGTTCCTGCTGTAGCAGATACCATCAAGGGCACTGCACCTTCGTCAAGAGCTTTCTTGATCTGTGCTTCCAAATTCGTTATGCACATCTTTCCTCTGCTGTTAGTTTTCACTTCATACACATTACTAGTGCCTAATCCTAGGAAAGCACTAAGCTTTTTGACAGAATAGTGGGAATCTCTGGAAGTGAAAATTATTAACCTGCCAGCACTGGATAAGCCTAACTCCTTCAATTGAGGAAACCTGTGAATGACGATACATAAAAACGTAGGAATTTCAGGGATTCCAATTGATTAATCAAATTATAAAGAAATAAGAAGTACCTGTAGTGACGTGCCAGATTAATTGCATAACCATTGGCAATAGAACCACCAGGACAGAATATTCCTTCACCTTTACCATCTTTCCAGCCAACTATCTTCCTCATTTCACGCAATATCTCCTCTTCCATTAAAGAGAACACTGGAGAAACTTCATAGGTGTAAACTGAAGGGTTCAAGGCGTCTGTTAACCATTGTCCAAGAAGGCCATATGGATCTACGCTGGAATATAATTGGTTTATGAATCGAGGATGACCTGTTTTTACACTGTACTTGATCACGTTGCGGGCGAGGGTGAAAAGCTTCTCATGGGAGGATCCTTGGTCAGACAGCTTTAAGTCAATGGCTGATTGAAGAGCTGCTGGTTTCATCCATTCCACTACTTTGTTTTTTCTTGAAGTTCCCTGAAAGGTAATTGGAAACTTCTATTATATAAGCCAATAGGATAGAGAATTTTAATTTAGAAATCTTCGTGCATTAGTGTGGGAGCTAGCTTTTCCTTTTTTGCGTTGCAGTTTTTTTTTTTTTCTTATATTTTATAATTTAACTTGGAAGTAGAGTAACATGAATGCAACTTGCGGCACAATTCTTCGTCCATGAATTGACAGAGCAGATCATTAACAAACGAAGAAAAACAGTCGCATAAATAACGTTTGACTCACGTTTTCACAACTAGGAAAGATTAGTTTTATAATAAATCAGTGACAATCGTTGCTCATGGATGCATTTGAATATTAAGTTTTCTTTAATTAAACTGAGCAATTACATACATCGGATAGAAATTTAAATATACTTGGAGGAAATGATTATCTTCATTTCACTGTATTCAAATTATGTAAAAAGAATTATGACAACAATGAACATACGTTTGATTTAATAACGTTTGATTCAATTTCAAGAATTAAGAAAGTAAAAAATAGAAAGAAGTAGATTATGGTTTACAAAATGTGAGAACTGTTTATTGAGATAGGGATCAAAGTGAAGTAAAGAAATTTTTAATGACGGTAATGTACTTGAAGCGTAAAGATAATTGGATACTTCAAAGTGAATGGCTTTGAAAGAATAAGAAGTGATTGGAAGCGTTTGTGTGTAACATAAATTATTGTACCGAGTCACTGAGAACCACGCTTTTTGCTTAGTTTTACTTCGGCGAATGACTATAAATCTTCTTTAACGATATTTTATGTTTAATACGATGCTTCTTTAAATTATTTAAATTGACGGGAAATAAAATTCTTATAAAAATATCAAAGAAATTGTCTAAATTATAATTTAGAATTTATATTAGTGGTGAAAAAAAATTAATTATAAAAATTGGCGAGAAATATTAATCTTAACAATATATTTGAATTTGTATACCTTAAAAAATATAATATTTTTATATATAATGTATAAATATGCAATTGTTTATAATTTAGATTGAATTCATATGAGTGACTAAAAGTTATTGCTCAAGGAAAGTATAAGAAATTGTTCTGTCTCATAAGGAAAATATAACGTATATTCCAATTTATCTCAAGTCAATAAACTTCAGTCGAAATGTCAATGCAATTTGTGCGTCACGAACGCAATTTTCCTTGTAGTTTCCCTGGTCGTTTCTTACGCCATACTTTTCATATTTTCAGATTCATGAGAATACATATGTATATCAATATACATATGTTAGTATTGAAATAGAAAAGAAATTGTTTCTTCCATACAAATGGAAAGAAAATCCTTCAAATATTCAATTTAGAGATTAATTAAAATAAAATATGAAGTCGTTATGGTGTTCTTAAATGTAAATTTGAATTCACTATATTGCACAATTATCTCTTTATCATAACTATCTCTTCACTTTAAAAGCCCATTTGTTCGCTTTAATAACTGTCAATATACATCCATATTCTTCTAACAATAGATTTTAACAATGAATTTACCTCAAAAACTGCTTCTTCCAGGAGCAGATCAATGAAACTTCTCATAAACTTCTCATGGACCTCTCTCACCGGAAGACTCCTGTAGTTACAATCTTCTTTGGATTCCCCGTTGACAATAGAATTTGGACAATCATTTTGACAATCTTCTTCATCATCACCAGAAGATGGACGAGCAAGATCGCTCTGTAAACTGTTGTCACAGCCTTTTCTCAAGAAATTATCTCCTATTTGGGGCGGAGACACGCTCACAGTTCCCTCGTTAGCCGGCATAGTTACGTATCGAAGTTTTTCTCAATCTGTTCCGCGTGGTGCTCCTACAGTTTCCTTTATACTAATGTCTACTGACCAAGGACAAGATCGTTGCGCGTTAACTACCTTCGGCTGCATTTGCTTCACCGAGATTCGCGGGACTGGTTCTCCTTTCCTGCCTCTTTTTCTGATGAATATCGCGACCAGGGCCTTGATGAATTGGGAAACTATCCTTTGTTCTATATCGCTGTTTCGACTAATCCAGTAAATAAAGCGTCGAGTTAAAGGGAAAATTTTCATTCAAATGTATCATCGGCAATGCGATGAGATACATTTGAATGTAAATTGAGATCTTAATTCAGCTGTTTAGTTGTGTTTAACTTTCTCCAGTTATCGATTATTATTTTTTTTCTTGAGGTAAATTTTTGCGTCAAATCCGTAAGCATTCTTCTTGTGCACTCGTCTCAATTAATTAGAAAATTATAGTAATATTAATATTCATAGATGATTTTCGTCCTTGAAAGTATTCTTGGATTAATTCAAGAAGGAAAGAACAAGAAAAATAAATATTTAAATTAGATACTATAACAACGTTTTTTTAATAACTTCACTAATGACTTATACAGAAAAAAAACTATTTATTTTTAATATTTGTTATTTTAACACGTTTTCTTCTCATTCTTTTTAAGGGTAATGAGAAAGATCGAGATTGTTTCGAGCTATTGATGCTCGTTACCGGTAATGGTAATAGCTGGTGTTTTTGGTGGAGCTATGCATTATTTAAGCTGGATTCTATTACATAATTTTATTACGTCCAATAATAAGTTACATATATGCAAATGCAGTCACCAATAATTTTTATCCTTAATACGTAATTGAATGATATTCAATCTCTTCTAGAAACTTTGACGCACTACAAATATTCTGAGAAGAAACTGGATGCTTAGAGCCAGTTGCAAATATTCTTCAATGCTAATCAATCAAAATTGCTTATCACTGATTATGTAATGAAAATGAACAAAAATTGAAAATTATTGAACATGTAGATGATACAATGATCGATAATGATTATATATACTCCAATAATGTGATAAAAACAAAATACTTGGGTCGTGTATGCATAAATGAATATGCATGCCGGGGATTGCGAATGTATCATTTACGTATCACGTGTATGGTGTCAAGTATCATTGGGATGAGACTTTCTTAAATTACAACCACCAATCAGTACCAAACTTCGATCACAAAAACATTCCTTATAAATTATCAACAACACTATTCATAATTTGTAATAGTAAAACTCATTGGTTTTTGTGTTTGATGAAAAAAATAAATTTCTAAAAATAATTTATTTATAATCGAGCATTGACTATCCTGTTTAACGAATAATACTCGACACTTATCTATGGATATATGTATGTTTTTGTGAGTTACACAATGTTTACACAATAGATTTTAAGTTTGAAAAAACTTTCCATGAGTGTAGATTTTCCACTGCCTACAACTTTTAAATACCGCTAATTACCTGTATCAAATATTTTTGGTGATCTAATAATTCATTTTAAAAATTGTTAACAATGATAATTTTAATAACAACTTCATTTTTTTGTACAAATATGTTTTTAGACAAGCTAAACATGTTTGTTTGTTTATAGATGAATCATTAATAGCTTTCAATATTAGAAAAATATTTCATATTTTCAGGTACATATTTAGTGTTCCAGTACGTAGGTTCGCATAACAGAGCATATTATTCTTTTCGTTTGAATCTAATCAGCATAATATTAGGAAAATCTTCCTTTGAAAGTCAGATCTGGACCAATCTAACAAGTAGAAATGATATTTATAATAGCTTAAAATGGTTCCAATACAGTTAAATACTGTTTTATTTTTATAAATATAAATTGTAATGCGAGTGATTAATAAGTTTCATTATACACTTACATATCTTTTATGAAATTGATTGCATTTAGGAAAAAGACTTGCTGACATTTCCTTTGAGATTCAAACGTATTTTTAAAAACATGTTACGTATAATTTTGCATCAGGAGACTGTTTTACAGCGACATAAGGCACAAACTTCATTGAATTTATTTTTCATAAAATATATAAGCTTTGATAAGTTATTTTAAAAAGTATTTTAAAATACTTTGTATGTTAATTCTATGTAGATACTAGGTATAGAAGAATTTCAATGAAATCTGTTTGAGATAGCTTTTTTTGTCATTAGAAACATATTCTAAGTACATGGTATAGAACTATTTCACAGTATCCATTGCTTCTTTTATCGCCTGATAAGAATATACATACCTAGAAGCTATGGTATATCTACATTTTGAAATATGCAATTATATAAATAGATACAGATATAAACTCTTTCATTATCCAGTATAGTAATAAAGTAACATATGTTGTAGTAAAATGCAACAATATTAATCAGAACCCTCTGCATAAAGTTTACAAAATAGCGCAAGCTCCACTTAAATTGTCTTAAGTCAACAAAGTCTTAAATGTGTAGAGGAACCCCTTAATTGTATGTCAATATTTTACAAACTTGTGTTTCCCACAATTAACTAAGTTACCAATTATTGTATACATCCCTGATCATTGGAACACTACTTTCCGTTATAATGTTAGTTTAAATATATAATTACGTGGATGCACAGTACTAGTAAAAAATTAATTTTTTGGTTAATTAATTAACCACTAATTCCATGGTTTGCTCATACACTTCCATATCTATACAATAATTGCATAAGAATTAAGACTGTAATATGTAACACATTAACCAAAATAGGCACCACAATTAGAACAACGTCGAGTTTTTAATAGTAAGCAGCATATTATCCCTAATGGGAAGAACAGGATTGCACATAGTAGTCCCAGACATGTAAAATCATCTTCCATTACACCCACCTATGTTGTAAAATCTGACCTTAGTCCCTACTTTTCATCTCAAATAATTGAATACCAAATATATGAGAAGGAAATTAAGATCTGTTTATTAAAAATTACTTACTCTGCATGCAGGACATCCTCCAACTAAAATTATTTCTGGCATAAGTATAGTGGTTGATTGTGTAGAACCATAGGAAGGTACATAATTGTGATTATTAGTTCCACTTGCGCTAGGATAGTACCCTGCTGGTGGAGGCCATGAAGTAGACCCTGTGCATTGTGTTGCATTGTAACCTGGATGTGGTTGCCATGAAGAATTAGCTATATAAGACATATCCCATGTCAATTTCTGTTATTACTTCTAAATATAACATTTTTTGTACCAAACAAAAAACAATCATTTAATACAACAAGATATTGAAAATTAATTTATTCTTTTGCATTACTATTCAACCAATTTAGATTATTAGCATTGAACATGAATTACAGTATGACAGTATAGTCAAAGTATTGTTAAATGAGAGAGTAATGACATCAGAAATTATCTCTTCCATTTTTGTATAAAAATATCTCGCAATATTAATAACACTATAACATTAATAATATATATACTTTTTCAAACTATTTTTTCAAATTTTAATAATGATAATCATAAACGAACGAACCTAAATTATTTACTTTTTAAAACTTCGTAATAATCTTCGTATGATGCGAAATATAAAAATTATTAATATAAAATTAATAGTTTAATAATTCAAGCTTTAAATGTAATAATTAGACTTAATAGCAGTTCACATTAATTTTAGACAGCAAAATAATACAAAACAATAAAATTTCAATTTTGTTGCTCACTTATTGGCGCAGTGGCTGCTGCGTAAGACGGAGGTTTATCGTTCCCTGTAGTCAGCGGTTGCTTTTCCATCGTTTAATAATTGAACTAATGGCTTTTATGAGCAATTCGTACAATAAATTGACGTAATTAGATAATTATCATCGGTACAATTTTTTTTTGACAGCTAGCACCTGTATTAGCCCAAGATCTGACGCGGTTCCAAAACAAATAGTGTATTACTATTTCCGCCCGAGAGAACCACTTAAGATTTCACTTTTATTCTTCGATTAGAATACCAAGTTCTATTGGTTGACTGTTGGTGACGTCATTTCATTGTATTCGTTTTAATTTGGTACTCATTTCGAATTGCATGACTAACGTGTATCGCGTTTCCTTGCGGCTGTAAAATTGATTTACTTGTTTTTGTTCCAGCATGCCACAATAGCGAATTATACGTAAATAGTATAAGTAATTGGTGGAATAGCAGAGTGTGTAATATTAGAATTAAGAAATTTTCATTTTGAATTAAAAATTTTCCATTTTATCTTTCGCACGAGAATTAAATGTAATTAAGGTGGTCATAATGGTTGTTTAGATAATATAAAAATTTCCGTTTTTATTATTGAAGCGAAGTTTTTAAATAGCTCCATATAAAATATTAATTATTTGATTTTTAAGTTATTTAAGAATCATTAAATATTTTTAGTTATTTATTTGGATAGCTGTTTTCGCTGTTGATTTGATTAAGTTATACAAAGTATGTGTTAGAATTAAGAAATCATAGTTATAAAACAAAAATAAAAAATTCCCGAATACTACATGCATTTATATATATTTTAAATGTACTTACATGATGTATTAATTAAATTATTTTATAATACATAAATTTTGTTTAATTTATTAGTCGTCTAGAAAGTTGTACATTTGGCGCGTCTGTGGTAGAATAAAATATTTCCTTTAGTCAGTCACAAATTTAAACTTTGAAAAATAGTGCAGCTGAACTTAAAGTAATATATCTTTTATTACAAAGAAAAAATCTATATCTTAATTAATATCAGTAACAAATATAAAATTACGAAACTTGCAAAATTCAATCAGTCATTTAATTTTTCCGCCACTAGTTAACACAGTATCGTCTATAGCAGGCGATATTCACAAGCCTTTATCATTTTTTAAACTCCCGTGATATAGAAAATCATTTAGAACAAATAATTACTATTATAATATACAATTACTACTATAATAATACATACTTTTAATAAACGACTTATATACTAAAATTTCTTTATTTGGACGAGTAAAAAAGTGTAAGGGAAATCTAAAAAAATTTAAAGAAAAATTTAAACAATTCATATATTAAAACTTCTGTACTTTAATAACCACAGAAATGTAAGAGGAATCTAGCAAAATTTCAAACAAAATTTAAATAATTCATATATTAAAACTTTTGTATTTTAATAAATAATAAATAATATATATACCAAATAATAATATATATATAATGTATAATAATATAAATAATAATATATACCAAAATTTTAAGCCCGGTATGTACGGTATTTATATAGTGATTCCTAGATTGCTCATAAGTAACTAGTAGGTGTATGCACGTGTGTGTATGTGTGTGGAGGGCGCCACTTGAGCCTCCTTCGTCGTTTCAGCCTGTCTCTTGTGTGGTTTCTCCGCTGTTTCGAAAGTTTGCTGTCATTTTTCGGAGTTTCGTCATCGTTTCACATGATTTCGTGAAAAATGGATTGAAACGTAATCTCAAGGCGAAACTCATTTGAAATATCGTTGTTCCACCTACTTGTTGTTGGTAAAGCTCCTAATCGATACGCGTTTCATCGACAGTGTCGCAGAGGTTTCCGCGGACGACTTCTGCCTCCAGAAGGTGGTGCAAAACGATGTACGAGGAACCAGTACGCAAATCACGGTGGTAAAGATGCGAGACTTCGATCGAGTCGCGTGTGCTCCCGTGCCAGCGTAGCAGAGGAATCAGCGCGGCCCGGCGACGATGCGAGATAACTCCAAAGAGATGTTCATTATCAGAGCTTTGGAAAAGATCCTGGCTGACCGGGATGTCAAACGGTCGCACCTCTCTCAGCTCAGAAAATCCTGCGAGACTGCACTTGGTAATTTCATTAATTGTCAACTTATCCTGTGTGATAACACTAATATGTGTAATCGAAGAAGTTCCTTGAGAGTTATGCATACAACACAAAACTATTATAGCAAATGCTTAAAATTGTGATACTCTACTGCAAAGTATTATAAATGATTATATTGTGTGATTTATAATTGGAATTAGTTTAATATTTTAATCCATTATTCTCTGAATGTTCTAATAAGATCTTGGTTATATAGGGATTGATGGAAGATTCTCCTTCAGAATAGGACATTAAATTCTTTAGTTTAGGGTTTTAAAATTGACTGGTAAAATTGCATTTCTTGGTCTTCATAGAAACATCTAATTAGATTAATTCGATGATTTAATATATTGCATTAGCTTCAATTTTTCTTTTTATTCAGTAATATATAGATATTAAGTAACATAATTATATTGTATGTTATTCAGTTCTTGGACTTTGACATTTGATGTACATGTGTTGTAATATTAAATATATACATATATCCATATGAAAATAGGAATCAATATGTATATGTATTGTCTGTCATATTTCTGTCTATTTTTAATTAGTTGTTACTATACAAAGTTGCTTGATTTTCTTCAAGTTTTTTAGAAATACAGACTAAAAATAATTTTGCATTATATTTTCAAAGAAATATTAAAATCAATTTATAACTTTAAATATATATTGTTTTTCAGATAACTTGAGAAATGAAATCAAAGAAGGCTCAGGCACTCAATTGTCAACCGCTTTGCCACAGCCTCGGAGTGATTCATATGTTATCTCTGCAGAAAAGTATTTTCTGCCCTTTGAATTGGCCTGTCAAAGCAAGTCACCAAGAATCGTGGTCACTGCTCTGGATTGTCTGCAAAAGTTAATTGCCTATGGACATCTTACAGGAAATGTACCTGATTCTACAGAGCCAAATAAGCTGCTCATTGTACGCATTGTTGAAACAATATGTGGATGTTTCATGGGGCCACAGACGGACGAAGGAGTCCAATTGCAGATTATAAAAGCCCTTCTCACAGTTATGACCAGTCAACATGTGGAAGTTCATGAGGGTACTGTGTTGCTCACCATACGCACAGTATACAGTGTTTATCTGGCCTCAAGAAATCTGGTTAATCAAACTACAGCTCGAGCTACGCTCACCCAGATGATTAATGTTATTTTTGCACGTATGGAAACGCAGGCAGTAAGTTTACTAACTAATTGGCATAAAATTGCATTACTGAAACTTACATAAAAGAATGTTAAGGAATATTTTCTGCTTTCCTAGGAAGAAGAGACCGTCCGGAACGAGGTAGATCAAACCGAAACCACCAATGTAAACTCCACTAATTGCACTTCTGGAGAGCTTGAAACCGAAACAGTAAACCACGAAGAACCATCAGTGGAGAGCAGTCAAGAATCACAGTTAATAGTGAGAGGAATTTTAGAGGATGTAGTAAATTCTATTATTCCCGAAGATTCGACGAATATAACTACTGTAACGTCAGAGGAGGCTAGCTTAGATCAAGTGCCTATAGATGAGAATTCCGACGAGGCCGTTGCAGAGAGCGATAATATGGTCAGGGCGAAGTTCACTCATGTGCTACAGAAGGACGCTTTCTTGGTTTTCAGAGCACTTTGCAAACTTTCCATGAAACCACTTCCTGATGGCACTCCAGATCCCAAGTATGTGTAAAAAGTCTTTTTATTAAATGTTTTAATGCAGAAAATTATTTTTAAGTTAACTCAGAATTTTTTTTGAGATACTTTCTAACATTTTTGTATCTCATATAAATCAAGTAAAACCTAATTGGTTTTTTGATTTAACCATTTAAAGTTGTGATATTGGAATATTTGTTATTTCATGTATCACAATTTCACAAATAGAAAAAGAGTATGTCACTTTCCTAATAATCATACAAGTTGGTATCTCAAAGTTTGGCATCTTATGAAATTTTTGTGGTATACTCTCTTTAGGTCCCACCAGCTCAGGTCGAAGATCCTTTCCTTACAATTGCTTCTGGGTATCCTGCAAAATGCTGGACCAGTATTGCGTTCCAATGAAATGTTTGTCATAGCCATAAAACAGTACCTCTGTGTAGCACTCTCGAAAAACGGTGTCTCTTCCGTTCCCGAGGTGTTTGAATTATCTCTAGCATTGTTTCTCGCACTGCTGGCTCGCTTCAAAGTGCACTTAAAAATGCAGATAGAGGTTTTCTTCAAGGAGATTTTTATGAATATCCTCGAGACTTCTAGCAGTTCTTTTGAACACAAATGGATGGTGATTCACGCTTTGACTCGTATTTGTGCGGATGCACAGAGTGTCGTGGATATCTATGTGAACTACGACTGTGACTTATCAGCTGCGAATCTGTTTGAAAGGTTGGAAAACAATAATTACCTGTAAATCTATAAAACGAATGAATATTTTATATTTCGTATTATTATATTTTTATAGAGAGATTAAATTAGTTATATTCTATATTTTTACAGGCTTGTTAATGACTTATCAAAGATAGCACAAGGTAGACAAGCACTAGAATTAGGTGCATCACCCAATCAAGAGAAATCAATGAGGATCAGAGGTCTTGAATGTTTAGTATCCATCTTGAAGTGTATGGTTGAGTGGAGCAGAGATCTGTATGTGAACCCTAGTGTTCCAGCTGATCAGCAATTCCCATCTGAGCCCCCTGATCCTCCAGTGGAACCTCCCCTGCCTCGTTATGGAAGTGCTGGTAGTCTATCCTCAGCAAACTCTAGTTTAGTAGGAAACAAGGAGATCCCGGATTCTCCTGAACAATATGAGGTCCAGAAACAACAAAAAGAAGTGTGGGAGACTGGCATCGATATGTATGGATTACAATTCATTTTTTAGTTCCTTTGTCTTGTTCTGATATTTAAAGCATCAGGTTGTCTCAAAACAAAATTCTTTTATCTTTTACTTGAACAATTGATTTGTGTCAAATAGTTGACTCAACATCGTATGTTATTATATCGTATAATTCCTTTTACGTTTATTATATGGAATTATATGGAGATGTGTTAAATTAGACATATTACGAAAATTTATAATTATAGCCAAGTTATGAACAGCCTTTTAATTTAACTAGGTACAAATCGGTCATAAAATGTTGAATGTAAGTTAAATTGCAGAAGGATAATAGGACTACCTGGTATTTTAAATCACTGTAATGACACTTAGGAAATGGCAGAGTTGCAAAGAGACATGTATTTTATTAATTAAATTGGTATTTTTACCTCTAGTTTTAATCGAAAGCCAAGCAAGGGAGTACAATATCTTCAAGAACAAAGTCTTCTAGGTAATTCGTCTGAAGATGTTGCCCGTTGGCTTCATATGGACGAGCGACTCGATAAGACCGCGATCGGCGATTTTCTCGGCGACCATAATCACAATCAGGTGATGTACAGCTATATTGATCAAATGAATTTTGCCGACCGCGATTTAGTTACAGCCCTTAGATACTTTCTCGAGGGCTTTCGGTTGCCTGGGGAGGCGCAGAAGATTGATCGATTAATGGAGAAGTTTGCTAGTCGATACTGTGAATGTAATCCAAAGTAAGTATCCTTTAAATTTCAGTATTATATGATATCATATTATCATATTTTTTCATATTTCTTCCGTGTTATCTTCTTGTACATAATATTATATAATTTTAACATTTTTTTTTTCATAAATTAATTCATCTTTTATATTACCAGTAATGGGTTATTCACAAGTGCGGACACCGCATATGTATTGGGCTTTTCGATCATTATGTTGACTACCGATCTACACTCGCCTCAAGTGAAAAATAAAATGACCAAAGAGCAATATATCAAGCTAAACCGACGCATTAGTGATAACGAGGATCTCCCTGAAGAGTACTTATCGAAAATTTATGACGAAATTGCCGGTAACGAAATTAAGATGAAATCCAATCCTAATCGACCTGGCAAGCAAGGTAAATAGAAATTGAACTAATTAAGTAGATTGTTATATAATTAATAATTTTAAATATGCTTGGTGTTACAGTGATATCTAGCGAAAAGAAACGACGGCTTTTATGGAACATGGAGATGGAAGTAATCTCGACAGCAGCGAAAAATCTAATGGAATCTGTCAGTCACGTTCAAGCACCGTTCACCACGGCTAAACACCTGGAACACGTTCGACCTATGTTTAAAATGGCGTGGACACCATTTTTAGCCGCATTCAGTGTCGGTCTTCAAGACTGCGATGATCCAGAAATTGCTTCCCTTTGTCTAGATGGTATTAGATGCGCAATACGCATTGCTTGCATATTTCATATGACGGTAAGCGTTTCTGCGATATCAGCGAAATTTTAAACTACTATGATAGTCCTGTTTCGGCTAGTTTTATTCAGTTGGTTACTTTTACGTCCGAAGCTGTATGAACTGTAGAATATATAAGGTACATCATAAGCTTCAAATCACTCAAGATCTTTGTTGTAAATTGTATTTTTCTGTTTTAATTATAGTTAGAACGGGACGCGTATGTGCAAGCCTTAGCACGGTTTACTTTATTGACTGCGAATTCACCGATCACTGAAATGAAGGCGAAGAACATCGATACGATCAAAACTCTGATTACTGTAGCTCACACTGATGGTAATTATCTTGGCAGCTCTTGGTTGGATGTTGTTAAATGTATCTCTCAACTCGAGCTTGCCCAATTAATTGGAACTGGAGTCAGACCTCAGCTCTTGGGTCCACCTTCGAAGCCGCATTTCCCTTCACCATTAGTAAACTTCAACCTAACACATAACAACTTACATCAGAACAATAATTTGAATCTCAGTTCGTTGGACCGTAAGTATGTCATTGACATCTCATAAATTTTTCATGATACTGTAATGGTAGAAAAATGCACACATATTAAAGATAAAATCCTAGTCAACAAAAATTGTATTCTTTAACTTCTGTTTATTTTCTATCTATTTATTTTACATACTTCGTTTTTTTGTATGTTTTTTAGCAAGCGTAAAGGAATCGATAGGAGAGACAAGCTCTCAAAGCGTGGTGGTAGCTGTCGATCGAATATTCACCGGTTCCACTAGACTAGACGGTGACGCCATTGTAGAATTCGTGAAAGCTCTTTGTCAAGTCTCTCTGGAAGAATTATCTCACCCAACGCAGCCGCGGATGTTCTCTTTAACCAAGATCGTAGAAATTTCTTATTATAACATGGGACGTATCAGACTTCAGTGGTCCAGGATTTGGCAAGTGATAGGAGATCACTTTGACAGAGTTGGTTGCAGTCCTCGCCAGGATATCGCTTTTTTTGCAGTCGATTCTTTGAGACAACTTGCGACCAAGTTCATAGAGAAGGGAGAATTCGCTAATTTCCGGTTTCAAAAGGATTTCCTCAGACCGTTTGAGCATATCATGAAAAAGAATCGATCACCAGTGATTAGGGACATGGTGGTCCGTTGTGTTGCGCAAATTGTACACTCACAGGCTCCTAATATTCGATCAGGATGGAAAAATATATTCAGCGTGTTCCACCATGCAGCTAGCGACAGAGATGAAGCTGTTGTTGAGCTAGCATTTTCTATGACTGGGAAGATTATAAGTGAGTGTTTGGAGATCTGGTGATAGTTTTAATTGGTTTATTTTATATTTGGTATATATTTTCAGATGAATTGTATGCCGAAGATTTCAGTATCATGGTAGATTCCTTTCAAGACGCCGTAAAGTGCCTCAGTGAATTTGCTTGCAACGCCTCCTTCCCCGAGACGAGTATGGAGGCCATAAGATTGATACGTTCTTGCGCGTCATATATCGACGCCAATCCAAATCTCTTCGCGGAGGGCATGATGGATGATAGTGGAATGGCGTCTGAAGAAGATAGAGCTTGGGTAAAGATCTCATATTTTTTTTATATATCCCCAATTTTTTTCAAATCTTTGCAACTTGTCCACTAGGTACATTCGGTGAACTTTTTATTATAAAAAATTTACTACTCGAAGATTTTATTTATATAGGTTAGAGGATGGTTCCCGCTGTTGTTCGAGTTATCGTGTATAGTGAGTAGGTGTAAGTTGGACGTTCGAACACGAGCTCTGACCGTTCTTTTCGACGTCGTGAAAACACATGGAGCTTCTTTTAAACCCCATTGGTGGAAAGATCTCTTCCAAGTCCTGTTCAGAATCTTTGACAACATGAAACTTCCTGAACAACATACAGAGGTGCGTGAAAAAATTTATTTTTAACACTGCTGCTTTTTTTGGTCTGCATGATATATAAATTATCTTTGGCACTGATGCACTCCAAATAATGTACAATAATTCTTATAGTGAACATATGAGCATCCATGCTAATATTTCAGAAAGCAGAATGGATGACAACAACGTGTAACCACGCTCTGTACGCAATCGTCGACGTGTTCTCACAATTCTACGACACTTTGGGGCCTCTTCTACTAGAGCAGCTGTACTCTCAACTGCTTTGGTGCGTGCAACAGGACAACGAGCAGTTGGCACGTTCGGGAACCAACTGCTTAGAGAACTTGGTGATCAGCAATGGCATCAAGTTCGACGAGCAAACTTGGGAGAAGACCTGTAGTTGTGTCCTCGATATCTTCGAGAGCACCCTGCCATCCGCCTTACTCACTTGGAAACCTCAGTCGCCTAATAAGGAATCTGACCTAGATGTAATCACAGGAGATGCGGACAGCCATATGGGGATCCTCAAAAGAAGCAACAGCTCTCAAAGTTTAACAAACGGCGAGACCGCGAAAAACAAAGTTTTCTCCGCATTATTAATTAAATGTGTGGTGCAGTTGGAGCTGATTCAAACAATAGACAACATTGTGTTCTACCCAGCTACATCCAGGAAGGAGGACCAGGAGAATCTAGCATTGGCACAGGCGGACATGTTTAATGGAAAGTCCTCTGAATTGGGTGTAAGAGCTGGTGCAGACCAACAGAAGGAGGAACAGGGCATGTACTGTGCCCTGACTACTACGCATCTATTACAGTTAGTCGAATGTTTGTTGAAATCCCATAGATTCGCGAAGAGTTTCAATTCCAACCATGAACAACGGAATGCACTGTGGAAAGCTGGTTTCCGAGGCAACGTGAAACCAAATTTGCTTAAACAAGAAACACAGTCATTAGCCTGTGCATTGAGAATCCTATTTAAGATGTATAGTGATGAAGCTCACAGAGCTGACTGGAGCAAAGTGGAAACCAGGCTTGTTGAAGTGGCTTGTGAAGCACTGGAATATTTCTTGGCACTTTCCAACGAAGCTCACCGAGATGCTTGGACTCCGATATTATTGTTGCTTCTCACGAGAATCCTAAAGATGAGCGACAATCGGTTTGCAGTCCATGCATCTAGCTGTTACCCATTACTTTGTGAGGTTATGTGCTTTGATCTCAAACCGGAATTAAGGTCCGTGTTGCGGAGATTCTTCCTGAGAATTGGTCCGGTATTCAGGATCACACAGCAGTAGTAATGAGTCTTTATAAAGAGTGAGATTATACAATTTTTTGGTTTATTTTAAAGATTATAGAAGAAATTCTTGCAATTTGAATTGGTCGTAGTTCGTAAATATAGAAAATTCCATGGAGTTAAGTCTAAATTGCCTTTTTTAAATTATTAGGGTAGCAGATGAACAGTATCGTACAAGTTTCTATGCTACTATAAGAATTTGCATTTGAATACTTTATGTGGTATCTTCTTTTATCTTTAATTTGCAAGTAGCTATGACTTGTACTTCTTGCAAGAATTTCTCCTGCATATATCGTAATGCGAATTGAAATGAAATAGTTTAATTGAAATATTTTCTCTCAAGAAATAAAAGAAGAATTATTAAATACGGGAACTGTTCGATATTTAAGACAGGACGACAAAGTAAAATACGTTTTAGTAAAATCCTAAAGGCAAAGCATAATATGTATGTACTGTATATGTTCAGAACCTCCTTCGTATTTAACATATTCTTCATTTTTATAAGAAAGAGGAAACTTCGAGTGAGGAGTTTTGTAGTCCTGATACAATATGTGTGCAGAGTATTTAATAAATAGAGTATTTTCTGGATATAACATAATGTCTTATATGTGTTTGAAAAGAAGATACTGATAATAGTAGATTTATGTTTAAATAAATTGTTTATATTTAAATTCACATTTAATTATCTTATGCACCATTTCGATATAATTTTCTTAAATCTGAATTATTTTATTATAATTGAAAATTATATAAAACATTCCAAATTGTAAATTAATTGTTATTATTTAATTGAACAGGGTAGAAGGTGATTAACAAATGTTAATAGAGGAAGAAAATGTGTTTATAAAATTATAGGCTTAACACAATGTTATACAAATGGGGAATTTCTTTGCATACTTGGTATGAAATAGATTAGGAAAAAATTTCCTTATTACCAGGAAATGCGCTATTTATCAAATGTTTTGTATATTCAGTTATTGTAAACTGCATACAAAGTGTCTCCTGAAGTATACTGTATCATAGGAAGAAATAGATCTTTGAGTGAAAAATCAGATGATTTCTGATATTTTTATAGAATTGATTAGTAACTTTGTAACTCTTAAATAATTTAAAAATTGTATGACCAGATAGCCAAGTAGAATCCTTAATATCTTGTTTTTCACTTGGAAATCTTATTTACAGTAAATCTTTTAAGGCACTTCTTGTATATTTACACAAAATATTTAGGAAATGATGGTATAAGCAAGAAATGGCAGATACTTAATAAAAACTAAATCAAACGCATTCTCTCTGTTCAATGATGCCTCTTTATTTTCACAAGTGTCATAATGAAGATGAATAATACAGCCATATTGTCTTGATGTTTTATCAAGAGTAAAATGATGAGCACTGTTAAATTTCAAAGTATTAATTTTTCAATATTTGTGTCTGCATAAAATTAATTTAGCTTTCACTAATTTTTCCCTTTATCTGTTATTTTATGTTTTATTTACACTTAAAATAGGTGTGAATAATAAGGTATTAAAGGTATTAAGGTATTAAGGTATCAAAGGCGGTTGGATAAAAGGAATATAATGCAAAGAGGAACTCAAAAAAGAGTATTGTGCGTTATTTAGTTCATTTCTAGCTTGTACTACTATTTTCGAGATATACATATTATCTCTGTATAAAAATGCAATACGCCCATAGTCATCACTGAGTAGTCGTATAAATATAAACATCCATCGCGGATAGGTGTTCAGACAACGAGTGATAGTTATCTTGATAACTCGTTAGGGTCGATCGTTATACATAGAGTCACTTTAACGATAAGACATGAGAAATCCCGTGGACACACGTTGCATGTATATTCACATTGCATAGAAACTATTTATGCTTAAGTTAGAGTAATTATTTACATAATGCAGCCTTATTTAAATAAATTCTAGAGAAATGAGGTCGTTTTCTTTCTGCGTTACCTTGTCATTAGAAGGTCACTGCTAGTTTTTAGATATATTTCATTTATATTCATTTTATTAATAATTTAATCTTGTTTATACTTACATTAATACACTTATATTTACATAGAAACTTATACTTTTCTATTTTGGAAACTGTAACAATAAGTAACACCATGTGCCTTTAAAAAGAATAGTTGGGAATTGCTCCAAACCATTCTTGAATGAAAGCTAGAATATCATTAAGATTTGAATCCTGAGGGGCTTGGCGTGCAGTATTAATCAACTTTGTCCAGTCATCACGGTCTGCCACATGCTGAACCTTTACAGATAGCAATTCATCATTATACTTTGAAAAAGATTAAAAAAGAAATAAAATTCACTGATAGAATTTATAAAATACCTCTGCAAATTTAATGATTGAACCTCGAATGGGATACCCAGTCAAGATGCAAGCTTGAAGACTTCCAGAATCAACAGAGTGAGCAGTCAATGAACCTACATAGACTCCTCTGTGATCTGTGGGGAGAACCTGCTCCACTTTTTGATCCATAGATACAGCAAGAACCCATTCACGGACTTCTTCTCTCTGTTCTGCTGTTAAACTCAATGTCTCTGGCAGAGGAACCTCCACAGGGAAGTCTGTTACAGCTAAATCTTCAACATCCAACACAGTACTATCACCTTCTTCTATGCACTCCTCTAAATCCAGGAAATGGTTTAGAAAAACAAAGGCTTCACTGTTCTTCCCAGCTGTACGTGCTTCTATCCCTGCTTCATAGTAAGCTCTATCAGCAAGAAGAAGGTCAGTGTACCTCAGTAAAGTAATGGAAGCTTTTAAGACCAGCCCAGAAAGTACAGGATAATCACGACAACCACATTTCACTGCTGAATAATGAGTAGCTTTAAGTACTCTCTCAAATTTCGATTTTTGACTTGATTCTAATGATTTTAAATTCTTCCAGAGATCCAAGAGTACAGTTCTCAAGTGACTTAAGTATCTGTATTCATAATATGCCTGAAACAAAACAGTTTCCAGCTGACTATTTCTTTTTTACTAAGTTTATCAGTATGCTATTCTTACCTCTGAATTCAAAATGCTTTCAGACAACTGTAAGTAGAGATTAAAATTTTGCTGGATGGGAGGAGTACCATACTTAACATACAATTGCAAAGCATCTAGTGGAGCATTCCCTTTCAATAGTTGAACCGCTCTTTGTGCCACATATTTGTGCAAAACCTGAGTTCCTTGAATGCTTGCAGTCTCGAATACTTGGTTCCATTGACCTTTATTAGCCAGTATCTCAAGTCCTGCATCTGCATCTATTTCCACAAGTCTATCTATTTGTCCATCTCTCAGCATTGCTTCCTTATACTTCTCTTCCAGATAAGGTTCTATATCTGGTGCCAGTTCATTCACAATTCTCTTGGCCTTTTCCCACTCTCCAATTGAAGCCAATGAATCAATAGCATCTTTCAATTTGTCTGCCTGTAAGAATACCTAAAGGAAATAAGAAAGAAATTAAATTTGTGAAATTAAATCAATCTTTTATTTGTAAGATATCCAATGGTAAGGTGGCAACCTGAGCAGCAACAGCATATTCTCCAATAGCAAACAAACGCGAGCCAAGGTCTCCACCGACTTGAGCAACAGTTTCTGAATCAGCTTGATGAAGTAGAATGTCAGCAGCCTTGATAAGAGACGACCTGGGCGCTTGAGGATCTAAAATTAAGATATCGAGAGCAGCTCGCACTTCACCAACTTCTAACCATTTTCTGGCTTCTTCAAAAGCGTTTGCACCAGCAAGAGAGGCGCTTATTTGACCAAGTTCACGCCTGAGATTCGCTTGTTGACTCGGTAGGTATTCTCTGCAAACGCGTAGCGCCTCAGACCACATTCCTGCTTTCTGTAATATTCAAGAAGCATTTAAGAAATGAATCAATATACACATTATGTATTATCAAATACTCACCTTATAGTGTTCAATAATCATTTCAGGTTTATGGGCTCTCAATAGCAAAGTCTCAGCCAAGGAATAGTCCTGTGCTTCAACTGCTTCACTAGCCCTGGCAATGAGGACTTGAGCAACTGCATCTTGGTTAATTGATTGAGCTACATCTTCAGCAGCCTCCCAATCTCGAGTATGAATATACATCTGAACAGCCTCCATGGTTCTTCCAGCTTTAATAAATTCTTTCTCTGCTTCAGAGAAATGACCTGCATCTTCCAGTGCCATGGCGTGTCTATAGTGAACTTCTTTCATCTGATCAGTACTCCCATATTTGACAATTTCCAAAGCCCAATCGAACAAGTCAGCTTCACAAGCTAGCTGCAGACAGCCATCTAAGTAGTTCAGCCGCATAAGCAGCCTGGCTGCTAATTCTGGTGCCAATGTACGTGCCCATATTAAAGCTACCTATAAAGAAATCAGAATTTTTTAATTATATATGCATATAATATGCATATAATATGCATTTTATACACTTTTGCATTTTTTAATTTTCTATAAATGTATAAACGTTCACAATTTAAAGATAAGTGTTTAGTAATCGAGACCTGTTGGGCTGCATTATCTCCAGCATGCTGTTTCGCTACACGAAGAGCATCCTCCCACATGTTGGCTGTCCTATAAGCAGTCACCGCTCCTCTCCAATCACCAGCTGCAAGATAATGATCCTCAGCCTCACGAGGCTTGCTAGACTCATTCAATTCTCTGGCTAAATGCGCGTGAGTGGTCTCCAAAAGGTCTGGTCTATATTTTGCTACTAATCTAATCATATCTGCACGCCGACTAGCCTTTCTGTACATCGCTATAGCTGAATCATATTTGCCAATGGCAAGATATAATTCCTCTGCGTGTTTCAGGTCTCCTGTTTCACAGAGGATTGTAGCATGTTTTAACAGGACTTCGTTCGCTTCATCAGGAGTCATATACTCTTGAGCTACTTCATGAGCACGACTCCAGTTGCCATTTTGTACGTGAACATCAACTGCACGTCTGGCATCTCCGGATCGAATGAAAAGCCTTTCTGCCAAGTTCTTCTCGTGTATGGAAGCGAAATATTCAGCCAGTTTCTCGCACTGTTTCCTTATTGTGGGATCATCATCTTCGATCACCTTTTAAAAATACTAGTATTAACAAGTACTTTATTTTGAATATTGCATGTATATTGGGTATTTCCGCATATTTAGATCTTCCGTAATCTGTTAATTATAAAAAAATAGGCAAATGTGAAGAAATCTTTACCTGTATGATCTGTAGCCCTTTTCTCCACTGTCGTGCATTGATAGCAGCATCCAGAGCCAGAGCAGTTTCTCCTGCCTCTATAAAATGATTAATAGCTGCATCATAGTGCCCAGCAGAGGCCAAGTGTTTGCCCCATTCTCGTTCAAGGTCAACTACCGAAGTAGGATCCACTTTTCTAGCCAATTCCAATGCTCTTGCGAATACTCCAGCTTGAGAGTAGCATTTAATAGCTTCCAGAGGCTCTGATGTCTTTTCCAACAGTTCTCCAGCTAATTCCATTAAGTCCGTCGCTTTCAAGACTCTCACGATTTCATTAACAATGGACCTGTCCTCTAATAGATCTGGATTGGCCAAAACAAGTCTAGCTGCTCGACCAGGTCGATGAGCATCTAGGTATAGCTTGACTGCACGTCGAGGATTAGTGGGTTCCAAAATGGCAGCAGCTCTAGCTGTTTGGCCACTTTCGAGTAGCCAAGTCAGATGTCTATCTCTGAGCTCCTGGAGACCTGGCCAGCCTCTGTTTTGTGCTAAAATCAACGCATCTTCCCAGTGCCAATATTTTTGGTACATATCCAGAGCCTGGCCTAATTCATTTTGTTCCAAATAAATGGCTTCTGCAGTTTTTAATTCGCCATTTAGAATGGCTAACTTTGCCCAACAGTCAGGGCTCGAAAGTGGATCATGTCCAGTCTCTGCACGGTACTTTTCGCCGATTTCTATTATATTTTTTAAGAATCTAGAAGAGCAATGGAAAGCTTTTTATGGTAATTATTCAAATACTTTTGTAAGTCACTGTAATTGGCAAGAACAGACAGGAACAATGAAGAAACAGATATAAACCTGGAACAAGCTACATCCCCGAGAGCTGCGTAGCACCTGGCAGCTACCAATAACTGTCTAGCAGCCATTGCATTCCTGGCCACATTTTCCCACATGGCCTCCGCTTGAGGCCTATCTGCCAAATCCTCCAGGAATAATAAAGCTCTACCAAAATCATTGTCATGTAGCGCTGTGCCAAATTCGATCAGTGGTTCATCAAGCAGATAGGCCACCTTGCCTCCAGCCTCCTCCACCGTGACAGTAGTTCTTCCATCTTCTCTAGTAATGTCGATGGCGTCACCACGAACTGGAATTAATGTTGCCACTTCGGGATCATCAACGTTGTACCAGACTGCCAAGGTTTGTCCGGTTTGAGCTACTACTACATCACTGCCTAGTACCCAAGAAGCAAAACTGACTCCAGTCAGTAATAAAATTCTTCCACCTAGCTCGTCACTTAGCCATAGTCTAGATAAATAGCGAGAATTAAGAATATATTGAAATCTCGATAAGATTTATAAATGTTGGATGAAAGAGGAACTTCAGGGGTAGATTTTTTTAGTAATATAGATTCCATATTAATCGACAGAAGTTTACGTTATCGACTGTTGCACGTCAACAATGGATAACCAGTTCGGCTATAGATGTGAAAAAATTTAAGGGGCCATTCTTAAAATTAAAATAAGATAAAAATCAAGAATAAAAAAATTGCGTTTTCGACTTTCTTTTTTAATTATTGAAAATCAAACATTAACCGAAATATCCCTGTGAGCGAGTAAACCTCCTTACACGAACGAAAGTGGATCAGCCTAAGCAGCAAGGTGTACAGGATCCTCAAATTGAACGCTACATGGGCAGCAGGTTACCTCGTACAAGTTTTTTCACACCTGTAGCCAAAAACTCTGTATGTTTCTCCCAATCATTTTTTTATATCGTTCCGTAAAACACTAAGGACATTTCTGCATTTAGGGGGGACACAATACTTCAACTACAAGAATAGAAGAATACTGAAATACTGCATACTGAACGATTAAAAAAATCTCATGTAAATGAGCGAAATACTTCGTTACCTGGCTCTTTTGTCTCTAGATAGTAACCTGTGGCCTGTTTCGCTAAGTTCCAGCCAATCTACACGGACATCATGAGAAACCATTGTAACAGTAAGCCCAGTTACCAGGTCCATGATGCGAACAGTTCTTGGATCCAACAGATAAGCGAGTCTTTTATTATCCGGTGCTTCAGCAGCCTGTCTCTCATTGATCCTCACACTAACTACATGAGGATTTACTGCTTCTGTTCTTACTGAGCCTAATGCCTCATTGTTCCCATACTCAACTATGGTTAGCTCTCCTGAACAGAAGATTAGACACACTCTTGGATATTCAAAAAAGAATTTTTCACTGTTGCTTTTGTCTTCCCAAGAAATTTCACTGATAAGATTTAGTTCAATGTCAGCTAGAAGTAGAGTGTTAGCTGTGCGAGCTATCACATTATTGTCAGCTCGTCCTAGGACTTTGACATCCTCTATTTCATAGCCTGTTTGGGATCTGATAATTACTGGCCGATTGCCCTCTTGCAATGGACGAATCACTACTTGGCTGGGTCCAACGTAGGCCACTTCGTGACTTCCTCTGATTACTGTTCTCTTCAGGACTGTTTCGAATTGTTCTACTGCGCCGCAGAGGCTGCCTACAAGTAACCTGGAAAGTTAATAATACATAATTTTTATCTTTTTTATTCTGTATATACATATATTCTTTGCTTTTTATTCTCAAATATTTTTCTAAATTTTTTCTTCTTTATTTTTTATTTTCTAAATTCTCTCATATCTTCTATCATTTCAGGGTTATAATTTGGTCTAATTGCATGGAACATTTCATGTAGGCTGACCTGGAACCATCACGACGCCAGGATATCGCAGTGACTGTATAGAAATTAGGCAAAGATCGTGTATTTGCCTCTTCCCAAATGGAACGTCGAGGACTCCAATCCAAAATTCGTATTTTGTCCCAAGATCCGATAGCAACACTCTGTCCACTGGGACTACAGCAGGCCACAGCGATTTCTTTTTCATTCTCGCGACTGTAGTCGAAATTTTTCACTAACTTTCCACGCGAATCGTAAAATGACACTCGTCTGTCGCACCCTGCAGCCAGAATATGCGATTGTGTCCAAGCTAATGCGTATGCTGGTACTGTATGAGTACAGATACGTCCAGAAGGCTCGTGATTTCCATCGGTGGTTAAATGATACTTTATTATGCTACCGTCAGCGTGACTTGATAAGAAACCGGTTCCTCGTACACTGAAATTAAAGATAAGACGATGATTTTATTTAAATAAGATATATTATAAAGAAATTTCTAAAAGTATATGAGACGTTTATTAATTATTTAAATGAGGATCCACCTTGTCGATTTCATTAACTTTCAAATGTATTGTCAGGATCATGACATAACCTATACCAAGATAAAATGTAGCAAAAGTATTTTTATAAATATCCCGAAAACAAGTCGAGTGGCGATTATATGTATAGTAAAAAAACTGTTCGGAATATTGAAAATTATTGAAATTAGTTAGGTAGTCTCTCATTTGAATAATTACCAGATGTTTTAGAATGATGTACCAAGCAAGCAAGAAGTGGTAGTAGAGGTTGGCAATTATTTTGTGCCTAATAAGTACATGATCTTGTTTCAGTTTTTGACTGACCCTATTTAATGCGGCAAGCAACAAGGACAATAAAATATGCAATTTTTGTTTCAATACGGAGGAATTAATGAGAAAATAAAATATTGTGAAGATAGATTACTTGGAAGCCAACGCAATTGTGGTCGAATCAGCCGTGT
This sequence comes from Bombus flavifrons, assembly GCF_040668555.2. Taxonomy (NCBI): domain Eukaryota; kingdom Metazoa; phylum Arthropoda; class Insecta; order Hymenoptera; family Apidae; genus Bombus; species Bombus flavifrons. Next base: position 7,954,191 of record NC_138457.1, on the reverse strand, counting down.
AAAGTGTCTGAGCTTTCTGAGTCTTCACCAATGCAATGCGAACTTTGCCATCTACCAAACCAACAATAATTGGTCCCTCGGTCAGCCAAATTAGACAAGTGACAGGAGAACTTTGACGAAACTTGTTGCAAATCACTTTCTTCTCTCCCCTATATGAGAACAATATCTTTTAAAATGAATTTCGACAATTTGTTAAACTAATTCTTTCTATCATTTACCATTGTTCTCCAATTTTGTAAACGTAAACTATACAGTCAGTCTGGCCCACTGCTATTTTTGTCGAGTCTGGAGAAAAGGCAATACCCTTGACCACGTAACTCTTTTTACCAAACTAGAAAAGATGGGTAATCATTCATAAAGATACACACATCATTTAAATTTGAAGAATTTTTCATAATATTTCAATTATTGTTTTTTATAATATCTTTTTGAAACTTACACTAAAAAGAAAAATAACAAATTTATTATGTTTATTAACACTAAAAAAAAATTAAGAAATTGATGAAATATAAGAATTTACATAAAGTTAGACGAACAAAAGAAATAACAATGAATGTACAATTTTAAATTAAATTTTGAAACCGGTCATTTGACCGGGTCTAGTAAGATTAGTGTTAAGAAACAGGAGTAAAATAAAAAATACAAAATACGATATAAATACAATCAGTAGAGTACATTTACTTGTACTTTAATGTAATTATAAGAAAATTATTGTCGAATACCTTCGTACCTTCGACTCGACAGGTTTCGTGGAAAATTTGTCACGTTTCACGCAATTCTCGTCAAAAAGGTATATGGAACGATCAGAGGAAGCGACAGCCAGTTTTAGGCTGTTTGGTGACCAGCTTATACCCACCACTCTATTCTCGTATTCCTGTTTTATAAAATAATTTTTCAGAAATTTATCTAAAATATTTTTCCCTATTTTATATTTAATTATTACCTTAGTGCGATTTAATGTTTTTCATCTATTCTTTATTTTATTGTTTCTTCAAGTAGATTTTATTTTTTAATTTTTTGTTTTAATATTACCCTAATTCAGTTTGCTATTAACTTTGTATTATTTTAAAAATGTTATTTTTTTACTTTGTATTTTATTATTATTTTAGTTTAGTTTAATATTTTTCTAAACAGATTATATTTTCTAATTTTTTATTTTATTATTATTCTAGTTTAGCTTACTATTAACTTGTTATTATGTTATATTACTTTCCGACATTAATCCTAGTAAAGTTCGCAATAAATTTTACCATGTTTATCCTTACTTTCGTATTTAAATCAATTACATGTATTATTCGGAACGTCATTAAAATCATTAACTAATTCAAAGTATATGTACTTACATACGGTGGCGTAACATTGCCCAAATATTTCAGCAACATGGTTATTCCTTATCGCTTTTAACATCGATTGATTGCAGAGAATTCTCGAGAAAATTGTTTCTGTTTGTATACTTTCGCAGTCACGTTGGTTCATTTCGAGCGATATAAACGTGAGTTTCTGAGGCGCAATACCGCATGAGACGTTTTGTATACGTTCAAGTTGCCTAGCGACAACAACCTTTGAGGCTTGTCTAGGAGTGGAGGAAGTCAGGGAAATTGATAAGGTACGTCAAAAATTACCAACACATAATTCTTATTGAATTTACTTTAGTTTATTCAGAAGAGTATACATACATGATTAACGAGGAAGGAGAATCTATTCTCAAAAGTTAAATAATTTTGTGAAAATTAACTGACAAAATTATAATTCTGTATAATTAAATAAATTCTTAGGTCGGATGTTTCCAATAATTTGCAATTTCCACTGAATCTACACATGTACTTGAATTTATTCATACAATATATATGTAACTAATAAATTGTTTTTTCTATTATTAAATAATTTTTGGAAAATTAAATATCAAAATTGTAATTCCGTCTCATTAAGTTAATTTTTAGATTGGTTTCAAATGAAATAATTTATTTAAACAAACAAGCACGTCATTTATAATAATAAGAAATCGTACTATTTCTATAAATCTATCGATAATAAATAAATAGAGCCCGATGAGTGAGTAAAGTTTATTCAGTTGATTCGTTAAAAGCAATTGGCACGTTCCAACCAATTTCTTCGCAGTCCCACAAGAATAAAAACTCGAGGCCTTTCTCTCATTTACTTCTAAGCCGCTAAGATTGATCTACACATTCAACAAGTATTTAAATCCATTTATCACAAATCTCACGACATATCAAATCATCAATTATTTAAGAATTCAGAATATATTGTCTATGAACAAAACATGCTTTTTGTTCTCCTTTGTACAATAACAAGGAAAGATATCTGACTATTTAATTTATTAAAATATAAAAATAATGAAAAATCAAAATCTATATTTTCCTTTATCTTAGCTACTTTATTTATATTATTTTAATTTATTTGAATATATTATTTAAAAGAACTTAAAGGGACAAAAATTACAGAAGGGAAATCACTTATATCTTGTGGTATTTTTTAAGCACCAATGGCTAACTTTGACCCCACTTTTCTCATCTATGTTAAATTTTGAAAGATACATATGTAGGATGCCATAAAATTCAATTGTTTTACACTTTTAAAATTAACCAGTATTTAAATCACTTTCTATTAATTTTAAACCTAGATAACTTTCCTTATTAATGCAGACCATCAGGGTTCTTAACGAAAAACGATACCTCTCAATAAAACACATCCCTCATACCTAATCTAACTAAATGATATAAATATAATAGGAAACAAGGTTCCAAGTATCTCTATAAAGACTACGCAAGTGGAATATTAATGAATAATCAAGAGACTTGGCGAATTGAGTTTGCAAAAATTTCTGAAAGACGCATAGGATTTTGATGGATTCGATAATAAACACATTCACGATAGAGTTTCCAATCGTTTCAAGCATCGAACATAATAAGGTTTACGAGCTAACACGGTTAGATGCTAAGATTCGCGTCGAGTAATTCGTTCTTGAGAGGCTGAACTTGCACTGTCACGGAATTCTCATAGAAGCCACTGGATACCAATCGAACAGAAGTTACGCCGTACTCCACCAGCTCCCGATAATCTGAAAAACAATTAATAGGGTAATCATGCCGTCTACGTTTCTTTGAAAACTTTCCCAATTTTGACTATTTGACTCCAATCTTTTCTTCGACGTTTCCTTAGATAAAATAATAAAAAGTACATTTCATAGTATCTTGAGTTCTCCTGATTCAGATTCCTTGTTTTAGTGATAAAATAAAGCACCCAAAACGAAGACGGTAGTCAAACAGCTAAAATTGGGAAAAGTCAGTAAACTGAACAATTACTTGATTTGGAATTGATGTATACAGTGAAGAGTAAAGAAAAGTTTAAAGAATAAGAAGTACAAAAAACAACACAATTTTCGAAAAAAAGGTGTTATAATTGAGAAACACAATTCAATTGTGAATAAATATAATATAGACGACTGTTATCAACATGCTAAGAGACGTTCAACAATAAATAGGTTTATAGTTAGCTCATGTGTGGGTCGACACAAAGCTTCCGATTGAGATCGATATCAGTGCTAGGAGTTATTAATCGTATTACCTGGTTTAGAATCTATCCCGCAAATAGAATCAACTATCTGAACTTTGGACGTATCCAGGCCGTCGCTGCCTCCAATTATCACTTGATCGTGCGGACTGGTTTCATCGCACTAGAAATCAGTATTTAATTAGTATTTTCCAATTATAACATATACGCATATATGACATATAAACAATTACATAAAATAAAAGACCAAATTTAAGAAAACATAGATAAAGTATAAGTTTGGAAATTTTTACTACATTATACATTATACTAGGTTGTCCTATAAGTTCCTTTCGTTTTCTAAGGAAATAATAGATGCACAATAGTTTTTATTTTATATTATTTTATTACAATACAATATGTAATACAAAGTGAAATACATAATTCAATAAAATAATATAAAACAAAAAATGCATCTATTATATCCTAATAAAACGAAATAAATTTTTGGGACAACCTAATAATACTATGCAACTATATTGTCTATACTATTCTTGTTAGAATTTTGTGTCTTCCGCGATAATTATGTTCATAATATCTACTAAATCTTAAAATCTGCTATGTTAAGCATCGCTAGTGTGTTTTGTATATTTACATGAAGTATCTATAAGATATAGAAAACTACTAGTGAAGAAGGATAGTCGAAATGTTACGAACTTTTCGTAGAGTTCCGGTTTCAGTGGTACGAGTGGCTCCGAGGAAATTCGAAACCCCAACGCCGAGTGCGATCACATGTACAGTGCCTGGATAAAGTGCGACGTAGGTGCAGTTAATACGCCGTCCATAATTGCGCAGCGTGTACGGTTCGCCTACGCTCGCTGCCAAAACATTGCAAGCTGAAAAATTATCAAAAAATATTCCTTCTTACACCGTGTTAATAGGAAACTATTATTGAAAATTACAGTAAATTTTTATGTAATAATTTCTAATTTTTATAATTTAGATACCAGATATAGTAAATACTAAAATATATTGAATATAATAATACTTAAGCAAAAGTAACTCATCCAAAATGTCCTCTTTCAAATACTTAAAATTTTGATATATTGTGAAATACAATATTGATATTAAAAATAAGTTAGTATATTGAGAATTGTATTGCACCTTTATATAATAATTACAAGCAATACCTATTTCAATGTAAAGTAGAAAATGCAATTCTCAAATTTTTCATTGTATATGAAGAAGATCTCTAAATATTACAAGATTTAATTCTTACAAATTTACAAAATTATTAGCAATTTCTATAAATTTATATTTCAAAACCTAAAATTGAAATATTAGTCTTCTAAAATTTTCAGTTTTAAATTCATTCAAATTTCAAAGTCATTGTCTGCCATAAGACAAAATATCTGCAAGAAATAAAAAAAAAGTATTCAATTACTTCCAACTTCAAATTTCTGACTTTATATGAAAATAAATTGGTCGACGTTCGACTCACGTCTAGGATTTTTCAAAAATTTGGCGAACAGCGTGAACCCTTTCCCAGGCTTTGGTATTCTGTATCGGATAACCGCTGCGTTCTGTGAACTTGTGAAGCTCCTCTTCGCACCGATATTTTTACCACAGAATTCGCTGCTTCTCTGTTTCAGCGGCAATCGATGGTCCATTTCGCTAGGGAACACTTCACCGTTTAATTCCCAGCCATCGACGACCTGCACAATATAAAAATACATTCTGAATGGACTGTTGTCATTGCACAGTGATGCATTGGAAAAACGTATCTACTGGAGTGGATACATACGAGTAAAATACATGTTTCTGTATTCGAAAAAGTAGGCGAGGATTATCGGAGGGAAACTGAAACTGTAGTACTATACAATAACCTCCACTATATAAAATGCCCAGTAATAAATATACTCGAAAATGGAAAATTAAAGGATCACGTCTTTCAAGCTTCATTTCATAACTATGGATACTGAAAAATTGATCAAAATGCTCCTGATGACTGCACTATATAAAGTGTTCAACTTTGCAGGCATAGTTAATAAGTGCCTCTATGAGTCAAAATAAATTAAGAATGTATAATGACAAAATTAGGTTTGAGGTTTCGCTTGTTAGTTATTAATACTTAATGATCGAACACAATGCCCCTGACGCGCAGCAGACTTCTTTGCAAGATCATATGTAGGACAGCCTAAGCAAAGGAGCACAGATTATTATACGTAAGTGGTGAATATACATACATATACATATACTAATATTATACTTTGTAATTGTTATTTAAAATAAAAAGTTGTGAAATTTGTCTATATTTATAGCATTTGGAAGTGTGCAAGTGTTTCTTTATTCATGCGATAACCATAATTGTGTTCTTCTGAAATGTTATACGTATCTAATTATCACATCTAATATATATATCTAGTATATATAGATATTATAGATCGTATTATTAGTATGAAACATATAACACTACACTGTGTAATATCCTATACCTCGGTTTGTTTTCTAAATTTATTTTATTCTTTGAATTTTATCATATAATATTTAACCATCACATTTGCATCTTTAGGTCATAAATAATTAACATTATGTTGTATTTCCTCACCGAAATCAATCCACGGTGTTCACAAGGTATGTCAAAGGTGAGGAAGTTAATTTCCACTTTTTGATCCGGCCCAGCTAGGAAGAAAATTCCACAAACCTCGTCGTCGTCAGTTTTTGAGGTATATATGAAAGATCCTGGTTCTGCCGTAATAAACATACAGTCTGTAAAAGGATAAGGTAACCTTTGATTTGGAAACAAAGATTGAAATAAATATAAAACAAACTTCTTAATTCAAATTAACGGAAAGGAACCAAAACAGGGTTTATATAACTGTTAGATTCAGAAAATATTCATAATCTTGTTCATTCATTAATTCATTTGATAAATGCAAAAAAGATTATGTACCTGTGACAGGTTTAAAACGCGTATATGAACTTATTAATCCATTCTTCAAATCCTGTCGATAAAAATCCTTTGAAAAATGTTCTCCAGCAACCTGGAAAAAAGAATAATATTTTTTAGAAAAATTCTTCCTAAAAGATTGGATTCATTATTTTAAAAAATGTTTATCTATTTCAAAAGTTTCAGATAGGATTTATTTATTTGTTTAAAAAATTTGAAGCAGTAGAGATCCCATAAGTCTTCCCTTTGTCAATTTCTCCAACTGTATTTTTATCTAGTTGTCTGCCGTTCCATCAGAAATCTAAAAATTCAATAGCCGCTGAAATTGATTTTATTGAACGTGGGAATAAAAAACAATCAACAATGCAATTTTTGTTTCAATCTGGAAAAAGTAACTGGAAGAAGTTAAATGTTCAACCTTCATCTTTTAATTTTTAATTTATAAATAGATTTTCATATTTTCCAATTTAGATAGAGATGAAAAATAATATTTTAAAAATAAAAACTTCAGTAATACATATAAATATATGAGTTTGAATAAACAAACTTCCAATTACACCCTAAGCTACCATAAAAGCAGAGAAATATAAAGAAGAAACTCACACAAAGAAATACATTTTCTGTTAAAAGAAATGAGTCTTTGTTTCCTAACGAACGAAATGCTATTCAGAATCTCCTCTTAGCAGGATTTCTTTTGTAAGTTACGTTGCTGACGTTAAAATCCACATATAATAACATAGAAAAGAATATTTACGACCAATCGATGAATAACTGATATTTGAAGTAGACCAGGAGAAAATCTAACCCATCACGTGGTTGCCTCTGGAAATATCTTTATCGACAGGCGGATATTACAGCATGATTGTCATCGGTGTGACAATTACTATTGTTACCAGCCATCGACATTCCTCAGAAATGTAGGAAACTTGTTAGAAACTATGATCGAGTATAAAACATTCATCGATGTTAAAAAATATTACAAAAATATTACAAAAATTTAATTCATTAAAGCATAATGCAATCTTCCCTAAAATCTAAAAATATGTATGTTAAAAATAATGTTCTTTTCCTCTAAATTTTAACAAATAATTGTACCATTATTTTATAATATTCATTGATATCAACAAATATTTCGAAAATTCATTTCTTCTTAAGAAGACATAGTCTAAAATTTAGTTAACAATTTCTTATGTAAGATAATAACATCTTTTGAAGAATTATTTTGAAGAATATTTGGAAGATTGTACTCTGCCTTTTCTTAAATTTTAGTAGATAATTGTACAAATATTTTTAATTAACTTTTCAGGGTTTTATAAAAAAAGTTCGTGACAAGAAAAGAAAGATATACGAAGATATTTTCATAACTGGAAAAATAGAGGTTGATTGGTGGAGGGCATAGGAAGAAAAGCGAAATTGCTTTTCCTCAGTGACAATTTGTCGATCTCCGATGAATTGCAAGGAATGAAGTCTCGACTAAAGGAAGCATTAATGGATAGAGGGAATTATATTCCCTGAGGGACTGTTTCACGATTACTTCGCCGTGGTGTAGCTGGATAAAATTCAGTGAATTGACTAGCCGGTAGCCAATAACAAAGGAGCTGGCGGCCTTCGAACAAACTTTTTGTAATCTTAATCTCCCTTTGTATAAAACATCTCAGTGTACTGAAAAGAGTTTTCAATATTAGTGACGCAAATATCTGTATTGTTAAAACATATTATAACATAACTTGTAATACAAATGTTATAATATTTGTATTATAGAAAAATGAATATTATATTTTTTAATACATTGAATTAAAAAATAGAAAATTATGATATTAATATTAATTATTATATAAAACTATTATAATATAAATGTTATATCACAATACATATTTTTATCATAAGAAAAGAAATACAATGTTCTTTAATATAAGGAATCAAAGATTATTATAACATTGTAATTCTAATATCAATTATTCTATATAATGTCTTATAATATTAAATTTATCTTGGAAAATGTAGATTGTATAATCTCTTTTATTTCAGAAGAAATTTTTAATGGATTATGTAAGGGAAATATCAAATTTCACATCGAATCATTAAAGGAAAAGATGGAGTTGGATATACCGGAAACGTAATCGACAGTTGTGCAATCTATTTAGATTTACTCAATATGCTTTCTGAAGATTTAATACTATAATATGAATTTCAACGTCACAAGTAATAAAAGAAGGAAAATACAATTTATGACTGATGATTGATTAACATCAGAATGCTACGAATCTTTAATGTATCCCTAAATACTAGACTGATCATTTTACTGCATTTTATAAAAATTCACATTTATATTCATATTAGAATCATGTTAAATGTTAATCCTTTTACCAGTTTTTCTTTCAAATATCTCCCTTCATTTTCAAGCGGGATATTTTTACGATAAAAAAAAGTTATGGAATTGCGTATTTCGCATTCCACTTACTATTACATTTTACATTTAAAAATAGTGGCGGTGAAGGTTATGCCGAATGATTTGTGTAATGTTAACGGACAAATATTTAAGAGTCAAGGGTCACGAGAATAAATGGACCTTACGATATCCATAACATTCCAGGAGCCACGATAAACCTGGTAAACGGCAGTATTTGACCACGCGATTCTTTCAAAGAGTCGACACGTCAATTTCCTTTTTATTTCCAATCCCCGATAACTTACAGATTTTCGATTACGAGGGGATTCCCCAATGGGTTTGCTGAAACTTATCCATTCAACACTGATTTTCTGATTATTCAAATCGATATTCCTTCTTACTTTCATTAACACTTCGTTTGACCGCTCTTTTTTTATTGAAATATCTGTTCTTTCAATACTCTCAATATTAATTTTTTCTTATTATTACAACATGCTTTGATGTTCCAATTTGTTACACCCTGAAATGCCTTTATTTGTTTCTGATTTAATTACACAATTCCTTTTCTAGTTATGTTTTTTAATTTCTATTTTTCTTACTTAACATAATCCTTTTATCAGTAGAACTTTAGAACTCTTAAAATTCTTTCTTATATATTTTTTTAGAGTTCTACATTGAACTTATTTTGTTATTTAATTACAAAATTCTTTTTATTCTATTTTATTCTTATTATTTTACTGAAATTCTTTTTATGAATACTGTTTAACTTAATTATAAATTTTGTATCTGTTTATCTTTTTAATTATCATAATTTCTCCTTACCATAATAATCTCTTTACACTACTGGAAATTCTTAATTTCTTAGGAAGTTAGGATAGGGATTCACTCTTTTTTTCTATTGATATAGAAATTTTTTCCAATTCGAGTTTCATCCACAGTAAATCATGTTTCCGAAAGACATCACCAAGGGCGAAATCCTGGAGTGATAGATTACTTCCTATTCTACTGCCATTGGTCCGGAATGGACACTGTCTATAGAACTAGTAAAGTAACAGAGGGGCATGAACATTAGGAACTTCCAAAATCAAATAAAGTTAGTACTAACGGTTTTGTGGAAAGTCATCATTAGTGATAGTTGACTGATTCTACAGGATGAGGTAGTGTTCTATTCAACTTCCGGTATTCAGAGAGAGATCATTGCCTGAATGCATCGTAGTAGGTAGTAGAGGTCAAGCTTTGGTAGAACACACCATGCACTCGAAGGAATTGGAAGCGTAGAAAATTAATTGTTCATGAAAACATGCGAACATTCATCTTTTTATGAACATCGAGGATCAATGCTTAATCAGGTACAATACTCCCTGTCGACAAGTGTTTTGCAGTGTCTTCAATCTCGAATCGATTATGCTTTAATAAAATATATAAATTTGTATAGTAGGATAATTTCGATTAATATTTTTTTAAATAAAATGGTATATGGTATATTTAATAATATTTGATCATTTATAAATAGACTAAATTGCTTATATATGTAGCTAACAATTATAATTCGGAACCAAACTGTTCATAACCAAATTTCAACGAATCATAACGTATAATAATTATAACGCGAATTATAATATAAATTGTTCATATTTTCATATAACAAATTATATACTCTTGTATAGAGTATACTTTTATGTACTGCACTGTAGTTTGTACTTATATACAATTACTAGTATAAACTATTTATATGTGTACTTGTATATTGTACACTTGAATACAATATATACTTATATACAATTACTTCTAGATATAAACTTGCATATTTATATACAATACGTATAAGTAAATTACTATAGGTTGAGTATTGTAGATATATACTTATAACTGATACATACTTGCATAAGTAATAATTGTATTTCAAAACCAACTGGTCCATAACAAATTTTCATGTATTACCAAGTTGTTCGTAACAGAATGTGTAAGTAATAATTATAATTCGAAATTAAATCGTTTATGAGAAAATGTTCACGGATTACCAAATTATTTACAACAAAATTGAACGACAGTTCTGATTTTTCCATCATATTCTTGAAGTTAATAGTCTTTCCAGGAACCATTATTCTCGATCCTCGAAACACAACGATACACAAGCTCAATCGAGGGAGTCATTTAAAATATAATGCGTCACTGATCCTTTCGATTTTCGATACTCGTGCATGCATACGTAACCTAAATCACTCGATGACATAACCTTAAGCTGCTTCTTCTGCTTTATACTGTTCTTTATATAAGGGGAAGAGATATTTTATGCTTAAAAATTGACTACCGATATACGGGATACGTTGCGATATTCGGAACTTTTTGAGATTGCTATAATAAAATATAAAGCTCTTTATTGACCTGCGTGAGGTATCGAACTTAATGTGAATATGTGTCTATCCTAATGTGTTTATTTCTTATATCGAAGATGATCTTCGGTGAAAGAGAATATATATAGTATAGCAGATTTTTAATATAAATAATAAAGATATATGAAATTATTAGCACAGACCAAATTTTTCGGAAAATAAAGGTGAAATTTTAGGTAAGTCTTATAATCTTTAGTCTATCATCTAAGAAAGTTATACTCTACAAAATACAATCTTTTTTATTAAAGTCTTTTGTAAAATATGACTTTTATTCCTGAAATGGTAAAAAATATGGTACATCATAGATCATTACTGTTAAGCATCTATGCAATAAAAATAAATGGTACAAAATACATAATGGATTGCTTCCATTGAAACATAAAATTTAATTAAGATAAAATTGATACAAAAATTGATTCTGGAATCATTTTGACATAAAACCAAAAAAATAATAACTTTAGACAAATTCCGTTTCATACATAAGTTACATAATGAAATATAATTGTTTTAAACATTAAGATCGATATTATTCGATATCAATCGATATTTCCAACTGTTGCTTCTAATATGCATGTTTAAACTTTAAATTCAAAAGTTGTATTTTACAAAGAGATTAAGTAGAGAACAGTTTTTTAAAATTTTATACCAATTTGTAAAATCTGTGATCGATTTGCGATAAAATCGATATTTTTCAAATGTGTATTTTTCCAAGTTTATACAAATCTATGAAATACGAGTAGATTTATATTCATCATTATATATAATAACATCTTGTATTTCGAAAATGTGAATGATTTTAGTCGATGACGTGCCATTTGATAGATATCCCTTTTGTCAGGTGTTGTACGTCAGAATCGTTTTTCAAATCACGAAACATGACTCGATTACCATTGTTACACGTGAACCAGTCGCGTTGCTAGCGATTTACGATCGAGAAGTACATAATCGTGATACAAACAACGGAACAGCCGCGGTAAATATTTGCGATGACACGGATTTACCTTTTGCGACGAATATTATACCATGAACCAACTTCTTTCATGTAAATTGTACGAAATTCAGAACTAATTGTATTAAAATCGGAACTAATTCTTCCATTCTCTTTCTTTTTTTTATACACAAATGGATGATAATTATTAGATTGATGATATTTATGTACATACATATGTATATATCTCTATAAACATGATTAAAAGTATGGAATTTTAATGGAAAGTTGTATCCACCAAATATTATAGTAAGTATTCTATTTTGGATATTTTTTATACTTTTGTATATTATATACTTTGTATGCATTCTTGTTCCTTCAAATGAATACATTAAAATCTGTAGTTTAATTCTACTTACACTACTCTACACTACTATAGTATGTGCATAGTATATGTAGTGTATTCTACTTATATTATATTTTACTTTTCTTTTTTTATATTTTATATCAATCTTTTTCTAGGTCACTATATTGTTTCTAGCAGATAACTAGGTTATATTAGTATAGACGCAAGTGGTAAGGAAATCTAAGAAATATTTTGGACTAAGAATTATGTATTTTTACATAAATAGTAAATGAAGTTCAATAAATGTACACGCTTAGTAGCCATTGTATACACATAGAATTTAGACTTTTATTAGCTGAAGTTTACTGATGTATTGTAGCAGATATGTGCATTGTTTAGTAAATGAATACTAATTCACGAACTAACGATAGGTTATGTAAATATACATACTAGAAATAGTAAACATTTTTACATTTAGTCAACATCAATCAATAAAAGTATAAATTCATAGTTCAAATAAAATCGTGAGAATCGTACAGGAAGTTGCCAGATTAGTCAAGTACGAAACTAATTAATCACAAAAGTATACATTTTTATACTCTGTCAACATTTTTATTCTTTGACTAAATATAAATATCACTAAATCTTACGTAAATGCATATATTAATTGTAATCGAAATACAGAATTAAGAAAATATTAAATATGTTACTAGGTATTACTAGGTTAATCAGATAAAGAACCATTTCGATTTAAAAATTGAACTGGTACGAAAACAGAAGCATTTTCACGACATTTATTTCAGTATATTTCTTTGTATTTTCATACAAATGGCAAAACCGAATTGTCCTCGAACCACAATTTATTTGGATTAACAAGGTTTCTACCATTTTATCCATTTCCCCTGTTTTCACGTATTTTTATATTTTTCTACATTTCCGTTTCATTAGCAGCCGTGGAATTAAAAGGAGAACAATTGCAATATTTCTACGTTTATTTCATCTTTTTGTTTTTCGAGGATTACGATAGAAATTCAACACTTTATAACCTCGTTAGTTTGCGTTGTGCGTAAGTACGTTGCCACTCGATTTTTGCAAGTTACATGCTCATATTAAATTGCGTTTGCACTGACAACAAGCAATTGCACTTTGCAGGTCGCCAGAGTTGCCTGATAAGCCACCGAAACGCAGAAAAGATCACAGAACACATCCGCATTGGAATCCTCATTGGAACAAAGAATATGAAAAACTGAATGAATTAAGATGAAGTTAATAACGGCGAAAATTAATCACTAGACCGTGGATGTTTATAGAAATCCATATTTTTATAGTGGTTATAATTAATGAAGAGTTGGATGTTAGTATTGTAATAGTAATTAAAGAATTGAATGTTGATATCGTAACCGTAATTAGAGAATTGGAATTTAAATAGAAATTTATTGCTTATATGATGATTTTTAGAGATTACGTATTAATGTGTATTTTTGCGTCTTTAAATTTTTTACAAATGCAGGAAAATTTAATAAAACTATGATATTCTAAGGTAGTATAAATATTCTAAATGTAATACTTGAAGTACTCATGATAATATTTAGTGAGTGAAACAAACCTCTAGTTAGATTCTTCTTTTTTAATATTATTTATAGAAATACAAATTTATATTCAATCTATTAATCATATATCGAGAAACTCGAATCTTCAAATATACAAATATCTCCAAAAATCAGGAAAACCCTAACTCTTATCATTGTTACATTTCAGGTCTTTCCGGAAGTCAGTAACATACAGGTTCCGTTTCGTTTGGTTACGAAATGTGCTACGATATAAAGGGAAAACACTCGATATTTGAAGGTGATTCGTCATGAAGTTTCATTAAATCCGAGAGATTTAACAACGACATTCTTCTTCGTTAATCAGATTACCGGTCTCTGGTTTGCTTCACGGTGCGGAACGAAGTCAAATGGAATTGTCTTTGAAGATCAATGTGTAACACCTCGGTTCTATGGTCTTTGGAGACACCTCGACGGTATGGAACATGAGCTTTTTGTATTCTGAAACGGATCTTGAAGGGAAAGAAGTTCGTAAGAGCTGACGAACAAACTTTAATTGGAATCCTCTTGAACATTTAACATTTCCTATCTTATTGTTAAGCTTTCGACTTAAATGTAGTTTACTAGTCCCTGTGGGAATTCTGTAGAATAGACCCACGTGGAGGGTCTCTGCATGTTATTGTCCAATGAAAAATGAAAAGTTTCTTTATTTAATAAATAAACAGAAAGCAAAGATTGATATGCGCCATTGATTTTTTTTGTAAATCAATAAAAGGATTATATCAATAAGAACATATTATATAATAACATTATTCGAAAATAAAATAAATATTAAATTGAATATAGAACAATAAAATTTTTTTGGAACATTTACAGTTTTTCTTTGTCAGGTGACAAATATTGCATTTTCAGTAAACATTATATTAGAAAATTGTACCAGTCATGACAAAATTCTTGGTAATCGTTTATTATACATTATTATATATGTATATTCATTTTTATATATCTGATATTATATATTTGTTTATAGTATATGATTTAACAAACACAATCCAAATAATGATTAACACTATAATAACAAGTACATAATTTTATACTTGAATAATTACGAATATACGTACGATAAACGAGATGATTATACGAATTACGAATATGTACATATGTATGATATATGTACAAACTAGAATATCGAGTAAATAATGTGTTAATAATGTTAATTGCTTGTCATTACTAATTAATTAGTTTGTGGCATTGTTCATTGAATCTATGGTGCGACTATTGTGATGCTATTGATGGGACAATTTACAAATTTATTCAATGTATCTCTTTATTCTATTTATTATCAATAAATAATTAATAATATGATAATTATAAATTGTATTTAAGTTTTTATTTTTAACTGCATTTTTTTTCTTTCAGAAAGAATATGGGCGGAGAGCATTGATATGAAAGATGAACGATCGCCGTTATTTTGGAGTGGAAAGATTCACCTTTAGTTTTAATTAAACTGCTGGAAAACCGTATCGAAAGCTCCGACGAAAGCGGAGAGAAAGGGTTACTGAGACCTTACATGTGGTGTTTACTTTGTACTACTCGTGCAACTAATTGCCATGACAAAGGGAGGAAAATGTAACCCATCGTCGACCCGAGTAATGATCGATCAAAACTCCATTATTGACATTCTTTTGAGTAACGCGTGCAAGAACGATGGAAAACCAAATTAAAATCATTTGAATATGATTATCTTATTTTCTGAATGGATCAAAGAAATATAATATGTACACAAGTACATAGAAACAAATTGATTGCTTAGATACTGCAAAAATGTTAGGGGGAATTAATTGTTATTTTATAATGGTTATATTTATATACGGATAAAACTTGTCTGCTGTATACTCTATTTCTGGAATACAACGGAAATAGAAACAGTATGTTTAGATACTTTTACTTCTTTCAGACATCAATTATTTCAAAGCTTCTATATTTCACATCAAATTTATGCGCACATATTAGATGTTAAGTGGTATTATATTATAAATTTTTATGAAATATATTTTATAAAGATTGCAGAAGGAAAGTGATATATAAGTCATGTTTTCGTTCACTTTTTTTATAAGTAAGCAATTTTAGAATAATAAAACGATTTTATCTACATTTAAATTGTGTTTAAAATACAATTCTAAGTACAAAGAACATTTTTTGCTTCGTTCCTGCATTAAATTAGGAGACAAAAGTTTGCAAACGTTTGTTTTTACAAGATTTACGTCTCTGAACCTAACAAGTTATTCTCTTTCCAACTAATTAGATCTACCAAATGATATTTAATGTGATAAACATAAAAAAAGCGGCAAATATAGACTTATCATATCTTTATGTGCTCTTCATTTAAATATCAAGTGACATTAAAATCGTTCAAATCACGAAAATCAACTTTCCACGTTTTATCTCCTGTGATCTCATAAACGTTATTCAATAAAATAAAATATGATACATCGAGCTGTATACAATTTTCCAAATGTCCAATGCTCGTTATTCAAACCATCACAACATCTTCAAACAACATAAATCTCTTTACCTGTTGCTGATAGCGTTGATAATCGGCGTTTCCTTTGATTACAGCTGAAGCAGCGTTGAAAACTGCAACGAAGAGGAGCAGCCTCGCCAAACAATATACTGGCCCATTCAGAAACATGATTCCCCCGGTTGAATGCGAAGAAACCGGAAGTAAGTGTTGTTGAAAGAAGAATGGAATGGTTTGAAGATGATTCGTTGACGTTTTGAAAAGTCGTGTCTTTTGTCACTGGTTCGTATTGTTGTAACGTACGGGGGGAAAACTCGTGGAGCTAGCGTCAGGACAAACTGGAGATTGTGTGGCGTCGCGACGCGCGGCGTCCCTCTTATAGCCGCTAGTCCAGCCCGCGATTCGTCCACGCTGCGCATCCCCAAACGCTTGCAACTGCCGACGATAACGCTGATAAAACAGCCTACGTTCGCCTGCACACCTTTCTCCGGTGAGTCGAAGACCTTCTGTGTTCGTTAGAGGAGGCTGGATTATAAAACAGAATGATAAAGGCTATATAATTAGAAGAGAGGAAAGTATTTTGAATAAGGATATTTGGAAGATGGAATTTTCGAGACTGATAGGAGAGAGAAAGTTGCAAGAAATATTATTTGGGAAATAGAATTTTGGAAATTGAAATATAATAGGATAAGAAAATGAAAACGGAGAGATATATTAGAAACATGAGATGTGAGATTACAGTATACTAGTACACTAAGTAATATAAGATGTATAAATGAAATTTAGATTGATTGGGGTTAGTTGAGATTAATAAATAAATTTATATGTATATAGTTCTAAAAATGGTTATCTGTAAAGATAGGGAGGAAATATGTAATTGCTATATTTATATGTATGTGGGATGTTATTCTCGAGAACTTCTTGAAATCGGCGAAGGAGATTAATTGTTTGAAGAATTGAAAGCAAGAAAAAAATTGTTGATAATTAAGTGGTAGAGTATTTGAATTTTTATAAGACATTTTTACAAAATTTTGTATAACAAGAAACCTTTTCGATAAAAGATTTTGTTTAAATAGGAAGAAATAAATTTATTTAAAATGTCCACTTGATTATTGTAATTGCGAGATAACGTTTTTAAGAACTTGAGAGCTTAATAAACGGTTTAAGTTGATTAATTCTTTGACTTGTTAGTTTTATTGAGCCAATGATCAAGATCTAAATTTCTCGCTCTTTCTCTTTCATTACTTCGTTAGGGCGAGTTCAGTGAACGCAATAAAGTGTATCTCCATTATAAGTGTACACTAAAAAAACGTGGTATCTCCGGTTATTGAGCTTTTCTTTCCAACAAAAAGAACATAAAACAAAATTAAGAAGATAGAGATGCGCAATGCATAAAACTATTTAGAGATAGACGCATAGATATAGAAAGTAATATAAACTACAATAAGCCAATATTGCAGCAGATTTATGCAAATATATTTATGCAAATCTATAATTTTATAAATATGAAAAGACCTTAAATTATAAATGAATCTTGTTTAAAAAATGTTATACATTTTTACATATAATTCTGTGTATTTTTGTATTTTCAAATGTTCCATAAATGCATAAAAATCCGTAGTCTACCAATTTAAAATTGTTTAAGATTAACCAGGGGTTACCGACATCAAAGCTCATGTATCACGGTCCACTAATAGAGTAAATCAATTTTTCTATCGTTACTGAGAAACAAAATCAATAGCTTAAAAAGAAGAACTAAAATTAATATTGAAAAGGAATATTTATAGAAATTTATATTATCAACGGGACTACTATTTTAAGAACTGTCTATTATAAATCACGGTCAATGTCCTTTTGAATAAAATGTCGCTTTTATCTATTTACAGGAATAAATAATTATGGAGGTTACAACATTGAGAATCTGCAATACCATTGATTAGAGAAAAATGGCATGAAAAATTCAAGCTCATTAACTCTCAGGTATGTAAATCAAAGAAAGACTTTCGTTCTATAATGATGTCTCTAAGGAAATAATATCTGAAGAAAAAAGCTTTCAGGCAAAAAAAAATCCATTTTATATCTTTTACTTTCAAGAAATTATTTAAATGTTTTTTCAGCTTTTTAATAACAAAAAATATTGCTTTAGTTTGCTAAGATGTCTAATTACATTGTCAAAAAAAATAACACTTATGGGACTGAAACATAAATAGGATTCTTTGACTGAACTTAATGAAGTTCTTCTCAGTTACTGTGTGTGGGTTAAATTAATGATTTTATCTTTGAGAAAGACATGAATGCAACTCACACGAGTGTCTAGAGTCTAGAAGATAACAAGGGAAAAGTATAATGTCGTGGTTGCAGTTTAAAACAGAAGGACACTCGTATTACTGATTATGTTATGTATGTCACATTTGCACAAACTATAGAATTTAAAGGACGAACATAGTAAGTGACTTTCCATTTTCACATAGTGCATAAAATTATTACTTAATATTATGTTTAGAACTTTGAATTTCTTTTATCAAAAGTAGAATGTGAGAGCTTTTATTAATAATGGAGTAAAATGAATCCTGAATGTTTACATTAATATATTAATTTATGGAGCTTTTTGAAAAAACTCTACTTATCCTACTAATTACTTTTATTTATATTTATCATATTTGGACTCTAGATCTTGTTTTATTTGTATTTTTAACAATAATAGTTTCAATTTTTTCGGCAAATATGCTTCATTCATTATTACGCTGTAACCATATTACGAAGTATCGCAGCCAATGTATGAATGGTTGCTCGACGATAGGCACCCAAACCTTTCTTCTTTAAAGCTCTATTATCACCGATTAAACTGAGATCAAACATGAAAATGTGAAATTACATTAATTTATGATTAAAATACATTAATTTGTAACTTCTGATTTCTAATAATAATAATATTAGTTCAATTGTGCAAGAGAACCCAGTAACTTATATTTATAATTAATATTAAATTTAACATTAAGTAATTTATATTCATAAGAAACTTCTCTCCTTCTAAGCGTTTGCACTTATGATACTGTCCTACAGAATACAATAAAAGAATTAACACAATGTTCTTTTACTTCTCCGAAGAAGAAAGAAAATTGTTTAACGCTTAATAAGTAAAGTGCAATGGATATTGGCCTCCTGCAGGAGAAAAACAACGATCTCTTAGTATCGCCAACTGTGAGAAAGATGAATATATGCCGAATGTACAATATGGTAGTTTATACGTTTCATCCCCCTTGGGACCAAGATCAATCAAGACCACTGGCCGTGATGTTTATCTGAGCTAGTAATTGCCATAAACTGTACCAATGATTGCGGCTTGCCTATATTTTTGGAAAAAACACCAGACCTTCCTAACTAATTACGTTTACCTTTCGATTTCGAATATTTGTTGTGCCTTTTATATTTCATTATTCCTTTTATATTTTCAAATGCTTGGACTTCTTTAGTATATTTATATTCCTGTTCTGTGGAATTTCTTTCTTGAAAATTTTGGAGATTTTATCTTGTATTATTATATTTAGCACGTTGCTTATTTGGATTCTTCAGTTGGTTTGGTCATCAAATCTCCTCTCTAAAATACAATTAATAATATTAAAGAAAAATGTTTTCCCCTAATCTTTTTATATTCTATGCTTCTATATTCTATATTCTACATCCCACCTAATTCTGTCATCCTTAATTACTCTCTTATTTTTCACGAAAAAATGTTTCAGACAAAAGTTGTATGGTATCCAGAAAAACGTACTGTGTTTTTACGTATATCATCTTGCGATGACCTTGAAACGTCCAGTAAAGGTGACATTAAAATTTTTAAATAGATGCCTCCATATTTCATTACTTATTCTTGTAGCTAATATTTAAAAATTTTCAAAACACTATTAACTCCTGCCTTTTGTACTATCCGTGATCGAGATATGAACTTTAAAATTCACCATATCCGATGTTCACCATGAGTACACATAAAGGTGTTTTTAATAATGCCACTACTGATATACCCGATATATACTGATATTCCGCGCAGTCATTTTTAGATAATTCCTTGTATCGGTCTGTCGAATTTCAATGTCAAAAAACACAAGTTTGTAGCGTTTTGAAATGTAATGAAAATGGAAGCATCCATGTAGAAATTTTAATGTTACCTTTACTGGACGTTACTGGAGGTTAGCTCAAGGTAATGTATGTAAAAGCATAGTATGTTCCCCTCGATACCATAGAACTTTTGTCTGAAACATTTCTTCGTATCGTGAGAAATAAGAGAGTAACTAAGGGTGGCAGAGTTAGGTGAAATCTTATATATTCTATATTCTGATACATTCCATTATTTTTCTATATCATATTCTGTAACCCAATCGCATATCTTACATAAAATTCTACATAACCTCTTAATATTCAAACTGCCTGCAAACCTTTATATTGTGTTCTGAACTTATGAGATATTCATCATTATACGGTACTAATTATATTTTAGGTTAGAAATTAAATTAAAAACTCGTCAAATGGATTCTGACAAAATCAAGAAAAGAAGCATCCTATGTACGTCGTCTGAAATGGCAAGTGAGACGTGGCAATAAATATTTTAATCGATCATGAATAAGAACGTTAAATCAACGTATTTACGAAAGTATCGATTATACGAAATGTCCTAGTCGTCCTACAAGAATAGATTCAACGGCGTTCAATGGGAAACTGAATTATTCACTGAGACGCTTCTGAATCTGAATTTTATTAAATCACGTCCGCGAGATTTACGAGCCCGGCTCCCTTAGGAAAGCACGATTGTTTGATCACGTAAAACGTTTCTTAGTTTTCTGTTCTGTTTGCCTGCCTTTAATGTCGCTAATACTGACAAGAACGACCATAAGCTGTCCATTTAACAGATCAACGAAATATTAATTACTTATCACTTATGCATAGGTTTGGTAATAGGTCTTGTTGTTTTTAAAAATCAATAACTCTTTGATAATTTTAAGAAACGTGAATATGATAATTGTTTTTGATTTTTTTATGAAGAATTGATAATTATTCTAAATTTTAAAGAGGAGAAATTTTAATTATTTAATACTTTTAGATAATAGACATTTAATAGTTTTTATATTTATTACTTATTATATTTATATGTAATTATATGATAATTACTGATATATTTTTTTAAATGATATACGTGATTTTTGGGTAGTTTCGTTATATTTCAATGGTATGAAAAGAAGACGTAAGAATAAAAATCTGAAACATTTATCTTATCAGGCAGAATATCGTAATCAAATTTCACTTTCTTTTCCTTGTGGCTATCAATTTACGTCATTAGTGTGTAATCGCATAAAATTGATTCTGAGGTGAAATTCATGGCACTATCTTCTTTCTCTAAGAATTTATTATAAAAAGAAAATTTAGGTAATTTCCATATTTCTAAATAAATGTTTTAATTAATTTTGTTTAATTCTGATTTAAAAGAATTATTTACGTGTCTTTGAAAATTTCTGTTTAAAAAGAAGGAAAACGTTTTTTCACATAAAGAAGGAAGAAATTACTACATTTTAAAATAATTCAGTTGGACTAAGAAAGAAACGAAGATAATTTTTTAGTAACAGTTTTAGAATTTCTTAAAAATAATTAAATCTGTAGACGAAGATCGTTAACTTGAGAAATTGAAGAATGTATTATTGAAAACAAAATGCTCTGTAACTTCGATCTTCGAGCGATTGAGAATTCCAATAGCCGATGGTCAGACCTACTTCTACTACTTGAACCATAATGTAATGTGACGGCTGTCTACCCATGGGTAGGAACAATCTACTGACGTTCCTCTGGCAATTCTGGCATGCATGAGTTACACAATATAGGAATAGGGATGTATTTCTGACAAAGTTTAACTTCTGCAAATATTACTAGTGATAGAATACATATAATAAATTTTTATAATCAGGTACAGAATTTATCAAATTTTACCTTTTATAGTTAAGTAAAGCTATCTTATAAAGTTCTGATTAGATGATTAATCTTTAAAGTAAAACATAAGTAATATATTTATTAATATAACAAAATTTTACATAGACACTAAATTTTATTAATATAATTATTGAAAATTATTAAAATGTATTGTATTAATAAATTAATAAAATTTGACATGTATTATATTATATTTTATCGTATTCTCTTATTATATTGTAAACTTTCGTTTTCAAATAATTCTAATCTCGTATTATTTTATATATACATGCGTAAAATTTTAAGGCAAAAGAAATTTATAGAATATCTTCCTATAACTTGTTTTATTTAAATTATTTTGTCATAATAATTACTTTATAAGGCATGAATATTCCTCAAATCTAATTCTTACAAATTACACTTATTTTTAGGATTAAACAAATACTTGCAACGGAATGCAATCCATAGAGAAAGGAAAAAAAACTCGTTTACAATTTCAATAAATATTAACTTGGTTGCAGCAATAACAATGCTGTTTAATGTACCACAGAGAGCCCTTCCTGTTCCCTTAATTCTACCAAGTAATTTCGGCGTTGACTTACACGTTTACCTTCCTTTGAAATGCTTGTGAAAGTATTTTAAAAAATTTGTCACTGTTACAACATATTTAGTAAGTGCAAATTTTATTGACTTCATAAAAATGAATTTTAGTAATCTTTTAAAACATTTTTTTTGTAGAATATAATATAATTTTTTAGATTAATTATCTAGGCCTGATTTAGTGAACTAATATTATTAATGAAATTTTACAAATTACAAGTTACAAATTATTAAAAACAATTACAATAAGTATACATGTATAATAGGCAAAAGTTTGGTAGTAAAACAAAGAAAATTTTACAAACTTGAAAATCATTCGATTGTACTATTTTGTGCCCTATTATTTGCTATATTATTTATTCAAAATTGCTCTATAACTAGTCACTTGTCAATTCACTAATATTATTAATTAAACATGAATAATGTTAGATGAATAATTAAGATGAATGAGTAAACAATTTATACTAGTTTTATAAATTATTTTGTATTATCATATAATAATTAAGAGATTTCAAAAAAATTTTAATAACCAAAATTAAGTTCGTTTATTCAACAACCGTAAGAATATATTTGACGGGGATAGTCTTCTTCAGTGACCTTGAGTAGCTACCTAGGTACTTCTCAACTACATACAATCTAAAACCTCGTGATTAGAAGTGCTTTCAAGATCGCTTATTGTTAACCTCAACACTATAACAATAACCACGACAATAAATGCAACGAAAAATAGGAATGGTCACGTCTTTTAGATACCATTTCAGAGATTGTCTACCAAGCTCCATACAATTTACCTCATACATAAGAGGAACTATTCAAACAGTTGATACAAAGAGATTTTATCGTTCACAAGGTAGAATCAATGAAAAATCCAAACAACGATGAAGATGTATGATCTAATTAGGGATGAAGCGGCGATGGAAAAGGTAAGTCTAAATGTGGAGGTTCTATATGGCTTCTATCGTGCCAACCCCCTGCCACAGGGTGGGCGTGATACAGTCCATAATTAACGCCATTTGTTGCTATTTTTTTTAGACCCTGGATACTAGACAGTATCAAGGCCATTTTAGCCAAGAGCAACGCCTTGCCACCGAGAACCGCGAGGAACTGGAAACCCATGGGTATCAAGATCGAACCCATCAGCAGGAAGCCCATCATCATCAGCGGCACCATGTGGTTATGTCTACGACGGTGGCGACGCCTGCGGCCTGATAACGAAACGAGCATCATTAATGAGATACTTAAGACAACAAGTGGCTTGTTAATGTCCACTCTCAAATTAAAGAAGGATTTTCGTGCAACAACAATAAAAGCAAGTGATTTTCATGATTTTTTTTATACTAACTGCTAGTTATGTAGGATTAAATCCTCTTAGGATCTAAATACAGTCCTGAAATTGAAATGTAATCTTTTTTTATATCAATTTTTCTTACTATTTATTAACTTCTTAAACTGCAACTTTTAACGACATTTTAGACTGACATGCCCGATAACTAATTGATCAATTTCGCACAAAGGTTATTCACTTTGCTACTTTTGATTATTTATTTATAACATTTTTTTAATCAATATAAACTTAATTTATCTGGTGATAAAAGTAATTTTTTCTCATAAAGGCTAGAACTTTCCAATCTTCTATGTTTTCTTTCAAACGTAGGTTCAATTTCAGCGTAAATTATCTAACTTTCAGAAAATTTCTTTTGCATTCTGATGACTGTGACAAATGCTATACTGCACACCAGCAATGGTTACATCGTCAAAGACGATCGCAAGACCTGTATAATATACAATAAGCAATAAGAAGAAATAAAAGAAGTTACATTCGTACTTCAAGACTATCTATTTAACCCCAAAAAGGTCCAATTACATATAATCAGTAGTATAGTAATCACTTACTTGTATTGTTCTTACACGAAAATCCCCCCTTAAGTATATATATTATATATCTGTTTTCTTTTTTAATTTTTCAATTAACTGAATGTACTATAATTGAAAAAGTACATATATAGTTATAAACCGTAAAAGAAATATTACGTTTACAAATGAATAGTCCAATTTTTTCAGTAAAATTCAGAGCCTGTATATGAGAAGCTATCGCAAGTTGTTCAATCAAAGTATTTGTCATTGCTTTCTATAACTTTAAGCCATCTATTGGACAAGTGACGAATTCCAACACGGTAAGAATGCTTTAGACACGATTCAATCGTCATGGCACGAACAACAGTGAACGTTCTGTGAAATTCCTACGTATCAACGTTAGGCCACACGCTGCTTCTACGACAAAAGACGTTATAATGAGCCTTGTTTGCGACATCTTGCAGCAGTCAGTTTAATCACTGGACATTAGTTCTTCGGATTACTACCTGTTCCGATCGATGCAACACGCCTTATCCGATAATCACTTCCAATTAGTAACTGAGATACAAAAATAACTTGGTAATCGGATCTTGTCTAAAAATGCAGCATTTTTTTCCGTGATGGAGTCCATCACTTGTCCGATAGATGATTTAAAAATATAGGATGCAACGATGAATATTTTGCTTGAACATCTTACTGTATTTCTTTAAATAAACTTTCAATTTCAGTAGAAAATTTGGATTGTTTATTTTGTACATTTAATATTTGTAAAATAATGTTGCATGATAATGATTACGTTTACAGCAAGATATTTTATTAATCAGAATTTACCATTTCAGTTAAATGGACAAGGACAAACCTTCGAATTTGTAGCTATCTACATCGGTTGCTTCATTATTAAGGAGGGAAATAATTTTATTGGTCAGATAATCCACGTCGACTTTGAACACATGAGTGCGTAAAACTCGTAACAATCGCTTCACGATAACAGCTGTCCAATTGGTATCATCCCCTATCTCACTGAAACATACAGAAAAAGATAATTTAAGTATTATATATTTACATTTTTCTTCTTTGTTAATTTTGTAAAAATATGAAGTTGAATCTTTATTGAATATATCAAATAATTTATTATCGTTACAGATTTACGGATGAACTAATTTTATAATAAATCGTTTACTTAAAAAGATTTCAAAAAACAAACGGGATCAGTTTCAATTTCAATACACGCTAGATAATAGGTCATTAAGTTAATCTCGTGCTGAGTAAGAAATCCCTTAAACGCGGATTACTTGTCACGTGAGATTGCGTGACTTGAAATTTGTCCGCGGAAAATACTTCAGCGCTCTATTAAAGGTCTGACATTTTTCCTGTTCGCAAGAAATAGGGCGAGGCGAAATCGTAACTACTTTGTGTCAGTGTATAGACGTTGGAAACCATCGTAGGTCAGCGAAACAACGATAATAACCAACAGGAATGTTATACAAGTTTTAAATAAATAAATAACTAATCTTTTCTACAATTCAAAATATAATTTATAAAAACTGATAAAAAGAAACGTATAAGACAAGAATACTTCAATAATATCTGAGAATGTTGATTATTTTCTTCATGAATTTTATATTATTCTTTTTTAATCTCTTTTATTCATAATGAAATTTATCCAAATTGATAAAAAATATTTATGAAAAAAATAAGAATAATGCTGAAATATTATGTAAAATCAAAGAAGAGAATGATTAATATTTTTGAATATTATTTAACTTGAAAGTAATTTTTAAAATTTTCAAATCAATTATAAAATTAATTTAAATACTTCTCACTCCTCGGTAACTTATATCGTAAATGAATATAATTCTCCATTTCGAAAATTGCATAGGTTCATAAACATTTATATTTTCAGATATAAGGTTCGTCAAGTTTACAGAGAAATTTGCAGAAATTCTATGGGATTGGAGGTCTGCAATCTTTTAGACGCTTATTCTAATATTGACCGAGCTATTGGATAAAGGAAATCAAAGATGAACTACACTTTTCAACAGAACGGGTCTTTACATTGTATCAAAGAACTTTTAATATTTTTAATAAGATAAGCTTTGGATATAACTGCTCTTAGATTACCATATCTACACTTTACTTACTATAGAAGTGGTATAGTTCGAAAAATTGTATTTTATTTCTTTATTTAATCATGATCAAGTTCATTGTAATTTCATAAATGACAAGAATGTACTTGATTCAATTTTGAGAACATTATTCAAGTTATTGATAAATTTAATTAACAAAATAATGTTATTATGCTCACAAATATAATCTTTTATATTTTACAGTTGTAAATTGATATTATTAAGTTGACAATTGATATTATTCATTTTAATTTTGACTAAATTATTTAAAATAGACATCTATCTAATATTTTTTACGGTAGAAATTAATATTCTTTATCCATAATTTTTTAAATTACTATTTGTACAATGTAAAAAAATTATTTTTAATAGAAAACGATTTTCTACAGTTTCCAAGAACAAAGATAATAATTTCAACAACTTTTTAAATTATTATTTATGTAGTTTAAAAATTATTACTTTTAATAAGAAAATTAATATTTGCCATTAGTGTTTCTATAACGGGGACGTTTGATTCAATTATAAATGAAGGGAATAATAATTAGAACGACACTTGGAGAGAAAAGAGCGATATCTCATAAAATGATCAATAGGGAGTTAACTTTCATGCGATTTTGCAAGCCGAGAAGTTTCGAAGTGGAGCGCAGGGCTTCCACGGCGACTTTCACGCCCTAAAACTTTTCGGAACCGAAGTCGAACTTCCACGAAACTTCTGCAACGGATGTCGGTTGTATTTTTCTCCAGATTCTCAAATATTTAAAATCAATCCACTGAAATCTACGATTTCTTTGCTTTTTTTTATACATTTCTATTTCTGCATCACTCTCATATCATGGATCTTCCAGTTTTCATTTTGAGTAAAAATATTCTGAAGTGAGTTTTTAAAATCGTGTAGATTTTTACTTTTGAGAGAATATTGTTTATTTTATGAATTTAATATTTTCTTTAGGATATTTTGGGAATTATATTTCACCTTTTTTAGTAAATCTAAATTTTAAAAAATATCATATTTTTTATAAACCGTAGAAAGAAATATAATTTTTATTTCAGGTCATGTCAAAGATAGTAAAGTCAAAACATTATCATTTATAGTTAGAGAACATCTAATTCTAAAATATCCAATTCGTCTAAGAGGCTAAAATGATCAACTCCACCTTTTATAAGTTTCACAATTTTATTATCCAGGTACATGATTAATGTTCGGTTCTCAAAAAATAAATAATTCTTCTAATGCAACCACTTCTTTCTACTTTTCAATTTTCTTCTTGGCTTCTGAGTGGCACATACGAGCCTCTTATTTGTCAAATCGGCTAATTGCACAAAAAGATTGCACAAGAAAATCGCTGAACTTATATGTAACTTATAATCAACCGAGTATTTTTGCATTAGCATTTCAAAAATTTCTAAAAGTGGAGCTAACCTCTTTGACCTATGAACAATTCATATAGCAATGAACACATTAATTCTTTGTTCTTGTTTACCTTTCTCTATAATTGTCCGTAAAATTCTTGTCCTCGTGGAACCTTACTAAATCCAGCCCCTCGAAAACTGGTATAATATCATCAACTAGAAGTGCATCCAAAGCAGCCAATGCATGTTCCTGCACGCATTTTCGAAACTTCTCTAAAAACTCATCTTGCCCTGAATTGTTCCAGGATTCCAATGGACAATTCTGAAGCACGGTACTTAGGCCTGTGTACCACTTCGTATTGTCGTCGCAACTAGCGCCATCGGTCACAAGGATGACAAGTATGAACACGTAGAATGCACGCGGGTGCATCTGCATTCAGGGGAATAGTCGCCAACTTTAATAGCCGGTCGTAACAACTCGCAGACCGATAAAACTTAAGATTCGAGGGTACGCTCCGGAAACGATACTTTGTGTTATCGCGCGTGCAAGTTATAGGCGTGATAAAAACAAATGTTTTGAATAGGTAATTTATGCTTGTTTTGAATTTTATACTTTTTTCCTTTTTTATTATTAGGCTGCAGATGTTCATGCAATTTTATGTTTATGCACGTAATTACAGAAATGGAATTTAAGTAGATATTTGTTTCATCTACTACATATCATGATAAATGGTCTACTTTGAATATTTCATATATTTCTGCATATTATATGCATTCTATAAATTTTGTTAATATTAAATGTCCCAAAAATGCATAATCATCTACAGTCTATTATGCTTTAAATTATAATATTAAAATTCCTTAAGAGTTTATTTGTTGATCTTGAATTAGACTAATTAATTTTGAACATAGCATTTATTTAATGCTATTAAAATCATTTGATAAAAATTAAGATTTATAAAATAATATTTTGCATATATGAAAGAAAATTTAGTAAATTTTCTTAAATTTATGTATATTCTATTTGAATTAATTTGGTGTATAAGACTTGTTCAATAATTAAAACCAAACCTTGCAATATACTATACCAACACTACTATATCCTGAAAAAATCATTCTTCAAAGCGTGAAAAAGTAAAAATTCCAAAATTTCTTCCTTCCTTAATATTCACAACTTTTTACAAGTAAATAACGATCATTAAAGTTACAGCTACCCTTGCAATCCAATGTTCTTCATTCACTGAACAAAATGAACTTTACCTCGAAACACGAGCACACCACTGGAGATATGTTCTCCAAATCGGTCGCGATACACTGTAAACGTTCGATCGTAGCTATATGAAGATTTATACATGCAGGAAATAGGCTAGGAAACCGGCCAGGTGGTCATTGCGATTCATCGAAGGGCAACAAGGCAACGGTTAAAAGGCGGCACCTTTTATGCTCCAGCAACCTTGGTCTGTAATTATCAACAAACTCTTATAGAGTTGCATGACTCAGACCCTGAATTGCTCTTTCAACTGATCAGTGACATTCTGATAATTGAATATAAATAATACATAAAAACACGAAACTTTTTAAAGTGGTTATAACATGCTTACAATAAAAACAAAAAGATTATGATAATATATTCAATCACAAGATCTAAAAGAATAAAATTGTTTAAGATGGCAATAAGATACTTACTACATTAATAAGAACAAAATTTAAAGAAGTATAGCATAAATAAGTATACTGCATAAATATTAATATTTCTAAATATAATTTATCTCTTTTAATCAGATTATTTTATTACATGATTTAATGAGACATTATGAGTACTGTATTCTATTGAGATAAAAGGAATTAAAAACCAAGAAAAATTAAATTATATGACATTTAGAATTTGCTAACTGTGAGGTAATATTTAAAAATGATCTAAACCTTCTTGTATAATAAGATACCAACTAATAATATTAGTAAACTGACAAAGTACAAATTGCAGGGTATAGATTACATTTTTGTATAATTTCATAATCTTTTATCAAATAAAACAGTGATTATTGACAATCTATAAATGTTACTTGTAAAATTTCATTTGTTTTATTTAAATGGAAACTTATGTTAATGTCATGCAAAAATATTTTACTTTACATTATTATAAGACTGCAAGAAACACTATGGCTGCAATTTTCTTTTCTTCTCAAACGGTGCTTCTTTTGATGTACGTTACTTTTCCAGTCCGGAAATTAATGCTTCGATACGAAAATTACTAACTATAAATTTATATTCTTCGAGAAGTTACAGTACTCGACGTCTTTCATACCATAGATTAGTAAGTTTACGGTAAATTTTCTATTAAATATTATGGCAAAGTGAGGAAATGGAGAAGTTATGAAAAAAAATTTTGTATTAAAAGAGAATTGTATAAAATAAATGCTTTAACAATAAAGTTGCAAATTTTATTAAGATATAATATAATATAACAATTGAAATTATTAATCTATTATAAATATATTTTTTAGTCATTAACTTCATACAATAAAGAAAGCACCTAAGCTGGACCAAACCATAAAATTTCTTTATTTCTAGCTAGATTTTGTTCCTTACTTCATGAAAACAAAATATCACATGCTGCAGCACTGTATTCATTAGGAAAAATAAATTGTAGAAAATATATAATAGATTACACCAAGCTAAAAAAGAAACCTCACAATGGTTCTTTGGCAAGTATATACATTACACATGAACCACGAATCTCGTTTTATTCCAGAAATTCGATAATCTTTTCTCTGAAAAGTCATCGATAACCTGTAAACATTCGTTCCTTGAGAATAATAATAAATGAGAATGAGAAGAAACAAGAAATATCTTCTGATCTCATATATAGAATAAACAAGAAATTATATAGGATAATCATATATGCTTCTTCAATGCACAATATAGTGTTTCAAAACTATGATTTAGCGAAGTAAGTGATAGTAAATAGTAATGAAAAAAAATATATATGTTTTATTTAATTAACATATTTCCCATTTCGCTTCATTTTTTACAAATTCTAATCTAATCAATAAACTACTTAATATATACCAAATCCCCATAAAAAAATCTGATATATGTAGCTAATCAGTAGTCGCTTAAAACTTACATCTTCCTAATCTCATCATTAGACTGCGGAAGTTTATGCTTTTATAGAAAATTTAAAAGTGCAATGTGCATGCAATACACAAAGTATGCAAATATATATTGAATATTTAAGATAAAACAAACATTTATAAAAAAGACATCTGTCTATAAACAAATATCTACCTATGAAAAGTTTAGATTTCATTTCTTTAATTATATTCATAAAAATGTGAATTTACATAAACATCCGCAATCTTCTTATTACAAACAAATAAAGCGAAATGAAACGTCTTTCTTGAATGAAAAATTTTCTTAATCAAGTTTTCATCATAATCCTATCACACTTTACTTAATTAACATGTAGTTTTGAAGTATTCTGTATGCTAGGAGTTGGACAGAGTTATTGCAAATTTCTGTCAATCACAGAACTATAATAATCTCACTTATTTATCCCACCAAATATGCACCCTTGATCGTCATCCTTTTATGGATTATCATAAAAAGGTATTCAATCTTTCTATGGGTAAGACTTTTAGTTTTTGTTTTTCATTTAGGTTTTACAAACGTACGAATTATAACTACATATCGAACAACTGTCTTCGTTGACATTCCCCTCTGTATTTTTCATTCCCTTCAGACGATACTTGTTCCTCGGCATCCCAGAATTAATGCACAATTCCAGGAAAGCCCACTCCTCAATGGATCCAAGAGAACTTTCTTCACTAAGAGAACTCACAGAACTATGCCTTGAAGGTACTACATTCAACTTCGTTGTATTCCTACGTAATTCATCGTCATCATTTTCACCATTTAAAATTGGGGACCTACAATTAGGGATTTCGGAACGTGAAGTGCTTAGAATGTTTTCGTTCATGTTGTTATTTTCGTGCTCTGGCTGAGAAAACTTCCTGGTATACAATGTCATACGGTTTGTTCTTTCATATGTATTAATTCCACCATTTTTAACAATATGTCTCCTATTTTCCTGAACCTTCGTAGAATGGAAGGTGCAAGAAGTTCCTCTGTGCAGGGAAAGATCATTCTCTATGGGTTTATGTGATGTCTGCGTCTGCACCACCGTGTTTCCAAACAGATAGGGTTTATTCACATGATAATATGAAGTATTGGAAATATTTCTCGCTTTTGAGTATTCTGGTTGCTTCTTTACGGACACCAAGGACGAATTTGATGAAACATTCAACGCCTACAAATGATAAAAGACCCATAAAGTCTAATCCATCTAAAATTTGATATGTAGAATAAGAAAATAAAACTGTATATTTTTACCTTTGGCATACCAGATTTAATACACTGCGCCAGCATGATGTCTTCCTCTTCCTCTGAGAGGCCTAAATTATCCTCGAATGGTGCAGACTTCTTCGACTGATGTTTATTATCCTCAATATATCCTGGCTGACGGTACGATGTAGACGATGACGACGATGGTTTTCTTGAAGCCGTCACCTTCGATTTCTCCGCGGTTTGCGGCAATGCTTGTCCTATAAGTGTTGAAATATTCAATTTAACCTAGAATTAATACACAATGGTTCATAAGAAATATTGATATAATCAGAATTAGTCAAAAACGGAATAAAGAAAGAAACCTTAGGCATGGCCGCTCTTATACATTCACTAAGAATGGCTTCATCGTCGGAATGATTAGGGCTGTCGCCAAAAGGATCATTTTCGTGATCCAATGTTGTATGACACATGGATTTTCGAAGAGCAGGATTCTTGTTGGCACTTTCTACAGGGGACGATGATGGTGTTCCACATACATTGAATCTCTGTGTTAGCACTTCTGTTTTCTGTACAAAGGGAATGCAACTCGTTGGTGGCGGAGTTATTTGTCTAACCTGAAACAAACATAAGATAGTTAACATTTAAGCCTCCGGCAATTGGGGATATAAATACGTCCAATTATTTTTTGATTTGCTGAAAAGAAATTAATTTAAAAAGTATGCACAATATTGTTTATTGTAGTAATAATATAGTATAAATATATTTTATTTCATGTTATATGGATTAAGAAATGGTATTTAGTCAACTAAATTAATAGTTCTTTTTGTTATGATAATCTTCATAACAAGACCCCATATGCAAGGGAACTTTGCAAAATGTACTTACACATGTAACTGTGTAACTGGGTGTTTAAGTGTTAATATCGAAGATTACTTAAAAAACTTCTCTACAGTTACACGTACTTTCGATATTCCTGACTGAATGCACTCATCAAGAATTTTCTCATCTTCACCAGAGAGATTAGAACTTTCATCTGACAGATCGTTTCTATGGCACTCGACTTCACCCGAAGATTTAGCTTCTTCAATCCTTTCTACATCTTCCTGAACGCTCGGCATAGACAAGGCAGAAAGATTCGATTGTGAGCCCACTGGGGAAATATCAGCAGGTGTATCTTCTGTACAATACACATGTACGGTATCTGGAGCAGCAACAACTTCTATTGCGGGCTTGCTAGGTTTCGAAGCTGTCACTGTAGCATCCGCGGAAGTGACAGCAACAGGAACTGAAGGTTCCAGTCTGTTTAAAACTGGTGTTCTCTGGCAACGTACCAACATGTTTGACGACTCGGATTGTATGGGTTTCTGGACAGTAGACGTTTTGAAAGATTGTCTATATCTGTAATATACATAATTAAAAATATTAATATTAATGTTATTAACAAGTGATATTAGTTGATAATGATATCGCATATTTATTGAAAAAATATCATAACTGAAAATAATTCAGTTCTGTGTGTCTTCTATAAACATATACGTGCAACATGTATATACACGAATGAATAAATATGAATGATTAATATATTGCAAACTATTAAAATACCTATTATTTTGTATTCCCATGCTGATACATGCAGCCAACATGTCTTCATTATCTTCATCACCATCACTCACTTGTTCCTGATCCTTCTCAGCTTCTACGTTACTAACTTTTTCTTCCAAAGAATTTTCTTTAATATCTTTATCTAGCTCATTAGATGGTTCTTTCAGTTCAGTTTGAGGTTTAGATATATTGGAAATTTTCATTTCATCGTCGATAGTTAAAGAACTGAGACTAGTAGCTGTGGAAAATTCAATGGGTGTTGATTCCTCCTTAAATGTGGCGATGTCATCCTCGAAGACACTGGTTCTCAGCGCATGACACTTTGAATATGCTGAAAAATAATATCTGTTAACAAGACTAGTAAGGTATTAAGGACATTCTTATTATTGTATAAATAAAAATTCTTGTGCTTAATCTTTCACTAACGATCAATAGCATTGCATACATAAATGTCGAACAGGCTGTCTTACTGCTTCTTCTGGTATTTTGCTTATAAAATCTGTACACTGATTTTTATGATTACGAGGACTTGGAGGGATAGTTTGTGTTGGTGAATCTGGTAATTCACTTGGAGACACAACACCACTGGTCCTGCGACTATTAAACATCAATTTCAGTGTAAATTATAAATTTTGTTACAACTATTATTATTTTGCTGTGATTTGAGAATTACAGGGGGAAAAATATGATATAAACGTAAAATTTTGTTGATTTTCTGATTTTGATGTTATTTAATAATTAAAACTGACATACTATATAATATAACATAATCAAAAACAAGAACAACTTGCTTGGTCTAGTACTTTAGCAGTAGGTGACAAATCTATGAAGTTTATTTTATAATGTTTTTAAAATCATTATTCTTCAAAAGAATTGAACATATAGAAACTCATAATTAAATTTAATGAAAAGGCAGTTTTGGTAATATGTGATTGTTTGACCAGGATTTTTTTCACTTGGATTTTAAAATTATTCCCATCTAAGAAATAAAAATTATGACTTATCATGTTTCTCCCTGTGCTCTTTATGAGATTTCTAAAAATTACCTAAAATCACTGATGATGGAGCTACGATCATCATGTATAGAATGCTGCTCAAATCCACTCAATGAACCTAGAGAACTACAACATGAAAACATTAAAGGAGTTTGTTCTGCATAGTAGTCTTGTCTACTGAATGTAACCATTTTGCCTATAACAATCAATGTAACAAATAAAGTCACAATTTTCCATAACACTTGATAAAAGTTTATACAGTACATTAAAACATTAAACATAGCAAACCTTCTTTGTCTACAACTCTGGAACTATTTTTTCCTTCTGTAGAACTATCAGTTTCATCAGGAATACGTAATATGTTGATGTTAGTGCTAGCTGCAGTACGGTCTGCTCTCTCTGACACATTATCAGCTTTGTCAGAAGAATCTGTGGAAGGTTCTTTGGAAATAATTCCATTAACATTATTCCTTTGTGTTATCGCACTACCAAGGGAGCTGAGAGAATTAGCACGAGAAAAACCATCAGATGTTCCTGCTTGATAATAATTAATTAACTTTTCATTAGAAAGACAGTTAGGTTTACATGTCTCGGAAGTTTTAGAGGATTCTAATTCTTTCTCAACAAGAAGTGAACGGTCTTCATTGCAATTAATTGTCATTGGATGCTCATAATTCAAATCTTCCTTACGACTAAGTTCAACATTCTTTTTGCTGTGTTTCTTCTGTGAATCAACAGATTCCTTTGCATTCTCCAGACGTAAATCGGACATGGAAGTTGCAGTTGAAAAATTGAAAGGTGTTTCATACGGAGTTCCTTCTGTACAGTAAGTCTTTACAGTATCCTCCTGAACGCTTCCAGGAAAATATTCAGGACTCTGTTTCTCATCGTCATCAGTGTCATCCTCTGCGTATCGTAAACTATAATCTGTTGGCTGATCAAGATCGGTTTCAGCATAATCTCCAAATAAATCGACTTTGGAGTCACGTTCCCCGAATTCTTTCTTACAAGATCGATCACTTCGAGAAGAATTCTCCGTTTTCCTTTCACTGTACTTTTTGCTATAATCTACTGGTTGCTCAGTTATTTCATCCTCATATCTTTGTCCCGTATTCCTCTCCATACTGTGCTTATTACTTTATTTTTTCGATTGCGATATATTTTCGTCCTCGAACAATTTTTTTGGAATTACAGTTTTATCAATTGATTAACATAAAAATACGAGGTTTGAGTATTAACTAAAGATTTGGGTGTGAAAAAGAATTATTGAAATCCGTTTTAACAGATTAATGTTTAATTATTCTCACCATCCCCGGTAAAATCTTAAATCAGTAGATGAGTAGGAAGATCACCGATACAATGTTAAAAAAGTCAGCCAAAAGTGCACACCAAGAACAAGGGTCTCTAACGGTCAACGATAGAACTATGCATATATTCTCCTTCGATACTCTTAATGGGATGAAAAAATAAATAAAATATTCAAAGTACAATGTCTTTTATAATAATTGGTAGATAAAACAATTTTCTATCAAGATTCTACTTTCGCAATTTTATATGTCAATATATAAATTTGCATGAAAATGCAGTCTAATCATGATTATTTAATTTATTTCTACATTTAATAACTTACATTATAATGAAATTTATATTGTAATATTGCAATAAAAAAAACATTACAAAATAAATTTTATAGAATATCTTGCAATTATAATAAAATGTCAGCTTCTCTGTAAGCATCTTTTTTTAATAATTATCAGAATAACTTTTTCTTAAAGATATATCCTCTTCATTAAGAGAATATAATAATTTTAGACAGAGATATTTCAACACATGTAGCTATTTTTACAGGGATGCTTTTGTAATATAATATTATATCGTTTTGTTAGTATCAGTTAACATGTATAAAAAATCCAAAACGGACAAATGCAGGCGAAATTTCGGTTCCGAAAAATTCTTGAAATATAGCACCGATTCCGAGCATTGGTGAAATTGTGTCACCTCCTTATGGAATCCTAATTAACTAATAGAAAATCACTATTTTGGTCGACAAATTTCTTGTTCGAACGACAAGTTTCTTACTCTCAGATTTTCTCGGAAAATTACATCATTTTCTGGAATTTTAAAATGTTTCATATACTTCTTATACTATTTTATTCTTTTAATACTTATCAATATTTAATATTCAATATTTACCAATTTTTTCGAATTTTTGTCATCATTAACCTATCCCTCAAAGCAATGGGAATTGGAGAGAATTAGAGGATTGTGGATGTTGAAAGGGGACTTTAAATGATTAAACGCTTTGTTTATTTACAAAATAAGATTGCTTTATTCAATTCAATTTGCAAGTTTACAACAATTGTACAATTTTACAATGTGTTCATCATTTTCTATATAATAATTTGTGTAATCGTGTAATTTTATGCTAATTTGATTTCGTTGCTCGATCGATGAAGTTAAAATAATTCTTCTTGCGCGAATGAAGACCGAACATTTATAAATAGACTACGAATATTTATGCAAATTCATATTTTCATAAATACAATGAATCCTGTATTTTAAATATTTCACATATTTTCGTATATTATGTACATTGTATGTATTTTACCACCCTTAAACTCATAAATGTATAAAGATTCGCAGTCCAGTTATAAATGCTCGTGGTACAGCGTAGCGTTCTGCCGCTTGTTTTCGAATCACTACTAAGCGCATGCGTCCGGCAAACTCCGTACACCAATATTCGACGACGTTCTGATTGGTCAATATAAAAAACTCGCGAATTTGAAAGATTCATTCACACGGTTCCTTTTTCTACATATATTAATATTATTTTATTGTTACAGACAGCCGTTAATTACTTATTACTCCATGACAAATTGTCTGGCTAGCTAAGGCTACCAGCCACAGCTAACACTCAACTGATACATTGAAATAAAGAAAAGGAAAGAAAAGATTCGTTCAAGCAGAATGTTGCAACCATTAAGCTCATGTACGCAAATTCCTTACTACTATATAAAAGACCGTATTAATATTATTTAAAACTGATACATCGATCGCAGTGTGCTCTGGAGTTATTGGCTATACGAAATGATCGCACAATATGTCCAACATACATTGAATAACAAATATGAATGAATCTATTTAAACACTTATAATCATTAAAAGTATAATATTAAACAGATCTTAAGATTGTATACATTATTGCAATTTGTTTCTTTGTTTTGGGAAATACTGTATAAAAATACAATGACTGAGAATATGGTTTGGAAATTTTTGTGGAAAAGTACTTCATTCGTTTATTTCAATATCTCTGTTTCTAATCAAGTGGAAATTGAGAAAACATTTGTTATGAACAATATAAAAAGTTAGTCTTAAATCGGGTTTATTTATCTTTTTCTTAATGTAATGTCCTTTATCATTTTATAGTTTAACCTCGTCCCCTTCCTGCTTGAGATCCTCCAGGCTGATTCTGTTGATTTAGCCAAGGTGCAGAACCTGTGCCTCTACCTCTTTGATTTTGACCTCTACCTCTTCCACGAGCTAAAACAAATTGTCAACTCAATAAACAAACAGAATGATTGAATATATATAGTGGCTCATAAAGGCATTACCACAGAAAACTTATATATATATATATTATGTCTTTCATATACAATATATTCAAGTTTCATTAGACCTATAATGAAATTTGAATATCATATTTGAATGAACGTTAGTGAAATTTGAAACAAATATAAACATGTACATAGAAACTACAAGATATTTAGTGCAATTATAGATTTTACAGAGATTACAAAGCATTTAAATAGTTTCCAATTATTCATTATATTAATAAACCTAAATATTCAATGGTATCATCTTTAACACTTATTAAATGTTTTAAATGGCTATCTTTGCTGTACAGTACATATATATATATATATATATATATATGTTCTAATACTTTTATAAGCAGTTGTGTATATCTCATAAAATACCATACATAAATGAATATACTAGGGATGTTTATGCAAATTCATATTTGTATGAGCGTAACTAAAGAAACGATTACCAATTTGAATATTTTACATATTTCCAAATATTGTGTACATTCTATAGATTGTAGAATATTTACATTTCCATAGATATATAAACACCCACAGTCTATTAGTGTAATATAAGGTAAACATTATCAACCCAACTATTCACATAAATTCAAACAAAAATATCTTAAAACTAAAATATATCATGAGTAAACCTTGGGCACGTAAAATAGCTGATTTCCCTCTGCCTGCAGTTCCCGAACCTTTGCCTCCCGGTCTCTTAAACATTGGTGCGTTCTTCAACATGTCTGGTAAAATGAGAAATCTAATTTTTGAGCCTCTAATATAAACATTCTCTAACTGCGCCTCACGGCCGTCTCTATAAGTTACAGTGATATTTTGCATCTGACAGTTCATATTATCCTCAGCTTCTATCAATTTGCCGCGGTATACTTCGCCAGTATTCGTTTCACAGGTTATGGTATGGCCTTCCGCTTCGTGGAGTACTTTTATCGGTACTCCAATTGACATTTTGGCGAACTTTTTATAATTCCAATAACAAACACAAAATATTACTTAATTGATTCAAAATAGTCAGAAATGTCGAAAGAAATAAAGAAATTATAAATGCACGCTATAACCTCTACTCTAG
The DNA here is from genome assembly GCF_040668555.2 of Bombus flavifrons. Taxonomy (NCBI): domain Eukaryota; kingdom Metazoa; phylum Arthropoda; class Insecta; order Hymenoptera; family Apidae; genus Bombus; species Bombus flavifrons. The sequence goes on along the minus strand of NC_138457.1, from coordinate 7,914,107 downwards.
TTGCAAGCGTTTATACTAATCGCTTGCTTTAATTTGACCATCATAGATGGAGTTTCTCTCGCGCATGCGCATTGGATACAATTACAAACGGGAGGCGCGAGCAGAACACAATTCTTACTTCATGATTAAATACTTATTAAAAATAGAAATTAGAAGCACAGAAGATGATTTGAAGTAATAGAAGAAACCAATTAATTCGTCTAAATACTTTCGCATTAATGTGTAATTTTTGTTCTTCGTAGAGAAAGAAGATCGCAACAGCTCTCTATTTTCCATTTTTAAATAATCATATATTTATTGGTCATTAACTTATCGAAGTGCTACCAACTTTATGATAACACAATGTGGAATAATCGTCAAACTAGGTTCTCGCAAAATTCATGTAACTTTACATTACTTGATTTGGCTAAACACAGAAACTTATTTCGTGTCTTCTATATGTGTCTTATTGTCCTAAAATTGCATCACTTTTTTTATTTAATCGCTAAAATTCGCTTTAAGAAAATGATCACTAATTCGTTCGACCTATAGATTACATCGAATCGGTGAAAAAAAATGGCAGACCTCGTGTTCGAAATTACATACGATATCAATTTGAGGAAGTTTGGTCGAATGCCAAATAACTTCATCTGCCTCATCTTTCGCCAGGGCGTTAAATTTATATATATTTTTGTTTGTTAAATATACATAAATATAATCAACTATATAATTATAAATGGTGAAGAACCATCGGGATAAAGATCGATACTGACGATCAAAAGACAGATTTATTGCAGTAAGAAGGAGTTACGTGAAAACGAAAGAATTAGAGGAGGAATTTCGTTATGGATTATAGGCGTAGAAACGAATAATACACCAAGAGCGATAATTTTTTCTTTCCCATCTACGGAAGAACCTAAGATATTGTATCTAAATGTGTTCTTGTCAAAAGGATGGTAAAATCGTTAAATTGATACATAATATATTAAAGTCGACGTCTCACTTCTTTCCTTTTAATCGCTTAATTATACTAATATCAATCATGTAATAATTACAAGCATCGTTTACGTCCTTAATATGTATAGTCAGCCGAGTACGAACACGTCGCTCTGTTTTTATCCACGTCATTTTCCCAGTTCCATATACGTACTTTTTTTTTACCAATCTCGAAATTAATTTTCTTCCCAACATTCACTCAACCATTCATACTCTCACATATTTATTCTTTCTCTCCTTCTCTTTCTCTGTGTGTGTCTACGCAAGTGTCATTCATTCGTTATAGGCAAGATTCTACTCCCCGATATCGTGTTACAATCTTAGAAAAATATGCTATGCCTAAAATAGGATGAAGGCCTGAAGGCAACCATTCCGTCGATATTATTGATAATCAGTGTGCGTACCTTCTCTTTTACACGTCGCTTCAATCTAGTTGACACATTATTCCCTCTCTTTTCCTCTAAGGTGCGCGTCAGAACGAAAATGTATCACTGCGCAACCAATCTGAAGAAAACAATTTGCAAGGACTATTTTAAATTTTCCCTCCAACAGTCATTAAGATTTTCCCATCATGCAAAATGTTAAATAATAATCGTATGATTTCGTTATGATGCATTACATAAAAAACAATTTTTAATGTTTGTTTTGTAGGTTGAGTTTTATCTTTCTTTTAAATGAATCATGACGTTAAAACAATTTATCAATGTTGCCAACCGACAAACGACCAGAGATAAAAAAAATTTGAATTGAAATATTCTGACGTCATCCATGAAAACAAAATAAAAGACGATTTGTTGTGAAGCCTCGGCTAATGTGAGATTTTTTTTAGTTAGTAGTTCATATTGAAACAATACGATTTTTATTTATAACATTTTTTTTGTTTTTGTTTTTCATACGACGATTACAAAAATTGGAAAATTGTGACGACCGAGAAAGTCTCACTCTGTACACATAATAATATATTGTCCATAGACATTATGTTCATCGTGTGTTATGTATGTGTATGTACGTGTATCTGTACGTGTGAAATCACGGCAAATATGGAATATATGCAAAGTTTCTATAGAAATCGCTTTCTCTCTTAGCTTCCTCTCGTTTTGCAAGAAGTACATACAGAATTGTATCGACTATATTATAAAATAAGGATCATCCATAACGTGGCACTGAAATTAAGAACGATTCACTTTATTCTATTTAACGTATCAATACAAGGACTTTTCTTCTTTCTTTGTATTCTCATAAAGACGACTTTTTCGTTTCAATAGCTTTTTTTTATCGCTAGATTGGCTATCACGCAAAACCTTAAAAAGAACGAAGGATCAACAATCTATTAGAAAGAAAAAAAAAAGAAAAACAACGAAACGCAATTATTCTTAAAGACAGAGCAAAAAAAACATGATGGTACGATACACAGTGTGGTGTTTTTTCGTCTTACTCTCTTGCTCTCCCTTTACATTCTCACTCTCGCTCTCGCTCTCACTCAATTTCTTCCTTTCTCCCAATTTAGTTGTCTTTAAAATCGCAAAAGACCCAGTGTGACGACTATCGAGTTCGCACACTCAAAAGAAGACAACGATACGCGGGAAAAGCAATTCTTTCTGTTTTTGGAAAACTCACGAAGCAACAAGGACAAATTTTTATTCTCCTTGTTCCTTTTCTTTTTTTTTTATTTTTATACTTTTTTTACAACAAATTGCTTCGTGCAACAGTTTTTGTTTTTCAGTTTTTTTTGTTTGTAGAAGCGACATAAAACTCAACACCTACAGCAACTTCTTTTTTCTCTCTTTCTCAGCTACGGCCTAGTCTAAGAATCAAGAGACACGCTGAACAAAAGAACTGAAACGTACGTTTCTTTCGTGTTTTTTCTTCCATTTTTTTAAGATTTCTTCTTCATTTCGTTAAAAAGTATTGCAACACGGAAGAAAATGGTTAAAGTCAGACGGAGAAATTTTTGTTTCTTTCATCGATCGAGTACAACAGGGCCGATAGTCGTCCCTTCGTCGAGGGGCCTCTCGTTCGTTATTATTTTTCCTTTTTTTTTTTTATTTATGTCTGGCTGGCCTTTAAACGTTTCATCGTACAAAGTGTATTTTAGCACCAATATACATACTAGAAATCTTATTTAGAAGACACAAAGAGAAACGAGAAAACCGACTGGACGAGTCACGTGACACAACCTAATTTTTTTCCTAATCTCGAAATATTATCATTCGGGGAATCAGACGAAGAATCATTACAGAGCTCGCCATTTTGTTCTTTTTTCTTCTTCTCTTTTCAGCGAAGATATTTATTAACGCATGGCGTAAATGATTGATTTGCAATATAGTTTGAAACATATTTAATAAGGAATAATGCTTGGTTATATTCACGTGAAATTGGACATAAACACACAGTACTACTTATATTTCATTGCATTATTTATGAATCAATAGACTAATATACTTAATAATTATTAGACTAATTGTTAACCTAGGATTGTGATCACCCATCAACGTCAGCCACTACCTAAGCAACATTCCCTTTTTTTTATTTTTTGGATATTACGAACGAAACAGAAATATAGATTATATACATATAAAATTTCCTTTTTGTTCATTCTTTCTTGCTCACTCGCTCGCTCGCTCTCCCTTTCCCTCTCTCGTTCACAATTCAGAAACCCGGATCCCCGATGAGACGTCTCGGAACAAAACCGACCAAGATCGCACCAAGAATTCGTGTTCTTTTTTCTCTCTAAAGTTTAATATCTAAAAAAGAAAAAAGAAAAAAAAAGAAAAAAACAAACACTTCCGTACGCGAATTTTGCATTTTCTTTTTTTTTAAGTAAATTAATAAACATAAGATAAAATAATAATAAGCCGTAGATAATAATAGAGGTAAATAGTAGTAATAAGCTGACAGCGCGCAGCAGTTAGAACCAAAAATATTTTCGATTAGAACTCTGGCTTAAGATGACAATCTGACATGGCACTAGCATCCAAAAATTTTCTCGAAGCACTCGTACACGTGGCACGCACTCTAATTTGTTTCTTTGTTTGTTTCTCCTTTTTACTTTTCGCGTTAATCTTTCTTATTTGTGTTTTTTTCATTCTTCCTTCGGAAAATTTCGTCTATATATCTTTTTTTTGGCGTTTCTATATATTATATTTGCATATCGTGTACAAACCAATTTTTGTATTCCTTTTGAATTTTCCATTCTCTCTCGTATTTTTCTTCCTCTCTACCGACACAATAAGCTCGCAACTTTCACTCTTACTCGTTCTAACACATTTACTACAATTTTCTTTCTCTCCCTCATTCTCGCTCTTTCATACTAATTCCCTGCTACCTTTCGTTCACGATCCTCGCATTCACCCGTCTCGCCCCTCGACGTGCAATCAGCTGCCAGATAATTTATCTCATTTTTTCTCCGTTTTTTTGTTTTATATTCTGCTTTGTTTATATAGTTATATAACCATTTTCCCAACGATCTACGCACTAAATAGTTCAAATTTTTTGCACTTTTTCACCAACAACAACTGGATTGTTGCGCCGAATTTCTTGAGCGCCCATTTCTCTGTAATCGAACTTGCAATCGTGCTTGTCACTGTATCGATGCACAGAGCAGAACAGTCCTCCACAACGGCATTCGAATCCTGTTAAGAGAGACAAATCGAATCGTAAATTGTTCAAAATGGATCAAAAATGTCTTCTAATTGTCGTTAACTTACCCGTCAAACCAACTTTTTTGCGACACACGACGCAACGATTTTTCTTCTTCTTAGATTCTTTGTCAGTCTCTTTGCCATCGAAGCAGTCGTCTGCATCCCCACTACTCACAGATCCTTCTCCTACTGCTCCACTGCTTACACCTACTTCATTTTCTTGATCTTCCCTATTTATCTAAAGCATAATAGAAATAAAGAGTTATTAATTTACAACTGCTGAATAATTTCCTTCTATCATTTTTCCATAGAATTTTATAATTAGACTGGGGATCTTTATGCAAATTTATACTTTTATAGAAACAGATAAAGAATTGAACGAATAGAAGAATGTTTTATTTTGTAAATGTAATAATATGTACTTCACTTTTGATATTTTACATAATTTTTGTTCACATCTTTGCACCTTTCTGCACCTTACTTATAAATAAATAAATATGCACAGTCTATTTATGACAATTAAAATTAGGTAATAAACCTTAATTCTCCTTTTCTAATTTCATTGTTCTAATTAAAGATAATAAACTAGTTTTATGAAAGTTTAAATACGCATAAATATAATTTGAATAAAACTTACTTCTTTGGAGCTGGGCAGATCTGTCGTTGATTGAGGTATGGTAGGAATGGTAGGTTGGGCTGTAGTTCCTGTAGCTGCAGGACTACCAAAACCGCCTTGCAACGTGCCAGCGTTACCAGAGACGGTCTGTGATGTTGGTACAGTGGCAGCTGACACAGGAGGTTGCTGCTTCTTTTTTAGGTTTTCTTTGTAACAAAGAGAACAAAGGCCATCCGTGGCTGGGGAGCCATAAAATCCACAGCCGCTGCGGCACAGAGCTTGCATGGGATTAGATTCTCGTTCCATTTTCTTTGTTTATCCCAATAAAACCTCAATGATTGAACAAAGTCCTTAGTTTTATCCTATATGCAATCACTCGAAACAATATCGAGCAAGTTGCAGTCAACTAAATGGGAGATAATTAAGCTTCTTTTGCCACAGCTCGCTCTCCAGTTGCTCCTTCACGACCGCGTGTCACCATACATTCACCTACCAAAATGCAGCTTTCTTTAACATCTCTTTGTTTGTCACGATACAATTTATAGTTTAAAATCAGTAAAAAAGAAAGAACTCTAAAACTAAACAATAAACTTTAAAAGAATAAATCTGTTACACAGAATGAAATAAGACAAAGAGTACAATAAAAGTGTACAAAATAATTATCACTGCAACCTTTATCTGTCAATGACAAAGCACAAACATTTTAGGAAACTCTTGTACAGGTAACCTGTCCTCAAATGGAATACAAATCACTAGAAATTATTTAATTAAAAAAAAGTGTCGAACGCGATGGGTCTCAATTCAGGTTTAAAAGGACGAGAAAACGGAGCAATCATTGCACCATAATAGACGCATTATATAGGAAATACCGTCGACTACATCCGTACTGTCTCAAAGAAACCAGACGCTTGATTTTTCATGTCGAATTTTCACTTGCACACACGCGCGTACACAACGAGGAGTCTATACATAGAATAGAGAGAAGTCGTCAGCAGCAGCAGCAGTAACGATATCTTGAGACAAGGGCCGTTCCCTCGTGTAGAACAGTTTCAGTGCTCACGAAAGAAAGAGAGAGGGAGAGAGAATGTGTATGTAATTCCTCCAAGGGCAAATAAAACCAAGAAATCGGACAACGAGAAGCAAACAATTGTCGATGACGAGGAAAAGCGAAGAAAAAAACGGGAGTTAAAAGGAAGAAGAACACAATAATTACAAAGGGGTTGGGAAATTTTCAAATTTGTCATAACCCCTTTTATCCGATTTTTCGTGTTCAACGCAATAAAATCGTATAAAGGCGTGATCGGGGGGAAACGTGATATTACTCACTTTCCAACACGCAGTCGTGTCGCAACCAACGCACAACATGGAGTAAGAATTCGTTCGAGGCATTTAAGTGGGCTCCCCTTGTCTATCCTTGTCGTGTGTTTAAGAGACACGTTAGACGACGTGTAGCAGTTTACCACGACCGATTGGGTCGACCGTCGGTCGAGAAGGCTCTCTTCCCTTCTGAGCCTCTGCTTGATAAATCTCGGCGGCGCAATTCTCGCTTTGGCCACTCTCTCGCGATGCGCGCGTTGGCTTTGTCTCTTAGGAGGCCTCTCTCTCCGCCAAAGCTAAAACGAAATATTACCAAATAGCTCTATCTCGCTTCCTTTCTTTTTCTCTCTCATCGCCAAAGTTAAAACGAAATATTACCAAATAGCTCTTTCTCTCTCACCGCCAAAGCTAAAACGAAATATTACCAAATAGCTCTGTCTCGCTTCCTTTCTTTCCTTTTCTCCGTCTCTCTTTCTCGCTCTTTGTGCGTGCAACTTCGCGCTCGATATTACTTCAATCCGAGGAACCTGCAAGGATGGAGGAGAAACAACGATAACGACGAGCCGAATGTTTTCATGATGGCGATCGTTTGGACGTACGGCCTCTGGGCGGACGTACAACCAACGACAGGCTGCGCACACTTGCCCACGATAAGGTTAGATGTTACTAGTTATTACCCGCGACTTTGTCTGCATAGAACTGGAAAGAACTGATATGAATTTAGCTTCACAATTCTAGATTCACTGTCATTTGCAATAGAAATCAATATAGTAAATAGCAGTCGAGAAATATTTATAGGAAGTAACTGTCAACTGTCGGTCGAGCAAGGCACAACCCTGTGGTGGAAATGAAACTGCAGCTTTGGTCGTATTTATGCTCATTGTTCGATTCCCTGAGGAGTAAGCGTAATAAAATATAGCCTGTATTCATTTGGAGGAAATGTACTTTTCAACGGTAAAAAAATTATCCAAATCGGTTGAATAGTTTCTGAGACTAACTCGGAACACACACATACCTACGTACTTTTCTCTTTGTAATATTAATACAGAAGATAGATAAAGCGTAATTTACTCATCGTTTATTACGGTTTTGTAGCGGGTTTATTCAGTATAGACATAACGGTTCTTATACAACGTAAATTGTACAGCATAGATTATTATATTAAAAGAATGAAATTTAAATAAAAATGTGTTTCATCTACTAAATATCATAAATACTTTATTTTGATTATCTATGTGCATTGTGTGCATTTTTGTATTTTCGAATTTTTCATAAATACATAAAGATTCGCAGTCCATAGATAAATAACGAGGTCTTTCCTTCCTTTTCTATCTATTAAAAACAAATATCTTTTCTTCATTAGGCACCCTCTACATTTCTTACGTTTATGTTTTTACCTACCATTATAAAAAGAGGAATGTTCCATTAAATTTTTTCTTGCCCTTCTTTTATACTGCGTATACATATAAGAAATAACATAAACAGTATGTTTGAAGATTTACTAGACTCTTTAGTTAGAGAATACTTGAATTTCCGCCACTTATTTTCGTCGCTCTTTCTCTCTTTCTTTCTCGAATACATATCACACGACTCAGTCGGTCTTTTTCCCTGCTTTGCGCATGCGCACTCACGCGATCGTTCTTTCTGCGATAGGTTTTCTAACCTTTTGTAAGTTTTTCTCTCCGTCGAATCAGACTTAACAATGATCATGATTTCTCATAGATGGATAATTAACATGTAATTTTTGGGAAATATTGCGATAGTATTCTTGATTACGAGATGTATGATGATGTGTTGTACTGTATTTCTCGAATGAAGGTGTAGATGTCGCGGCATGATCTCTCGATGATACCTATGTAATACAATAAAATCAAAACTACATATATATTGTCTGATGTATGCCGACAGATGCGAAATGAAAGGCTAGGATAGAATTTTTTTCCGTTCTCTTAGTTCGTATAACTTCAAAGACACTTCACCTTTGATTCGTAGAAATTTGTTTAAATTTATTTTTTCATTATTTCTTCAGCTTAATAAAGTACTGTGATAAACAATTATTCATTAAATTTAACATTAAAATTATAGCTAAGATATAATTAAACTGTAATTAAGATATAAGATTTGCAACAAAGAAATCCAAATGAAAGATATATACGTGAAGAAATGCATAATATAAAAAATATATAAAAAATTATGAATTAGTTAGTTTGACCATTCTGATAGCTTTAGTAAATTCCTTTAAAGTAATTATATGTACATATATCTCTGGCGTTTTCACTTTCACTACATAAATAAAGCTTTCTTTTATATATTACAAAAACAACAGAAATTTACTTCAACATTATATATTTTAATTATAAAATTAAAATATCAATCAAATTAATAATCGAAGAAAAGATGTCGGTGTCATATATTTTGACACAAAGTATTCGACCTGTTGCTCAACCAGCTTTAAAACAGAATCTAGAAATATCACGTATATTTCGAGTAAAAAATATTTGATAACTAATAATTAATGTAATTCGTCTGTATCTGGACGAAAATCCACCATAGTGAAGGGGTTGGAACAAGAAATGAACGGTATTTGAATACGCTACTTCTTCGGACACCATGACATCATCACAGTAATTGAAAGCTTATTACTAATAAAAAACATGCAGTAATCAATAATTGGTATAATTTATCCGTCTTTTAATGAAAATTTATCATTGTGAAAGGATTAAGGCAATGAACGGGATTTAAATCCGTTAGTTTTTCGGAATCAATGACGTCAGTGCAGTAATTGAAAGCCAAATCAAACGTAAAACACGTGTTAGGAAGTGTCACGGAGAAGAAAATATGAATAAGAAAGAATTTCCTATTCTATCTTTGGACGCTAATGAATTTTATTTTCGCGTCTCATTGCATATGATAACCTCGATACATGACTTTGCTTTATTTCAGATAATTAACTTCTTTACGCTTGAAATTATTTGAATATTTCAAAATTTACCGACGGTCGGTAACTTATATTCGATAAATACATAAATTGAAATCTATGTTAAGAATCGTTAACATAGATCATCAAATATACCGGAAAAAATTGTTTTTTTCGCATTTAGTTTTAATGGTGAGTATAAAATAAATTTCTGAGTTCCGAAACGTTACTGGGCTCTAATATTAACGCCTTTAGTTGCAATCCTATAATAAGCATATAACTGTATATCGAAATTAATAATAAAATCTTGTGATGCAAAAATTAGAAGTTGCAATATGAATAAATAGCATTTTTACTGTCACCATTCCTATATGCTAGAAATATCTAAATATCAATGATTTTCGAACTATACCAATACTACGGAAAAATGAACAGATAAAAAAGACAAAAATTATTTGTAATATGTCATGATATTTTTAATTAACAAATGCAGTGACATGTATGACATTTAGTTAGGGTTATCAACTATTATTTCTCTTACAACTAAATCGAATACACGTCTGTGACAAATGTAAACGAAACATTTCATTTCCGTATGCAACATGATAAAAAGTGATATAAAAATATGCCGGAATATTCTAGTTCCAATATTTCTAATTTTCTCTAGCGATATTATCAATAAGAATGATTTCTAAACTATTTCAATACTACGGAAAACTGAGCAGATAAAGACAAAAATTACATTTGCAATATGTCATGACATCTTTAATCAGTAAGTGCAATAATATGTATAACATTAAGTTAGGATTATTAACTATTATTGTTTTAAATATAAACGAAATATTTAGTATGCGATATGATAAAAAATAACCTACGATATGCTTGAATATGCTTTTAGTGTAATATCCCTAATTTTTCAAAATTGATTTATACATTTACATAAGTTATGAATAATGATTACTACAAAAATTAACATTTTCTAAAGTCATTATGACGATTGTTTTTTAAAAAACAACAAATTTGCATAATTATTTCATGTATGTAATTCGCCTTAAGCGACAAAGTTACAAAATTTGTTCGATCGTTATTTATATCGTCATCGACATAAAACACTATTTCCGGTCTAGAGTTTCGACATGACATTTATCGCGCCGACAATGACAGTAACACTCAGTACAGCCAATTAAAGACACCGTCTTTAATGAAAGTTTCGTTTATAGTTTACACGACCAATTGGAATAGAAACACTTTCAAACGGAAAGTAACTAGTTCGTTACGGAGAAACGCGCGCGAATTTTACATGGCGATCTGCCCCAAAAATTACACTCGTCTCTGATTTAAAAATTAGAGGTGTAGATGACTAAAATATACAATTTTGTATATACGAAAAAATATACAATAGAAAAACAATATAATATCTCTTTTTATACGTTTCACAACAAATCATTTAAATTCTCTAGAAATATATAGCGTGATCCATAAGTCAGTTTCTCATTTAAAAGTTGTATAACATTTTTTTATTATATATTTTTACCTTTTTGTTTCAGATTTCTAGTTCTATTCCTCTTTTTCTTTTGGAATTTATAATGGAAAAATTTACAACAGAGCAAAGAGTATAAATCCTCATAAAAAAAAAAGGAAGAAAAAAAGTAAAGCTTGACTACTCTTTGTGTCATACCAAATTGTAATCTGCAATTACAATTAATTATACAATTTACATTAATGAACAACTCTTGGGTTTTCAGTGCTCCAAAACCTGAAATGTTGAGGTGAAAATAGTGTTAGAATAATGGAGCCTTGATTTCGAAAATAAATTTCTATTATTTTTACTCGTTGGTCAGTTGTGCTCTTTTCTACTATAAATTTCCAAAAAACAAAATTTAAAGACCTAAAACAAAGATTTAGAAATATGTAATAAAAAGTTATACAATTTTTTAATGGGGAAGTGACTTATGGACCACACGTACTATTGTAAATCAATAAAATTTCTATGAAAAATAATGAGTTGTTTATGGTGACTAATGTGATCGTCCTAGTATTAAATACATGTTTGACACATTTCTTGATAATGACGTGTTTCTGTTTTCCGCTTTACTTATCTAGGGTTTACTTGTGTTTGGCACAAATACGTTTACGTCGCTCAAAAGCTAATACAATGAAAATTACTAATCATGAGTCGCTCAAAAACAAATCGCTGATTTACACAAAGATTTAGTTTCCATTCGTTTGCATCGGCACGGTTGTTTAACAATTCTAATTGAATAAATATATTTACATAATATATGCATAGAAAATTTTTTTGATACGAAGTTGCGCAATTTTATGTACCAAGAATTACAATCGATTATTATAATTATACCGACTTTGAATAGAATATTGTATTAAATTGAGTAATTTCTCATTGATTTCCAAATATAGATATAAAGTTTTATATGAGGTATGAATTTTGTATCTGATCTTGACTTTTGTCTCGAGAAAACGATTGGAATTGATAGTGAAACAGAAACTAAAAAATTTGAAACGGAACTTAAATCTAACAAATATTAACCAAAAAGAAAAATATATGTATACGTATAGTTTCTTTTCTAGTGACATTTAAATAATAAATATAATAAAGTAGTATTTTTAATTTTATATATGTATACTCTAATTATTATAAATAACTATAAGACAAATACAAATATATACCAATCTCATATTTCTCATATGTAAGTTTCTTAAATTGTCTAATATAACGTTTTCAAAAAATCTAATGCAAGATTACAAAAAATTGTTTTATCAAAATGTCATTTGAATAGCGCCAAAAAATATGCGCAAAAATTCTAATCTTGTAATATACAACAAAGGGAGGAGATGAATAAAGACGATCTAAAATTGTGCTTGCAACTTTATTTTGGTTGTCAGTTGCCTATACTCTTCTCTCATTGTTCTTACGAAATTCGACTGTACAGTCCAATGACACGTGGTATGAATATCTTCCAAAGTATGACGTATGTATATGGTCGACGATGATTTTAAATCGCATCCGTTGAGGTTGAGAACGATAAATGACTGACTCATCTTCCGTTGAAAACGGAGTTTTACGAAAAAAGAACATCTTTGTAATTCATTAGACATGAAAATTCATTGAGGAAAAAAATTTCTAGTAGTTGATGGATCCATGAAGATCTGATTGGCGCGCGCACTTACGCGCACGCTTACCGACGATCGACAGTGAAATTCCTCGAAGGCATTATCACACGCGATATTATTCTGCTTGTAAATCTACATGCAGCCATTTTACGGTATCAGTCATGTAGCGGAAGAAAGCGAGGTGTGGCTCGGGTGAGGTTAATCTACACCGACACACAGCATCAACCTGCTAATCACTTCAATCGTACTAGTCGATATACCTAACAAAACTTGGTTTTATTGAGGTCAGGAACTTCTTGCATCATTCAACCAATATTGTTGGTAAAATTTTATAAGTCACGAGTCACTGTCAAATTCTCTTGCATAATAGTAGCAAAATAAAATTGATTTACTTATTTTACCTTATATTATCTTTAGAATTGTAAGTTTCTATCCTGTAATAAAATCGATAATTTTTTAAAATAAAGGAAAATTTTTAAACCCACGAGTCATCTGATTAACTTTTTTGATTGATAAAATTATAAAATTGTGAAGATAAAGATTCTAACCTAAAACTTGTCACATGTTGCTAACTCATTGTGAAAAAGAACCTTCATTATCCTATTCCTCATAAAACTATAAAAATGAAAATTCTAATCTACAACAAAATTGATAATACAATTTTTTATAATAAAAGGAAATTATGAGACTCACATGTCACCTGATTACCCATTTGTCTGAGAGAATTATAAATTTGAAAAAATAAAGTTTCGAAGCTAAAACTTGTAACACGTTGATAAATTATTGTGAAGAAGGTTTTTCATTATCTAATTCCACGTAAAATTGTATAAATAAAATTTATAAAAATAACCTATAATTTGTAAACATGTCAATTCACCAACATGATTAGTTGGTAAATTATCATACAAAAGGACTCAGGATTACAGTACGTTAATTTCAGATCGTTAGCGAATAACGCGGTCGCTTTAGCTTGAAAATTCGAAGAGAATTAGCAACCAATGAAATCGTAAACTTTTTGTCCTCACTCCTCATCGCTGCCATTGCCTGTTGTGGGCGCTCGATTTTATAACCTCGTCAATGCTATCTACAGATTCTCTCTTACACGAGAATTACGATTTATGACTACTGATCACTATTCTGCGTACCAAGATATTGTATATATCATATCAAACTATTGCAAGTACGCGATACATATAAAGAACACAGCTAAGGTTGCTCAACAATTCCTCGAGATAGCGACAAGTTATGGAAATAAGCCTAAACTTCATATAACGAACACGCATGATGAAAGTTTTCGGATAATTTCGACGACCATTAACGGATAAGAGCTACAAAAAACTCAATCACACTATTCTAACGAATTTCAGGCGTTTCATACAGGAGAAGGGGGTCATAACCTCAAAACAATGTCTGAACTTATAACCTATACGAAATTGTCTAAGAATAAATGTCAGGCTTAAAGTTATTAAAAAACCTATTTGAAAATTCGATTTGTAGGACATTTGTACTGATCCCTAGAATATTGTGTAACTAAATTAACTAAGGAAGAATAGAATAGAACGAGGATCACTAGTTTCCAAGGAACGCACGAAGGGCTAAAGAGGGGACTTAAGACCAGTGCGGTTGTGGGTGCACGAAAGGGGGTATGAACATCCAGAGGAGGAGAACAGAAGGAGAATAAATGCATAAGTGTGGATTTGCGCTTGAATCGTATCGGCGCTGCCGTCGTGCGGACACACGGCCACACGCATGCATGTACGCACGCAAGCACGCAGTCAAAGAGCACGAAGAAACGGAACGGACATTAGAGACATGGCTCCTATCCTTGAGAAGTACGCACTTAGTAAGCAATTGCGTCGTTTCCTTTGTCCCATGCAATACACGTATTCCACATCGCGTCAGACATCTTTTTATTAAGAGAAACGCCAGAGAGACAGGGGGATCAAGAGAAGGGTACAAAAGCGAGAGGGAATGGGACAAACCAAAATCAGGCTAGATCTCACCAACTGGTTATTATGAAAAAAAAAGGAAGAAACGTTAGCGTTAAATGAAACGTATGGTTATACGGACGTATTTCAAGGGGATTTGATAAAAATAGTCGGCGTTGATGACCAAGTAGCGCGATTGCGACACTTACCAAGAGCTGTTGCGGTGTAGCAGGGCGCAATATGTCAGCTGACTTGACGTGTGACCGATCGTAATCCCGCATCAGTATCCGACATAATTCTCAGCGGAGCATTAGGTCCTCTCGGTTACGAATCCAGTTAGTCCCCAAATTGATACGCAGCGCGACCGCACTCTCACAAAACACAAATATCGGTTATCTAGTAAACTAGTCCTTACACCAAACTTTCGACTACGACGATAGACGAACCAAAGCTACGGGCACGGGAACAAATACTGCCAATGACTGGTGTAAAGTTAGATCTCTTACCCTCCCCCAATCTGTACACTAAATAGTCAGAACCAAAGTTGACAAACTCAAATCGGCGGCCGAGTTGAGTTCAGTTTTATAAGTGCTTCTTTTGCCGCCAGGTGGCCTCATTCGCGCGTCGCGCATTGGAAGCCGTCTTTACATTACATATCTGGTGGGCGGGGAAAAAAATTTAACTCAAATTTTCGTCAAAAGAGGATAAATATGCTTATATACTCTATAAATATTATAAGTACTTCTCTACACGCACTCGTATATATCTTATTTTGTATAATTTATTGTACTAAAGCGCTCTTGTATTGTTTTATCATATTATTGCACTATATGAAGTTTTGTGTTGTATAATATTGTATATATTGTATATTATATATTATTATTATATATTTTGTATCTTATTGTGTTATACATATAGTATATAAATTGCATACTTTTCTAAGAGATAGAATATGGTAAGATGTAATATATAGTAAACGGCTTATAATTCCATAAGCGAAGCAATAAAAAATCTATCTATCTATTCATATATCTATCTATCTATTATAAACGCTTCTCTACAAAGCTTATAATTCTGACTTATACTCTTTTGTTCGTCCACCAAAAAAATTATATTTTTCTGCTATATTAAAGAAAACTTGCGTTTTGGGTCCCATATAACACGAGATTCATATCAAATTAAATTTATACTTTGTCATATATCCTAAATAAAGTTATTACATTTTTCCGTGTTAAAAGAACAACACGAAAAGTTCCATAAATTATGATCATTCTTCTACAATAAAAATTAGTGAAGGAAAATAATTTTCCATTTCTTAGTTGCGAGGTTATGTTGCATGCTCGAATTATTTGTTTATAATGGTGAGTTTTCATTACTGTCAGCAGTGTCATAGATCACGGACGTTAAATCTATTGTAAATTACCAAGTTTAAGCTTAATTTAATTAATTAATTGAAATATATATGTATGGAAATAAATCTATATTTTATAAGAAGGAAAGGAAATCTACGAGTTTAATCACCTGTATTTTTGAAAAAGGTGCTTTATGATTGGCACGCGATGCAAAGTACTTTCATTGCATTAACATGTCAGTGCACATTACGTTTGCCGCTCAAATTGGTTAGATTACCTGTTCAAACGTTTGCGAGCGTTTCTTTTTCCCCTCAAATGCAAATTAATGCAATAACTATATCTCGGACCTATTTGCGTGAAAATGAGGGATGCATTAGTCCATGCAGTTTTAGTATACGATACCGGAGCGAATTCATAGCAGAAATGCTCTGAAAAACAGAAAACATATGTAAGAGAAGGTTTTTAAACCGAAAGTGCGGATAATATAACCACGTTAATTATCGTTTACAATACACTGCGCGAGATCGTGAAAGAAGATGAACACTCCACAGTCGAACAAAAAAAAAGGCAGAAGTAGAATCGGTGTTAGTAACGATAGTACTAGCCCCGCGAACAACGAAACGCTCAGCACCCAAGAAACATCGAAATTTGTTTTGGTATGGAAATTGTTCCGGTGAATGCGAAAGAATTGCGTGAAAGTAATGAATTCATAGACTGTACATATTCATCCATTTTTGAGAAATTTGAGATTCCAAAAATCTACATAATGCAAATAACGTATAAAAGCATATAAAATATCTAAAGTAAATTTCTTTAGCCACGCTCATAAAAATATAAAATTGCATAAACATCCGTAGTCTATTAATTAATATTTTTATTTATGTATATTTATTTTGTAATAGATTGTATACTGAACTTAAATTAATTCATAAATATTGTTTTCACTGGGAATTAAATAATTTTGTAACATTATTTACTTTTAAGGTGAATCCTATTGGTGAAGATACAAATAAAACATTCAAAATTGGAATCACTGATTCAGTACCTATTATTTCCTTGGAAGGGAATAGTTCTGATGAGAAAAATACGACTCAGAAAGGTCATGCTATACCGTTAGACAAAGACAAGGAAGAGAAGAATATTCTTAGCAATTTGCCTGTAGCTATGGTGAAAGAGATTGATGGGTATGAACAACAGCTAGGTGAAGCAGAACCACTTCCAAATTCATATATCAGATTTATGGAACGCAGTGGGGAAGAACTTGATGGTAATTTATTTCAAATATACTTATACTTTTCAAGTGACAATTCACTTAAATTTGTTCCTCTTTTGCAGGAGAAGTAGAATATGATTTAGATGAAGAAGATACTGCGTGGTTGTCTACAGTAAATGAAAGGCGATTAGCTTCGGGACTCAGTCCACCTTTGGAGCCTGATACATTTGAATTATTGATGGACAGATTGGAGAAAGAATCATACTTTCAGCAACAAAGTAATGGTGGTGGAGGAGTTGCAGCTGATGAAGATGCAGTCTGCTGTATTTGCATGGATGGAGAATGTCAGAACAGTAATGCCATACTATTTTGTGACATGTGCAATCTAGCTGTTCATCAGGATTGTTATGGTGTACCATATATTCCTGAAGGACAGTGGTTGTGCAGAAGATGTTTGCAAAGTCCTTCACGAGCAGTTGATTGTGTTTTGTGCCCAAATAGGGGTGGTGCTTTTAAACAAACTGACCGCCCAGCTACGTGGGCTCATGTTGTATGTGCTTTGTGGATACCGGAAGTAAGATTCGCTAATACAGTGTTTCTGGAGCCTATTGATAGTATAGAAAGTATACCTGCTGCACGTTGGAGACTTACATGCTGTGTATGCAAACGTAGAGGATCTGGTGCTTGTATTCAGTGCCACAAAAGTAACTGTTATGCTGCATTTCATGTAACATGTGCACAACAAGCTGGTCTATGTATGCGTATGAGAACAGTGCAACCTGCAAATGGGGAACCAATGTTAGTTCAAAAAACTGCTTATTGTGAAGCTCATACGCCATCTGATTATCAACCTTCCACCAATCCTGCTGATGCCAGAAGAAGGGCAATTGCGAATAAGAAGAGTTCTTCTGCTCCAGTTATTTCTATTCCAACCATACCACCAGAACGTATTAAGGAAATTGCTAGGTAAAAAACATAAAATTGTTTTAACACATGAGCCAAAGTATATAAAGAATTTTGTTAATGATTTATGATGTTAATTAGCTTAGCTGAAGGGTTGCCTAAACGAAGCCAACTGATACAGCGTCTTATAGCATACTGGACTCTGAAACGCCAATATAGAAATGGCGTTCCTCTTCTTAGGAGACTTCAGAGTTCACATCCTCAATCCAGACCACCACCACTTGGAGAGAATTCTTCACCCCCACCAGATAGTGAATTACGTGGTGAATTGTATCGTCAATTAAAGTATTGGCAATGTTTACGTCAGGATCTTGAGCGAGCCCGATTACTTTGTGAATTAGTACGAAAACGTGAGAAGTTGAAGAAAGAACTATTCAAAGTGTAAGATTTCACAAAAAAGAAACTCAATTATCAAGAGCTATATAATAAATATTCAAGTATTTCATTTTATTCTGTAGAAAAGAAAAATGTTTGTGGTTCGAATTACGTCCACTGGAAAGTATTCTATGCTCCTTACTAGAAGCAATCAAAATGAAAGATGTAAACGACGTGTTTGGACAACCAGTAAACACTAAAGAAGTCCCAGATTATTTGGAAATTGTATCTCATCCTATGGATTTTTCTACCATGCAGGTAATTCATCTTATTTCAAGTTATTTAAAGAAAAAACTCATGTTACATGTTACATATACAAATTATAATCTTTATTTTACTAGATCAAAATAGAAAGACAAGAATACGACACAATTGGAGCTTTTGAAGCAGATTTCAACTTGATGGTCAGTAACTGCTTGGCCTACAACCGTAAAGATACCATGTTTTATCGAGCTGGAATAAAAATGAAGGAACAAGGCGGCGCTCTCATAGATCAAGCTCGCAAAGACTATCCTGAATTGGACCCTGTAAATGAAAATGAACAGACAGCATCCAAATCTAGAAAAAGAGACCGTGCTAACAGAAGTCGTGGAGAAACTGAGTTACAATCCGGAGAGAAAGAAATAGGAGGAGGAGGAGTTAATAGAAGAACAGCAGTTCTTTTCACTCGCAAAGCAAGAGCAAGAGCCAGTAGGAGTAATCAAATGTTCGTCTTGGAGGATGATAAGAAGAAACAGAGTGACAGTTTTAAAGAGTACAGGTGCACATTGTTCCCTTTTAACTTTACTGTTCTCGGATCCATATGAAATGGGTATTATATTTCAGTAAATATTAATCAAATATAGATTGTTTTTGAATATTTGGTTCTAGTATTTAATATAATATTATTACATCTTGTGTATTTCACACATTTGATGCATAAGGTATTCTGAAAAAAAAGGATATCTGAAAAAATAGAAGCGTGAAAAAGTAAAGAGAAAAACAGAGTTAACCATTATACGTTTGTATTTCAATAAAATATTGAGTACAATATCGATGTACAATATGAAATTAATGTTTGCAGAAGTAGAACAATGGATAGCGACGTGGGAGAAGGTGAAAGTCAATCTTCGAGTTGTAGCAGTTGTTCAACCAGCAGGTCCACTACTCCTGATTTAGAAGAAGAAAAACAGAGGCAGCAAGAAGCGAACGAAGCAAAAAAAGAGCTGGAAAGCAAGCAAGGCGCAGTGAGCAATGGTCTGGAGGCTCTCCAACTTGTATGGGCCAAGTGTCGCGGATATCCCTGGTATCCGGCTCTTATAATAGATCCTAATACACCCAGAGGCACCGTGCATAAAGGTGTACCAATACCAGCACCACCTGATGATGTATTAGCACTCGCCGTCAATTACAAAGAACCAGTATTTCTCGTTCTCTTCTTTGATACCAAAAGAACATGGTAATTTTATTTCTCTATAGAGTGCAATTATATTCTTTGTTTTCCTATTGTTCTATCGATTTGGTTATTTTGTGTATATATGTAATTATATATAATTATTGCAGGCAATGGTTACCGGGGGAAAAGTTGGAGAAGCTCGGAGTGTCTCAAGAACTAGATGAAGCAAAATTAATCGAGTCTCGAAAACCTGCGGATAGAAAAGCCGTGAAGAAAGCGTATCAGGAGGCGCTCCATTACCGTAAACAAACTCACAACACAACGTTGAATGCCGGTTCGGTCAGTTAATCTTGTAAATTCTGATAAGATATTATTTATAACTATAAGGTAGTTCTTTTTAAGAATTTGTAAGTATGTAAAAAGAATTTTAACGTACATATGTAACTTATGGTAACTTATCTTTAAGTCATACTTTTTCCAGAATTCTATTTATATTTTTAAATAATGACTGAGATGAAATAAAAAAAACATTGTTTGTATAAAATCTTGCCTGATTGAATATTTGTCTAGATACATATATATTTTTTTATAATCGTCTTTTTGATTTATACATATAATCAGTAAAAACAAGAAATTTGTAAAAATAAGCATCTGCGACCTGCAGCATTTTGTGTTTGGCTTATTAATTTTTGCTGTCTTTTTCCTGCTGTTTCACATTTTTCTGTTGTGGTTTCAAGTTTTTTTCCACATATTCGTTCAGTTCTTTGGCGTACAAGTCCAATCTTTGTGTCATCTAGAAAGAAAAAAACATAGGAAGAGTAAGAGTCATAAAAGAAAAACAGAAGATCACGAATATCTAAGGTTTTAGCTTACTCTCAAACACCAAAAATCTTTCATCTGGCGACACAAGTTTAGGTCTAGTTCAGAAACGAGAAGACCATCTTTACAACGACTTAAGCCTGGTGTTCTAGTTCCATCAGGAGCAGTGATGTAGCTGGACCCATAAAAGTGGCCAAAATCATGGTGCGCAGGAGCTCCATCGCCAGACGTAAATTCATTGGGGAACATTTCAGTTCCAACGCGATTAATAGCACAGGTGTAGTAACTGTTTGCTATGGCTGCACATCTTGCTTCGATGGACCATAATGGTTCAGATGTATGGCTGGTTGTTGCTGATGGGTTAAACACAATCTAGGAACAAATATTTTATAATAAATTTTTAGAAATTTTATCAATATAAATGATTTATGATATTCGTAAAAAATATATGATTAAAGATAAATTTTACCTCAGCACCATGCAATCCGTACATCATCCAGTTCTGGGGATGATGTCTACCATAACAAATGTTAACAGCTATACGTCCAAAACATGTTTCGAAGACAGGGTGTCCTGTATTTCCTTCCATGTAATAAGTAGACTCGTTGAAATCTCCTACGCGAGGAATATGATTCTTCCTCACCTTTCCAATCACCTTTCCATCGTTATTAATTATTACAGAAGTGTTCCACAGAGTGTCGCCATTTGCAGAGTCTCTCTCAAGAATTGGAGAAATGATAACCATTCCATGCCGTTGAGCAAGTTCACTCATGAATATTATGGTTGCTCCATTCTCAGCATCTTCAGCCAGTTCACACCAAGGATATTTCTCTCTGGTGCAGAAGGCAAATGGCATAGCTGTAACATAAATTAATAGGTTTCCGTTTTAGATAAACGGTTTCTAAAATAAATAATGAAAAGAATGGACAATTATTTCAAATAAGATGATTATAAATTGTAATTTTTATTGGAAAGAATGAAAGTTCTTTGAAGGTTTCCTTATTCTTATCTAATCTTGTAGAATTACATTAAGATTAGTATTATATAATCTTATTTGGAAATATAGAAGTGTATGCAAGATTATCATCAAAACAAGCAAATATTTGAATAACTAGAATGATAACACTCTCAGTCCACGAAATTCCAAGTTCGTAGCTTTTAAGACAAATAGTACATGATTTTTTAATATACATGTATTCCATTGATATGTATTTTTTTAAGCACTATGTAGATTTTCAGACATACCCCAAGCCTCTTGGAGGCAGAGTATGTTCACACCGCAGTTTGCGGCGTAGTCGACATATTTTTGGATTTTCATATGCAGAGCGTTTCTTTGTTTCTGCAAAGGTTCTGTCGTTGGTAGCACTATGGAATGCTGAATCAAACCAACTCGGACAAGACGTGGAGGACGCAGTTGCTCCGTCACACTGCCGCCCACAATGTATCCTTGGATGTCGAGATCTTCACTTCCGTTCCATTGAGGAAGATTTAGCGACCTTCAATACATTAGAAAGAAAATTAGTTACTAATAACATGATACTATGGTAAACAGTAACTATAATCTAAACATAAAAGGAATCATATACAGGATGTATGTCATATACAAAATGTCAAGAATATAGAATAATATAATTATATATTCTTATTTTCAATATAATTATAAATATATAGGTATATAATCTTTCTTATTAAAAATATTAATTTTATCATTTTCTTAAGTTCGAAATACATAATGTAGGATAAGAGTATGAGTCGTTCAGAAGTCACACTGGTCGAACTCCATAAATCTAAAACAAATATAACGATAAGAAATAACGAAGATATTTCTGGTGAGACATCCTGTGTACAGCTCAGTTTTCCACCAAATCTAGTCAGCGCCAAAATTTATCCAGTACATGGAACATCTATGCGCAAAACGCCGATTCTTTATTCGCGCAAAATCGCGTGAAATCTAAAAATATTTCACAGCAAATTACTCTAAGATACATTGGCATCGGGTACAACGTACTCAAAACGTTTGGAGAGTATCAAAAGCTATTTTCGTATATTAAAATTCAGTCCAAAAACATCTGTTAAGAAAAAAGAACAAATTGAAGATTGATACGTTGACTGTCACGCGCGGTTTCTATATCTTGCCGTGGAAGCGCAATAGATTGAAATATACTACACTATAACATTGAATTTTTGCAAAATGTTATATCTGCGCACTTTTCCTCTGACAGTGTTATGTAAGTCATTCACATTGTTAAATATTTTTTAGTCCATAAAATTTATTTTATTTTAATAATCCTACAAAATTTAGTAATAGTGGACACCGATGACCACCGTGGCAATCAATGTGTTAAGTATATAAATAGGAATAAATCTTACTGCAACTCGCGGCCATATAAAAGGCGCTTAACTTCAGCCAGCTCCTTCTCTGGTAGATATGCCTCCAAAATCTCTTCGAGAGTTTGATCAAACTTTGAATTACTCATTCTGCTGTGAGAAATTTTCAAACGTCGTTGCTACTCGATTCTGCTTGTGACCACGCTCCGTCACTGACTCCAGACGATTGTGAGAGGACGCAGAATTAACGCGTGATATATATCGATGATATGTGCAAACATGTGTTAACATACTCGTTAATCTTTATCAATGAATGCTTTTTAACTAGCTTAATTAATTATCATACCAGCCATAAATTTTTTCGAAACTCTATCGTACCTGGTTGAAAGAAACAGATGACCTTACTGTTTTCATTGACTTCGTATTACTGTTTTTGATTAAATATAACATTTTTTTCCAGGGGCTAATCTCTATAATAATAATTAATAATTAATCATTTTCAGTTTTGTTGATAGGTATTTATTCATTTATAATTATAAGTAAAGAATCAACGTAGATCATTTATTTATAGATACGTTTTATTTTCTATCATATAATTTCTATTTTGAAAATAAACACTGAAAATCGAAGACTCAAGATATCTTGTTTTTAGTTATTTTTTAACAAATTTTAATAATTTTTATTCTTACTTTTAATTTTGTTTAAATATTGATGTAGCTCCTATTTATTTCGAATAAAAAATGTAGTCATTATATAAACCTCATAACTTCATAATTTCATGATCTGTATAAAAACATAGAACTTTTGTAGAAAATATTTCTAAAAATAATTACATTGTTACTTGTTCCAATCTTTAGAATTCCATTTTCAACGAGATGTTCCCGTATCTGTAAAATAAGAAAATGAAAGATTTTATAAACGAGCCAAAAATTTTCCATTAAAGTTAACAAAATGCAGTATTTTTTTCAAGTAATCGTGCATGTTAAATGTTACTGATAGGATGCAGTCAGGTTATCTGGAGGTTTACTCTCTCTCTTTCTCTCTCTCTTTCTCTCTCTCTCTCTCTCTCTCTCTCTCTCTCTCTCTCTCTCTCGTTGTTTATAATCCACGATATCGTGAAACAATAAATTTAAACGGTTCATATTGAAATATAATCAAAATAAATGTATCGCTTGTTTTTGCTCAAGCAGAATATATTACACAGATTATTACGCAACAAAAAATATTTTTCTGTTACTATTACTGGAATAAAGTTCGTTAATTAAAGTTGTATCTCGTTCTTATATGTCTTTTTTTATTTAAGTTTAGATTATTATCAGTAAACCTGTGAAAATATAATTTTATATAACAAAAATACATTCGATATAAATTTTAAAAAATAATGATAATAATGATATATGATAATAATCAATTAAAAAGTAAATATGGTAATAAATTATTTCTGCCTTTTAAATTTGAACGCGATTATCGATTGTTTTCGAATATGTCACTATCGATAAAAACGATAACGATAACATCGATAATTATCGAAAGTGATATCGATTATGAATTGTTGTTAGTACCTAACCTGTTGTTAATATATGATATATATACGCAAATAAGAGTAAAATGTGAAAAGTTAAAAACAGTTCATTCTTGCTGTATTAAAAGATATCCACTTTCAAAACATCAGATAATTCATACAAGTGAATAAATATGTGGTCATTTTATCTTCTGTTTCTAGGTTAAGTTAACCTGTAAACTTAATAGTTTTAATAACTGTGAAAAGCGAATAGTATTGAAAAATTAGAAATTAATCAAAGCAAAAGTAATTTACATAACTATAAAAATGGCACTAAATAGAGATCGGCGTTCAAACGCCGGAAGTAAGATGGCAAAATTACTGAATGAAGAAGAGGAAGATGATTTCTATAAAACAACTTATGGAGGTTTTGACGAAGTAGAACAGGATCATGATTACATGTTAATGTCAATTTATTTATTCACCAATTTGTCAACATTATGATAATAAGAATTAATCACGAGCAATTTGTCTTAATTTAGGGAAGAAGATGAAGCGGAAGATGAAGTAGATTCAGACTTTAGCATAGATGAAAATGATGAGCCCATTTCTGATACTGAACAGGAGGGACCTAAGAAAAAACGTAGGCTAGTAACAAAAGCTTACAAAGAACCTAAAGTTCAGTCTAATCAATTGCCATCTAAAGAAAAGAGAGTAAGACAGCCAAGGCAAAGAACCTTTATCGAGAGCACAGGTGAATGTGTGTGAAATAAATGCTGAATTATATGGACAAACAACAAATTGTAATCTTTTATAGAAAGAAAATCTATACGTCGATCTACTGCTGCAAAATCGGCTGCAACACAAAGAAGACTTACTGAAAGAAATGAGCATCAAAAAAGGAAAACCAGAGTTATAAGACATGATACATGGAAACCTACTCAAGAAGAATTATTAGAAGAAGCATTGCAAACTGAACAGATCAATATGAAATCATTAGGTTTGATATGATGATCATTAGATTGCCTAATATGCTATTGATAATTTTAATCTTTTTATTATTTTTGCTAATTCAATTTTATTAATTGCAGAAAAGTATCAGAAACTAGAAAATGAAAAAAAAAATACTAGGACAGTAAGAAAATCGCAAACTGGTCCTATGATTAGGTATCAGTCTTTAGCAATGCCTGTTATGATACTTTCTGAGGTGAATTATGATAAAGAAGAAGATAAAATTAATGTCGAAGGAGATGATGAAAAAAGTGCAAATTTGGAAGACAAGCATCCAGATGGGACAACAGGTGAAAGGTAAAATATAACTTTCTTTTCAATTAAATTAACAATATTGTAACAATAAATTTCTATTCATTTCAGTGCTGTAACTATAAAGACAGAAAATGGCATGACGGACGTTGCCAAAAAGGAATCTTCTCAAAATTCCAACAAAGGCAAATATTACTATGAACAAACAAAAGGATATTATGAAAGAACCTTCATTACTTTCGAAAATGAACAACTATTTTCTGAAGCTTTCAAGAAACCTTCCACTCCAAGATCACCAATGAAACCTTTATGTGCAATTACTAGGTAAAATATCAAAAATATACTTTTCATAGTTTTTTAATAGATAAAGATAAATTTATAAATATAAAAAAATATTTAGGCTCCCAGCAAAATATTTAGATCCCATGACTCAGCTACCATACAAAAATGTGCAAACGTTTCGTCTATTGCGTGAAGCGTATTATCAACAATTAGAAGCTCGAACAGATATTAATGATACCTCACAAAGCCCAGATTTACTACGGTGGCTCGAATGGAGACAAAAAAATCATGGTGGTCTAGCTCAAAGAAACACAGTACGTCTTGAACCAGCTTCCGCGAGCATGCCTATGTAGTTTCATGAACCAGTGATAAAATTAAACAATATCTGTATCATTATAGCAATGCATTATTTTTTATTTTTATTATTTCTAAATTCAGGACTTCCATTTAAGAAACCTTTAATTTGTAAAATAAATGTAACTACAAATAACAGCGAAAAAATATGTTGTAAAGAAAAGAGAAACTGTAAATAATCGCATAATTTATTGTTAAGTGTAGTATCGAATTATTGCATATCATCTGCATTGTATCACGTGAGTTTTGAGATTCTTTGTATATACAGTCTTAAAATTATGATAAAAGTAGCGATATATAATGTACCTATTTATACAAAGCTATATCGATTAATATCAATATTTCTCGGCTAACGAAACGAAAAATTGTACAGTACACACGTATACATATATGTTCAAAGCAAAAGTGATTTTATTAATAAAATTATGAAGTACAAAGCATTGGTTAATAAAATGTCGCCGATTCGGCGATATCTTCTTTCATATAATAATATATATATATATATATTAATATATATATATATTATTTATTTCGTGTGGTATATATATATATATATATACATATATATATATCGAATCAACGGAGAATAAACTGATCTCAATAACGTCTAAAAATTCATCGTTCTAAATATTCCATTCGTACAAATTCAATCTTCGCAAAAATGGAACTTGAAGAAGTTCCATCAAGTATCGTATTTAGTAACCTAATGGTACAAAATGAAAACTAAAAAGGCATGTTGTATGTATACCCGAAGGGAAAAGTATGATTCTTCCATTGTTCTGTTAATTCATCGCACGCACTGACACGAAATTAGAATTTTTCGACTATCATTGCTTCGAAATGAATTTACATTTTAAAAGCTGACTAGTCAGCCAGAGGAATTTTACTTCTTATGTATGGTCACGCATAATCTTGCGGACTTTCTAAATTCTTTCTTTTTTTCCTCTTATTAATTGCTCATTAAGCTATATTGGAAAATAAAAATGATTATTTATTTAAAGAGAAGTATTTTAAATAAAATCCACACTTTTACCGGAACACTACTGGTAGTTATCTCTATTACTTATTGCAATTTACCAGGTAAATTGCGATAAAAGAGATAATTATGTTACTAATAAATAGCGCTCTCAGAAAAGCATAAATTATATTTCCAAGACTTCCTGTATTTGTTAACACGTTGACTGCCACGTCATTTTTCATATTTTGTCTAGAAGCTTGATTGAAATATACTACACCATAAAATTTAATTTTTGCAGATATTATATAGTATTTACACTTTCTTCTGATAATATTATTCAAATCATTCACATTGTTGACAACTTATTAGTCCATGAAATTTATCTTATTTAAAAAAAGGATTAGTAACGTCGATCACCGATGATCGCCGTGGCAATCAACGTGTTAATGATATTTTTTAAATTAAAAAGAAAAGAAAAGAATAATGTTATAGTTCCCTATAACCGGTTCTGTGTGCTCGTTTTATCGTTTTCTTGGTATGATTACTATTGCACGAACCATCAATGTCCTCGCATAATACAGCGAGGTGTAGACATTTCAATATTTCAACGTTTTACTCACTCTCTATTTATTCATCAAGATACAACGAGGACTTGTAACGATAACAGATTACATTGCGGCTACACACATCGAAGCGATAATTATTAGACGCCTAGAAAGTACGATATAATCTCGCAAATAGTGTACTTTCGTGTATTATCACTTTTATGATACGCGTCAAAATTTGAATTCGTTAATTCCTGTGCCAAAATTTCAATTCTTCCTTCGTTCTTTCAGTTCTCTTACTTTTCAGCTTTTTTCCACTTGGAAAAAAAGAATACCTTCGGAGAAAGTGTTCTTTTGTTTGTTTAAAAAATGGATAAGCTGCTTATCGTATTTCAAGGTCAACGCTACGGTGCAAATTCGAAAGCAGAGAGTGAGCAACAATAAAAGTGTTTCAAGTCCGATTTAATTCTTTTTTTTTTTTTTTCATTTTTTGTTTTCTTCCTCAGTTGCTCTCGTTAAGCTTCTTCTATCTTGTTCTCTTATTTGTCTTCTTCTATAATCGTGCACCTGTATACTTAAACTGCAAGACTTCACTTGTGTTATAATATAGACTGTCTCTGAAACATTCGGCCAAATTTTGGAACAATGATACATCATCAGTCGTAAGATCAAAAACCAAAAAGATATTAATACTAATGCTTTGCTACTTAACAAATAATTATTGCTTGCATCTTTAGATCCAATCTTTGTCATCAAGTTGATGCACTATGGATAAAATTTCAGGTGACTAATTTGCTCGTACAATCTCTTACTCAGCTCGCTTATGGAAGAATATATAGTTGTTAATCTATAATTAATTGTGAACATTCACTTGCACTTTTTAGTACACTTTGGGAATTCCTTTATGAAGATCATCACTTTCGACACCCATGGTACACTCTTTTCATCCCTGTGACTCACAAAGTATGCACTCCCCCAAGATGCGACCAAGTATTTCAGACACATTTCTTTTGTGTAACGTTTATAAACCGTTCGCTTCTACGTGTCAAGTAGAATAACATATGTATTATAAAGAAGCAGTAATACAACACTGACTTATTGTAACATATCAGAGATAAAGATAGTGGCGAGAGATTAGAGAGGAAGGGAGAGAGGCAGGATGAATTTCGGGGACAGAATTAGTGCATATGCATATCTTCGTCCTTCGTAAATATTTCTGATGATGTATTTTTGGGTTGTATGATCGTGTCTATGGTATTCTTTACTCCAACGTATCCAGCTATTGTATATACGTGTCGCTAGATTTTCCCCGATTCTCATCATTCATTTCCCAAATAATCCGAAGGAACTTGAGGAGTCTATGATATCAATCTTTCCTATTACATTTTCAACTAAAGCATACAAATAATAACAAAAATTTGTTTGTTCCATGGTCAAAAAAGGCTGATTTAATGATACTGATGGTGGCGACGTTGATACTAGTAGTGGTGATAATAATAATAATAGTAGTAGTAGTAGTAATAGTAGTAGTAGTAGTAGTAATATTAGTAGTAGCAGTAATAATAACAGCAGTAATAGTAATATGTTTCAATCGAATTAAAGCGACTGTTGAGGGCAAAATTGTACAGATGTTTTCTTTTAAGTACTACTATTAATATCTGCTTCCATAAAATAACGGAGCCAAAGAACAGTCTATTTTGCATCCAGAACGCCGGATTATTTGGGAAACCAGTAATCAGTGTATACTTATATTCGTAAATAGTCTTGATTCTTGTACTGTTTGCACCTGTTACGTTTACCGTCGACCACTTTTCTTTTTCCCTCTGCCTCTTTGTATGTCCTTCTGCAAACACAAAGGTACATAATCGCAGTTATTATATGTAATCACATTTAAAGATTAATGTGGTCTTATACCATGTGCAAATGATACATTGCAATTCTTATGCCAGTAGAGAGGATGAGAATTATGTTAGAAAATGTTCAATATCTTGATGTGTTTAGTTTTAGGGATATGCTCTTTTTCTATGAAAAATCTTGATTTATTTCATCGAACTAGTGTTTATTTCAAGTTAAACTGTAGCCAATAAAAAATATGTATAAACACATTTGAAATTTCTATAAACCTTTTCTCCTACTTTCTTCTCTTTAACATAACTGTAAATTTACATATATTAAACAATATAAGTAGCTTTTACTAAACTATTTTATTAGCATTTAATACCTTTTAGGTATCACAGGGATATAATTAGATTTTAAATAGTGTATGCTTAAACAATAGAAAAATAATAATTTATAAATTCTTAATATAATTCATTATTGTCACAGCAGACAATAATGATCGGTATGAAATTTTTTATTTGTCTTCACTCACTAATGATGAATCTCAAAAACATAAATTGATGAATGATTCAATGACTAATTTTCATTACAGTTTATTGTTTTAAGATTGAATTTTCAAGTTTTCATAATACAATAGGAATAAGCAGAAAATTGTATAAAGGATGAATTTAATAAAGATTAAATAATCGAATTTAAATAAACATAAATCTACTCGTAGTTTCATTTATTATATGAAAAATATTTTATATAGTGGGCAAATGTACACGAGAAAAATGTTTTGTAAACATTTGAAAAGTACATCTCAATAATCAAAAGAAATATTTATTTATCTGAAAGTTACACACTAGTACTACTCTAATGAAATGCATTATGTCTCAGCATTCGTTTACATGTAAAAAAAAAGATATGAAATGGCTTTTTTATACATGTATAAGTTCCCATACATTCGATTACACGTAATCCATGTTTTGAAATGCTACAATTTAAAGCTCTTATCAGTCCATAAGAATCTTTTAAAAATTAACATTTTTACAGACCACGTGTTACATATGTATATATATTCAGAGTACGTGCAATAAAACATTTAAAAAATAATACTGACGAAAATGAATGGCTTCTGTTACGTTAAGTAAAATTTAATAGAAAACAAACCCTCGAAACTTACAATTGTGAAGCTTTATTATTCGTCGATCTTCTGACATTAATAAGTATTCATAAAAAAAAGCTTTCCACTTTCATAAATATAAAAAAATAAATTTTAGTGTAATTGAAATATGAATAAATCTTAAGATGTATTATCTTAGATATTTCTATAAAACATAAATTTTAGATAAGTATAGCGTGAATGTGTTCTACGTTTATTTTCTTCTCTAATTAATAATTTTCTTTATAACAAAGTGAAAAGTGTTACTCTTATTCTGTAAACAATAAAATCTTAGAACTTTGAATATATCAAAATGTGTAACCATACAACAATAAAACTAGTCAATTAGTAACAATCATCATGGAAGAAAAAATACATAATAAAAGTGTCTTTAGTTGTATTTAATTTTGATGTATGTTAAAATTAACTCAATTTACAAATCAACTTAATATTTATAATTAACTAATCATAGTTTTCTTATATTAAAACTATGCTATCGTACAAAGAATTATTCCAGAAACTTTCTCATTTCTTTTTTTCACTTTTGTTTCTTTTTACTGGACCATAGACTAAATTTTTTTCTCTTAGAAAGTTGGTATTATTTGAGTGTACTCTGGTGATATTGATACTGTATTTGCGTGTACACACATTTTAAGCAGCAAGGTGAGTCACTGGCAGCACTGCTTGCGCATTCCCTCTGAGTTCATTGTTGGTTTCACGTCGATGGGTTCTACGTTTTGTGGCCGGATTGTATCACCCTCGGGTGGGTCGCGTATCTGTTTCTGCGATACGATTCTGTAGATTTCTGCAATAATCAAATACTCTATCATCATCTGTCTTTAAGGACGCATGTATCAAATCGCTGCAATGTTACTTCCATTTAGCAAAAAATACTGCAGCAATTACTTCCAAAACAAATACTATGTAGAGTTAGAAAGATGTCCCTTGGAAAGAAAAGAAATCTCATTGGTTAATTGCAATTTCTATTAAACGCAATATAATCACAAATTATGAATGTTTATAGAAATTCCTGTTTCTACAAATCTAATTAAATGAGTGGAATTGAAACAGAAATATATTTTAAAGGATCTGTAAATTTATTAACTATTTTTAAGGTATTATTATGATGTTCTCCGTGATTATTCTCGCCTTAAACTGAATATTTTATGTATATAAATATAAATATAAATATAAAATATAAATATAATATTATATATCTCAGTTAATTTTTACTTTAGGAATAAGTTTAGCAATAAGTTTACCTGTTAATATATTTTGAAATGCTGTCTCAACATTTGTAGAATCTAAAGCAGAAGTTTCAATAAAAGAGAGGCCGTTTCTCTCCGCGAACGCTTTCGCCTCGTCGGTTGGAACCGCACGTAGATGCCTTAAGTCAGATTTATTTCCCACCAACATAATAACGATGTTTTGATCAGCATGGTCCCGCAATTCTCGTAACCATCTCTCCACATTTTCGTACGTCAAATGCTTCGCGATATCGTACACCAACAGAGCCCCAACCGCACCACGATAGTACCTAGGAATTTTCATCCAGATAAAATTACTATTTATTGTATTAAAAAAAGTATAATTATTTTGATAACATTTAAGTTTCATGAAATATATTACATTGATAAAGAACATGAAAGATTTAAATTTAAAACACATTAATGATTTAGAAAAGAATACTGTTATTTCTTCAACTTACGCAGATGTAATGGCGCGATAACGCTCTTGTCCTGCTGTGTCCCAAATCTGAGCTTTAATAGTTTTCCCATCTACTTGTATACTACGCGTAGCAAATTCAACTCCTATAGTCGACTTTGATTCCAAGTTGAATTCATTTCTTGTAAATCTTGACAAAAGATTACTTTTTCCTACACCAGAATCACCAATAAGAACAACTGTAATAACAAAAAAATACTTTATTAAATAAATCAAAATGATAAAATAAAAATTTACGTATTTTGTTTGGTACAATTAGTATTTTATTAATTCATTTATGTAATTATAAAGAAAAAATCTTTTAATTAATTTAAGAAACAATGAATAATTAGACCAGAATAGTATCATCATACAGTGCAATAAAATTAATTTCTTTAGATATTAATCTTTACCTAATTTGGAAATATCTTGCCTCAAAAATTATTTTATTTAGAATCTACAACTTTATAATTTACATAACACTATAATTTAACACCAAAACTTCCAATATTTAAAATATAAATAAAAATTGTATAGTACTACATGAAGAAATCAAAGTTAGACTCTATGTACTCTTTGTCTATACAAATATTCCATCCTATTCTAGTTATTCTTCCTATTTACACAAATATTTAATTTATACTCTTCTCTAATTGTATCATTCTTGTCTATATAAAAATATAGATATTTGTACAAATGAAATAAACTTTGCACAAGGTACCAAATGCTTAAAAAAGAAAGGGAGATATATGGAAAGATATATAATATAAGAAAAAAAATCAAACTTCACCAAAAATCATTGACATCCCCAAAACAGAAATTATTGTAAATTTACAAAATTTCCATGAAAAATTACAAATTGTCATTTTGCTATTCTTGCTCTAGTGCATAATGCCAACATCGATTGAATAAAGTTCTTCTGTCATATAATTACTAGACTATAGATTTTAATGCAAATTTATATTTTTATGAAACATAATTAAAAAAGTGCAAGTGAGATAGAGATTCATTTTGGCTATGAAAAATTATAAGAAATACTCTACTTTGTATACTTTATGTATTCTTGCATATTTGCATTCTATACATTTTTGGATCTTTAAATTTTCCATAAATGAATAAAACTCTGCAGTCTAATAATTGCAAATAACACCCAATATCTAATAGAGTAAATATTTTTGCTAAAAAAGGTAAAAATCTATTCAGCAACAATTAAGACTGCCAGATCTCTTTATTCCCCTGAAAATAATAAACACAAGGGTCACTTTTGTTATGGACCCTTTAATCATATAAGTTGTTCAGAGAAATGAATCACGAATCACGGATAACGAGGGTATACACAAAGGTGTAACTGGCCACGAAACAAAAATAGATTTAGATAGTTGACTCATTCGATTAACTGTAACTTCGATAATTTCGAACATGTCGTCCAACAAAAATCATTTGACAAGTTTTCACATGTGAAAACTTCATCTCTGATGTCATCGTTTAAGCCTCGATATTCTACGCTCTTTCTGTCAATCGTATCATCGTTTCAAACTTGACGTTATTTCGGAACCTGTTATGTTACTGAACGATGACAACTGTGATGTTTAACTAACATACCGATGTATATGTATATAAAATAATTACACAATAACAATTATAAAATAATACAAATTATAGAATAATAAACTATATAATTAAAAAGAAAATTAATACACACATATACGTATACAAAATCGTACGTGTATACGTGTATACATAATGAATAGCAGCAGCACACACGTATACACAGTACATACACACATACGAATATGTAATATATATATATATATATACACACACACGTATACGTGTACTTCGTGAACGTGTATGTGGATGTGTATGCATGTATGCGTGGAAAAATTTTCGCCAAACTTCTCTAATGAATAGTAAAGTTAGGTTGATGAGTCGAATCGAGATTTACCTTTAAATAAATAATCATATTCGTCATCCCGAGTGCCCATCTCGTCTGGAGCAATAAACCCCTTTAGTAGACTGACGGACGATACCTAGATATCGGAACACACTACTACAACTTGTAGTTATTTACAAAAATGAAATTGTCGAAGCAACCAAATAGACTTTGCGCACTGTTTATCTACTCACGGCGTACGTACAACACCTACGTGGATATGTACGGTAGAAAAAATATGAAACGAAACAAGCACGACTATACGATGATATAATTATTTTCGTTCTTTCAATTTAACTGTACAATATGGCCTCCTTTCTACGCCCCTCCAAACCCGATAAATTACACATGCGCAATGTGTACAGATTGTACGCATGCGCGGATTTTGATCACAAATTAAATTTATTATAGATTAGCGTTGGAATAGAAAGTATTTGATACACGATACCACTTGAATTTGACTTTATATTTGACGATGATACTATTTAAATCGCGCGGGATATTTAAATTTCCTTATACTATTAGGTTGACTAATAAACTCATTTACTACGAAGCAATTAAACTCATCTACGCTCTAGGTATTAAGTTTTACATACTACGTTTATATACTATATTACTACTTATTTATATTTGTACCTATTGTATCAGTACCTATTATACTACTTATATATATCTCTATTATTATCTATATTATTTTGTAGCAACAGTATAAATTTAGTACTAGATTTTAAATTTATATGTTGTATTTATATCAATATCTTATTTGTCTTATTATAACAATATTATTGTGTTACTACCTATGTATAGGAGAAAAGTAGATTTAAGAATAAAAATCAAAGCCCCTAGAGGTTCAAAAGGATCATTCAACTTTTTTTAAAACACATCAAGGATTTTAACTAAGAAATAACTTATTTATACTATTTCTATATAAATATATATCCTTCATAAGAAATTGAAATACTTTATTAAATTTTAAATAAATAATTAAATAAATAATATTAAATATTAAATATACTATGTTAATAAAAAGTAAATGAATTTAGTATTCAATCCAATATTACAATTATTATCTATATTCAATAAAGGTGGCCACCAACCAAGATAAAACAAACCATTAAATAGTTAAATATATAGTACTGGTGAACAAAATTTTAATTGTTGTTAGCAATTTTCTGTTCAATTTAAAATTAATATATATATATTTAGAAATTTTCATGAATTTTAAGAGAAACAGCAATTTATCTATATCACGAGAAAAAATATTAAACTCAAAACTCAAAAATCAAACTCACTAGCGATTCTTATAAGACGAATGAATTGATAAATTTCATTAAAATCTCATTTTTATTCTATTATTCTCTGAATAAATAAATATAAATGTACTTTATATCTCAGTAATTAAAGCGTAATTAGTGTTAAAAATAATCTAAGTACAAGTATCTAATAGATACTTTTTTTAAATTTGTCACATGACCCTAGACTTCCCAATCATAGAATCATCCAATGAATGGTTGATTATACAGTGCAATGTTATTTTTTCGTGAATTGCAGACCGACTTACAAGTATGGTTTTCTATACAAAGTCGTAATTTTATGATGTAATCGAATGTTGCATGAGTTAGGACCATGTGCTGGAACCAAATAAAAGGTAAGTCATTGAAAGACAGTCATTAATTTTAATGCATACTTAGATCAACCATACTATCATCGTTATTAATTTTTATTTTAAGAATTTTTTAATAAATTCTAACAAAATTACACATAATAATTAATACATATAATTGTTTTTACTCTTTTAAATTATTTACGTTTGGATAATAACAAAATCTCATGAAACTGATAAATTAACAACTATTTCATCATGTTAGTAAACACATGTTATTGTTTTCTTAATTCTAGAATGATCGAAAAATGATTTACAAACAAAGATATTATTAAATGCGGAAGGGAAATAAAATTTGGAAATGAATAAGTTAAGTGGCATACCTCCAAATTTGGATCTGGATGATCCAAGATTTCGAGTCAGACCATATCAACAAATTGTTGCTTCTTGTACAGGTGCTTTTATTACATCAATTTTTGGTAAGATTTACTCTTATTTAATACAACATATTTTTTACAAAAAAAAATTAATTCTATAGAGAAAATATTACAAACTTTCTTTTATAGTTACTCCTTTGGA
Organism: Bombus flavifrons; assembly: GCF_040668555.2. Taxonomy (NCBI): domain Eukaryota; kingdom Metazoa; phylum Arthropoda; class Insecta; order Hymenoptera; family Apidae; genus Bombus; species Bombus flavifrons. The sequence continues at coordinate 7,877,451 of NC_138457.1, read as the reverse complement.
TGTAGTTAAGATCAGACTACAAGCACAGCAGAAAGCAATGATCTCTAACAAATGCTTTCTTTATTGTAATGGCTTAATGGATCACTTATGTCCTTGTCTAAATGGGAAAGGTCCAATATGGGCTAGAGGAAATGGAAAGTTTAATGGCACAGTGGTACGACGCATATAAAAATTTCTGCTAAAATTTAAACAATAATAAAAACTAGTAATTAAATAATATAGAATAATTCATTTATAGGATGCTTTTATGAAGATTAGCAAGAATGAAGGTATTCTTTCACTATGGAGTGGCTTAAGTCCTACTCTTGTTCTAGCTGTACCTGCAACCATAGTGTATTTTGTTTCATATGAACAGTTAAGATTATATCTTAAGGTATATAAACTTCCCTTCAACTTCATTTAAGTCTTTCTCCATTTTCTAATATTATTCATATGTTCATAGGATAAATATAATAACAACTACAGAAAAGTTAGTGGAGTTACCATGGAACAGCCATTCTGGATTCCTATGTTAGCTGGGGCTACAGCACGGATTTGGGCTGCAACCTTAGTGAGCCCATTAGAGTTAATTAGAACAAAGATGCAATCTCAGAGATTAAGTTATGCAGGTAATTTCTTGTGCCTATTATTTTTCACATCATAAATTATGCACAATAATAATGTAATATTTATATCTATCTCTTTTAGAAATTCTTCAAGCATTGAAAACTGTTATAAAATATAATGGGGTTCCTGGCTTATGGATGGGATTAACTACTACTCTTCTACGTGATGTACCCTTTAGTGCGATTTACTGGTTAAATTACGAAGCTATAAAGCAAAAGTTTCAAGTGACTCAACAGACTTTTACTTTTAACTTTATAGCAGGTGCTATAGCTGGATCTGTGGGTGTTTTGTTTATATTCTAACTTTAATGATAACGACAGAGATATAAAAATACTATATACATATTGATTTTATAGATAGCCGCATTTTTAACTATTCCATTTGACGTTGTGAAAACACATAGACAAATAGAAATGGGTGAGAAAGAGATTTATTCAGGTATTATAAGTTTCATTCCCCACTTTCTTTTTATATCTCTATGTCTTTCACATATCTGTATCTTTCTTTAACGAGAATATGAATTACAGATAAACCTGGACGTATTGGCGGAACGTGGATTGTAATAAAAAAAATTTATATGCAAAATGGAGTGAGAGGATTATTTACAGGACTAATTCCGCGAGTAATTAAAGTAGCTCCAGCTTGTGCGATTATGATTGCGACATTTGAACATGGGAAACGATTCTTTCAAGTATACAATGCTAACCAAATACTTCAATACGAGAACGATTTACAACTTCTAAAACACAAGCGAAAAAGCGTAGAATGACGTGCATGTCATATTTTATATCATAATATATTATACTCAAAGAGGACGAATAAATTTTATTTAAAAATTTATTCAAGATTTTAAATATTTGACAGGAAAAGTAAGCTATGTATAAACTAAGAATTGAAGACTGTTAAAATATGAAGAGGTAATTACGCAATTTAGTAACTTTCCCAATTTTGACTATTTGATTTCAGACTTTTCCTTTTCAAGTTTCATTTTATCATAAAAACAGGAAATCAATTATGAGAACTTGAGAAATTAATGTACTTATCATTTTACTAAGAAAGCACCAAATTAAAGAATGTTCTTATTTCATACAAATATATTTCTTTAGTTTAACCCTTTCGCTTAGGCAGTCCAGTCCGCCTAAGTGCTCTCACTGTACGGAGGCGCGCGCCACAAATGCGCACAGTGGCATGATTGCTATGTAAATGTTTTCCTAAGTCTTAAATAACAACTGTGCTGAATAAAACAATAATAAAACAATCTTTGCTCCAATATGATAAGTATAATTTACATCTTTAATATGAAAAGGCTTACAAAATTACAGGTAATATATTACATATTTACATATTTACAAGACTTTACAATAAAATGTTTAATATAATTAATTATGAAAAGTAAGTTAGTTAATATATTAATATGTAAAGATTAGTAACATAATTCTGAATGATATATTTTGAAACAAGGATCTATACATAAGCCAACATTGCAATCTTTACACTCATATCGTGATTCGGATCTTTTATCATTTTTTCTACAAATGACACATCTTCGTTTTTGGTTTTTATTTTTTGGCTCATAGAATGAGGGAAAATGTCTCTCTGTTAACCTCTTTGGATTGTCAATGGGTCTGCTTTGACGCTGAACTACATGGTGCAGATACTTTGCAATTATTTGTTTTATTAACCCTAACTGAAATTTTGCCATGGAAATGGTTTCTCGTCGATTGTACTTATAAACACAATATGCATTCCACACACAAATGTCTATGAGGTGGAAGAAAAATTTGTGGTACCACTTCAACGATTTACGCATTGAATTAACAGTGCTTAGAACCGTATCAACTTTGTTTATTATGCCCATTGACTTATTATAACTTATAACACACACAGGTTTCTGCATACTCTGTTGTTCTCTATACCTAGACACTGCTACAAAATCTGCAGTATGCATACTTGTAATCATATAAACTTCTTTTTTGTCTATCCATTTCATCGCTAACAAAGTATTTGATATACAAAAACAGGCCTCTCCTTTTTTCAAATGCTCTTCAAACTTCGGTATTCCTTGGTCCCTCATGCATTGGTATAATTATTATGTAAAAAGTTAAATAATGCTGGACTCGAATAAAAGTTGTCTAGATAAACTGTGTGACCTTTTCCTAAGTATGGTTTCAAAAGTGACAAGACTATTGCTCCCGATTTTCCAATTCCTGTGATTGCACTTTCTACAATTGTTGAGCTTTCGCTATAAATTATTATTAACTACAGCCTGATATATGGGGTGTCGATCGTCGCATGGTCGCCGTCTATAAGCGGCACCCGTACCCACAGGTCATCTAGCCGGCGCCGCCTACAAGCGGCACCCGAAGCGAGAGGATTAATTACTTCAATGTTCAAAAAGATTAGATTATGTTTTAACAAATTTACTTAAATATGTTTGAGTAGATGAAAAAATTTCTACCATTTAAAAAATTATTGGCGTTGTAAAAATTCAAAACCTAATCTAACCTTTATGGTAAATTTTGAACACTAAATGCATTAATGTAAAAGAATATTAAATCTCTAAAACTTTCCACTATTTCATAAAGAGGGACAAAAAATCAAATAGTTAAAATTTGGTCAAATTACTAAAATGCACACTTACATATACAAAGATAACCTTTATAATCTTAACCTCTAGTCCAATTTCATAGTAACCAACCACATCTTCACCATAGACATATTCTAAAAAATCCCTAGCATAAATATGAATCAAACGAGTGTTTATACTAGTCGATATTTAAAAATGTTTAAATCATTCATCTTTTTGTTTCAATACAACGTTTAGAAAATTTTATCAGAAAGAGTAACGATAAAAAATAATACGAATTTTAATATAAAACATTTAAAGGTTTGGGAGTTGGAAAATTTCTGGAAATACATAATAGCAAATGTATTTATTAGTTACTGCAGACGCAGAAGCGTTCGGCTAAATTCGGTTGGTCGATAATCGTGTTCGGCGAGAGTCGAGGCGTTGCAAGTAGTGAATAGGTCACTGTACGGAAGTCGGTTCGGTTCGTTCAGTGGAGATTGTTCGTTCGACGAGCGATTCGTTCACTGGTCTCTCATCTATTGAACATTCCAAGGCCGGGTCTTCTTACCGCCTCTTCTTACTATATTCTGGTAAGTCTGACCTCCTGTTAACTCAAAATTGCTTGAAATAAAATAAAAACTCTCAAGATTTCTCATTAATCATTTTTTCAATATCATATTTTAATCTAAAATATCATTAAGAATCATAATTTACAAGTTCTTAGATAATCGCAAAGAAGAAATTAATTAAGCGAGCGGGAGGCAAAGTACGAGAAGTGGCCATTTTGTATTCTTTCGTCGGCCATTCATTGCTTCGTGGTTTTTACTTTTATTCCTAATAACAGAAATTAGGCGATACTCGAGTTGTGATACTAGAGTTAATTTTGACTCCTGAATCTCACATAACGATCCCATCAGGAATGTTACGTAATACTAAGCTACGTACGTCCCATCTCATGGCCAGTCATTCGTTGGTATCCACCGGGTTACATTACAGCACACCTTGGTGGCAACTCGTGGTCTTCGATTTTTCGAAACGTTCCTTGTTTCAGATACTCTCTAAAGCAGCCACACTTCAAACGTCATCATGTACGCTTGCACCAAATTCATCGCACCCATCGTCACCAGGTCGGCCGTGAGTATATTTTGTCATCCTTAGTTTGATTTCATATCACACGTTATTATATAATCTTCAATCTTAGAATTTACACCGAATTTTCAGTTGTTCGCTGGAAGTAAGAACTACATTCGGCCGCTGAGCAGCGCCGTAGTGAATCACAACCAGTCTATACAACAGAATCAGATCCAGACTCCAATCAGTGCTGTAAATATTTTTCATTGAGCATTGCATAACCTATTCCCGTTACCGGGTTATGTAAGCCGCTATATTTTCATAAGTCCAAGCTTTTTTGCTTTTTAGAGAGAAACAAAAGATTTGTGAAATAAATTTGTTCATTTTTGGTAATTCATTGACATATATCATCTGGGGCTTTGAGCTGTGTTGAATTATTCAACTGTACTGTTGCAATCTAAAGTTATGTCATGGAAAATATAAAGTTGAATTAAATTGGGATTTATTATGAATAGAATTATTTAATTGATTGAAATAAGGAATTTAAGGGATGTAGGATATAACTAGAAATAATTATCTTTTAGCAAATGAATCTTTTCAGTTATGGATTACTTCAATAATTTTTTTTTTTAGTTTCAGTTGATATCATGAAAAGACTTGAAGCAATAAATGATTTTAATGATATATTCTTTGTCAATAGAATTAAATTTGATAACCTGGAATTGTGAATAAGATACTAATATTTTCATGGTTTTCTTGAAAACAAAATTGAGTGTTGTGTATTAAAGAAAACAAAATATGTTTTTTAATTCTAAATGATAAACCAAATTTACTTTATTGCATCAAGATATTGATTACACATGCAAAATCAATGAACATAAAGATTATGTAAGACATGTTATTTTAGAGGTAAAAGTAGATCAACTTTATGTAATATATGTACCACTATAGTAGAAATTATTGCTGGACATGACATTCTTTAGATTAAATTTAAACTTTCTTGACCTTGTAAGACTTTCAAATACTTAAAATGTTGTTCTCTTTTTAATTTTACAGAATTTTTTCTTTAATTACTTGAATGATTATTTTATAGTCTCCACTGGCGCAGTCCTCGATTGTGCGTAGTTTCCAGACATCCGCAATCAGCCGTGATATCGATTCTGCTGCAAAATTCATTGGTGCTGGTGCCGCCACCGTGGGAGTCGCTGGATCAGGTGCGTATATCCTTTATCTTCGTCAATTACAAAAATTCTAATCCATTATGATTCCTTATTTAACATTCACATTTCTCATTAGAAAAAGTCCCAAATTTCTATTCCAGGAATTGGTGTTGGTTTGATTTTTGGATCCCTCATAATCGGTTATGCCCGAAATCCATCCTTAAAGCAGCAAGTTTTCAATTATGCTATCCTTGGCTTTGCTTTATCAGAAGCAATGGGCCTCTTTTGCTTGATGATAGCATTCCTTATATTATTTGCCTTTTGATCCCAATTCCTCCACACAGTAGTAAAGTTATATTACAAGTTTCATTCCTTTGACTAATCATAAAACAAAGACTTAAATGTACTGTTACTGATTTCAGGTGCAGGAATTGGTTCAGTGTTTGGTTCTTTGATCGTTGGTTATGCCAGGAATCCCTCTCTCAAACAGCAGTTGTTCTCATATGCCATCCTGGGCTTTGCCCTGTCTGAGGCCATGGGTCTCTTCTGTCTTATGATGGCTTTCTTGCTCTTGTTCGCGTTCTAAGTCACCAAAATCGCATAAAAACACAATACTACTAGTTTTAGTGCGTCACTGCCAAAGCAGCATCCTTTGATTCCTGCAAGGGAAGCAGCGGTAGTTGCATTTGGTGTACGGGATGCCATGAAATCATTAGAGATGCTCGATTATCCGGTTCGACGGGGTATGCGACGGTACGACAATGAACTGAAAAAAATGGCGGCTGTATACGTATATTTGGATCATCGATCGGACCGTCCTCCACCCCTCCAGGGCCTTTCGAACTGATTTGTAATCATTTCATGGTCTACTGTAATATCATTGTAGCGTAAAAACTTCACATTACTACAATAACATATTTCAGTGTAATAAGAAACGACTAAGAACGTTACATAAAAGTTTATTAAAGAATGGAAAACAGAAAAAATACGACAGCCCTGCCTGCAAGATTATGATACGCATATATCCATCACTTTTAATGTTATCAAATATTAAACATAATACATTTTTGTTACCCTGAAAATTGTTCATCATTGTTGTGCCATCGCGTGCGCACGTTATTGAAGGTAACTGGACGAAGAAAACTGTACAGTGATATTGAATAAACACTTGTCGTGACATTATTGAATCTATGAACGATTCTGTTTAAACCTCATCCTTAGATTCTAATCATAATTAGAGTAAAGAGATAATTACTCTCTCTTTGGTAGAAATTCATTCTGAAGATCAGAGTTTTATTAAATTATGCAATGGCTGGCAGTATGAATATTACTCTAGATTAATTCTATAAAAATGATTAATATTGGCAGAATTAAGTAATCAAATCTATTGTTGAAATAGAAAATAAATAATTCAAAGAAAATATTTTAAAATAAATGTTACACCGTTCGATTTAAAAATTAGACTGATATTATTCAGTTTTTATACATAGTTTTATCACGATATTGTACAATACAGTAAAAAATTGCATTTAGTTGGTAGTGCCGAAACCTAAAGGTTCTGCGTTGTTGTGTGGTAACATGTTCAACTGGTCCAAAAGGTTTTCCCTCTCTCGAAGACACGACCACGCTTTCTCCTGTTCTTTTTTTGTTAAGGGTACTTTTCTTTGTTTCGCTAGTATAAGTTTCTTGTAGTGTTCTATCACTTCGTTATCCGCTGTACTAATTTTCCTCTTCAACGCTTGCCGTTTGCTTTCCTCCTGAGCTAAACTCAACAGCCTTTTTAACTGTGTTACATTATGATTGGAAAGAGCAGTAAGCTCCTGTTGACACCGTTTTATCTCAGTCAAAATTTCGTCGTCCTCTTGACTCTTCTTTTGTGCATCTGGTTCTAAAATTCCTTGCTCTACAAGTTCTTTGTGCATCCTTAATTCTAAATTAATAGAGTTCTGAATAGTAAGATCTCTTAAAACCGGAGGATCACTGTCCCTAAAGAGTTTGTTATCTGTGTTATTATTTGCAACATATACATTTTCTTCAAGCAAGGCAGAGACTAATCTCTGAGTTAGAGGTCCTGCTATACTGTGTGCCTTTTTGTCATTTTTTCCAACTAACAGAGACACATCCGAGCGATTTTTTTTTTTATCTCTAGTTGGATTACCTGCATCTTCTTCTTGCAACAAATCATTATGTGCCCAGATTAAACTGTAATGACGACCTAATGGGGGGACTTTTTTAAAGTCACTAATGTCACTGTGCGTGCAAATTAATTCTTCTAGTAATTTAATATCATCAGACATAATATCTGTGCAATATGGATCGACAGATGCCCAGAATTTATTAGGAGTATCATTTTTTGGTAAGAGCAACTTTGGTGATTCAGATTTGGAACCTTCAATTCTTGAAATTTCATGAACATTTGGAATGACTTGAGAGTTTGAGCTGGTAACAGCTTTTTGCTTGAACAGTTTTGCAGGTAGAGGAGACTGTGTTTTAACATTAAGTTCTTTAGGTTTGAACTTTTCTTCTCTGACCTTTTTATCCAGAAGAGAAAGGCCTTTCCCACTTTTGGACCTTTTGTCTCTGCGTTCCTCTACTGAAGACAAATTGGCTATCTCCTCTTGAAGCATGCGGTGTCGCACCACTACAGAGGAGAGAAGCATTTCTAGTTCTAACTGCAGTGTATCAAGATCCTCCATTCCTACACCTTCTTCCACACTGCGTTGCAGGATGCTACTATACCTTGGAAGAAGGCGGCTATTGTCAGCAATTTTTAAAATAGATAAAGGCTTTGTGGCCTCTGTATTCTCCAAAGTCGTATCCGAGTTAAGGGCAGAAGACTGTACAGTCTTCCCACTTTCTCGCACTTTGACGACCGCCTTTTTGGAACTTTGTTTTCCTTTTCCAGACATGGTTACAATTTTAATTTTGCACAGGTGCCTTCAAAAGATTCCGTCTATTATTTCACTAGGAGATACTCATCTTTGTAAGGCTTGGTTGTTGTGTTGACTAACTCTATCTACCTTTCTTGTAAGCATAAACTTCTTCATTCAAATGAATTTTCAGTTCAACACATAGTAGACGTTTTTGTACTTTGCATAAAAGATTTTATCTCCTTTCAGTTTAAACTTTTCAATTTTCAATCGTTATACACATACAATTCTGAAGTGTCATAAGCTATTAGGTTATGTTAACATCCACAAGTTGTACGCGCAATGAACGCTCCGATCAGCTGGTAGGCTAATGCATGAAATATGCAGTCAACGTCACCTAATTGTAACTCATAAGACGTTAGTGATCTTACCCTCGATAATTTATTAAAGAAAATAATTTTTCGTTTTATGTTCAAGAAACTGATACGAGAATAGTTAATCGAATCGCTAAACGATCCTTCCCTATTAAACAGCAGCACTATCTCAACTGTTCTATTTACATGTACCTAAAGCGTGTTTTTGTACAGCATCAACTGACCGAAATTTTCCCTTGATAACTGACCATTGTTATTCCCACCACTTTAATGGTACTTTAGTAGTGTCAATTCATTTAGATTGGTTGACATTAATTATTTGATTTAATGATCAATAACTTAATCTTGAATTTAATAGAATTTAAATAAATTTATTAAACTGTTGTGTAACATGTTTTTAATATAATTTTTACGATGTTACGAAATTATTTATATGATAATTGTCAATTAACATGATAATATATTCGTTTTAATCTGTAATAAATTTATTATCCATGTTTTTAAGAATTACTCATCATGGGTAATAGGTCGTTATATAAATAATGAAAAAAGTAGAGAGTAGTGTGTAGTAAGGAAAATCAAAAATGGCTGAAAAAGGAGCTCATTTAACTGGAACAGCATTTATAAAACCTTCTATTTTTGAAATTATAGCACAGGAATCATTATCGTCCATTGTGGAACCTTCTTTTAAAAAATTTCTATCGGTAGGTTAGGTTGACTGATCTTCAAAAATAGAATTTAATATAATTTCAATTATAATTAAGTGTTTCATTTTTATGTTATTAATAAAAAGTACTCTACATTTTTGTGAAATTAAAATCGATAATAAACTATCATGTTCTGATTGCATTAATAGTTAACATTCTTAAGTTTTTTTAAATTAACAAACCGGAAGTCCGAAATTTAAATTTGAAAATAAAATTAATTTCATTAAATATATTATATAATTATTTAATAATTTATTGAATAATATATTATTATTTAATATATAATAATCTACTTCCTCGCAATAAAAGATTAATTTTTTAAATGCTTTTATAAAATTTTAGTTTCTCATATCATTCAATATTGAAAGATACAGTCATCTTCTTAGATGGACAGATGAAGGCTATTTAATTTTCAATACAATTCTTCAATGGTATTACTTGAATAAATATTGTAAGTGACTCATTTTTATTAATATCTATACAAGTTTGAAGTTTTCACAAATATTTATTTGTAAAAGATCTATATATTCCAGCTGCTTCATTTTCTGAAACATTTTATGGTTTAAAACGTATAACTGTAGTAGATTCGAAAATTAAAAGCAAGTTATCAAACAAGCAAAAACATCTTTCTTTGATACTAACAGTTGTATTTCCTTATATAAAAAATAAACTATCTCAGTTAAGTCAAAGATATAAACTCGAAGAATTAGATGGATGTGCTCCAAAATCGGTATTTATTAACATATTTAATTTTAATTTATATTTATTTTTTCAAATAATTCTTAAACTTACTTTTCATTGCAGAAATGGAAAGAATTGTATCGTAATTGCATTATCAAAGGAAACGCGATAATTTTTATGATATATGAATTTATGGTACTGTATAATTATATAGTTTATATTTCTGGAAAATCTGCATATACTTCCCCGCTTTTGAAGCTGTTATCTATTACTTTAACATATGCAGAACCAGAACCAATAATTAGTATTTCTGATCTATTAAGAAAGATTAGAAACAATTCCTTTGGCCTTAGTGATGGGGTAGATATATTTCAAAGAATGGTGACTACATCTTTTGAATTTGGAGCATTTTTCCTTCAGTTTGTATCATGGTGGACTCAAGAACATTATTCAACTAACTTACTGTCATTACCCATTCCACCACCTCCTAAGGCAAGAATATAATAATTAATAATTGTAACTATGTACTAAAGTTCTTTCTCTGTGTAATCTGCAATTATACGTAAAATATTTTTTTTATTTATTTCAGATTCCAGAAATAGCAAAGCAGTACAAAGGCATATGTCCAATCTGTCATAAAGCACTCAGAATACATACAGTACTTTCAGTATCTGGGTATGTGTAAATATTATAAAAGTAAGAAGTTCCAATTTAGATTGTAATTCATAAATATTTCATTTCACAGTTACGCATTCTGCTATCAATGCATTCTTCCTGTGATACGCACAGACAGAAAGTGTCCAGTAACAAACTATCCTGCCAAAGAAGATGACTTAATACGTTTGTATTTAGGCTAAGTAATAATGTGCATATTTTATCAGAAAAATTGTATATGTAAATAAAAGATTGTTATTTCTCAAATTCCTTGCACTATCATTATTATATAGGACAAAATCACCTTCAATACGAACGTAATGAAAATATTTATGCATTCATTGTATTGTAACATAACTTTCAATGTCAACGAGAGTTTCATGAAAATAAAAGTTCCCTGGCATGGAATAAACTAATTGAATAATTGCAATTGTGAATAACATTTACAGGTACATTCCTCTATATTGTAGAAAAAATACTGATTTCAGCTGAAGGTTTTAATTAGCATCCAATACACTCGCGTACTTGAATCACAGACAACGGCGCCGGAAGTTCCAGTCATCGGTTTCGATTGAACACTCGCACCAGACTTTTGGTAAAACATCTTAAAGAATGTAATATATTTCAATACTGAATATTCGACACTCTATATAGAATCTAAGAATAAAAATGATTCGCAAAATATAAGAACATTATCTAAGAGGTAATATAATAAGTATTTACCTTTCCTGTACTTCCATATTACCAAGTAATCAGTGTTCGAGTATTGTTCACTTATTAATAATGTATAAGGCACCCTTACGATTGTAGATGTCAATTTAGAAGTTTTCTAATCCAAAAAATTTTTCTTACTTTATCTTATTGAATATTATCAACTTACAATTTGGAGTAATTATGAAAAATTATGGCACACACTTCGTAGAGAAATTTATGAAAGTGATGAAACATTAATTTCAAGTATATATATACACAAAACATTAAAATATTACCCATTTTTGTAATTCTATATATCTGCTTATAAAAATTTAATCTATGTATACTTTATACCAAGGAATAATAAAGGAAGTTTTGAGTTGAGGAAATAGGATTATGCAATATATACGTTACTTCATATAAAAATTAAAATCTTTTCTCGTTCAGAAAGTATTATATACATTTGTCTCTATATTATAATCGATGGATATATTACATTTTAGAATGCTTGGAAAGCCCTACTTAATTAAGTAGAATACTTGAACACTGACTTTCTTACTACATTGATAGGAACATTTTTTTTTCGAAGGCCACGATTAATAATGCATAGAAGTTCTAACGCTCTAGTCTAATCAAACTAACCATATAGCAATTATGTTAGTTACGTTTCATGGCATAAAAATTAATAACAATGATTTGCACTTACATATAGATTATCTAAAAAAGAGACGAGAATATCGCTATATATACTCATACACTGATCAAATTTTATGTTAACTCTTTTATATATACAAATCTTAAAACCTTAATTATACATTATTATCTCAAAATATTTTATGTTGATATAAACAGTTCCTCACGTATTTGCAATTATAAAAAGCTTCTACTTTCCTTATGTAAAAAGTACATAAAGAATATCCTCTCCATTTTGTTAAAATAAGCTTATACTGATGTATGAGTATACATGTTATTTTTTTTTGTATCATTATCAGACTTTTAAAATTATGATTAATATTCCATTGGAATTTTTCGTTTACTTTCGTAATTTCATTAAGAATCACATTTTTTGTTCGCAGCAGTTGCGTTTTATAACTGTTCGAATTAAGTAGATTTTCTATTGTTTCTTTTTGTACCTTTACCAATGAAGAATCTGGCCGCCAGTTAGTTCACTTTCTCAAGTTGTTTGACTAGACTGCAGCTTTAATACAGTTTTCTCTGTCTTCGATAAGCTCCTTTACCAATCATGCGATGCACGATGCAAATTTTATAGGCACATTCAATCACTTCACGTTAAAGAGTATTAACATAGTAACAATAATAGTACCTAAGCATGTATTATGATAATACTAGCTTATAACTGAAACGTATTAAAATTGAATTAAAATTCATTCCAATTCTATTAAAATTTAACAAAATATTAAGAAATACATGCTTTCTGAATGCTGAAGTTTAAAAAAGGGAGCAGTATTTTGAAATTATTGCAGCTTTAAAAAAAATATACGACTTCAAAAATCGCTTATTTCTACACAATCATTAATATCTAGTAATTCTACTAATAATTTTGATTTTTGTGTATGTACTTCATGCAAAATTCTACTAATCGACTTACTAAATTATTAGAAACTGTACGTTAACACGACAAAATAGGTAAAGATACATAGGGGATAGAAACAAATATAAGTTCAAGCAAGAGGGACAATTTTACTGCGCCTTAAGTATGATTTACTAATTATATTGATATTGTTAATATTAGAGGGTAAATCAAACTGCTACAACAGAAAGCGTACGTTTCAGTATTCTAGAACGTATACATACGTACGTGTCTGAGATTCAAAAATTTCATACCCAATCGCATATTCGTTTCATCTCCTCTCCATAAAGCGTCCGTTCAATTTTTCAACCTCTTAAGAACACATCAACTACAATTCTTCGAAGAACGCAACTCTGGCCTTGGTGGACCCAGACTTCACTTTCTTTAACGTACTATACTTATTCTCACCGAGTCGCACTTGTTCTTCATGTAATTGATCTAACTCGCACTGTTTCTCTCCGACCTTCATAACTTCTATCTCTGTACGCAATTCTCTAAGTTGCTCTTGCAAGTGTTTGCTCTTTTCCCAGTAATCGACTCTTTCTTTCTCTATCTCCAGGGAAAGCTGATCGACGTCTCCATCGGCAATTAGATCATATGAAGTTAGGTCAGCTGGCAGAGGTTCAGTATCCAATTGCAGTGTCTGAAGATCCGCTTGCAAATCTGACGGAAGTACTTGTGTCGATGGGAACAGATTTGGCACAGGCTATGAAAATATTAAGAGAAATATTAATTTTAATTATATGAATGAAATAAAGCTATATTTCATTCTAACTTTATAAATTATATTTAATTATTAGACTGCTGATTTTTATGCATTTATGAAGAATTTAAGAGGTACAAAAATGCACAGGATGAACATAATATATAAAAATATATAAAAATGTCCAAAATACAGTACTTCTTATAATATCTAGTAAATAAAGTAATTATCTACCTAGGTTTCATTTCTTAACTTATATTCATAAAAATATAAATTTGCATAAAGATCCATAGTCTATTAATTATTCCTACGATTTGGATGCATACAGCTATAGTAGCAGTGTAAGCGTTTCTGCTGAGGAATTCCAACAGTTTTTCCTTTGCTTCCTTTTCAGCAATTCGTGCACGCAGCAGTTCATCTTTTAATTTTTCTGCTTCTGCTGCTCTTCGCTCTGATTCTTGTACCAGCCTTTCTGTAAGCAACTCTGCTTCCCTGGTCTTTCGTTCTAAGTGAACCTTTTCCTCTTCTGTCTTCATATTATTCAATCGTATACGTGTAATCTCCTGTTCTGCCTCTGAAGCCTTCTGACTTAATAGCATGGCCTCCTCTTCAGCCACGCGACTTTTCTCTGCTAGTAGATCTGCAGTTTCTTCAGACCTTCTCTATAATAATACGAAATTTTTTAAAGATAATTTTTAGGTATTACGGTAATACAAAGTTACTTATGTTGTCTTACAAGTGCTTCGTTTGCTAGACGAATTTCTTCCTGATATTGCAGAAGACGTTGCTCCATAGCAGCCTTTTCCCTTTCTGCTGCTTCTCTGAGTTGTTTTTCTCGTGCCAGTTTATTTCTCTCGATTTGTCTCCTAACAAAATAATATTATTACAGAGTAAAAGTTATACATTGTTTAAAAAATAATAAGCTAATATAGTAATATAATATAGTAGTAATTACTTATCCATTAAAAAATACCTTTAGAAAGTATTTACATGATTCCTTTGAAGATGTTCCACTTTTAAGTGTTTAAATAAATATACTAACCTTTTTAAACATCTATTTAATAATTTCTCAGTTCCTATAAAATAATATAAAACAACAAAAAGAAAAGAGAAATAGAGGTTAATTAGGATACTGTTATAGTGAAATATACATAAACTTTTCATGCATACAATTATTAGATACATCTTTTATAATTCATCAAAAAAATATCTTAAACTTATTTTTTCATTTTTAGTTAACAAAACATTCGAGTTCACAAGCTGCAGTCAAATTATAAGAATTTAATTTATAATAGAAAGAATATCATATATATTTAACATTGCATTAAAGTTGTATTAAAAAGCAATGAAAATTTAAGCAACATTTCGCGAAATATATATGTGTGAAAACGTACCTCGACTTCTCCTCTTTGGCCTGCGCTTTCATCTGTTGCACCTCCATAGAATCAGGTTTGCGTCTCCTCATAAACAGATCGTGGTTGCCAATACACAGGTCCAGGATCTTAACAAATAATATGTGAGCAGCTTTGTCATTGTTTTGTTCGTCGAATCCTAAAGCTATCAAACCCTTCACCCAGCTGCCAACATCTGACTGTTTTTTTACCAGTTTATTCATCCGAACTTTCTGCGAGAAGAACACGAAGTTCGGCGACGTTTTCTCCACCGGCTTTATTACGAACTTCTTGTCATCAAAACTGATGTGTCGTATCTCCGACCACGTGAATGTTGTTTTCGGTGCCAGCTTGTTCTCCTTCTCGTAAATGTTTAGTCCCAAGGCCGTGACTCCCAACCAAAGGTCAGTTTCTTTTTTATTCTAATAATTTATATCGCTGAATAAAAATACTTTTACAATAAAAATTTTATTTTATCTACAAAATGTTATTGCACTTACACTAATAGGGAAATAATTTACGCCATACATATCAAGATCTTGAGCAATTTTTAGATATTCCATTTCTGCTTCATCTCTTGACATTCCACGATGATCAGCATACCAAATTTTTATTCTATCTTCCCACATTTCAGGCGTCATCTGATACTGATCGATAACTCTCTGTGGCAACAAATCCTCGCTAGCGAGCATTCCTGGACGGTATGATACTTCATCATAGTCTCCATACTATAACGTTTAAGGTCACAGATTAGTACAAATAAAAATGTTTATTTTAAGAAGATAACTGAAGGTACAATCACCTTCGCTTGAACTGCATAAGAAGCTAACAGAACAGATGCCTCTGGTGGACAATAAATATCCATTGAAAGGATGGCCTGCTTCACTTGCAGGAAGAACAAGTGTTGTGTTACTTCTTGCACCAATTCTTCAGCAACATCCTCGGGATAGAACTTTGCCAGAAACATAAAAGGTGTCGTAGGTTGCTGAGAAATACACTGATCTTGTACTAAAATATAAGTTCATCAAAGCATTAATAAAGTATGATTTATGAAACAAAATAGCCTATGATCAATGGATTTAATAATCTACCTTTTTTGTCCAATTTTAACCAAGATATAAATCCTTTAGCATCTTCATACTGGAGTCCAAAATACCACGTTTCTCTTAATCCTATTGTACGACAGACCAAATCGAACAGATCTCTTCCCGTTGATCTCCACTGTAATGTAAATAGTCTAAAGTAGCTGTTTGCATGATATTTGACAGTAACAAAGTAACCAAGTAATTTAAGTAGAAACTAACCTCCAAACTGAATTCGAGTTCAGCGTCCAGGGTACAGACTTTAACGGGAAAAGATTTTCCAGACTTTTTCCTTCGAAATGGTGGCATTTTACTCCTCATTATGTTCACTCAACATCACGAAAGAAGAAGGATAATCAATATCGCAAAAAAAATGGAAGAAAAAAAGAACGAAAGCACCTAAGATTATTCTGCGGGGTTTTGCTCGGCTTTAACCGTTTCTCATATTGTTCAAAATAATCCAGAAAAAATATGAATGATAGATAACCTTACCTACGCATTCGCAACATATTGACGAAATACATTGAAACACGTAATAACGATTCGATCCACTCGAATTCCCGTGGAACAGCGTAACGATCTCTCGAACCGTGGATTTCCTTGTTAAATCACATTCCGTTGGCCTTTTTTCCAAACTTTATTTTCGGAGAGAAAAAGAAACAGCAGCAGAATTGATAGCGATACATAAACTAATCCTCTCCGCCTTTTGAAACAGTTTATTCCACCAATTTTAGCCAATTCGAGTAACTTCGCTCGAGACAGTGACTATACTAACAGTCTACATAATCTAACATTTTGTTTTTCGGTAGTTTGAAATCTGCAACATCAATTGATCGATATCGCGGTTTTATTTTAGTTCTTTATCAATATAATTTATTTGGAATAATATTTTTAAGGACGATGTTAGAAAAGGGAATAGAATAGTATAAATTTGATATAATTTTTCTCTTTTTGAAGAGATCTACACTATCGGTAATGTTGAAATTTCGGTGGCTAAAGTCGAACTGCCATAAAGTTAATAATCGATAATGATAACAGTCGATTATGAATTAAAAATTTCATTATATTTTATATTGATAATAATAGTAATTTGTTATTTACTTTCATTATTTTATTAGCGATTTATTTGAATTGATTAGTCTAATAATGCTCAGAAGAATAGTAATTTCTGTAGGGATCTGCATTACCAATAAGGTAAGATACAGGATACGTTAAGCAGCAATATAAAGAGGGAAAAAGAGGGAAAAAGAGGGAAAAAGAATGTATATTTAGATCGTTAAGGATGATACTTCACAATTTTAAAAGCTATGAATTAGTGAACACGAATATAAACTCTGAAATCTGCAATTTTTAATTACCTAAAATCAAACAATTGTAGTTAAGCATACTTTACTGATGTACTATAAGTATCACAAAAGTAATGTATTACAAAACTATAGTTCGATTTATAAAATATGTTAATGATGAGTACCGATCAAATTTGGAAATCGATTCTAGTTCTAGGAGTACCAATTAATATACATGCAACAGATATTAGCATAATAATGCCAGATCTAGTTCTGTGTTAATCTTACCTCCTAATAGTACATTTTACTGTTATAACTGGTATACAAAAAATTCGTTATGTAATTTTTCAAACATCGAACCGGGGAAAGATCAAATTATAACATTTTATTATTCCCTCTCTTAGAATCCTATTCTCTCTATTCTCTTTTTGTATTATAGGTTTCGTAAAGATGTTGAAAGTGTATATTGACGATGGATGCTACTGAATGCAGTTTTTGTTTGTTTTAATGAGACGAATAGGAATACACACGAACTAGTGAAAGGTAGTCGAAAGTAAGCAGTGGAATCGAATAACTAAGGCAACACTATTTATTGCCTACTCAGTGATAAACTGTAGAAAAAGGTATCATACGTCGTTGGGCGAAACTGTTAAAAAAAAAATAATTTATTCCTGCTCGGTTCCCTTGCAAGATATGCTTCGTTAATGTAGTCCAATCATTTAATATGATTATTATGTTTACTTTCAGTTAGGATTAGATACAAATTGTACATATATTAGTACATTCTATAGAAAGGTTATTTTTATGGAAATAAAATGTTACAAAATTTCATTGCTAGGTTATGTATATAAAATATATGTTGATAGGGTCTTTTATTCGTAAATTCAGCTACTTTTATTACGAAATATTTCATTTCTAGCTAGTATAATTTAACAGTTAGTATAATTACTAACTATTATATACTAGTAATTATAATGTAATTTATATTACTATAATTGATATAGAATTTACAAATACATTTATTATACTTTGAAGCATTATAAATGTTTTCAAAGAGTTTCCAAATTTTTTCATTTAATAATTTGTTATTTTATTTTCAGAATATTTTCATACGAATAATGTAGTGAGTTCGGTGCAACGAGAGAATGGTAAACTTTCCGTTTCTTCTGTGTGTTTTTAACGCTTGGTCAAGAACTCGGCTATTAATTGCAATCATAACTGGTAGAAGAAGAAAGGAAAACTGCAGAATCACGAGGAATTTGCTGGTTCCATCAATGTCACTTTCTCGACCTTTCATTCGATAATTTTTCCTCCCTCCACGGCATTTCGCGCGCGAATCGCCAACAAAATTAAATATAGTTACATATGAGACATTTCTACTTCTGACGGTAGTCTTGTAAAGCAGTCGCATACCATCATCTGCATAACGATATTTCCAGTGACTATACGGTATGTAATCATATTTTATTTGACCGTATTTAACAAGTAGATTACAAATGTTTAAATTTGTTCCTGTGCTTTCTTGTGAATCATTTATCCCATATATTAAGCATGTCCTACTACTTTATCCCGCCTGTTTTTCACATAAACAAATATCATTTCTAGAAGATAACTTGAACAGTTGCTGCTTTTTCGCAAGTTACCAAAAAAAAGGACTCTTTGTACACCTATGCATAAAATCTTCGTACACATCATCATCTTTAAAAATTCAAGATTGTCCTAATATTTCGTCGCTGAGTGTAGTAATTAAACTGTGGATTTTTATGCACTTATGGGAAATTTAGGGGCGTACAAATGCACGGAATGCATGTAATATATAAATATCCAAAATAGAGTTTAATAATTTATTATGATATCTGGTAGACGAAACAAGTTTCTAATTAAATTTCATTCCTTCAGTTATGTTCATAAAAATATGAATTTCCATAAAAATCTGCAGTTTAGTAATAATAGCCATTTTTATTTTATTTCCTGGTTAAATCATGTTCTACAGAACGGAATATCGATGTCGACCAGTGTGTGTATCCGATGCTGGTCAAGAGATCTTTAAAGGTGACCGTAGCTCTCTTCGAACTCCTTTGATGCGTGGGGATAACTGGAGCTACCAGTTAAGTCAAGTGTATCGCGTCGGGGCGAAGTAGTACACTATTTCTTTCCGGAGTGCGTGCATCGGATCGAGGTTCCAGAGGATTGGCAGCCGTATAAGAGAATAGAGAAGAACATCCTGGAAGTCTAGGGAGGGCAGTACGCGCAGGAACTACTGTTCAACGACTCGCTAATCGACACACAAAAGACATGAATCTCCTTTATTTCGTAAGTATCTCTTTTTTCATTTAACTCTTTCGATTTTCCTTGCGTAAAAGATAGCGAATATTTTTTTAGCAAGAATGCTGAACGAATATCGAAGAAATCATAAAAATTGCGAAAATACAAATAGTATAACAGAGTGGGAATTTTTAAATGAAAGTTAACATTAAAAGATTGAGCATTTATGAACTTCTGTTCTCTCTACGCGTGTTTCAATTAACGTTTTCAACTTTGAAAATTTGTTTGAAAATAAAATGCTTTTTAGTAAAATTGTTGAGTGAATTTTGGAAAAAGACTATAGTAAAATTGTAAGGACACAGATGGTACAGTATAATCGGAACTTGTTAATGAAAATTAAAATTAAGAAATTTAATATTTATACACTTATGTTATTTATTTAAAAAGTTTCTATATTCGCAAATTTAATTTAACATTTCCTTGTAACTTATTGCAAATTATTTTAAGTAAATTTCATGAATTTTGTTATTGAAAAACAAATAAAAGTAAGACTTTTTACAGTACAATTAGTTAAATTCCCGAGTAAACGTTTTATTATTTATTCAGAAACTTGATTTAGCATCTGCTCATGAAATTTGTAAACCCATTACGACTGCCAGAACTATTTATAGTTAATGTATGTGCAACAGTTAGAAAGTAATTAAATCTTCAATGAAGAATCGAAAGTAAACTTGAAATAACGATACTAACGTGTTTACTATGTTAATAAGTTATATATAGAATACATATAAATATTTTTATCATTGTTACCGAAGAAGTAATATTATCTTCACGTTGTGTATTGTGACTGACACAATTCTTCCCAGTGACAAAGCCATCTTCATTCAACTATATCCCTGTATATTTTTTTTAACGTTCCATTAAAAACTAATTACTTTTGTGTCTAGTAAAAATATTGCTCGACATCAGGAAGCCCAGAAAACGCTGACGATTATGATAATCTTTGCCATTAAGTGCGAAATCGATGAATTTAATGGAAACAGGAAATTAGCTGACTATAATTTTGCTTATATTGTATAGAAGTATGGGGAGAAATAGAATTTAATGGTTGCAAAATTCTATATACTTAATGCTTTGCAAATTCTCTACTTCTAGTATTTTATCTTTTTCTTTCTTATTAAAATAAAAAAAGGATAAGTCTCTATGATTTGAGAGTATAAAGTTTATCATACTTTTATTACTTTGCCGATTCTCTTGTATTATCATTACTTATTGGTAGACTGTGGAGTTTTATATATTCGGATGAAATTTAAAATTGCAAAAATGCACGAAATGCACATAATATGCAAAATATCCAAAGTATTATATCACATAGGCATAATAGCCTTACGTATTTAATTAGGTTTATAAAAATACGAGTTTCCACAAAAATCCACAATCTACTCATTAGTATTTATTTTTATATTATTGTATCCTTTTCCTTTTTTAGTTTCGGTATAGTAGTAGTATTTTTTTATTGTGAATGTAGCAGAGGAGAAAGAAGAAATTGATGAAACAAATTGTTTCTTTTTACAGGTGGCTGCGGTTATATGGATAACAACCGTGACAGCGACATTGGAATCCGATTCTCATGGAAACTGGAGCAACGAAAAGGTAAACGCGAAGAACTTTCCTGTATCATAATACGCCGACGATTTGCAAATCTTTTCTCAAGTGATTTCATTTTCCCAGCTCCGATTACTGTTTGCAGATCCATTTGCATTCCACTCTTCTAAACTTCCAAATTAGTTGGTGAAGATTTCTATATTTCTCTCTATTTTATATCTGCCACACAATTTTTCTATGTATATTTTTGAACTTTTAAACTAAAGGGCTTTAACTAAAAGGAAATTATTAGATAAATTTCCTTTTAACATTTCTACTATAACAATTTTTCAGTAATTTTAAATAATCTTTTTCGTTATTTATTGCGAATTTCCATTAAATTTTAATGATATTTGTTACAAGAAAGCGGGATTCTTCTGACTAATAAAAAAGTTCAGATTAGATAACAGCTATATGCAATCCAAGAGAGAAATCTCAATCGGTATACTGGAGAAACGGTGTGTCGAGGTCGTATTAGCACGTCTGCTTCGAGGAATTCACCAAACCACTTATTTTCCATCCCCCTTTAATAATCCTTGTCTTTCCACGTTGATTAGAAAGTTTTGACTTCCTGTCGCTTTGCTATGACGTTAATGTATAGCATATCATTCCCCCTAATAGTATTTTGATGAACCAGTGGTCGATTTTATGACATCACATTGATCATAAGGAAACAATTGTGTACAATTTTATTTTATGAATATCGCTATTCACAAGTAGAATTATTGGTTGAGAGGTAATAAAGGATCATTAGATAAATTAATTATCTTGAGGATTATAGTAAAGATTGGTTCAGGGTTTTCTGGGTATTTTTTAAAAAGTCAATTGTTTTTTTTATCACTATATATTCTTTACTTAAGCAAACGAAAGATACATTTATCTTATATTAAATTCTCTATATTTTTTATTGAAGAAAATGAAGATTATTAAATATCTTTTAAAAAATTCACTATTAATGTTTTCTTAACCTAAATCAAGTTCCATAAATTGACGAAGCTATTAAGCAAAGAAAATATATGTGTCTCTACTAGCCTCTCTGTAATATCTTTCAACGAAGAGGACTATAAATATACCTTTCAGAGAATCTATTACTAATATTTCCATAACCTAATTCAAATTCTATAAATTCAGGAAACCGTTAAACAGAAGAAAAGCATAATGGTTGTTACAAAAGAAAATTAGCATTGTTTGTTACTAATATATATATATCATCTTCGCAAGCAATTAGTACTGTTTCCATAACCTAACCTAAGGTTCTTAATCTAACCATAAGTCGGAGGAGCTCGATTCGCTTGTCCTTGAGAATGCAACAGTGAACCGAACTCAGAGCGGAAGTTACTTTCGACGCGAGACAAACAATACAGAACAAGTTTCGTTGCCTTACGTAAATCAGAAGAAGAACCTTTCACGTGTAACCCCCGCGGACCAATAGACACTATCCGGGGACATCCTTAACCTTCGGGCATAGAAATCTTTAACCTCGATCTACTTGCGGGCGTCATTCGAGTGCTACTTCGTGTACTGTCTCGACGATGCCTTGAACATACTTTTACAACTATGTATCTTGGTGGTTTTTTCAATTAATTTTCATGTACAGAATCGCTCGATATTTCTTATTACACATTATGTATCATTTGTATCATGTGTATCATATGTATCATGTATATGTACATTTATGTATCTCTCCATAATTTATATTGGACAGAATTAATCTTTGAGTTTATAAAAAATTTATTGATAAACCAATCTAAATTTGGTTTCTGTCTCCTTCAAAATAATCCCTTACTGCAGTGATATAACGATCAGGTTGGCTCTGTTGTGCCTCAAACGAATTTTGTAAGTCAATTGATGCAGGAGGGGATTATTTCGAATGGGAGGGAAACCAAATTTAGATTGATTCACTAGGCAGAATTGATCTAGAAAGAGTTTTAGAATTACAAGTTGATCCAGTACGAGCTAATACTCGATAATTATAGATAAAACATTGTCAAACAAGGTTAGCGGTACATGCCTAACCTCACTTTATTTTTTAAATATAATTTGCACGTAACCATTATTTTACCTACGTTTCGCTTGTACCTTTGCATTTTCAATCGTATGTATAAAATAATGATTTGCTATTATTAATGGAAAGAACAAAGTAGTCTTGTGGACAAATAGAAATATTCAAGTCTTGTAGATTTCATCTTAGCAACATTTCAAATAGTCTTTACTTGTTTGCTTATTGGTTGTCCAGTCGAATGGCCTTCCAGCCAACCTTCATCCGCAAGTTTTAGGTGAAAGTCGTCCTTAACCTTCGCATGCTGCCTAGGTCATTTCACTCGCGTCTCATTCTCTTCCGACAAGTCCATCTAACAAAGTATAGCTTACACTTTCCCCCTGTGCTTCTACCCAGAAACGTTTACCCGCAACCAACGTGTCATTACACGCTTCGAGAAACGACCAGAATGCTTGTTTCTTGTTCGCTTATCAGGAACAAGCATGAAGTGGTCGAGTCTATTTTCAATTTTGTTAAAGAAGGTATGCTTTTATGCTTGTACAGATTTTTACGTTAAGGTTGTAATAAATCTATCGCGATCTGGTGGAATTTATCGAAATATCGTGTGATGTTATAATTTCCATTCTTAATTTACATAATCCATGAATAATATTCTGTGAATCATGCAGGATTTTATTATAATTTGCTGATATTACATGTCTCAAATTTTTATAGTTTATGGATTACTCATATAGTTATCAGAATTTAAGCTTCACATGGTAATGTAGATTTTCTAGAAATTTTTATTTCTGTTAGAGATTATTTGGCTCGTACTCATGAATGTACATACTTTGAATTATCGGCATATACTGAATTTCTGAGATAAGGGCAGCATTATTTCATAGTTATTCTACTTTCTCTTCTGTAGGTCACCTGCATTAGCTTCTGCCCGACGTGAAACGCAATCTCCTGTAATTAGGGTTCGCAACCCGATTCATAAGGAAAGGAACGTTACTCAGTTAATTACTAGAAATCGTAATTAATCGTTGCATCGATTACAGTCGGAGCGAAATGCAAAATATATTTTTAGTAATATCTCGGAGAAAATCTCTTCCACTCCTATATCAGTATTTTATTTTCCTTATTTTTTCTGAACATTTAAAAAGCGTAGTTAGTATTTGATAAACATGGTGGATACTTATATAAATTAGTGGTTTCACAAAATTTTAGGATTCTACGATAAACAAGCAGTTATTCACAAGAAATACGATATAGTGTTTATTCTGGAGAATATACACACACACACAAAGGAATTTCCTCATACAAAAACTGCGAATACTTTCTCCACGCACTTTCAGATGAAAGCTGGTTCAGGGTTGACCCACCTACTGTCAAAAATTCGACGTAAACGATCCCGGTCGTTCCCTTTCTCTTTCTCTTCTCCTCCTCCCACATGAGGTAACAAATCTTTCTGCAAATTTGTTTACACAGTCTCTGCTCCAATTTAAACAACTCCGTTTTTTGTTCCAGGAATTTGTTCACTGGTAATTTAATGTGCAAAGTAATCTTTCTGTCGTCATTCGATTCAGAAAGTAATTCTTCCCTATGATCTAATTCTTGAAGAAATGTTCTATCGGTAGCGCCATAATTAAATTTTACATTAATCATCTAACCTAAAAAGAAATTATCCTCTGGGCAGCGAAAACTATAAGAAACTTTTTACTAGGATATAAATTGATTCTAAATGATTCTTTCCCTAGCGATACAATTCCTGGAGAAATATTTCATTAACAATGTAATGATTAATTTTTCTCTAGCAAAACAAGTTTTAATGAAATTTCCCACTAGGAACGAAATTCTTGAAGAAATTTTTACTAAAACTAGCTTCCATAAGAAGTTGAAGATCTTAAAGCTGATACACTAGTTACGGAGACCTTGACAAAGACATTGACCATTCCACCAGTTCTGCATTTTTTTCAACGAGCCATAGAATGTGAAAGTGCTGCCCTTTGTCGGTCGTGTGTCTCGAAAGAATGTTACAGAGTGCAGGACAATTCTGTACATGTTGCTGCACCATAATAACAGCCTCTCTAATTAAAAAATGCTTACCTCTCATTTTTCAATCTCAAATGAAAGGGAATCTATTATTTATCTTCTCTGAGTTATAAGTTGGGAGAGTAGTTCTTTTTTCACTGGAGAGAATAATTTTAGTCGGCACAAAACATGCAAATAGAAAGACAATCTTTCTTTACTGTCTTATCTAGTGATTTCTCTTTTACCAATGCTGATTTCATCTTGTAAAACATCGTTCACCGATTATTTCTAATATTCTGAAAGATCCAGAACAAGTGAAGATATTGTCGACTCCATTCGGGGATTCTCCTTTTAGGGAGAAAAACCTCAAACAGTTCCCAAGCCACGTCGCGAATTTCTCCAGTGGTTATTTCCAGCAATTATCGGACAAGTTCTCTAAAGAATTCATCAGAATGTACCAACTATTCTGAACAAATTAAATATTGTTATATTATATGGGTTATCCTAGTAATTTTGGTGGATCATACTTTTATTCTAAATATGATTAGGGAAGAATCACAGGTGAACATTTTTTTACTAATTAACAAGCATTATACTTTAGACTATTATATTTGTAATTACTAATTACACTTCGCAGCTACATTGTCTAGAACCTTAAAAATTTGAACAAATATAATCCGAAGAGTAAAAACCATTAATTTCAATTTCAAACCAATTAAATTTGTCCAGCTCGATTTTTTATGGTATAGTATATAATGCATGCTATATCGTAACGTTTAATATTATAAAATTTTACCAAATTTTATTAAGCAAGGAGTGAAGTAAAAATACTATACTAACCAATTACATATTATATTCCAGATTATTCGATAATAAATGAGTAATAGAGTGAAGAAAGGAGACATGATGACAAAAAGGAAGCTGGGTCCTATAATTTATTGGAAGTGCATTCTAATGTGAGACTAGCCAAAATAGCTTGCTTTTAATAAGATTCAGAGCCGGTGCGCGACTCTCACTGGTTTTTCTTTTGCGCGAGCTGCAAGAATGCAGCGCGCATCTTTTCCTGTTTCGCCTTTCTTCTCGCTCGAATGGTACTGGAGAAAGGGAGACCGGTAGTCGGTACCGTAACGTCCACCTTTCTCTCATCTCGCCTGGCCAGCTGCGTTATTTTCAACCTCCTCTTGCTCGATGATACTCTACTTAAGCAAAATTTGTATCTTATATCCCCATTAATCCGATCTGTATCACCTATGGTTGTCTTCGATCTACCATAGTCCACAAAAAGTTTCACTAATTCTTAAAAAAAAAATCTTATAGTTTCCTGTAAGTCGATGTTTTAAAGAAACATTAGATTTATTGAAAATGGAATCTTTGGTTTTCTAAGAATTCTTTAGAGGATTCTTAGTTATAATATTTCTTATTTATCTTATATTTTAATGTATTCTTCATAAATTTCTTCTTCTTTTTCTTTGCTTTTTCATCAATTCATAAAAAGCTGTTTGTAGTAGAGAAATGAATTCTTCAAAAGAATTACATAATTTTCTGTGAGTACTTTTCTGTTCTTGTGATAAAAGTTTCTAAAGAAACAGTGGACTTATTAAAATAGAATCTTGTTTCTATCAATGATTCTACAGGGAATTCCTATAGATAGATACGTAGTCTATAAAAGACAACTTATTTTTATTTCTTCTGAATCCTTTATAATATACTCAAAGGACTCCAAAAATCATAATTAATTATCAATTTCACAAGCATCCAAATTTAGCAATTTCATTGATGAAAGTATTTATTTTGAAATTATTTGACACATTCTATTAGTAGTAAAAAGTAGTAACTAACAGTAAAATGAATTAATTATCAATTAGTCGAGTGAGTTTTACCAATTATTATTTATTTTTACCAAAATCATCGACTTGAAGATTTTCTACTCTCGTTTGCCCACTCAGGGAGTCGTGAGTTTCATTTCTAGAGCTTCTTCATGATCTGTTTTCTACTTCTACTTGGAACAAATTGGGTCAGACGCTCGGCCTCGCCCACTGGCTCGTGCCTTGATGACTGGTACAGCCTGTCTATACAACGCGGAGCATTGCTTCTCTTATTGAAACACCGGTGCCTCCTGTGATTCTTTTTTTAACAACAGGAAAACGAGCCATAAAAATCTATTGGAAACATTATTTCAAAAGGTTCTTCATTATCTTCTTCAAGTGTTTATCCTGAATGACAATACAATAAAGCGTTGATTAATGGAGTAATTGATTATTCAAATATCGATCAATGGAGAATTTGAAAATGGTATCAAACAAACCAACCGGAAGAAACTAAACACAGTTAAAAACGTTATTTTACAGAATTTTCTATTAGCGATGGATTTCGAGCTTTATGAATTATAATACTGTAGTATTATAGAATCAATTATTGGAATGTCAATTAATACATCATTTGATGGTTGATGATTTATTAATAACATTTTTTTCATTTATAGAAACTTTTTGAACATGCGTATGATCAAGATCTACTCAATAGCCAGAAACAAGAAGAAACTGAAAATATCGAACAACAATTTACAAATCAACATGAGAGAATCTTCAATTCCTCTGAAATTGCCAAAGCTATTAAAGAAGAGGAAGAAACGCTGACTGTGAAATTTCTTAATGAGAAAGAGGAAATTCATCAAGTGGTAGGTACACATTAATTTATTCTTGGATACAAGATCCTACACAAATTGGATAACTGAAAATCATTTAACTTTAGAAATATTATTAGACTTTATCACCTGACGCTAGATGTAACACTAAAAATTTATTTTTCTCAAAAATATATGAAATATCCAAACATTATTATAATATAATAGACAAACGTAGATAGGATAAATTTTTATTTAAATTTCATTTTCTTTTTAATTATAGTCATAAAAATATAAAAATGTATAAAAACCTGAATTATATTTTAAAAGTATTTTTGAAAGAATAATTTATTATTATTTTAAACATTAAGCAAAACACAAAAAAATATTTATCTTTATTTACAAGCAAAAGCTTGCATTAATCACATTTGTTAGTGAAAATAGTAAATTTTGTTAATTTATTAATATGTTAAAATAGTCTAAATGGTTTAAACGACTATATTTATAACTAATCGATTGGTTTTTTGAGCGAACTAAAGGAATAGAAGGATTTCCTCGCTTTCCCTTCCTGATTGATGGAAAGTATATAATTCGCCTTCGATGCTACACGAAGCGCTGACTAATCATATCGAATATTTGCGTCATTGAAATCGTGTAAACGAATAATAAAAACGTGTGAAAAATTACGTTAGTCGAGGTTACCGTCATCTCTTTATATAGATAATTTATAACATCAGGAATTCATATATATTGCAAGTTCCACGCGCATTTCTATTCTCGAATAATCCTCTGACATGCGCTTTCTCTCGAGCGTAAAAGGAAACGTCTGCAGGAGCGATTATTACGCTGTCCAGGTGCATTGGCGTTTATTTTTGCGTAAACAATCATACATCACGTGAATGCACGCCGGTTCTTTCAGTACAAATATCTAACTTATTTGTAATACGTACTTGAATATTGGAAAATTATATTTACTACTAGATAGGATTAATTTTTTTTTTATTTATTAATTTCTTTTGTTCATTATTTTGGTATTCTTGGTTTTAGAGTTGAATGCTTAGTGATTTTGCTGAAAGTTGTATTTTTATCAAATTTCTAATTTCCATGATATCAATAATGTTGATAACAATTTTAACATTGATCATTCATTCTTTAGTGTTTCATTATTTCAAATAATAATAACAATTTATGTGTGTATATACTCTCAATATACTTTGTACATATTTAATAATATAATAATATACATCTTTCCAGAATGAATCCCAACAGCAATTTTCTAAACAATTAGTTCAACCATATGTCCTACCTTTGAAAACAAAAAGCTCTTCAGAAGACATATTAAACGAATCGCTCGATACCATTACGAGATTAGGAAGGACCAGTCAAAGTGCATTTAACGAGACAGTCACAGTGGAGTACATTCCATCTCAAGAAATAGTTCTACAAGATTCGAGCACAACCAGCAAATATTTCTCTCAAGAAAGTAACACCAGTGACATAGATCAATCTATTCCAGAAGAAAATCTAGATATTGAAAGTATAGGCGAATTTGGACAACGGGTACGCAGCTCATCCTCATTTAGACCAAGAAGTAACGAGAGTCACAGACGATTCAGAATAAAACAACCTCTCGATGCTTCATCGTTTTCCGAGGATCAAAGAAAACAGTATAGAAAGAATGCTCGTCCTTACGTATCCAAAAAATTGAATACTTCAAACAGTAATCTAAACATGTCCTCGAAGGAACGACTTCCTTCCTCTCTGATGAAGAGCACAGAGTCTCAGAGAACCTTGAAGCAGAAGGAAACTGATGGAGATCGTGCTAACAGTTCATCCATAATTAAGGATGCTTCTTCATCAACTTCTGCTCCTATAGTATCAGTTTCTTTAGGCAAATTTTCTGGACCAATAGTGGTTGCAGATTTTCCACGACAAAAGAAATATTCCTACACTACCACGCCTGATTATACTGATAAAAACGAGGTTTCAAAGCTAACCACAGCTGTAACGGAATCAGTAAAATCAAAAGTTTCAGAAGATGGATATTTGGCGGCACCACCTGTCATACTAAATCCTCTGCAGGTTGGTGTCGCCTTGATGAACGCTGGGCAAGATCTAAATTTAGTCAATGACCAAATCACATTGACAAAACTATATCCCCAGGACAAATCTGAGACACCAGAAGTTACCAAGATTGATACTCAGAGCTTGGTTCAAAGCGACGCCCCAGTTTCTAGGAACTTGAGCTTCGACAGTGATCAGATATCGCAACAAGAGCAAATTTCTGAGGTGATAGCCACAAACTCGCCAGTTCAGTCAGTTGAGATCCAAAAATCCGTGGAAATATTTCATACAGCCCCTATTCAGGAGATCCACTACCCTGTGGAGTTCATTCCTAACGCCCAGCAGCTGCCATTATTAAAGCAGCATACACAGGAAGACTATAGAAAGCCAGGAAGGAGTCAATCAAAGGATCAGAGACAAAGTCAGATTAATATATACAGGAGCAACGAGATCTTGGACGAAAGTATTAACAACCAAGAACATAGTCGTTATGAGTATAATGTGAATGAGAATGACGTTATTTATTCAGCAGGAAGTGGGCAGGTCGACCAGGCCGTGGCTTTGCCTCGTCCAGTAGATGTCAAACCCATTTTCGGGGTTACGGGGCAAGTAGACGGCGCTCAATATGATCAGGTAACACACTCTAGAGTGCAAGGAATTCCTGAAGCAAAAATTAAATTGAGTAACTACGAGCTGCCAAAGGGACCAGCCCCTGCTGTTGCACAACCATCGAGGGGAATAGAGACTCTTTCAGGTTTGACTAATTTAGAGAACCTGCAAGTGACTCAAGAAGCGCCTCAGATTCTGCTGACCAAAGTTACCAGCGAACCACCGACTGAATTGAGGCTCCTGATGTCGATGTCACAGCCGTATTCCGTGGAGAAAAACATCCATGTGCCTCAGACGGTGGATGTGATTGAAAAAAAGGTGCCATACCCAGTGGAGAAAGTGATAGAGAAGCAGATAACGATTCCCCAACCGTTCCCTGTACACATACCGATAGACAGGGTAGTAGAGAAGCAGATACGGATCCCATATCCTGTCCACGTGGAGAAGGTGATTGAGAAGAAAGTACCATTCGCCATCCAGAGGTTCATCATACCTTTACCAATTCACTTTAGGGTTTCTCAACCGGTTTCAATTCCGGTGGAGAAGGTGGTAGAGAAACCTGTACCGGTACCAGTGCCTGTGGAGAAGGTCGTTGAGAAGCCAGTGCTCCTACCTAGACCGTACTCGATAGAAATCGAGAAAGGTAGACCATATCCCTTGGAGAATAGTAAACATATAAAATCAGCCCCAATTTATAATATTCAGCCTGATGGTAATTATCAGCAATCGGTAAGGCAGAATTTCCAGACACCAGTGGAGCCAATTTATGGAACTGATAATGAGCAAAGTTACTATAATTCGACAAATCAGTTTTATGGACAAGGGTATTTGGCCTTGAATCGCCCTCATGCTAGGCAACCATTGATACACTCATTGCCGAAGAAATTTGCGTCATACAGCGTTCAACATCCTCATTCGGTGACTTATTCAGTAACTAATGGTAATTTGGTGGCTTATGGAAGGACGTCGGAGAAGGACAAGGTTAAGGACGAGTACGTAGGTCCAGTACCAAGGAAAACTGCCACTACAATACAATCCAAGTCTCTGTACTCAGCACCGGATGTTCAGACAACGTTGAGAAGAACGAGGCAGGAAATTGGTAACACTGGAAACTTCAGGCAGTCCAAGATGGAATACGGGTTCAAGCCACCCATGGTACCTTCGGTTCAATATGATGAACAGACTGCAACGAAGGTGGAATAATTTGCGCAAATCATTATTTTATATTTTTGTTAATGAAATTTTGAGCATAAGTTTTGGAATTTTGGAATAACCTTAAATTCGCGATAATTGCTTAATGGAATTCTTGGTAATTGAAACATTCCATTTATTACCGCAGATCATAAAATTTCTATATTTTGAAATAACCTCAAATTTCTTTATGATTATTTACTGTGATTTGTAATAATTACCACTTAAAATCATTACCACTTAAAAACCACTTAATTTCATTTCCTAGTTACTTTTTTGTTTGGAATTAAAATTTTACTTCTTGAAGGAAAAAGGAATGCGGGACATGATGATCATATAAACAGGTCTCGACACTCGCTAGGGAAAACCGTCCAAAGATTGAGTCGTGACTTGTTGTGGGAAGGCACCAAAATTCGAGACAGATAGACAGAGATGAGTAAACTGTCTCTGTCTCTGTCTGAGACATTCATAACATGTCGCGCATGGGTAGAATGATAACTTTCTTGTCCCTCCATGTCGATTTTTTGTAACTAGTCATGACTCAATTTTCGGACGGTCTTCATTAAGCTTTAATATATGAGTATCGAGATTTATTTATATGATAGTGGGGTGCGGATTTCTACTAAACGTCCTTGCACAATCCTTTTAGTCACCTCTTACGACAAGCAGGGACTACTGTAAGTGAATTCTTAATCCCCACATACAGGGACTTATATACAGTCGATAAAGTTACTGGGCAGTGGACGTTATCCATCCTTCAGAGTACTGTGGGGAACAGAAATTAACTTCAAGAAATGCAAAGAATTTTTGCTCTCCCCTAAATCGTACCTATTATTCACTTACAAATATTAATTTTACGATTATAAATGCAATGTAAATATGAGAATATAGAAGAATGTATTATATTTATTATGAATGCGAAATCATTTAAAAAATATCTCATATATCGATTAACAGAACAAATTTCTTTAATTGTGATTTTTTATTGGATTAATTATACTTTAGATAGTCAAGACTGATACATAATATAATTATAGAAAATAATGTACTCGATCTTTTTATGTTGCATTTCAGAGCTGCATAAATTGATTCCATTTCAATTAAATACAAAATTGTGACTAATGTCTTTTTTACTTTAGAAAAATAAATGATACGCTCACAAATTACTGTATTGTTTTAACTAAAAGTATTTCATATTTTTGTATACTTTAATCATTGTATCTTTTGTAGCAAAGATACTATTATCTTCTTCTTAATTATATATTAATTCCATAATTAGATTAAGATTAATATTAGTTTTTGTACTTTTATTAAATTATCTGTAACATGGAATATATTATATTGTTTTCATTATAAAGAACATTATTCTTTATTGTTCCCTATTTTATCGTTTTAATGAAACCTACCTATAGATAAAAGGAATGCACAGTGGTATAATTCAATGTTTATTCTTGGACGGTACCTGTTTAATTGCTCGAACAATATATATATATATATATATATATATATTAACAATCATCGTATTTCATCGGGTCGATACAAAAATACAGAAAATACTGATACAGTTAAAAATAATAATTAAAACATTCTGGAGCCCCGCCCAGGAGACAAAGTCGATTTCTGATGATGATGCGCATTAATTTACCCATACGCACATACATACATATACATACATATATATTTATATATATAATATTTATATTTATATATATAGATTTCTTTATTTATATATAGTTTTATGTATAATCTGTAAAGAAGGTCAGTGCCGCTCATTTTCTTCGTTGATCTGTAAAACATATGTACAACGTTCGTTTTACATTACATTAAAAAAAGAGAGAAAAACAAAACAGATAATGATCGTACAGTAGAAACTTGATTAAGTAGCCAGACCGTAGAACTTTCTAACCTAACCAACTAACTTTGCATTATTTAACTTTCACTTCTTCATTTAAAACTCATGATAAATTGGTAAATTTATAAAAGAAAAATCTGTTCTGTTATAATTTGCAAAAAATATCGTAACTAATCTTAACGTTGATGATGAAAAAAGTTTTGTTAATTGGTAGATGAATGTTGGTGAAGAAAAAGTCACTAACTAAGATGTAGATTTAACAGTCTCTATAATTTGATACGCAATATACAACAACAAAACTGGAGATTCTGAAGTTACAAATCTTACAAAATACTTTCGGTTTTTTCTATAATCGAGATTCTACTGTACCAAACAATAAATCTTTCAAAAAAGGAAGAAACAAAATGATACAAGATTCCTCTCTCACTCATGTTCGGGGACGCACAACAGAAAACGGGTACGCTTTGTTCATTTAAATGATCACCTCGCATACTCGGACCTAATTTGTAATTTTTACGATCACAGTTGCTACGGAAGAAAAACTGTACACTGACGTTCCCCGCGCATAGTCTAGAAAAATGTACAAACGCATATAACAACGCTTACATGCGGCCGAGAAAGCTGAAAAAGAGAAAACCTTTTCTCTCTTTTTTTTCAAAACAGATTCGTCTCTCCTATCATTACGAAGAAAACGCATATTTTGTGAAATGACACGCTCGTCGAGGCCTGTCTTCTTTTTTTAACGTACAGTCCCTTAAGCGCCCGTTATAATTCACCTCGAGTTGTCTTCGAAGAAAAAATATGGAATGTTTTGCTTTCGTTATGGTACATGGACAACGTGATATTAATATTCTGCGATAATCATATTTACAAGACTTACAAATCGCACCTAAGAGGACACAAACTCGTTACCGGTTGCACTTCAATCTCAATACATAAAAAGCTAAAACATAATTCTTTTTTTTTCATTATGTTATAGAAGATTCGTGCAACTTATTTTTTATTTTTATCTGTTTTAATGTATTTTCGTTTACAGATAAACAAAGTTTTTGAGACAGAAGTGCCACAGATACGAGAGTATTTCTATATAGAAGCAGTGGCGTAGTCAGATGCACTTTTCTTTTTCTCCTTGAACTTTACTGTAAATAAGCTATAAGTTCAGTACGCTATAGTTCGATACAAGTAATTTAGTCACATTCCGTTCTAAAATTTTACAGTGATATACGTTGCAAAAAGTCGTGTTGTACATACTCAGTCTTGTGCTCCATTAAAAATTGCCTTCATTAAAGATAAATGTATATGATATGTGCACCTGGTGAAGATTGATGGATAGTTTGAAAAAGTAAACCCTATACCAATAATACAATTCGGAACTCTGTTTAGATTTTTGAAAAGAATTATTAGTTCTTACTAGTTTTAAACTTCAAAATAAACCGATAACGTGTTTATATAGATCTAAGAAATAACAATTGCAACAGATTTGTGAATAGATCGATACGCCACATCATACAAACACTTGTCAAATTTCCTAAAAATCTCTAGATCGATTCTATCTTGCCGTTACGTTATTCAAATGAGTCTGTTTGCTTTCCAAATCACCTGAAATTTCTAACTACGTCACTGCACCAAAGAGTTAAACTATCTAACACTCGGACTTGTCTTCCTCAACCAACTGTTGTGTATCTTTCCCCGAGTCGATGGGTGTTGGGTCGAGCTCTCTCCTCTTCAGGTGCAATTGTGGTGGATCCTTGTGCTGGATGCTAGATGGTTTCATCTCAGCTGGCAATTCGTACATACTACTAGCGCCGGTACCATTTGTAGCGCCTGTTTCTGTGTTCACTGCGTCGTACATGGGGTTACTAAAGTCCCTGTTCTTGTTACTTACGTCACCAAGGTTGTACTCCACATCCAGAGGTTCCTATCCAATAAATAAGATTTTTTATTAAGACAAATTACTTAATAATTATGGAGATGTGAAAGACATTTTCAAAAGTTTCATAATCCAATATAATTCAGTCTTATGCCAGAAGAACATCGAAGCTATCAAAGAGGGATTTCAAGTGCTAAGAATTATTACAAAAAGATTTGGCCACTGTTTCCAGTTTTCAAATAATTTCAAAATCTATTTGAGTTATGTCACTTTTGAAATACACGTTGCAATATGAAAAATTGTATTTACCATTCTTTCATGAGCAGGTACGCCAAATTCAACATTGCTTCCTTGCCTGAAGGATACACTCTGAGCACCAGTTAAACTGCCAAGACCTCCAGGTTTACCACTGTAAAAATTACCAATGATGTCGTAATAATTTGTGCATGGGATGGGTTATGAATTACAATAAGAGACTTTAAAGATAGAAACTTTGGAATAAAAGAACTTACAATGGCCGTTTCTTCAGCACCATAATAACAGCTGCAGCTCCAAGGAGGACCAAGACAGAAACAACAATGGGTATAACGATGGCTGCAGTAGCATTGCTCGACCTAGCCCCTAACATAATTTCACAGAACTCTCCATGGAAAAGATTTGGACAATCACACTGCAACTTGTCTTCGACTTCCTGACATACTCCACCGTTTCTGCAAAGGCAGATTCTCGGTGCAGGAAGTGGTCTTTCATTAGTCGCGTCACAATGACGTTCGTTGGACCTCATCGTCTCTCTTTGTTGCAATGGACCAATACTGTCTGAGCACAGACAGCGATATCCACCAGGAATCGGGACACATAAATGGGTACACTGGTCCTCGTGGCAGGGATTTCTTAAAGAAATGTTGTATTTCTGTTGATGATACACCTTAACTCCTCCTGAATTAGGCAGGGGCTTGACTATGAGCTCTGGTACGCCTCTGCCAAATTTATCCTGTCTGAACAGTTCAGCGGACCTCCTAGTTACCCAATACAGATTGTTTTCAAAGGTATCCAAAGATACTGGGTGTCTTAGGCTATCTCCTTTAAGGATAACTTTTCTGTTCGATCCATCCTGAAAAAAAAATGGCAATTCTTGAAATGAAGTGAACATTCTGGACTTAACTATTAGGTCACCTGAAAATTTCCAAACCTTTTGCTGTATCTAACTGCAATGCTACATAAATATTCCAAGTATTATATTACGTTACATTGACATATTACAAATGATTATGTTTACAATAACTAGCATTTCTTTTATTTAAAATAATGACTTGCTGATTTTCTTTTGCTCAGTATATTTCAAAGACCAAATATAAAAATGCAAAGGAGTAGAAAACTTTACAAAAATTGCATCAATTGGAATCTACCTGTTCAATAGATTCAATGGTGTTAAGCTTGCTGTCAGCCCAGTAAAGAACATGCTGCATAGAATAATCAATGGTAAGTGCAATAGGTTGTCCAATTCGATCATAGACCAGTTGTTTCCTTCTGTCGCCGTCCATCCAAGCGATTTCGATCTTGGGCTGGCTTCCAACGTCTGCCCAAATGGCTCGACCTAGTTCTGGGTCTACTACGATAGAGGTTGGTATTTCTAGACCGACTGTTATCAAACTTCGACGGTATCTACCATCTGCCTTTGAGACCATCACTCTTCCGAATAATGTTGCCCCTGAGGAATCGATTTCTGTCCAGTAGAGATTGCCGGAAATCCAGTCTACAGCCAAACTTGTCAGCCCTGACTCGCCTTCAATAAAGATAATAGTATATTTTAAATTGATTGTATAGTATATCTATACGACTGCAATACCAATATATGCACTATAGTACCATATATATGTAGTATCGTGGAAAAAAGGCCTGTGGTGGTACTCGATAGCAAATACCATCACTCGACACTAACTAGTGTCGGACGACGGCAGCGCAGTGGTTAGCGCCTTAGGTTGCGAACGTTCGGAACCCGGGTTCGAATCCCGGCGACCGGAGTCCGATTTTTCTTCCACGATACAAAAAAAAAAAAAAAAAAAAAAAAAATGGGAAGAAAAGCGGCCGTACCCAGCAGCGACATCTACACCCTAAGCACTCACGATACTACATATATAATAATAAATAACGTATTGAAAGTGTGTAAGTATTGACAGTAGAATATATCTTAATATAACAGCGTAAAATTATAAGCAAAGAAATTACTCTTTATATTGAGATCCTGGGCGTATCCAATCTTCACTTGTCCACCTTTAGCGTTCACCATGTACGACCTCTTAATGGAATTATCATAACCATCGATCCAGAACACATACTCCGACTTCGGATCGAAGTCCAGAGCCTGTACCCTCTTTTCATTGGCAATAACATCAATTTCCTCTTTGTTATGAGGATCGTAAGCTCTAATTCCAGGACCATTAGCAAACAGGATCATCATATCAGTATCTAGAGCTTTACAGACGCCACTGCGATTGTCAGACAGTTCAAATCCTTGCCTGCAGGAGCAGGAATAAGTGCCATTTAGATTAGTGCAGAGCTGAGAGCACTGGTGCTGGCCAGTAGCACATTCGTCGATATCTTCACAATGCTTCCGGTCATCTTGCGCGATTATGTAACCGGGGTAGCAGGCACAGATGTATCCTGCATCAGTGATGTTGTGACAATAATGAGAACAGCCGCCTTTATTGCTTTCCAAACAGGGTTTATTGTGATCTATGAAAGAAATAAATGAATATTTGGTATTAATAACATTTTTAAACTTGCAATTTAGATAACATAATAACACAAACATAATGTTAACGAAATTTTTAGACTTACGACAACCAAGTTCGTCAGAGGAATCTCCGCAGTCGTCGGCAAAGTCACAAAGCTTCGACCGATCGATGCATTTTTTATTGGCACAAGTATACTCTGTTATGGCATCACATGGACGGACTCTGGATGCGCACATGGTCATATTGTTCTCGTCAGAACCATCACCACAATTGTCAATGCCATCACACAATTGATATTTAGTGATGCACTTATGATTGGCGCATTGGAATCTCCTAGTTGTGTCGCATTTGAAGTTTGCTGTAAAATATGAAGTAACACGATTAAACTGAATTCTATGATTATGTTTATGAAGGTACATCATCCTGATTGTTTATTAGAAGTTCAAAGGTAGGGTACTTTAAACATCATAGATATAAAAGACGAAGGAAATAAAAATCGTACCACACATGCTAGCATTTTCATCAGAACCGTCACCACAATCATCGCTTCCATCACATATATCAGTAAGATAGACACAAAGATTGTTATCACACTGAAATCTTGTTTGTGGGCAGTATCTTCCTCCTGGATACTTTGGCGGACAACCAATCTCGTCGCTCATGTCTCTACAATCACGTGTGCCATCACATCTTAGATACGATGCGATGCAGTGGCCACTTGCACACTGGAATGTATCTCCTTTGCACACGAATTCTTGACAGCCATTCTCGTCACTGTTATCGCCACAATCGTCTTCAGAATCGCATCTCCACCTGGAGGCGATGCACTTGCCATTGTCACACTTGAACTCAGATTCTGAACATTCTCTATAGCGATCTTTGCACATGGCTTCAGCTTCATCACTGCCATCCCCACAATCATCAGCGAAATCGCAGAGCCATTGTTTAGGCACACACCTATTATTGGTGCATTTGAAGTCCATTTCAGGGTCACACTTGGGACAATTCTCGGGAAGCTCGTCGGAACCATCGCGACAATCATCTTTGCCATCACAGAACAGCCATTTAGGTATACAGCGATAATTGGCATGACCTGGACAACGCTGCCAACCGGTGGTGCAATTTTTTTGACGACACATGTAGGCTGGCTCGTC
Organism: Bombus flavifrons; assembly: GCF_040668555.2. Taxonomy (NCBI): domain Eukaryota; kingdom Metazoa; phylum Arthropoda; class Insecta; order Hymenoptera; family Apidae; genus Bombus; species Bombus flavifrons. The sequence goes on along the minus strand of NC_138457.1, from coordinate 7,837,994 downwards.
GCTATCGTCGCCACAGTCATTGTCAGAATCGCACATCCATACTTTCTGAATACATCTGCCATTCTTGCAAGTGAATTCTGTGCTTGGATCGCACGGTCGATTATCTGCAATGGTAAGACAAAAGTATTGAGTATTTAATAACCTCCATGTGATATATATAGTTAGTTATAACTGGTTATAATGGCATTTGGAGAAGAAGACTTACGACAAATAGCGGGGTCTTCGTCACTGCCATCCTTGCAATCAGCATCCCCATCGCACTTCCAAGACTCGTGAATGCAACGACCATTGGATTTGCACTTGAATTCCAACTCGCCACATTCTAAGTTACAGTTGGCTTCATCACTCTTATCTCCACAGTCGTCAGCACCGTCACAGACAGCTACACTGGGTCTACAGTTGCCATTTGCGCACTGGAAAACGCTGGGTCGACACACTCGTGCTACACAACTGGTGGGTTCATCTGAACCATCTTTGCAATCCTTTTCACCGTCACACCTTTAAAATAATTAACTTTGTCGTTAATCCATGAATGCATAATGTTTCCAAATATAATAGTATATGTCTAAATTGCCAAATGTTTGCCATAAAATCATAGAAAAATAATTCTTTAAATCTATTTCGTTCTTTCGTATTTTTTACTTGGGAACAGAAACTATAGTTAATTAACAATTAATTTTGATATATGCTTAAAATAAGACTACTAGATGTATTTCATACTCACATCCAATACCACGGAATGCATTTTTCATCCGGAGGACCACATCTGTGCTGACCAGCAGTGCAATTAGCTCGACATGTCTTTCCATCTTTGTTTAAGATGAATTGATTCGGACAATTGCATTTGTATGACGTGACACCAGGTTGACCATATCCTTCTAATAGATAGGAACTTGCGGGTGGTGAAATTAGACACAAGTGAGAGCAACCACCATTATTCTCACTGCAAGGATTGTTATAAGGCAGTTGTCTCAGAGGGTGGTACGCGTGGATATCGTATGGTCTGTGAGTAGTATTTCTAAGGACTCGCAAATTAGCTCCGGAAAATTTGTCTGCTCTGCTGATTGCCTTTAGATTCCAGTCAGTCCAGAAGATGAAATCATCGAATACAGTAATGGCAAAGACATGAGGTACTGCAGACCCGGAAAGAACTTTCCGCCTATTATGACCTTCTAAGTCAGCAAATGCAATGTAATCTAGATGAGCATCTGCGTAGAAGATTCTATCGGTGAAGTAATCGATGGTCAGAGCATTAGGCCAAGCTATATCATCCTCCCAAGTGAGAATTCTTGTGAAGTTACTGCCATCCATTCCCATTTTGCCTATGTAAGCCTTAAAATTAGAGGAATTATTTTGTTGAGTGTAATATTTCATAGGCTTCATTCATATTTTGTAATTGAAACTGATTTAAAATTAATGAAAATCACCTGAAGGTGCCATGAAGTGAAGTACAGGTATCCTGTGCCAGGATGAACAACAATAGCACGTGGGTCAGCTATGCCAGTTAACAGAGTCTTTCTGTTGGTACCATTAAGCTCAGCAACATCCAAGTGTTTAGCGTGGCGGTCAAGCCAGTACAGTTTCTTGCCTACCCAGTCAATTGCTATTCCTTCCAAACCAAGACTATCGTGTCTAATGATTGCTTCTTTCTCTCCTCCTGCAATAGGTGCTCTGCAAAAAATATCACATAAAAAGATTAGAGAATTATTCTGATCACTTTTTAAATAATATAGCTTCGTGAATTTACCTGAAAATTGTTTTAGCAGTAACATCACAGAAGTAGAGCATTTGTTCAGCGTAATCAGCATCCAGAGCAACAACATTGATAAGATCTTGATGCATCAGGCTATAGTTGGAAGCATCAATAGACATATTTCTAACATAATACTTGTTTGTGAAAACAATCCAAGGTATGATGTTGTCTCTTCTCTTGCAAGTATGCTCGTCAGCAGCACGTTCGTACCAATAATGATTACACTTGCAGTAAAAGCTCCCTGGTGTATTTTGACACTGCTGGCTACACACTTGTGGTGTCTCCATACATTCGTCTATATCTTCACAGGCTTTTCCGTCTTCCAAGAGTCGGTAACCTGGATTACATTCACAATAGTAACTCGTTGGCGTGTCAATACATTTGTGAGCACATTGATTCATTTCCACAACAGCACATTCATCTATGTTACAGTGAGCAGGTTCGTCACTCTCGTCTGCACAATCGGGTTCCTTATTGCAGACTAATTGCATGTCGATACAGTTCCCATTTGCACACATGAAGTCCTTTGGGTTTGGACAGGCCATGTTTTTCACCTTTGGTGCTATAAATGGAAGAAGAAATAATTTAATACGTCATTAAACATTTTGTAAATAAATTCAACGTATCTTCTTAGGTTAATTTATTTCTTAAAGTGAAATCTTATTTTAAGAACTACACGATAATATTATATCACTTACGACATCCATCTTCGTCAGAATGATCACCACAATCGTCCTGACCATCGCAATGAAACTGCTTCCTGATACACTTAAAGTTATGACAAGTGAACTCCTGGCTAGTGCAAGGCTTGTATCTGGAGTTACAGAACTTTCCTTCATCGCTACCATCACCACAGTCATTGTCATGATCACACAACCAATTCTTATTCAAGCAACGACCATTGTCACATGTGAATTGATTGTCAGCACAAGGTGTTGGAGTGGGACAGTGGTGCAAGGTCACATTTTCATCAGCTCCATCTACACAATCTGGGTCCCCATCACACAGCCATTTCTTTGGGATACACTGTGCCCTGTTCCACAGCTTATTCGCAGTACAGGTAAATTCAGTCTCCTCATCACACTTTCTCTCATTGCATTGGTGACGTTCATCCTCATCAGATCTATCTAAACAATCATTATCCCCATCACAGATGTAGATTCTAGGTATACAATTGCCATTATCACAAGTGAACAGATCTCCAAAGCAGGTTCTGCCTTCTGATTGACAATAACCAGGTGGTTCATCACTGCCATCCAGACAATCATCGTCTCCATCACAGTACCAAGTAGCTGGAATGCATCTATGGTTGGGACACCTGAAGGAGCTTTGGGGACAAGTTCTCTGAGCACAGTGCAGTGGATTTTCATCGCTGTTATCCCCACAATCGTTATCCCCATCGCAAAGCCAATACGGCTCCACACATATATTAGTTTTCTCACATTTCAGGTGGTTAGGAGGACACGTGGTATTCCTAGGACAGCGTTCATGGGTCTCATCCGAAGTGACGTTGTCCTTACAGTCGTTAACGCCATTGCAGACCTGTGATTGTGGGATACAACGATAGTTGGCGCAAGTGAATTCTCCAGGAGCGCAAGGAGGATACACACAGCCCTCCTCATCGCTACCATCGCGACAGTCATTCTCATGGTCACATTTCCAAGTTCTGAAGATGCACCTGCCATTGTTACACCTGAACTCATTGGGACTGCACGAATGATAAGAACAATAGTTGGTATCCTCGTCAGAACCATCACCACAGTCGTCGTCACCATCACACGCCCACATTCTTGAAATGCAGCGGCCATTTCTACAGGCAAACTTGCTGGAGTCACAGGTTACGTTCTTAGGAACACACATTCTGTCCTCGTTCACCAGTCTACTGTTGTCGTCACACTTACACTCTGCTGAGCCGTTTATTCCTGGATGACAAGATTGATCACAGCCACCGTTTGAAATATTACAAGGATTTACCTTGCACTGCTGCCTAGCTGCTGAGTAGATATGCAAGTCTCTAGGCGAATCCTCCAAACGTTTCACCAATTCTACCTTATTCGCTCCAGTGTGTTTCTCAGCCCGATATACACCTCTTAGCTGAAGATCCGTCCAGAAAATGTACTCTCCGAAGACTGTTATAGCAAATGGGTATATCGTAGCGGAGACCAAGATCTGACGATTATTTCCATCCAACTCTGAGCGTTCTATCTTCTCCCTAACTGCATCAGTCCAATAGAGCATACGATCTTCATAATCGATTGCCAAGCCACTGGGTTGAGAAAGATCTTTATCTATGATAGCTTTCTTCAAAGAACCTGCCATGGTGGTCCTGAAAATTTTCCCAGATGTTCCAAAGCGACCCCAGTCAGTAAAGTACAAAGATCCATTACAAGGATCGACTACTATGGCTCTAGGTCTATCCACTCTGGCAATCATCACAAGATTCGACCCATCCAGATCCATTGCGTATATACTATTGTTGGAAGAGTCTGTCCAATAAACTTTCTTTTGCGTCCAGTCATAAGAAATGCCCTCAGGATTGATTCCTTTGCTGATCAACGTGTGAATCTCAGAGGAGGAAGGATTATCTGCCTGCATCCAAGCTATCTTGGCCCAAGGCCTGATCTGGGTAAACAATAGCTTCTTGTCCCGATAGTCAAAGTCCACGCCCACTACGTTGGTCAGATTTCCAATCGAGTTAAATGGTACGCTAGTATTCTGTGGGTCTAGACCAATGGCTCTAATTTCTGTCCTCGTAGCGAACACCAGATATTCCTCCATGTTCTCGCAGTTCTTACCATCCGCCGCTAGTTTACCAACCGCACATTCACACTTAAAAGGAACTGCACTTTCTTTAGGCATAGCAAAGCAGAGTTGCGCACAGTCTGCGTTTCCCTCTGACGAACAGGGATTCATTGGATCTGGTGGTTGACTTTTTTGATCGAACATGACAATGTCTCTCAATTTGGGAAGATTCGATCTCACAATCGTTGGCATACTAAAGTCACTTTGTTTGCTAGCCTTGAACACTGTGGCTAGATTTCTATCCACCCAATAGACATAGTCGCCATAAATGGCTACACCCATGGGATTGGGTAAGTTTCGCCTGATAATTTGACGACTTCCTCCGGTGTAAGAAACTTTCTGTATGGTGTCTTGTTTAGAGTCTACCCAATAGACATCGTGTGTATCAGGATCGATTGTTATGTCACGTGGAGTACTGATACCAGAAGTAACTATAGGTGTCCAGTTGCTTCCATCTAAATAAGCCTTACCTAATCGTGGGTACTGCCCATAGTCTATCCAATAGAGATACTTTTTAATGGGATTCACAGCTAATTCCCTAGGGGAATCTGTGGTCTTCTTTACCAACACTTTCCTGTTGCTACCATCTAGCTTGCAAACCTCTACATAATTGTCATGGGGAAACACATTGGTGAAATACATATTACCAGCTACCCAGTCAATAGCGAGACCTCTAATGCCATTTGAACCTATTCCTTGTTTCACAATGTGCTGCAGCTCAGTGCCATTTGGTCTAACGCGGAATATTCCATTCCACATTCCACGATTGAATTCTACCCAGTAAATCCAATTGCCAGCACTGTAGACATCTACATGGAGGATATGGTGACCCACTCCAGCGATTGGTACCATTGCTTCCTTCGCGTCTTTCAGACTGTATCCTCTGGCGACATCCAGTTGGGTAACCACTGCGAAGCTCTTGAAGGGTTCACAGGAAGTGTCGTTGACTTTACGGTACTCCATGCCACAAGCACAGACCCTGGTGCCTCCAGAAGCTGGAAGACAGATCTGTTCACAGCCGCCATTCCTTATAAAACATGGATGATCTCCAGTGACGCGTTTCTTGTAAATTGTCAAAGTTTTCAACTCAGAGTCGTTGTCGATTATTGTAGTAGGATTACTTCCACCAGGTAGGTCTACTCTTTCTATTTTATCGTAACTAGGATCAAGAAGGTATAGCTTATTGTCATGAACAGCAAGTGCTTTCGGTAATGCTATGTTCTCCGACACAATGGTCCTCAGATTTCGTCCATCTGTTGAGATTGCCGTAATTCTGGCTGGGTATAGTGAACTGAAGTAGATAGTCTTGCTAGGTATATCGATCGTGATAGCCTCTGGTCTTCCTACATTATCCACCAAGATGATAGGGTTCGTACCGTCCATGTTTACCCTTCCGATCTTCATCGGGATACCAAAGCTGCCATCATCTACCCAGAATATGTGTCCTTCAAGAGGGTCAACGCACATAGCCTTTGGCTTCGCTACAGACGTCTTATTGCCATCATTGACCAGTACTATCGTTCTATACCTGATCTTACCATCTACTTTTATGGCCTCTATATTGGAAGCATATTTGTTTCCGATGAACAAATTTCTTCCTAACCAATCGAACGCCATCGCAGATGGCGCTCCAACGATACCACTCTCGCCAGTAGGATTGGGGAACTCTGTTCTGTTGCCACCATTATAAGGAGTTGTGTAAATAGTACCATTCTCATCATCGTCATCCTTAGTTTGTAACCAATATATCATTCTTTCCTTTCTGTCGTAGTCTATAAATTTACCTCCTTCGACTCCAACAACAGGAGTTATGTAACCAGTCTTAGTGCTTCCTGGTATCAGGGAGACGTCTACAATTTGAGAACCTCGTAGGACCATCAAATAAGGCATTTCCTCTTCTGTGCACTGTCCATTGTACTGTAACTTGAATCCAACTTGGCATTTACACGTGTATCCTTGCGGGTTAGTTGGAGATAACAGACATAAGTGAGCACAGGTGGCGTTTGCGCAAGGATTCGGAGTGATGGGCTGCAGAGCAGGATGATTTACATGTATCGACAAAGGCTGAGATATCAGGTGAGATACTACTGTTTGGTTCACACCATAGAACTTGTGAGCTGATAATACCCTGTTCAACTGTCTATCTGTCCAATACATGGTATCCTCGAATAAGGTTAAAGAATGAGGATGCAACAGATAATGGGACCCAGCCAGTACTTGAATCCTTTTAGTTCCATCATAAAGACAAGTGTCGATGAAATCAAACTTACTGTCAGCAAAATATATTCGTTTGTTTGCTATATCCAAAGCAAGACCATTTGGCCAATAAATTTTGGTATTAATAATGGTTGATCTATTGGTACCATCCATACCAATTCTTTCAATTCGAGGATTTTCTCCCCAGTCTGTCCAGAAGAGCCATCTTGCTCCAGGACTAGGATCCAGGCACATACCTCTGGGTTGAGTAATGTTTTCTTTTACTAATATCATTCTATTTGTACCTGTTTCCTTGACTACTTCAATGGTGTTCAATTTAGAATCCAACCAATATAGGTTCTGACCTATCCAATCATATGCAAGACCTTCCACCAGATCCAACCCGGTTGAAATCACATCCACAGGATCGCTATTTCTGTCCAATCTAGATATTTTCTTTAGTTTCATGTCTGACCAGAAGATGGTACCTGTGTGCATATTACTAGCAGTTGCAACAACGTTCTCCACGTTGATCGGCACTCTTTCTAATGCTTGCTCTTGTAGATCAGCCACAAGAATAGTATGCCTGTTAGATATGATCAGGAATGCAGCACTGCGATTGAACGCCTTACAAGTATGCTTATCTTTCTCTAAAGTATATCCGTCAACACAGCCACAATAGTAGCCACGTTTAATGTTAACGCAGGTTTGAGAGCAGCGTCCTGGAGGCTCACATTCGTTTACATCCTGGCAATCATAGCCATCCTTGCCAAGCTCTTGTCCTGGAGGACACGTGCATTGTTTTCCAAGAGGTGTCTGGATGCAATGGTAGCTACAGTAAGCCCCTCTGCACTCCTCGAAATCGCATGCTGGTCCCTCATCCGCGCCATTAGGGCAGTCAAACTTGCCATCACAGACGCTGCTTATATTCACGCATCTATCAGTCACGTTCGGACATTTCCATTGCTGCGAGTCGCATTTAAATTCAGGCGCAGTGCAAGCATGCAATTCAGTGTCTTCGTCAGATCCATCGCCACAGTCGTCTTTGCCATCACAGATATACGCCTTGAACACACATTTCTCGTTGCGACACTTGAAAAAACCTGGCTGACAGCCAACCTGGCCGCAAGAGGCCGGCTCGTCAGATCCATCTGGACAATCTGCAGTCCCGTCACAGTACCAGCTTCTTGGAATGCAAATCGCTGAGCTAACACACTGGAATTGTTTGTCAGTGTTACATTGATCCGGTGCTAGGGATGGACAACCTACTTCGTCACTACCGTCGTTGCAATCCGATATGCCATCACATTTGTAAGAGTCAAGAACACACATCTTTTGGTCAGCACACGTGAACTGAGTACTCAAACAAGTGACTGGTGGGCAATCCACCTCATCTTGCTGGTCGAAACAGTCATTGTCACCATCACAGACCCAAGATCGTGGAATGCAATGTCCCGATCTTGGACATGTGAACTGGAAGTAGGAACAAGTCTTCGCCACACAGAATTCTCCCTCATCAGAACTGTCTCCGCAATCATTTTCAGAGTCACACTTCCAGGTATTGGGTATGCATCTATTGTTATCACAGGCGAATTGATTAGCACCGCAAGTTACATTTGGACAATCAGCTTCATCACTGTAATCTCCACAATCGTTCTCAGCATCGCAACGGAAGCTCATGGGAACACATTTACCCGATTTGCATTGGAATTCGTTAGGAGCACAGGTCGGTTTGGTGCAATTTCGCTCGTCGCTGTTGTCCAGACAGTCGTTCTCACCATCACAGACCCAGGCGTGTGCCACGCACCTTTGGTTAGCGCAGGTGAAGTCCCAAGTATTAGGACAGGCTTCTAGAGGTGGTTCAGCTTCCGGATCAGGTGCACAGGTCTTGCCATTCGCTTGAATACGTTCACCGTAAGGGCAGCCACAGACTCTGGTTAACCTAGCAGTTCCGTATCTGTTGGTATTGTTTTGGGGAATAGCGAAGCACAATTTTTCACATCCCCCATTATCGACAGAACAAGGGTGATCCGGTAGAGAAGTCTGAATGTCACGACTGTAAACTTTTACTCCATAAAGCCTGTTTGTTTCAGGTTGACGTACGAGAATAGTCTCTTGCTCCCCAGTTTCCTTATGAAGTCGAATAATGGCATCCAATCGCCAGTCGGTAATGTACATCCACTGTTCATGAATAGCCATGGAGAAGGGATGTCTGATCAGTCTAGAGTTAACTGTCTGCACATCAGTACCATTCAGATTGGAATGTTGCACGTGATCTAGAAGAGCATCGCACCAGTATAATCTGTCTTTCGCGAAATCAATGGCCAAGCCATTGGGCCAGCCCAAGGTTAAATTTTTGAAAACCACTAAGTTGGAACCATCGGTATAAGCTCTGCTGATGTTCGCAGGTCTATCCCACTCAGAGAAGAAGATATATCCCTGGTTAGGATGAATAACAATAGCCCTCGGTCGTTTCAAATTCTTTAGCAATGTTCTGCGGTAAGTGACGTTCCTGGTGCTCAAGACATTCAGTGTTCCTTTTCTGGAATCGATATAGTACAGATTCTTGGCAGCCCAATCAACTGCTAAACCTTCCACACCTTCGTTCTGACTAGCTAACACAACATCCCGGCCTGTACCACTTTGGCGAACTCGATAAATCACATCTTGCAAAACGTCACTGTAATAGATGTACTGATCATGCGCGTCATAGTCGAGACCAACGAATCTGGCTCTCCTAGAAACCACAGGCGAAATAGCATCACTGAATCCTTCCATTACAGGATCCAAAACTCTGCCTTTAATGAATCTTTGCTGTGAGTACATTAAGAACTCCTGGACCAAATTACAATTCCTCTGATCACTGGATAATCTCCAGCCTATATCACAAGCGCATCGGTAGCCTAACCTGTTTTCTTGATCGCTAGCCGCAGTTACTATACACATATGTTGACAGCCACCATTGTTATTCCCGCAAGGATTGGAAACCGTTGGCTGAGTCAGAGGATGCAGAGCCTTTATGGCCTTTGCATCCCTCATTTTGTAGACAGTGTGAATAGTATCACTATCTGTTTTGTCTACGCTCATGATAGCTTGCTTCGTGCCATCTGTCCAGTAAATTTTATTCTCAAAGAGAGTCAGTCTCGTTGGAGACGGTGTCTGTTGCCCCCTAAGCACCATCACTCTGTTTCTTCCAAAATAATCGGCAGTCTCGATATAATCAAGTTGAGAATCACACCAGAAGATTCTTCGAGCAATTACATCCACGGCAATGCCGGATACTTTGTACGCTGCCTCGAAGACGATTGGGAAATCTGCGGTTCCGTCCATGTTTGCCCTTAGAACTTGTTTGTTGTCTGCTATGAACATCAGACCTACTGTGGGGTCCAGACCAATATCCGCTGGATTAGTCAGATTGGAACTTAGTGCGATTCCATGAAATCTTCCATCTAACTCCAGAACATCAATCTTTTGGACTACAGAATCTACTACGTATAATTTCTCTCCTATCCAATCCACCGCGATGGCGACTGGTCCCCATGAACTCGTCAAGTATATAGCAACTCTGGAGCTGGAACCTTCCCCATTTAAGGGTTCTGAATGCACTTTCTTGGTCTTCACATCGCTCCAAAAGAGTAAGTCCCTGGAATAGAAGTAATCCACTCCGCTAGCTCCAGTTGTGTTGACGACAATAGTTCTATCTTCAGCACTAGAAGACATTCTCCAAACTGCTCTTTCTTGAGCAACTAACAGTTCCAGTTTCACGCCAGGATGTTGCTGGGCTCGACACTTGTTGCGTGCCTGCAACGTGAAGCCTGGAGCACAACTGCAGGTGTAGGAACCTTCTGTGTTCTGGCATAATTGCTCACAGAAGCCCCACTCCGAACACTCGTCACGATCTACAGTGAAATGGTAATAAGAAGCTTGTCTAACTTTCTTGTTCATTTACAGAAAGATATTGATGTACCTATGCAAGTCGTTGAATCATTCGCGAGAACCCAGCCTGGAGGACAATAGCAGACTCCTCCTGTGGGAGATGCTCGACATTTGTATCGACACAATAATGAAGTGCATATAACTGATGCTGTAAACAAAGAAAGAAAACAGTTATGGAGTCTCCATTTTCAATTAAATCTTTAGTATGTTGAGCAAAAATCCAATGAAGAGGTAGAGTTATACCTGATCTGAAGATCCATATTTTAGCGTACCAATTAAAACAGAAAAGGAAATAGATATTTTTATCCAAAAACTCATTACAGTGTAACTCATAAGTTTTACACAGAATAACGCAGCACATGTGAAATTCTTTTTATTGATTCCATTGATTATATTACAAATAACCAGACTTTTCTTGCCTATATTACCATGTGTTCCAATTTACAAGCTCACGTAATATTTAATAAATATTACCAACGACTCCTATAAAGGATATATAAAACTTACAACAAGTAGCTTCTTCGTCTGCTTTATCTTCACAATCAGACTTCCCATCACAAATTTGAGACCGATCTATGCAAAGTGGTTTGCCGTCAGGCGATCCTCTAGGACACACGAACTTGTTTGGAGGACAGGCGGTCGTGGTACAGGACTTTTCATCAGATCCATCGTGGCAGTCCTTGTAACCGTCACAGACGTAGGATCTTGGTATGCAAAGTGAATTCGCGCAACGGAACTGGTTGATTGCACAAGGTTGGAAGTCTGAAAGTATCAAACTCTAATAATTCTGCGGTGATTCCCTTGGAATATAATAAATCCCTAATTTCAATAAACTTCTACTCATAAAAGATTCTAAACATAACATTTTCTCTATACACGAAAAATCATTAAAAATAGAAAATTTTTGAATTAGAAACGTCATTAGTCAGAAATTTTTATATACAAAAAATCTCTAGATCTAAAAGATTCTTAGATACAAAAGAAATCCCAGCTTGAAAAATTGTGCGTCTAAAGTAGATAGAAAAATGAAACATACTGCATCCCTCCTCGTCACTATTATCTCCACAGTCGTCCTTGTAATTACATCTAGCTGATTGTTCAATGCAACGCTGCGTGGAATTACACCTGAACTGATCCAACCTACAAGCTGGCTTCGCATTGTTCTCGCATTTCTCTTCATCCCGACCGTTTCGACAGTCTAGGTAGCCGTCACATTTTTTCTCTTTTGGAATGCAAAGCTCTGGTGTCGAACCACCACACCGGAAGTCATCCGGTTGGCATTTCCTGTAATCTTTTCAACGTTTCTAATTAGTAATCTGACTTAGCAATTTTTCTAATCATTTATATGACAGTACGATCAAGTTTTGGAATATTTTTTCTTATTTTTTCTTTCTCTCATATTTTTATGCGCAATCTAACGATCAAGTGAAGCTACATTATCATGCACGTGGTGGTAACGTGCTGATGTGTATCTTCTATCATTAAATATGATTCTATTATATGACTCTATTTGTGCTACATAAGAATTTTATTAGTTTTATCTTGAGGAAAACAAAATTATGCAATTTAAAAAATTAAAAGTTAATTATGCATTATTTTCGTTACTCTTGCTGTGAATATATATTATATCTTTGTATTGAATAATTTTTATAAGTAAACAAATACTCACTGCAACCAGCTTCATCAGTCCCATCAACGCAGTCAACAGTCATGTCACATCTTTGATGGGGAGGTATACAGTAAGTCTTGTTGAAAATGTATTGACCACATGTGATCTGTCCAGCTTCACAGTCTGGTGGTGCTGCAAACAAATTCGTCGATCAATCATTGTCCAATTATCCATCATTTTCGAATATATCAATGACTTTTTGACTAGTGTTTCTCATGAATTAGCTAATTAATAGTAATTATATCATTGCCATGCTGATGTCTTCTTCAATTATTTGCACACTGCAAAAGACACAAAGATAAAACTGATCTAATGCATTGTTATCTGAATGCCATATATTATATGTAGCTTAATTGTCAAGTATTATCATACTAGTTGAGTGGGTAATATTAGCAGAGTCTCAAGAACGAAAAGAAATTACAGAATCACTTTCTTGAAACATCTAGTAGCGATAATTCTAATGAACAGATAATTATTATGAAAAGTTTTATTTTTTGCTTCTCTATCAAATAAAATTTGAAAATATATTTCTCATACTTTGAAGCACTACAAATATCGGACGACTTCCAAATTTTCATTCTAAGAAATAACTACAAATTAAATTATATTAACTTTGATATAAAGGAAGTAGTAGCTTATTTGTTTGCCTACCAGTATGTATTAGCAGCAATAAAATTAACTAATCATCAATTTATAGATTATATAATCCTATACATACCGCTTAGATCACTATGAACAAACTAGTGATTAAAATTCCAAGTACAAAAGAGAATCATGGATTATATAAGAATATCGAATATAATAGCAATTTTTCGTTGAACGTACTTTTTTCTTCAAGTAGCGCCGGAAATGCGCCAAAGAGGATTCGAATCTTCCTCCCGGAAGCGCCAAAATACCGGAAGTACCAGTACTACAATTTTTACATTGAATTTAACCGGACGCGGATTTTACAAGCAACAATTTCAATCTTTCCAAATTAGTTTTAAAAATGCTGGAAATAATTAAAAGAAATCAGCTTTATCAAATTTTGTATAGATATAGCAAATACTTACTGCACGATTGAAATTCATCTTCTGCACTTTCGCAATCTTTTTGGTAATTGCAGACTAAAGTGCTCGGTATGCAGGTGCCGTCTATGCATCTAAAGCTATTGATGCCACAGCCGCTGCCATCAGCTATTAAAAACAAGAAAAGAACAATTATTATTAACCTTCAGACGAATGAAAATAGAAAAAATTCTAGATAATCACGCAGTTTACTGATTTTTCTTAATTTCGAATTTTTTCATTTTCATTTTTCTAATATCTATCCAATGTTCTCCTCAGTTTAATTTTCAGTGCTAAAAAAAAATCCCTAGTCCTCTATAGTTTATCGTTCAATGAAAAATTCATTGGTGTAATAAATAATTTGGCTGTTGATATATCATTGGTTAATTTGTAACGGATAGGTCGTTAAGAATATACAAATTATTTCTAATCTAAAAGTAACGAATTATAACAAAATAGGAATACTCATGACTTAATAACATGATGTATCAGTGGCGTGATGGGTGAAAGGTTCAATGGATGCTGGCAGCTCCATCTCGAGATATATCGAAGTTCCCGCGCGAACGAAACGAGACCCTTTCGAGGAATCGAAAGATGTTCGCGAGAACAGGATGATCAAAATTATAGCGTTCGATTCCTGGATAAACCTGTTTCCATAGATTCATAGATAAGATATGATCTATGGATCTTGATTCTGAACGAAATAAAAGGCCTTTGATATTATGTAATTATACTTCGTAATGAATGTATTCCGCACGAAGTAAAGGAAGTAATCTAGCATAATATCATAAATTAGAGTACATGCTCTCTTTAACTAGAAATAACCAAAAACATAACCAAGAAGTTGAAAAATTTTATAAACGTAATATTGTATGCCACAAACGTTTCAAATATCTCGGCAAAGATATAATTTTATCAATGAAATTGTCTAATATTCTCGTTAATTTGAAATAGTAAAACACAATCATAATAGACATTTTAAAATTTTATGAACTAAATATAATTGTATAAATACGAAATTAAATGAATGTAGGGTAGATGTAATTGAACAACGTAGATATCTAATGTCTTTTTTGAAAAATTTCTAGTTTACTGTATAAATCTAGTGAATATCACTAGAAAAGTTCTTAAAGCGATGAAAGTTGATTTACTGTGTGAAATATTAATGTACGAGATGACAGGTGTGATTAACTTAATTTAACATCGTTTAAGATATCGCTGATGAGGGATTTTGTTTAAATGGATCGCAGTAGAGTATGTCAGAACACCAATTAAGCGCTTGCTACTAACTTTTCTTTAAACTAAAGAGCAGTGGGGATAGAGCAACGCAACGATTTCGAATTTTTTTCATTCAAACGGTTGACTTTCTATGAAATTTGTGGAACAAACGAGACGGGCTTCTCAACACATGAGAACAAGCCCCGTTCCCAATGCATATTGCGTGCGTGCGCGCCATTATAATTACGAGTGCAATTACGAGGGCGCAAATTACAAAATTTTAACATAAGATATTTTCACGACGAATTGCTGCGACGTTATCTAATTCATGTATCTTACTTTCTTTTTATCCTCCATTTTAAGCTTCTTTGATATTCACAAAAGGCAATATTTTTTTATTCAATACACAACGCGTTAATAACAAATAAAAAAGTTACCAGTAATTTCGAACGTTCGAAGCGTATGAAAAATAAATTTAAAAAGGGTAATAAATTTATTCTATAGAATTCCTGCTTGAAACTGTAGCATTCTAGAAAAATTTTCTAAAAATCAAACTTTATTTCACAAAATTCTATACATATACTTTATGAAGTTCAATTCCAGGATAATCCAAATACGCTTCCATTGGATTTCAAATAAAATACCAACAGTAACTAAAAAAAATTACTAGTCCAAAATAGAATATATCAAGAATTCGTTACGGGGCTAAATTTCAATTGAACTAATTAATCGAAGTATTTTTATGGCGTGGGGTAACGAAAAAGGCAACACGAAGAAACAGAAAGAGTATCGCCCATGGATGGGAGATAGAACGGTACCGACTGGCACCGAACAGATAGAATCTCAACGGAATCTAGCTGGAATCGGTTATCTAGCACGTACCTACCTGCCGTATATGTGCATCCTTTCAAGGATAACATCAACAGGATGCTTAGCCTTTCTCGTTCGATGACGTATGCTCAATAATATTGGCTCTTACTGCCACAAAATTACAAGGACACGTCGCCATATAGGACAATTTTTTTGGAACTCCTGTACTAATTAAGGTTAGGATTTAGTGACTGTACTACGACACAGTGTCATTGACCGAGAAATGAGTCCAATAAGATTAATATCAATTTTAAGAAGCGATATTTATAAGTCACACGATAGGAAGTCTAAAACCGACAGATGCAAATATGAGATAAAAAGTATCAATGTTTTCATTTCGCGGCCATATCTGATTCGGAAGAGTTTTATTGTTCCTCGTCACGAAAACAGCGAGAACGTGTTCTTGGCGGAAAAATATACGATGCTTTGCGGAACTAAGAACGACACGTTTCATATAGCAATCGTGTTTTTATAAATATTAAGTAAATTTTCCTGGAATTTCCAGCGAATGCTCGTAGTTTCGACAAATAAAACATTCGATTTACGAGAAATGTTGCTAAACATGGAATAAAACGTCGTTAAACAAACATAGAAGTAATTAAATCCCTAACAAGTTTACAAGACATGGGACATGTACATCACCTCATCTTACTTTTTATTTTCATACGTTGATGCAATTAATGTGTACTTTCATATATCCATGATCCTACTACGCAGAGATTTATGACCATATCGTATTACTGACCTATTCCAACTTCATAATTACTCTACATTCACGACTGTACTTATACCAAATTCAATTTATTTCCTTTGTAATCATTACTCAAATGTGATTCTACATTTATGGTACTTCAAAAGAAAAGAAATGTATTTTTAAATCCTATTCATTATGTTCCATTTCATGTCTATTTCAATATTATAAAAATGACCATACATTATAAAAATAAAAATTCCTTGACATAACTAAAACATAAGTCCCATAAACCTAATCCAATCTAATTCAATTATATTACAGACTCGTATCTATCCTCTATTTTAAATATGCACTATAAGATATCTTTTAACAAGTCGATTGAAAGGCGATGGCAACAGTCCGCTTTTCTGTGTCTCGCGCAGGTTGCGAATTTTCTCATCTCTGTCGGCGTACATCATGAACAGAGGTGTGCTGTATCAGTAACAGGAGTGACGGAGAAGAGCAATGGATCGAACTAAGACAAGTATAGCCAAGGGGGTGACGGGCTGGAGGGGGAGCAGTGCACCGCTCGTACCAGGCGGTGCGCCCTGGTACCGACAGCACGTCGGTAGACTCGGCCAGACTCAGCGAGACTCGATCAGGAATCGTGGAGGAGAGTCGAGGAGGGGAGGAAGCCCAGAGAACTGCACTCGCCTACCTTCGTTCCACGCCACGATCTTTTTTGTACGATCCTCTCGCGACCTTCTCTAACCAAGAGCCTCGGTAGACTTCTATTGAGAAAATTACCAACAAATTTTCGAAAATTAGAACCCTGGGATCATCATTTTCAAAGCTGACTAAAATTAGAAGGATAAAAGCCATCATCCATAGAAACATGGATCAAAATTCGATAATTATGTTTTTAAAAACAACCTTGTGTTGGAATATCTAGTAACCTATCTAATATTTCCAAATTTTTCTCTATTTCATGGTGACTGGATATCAATTTATAAATTCGATCAAAGTAACTCGCAAAATCAATAATTCTGTTTCTAAAGAAAATTATAAATTATCTAGCAGCTTTTCTTACATTCCCAAATTTTTCCCTATATAATTCCTTATTATCCTATTAATCATTATTATTATATATAATTCCGGTTTCACAGTAGATTTGAAGTATCTAATAACTTTTCTAATATTTCTTTTCTTCCTATCCGAGATTCCATGGTTCTGTGTTTACGACCTGCGTGAAAATAGATAAATTCAATCAAGGTATCCCGTAATTATCAAGCTCATCGGTTGGTCGTCCTCGAGGGAACAATTATTCAATTGTCTGGCACAAATGAGATTTTATGTTTATCAGAGTCCATGCTAGAGCGGTCAGCTGGACACATAAAGCATTCATTGTACCAATGCTACAGTCGTAAAGTAGACTGTTTTTACACGTCTGACTTTTACACGTCTCAATGATTAGAAATCACTTTCACCGGCTGTCTGATGTGAACACATATAGCCAGGCGTCTAATTACTCAGGGCTAATCTTGTAACATTGCGAGTACGATCTATAGAAGCACTATTAAGACGGTTTACAATTACAATATATGTAGCTTCCATGGTTTTATTTCTAAGACGCATACAAGTACATCTATGGTGTGGTAATTAAATTAAGGCAGGAGTAACTCCGGTCATGATCTACTTTTTTTAACATGGCGAAGTTGGTGTCAGGAATCTGTCTTAATCTTTAATTGCTGACATAGAGACCTGTTGCTGGCCAGTTGCATTCTTCCTTCCTAATATGAACGTGTTCAATATTTAAAGTCTTACCAAAACTATAGTATACATACCAAAAACATGATATTCGTGCCACGAAAGTTCTTTTTAAATCTCTTTTTCATAATGTAAGCGCCATATTATGAGTTATTTAAATTCGTAATAAATAATCGAGGTTATTATTATACAATGGGTACCAAATATAATATCTTTTATTGTTTCAAGTCAGCTCTCCGCTATTTTTTCGTGACTTCAGCCGTGAAAAGAGCTCGCGAGACATCGACTGTAAAAAAAGGTGGAACATAATGCCGGCTTAATAGCCGGTAATTTGCGTCTACGACGGAATCAAAGAATCTTGACGTGTCATATAACGGATGACCGATAAATACAGCCTTGTCCTGGTTATGTCGTCCAATCTAGATTCCTCATGACCAAACAAAGAAAGAAAGAGAACGATGACCCGAAATATATATACATATATCGAATATTGAAACAAGGTGCGAACGTTCAACCTTAATTCCATGCCACGCTGCACTGTCTTCTCCACTGATGCAATCGCCCTCGGCGTCGATACTAATAAGATTACGTGTTCAAAATTATTTAAGAGATAAATTGGTTACTCAATCTTCAATTTCCATCTGTTACACGATTGATATTCTTTGTCAAATACCTAAAACGTTTTACAAGTATTCTGTATTTTCTTCAAATACCGTAAATCATTCTATCGAAAAAAGTCACTAAACATAGAGGATTCGCAATTGTCATTTAAACTTTACGATTAAGTTCAAAGCATGCGGTGTTTATCGGACCGAATCGTAAATTTTTATGCAGATTGAAGTAATGAAT
Source organism: Bombus flavifrons (assembly GCF_040668555.2). Classification (NCBI taxonomy): domain Eukaryota; kingdom Metazoa; phylum Arthropoda; class Insecta; order Hymenoptera; family Apidae; genus Bombus; species Bombus flavifrons. Next base: position 7,819,215 of record NC_138457.1, on the reverse strand, counting down.
ATTAATCACTACTTTTAATTATTTTTAATTTATACAATGAGTTGAAAAAATATTTTAAATCTACAATGGAATTTTATATGTACATAAAAAATTAACTTGACACATGACATTGTGTAGGTTAAGTAATACAAATTTTTCCCCTAGAAGTTAACCCAAATTTAATTTATATGTATTTTAGGATAGAGTTAGGAGTTAGAGTTTATTTTTTCTCTTGAAGGTATTTTGATACTGTACTTTAAATAATATTTAGTAAATGGAAATTTTATAAGGTTTCATAGAAAGCATGCCTTTAAATGGCATTAAATTTGTTTTTCCCACTAGCCGTAGCGTTTATGGTCATGCGATCCTTTTATAAAACTATCGCTAACCTTTTTACCTCGAAAGAAACAAAGATAAAAACGAAACAATAGTTCTTACTTGACTCAATACTTTCGTACGTCGCGCCTGTATTTGGCGCTGTTTTCGAAACTTTCAGGTATCCATGGAGAGAATTACTTTCTCTAGATTAATTAAGTTCACTGTATTCAAAGTAACTTATTCAACTCAATTGTTGTTTCTAGGGAGCCGGTGCTTTATGCAAATTTATATTTTTGTACGTAATAAAAAAAATGATGTTTATACAAAAATTTGTTTCGCCCACTACTACATATTACAGTGAGTACTTATAATGTATTTACTATGTGCATTTCTGCATCTTAAAATTTCCCATAAATCCATGAAAATCCACAATTTTAATCATTTTAAATAAAGCATTCCCTTATGAGGGCGACAAACAATTTTGTCGAACTTCATGGGTTTTTACATAGGTGTCGTCCTATGTGAAATCTACTTATCTACAGTAGCGATTTTTAATTTTTACACGATTGAAAGAACAGTCAAAAATTGAAACTCTGTACTTAATTATTTTTGAGGTTAATACGTGAGAGATGATAAATATTTTGTAATATTTATAACTACGTTACGGATTTTCATACATTCATGGGAAATTTAAAGGCGTCAAAATATGTATGCTATCCAAAGTAGAGTATTTATTAGAATACTTGGTAAATGAAGTAAACTTCTATTTAAATTCCATTTCTTTAGTTATATTCGCAAAAACATATAAATGCCTCAAAATCAACCATCTATTTATAACTTATTTCTTTCTCAAGTGTATAGGTTAAAGTGGATAATAAATATAAGAAATGACCCGAGGGGTTGAAAAGTGGTCGCGTAGCAAATAGAATATTGTGAACGGTGCTTAAAGAAGCTCCCTTCACCCGCGGTATTAATCGAACATTCGTCTCTCCGTGGCCTTGTAGACACGTACTACAAGTACAGTAGGTATGAGTCGAACGGTTGAATGGCACACCTATTTACGTGCGTCTCGATTGCCTACCAGTCGCCATCGTTCGTTGATCCGACTTGCTCAATTCACTCAGAACTTTCGGCTTGTAATACTAGACCAACGTCTATTCATCAGCATAACCTAACCTTAATGAAAATTTCCCAATAAAAATCCTACAAAGCACAATATTTTTCTAATTCTTTTTATCACATTATTTATACCATTTATACCATTAAACTACTTAAATTTTTGTTTGCCTTCGAACAGTATCATTAGGTTATAGACAACTATGATAACTTATGTCAGGTCGTCAGAATTTAAATTATTTAATTTTATTGTATATTAAATTAAATGAAGTTAAATTAAATCAAAAATTCCCAAAAATAAATAATCTAATCTTAGATTGCTATAGTTTCCACTGACCCAATGATACCAGTTAAGGGTTAAACTTGTTTTTTTTTTTATTAATTCTGTAAATTATTAATAAGTTCCATAATTAGTTCTAAGATATTACTGAACAGCATACAGCATTACGTGAATGATTTCTAATATTTCAGTTGCAATGGTTGCATAAGGGGTTCAGTATTATCGATAATAATCGTTGTGGATAAAAAAGAACACGGACAAACTCTCGAGATGGCTTTGTTTCAAGCAATGAGGGTTTATTGTATGCCCGTTCCAATTTCAACCATCATAGCGCACCGCGGTGCACTTCCTTTCGTTAGAGCCGATTCCGCTTTATAAAGCCGACATCGTCAGCCTTCGATGTGCACCGCGCGTTTCTCCTCGCTAAAATATAAACTGCACAATGCAACCTATTCTCTAGCCTGACACGATTAAATCAATTTCTTTCTAATAAACTAATAAGATTGAGGTTAGGTTTCCACTAGTCATTTCTCTTCGTCTATTCATCAGTAGCTTATCCTTCATTAAAATTATGATATAATAAAATAGTATAAATACTTCAAATGCAATATGCTGGTATATATTATAGTATTGTATTATAGTGTATTATATTATATATATATAAAGTTAGATGAACAAAAGAAATAACAATGAATGTACAATTTCAAATTAAATTTTGAAACCGTTCATTTGACCTGGTAATGTTAGTGTTAAGTTAGTATAGCAGTATTATTATAGTCAATATATTGAAACGTATGATATAACATGATACCAATGTAAATATTTTTAATGTAATATAGTAATATATATTGTAATACTCTTCTGTAATTATACAACATATATACATTGGTATTATATTACAGAGTGTTATAGTATAATAGAATATGCGATTGCAGTAGACTTTTGAAAAACATGGTTACTCGTAAATTAGAAAGGAGGAGTGATCCAATGGAGTCTCTAGGGTCGAGGAAAGAAAAGCCAAGAATCTTGAATAGACAACGCGAGGCCCGGCATTCGCATTCTTTCTCGTTGATATTCTTCGATCGTGGCTCGATGCGCCTTCCTAAAGGTTTCCAGGTCGTCCGCCACAATTCACATTTACGATGACTCTGGTTAAGTTCTATAATAGCTGCCCCTATCCCTTTTTACTGTACGATTTTTCAGTCTACAGCTTAAAGTCATTATTTTCGTAGATAAATATAATAACGATTACGAGCTATTTTCTTTTCAGCAAGGCCAGAAAAAAGATAACTTTTAGGATAATTCTTCCATGACAGTCGCCATTATCGTGAAAGTTCGGCTCAGAGTACAAAACGAAACACAAAGCGCGCCAAACGGAGATATCCAAAGCTGTTCTACATTATCGACTCTATCGCCTTTTCACGTACTATCGTTTCTTCCTATTTTATCCTTTTCACGCAATTGTTGTACCGTGTGGGGCTAGGTTAACGAATGAAATTGAATCGTGGCGGTTATTAAATCGTCAAAGTTGAGTTCAATTAGCGGACGATGAGGATAAACACTCAAGTGTTCCCAGAATAATCGGATGTATCCGTTGTATGCAATACATATATATATATATATATATATATATATATATATATATATATATACAATAGTATACTGAAAGTTGACATAAAGAGAAAATAATAGATAAATCAACTGGTCGAGGCATACTAGCTTTGCATGCTGACATTAAGAATTGCAATTCAGTCAACGGCACTCCAGAATCGCTAGATCCGAGCTCTCTCATAATCCCATGGGTGAAAGTTGCAGTTTCCCACGCGATCGACCTGTGGACGAATCAATGGGATCTCCTGTACTTTTATCCTCTTTGTCTGTGCACTTATTCAATCGTTCATTCAACCTTGTATTTACTTACTTATCGCGCGCATAACCTATCCATCAATTATATATAACATGCACTAATCACCGATTTATCATTTAGCTTGGCTTTAATTGATCGGTTACTCGTTCAGATAAGAATGCATTTACTGTAATTGAACGTTCTGCTTAATTACCGTATGCCCATAAATATCGGAGTATGTAAGTATTATCATTCCAAGTAACGTAGCTATGTAAAAAAACATCGATCATAGGTGTAGAATACAATTTTTCTTTTAATTTATCGTTCCCGCGGAAATTATGTTTCGAAATGGGCGCGCGATGCGCGACTGGTGGTCAATAATCGACTGTACGCGCACATAGCCTGAATTTTTAAATGCCTTCTATTCGAAAATGCGTTGCCGACGAAAAAACTTCGTTCCACAAATTCGTCTCGCTATTTCACGTGGGATCATCTGTGCAGTGGTTTCAATTATATACCATGACGAGTTTCTTATGAGACACAAAAACATCGTCGGAGATCGTCTTACGAGAGTTAACCTCTCTCACCGGTTTCCGAAAGACCGGCAATCGCGAGGCCGATATCGCAACACGCGAACCGTGCACCAGGGACATAGAAACAAAGAAACAAAGACGGAGAGAAAGAGAAGGAAAGGAAGGAAGGTGTAGAGAAGGCAGAAGGAGAACGTAGAATCGGGGAGGCATGGTCCCGCTATCCGGTCGGCCGCTAGGCCGAGGTCAATGAACCTCGATCCGCCTACCGACTTTACCTGCCAGCCTCAAACCTGCCAACCTGGCTCGGCTCCGTAGGTATCGGCCAGGATATTTCGCCTACGACAGCTTCGCTACGAAACATTTCCTGCGCGAGTTGCCACGAAATCACCGCGACAGTCCTCCATAACGAGACTTCATTGCATCTAAATTATATCTAAATATTATACACAAATAGGTTAGATTAATTCATATAAAACTTCAATGCTTAGAATTTTTAATTTGATGGGGCAGTATCGTCAATATTGTGCTCTAATCAATTGTTAGATACATTGAAAATAAAGATACTTGATACGACATTTGTGTTCATAAATTGTATTAATTAACAATGTTATTGGGTCATAGGTTTTATAATAAAAATATCAAAATTTTGTTATTGTTTTAAATTTGGAAAGAATACCACTGATAGATGAAGGGGGTTAAAAGCAAATCTTTAATGTACAGGTTATTTTAAAAGAAACTATACACGGAGATACTAATAATAATAATTTCATTAAATATTGTTGGATTTTAGAAATGACAATTTTCATAAATCTAGAAGAATTAAGTGAAATAATTCATTGGGAAAGTACATTGAATCATGTGGATTTTATTTTGATGAGAAGTGACAGATACAAGAAGTGACTTTGGGGTAGAATCAATTTTTTATAAATACGGAGATACTAAACAACACCATTTCACTGAATAAATTTCTCGAACTCTTAGTTTTTACCCAGAGTGGAGAGTAATTCGCAATGGCACACTTTACACGGCTGAGAGCATAGCCATATACCGATTTAAACGTTTTATTGTTGGTAAAAATACGAGACTTAAACAGAACCGACTTTTTCATAATGAACAATAATTACGATCTTTATAAATTCTCTCGAAAATGTTAAACTTGATCCGCTTTAATACGAAGAACCTGTCACAAGTTCACACAGTCCATCGACCGTGAACTGGAAAGGCTCGAAAAAAGAACGCTAAAGCAAATATAATCGTTATGGCTTCGCACATGCCATATACACATATACATCTATACTACTAGTAGCAACGTCTATGCACTAAATATTAGAGAAGCGTGCTACGCCACAGTTAAACTTCGCGCCCACTGTTACCAATTGTCATTTACAATTTTATAATTCTCTATATAATATGCTCTTATTCTGTACAAAGTATTAATTTCCCTAATAAAGGTCCCTAGAAAAATAGGATGGTGATATTTAAAAATTACTCTCTGAGAAATTTAGGTAGAAAAAATAAATATAGAAAACAACTATGAATATGTAGAATATATGATATTACCAACATACATGTACAGTATCTAAAATAAATATTCCCTATATATGTTATATTTTTGTTATTTACATATTTTATGTATCCATAATTTCTTATACCTAACACTTTTGTCTAATCATAAAGAAGTCAAGCTTTCAAAAGAATAATTGAATTTTTGATTACATTTTTTATAAAAAGTAATATTTGTATATTTATGTATGTGAATATGTGCAAAACTTGATTAATGACTCAGACGAATATTATTAAAACCTAGATTCATATAATGCTCACTGTTACGATTATTATTAACCGGCTATCGACAGTTACCGATACTTTATGACTACGACTGGTAGTAACGGTTTTTACGACATAGAAGACATAGAAGGCATATAGTTTAAGTATATATTGAAGAATGAACTGATTGTAGTAGCTTCAAACATCTATTCAATCAAGTAGTCGTTTATATGTGACACAACTTATACGTGAAACGTAATAACTAAAGGTTATTAAAAATAAAACAGAAGAAGGAAGTATCACAAAATCCCTTCTAGGGATTTCTAAAAAATATTTTCACTAATCTAAATGTACTAGCGTCCCAACTTAGACGCGCTTCGTTTTTTTCTTTGAGGTCAAAGGAAACGATGTTTCCTGAATACACAAGAGGATAGCGGTACATCGATGGAAAATCATTAAATTCACGATCGCTGAAGAACCTCGACTAAATTATTTGATTAGAAAATGCCAGTTAATTTTACAGCAAAAAAAAGGTATCTAGAACAAAAAGCACTCGTTTGGTCTGATTCTAAAAAAGGAATTATTTGAAAGGCTAATTAAAGATTTCTATTGGTCTAATTAAACATAATTTAAATAAGAGTATTTTACATTAATGAAGGATGTTTCTTAGCCAGTGATTTATTAACTGGTATTGCGTGCTATTCGTATTTTATTGTTATCCAGGCTGGTAGATGCTCGTGCACGATGCGCGTGCAGTTATTAGCACGAGAAAAAGAAGTAGCACGAATCAGTGGGTCGATGAAACCCAAGCACCTTGCACTCGAGAGTTGTCTGAGTTTGTAAGCTCTAATTCCTTCCTTCTTCTTCCAAAGAAGGAGAAAGTTCCTCCTCTGTTGTAGATACATACCTCGCTTTAATCTTAATCTTTGTACGATAATATATGAATGAAGAAAAATGTATTTAATTTTGATAATTATTTTCATTATGAAAACAAAATTAAACGCATCGCGTTTCATCTATTATATTTTTAAAGAAACTGAAGTCAGATGCATCGTGTCTCATCTATTACTTTTATAATGAAAATGATATTAAACGCATTGCGTTTCATCTGTTGGGAACGAGTTCAATTCTTGTTTGGAAATGCTTATTTGCCACAGTCATTACGTTACTGGAATACGATTGGCGCATTTTCTAGAAAGATAAAACGTACTTACGTATTTATTCTCTCTTAGTGATACAACGCAAAATCACTATATTAATAGACGCTTGTCTAATGCTTATCTAATAAATAATATTGCATTCTAAAATTTCAGTATAATTGACGTAAACGAGAGAATAACACTATTTTAAGTTCAATATGTCAAGGTGATATGTATATCTGGTCATTAAGATTTTCAATAAAAAAGTATTCCGTTGTCTAGAAATAAAAAATAAACCTTGTCAGTAATAATCTTGATCAATAGTCGTGAGAAATACCAATTATAAACTCTATTTTGTTGGCGGTGTTCTGATTACTGAAATTGAATAATGTGCAATTTTTCACAAAGTTTATTATATATATTATTTATATATTTCGCGGTATTATAGTTAGCAAAATTGGATACGAAAATACCAAAATTTTAATTAGATAATTTATAGTCACTAGACTTCAACTTTTAAAGTATTATTAAAATTTCAGTCGAAAAATCTGTTGGTCCAGCTACCGTTAATTCGCTTCCCAGAACACGGAAAGATATATACGTTGGTCTCGTGGTGCGTGTTGAAATACAATATGGCGATCATACAAAACGGAATCAAGTTACTCAGATACACAACTATACGGATCTTTTTTCATATTTTCAGGTCTTTGGGTAGTTCACTGATCTTCTGGAATACAAAACACAATCCCATGCATACATCACATTTCTTTGTATCTGGAATTTAATTTCAAAAGCCATAAAAGAAAGTTTTAATTAAACTAATGATTTAACCTATAGAAATATGTAAGACAAGTGTACGATTAAGACGTTCTAATGTAGTGATACACTTTTCATTGATCTTTAAATTCAATTATCTGGCTACAAAGGTTTTCAACTGACCTCAGCCGATTTATCATTTATCATTTATTCGAAATTGACGTTTAACCTCTCAAGGCCGGGGCATTTAAATCCACGATTCGCACCAATGTGTTATCGGTTCCGGTAGGCGCGGTAGATCTACATATGTATGCAGACCGATGCTTTTTTTATTCATTTACAGAAGCTACAGAGAAGGTTTTTTTCCTAGAAGAAATCTAATGAACCGAAATAATATTATACCAATTTACAAGTTCGTACTTCATCTTATCATTTACCATAAATAAAAATAAGTATAAAAGTAAAAAAAAAATGTAAGTCTCAATGAAGTTTCGTTAAATACAGCTTGTTTACATAAATATTAATTGCGATTTTTTACTAAATAATGTATGTATTGTAATATAATAAATAAAACTTAAATATATAATATTAGTACTAGTTCGATTAAAGTTCATTGATACTTCCACTATCTATCCACTTACGTTTTGTCCTTGACTCTACATAGAATATTTCCACAGGGTTCTTATGCATATAGAGCCTTGTACTTAATTAAACTGGGATTACATTGGTTCAGTAACTTTCCAGTCCAGTGATCCAATCCAGCATTGAATCGTAACAAGAATAACGTAGACAGTATTTTCATTTCAGTACAGTACCGTCATTCCAGTGAACAATCCAGTCCAACGACTGTATTGAAAGTTTTCAATCGACTGTTCATCCCCATTATTACTGGAAACATATAGACGACCTAATCCAGTACTGGCTGAAATGTAGTAATGTATCTAATTTAACACTTCAAGAATGTAAACATTGATCGATTTCTAGTCAATCAACTGAAATATAATCGTTTGATCCAGCGACTGGACTAATGTAAACGCAGCTTTATTATTGGTTAACAAATTTAATGAAAATAAAATAAAGATCTAGCAATAATGATAACTTTTGTTGTACGTTCGCAAAGTAGTTCAATTTACTAACAGTGATGTATAGTGACACCAAATGGAGATGGACCAAGATGGCGGCCGATTACGAGATTTTAGAGTATAACTCTGCTAAGAAGGAAAATTTTCGTGAAACATTATAAAACAAAGCTTAGAAGAAGCTCAAGGTATGGGAGTCCTCGAGAATTCGGAGCATTCTCCTTCGTCGTGTTTACTACGAGTTCGAAAAACCGGTTTTTCTCTCTCCACAAAACTTGGACCTGTGCGAATGGCGCATTAGATGCAGCGCGTCACGGTAGCCCTCGATCGTATCGATCATTCGATCGTTCAAGTGAGTACTTAGTAAAATCTAATTAGATATAATCAATCCAAGGAAGGAAAGAAAAATCCAAAAAGGAAGGAAAATCTCACCGATAGAGTAGCATTTCAAAATCTCCAGATTTTTCCGTTGTCATTTGAAATAAGTAATTACTAATTTATAATAATCTCAATTTGTCTGTTGAAATCATACAGCTATATTTTACGGTTTGTTGAACAAATTTCACGTGAAATCATCGAATAGAAACGGAGGAGCTTGTGTAGAACTAGCACGTCGTTCGGTTCTCAAAAAAATCACGATCGGTTTACACGCAAACTAAGGCTACAAGTGGAACCGGTTTCGTAAAGATTGCGTGGCCACACAGCATTCATCTGTGTTTATTTCGTTTGCGGCAACGATCATCGGACTGTGTTCGTTGCCTTCCGGACGGATTAGAGAATAAGAAAACGCGTCGAAACGTCCAAGACAGTTTGGCGGATGACCCACTCCTCGTTTAAGATTTCACGCATACAGTGGCTTAGGGAAGTATTCAAATGCTTTCCATAGAAAATCTTCATGTGTGACGACACTAGCGCCATATTACGAGTGTTACGTACTACATATTTATCTACTTGTCTTTGCTCATCTATTTTCAAATATTCCATGTTATTGAATTTTAGGGACTAATTTGATCCTCCTATATTATTCGGGTAAATATATTGTAACTCCATATACACACATATATTTATAAATTTTACCAATATAATCATGATGATCATATCTCAGTAGAACGCTAATGAAATTTCAAAATGTATTGTATAATACGGATGATATATATTTATAAAAAAATTTTCCAATTGCGCAAATTACTTTCGTGAGCAATTGTGTATTGCAAAACATGTTATTTCTCAGGTGATAAGACATTTTAATATTCATAAGCAATGTTTGTTAAGAAAAATAAAACCGTATTACAAATATTTGCCTGTTTTACATCCGTTTGCATTTTCTTCGAGTTTCATGTGACCAGATGGTGTAACACCATTGTGCCGAATAACTGACATTTTTCGTTGACCAAGCATAAATATGTGTATGCGCTGTGCACATAAAAAATCTGTTTTGTATATCTCATAATAAAAATTTTCATCATTTTTAACGATTCAATTGTTCTGGTGCACTTTTATTAATCGCATTGTGCTTGGGCAGAAACAGGACCGGCAATACTGCTAAATTTAACTTCTGCTACCCGGAAAGGTCAACTTGTACATTTTACCTTTCACAGAAAACTACCTTCGAATCTCGAGGTCATTATTTATCTTCTTCCTTTTCCTTTTTATATATATGATATATATATATATATATCATATATATATATATCATTCCATATCCGCGCGTAATAAAAAGGGCAAAGTTCTTGTTTTTGTATCCAAAATACACTTTACAATACTTTCTGTATACAAAATACGCTTTTTTCTCTGCTTCCTCGTAAAGGAGCGTCTTAATTTGATCATAAATTCACTCTAGATATAAAAAAACATGTCCAAATATTTTTTTTCATTCGTACAATAAAATTCACAAGTTTAGGTTATGTGACAGAACATGAATTTGAGTATCCTTAATTTGCCTATCCCTTAAATTTCTATTTTGATTTATATAGTTTTTCAAGCTGTATTCAGCAAATGAAGATTCGAAAGAAGGTTCGATGGTTTCAGTGATTTCAAAATTCCAATAACTTTTAGCGGTCTCTGAAGATTAAAATACTTTTACTTTGCAAATTCTTCGTTTTGTCTTTATAATTCTCCGAATCATATTTAATAAACGAAGATTCGATGGTTTCAATGATTTCGAAATTCCAGTGACTTTTCGCAGTTTAGGGATTAGAATCGCGTTACATTGAACAAAAGTCGCGGCAGCAACGGGGTTAACGGTAAATTCAACTCGATTCGTTAACTGCATTCTCATGCGAGGTGGGATTTTTAAAAAGTCGGACGCCCGAGGAAAAGCACATGCGATAAGTCGTACACCTAGCGGGGAGCAGAGAAAGCAGTGGCCGGAGATGCCTCGATGCAAAAACGACCGCAATCTCGACGGTATAGCATTTGTAACAGAACCAGAATTAGATCGAGAATGACCACTCTAACCATTTCTAAAATTTCACGCCGCTGCAACCAACCAACTCCATTTAAAACCAGAAATTCAAAAATTATAAAAGAATATGCATAAGATGAAAATAGGTTGTTTGAACAATCTAAAAAACTTCTTTCTGTACAATTGTATTTAAGTAGATTTGTTGTTAATTAATTAATTAAAGCAGAGACAATAAATAAATACACGTTTCTCGCAAAATTAAAAGACGTTTCAATATCGAGAGTAATAATGGCCTTGAAACGGGTCATAAAAGTAATTTTGAGGTCATCAGCGGTTGCGTCACCCTATAATTTTTTTAGCATCCTCATTCACAGTAATCAGCTCTTTTCTCGCATTATCAATTGTTTGTCATCCTTCGGGATATTTTTCATACACATATGAAAAGAGAACGAGATTATTTTAACATGTTGATTGCCACGCGAATCCTCTATATTTTGCACACTTTGCGAGAGCCGCGATAAACTGAAATATACACATCACACCATAATATTTAATTTTTGCAAAATATTACATTGTATTTGCACACCATTTTCTGAAATGTTATCTCTTATCTAAATCATTCACATTGTTGACAATTTTTTTAATCCATGAAATTTATCTTACTTTTATCATCCTAAAAGATTTATTAACCTGGGTTATGTTAAAAGAAAACTAGAGATTCAATTAATTGATTGCGTATCAACTATGTCGTTCTAAGAAACTTCTAAGATATTCAACCATAAAACCATGCGATTTCCCAGACAGAGAGATATAAATTAAACCGCATACGAGAAAAAGAAAGAAGAAATTCAATTATTTCTTGCGCATCAAAGCAAACAAATCTTCATTCATCCAACGGAACAAAGGCCAACGAGAGTGTGTACGTATATTTGACTTTGTAGAATTGATAATTAAACATGAAACTTCGCAGAATGGTAATAAACGATAATAGTTGATAGGTTAGCTATTTGTGCTTTTTGTGCACGCAGTTGTTACCATGCAACGTTCAATAAGATAAAAAAGAAAAAATAAAAACAAGATTCATTAGGCTAAATTCAAGACTAAAATAAGCTGCTATTCAATAATCATTCTACTATTCTGAAAATATTGCAAAAACAAGAGAGATCCGTAAAACTACATGCGTGGAAACTCGATAGCTGTCATCGAACGTTTTAACGGTTCCTTTCGAAGTCGCAAGGATTCATATCGAAAAACATCGATCTATGCGCAGTATGTATGCGCAGACGCTCGTGATTGCAAACAGGTTGCTGTGCAATTTCGCATAAAAATTGAACGAATTTTACCCCTTGCCTTGTAATATCAAGTGACAATCACGGCACGGATTATGATTACGACCCAAGACAACTTTCCTATATATAATGTTACAAAGTTTCGAAACTGATACTATTTTGCAGACTATAATAGATTAACGTTTATTTAACAGATTTAATGTCATGTGGACCTCATATTCTCCATTGAGCTCTCCATTCGAGCTGTATTTATAATATGGGCTTATAATATGGGTCCCACTGAGTGGGACACGTGGCTTAAATAGAAAATCTTACGAGAATAATATAGCATTCAAATAGCACACATATTAAATACCTACTATGAAATCTGGGATTTTACTTTAATAACTAAACATCGTTATCTCAATCAATTTTTAAACAAATATCTTAATCTTAATCTTCTATATATGTAAGATAATCTTGGTAATTACACACAAAATTTAATGATTTTTATCAATTTTGATTATTTGACTTTACTCTTGTTTTACAAAATAAAAATAAATTTTCAAAATATAACGTCGTTTCATTTTATCTCTCATTCGAATTTATTGGAATTGTCTACAAAGTTGACCAGATGAATCTAATCTGTGATGCTGAGACACTGCTATTATGTCATGAAACTGCGAGGCAAGAAATTAACATGTTCAATACGATGTCGACACATATATCGATATCATCTTTTCTTAGATATTTCTCAACAATCTAACATGTGTTTTAGCCACTTTTTAAGTAGAGCTAACTAAAAAATATCATTTATGGTCATCATTCTGAAAGATAGTAATTGTAAAAATACTTCCCCACATTGAACGTGTTAATTGGGATACCATCGCGAGCAGTTTTTTCCCTAGAAGTAAATAATGTGAAGTAACCATCCAAGAAATGGAGATTCACTTACCCATCCTGAGGGCGGCAACCTGTGCGACACCGGCTAAGACTAAGATCAGCGGAAGCCCATCGAGGACCGACCACAGGTTCTTCGTCCCAAAAGTATTCCCGGAAGAATATTTACCACCGAAGAGGAGCGTGCGTGGCCGGCGTGGCCCCGCAGCCACTGCCATCGCACAGTCCTGCTCACCGCACACTTCTCACAATTTTTGTCTCCACTGTTCTGCCGGCACCAAGATTCTTACAATGTTACACCGTTCGACTCGAGTCGAAACTGTACTTTATTAAATACACTTTAAATCAGGAAATATACAAAACAATGTGAATAGTGGGAGAAGAACGTGTTTTGTACGAGATAACGAAGAATGTTCGAAACGCAGAACTTGCGATAATTTTGTAAGTTCCTTTCTGAGGGTTAAGAAACGTTGATTGTAAAATACACTTGTTAGCAGATGTTGCAGAAACTATCTGTTGCGCGTGCGTGCTCTTCTCGAGACGAAAAGCAAATACGGTCCCTTGGTACAGGAAGGAAGACGAAGGAAAAGAAAAAAAAAGAACGCGAAAAGAGCACGAGCTACTCTCGGGTTCAGTTCATGGCTCCCACGCGCAACATCAACGCGGCCGCGGTCAGCGAACGACTAACTTCGAAGCGTGTACACGCGCCGATTACAGGGGCTCGAGACTGATGTCACCGCGCATGCGCGTGAAAGGGCTCTAAGGACCACGTGTGACAAATCCTCCACTAAGATAGGATTTAACTAGCGAATACCTGTGAACGTTGTGACATGGATATTAAATACGACGTAAAAGGCGATCATTGGAAATAATCGATTAGCAGTCGACTTAAACGATCGATTTCCTCTATGCATACAGTGGAATGCAAAAAATATTCGTACACTTGCCACAGAAAACTTTGATGCTTATATTGTACGTGTTATATAAAACATTTTGAAATTTCCTTAACACTGTAATGAGGTAAGACCCCCATGATCATATTGACAAAATTTGAATCCAATCTGAAAATAGATATAAAAATTGTAAGATGAATAAGAATAGTCACCTTAAGCACGTAATAAACATAAAAAATGGTCTCACTAAGGTATGTGATTTATTAATACTTTAAATAACTGTTTGCTTAAATACTTTTGTAACCTCTACGAAATATATGCTATCAAATATCTTGCAACTTCCGTATACGTTTTTAGAATCATTTCAAATTTGAACAATATAATCATGATAGTTGAGTGTTATTACCATTACAACGCTAATGAAATTTTTAAATGGTTCGTATAATATGTAATATGATCATAAAAAGTGTGAGAATACTTTCACGAGCCACTGTACCTAAAGATCATTCTTCTTACATACATCCTTACATACATACATCCTTCATACGTGTCGAAGGAGTGGAATTTTTTAAAAAATAACTTATTAATTATTTTAATATATTGCATTTCGTATAATATAAAATTTATTGATATCTTTATCGTGTTTCATTTTTAAGATTCGTTTTCCTGTCCTTCGAAAAGAAAGTCGCAGAGAACAAATGTAAACAGAATGAATTTACCTGACCTCAGGTAATATCGTCCCTCAGACCTCTCTTGACTTCATCTACAGATCTTAACGGATCGGAAACCTGCATCTATTCTTTGAATTCTTTTGTACGGAAACGCATTTATTGACCAAATGACCCAACCTGCCTATACTTCTCTACAATAACAAATTTTTGCAAGTAATAGTTAAATTTTCTAAATATTTTTATAATATTTTAAAGACAGATTTTCCAATTGGAAGAAAATTACAAAAATTTGTAATATTCTTCTAATAAAATATTATTATATAAATATTAGTCTCCGTCTAATATTCGATTGAAAAAGATTTAAGGGATGATAGAAGTGGAAAAGTATGCGATCAAATATCTCAGTATCTGCAAGTAAAAACGAGGATCAACTACGTAGCGGCAGAATTAATTGGGAGTGGCATGTGTTCGAGAGGGAAACCTGCAATTTGTCTTTACGTACACTGTTTGTGAATGAAATTGTATAGCGTGAACTCGTGCCACCCGTGCCCGGTGGTGCCGCTCGAGAGAACGACACGTTGCCGACTCCTGCGTTTTCTCGCAAACGCATTTATTAGTCAAAGCAAATACCACAAGACATGCCCGACCTTTTCTATTGTCCAATCACATGGAAATACCACATCTCTCTACTTCCTCTTCATAGAATTACCGCACGTCGCTGGTCTTTTAATACATTTCTTAATACATTTTTCGCTGGTCTCTTAATACATTTTAATCTTCATCGAAGACTTTAATATTCCTTAAAATTAATACATCTCGTGCTGTATTTTTATTAAATTTTTGTATACTATATTTTTATTAAATATTAAAAATTTTATTCATGCTAATCTTACATAATTTGTCATCCAGGTGACCTACATAGCATAAAATGTGTTAGAATGCACATTAACGTGACCTTAGGAAATTTTTAATTCAACCTGTTTCATGACTTTTACTCTGTCCAGAGTCTTAACCTAATTGTGGCAATATCCTGTTTAGATATTCTATATATTACTTCAAATTTATCTTCTTGATAAATTATGGCACCAGCCTCTTATAAAAAAATATTACTGGCTGACTAGTAATACACCAATTCTGACTGTTGCAACTAGTAGTGAGACCAATCATTACTGGAAAAGTAATCAGTAATTTTGAGTACATCTTCCATATTATATTTATTTTGTCGTATTCTTCAGTAGTTCTTTTTGGACAATGTATGTTGCAAGTATTTGTTTAAGCTACTCTTTGCATGCGAGTTCATAAAAATTCATTCCTGCTAAGAGCACACATCTCTCATAGTGCGACGTATATGTTCTTTCACCTGTTATTTTGCTGTTCATTGGTTGCGCACCTTGCCGGCGCAACAGTGAGCCGCACAATAAAAGGTTTCTCTCTTCTTCTCGCGTTAACTATCTTCCTTCATGTATACGGGCACACGAGTCGTGACCTTGTGGCATTTGGTACCTGTCCGTACCAGTCGGCGCACAACTACGCCTGACGTGTATAACGATGGGCATGATTCCACTGGCAAATTAGTAATTTTTCCGAACTTTTCATAGAACAAAAAAAAAAAGAAAAGAATCTATTATATTCTATACTATATAGGTGCCCCTTGAGCCATGAATGTGTGTATATGCACTTTAAAGTAACATGTGTGAGTACACATATTTATGTTAGCATCATTTTCAAACAACGGTTAATAGAATATTTGGTATTGATTCAATACGACTAATAAAATAAAAATAAGAGTTTTTATTGACACAGTAGAAATAAGAGTAAAGTATTTCCATATTCTATGTGTAAGTTTTAAGACTAGTACCAATTCAATGACACAGGCTTTCCCTCTGATCTATTCCGTATATAAGAGAACATTGTTCTTGCGTAGAAGATTTTCAGCAACACTGAATGATTACAGAAGCGATTATTAAAAAACAAAAGATTGTAAATATCACCATATCACCATTTTTTCATATATTAATTTAAAAAATTAACTGTGTGCACAGAACGCAAATAAAATAAAACAAATGTAATTAGATAATAAATACTTATGACAGAGTAATTATAATACCTATGATATAATATTAAAACACAATTAGATAAAATTAATAACGTTTTAACGTTTTAACATTTTTACAATTAGAATATACCATTTGCTTAACACCTTGGACATTTTCTTTGATAATAGGATTATAAATAAAATATATAATATATCTATTATATAAATCGGCCATAATCGCCTCAATTCCTTTCAAATCTTCCACTCAAGATTAATCCTCTCCTTGCTAATAATAGAATACCTAGTTGGGCTTTAAATCATTATACTATAGTAAGAACATTCAGTCTACGAAAAATAATAGTTATCAAATGTCAAAGGTATATAAGCACCCCCTATTAAGTTTCTCACGAATACTTTTATATTCACCTACGATATCTTATTGTTATTATTTGTTAAGTCACTTTTGAACGCCAAGTATGTTCATGACAATTCCCTCTGAACGTAGTATTGGTAGTAAGTCTTAACTCGAGTATCGAATATTCGATATCACTAACTAACTGTAACTGTGGTGCGGTCAGGTAGTACAAACTTCACTGAAATAACAATTGTTAATAGTTCGGTTAATTCTTCGTTCGTTATATTCACATATTATCCTCTTTTCACATGGATAAAGAATACGTATATTTTTAATATACTTTACAAAATAAAAATGCGTATATAAAGTATAATTTTTATGGAGGCATAATTGAATACAAAATTGAAAAATATTTTTTCTCAAAATAATAATTTCTTTCTTGATTAACCATGAAACTAACTTGTGACATCGTTGTATGCCTCCATTAACAATTTCTGGCTGCACCACTAACTTACTTACTCTTGCACCTGTTCACGGAACAGAGTCAGTACGTATAAAAGATTAAGTACATTCTGCTTATGAAGCTTACAAGCACATAAATAACCAATTAGCAACGCATATTATATCAATAAACTATACCATAATTAAAAAGCAAAGTTGGAAACAGAAATATGAATTATCTCTAGTAAGAACTCCACCATATATCAGTGCAAGAGTTCTTTTATTATCTAAAACAGATATGGTTAGAAATATCATAAATTTAAATTTAATCATACTGTATGTATAATCATACTGTCTAATCATATTATACAAGCTACTTTAAAGTATACATATATTGGTCCACATCTGAGAACAAAAAATAAAGAAGCAAGGAGAAAGGTCGAGAGATATCCATACCTGAGTTAAAAGAAATAACGTACAAAAACTGTGTATTACATACTATGAGTGATGTTTTCGTTACTAATACTCGCAAGTATCTGGAGATCTGGAAATGATCACATCTTAAATGATAAAATATTATGACTCCATTTCGTGAACAAAGTAATAAGGTTCTACACCGCCATTTTATCATGCAAAAATGATAGAAAATCTGTATTGTGGAATAGCTCCTTTCTATGAACAGAAAATAAACATCCATCGTCTCGCATATCCCATATCTCTTTTTTACCTTCCTGAATAAAGAATACAGAATACTTTATCAGTCAGTGCTTTTTTTTTCTTCTTTTTTCAGGGGGGAAATATAGGTTAGGATCAAAGGTCGGCCCAAGCGCGGGTTTGAAAGGTTAGCGGAACGTCTTTTCTCCTTGGTTTCTACGTCTCATCAATTTGTCCACGGGACAGAGTGAGATCTATCGAATGTTGTGACCTTTCAAACTCGCGCTCAGACCGACGTTACTCAGCCAGGCATTTTACGACTTATAACACCCATTTCGCAGGCGAGCTGTTTGTGTTCTCGATCGAGCATCAGAGTTCTAGCGCTGAGGAACGAAAGATCTGGCAAACGGTTCAATATCCTCGCTGTTTCTGGCTGAATCGGCATTATCCGACCGAATCTATCCATTACTACGTGCTCGGATCCGGATCTCTTGGTCATAGGCTTGCCACGGTAAACGTCTCCTGTCGTCGATTTCTCCGCTGATGAATACTGTTTGTCACTTGACGGAAACGATTTCTCAACCGACACGAATTGTCTTTCGCTCGTGTACTGTTTATCAATTGATAGAAACTGCTTTTCTGTTGGTAGGCATTGTTTCTCCATTGGAATGCCTCTTTGAATACTTGTGCTCTTCTGTTTATGTCCTGAGTCGAGATCAGTTTTCCTCTTCCATTCTGGTGCACGTGGAACAGGCAAAGGTTCGATCATTTTCGAAGATTGTGAACGTTTCGTATTTTGTGACTTCGTGATATCATTCTCCAGAAAGTCTATCGTCTCCACTTTTGACACTGAATTGCATCGTTCCCGATTTACATTTACTTCTGGGATATCTGTTGTTTTGTAAAAGATTTCATTTGAAAGCGGTGATTTTGGATATAGATGTGTATTACGATAGAGTGGAAGCATGCAGTAAAACAATCTAATGTGTCTGTGTGTTCTGGCTATACAAATACAAGCCTAAGACTTACGATGATTAATAGGATTCCTTGCGCTACTTGGTCGACGATAGGATTCAGAATTGGTGGAGTTGTGGGATGTTAGTAGAGGATCGAAGGGACACAAAAAGTCCAGAGGTAGAAGAGCAGATAACCCACCACCTAGATTACACGATTTATCAAAGAATATTCCCAGTAATTAGCACACTTTATACAAAACATAATTGCAAATGCAAAGTGAATAAAGCAATTAAATATTTTTACACTAAAATGTGAGGTACTCCTTTATTTGTTTATTAAGGAATATCTGATATTGTGGTAGCAAAATAAAACTAATGAAATTGTAACATGAACATACATTGGTCTGAATACTTACTAGCTTCTAAGGGATTAACAAGCCCAGAACTATTCCAATCGAATTGAGCAGCAGGTACTTCCTAATAAAATTATATCAATATTAATTATGATCAAATATACTGTGTGCAATATTATTAATTATTAGTAGAATAATACTTAAATAATCAAAAGAATTTCAGAAACTATTTAATAATAATTTTATGAAAACCTAATTGGAAGTTTACTACTTCTAATTGTCATCAATAACAAGATTCCATGAAATCTTAACTAGGGAAAAATGTAATTGCTTATCTGAAGAGTATTGTATTTAAAAACTTACTTCTGAATTAGTTGAAGCTTGGGATTTGCTGATATTCGACAAAGCAACTGGTTGAGGATCAGTTGTGGCTTTGATTGGCTCTAACGGAGTAAAGCCAAGATTCGCAGCAAATCTTGGAACATTCGGGTTCCATCTCGGCCCGAATAACTGCGAGTTCTTAAATTTAATCTTCGATCGATTGTACCATTCTATACAAGCAAATGTTACTCACGATATTACGAGAATCAATACCAAGAGAGTTTAGCAATACATTGTTGCTGGAACTGTTTGTCCACTGGTACGTCAAAGCATTCGTTTCCTCAACATTTTTAATACTCTGCCAGACTTCGTCCACCTCACTTATCAATGGCTGTATCTCAATCTCACATTGCTCAGAGTCCATTGAAAACATAGTAGTTATTATGTCCTCTATTTTGTTAGCAGCCTAAAGAAAATTTATGCAAGTTTCTAGTAGTTGATTCAAAGAAGATAAATATAAAAGAAACTCACGCTTTTATTTTCTATTCGACAAATTGACTCTTTTAGACTAATCTGCGACTGTTCTACTGAAGGCTGCTCGAATGCTGTTTCGAAATCATTGAAATCTCCAAAATCATCTTCCTCGTTTTTTTTATCAGGTACATTTGTTTCATCCAGTTTCTCGAATTGCGTATGCTCGGAGAAATTTGTAAAATCACCAAAATCGTCATCTTGAACTAGCATTTCTTCTTTCTTCTCTCCCGTTTCCGTGGAATAGTCAGGAAACTCTGGCTGAAGTGTGACAATTGAAGTTTCCAACGTAGAATCATACTTGAAGTCACTAAATTCTTCGCTCGGACACTTAGAAATAACTGGCAGTGG
Organism: Bombus flavifrons; assembly: GCF_040668555.2. Lineage (NCBI taxonomy): Eukaryota > Metazoa > Arthropoda > Insecta > Hymenoptera > Apidae > Bombus > Bombus flavifrons. Next base: position 7,798,269 of record NC_138457.1, on the reverse strand, counting down.
TGCAGAGTAGTGGTCATCTTCAATCTCAGAAAACTGAAGATCTGTGACAATTTCATGTTCCATTTGATCTTTCAAAAAAAACTCCTTACTTGAGTTATTAATGCTCAACTCATTTTCAATAGGACTACAAAATACTGAATTTTTAACATTTACAAATTCCAAATCGTCAACTTCAAATGAAAAGTCATCTTCTTTAATAGATACATTTAGATTTTCTACAGACTTATCTTCTAATTTCGACTTTACAATGGTATCTTCTGAATCCAAATTCGAATCTTCTTTATTTTCTCCATTGAAATCTTTGTTTAAACTGTTTACATTATTGGACGTGACTCCAGAGTCTTGAATTTTAAAGCAATTTACTTTCGAAATATCTGTAGATGCATTGCTATTGGAAATCCAATTTTGTGAATCTTCGAACTGTTCATAATCGTAAAAAGCATCGTTTAATGACTGTACCGTGTCAGGGGCGGCGGTCGGATCTCCTAAATCTAGACTTAAAGGTTCTATATCTTCTAAATGATTAGCTTCCCCCTCGTTTCCTTCAAAGCTATTGCTTTCGCTGGTTAAATTAACTCCATTAGAAACCCCTCTCTCTACAATAATTTCTTTATTATTATTGTTCACGTTTCCCAAGTTCTTTTTGCTATCATTTCCTATGATTTCATCCAACTTCTCAACTTCTGTCCCGAATTTAATATCATTTACAGTATCATTTATTTTCTCAAGTATTAAAAGGTCCTCTGTAATATTCGGTTTTGGAGCAACATTTATTTGAGAATTTTCTGGAATTTCTGGAATACCATTTAATCTCGGTGAAGTATGTTGAGATGTTAAAGGTGTTTGGACTGGAGTTACAAGCTTATGCGGTGAATCTGATGATACAGATAATTCTAGAATATAAATGTTGATATATAATAGAAATGTATATAACATTATATATTTATATTATACATTATATATATTATATATTTATATTACATTATATATATTATATATTTATATTACATTATATATTTTTATAATATCATATTGTATAATTTTATTATGTATTATATATTTCTGTAAAAAATGTTGTAATTACCATCTATGCCTCCAGTAGTAAAATCTCCAAACTCATCTTCCTCAGAGTCCCCTAGATTGTCTAAAGGAGGAGGCGTAGAACTAACTAGCGGAGGAAATGCCATTCTTCATGGAACTTCTGAAAAATGTTTGTCTTCTTGTGATTGAAGAATAAAACTATTATTGTATAAACTTTTTGCTACTTATATAAAATATTTATGTCTATTTCTTAATATAATTCATCAAGTGAAATTCAATATTTCTTGCTCTACTTATGTTATCAAAATGAAAACATTTACCGCCAACATTTTTTATAATTTTATTTGAAAAGTAATAAAAGCCCTTTGAAAAATACAAAATTTTCATTTTCATTGTGATGATACGCATATGTCAAATTGAATTAGGTTAGGTACGTGTCATTAAAGATGACAGAAAATATTGAATAAGGTAATTAGAAGGAGCATCGATTGAGTTTTAACTGATCGTTATATATCGTTTTATTATGGTAAGTAGGTCGAAAATAAGATCGGTGAACGTTATAATTGAAATTAAAAAGTGATCGAACATAGACTTACAAAGGAGTGTCAGGTACGTGGAGCACCTTACGAAATGATTTTTATCTGTAGTTCGTCATCATTTCTATTGTAATGAAATCAAACCTCATACGTGTGCAATCTTTATCAGTAACAATTGCACTTGTTATAGTCGTAAGGTTCAGTGGTACGAATCACGAGACATCGGTCGTATCACCTGTTCTATACGTGTTGCATCTGCGCACCTGTTCGCGCTTCTTATCGCGCCTAATTTTAAAGGAATACAAATTTAAATCACTTTACAATATTAATCATTCTTTTTCTTTCCTTTTACGATATTCCTTTCTTATCCATCCAATATTTACATAACCTTAAAAGAACAAAGGCTCTTAAAAGTAATTGATATGCATAATTCATAATTTTTTTTTAAATATAATTTATAAAGCATTACCATCATAAAAATTTTATTTACATTTTATTAATCACAACATAACGTTTGAAAATAATTCATTACAACAAAAGATTATCATAAAGTGTTTATATGAGAATATTTAATAATTATATTTAGCTTAACCTATTTTGTGTCTTGTTTGGCAATATGTTGTGTTCGCCTGTGTTTTCTCATGTCTCCCTTTTGTCTGAAGCATCTTCCACAAACATCACATGCATGTGGTTTTTCACCAGTGTGAATCTTTATGTGGTTGTTTAAAGCTTCTGTTCTGGTGAATGCTTTTTCACAATAATGGCACTTGTATCTACGATCCCCTCTGTGTATTAGCCTATGTTGGTAGAAGACAGAACCAGTTAAGAAAGCTTTGTTGCAAACATCACATTTGAATGGTCTTTCCCTTGTATGTTTTTTCCTAGTGTGGTCTGCCAGATCTGGCTTTATTGTGAATCTCTGATCACAATATTCACAGGCATAGGGTTTTACACCCATGTGGAACCTTTTGTGGGTCCACATATGACTGGATTGAGTGTAGCTTTTACCACAGATATTGCAAACATATCTATATAAGAATAAAAAATCATAAAAATTATAAAATATTAATATAACTTAATATACGTACGGTCTTAGTCCACTATGTCTTCTTTTATGAGCATTCAGAGAATTTGCAGTTGGTAAAAGACTACCACAAATATCACATGGGAATTTGGAGCATCTGTACTTTCCATGTTCTTGAAAATCTTCTATAGTCACAAAAATGCTTCCACAGAGTTCACAAATGAACTTCTCTTTGCTCTTCTCTGATCTTCTAGGCACTGGTTGGTGTCTCTTCTGCTTATGTTTATAAAGCAGAGATAGTTCCTTAACATCTCTGTCACAAATCTCACATAAAAATACTACTAGCACTTTGAATATTCTTGGGTGCTCTTTCCAGTGAAGAACAGCCTCTGCGAAAGATTTGAATGTAGAGTTACAATGGTTGCAAGAGTATGGTTTCTCAATAACGTGAGATTCTCTGTGAGTTTTTAAGTGATCCATATCTGCAAAGTGGCTGCTACAGAATTCACAATGGTACAATTTCAATACTTGCATCTCTTCTATAAGACTGATTTTCTCCTCATGTATTTTGCAGTGTTCATCTGTGGAATCGCAACTTCCAAAGACTTCACCGCAACGAATACACCTATAAAACATAACTTGTTGATTACTGAAGAATGATACAAAAACAAATGTACTACCTCCAAATAGTTTGACTGTTTTCCAAAATGATGCTGTGCCCAGCAATGTGTTTATTCAGTCTTGATTTTTGTGTGAAACTTTTTGAACATTCTGGACATTTGTATGGCTTTTCTGGAAGATGAGTTACCACATGGCGTTTCAAAGTGTATCCATCACAGAACCCCTTGGAACAAACTTCGCATACATGAGGTCTTGTTTTTCCATCCACACATACATGTTTTTTTAATCCCTCTTGATTTTCAAATAGTTTTCCACATTGTAAGCAGGATACTCTACCATCTTTACAATGATATCTGCAAATAAAATAAATGGATATATTACTTAAATTTTTCTATAATAATTTTCTAGGTAATACCTCTTGTAATGATAAAACAATTTTAATTCCTTCCCAAACGTAATTTTGCAAATTTCGCAATACAACGCTTTTGCATCTTTATGAAAATGTTGATGAAACTGCAATCGTTCTTCAAACGTGAAAGTTGCAAAGCATATATCACACTTGTAAGGTTTGGAAGTACATTGTAAATTAGGTTTGCATTTATGCTCATCAAGAGTCTCTTTTGTATGATACAAATTCATACAAGCTCCGCATTTCAGATATTTCTGCTTGGTACCCAAACAGAACAAAGTTATAGATTCGTTTTCTGGTTCCTCATTCTGTTCAATATTAATTTCATTAGGAACTTGTTCCTCATCACTACTCTCAAGAACGATATCGCTATCGTACAGTTCAACATCTTTTCTATTCTCTTTATCTTCTTTGTAAATTCTCATCCGTCCTTCAACACACAATGGACAAGAATCAATATTCCCCTGAGAATTTTCTTGAACATCATTTCTAGCATTATTGAAAGAATGGTTTTGCTTTAAAATTTCAAGGAGAGTTTCTTCAGCTTTGATACACTGAACATCAAATTCATTGCACCAAGTAATCTTTTCAACACATGTTGGACAAAGTTGTTTGGGGAGAGGATCAGTTTTCTTTACCTATGAAATTATTTATAAATATTTAAAAATTTAATTATTATAGAAAAATTCGTATGCATAGCAACAAAAAAAAATATAAATTCCTTCTGTTTCATTTATCTATAAGTGATCTTAATGTTTTCATTTTATTAATTATATATTTACATAAAATTAGTGCAATTTGTACTAAGGAGTAAAAAATTCAACAAATAATTACCTTAACACTTAAACATGTGTTTATTTTATGCAAAAGTTTCAAAGATTCACCAAATTCGGAATAGATGTAAATCGGATGTAAAGTTTCTCCAGCACATAAACGACATAAAGATTTTAATCGATTTTGTTTATCGGGATCTGGAGCTAATTCTAAAATTTCATTCGAGGAAAATGGTTCCTCCTGGGACCAAATAATTGATCCTTCGAATTCATCAAAATCATCTTCATGCTCGCTTAATGTGCTAATCGACTCCATTCTTCCGCTATTCATGTTGGAAGAAATCTACGAATTCTTATCTAAAAATTTAACATTAATAATCGATTATATTTTAAAGAAAAAAGATATACGATAAATAAAAAGTTACATAATCATAAATTTTCGCTCGAACTGTTTAATTCTTGAGAAATATCCTATATAGCAATAATAATTTTCACGCGCTTTCGTATGGAATAAAAAATATTTTATTATTTACAATCTTTTAAATTTTACATATAATATTTGAAAAATTATTCTCATAACATTAATTATATATCATCTTTTTTCAACATATTAATCATTAAGTTGAAATTTTTTGAATATGCATTTTTTACTATTAAATTGTTAAATTGATGTGTAATTTCTTAGTTGAAATAAATTATTGTTATACGGTAAGGTTACTATTAAATAATACAAAAAAAAATGATAGTTTTAGACTATCTTATCTCCACAAGTGGAGCGTACGATCGAAATTATTTCAGAGCAGATTACCTCGTTCCTTGGAAATGAAAAGGGAAGAATTCTTTCATGGCAAACTAAACTTGTGTCTTCGTTTCGTCGAAACAATTCGACAGGGAGTCTAATCTTTATGAGTTGAGTGTTTCTGGTAAACACGCTCCCACGACGACCGAAACAAATGCGAATCTTAAAAAATTTTCGTGGTTTAAGAACGTTAAAAACTTACTTTTTAATCATTTGATATCTCAATTATAAATTTTTAATCAAATTAATTTGAGTAAAACCTTGATATTAAATTTTAAAGACAAAATAATTATAAGAAATGGGATAGTAGAAAATATATTTTACAATAGTATCAATTAATATAACTAATAGATGCACAATTGCTAAATTACATTTTTACTCTTTCTGTACAATAAAACATTCATTTATTACACAATATCCTGATTTATAATTATAACTTAATTATTATTTTGGTAATATTACATATCGGACATCATTTTTTATCCTGTGCTCCCTTAATCTTTTGCAATGTCGTAGAACTATCATTAGATTTAATTTGAGTTTGTCTAATTTGGATTTCGTTTGTCTTTCATAATCTTCACCAGTGAAAAAGTATACATATTCTAAAACACAATTTTTACCTTTAATAATAAAATATGTACTTCAGTTATATAAAATAGAGAACTTACTATTATCATTACAGATGTCCATTTCCTGTTTTTTATAGTGTAAATAAAGATTCAAATCGCCTTGTTTTCTAGCATGAGCTTTCCCCAATGATAAAAACATATATTTTGCTTTTAATATTTGATTGATGGTATTTATAAAATTATTGACTGTTTCTAAAGATTGTCTCCCAATAATGTACTTTGGGATTTTACTGAACTCATCCGTGCCTATCAAAGATATCATAAGACAAACTTCAGGTTCGTTAAATAATACTTTTTTACAGTCTATCATTGGAGTCTCTTGTTTTTCTCTATTGTCACTTATTGCTGTATGTACTGGTGTGAATTCCTCTCCTGGCATGCTTCTTAATGATAAGGAATTTTGAGTTTCATAATAATCATGAATCAACTCAGATGGAATATTTTTTTTCATGTGATTGATTCTTTTATTCACAGCTTTGATATGTAACATTAATTCCTGGAATTTTTAGATTTCTAATTAAAACTTATTTAAACGCAAAATGTGTAAAAATATAAAGAATTAAGAAACATACTCTACATTGATTATTCTGCTTCTTTATTTCATCCAATTTTTGCCTCATGATTTCTATATCATTACATTTCTGCAAGACTGCTGTACGCATTTTAAGAAGTTCTTCTTTCATTGCATCTTTGCCTGGACATAAAATTAAATATAAATATTGTAATATAAGATATTAAATTAAAGAATACAAATTTAACCTTACTTTTAACAAATATCGTTGCAATTTCAAGATCTTGCAGTTTTTCACATTGTCTTTCCAAAATTTCTTCCAGTGTGTAAGAGGTTGACATTTTAATGTATGTGCTTTGTAACTAGTAAATTGCCAAAAAACAATTGTTTATGGAATAACTTAGGAAAATAGATATAATTTGTTAGGTATTACCTGTTATTACAAATAACGGTCACTTTTCTATCACCATTTATAAACTTCAAATTCAATTCAGCGTAGTTTACAAATGGCGCGCTTGTCGGCGTCGGTTTAAAAACTTAAGGTAACCCACAATTAACCGTTTTTCTTTGTCAGTTGTAGGTCGCTTTAAAACTGTATTTGAAGCTTTAAATTAAGAAACTAATGCTATATAAAGAGTTAATGATTCTTAATAGGATTGATTATTGTATGATTCTTATATACTAATTAATTAAGTTTTGAATTTTTATGAATATACGCCATGTTCTTGTTTTCTATCATATCACGTGATTAATCCAAAATACCTAATGGCTGCCAACTCATCAGTATGTTGATGGGTTACCGTTAATTTCAAGTATTCTTAAGAGATATTTTTCTTCGAAATTATTTAATACAGTTTAATGAAACTCCTTGAAAAATGCGAGGTGTAATATATATTTTCGTAACGTTACTCGCGTATGCACACGGTATCAGATTTTACCTTGAGCCGAATGCTTTCAAGTGCTTAAAGGAGGAAGTTCAAGCAAATGTTTTGGTTGCTGGGGAATATGAAGTCTCTGTGACACCAGCTGTTAAAACCGAATACATTGTAAATCACCAATTTTCTATCATATTTTTTTAAGTGTATATTGTATACAGAAATTATGTTGAGGTTATATTAGGTTAACTTCTCTTAACTCACATATGGAGAATTGAGTCGTTTTTCAATTTTTAGATATCAAACTACAACAAGAATTGAACAATTTAATAACTTTTTGTAATTTTATAGATAAGAGATTCAAAAGGAGATATTCTATCGAAAAAAGATGATATTCCCCATGGGAAGATGTTGAAATTCTCATTTGTCACAGAGACATATGATACATTTGAAATTTGCTTTATGGCACATGCCATACAACCATCTTTTTCGGGCAGTATGTATACAGATACATAATTCTAAAATACATAATGTTTCTTTATATTTCATTATCTAAACTTAAAAATGTGTTTTAGATATCAAACAGATTAAGCAAGAGATTCATTTAATCACAAAACGTGGAATTGAAGCAAAGAATTATGAAGGAGTAAGTTCTTTGAATGATTTTAATATATAGATATATCAAATTGTTTTCATCAATTTGATTTTTAAATTATTCTTATGTAACAATTCTGTTTCATTCTTGATAAAGTATGTACTGAATATTTCATAGGAATTGACAATCCTTAATTTTACCCTAATTTTCAATTTATAAAAGGAAATTATGTTTTCTCCCCTTTTCTTTTACGTAATATGAAATATTGTATAAAAAATATAATATTTCGTAATATATTCTATGGATTGTCAATATCTATCACCTTTAGCGAAAGTTTCAAGGATAAACTTACAATATTTCCTATCTTTTCTTTGTTTTATATGTGGCTTGTATGGGCACACAGTTGGTAATGTAGCAATATTGATTTTATTAGTGACCACCCATATGGCTTTTAATGGCATGGGTTTTAGCATGAATTAGTTAGCACAATATCTGAAAAATTTTGTTTAGAAAAAAAGTTACTTCATAATATTTTAATAAAACCCAATTTTATTTTTAATGGAGTTTGAGCACAGATTTGAGTTTCCTAGACATAGACTTATATATTTTATATTAAATTATGTTTGAATTTTGAGTTTAATTAATTCTAAATCTGGAATTTGACAGTATGAAATAACAATTAACTGATTAACTACTTTTATTTAAGATTGGTGAAGCAGCAAAGCTTAAACCTTCTGAAGTTGAATTAAAACGTCTGGAAGATTTATCAGAAGCTATTGTCCAAGATTTTGCTCGAATGCGGAAAAATGAAGAAGAAATGAGAGACACAAATGGTACTACAAGATATAAAAATAACTAAATATCTTTTTTGTTAAACCCTTTGGTGGAATTAAAAAAGCATTTAATTACCTTTCTTAAAATTTTCAGAGGCAACGAACACGCGCGTACTTTATTTCAGTATATTTTCCATGTGCTGGCTTTTGGTTCTTTCAATCTGGCAAGTCCTTTACTTAAGACGTTTCTTCAAAGCGAAGAAGCTCATAGAATAATTAGCACGTAGAAATAATGGAATTTGTCAAAATTATTACAATTTTTACACTTTCCAAAATTTTATTTATTTTTTGTTCTTCAGTAAACGGTTAAAAACTACTGTCGTTATAAAATTGTGGGAAAATTGACTCACTTAAGTTTTGTATACTCAAATTTGAATAAAAAATAAATAAAGTAATAATCAAATAATTGTAAAAGTAATTTAGTAAATTATATGTGCCTTTAAAATTATTATTTTATTAACTTACTGTATTGTAATACAAGTTTATGAAAGAGAGATTATAAAAAAGATAATATATTTTATAGGTTATATTTCATTTATTATCGAGTTTGGTAAAAGACAAATTTTAAACTGTATTTTATTTATTAACCTATAATAAAAGTTTAATATACATTCTTAACCTTTATTATTTAAATATAAGTTACAATATAATATATAAATATATTCTAGTATATTATTTTAAAAATTTGAATCTAAGTTCGATTTATTTCGATTTATTGTGAACATGGCAATTTAAACATAACCTACATAAAATCGTCGTAAACTAATTGTTTAGAAAAAAGTTCCTTCGTATATAGTTTAGAAATTTTATATTATATTATTATAAAGTGAAAAATGCAGGAAATATCTACTGTAAAGGGCATGATTAACAATAGAAACCGTGATTGTTTGGGCTGTAGAATTTTCAGTGGCTGCGGTCTTATTGGTTCCGGCTTATATGTTGCATATCATTCAAAAAAATTCCAGAAATGGACTGGAAAAACGACAATGTACACAATTGGAAGCGGTAATTTATCAATTTGTTTCTACATTTTTCTATATTTAATTTTTAAAGTATTTTCACGTATCACATATTATCTATGTAAATAAACTGTATATTTTAGTTAAGAATTAAGTCGTTATTGGATATTTTTTAACAATTAGATTAGTCTGAAATAGTATTTTTTATTATTTCTACAAACTTCATTCAATTTCGAATGAAATAAATTTGGCCGGTAAACAAACTTTTGAGGTTAGGATATTTTCGACGAAAATGCATATTTTCAAATTTATCAATGTTAAATATACAAGGCTCATGAAAGTATTGGTACACCTAGCACAGAAAATTTTAAATCTAAGACTATTGTGATTATATGAGTAAAAGTTGGAACCAATCTGAAAATGTATGAAGAATTTACAGGACATATATTATAAAAATTTAACTAATTTATAGCTGAATGTACAACAAGAATAATAGTCTTAAACATATGATTAATGCTAATGATGATCTCACTAAAGAGACCATACAGATATAATAATAATATAGATCATTTTGATGATCTTTGGAAGTATATGCCGGCAATAAATCAGTGCAATAAATATCTTGTCGTCTCTATATTCTAAGATGAAGAAACGTTAGGGTATATAGGTTGAGAGAGCAGAAAGTGAAAATAACTTTGCTGTGGACTCAACTTTTTAAAATAATATATACAAGATATACTACTAACAATATAACGGCTTTTTCTCGATTTTTTAATTTAAAAATGTCTATTCTGCGGCTCGCCTGTTTATTCCGGCGTACGTATATACCGATTGATCAGCATAACGATTACGGATTCAAACTTCCTCGCCGGGGATTAGCCGTCGTTGTGATGAGCCGGCTCCGATGTTACTCTTTCTTCCTGGGCTTTTTCGCGACGATAACGATTTCACAATAGTTCTCATTTTTGACCTTGCGCCATCCGCACCGCTAACATACACACACACTCACACATATATTCACTTCCTAAAATATACATTTTTAGATTTGTTCCAAATTTTACCAATACGTACATGTAATCACAATAATCGTGACTCATGACTCGTTACAGTGCTAATGAAATTTCAGAATATATTATATAATATATTTATAAAAGTTTTCTGTGAGTATTCAAATACTTTCACGAGCCAATATAAATTATAATTTATGTCTGACAATAAAAATTTTGCGAAACTTTTCCAGCTTTAATGCTGCTTGGCACTGCACGAGTTTTGGACCTCCCTCCATTTCGCAAACAATTTAACCATGGATAACTCGTAAACGAATATTTATTCAACTTTCATTACTTATACAAATGTTTTGATATCATTTTGTTATCTGTTTTTATATTTTTACTATAACTGTGAAATATAGATACAGATATAGTTATTTGAAAAAACATTGCATTGCTATTTTCGTATTTGTTTTTTTATGTAAAAATAAACATGATCACTAACTTTTTTTAACGTAGACTAGTAAATCTGTTTAGAAGCTAATAAAGAAACAGTAAACAAACGCTATTAGTGCAATTTTTATTACAAAAGATATAATTTTCGCAGTTGATTGAATCGTTATCATCATCAATCATATTTCGATTCTAATTAAACTAGACTATTATTATGCAAATCCTCGAAAATTTTATCGCGCTGGATCAATAGTTTTATTACTGAAAATATTTTATATAATTTTTAAATATTATTCTATTCGTGTAATTAATTAGAAATTTGGCTAAAACTAATGCAAATCATAGAAGAAATAAACGAATATGAAATCTGTACAGCAAAGTGAAACGGTTTATTATTGTTTCAGTTAAGATTTAGATACAAAAATTGACTCCAGAGAAAATTCTTTACCCTTTAATACTTATTTTTATTGTAATAGAATTTTTGTAAGTGCATCGATATCTATCTGGCTGTCTTGTTTGTTGTTAGCTCGGTTTATTATTTATATTTACACGCGAATGATCGCTGTTTGCTCGCTGGCGACCGACGGCTTAGAAGATGTTTTGTAATCCCATTGTCGCCAAATGACAAACAAAAGCTGTCACTCTAATAAATATGTTGCATCCGATGGACTGTTGTAACGGACGATAAGGAAACGGAATAAGAATTCCTCCAAGATGCATCAGACAGTTGCACATCGATAAATAGTGATAAACATCATTCGGACTTAAGAGATCGAAAATTTCGAAACTTTCGACGCCAGTGTAAATCTCGATGATTAAATAAGTGCATTAAATTAAATAGGCGTTGGAATGTTTTAGGTACATTTAACTGTAGTTAATTTGTTTAGTTTCCATTCGTTGCCAACTGTTAATAAATATTAGCACGTGCTTAAAATTATCATCTAATTTCAAGTAATAAGCTATAATAGGATTTTGAAATTATAAAGGATACTTTTCTTTTTATACAAAAATAAATGTTTCTTTATTTTCAATAACATTCCTTTCGTGTCGAGTATTATACATTCTATATGATACTTTTTGTATTATTCGGTGGTAACATATATTTAAAAATACATATATATATATTACAAAATAATATATATATTGCAAGTTATGGATAATCATGCAAAAAAATTATAATTATTTAATCTGTACAACAGACTAGCTCTGAGATGTTTATCACTCATACTGTGCGTCCTGCAATAGAAGAAGTAATAAATACATTAGTAAATTATATAATAATACAGATAAATTTAATACATTTTGTTAGAAAGTTAATCAAGAGGTTTGTACGAAAATTAGACATGTGATCGAAACTTACATATTTAATGTATGATAGAAAAATGTCATAGATCATTGTCATAAAATTGATGTAGAGCACCCTATAGTGTAGGGGTACGAATAAGAAATTAATGCACTGTGTTGGAGGCCAAAAGCAACAGTCAACCTGAACATAAATAGAATAAAAAGGAAATTACAGTTATAATACATATATAACTTGAATGTGCCATGAAGGAAATGTAATAATAGTTCGGGAAAGCGAAGTGTGTGTGTGTGTGTATATATATATATATGTATATATATGTATATATGTACCTTCCACGTATCGTACAATTTCAGTTTTATTTCCTCGCGAATCTCCTCCATAGTGCGGTGTTCTAAAAGACCAAGGCCAATAAAAAATATTCCTAGACAAGTTGGACTGGCTATACTTTGGTCTAGACAGGTCTTTTTGATAACGGAGAGTACAGTTTTCCCGGGAACTACCCTATCCAAAATCATGTAGAACCAGTGATGAAAAGGACCTTGAAGTAGACCCACAATAGCCATGTTTTTAGTCCTCACATAATCGTGCATATATTTTTCAGAATCATTTGAGTTATAGTATTTTTGTTCTGCATGTGGGGACGCTGCCATAACGTATGTTCTAGTAGGTAAACATTTGTGCTTTCTCAAATATTCATTGCGTTGTTGAAGGACGTCCCCTGCCGCCATCATCAAACCACAACTCACAGTGTTGGTCACTAAAAGGTACTTGCCTAAAATTTGTATTAATGTTTACAAATTACTATAATTTGAAGTTACTTGAAAATTCATTAATATTTGTCAAGATTGTACAAAAATTTGAAAATTTGAATATATTAAATATTCGTACTTACCAAACAATTTTTTCCACACAGTCATTTGCGTACTGAACTTAGTCTATTAGATAAAGTCTATTAGATAATTACTTTTTATTATTAGCCTGATTTTTTAAATATTTGTATATTAGATTTCTTTCTTCTGTATTTTATTTAAAATTCTCTTTTTACTATTAGATAATCAGAGATTTTAATTTTTCGATGCTTGTGAAGACGAAAGTGTTGTCGAACGTGACCCAATAACATACCGGTTCCGACTAACTAAAAAGCGAATACCTTTTACATAGATTTTCAAAACAGATATAAGTTACCGCTTTGTAATATAAATCTGCGCATTACTGAATATAAATTTGCGAAACCGCGGTTATTATAAGATGGAATGCAATCGAAAGTTGCGCCGCGTCTGCGCGGTAGATCTACAACCCCACCGTTCAGCATTTCCTACTTGTTTAAACATTAATCTTTCCATAATCCTTGTTTGGCAAAAAGAACTAACTTAATTTTGGGCCACGCCAAACTTGTGATTTCTCTTTGATAACATATGATAATTTTTTACCAAAAGTCCAAAAATATTAGTTTTAAGGCGCGATAATCGTTTTTTTAAAAGTTGTGCATATAGAAGTTTATGCATATTATACAATCTGAGCATACATATCTTTTCACTACACTGTAGATTTTTATGCATTTATAGGAAATTAAAAAATGTAAAGAGTGCATACAATATCCAAAAATATATGAAAGTATAATACTTTTTACAATATTTAATAGATAAAACAATTTTGTTCATAGGTTCCATTTCTTAAATTATATTCATAAAAATATAATTTTCCATGAATATGCACGGTTTATTTACGACTTACAGTAGTGGATGAAAAAAAAGTCTAAGTAATTTATTTGTGTACTATGTATGAATTTTATGTACACATAACTTGTTAAATAAGGACCTAGACACTTTAAAATTAGTATTTTTGAATTCTACTCATATTCATGTCACTCATATAAACTATTATATACTATAACAAAAAGTCACAAAAAACGAAGATAAATCTAATCTAAAATGAAGTTCAGCCAGTGAAAATACGACTATTATGATGATCTGTTATTTACTATAGTTGCTTAAAGGCTTAAATCTCAACTACTTTTAATTAAAAACTAATTGATTAATTAACTATTTAATTAAAATGGAATTGATATTGACGTACATAATATACAATAGGCTTTTAGACTTTTTTAGTTATTTATTATAAGTCAAAATTTTATAGATATATAATACAATGATAAAAGTTAAGATTATTTAGTCTGAACTGGTTTAGGTTTTGGCAAACCTTCCCTAAATCCATTCCTAGAAAAAATAGAGAAGAGTTGTTTTTTCATTATTCAAAATCAACCACTCTTATTTGCTATTTATTTTACGTTATTTTATACTTACTTGAATTTACGACGGACAATTTTTAAGTAACGCATGCGGCCGGTTCCCGTAGTCTTTCTCCTTTTAGCTTTTATGGACCAATTATCTATAACAAAGTTCAAAATTTTTTGGGCAACTTATGAATAATACTCTGAAATATAACTACTAGAATTTATTGTAAATGTAAAGTAAAATATTACATGATCGCATTTTTCTCTGAGGATATCCACATTGAGCACATTGGGATTTTTGGATATGGTACGAACTACGACCACAACGTCTGCACAATGTATGTGTCTTATTTCGCCGCTTACCAAAGCTCGATGTACCTTTCGTCTGTAAAAATTAATAAAATTGCTAATTACAAAATCATTAAATACTAATACTAAAAGTATTTTGCCATTTGGGTTAGGTTTCATAAACTTTTAGTAAACATAACCTCAATTGGTGCGTAAAAATATTAATATATTTCAGAAATTGTCGTACCATAATTATACCTCTACAATAAATTTATTTAAAGTAATAAAGTATTTGCAATAGGTGCAATAACCAAGATTTCAGTCGAGAGATTAGTTTGAAATCTGGTGACGAGTCACAAACATTTGTCACATAACCTCAATCATCGTTTATTCACATTAATAATATACTGATACGACACATTTACATCAAAACTATAACTTTTTAATATTTTTAAATATAATTTAAAAAGGCTTGAAATATTTTGCAAGAAAATAACTTTTATGATCTCTTTAGAATATTCAGATTTGAGAGATACGAGTATGCGCTTACCATTTTGCACGAAGGAACAGTATAAGAAAGAAGGTTGTATGTGTTCCGATTCCACACGGTCCTTTATTCAAACACACAGTGGTTCTCATTTGAATATTAATTTTACGCAACACAAACAATTTTTTTATTTCTATATATTTATTGTGTATGATTAACTTGATACAATTTGGATCTACGATATATATTGTATTAAAAAAGCATACATATTTGTATTATTTTACTTTCTTTTTAAGAAATAAGGTTAATTTGAATTAACGATAATGTATTAACTTTATAAAGACAAATATATTTATTATTTAAATGACTAATGTATTTAATATATTTGCGAATAATTAAATTACTATCAGGTCATTTGCATCAGTAAGTACGTCGCCAGAATATTGACTTCCAGATGGTACAACGTGTTTGTAACCAACTATACAGTCCTTCAATTTACTATCCTCTTCAATAACACAACCACTACCTAATATGCAATTCTGTATTACGCATCTGCAACAGATGATTTATAAATTATAACTATTTCTTCTATGAACATAAAGTTTAATTATTTTAAATATAAACCGTTGTTTGACATTTGCAGATTCCATTAAAACGCTCTGTGATATTCTAGTCCTTGATTCAATGATTACACTTGGTCCAATATGAGTGTGTTTAAGAGATGTTTTTTCTTCGATAAGAGAATTATTGTCCACATAACAATCTTGCATTTGTGTGCTACATATCAATGCTGTAGGAGCAATAATTGGTACAGGAAACTGTCCATCATTATCGTTATTCCACCATTCTGATATCTAAAATATATTATATTCTACAATATATTCTTATATCTCTATCGATGCTATTAATTTAATGTTTAAAACTATTAATTAAAATAAATGTTGTTCATTTTCACCTTTGTATTAGCAAGGTGGTACATTTGTATGGTATTTGTCCTCAAACCAAATTTCCCATTACTAATATGAGCATAACATCGTATTATATCCCCATGGTAAGCATCTTCTAAATCAGTGCCATGATCATTGTATGCTGACATTTTTCTGATTAATTCGTCGAGTGGTTTCTCAACCGCGAAATAATAGATATCATCCTTTAAATTCATTTGTACTACAGAAGCATTTTTATCATCTGTACATTGTTTGGAAGGTTTTGAAAATTGTTTCCTAACAATATATGGAAGAAGTTCACCTTTCAGTGTAGTAAAATTTCTATAAAAAGCAAAAGTTAATTCAATAAGAAAATTTATAAATTAGATTGTTAAAAGCTTTTTTTGTGAAATTCTACTTACTTATTCTGTACCAGGAAATTTAAAACCCATTTGTTAATGACATACAAATGAGAATCCATTAATTTTGAATGCATAGTAAAACTTGGATGTTTCTGAAGGAATGTTTGTGAAATTTTTATTGTGTCCTCAAAGTCTGAGGCTGAAGCCAAGAAAATTAATCGGCCAGTCTCATTGCAAATACCAATCAAATCAGTTTCAGGCTTCTGTTTGTTTTTTGGACCAGGTGTTACAAAGTCATCTGGTATTTTAGGAACAGGCAACATTAATGCTGTGATACTAGCATTATGTTTTCGATAAAGATTCAAAATTTCACGTATGTCCACATCTGTAATCAAGTCACAAGATATGACCAAAAAATCTGTGTGAATTCTTTCGTGAATAAGTCTGATAGAATCTGCAGTTCCCAAATCTTCTGCATTTTTCACAGCAACGATATCTGTTTTAATTTTGAGATTCAAGTCACTTAGGGCTAAGGAAACATTGCGTTCCATATATTCAGATATAATAACAATAGCTTCTTTAAAACCAACACGTTCTAATAATTGAAGAGGATACCAGAGCATTGGTACATTTCCAATTGGCAACAAACATTTATATTGACTTCGAGTAAGCTCAGTCATACGGGAACCTCCTCCAGCAGCAAGTACAACTGCTTGGAACTCTTTATAAGGTAACATTCTGTTTACCTAATAATTAATAATACATATTAAATTACTATAAAGGGAAACAAATTTGTTGTATACTAAAACTAAAGGTTACTTATTTTACAATAATACACGATAAAACGTACAATAAAGAAAAAGAATGAAATTATTAATATTTTCTTCTCAGTGTGACTCTAATAACCTCTAGTGACAGATGATGCATGTGTCATCAATGATACGTTGGTTATTTAACGCCGCTGCATTTAGGTTAGATCAAGTTGTATCTCAAGTATTTCCAGCATTCTAAAACAGAAATTATAAAATTTGACAAAAATAGAATATCATGAAATATATTATATAAAATTTACATAATTTTATATTGAAGTATTAATTATAGCATTCCTAACCTATAGCAGAGTTATCAAATCTAGAGAAAACGTGTATCTCGAGAGAGATCAGTTAGATTAATAAATATGTGTGCAAATGAAGACGATATAATTACCGTAGGAAAGTATGTGATAATAAAAAAGTTAAACTTTAAAAAGATTTATAAAGTAACTATGAATGGTACTTTAATGTTGGGGAAAGATGCAGTACAGATGCATGAGATTATTGGAAAACCATTTTGGACTACCTTTGAGATGGTACAAGTAAGAGGAGAGAAGCGAACATATTCTTTAAAAGAAGTAGTAGAAACAGAGTCATTGAATGATTTACTAAGTGAACTACCAAGTGGTAGTGACAATCGTTCTATTATCGATGACGGTACATCACAGAAGCTTTCCAAGGAACAAATACTTCAGCTTCAAGAATCTGGCAAAAGCGGTAAAGAAATAGTGGGCAGTTTAATTGAGAACAATAAATCTTTCTTAGAGAGAACTGAATACTCTCAGGAAAAGTACCTGAAAAAAAAGGAACAGAAGTATCTCCGATATATAACAATATGGAAACCCAGTATAAATTTATTGCACGATATATATTTTAAGCTAGATCATAACAAAATTGGAAATTTAAGAATGGATTCTTTGGCACAGTTATTGTCATACAGTGACGTTCAATCAGATGGTTTATACATATTGTATGACAGTGGATCACACGGTTTGCCAGCAGCTGCAATGTTAAATAGAATTGGTTCAAATACAAAGGGACATTTGATTAATTTGCACCCTGGAAACGAGCCTCAGGTTGCACTTATTAATGCTATGAATTTTCCTAAAGAACAATCAGACAGGTTGCTTAATGTCAATATCTACGGTTTCTTGAGACTGTATTACCAGGGTGCAAGTGCAGTGTTGGATAAAATATCTAAAAAAGCTTATAATGATAATATAAATAAGGTAAAAAAAGTAAAAAATAAAAATAATGAGAATCACGTAAATAAACAACTTCCACAAGTAGAAGAAAAAATAGATATGAAAGAGGAAACTTTAGATAATAATGAATTAAATAATGAGATCAAGCATAGCATAGGTGTGAAAGAGAAAAATTTAGATGACAATGAATCAAATGATGAGATCAAACATAGTATAGATGAGAAAGAGAAAAATTTAGATAACAATGAATCAAATGATAAGATTAAGCATAGCACAGATATGAAAGAGGCAAATTCAGATATTGTTAATGAATTAAATGAAGATGTTAAACATAGCACAAATGGTAGTTTAAAACGCAAACGAAATGAAAGTGATAAATGTAAATCTGCAGAACTTACTCCTGTAAAGAAACCAAAGTGGTTACCAAAAACACAAGAAGCAGTGGATCTTGTTAATGGGTCTAAAGCTCGGGGATTGGCCATCATAGCAAGAGAACATCCTTTGAACATTGTTATAGCTCTTCTACCTTTTCTAGGACCATCTAGACCATTTGTAATTTATCATGTGCATCGAGAACCATTACTGGAGACTTACATGACATTGAAACAAAAGCAAAACGTTATTAATTTAAAACTTTTCTCCAATTTCCTGCGATCGTATCAAGTATTACCAGATAGAACACATCCTGATATTTTAACCAGTGATACTGGAGGTTATTTATTAAGTGGATATTTAGTTCAGTAATAAGAAATACTTGAGTAAACTTATACCATAAATAATAATATACTCTTTATAAATGCTTTATATTTAAATTAATTTTTTGAAAATAATAAAGAAATGTCATTTTATATTTCATGTATGATTTACTTAATTCTATTAGAATTAGCAATATTAGAAATCTGTTTTTTATATTTGAAATTTTTGACAGCAGTAGTATTGGGAATAATTCTGTGATCCTTCTTGTCAATGAAGTTAGGTTTCTTTAATTCTCCATGTCAATAAAGTTAGATTTCTCTGCATCGGTCGAGTTCGTGAACTTTTCTTAGAAAATTTAAATGTCAATATAAAAGAAAATAAGAATTTCTTACAAGAAATGCTTACGTAACAGATGGTACTGATTTAAAGACTGAGCATTTGAAAAAATGTCGAATTATCAAGTCACATACTTACATATACGGAGGTAGTATTCGAGAGGTTAGGAATGTGAATATAAACGTATTTACAAATGAATTCTGTGACGCTTCTACCACTAAAACTTTCGTCGAAGAATTTATTCATGATGATCAGGAAAAAATTGCACGTGAAATTCAATATCTCGACGTTGCTGATCATACTGTTGATTGTCTTTTTATGTATACGTTATTTGCCTTCCACAAAGTGTTCCCTTAACGAGCAAGAAGTAAGGAACAAGACGAAATTCAGACTCATGGTACTCATACTGTCTAGTCCTGATAACTTAGAACGAAGGGCAACAATCAGGAAAACATGGCTGGCTCAGAAGCAAGCCACGGTCAAGCATTTCTTTGTAATAGGAACTTTAGATATATTGACAGAGCAAAGAAAAACTCTGCATTCTGAACAGCAGAAATTTGATGATTTACTATTATTATCAAGGCTACCAGATTCTTATGGGACTCTAACGAAGAAAGTTTTATACGCATTCAAGGAAATCTATGAATACTATGAATTTGACTTTGTGATGAAATGCGATGATGATACATTTGCCCTGGTACATAAGATTTTAAAAGAGCTAGATAAGTGGGACAGCAAAGGAACAAAAAAGGAACTATATTGGGGATTTTTTAATGGAAAGGCACATGTCAAAAGAAGTGGACCATGGAAAGAGACAGATTGGATATTATGTGATTATTATCTTCCTTATGCGCTTGGAGGAGGATATATTTTATCTTATAATTTAGTAAAATTTATTGCTGTAAATGCAGACATTTTTAAGTATGATTTTGATAATATAAAATTGAATTGTTATTAAGTATTATATTTAATATTTCTTACTATTGGGTATATTTTTAGATTGTACAAAGCAGAAGATGTGTCTGTTGGTGTTTGGACAGCACCTTTGGCAAATATTGAAAGAAAACACGACATACGTTTTAACACTGAATACAGATCGCGTGGATGTTCTAATCAGTATATAGTTACGCATAAACAGACCATTGAAAACATGAAAAATATGCATGAATATTATCAAGCATCTGGAGCATTATGTATGAAAGAAATAAGAAATCACATGAGCTACCAATATAATTGGACAGTTCCACCTAGTCAATGTTGCAATTTACAATCAGGCATTCCATAGCAATCAAATCTCTTCTTTTCATACATCTGATATTCTAGTCATTTCTTCATTTTGAATTGTTATGCAAATTTGTACTCAACCACTAAATTTGTTAGTAATTACTCTCATGAATCTTTTATTTATTTATCAAAAACGATTATAATAATTCAATCTAAATAACTAGATGCTTCATAGTTTTCATAGTTAGTTAATCAAGGAATGAATAACGATAAATGAGTAAAAATTCGAATATTATCATATAAAAACATGCATTTCATATTAATACTCTTCTTTTGTAATGAATAAGTTAAGCATATTTATGGTTATTTTTTGTACATACGCTTGAATAGAAATAGAAATTAAAAAAACCGTTTTTGTAAATTAAATATATTTTTTTCGCTTATATATATCAAATTCAATATCATAGAGTATATTTTATTTCAACAAAAAGAAACTTATTCCCTTTTTCTCTCTTTATACAGTATCATTTACATTTATAAAATATAAAAACAGCAATATATATATATATATAATTTTTTACTTTAATACAATACTTATGTAGTAAAATGGTATTTCAATTGAGTAAATCACAGATATTTGAAAACGACCAATTCAAAATAAATTACTACTTTATATATCTAAAATGAAAAACGGAAAGACAACAATAAAGTCACGGCCGATTTTCAAATGTTCTCTCTGTGATAAGCTATTAATTTATCGCATTTTCATTACATCTTATATTGCTGATAATATAAGTATTATCAAACATAAAATTAAAAAAGAAACTTTTTTAGCAATATTAGATGCAATGGAGGTTTTAGTATTTTCTTTATATCCTTTTTCTTTTTTCTTTACAAATTTCCTATTTGTTTACTTTTATACAATAAAACTTCGTTTCATGTTAAACCATGAAATAATGTTATATCCTAATTTTAGAAATGATGCATAAATCTTTTGTTTCATTTTAAAATAGATGAACATATTTATGCATTTCCTAGAACTTACTTCTTCTTCCTATCTTGTGTACATTTTGGGCAATACCATTTTCCTTTAGGTTTTGTAGTTAATCCAACGCATGCAAAGTGGAACCATTCTATAGGACACTATACCAAAAGAGAATATTGTTAAAAGATTACAAATATTTAAAGAGATATTTGAGATAATATACACTTACGTCTGGATTATCACAACCAATCATTTCTCCATAAGAAACTTGATGACACAGACAATAAGTTGGTTCATTAGGATCTACTGGCATGTCTAAAACATCTGCTGGATGGCCAAGTGCAGTAGAATCTACTTGAGCACCACTTCCAACAGCCCCAGCTGACGAAGCAGAGGCAACAGATCCTCCTGAAATTATGTTCAATGAATTATAATCTTTTCATGAATATAGATGAAACACAATATCAACTAATTTTACCTTTCTTTTGTTTTTTCCTAGCTGATTTTAACTCATCTTCACTATTTGTGCCTACAGCTCCTTTCTTTCGTTTCTCCTTCTCCTTCAATTTTTTCCTACCCTTTTTACTAGCGTTATTCTCTTCTTGTGCCCTACTACTATTTAATGCTTTATCTTGTATCTCAGCTTCAAATCTAGCCAAATCTGAATCTAGTCTCCTAATATGTTTGTCTACTAATTCATATGTTTGTATTGCCAACTGAACTTTGTCATCGCCATATTCTTTTGCTTTATTGAACAAATTTTGAATGTGGGTCAACTGTTCTTTCTTCTTTTCCGGAGATTCTTTTTTCATATTTTTCAAATAATCATCTGCTAATTTATCTATGTCTTTCATTAATCCTTGTGCTCTGGCATCGAGATCTCTCATCAAAGTGAAGTTTCTTTGTAGTTCAATAGGTAAATGCTCCAAACCTGATGAAATAAAATTTGATAAATAATAAGAATTGCAGCAAGAAATTATTTTCTCTATTATTAGTAATGTATTTATTCGATAGAATTGAATTTGTGGTATCATAATATATATGTGAGTGACATTAATAAAATTTTAATTAATTTTTATGTGACATAACTCTATAAAAATATAGTTTTGTTTTTGTTTTAGATCAAAAAAGATTGAACACTTACTGTCCAAATAATGCTCCAGGTATAATGCAGTTGTCATGTTTATTTTCATACAATTGAAAAATGAAGGAGAATGTAATTTATAGAAATATTAAAATAATTTATTATTTGCACCAAATTTCGGGTATCATTAAAAGAATCTATGAAACTTCCTGAGAAGGAACGATCGATGAATGTAGACGGTGCAAAGCAACATGTATTACTGTCATGACTACCAACTATATTGCTACCATCATTGTTCTTCTGGCGGGAAAGCGCAATTTGCTGTCTAATAATCCCACAATAATACATTCAGGGGGCAAATGTACATTATGACATGACACGTTATAACATAATTATGACATTATAACGCAATTTTTTACCCTATAATTTGTTTACAAATTAGAAAGAAAACTTGAAACTAACATAGTTAGGTTAATTAGAAATTCAAATTATTACAATAACAGTATATTATTATAATGTAAACATCATTATGTATCGTATGTAATTATTTATTACGTGAATTGAATTAGAAAATAAATACGTAAAATTAAATCTAAAAAAACGATGATACGCAGAATCGATTGAGAATCGTAGTTCAGATGAAAAACATGGCGGCTTGTATTTCTTTAACATCAAAGTAGGTGCAGTCGTAAATGAAACTAGAAGTGGTCATAGAATTCTTATCAGGAATGAGCAAAAATTCAATATTTAACCTAAATCTAATGCTTTTTGTATGTTAAAAGAAATTTAAGTAGATCGTACATAATTCGCGGTAAGTTTTAACAAGTTTCAAGGTTGGAGTTGTTCAATGAAATATGTTCACTTTAACATGTTGACTGTCATATGATTTTTATACATTTTGCCACGGAAGTCGCACTCAAGATCGGAGTGTGTTACACATTGAATTTTTGAAAAATATTATATTGTATTTGCCCATTTTTTTCCTGAGGATCTCTTTTATCTAAGTCATTCATATTGTTGAAAATTTATTAGGTCATGAAATTTATTTTATTTTAATCATTCTAAAAAATTTAGTAATATCAATCATCGATGACCATCGTGGCAGTCAACATGTTAAGTTAGTGGTGTATTTGATAAATTTCAGTAAGCAATATTTTTTTATGCTAAATATAATTATATATCTCTGGTGGGCGAGTAAAATAATGTAAGCCAAATTTTGTTGAAAATGGGAGAAATACACTAACGGCTATTTTTTACTTATGCAAAAGTTTCTCTTGCTCAACTTACTTTTTAATTCGAATTATTTTTATAAAGCATCTTAATCGCTATAGATAGTGCTTGATTGAATAAATATAGGTTAAACTTAAAAATTTGATTAAAATTATATCTTATTATTTAAAACAAAAAAAAAAAAGAATATTTCTAAATTGAGTATGATGTACATTTTATAAGATCAGTGGGACAAGATATATGTCATCACATTCATATTCAAAATTAAACATCTGATTTTACAATGTACTTTAGATGTTATAAGTACTTGTTCACATGTATATGCATATATCTTATTTTATATAATTTATTGTACTAAAGTGCTTTTGTATTGTTTATTATATTATTATATTATATGGAGCTTTTTGTCGCATAATATTGTATAATATTATATAATATATAAATTGCTAATAT
This sequence comes from Bombus flavifrons, assembly GCF_040668555.2. Taxonomy (NCBI): domain Eukaryota; kingdom Metazoa; phylum Arthropoda; class Insecta; order Hymenoptera; family Apidae; genus Bombus; species Bombus flavifrons. The sequence goes on along the minus strand of NC_138457.1, from coordinate 7,773,595 downwards.
ATATATATGGTTCTGCAATATATAAGGGATAAATATGGTAATATGTAATATATAGTAAATGGAAATCCTTGTAACCCTATAAGGGAAACAATAAAGAAACCCATCTATTATAAGTGCTTTTCTGCAAAACCAATAATTCCAATTTATACTCTTTTGCCCATTTACCAAAAATATATCAAATATATTATATCCAATTAAAAGAATAAATCATTCATTTTGCAGCCAAAAGATGGTAAAACTATATGCGCTGTCTGTTTTGTATAAAAATCCTACATCAGCGACAATGTTAAAAGCTGCTTATGATGTAGAGTCATTTTCGTTTTTTCAAAGAGGAAGCATCAAAGAGTTTATGACATTTATAAGTAAGACTATTGTGGAACGTACTCAGAGTTGCTCTAGACAGAGCGTGAAGGAAGGAGGTAACACTTGCAAAAGCTTATGGAGATTCTTAGTAATTTCCAATTGTTAAATTGTAATGCTTTGCAGATTACATGTGTCACGTGTTTGTACGAGCAGATAATCTTGCTGCAGTACTTATATCGGACCATGAATATCCTAGAAGAGTAGCACATACACTAATTACAAAAGTTATGGACGATTTTGTAGCAAAATATCCACAATCTATGTGGGATACGTTGAGTGAAGCTATGACTGACTTTGCACAGGTTAACATATATTTAGCAAAATATCAAAACCCAAATGAAGCAGATGCTCTTACTAAAATGCAAAACGACTTAGACGAGACAAAAATTATTTTAGTAAGTATAAATCTTGAAAATAACAGCAAAGAAATATCTTCTGGATTATATTAATGATATCTATTTTATGCGTCTTTGTAGCACAATACATTAGAGGCTGTTCTTCAAAGAGGTGAGAATTTGGATGAATTGGTTTCCAAGTCACAAGGTCTTAGCACTCAGTCGAAAGCGTTTTACAAAACTGCGCGTAAAACTAATTCGTGTTGTAGTTTAGCTCCTTAAAACTCTTTGTTGTGAAAATCATGCTATGTTTCATTGTAATTTTATAATATCAATACAGAGTGTAAAGAAATTAGTATTACATACAGATTTCATTAAAATGGATAATTTGTAAATTTTACATGTAGATGTTATCATGTGGCAAAATTCGATATTTTGTGTACAGACTGTTTGTATATAAGGTGTATTAATGCACTTAAATGGTGTATCAAGCTACTGCCGGATTCACTCAATTGATTTTAATACTTTTTATTCATTCTTAATTATTTTTTTCTTTTTCTTTTTGTAAAAACCAACTTGGTCTTAGAAGAATCGTACTATAGTTTTGTGTATAGGAATACATTCCGACTTTTATTTATATGTTGACAAAATATATAAAAACGATTATAAAAATAAAGTGAATATTTCTCTACTAAAGATAAGTACATGATGTAAGTACAACTTTTAAATTTATTTAAGTGCCGAGATGGGTTATTACAAAATGAAGCTTTGTAAACAGTTACCTTGGTGTTTATTTATAACGTAACGTAGCATAATAGTAAATGAAAAATATTTTTGCTATTAAAACTTAGTTTTTTTCCTTTTTATCCCTTATTGCCTTATATGTTCTTGTTAATGACTTGTAAAATTAAATCGTTTTGTACTACTGTAAAATGAAACAATAAGTTGTAATATTGCGAATATGAAACGACTTGACGAAGCGATAAAAAGTGAAGTACTATTTCATACATTACTCGATAATTTCCATATATGAGTTGTACCAACTTTACAGATAATTAAAATTCTAATTTGTTTCTCTATAATTAAATATATATATATACATGTTATATGTACTTATAAATGAATATAATACGCAGGTATATGTAGCTAAAGTGTATTTAATGTAATGCGTGTACAAGTGTAAACAATTATATATATATCTATATATCTATGTAATTTTGAAAATATATTTATATTTTTAACACGTTTTTCTTTTTTGTGGCAGAATCGAAATGATTTGAATTATTTCATTTTATTATTTAGAGATTGTGAAACGAGACTGTAGAATTATGTTTAATTTTACTAGATTATAGCAATAACTTTCTACTATGAGAACAATTTATTTTGATCCAAATCATTACAAATCAGTTTTAACATAGCTATTAACAAGGTAATTTAAATAGATCGCAATTTATAAAGTCGCGGGGTGTGCGACGAGAAATACTGAATATGAAGTTTTTATCCTTCAAAATCCATGGGACCTTACCAAGTTTTTTATTACAGTTATATGCATACTTTTCGGATTCGATCTGAAACATTACAACAAATTTTTATAATGTATATACGATTTAATAATTTAATGTAACTAAAGTTACATACTTATACTTACTTCACTAAGTAGCTTGTTTATAGTATCTATTCCATCACGTGTAATGTACAGTTCTGGAGCAATTTCCGTTACTGGCGTTTTCTCCAAGCGAGCATACATAGTATACTTAGTATGATACATTCGTAATGAGTCGGTTAATTCATTAGTATCAACAAATACCCAATCATTAAATTTTTCTTGTTTAATTTCTTCTTCTAAATTTAAGTTTTCTATGTCGTTAATTACATCTACGTTATTCCACTCTTTGTTCCAATCATAGATTAATATCTCTGTGTGAGAAGATAGCCAAGACAAGCATTTTTCTTTAGTCGCGACGCTCAGATCTGACAAAAATTTTTTTGTAAAGACCTTTGAATTTATTTCATCTATGTTACCTCGTTTTTTAATTCTTTCCTGTAATATATTCAATCAATAGAGTAATATTAATCTTAACTGACATAATTTTGTTGGAAATGAGACAAAACTTACTAGAACAGTTTCTGGGGTTGCATCCAAATATATGACTAAATGCGGTCTCATCAAAAGATGGAATGTGTTTGTCCTCATCATATCAAATTCATTCACAGCTTTTTTGCTAAGATACCCAGAATTATACATAGCATGCATATAACCAGCTTCTGTAAAGATGGAACGATTAAGAACCACTCCCTGTCCAGTTGCCAAAATATGAACCAGCGCGTTCATGTATTGTTCTATTCTCATTACAAATATTGCAAATTGGATACGGGCTGTTCCCTCGTGATTAGGATCTCTTAGGAAATCTGTTAGGTCACGCATACGCCACTCATCTTTCAGTTTTGGATTTAGACTGCGTACGTCAAATCCATAATAATTTATATACATTTCATCAAATACTGGTGGTGGCATATATAATAAACCAAATTCTTTTGCTATTTGTTCGCAAAGTTTACTTTTTCCTACTGCAGGAGGGCCATCTACGACTATTAATTTGGTATTTTCATCATATCTGAGAGTTGTTGGATCAAAAGTCATATTTATTTCACTGCATTGTTTTTTCCAATAAGGAAATGGAGCTGGTTTAGTTATCTGGGGTTTAGTTGGCAATGTTTTCATAAATGCCACTTGTGTCATATAATTAAAATTCTTTGATGCCTATAAAAAGTAATTATATGAATAAGTTTGGTAATGGAAAGTATTCAGGATAAAAAAGAACATTTTATAAAACTATTTAGCTATACATTATACATACAAATAGATAAACGATTTTGACAATATACAACTATACTTTCACAATATACTTTAATTATTAAATATCAAACATATTTAATGACACTGTGCATATAATTTTTATTATATGTTAATGTCTTTATTATAATAATTCAGAAAGTACTAACCTTACATAATCGAGTTAAATATCCGATGGAATTGCCTTTAATGAAGGTAGTACAGAATATCGATATCATTGTACTGAAATAAATATTATCTCAGTCAAATTTTAATACAATTAATGACATATAATGTAACAAAGCATAATCTCACATTATTAATTTCTTACTCCCTATGATAGTAAAGTATTATCAGAAAGTAGTTCTTTAACTTTGCTCAGTGGTACTCAATTTGTACATACTATTATTATTATTGTAAAGTTATAGCTTTTTAATTGAAAAATGTGACGAAAACTATGGAATTATGCTAAAGAGCAGGTAAAAATTATGTGTTATACTTTAATAATTGAGACAATTGAAATCATGAAATAATTAAATATGATTCCAAATGAAATGTTCTAGATTAAACGCACGTCAAGTGTTATAAGTTAATGGCTTTATAGAATTATTATTTCGACAAATTAACTAAAAATAATATTAAAATAACATCTTAAGGCATTCAGAAAAAAAGTACAAGTCGAAAAACAAAAAAGAAAACGTAAAGGAGATAGAAAAACTTTGAATTTACCTCCTTGATTAAGTTGTTGGAGTGCTTGACAAGTGGCGCTAATATCGCAGCTACGCGACCTCGCAAACAAATAGAATGGTTTGCGAAGAAACTGAAGCGTCGAACCTTTTAATCACTAATTAATTAAGCCGGCAATAACTTCCTAAACATCCTTGCCCTCGGAGTGATAACCATTTAAATTGATCCTCTTCTTTTAAAGAATCGAAATCTAGTGATAAAATTGCTTCGTGGAAGAGAAGCGACACATCTCTTGGGGATAAAAGATGTGAACTCGACGTGAAAATAGAGGTGTGATTTGCATGGCGGAGGGGAGAGTGAAAACGACGAAGAAAGAGATAAGTTTCCTGATTTTAGATCGGCGATCGGTCGAACGAAGTGTGGCAGACGCTTGCGTCTCATGACAAGGAGAGGAGCTCCGAGTGTACCGTGCTGCGTTATCGTAGAATGGGTGAGTGCCACGGTACGAGCTGAAAAGACACACTTATATAAATAATAATCTATTTGCAGCAACACACACAGGGCGTGTCTTCGACAGAAATGCAGCGATTCTTGATTTCGTTTCTTGTTCTTTTATGGGGCTTCGGTTCGATCGTGGTATACATATAGTAGCTACAAAAATTGGCACATACTCTTATTTCCCAATGAAGCGTTTTTATTATCAAGTTCCACATTTCATTTTTAAAGTACCAAATTTTTGTAGTCATGTGAAAATACATATTATTTATTAAACTTGGACCTAATTAATTGGTATGTAAATACTATAATGAATACAATGGTGTGCCAATACTTTTTATAGCAACTGTGTATGAGAAATAACAAGATGATAGACACATTTTTCGAATCTGGCGTGGTGGAGGAACGCGCGATGATTCTTGATATTCTCAACCAGTGCACCCGTAAAATTATATTACACGATGCACACGGTACACACCGGGATTGTCGTCGCGTGCCTGTAATTTCGTACTCTCTCCCCACTCTGATTCGCCTCTATTATTTTCTATTTTCCCCCATTCTGTGCGTTTCGTGCTTTCCTTCTGCATAAAAGCTTTGAGTTGCGCCCCGTGTTCTTTCAGTACTTGAAAAAAATTTCATTTGTTTAATATTACTGTGATATTACCGGTGAACGATCGTACACTCGTGCAATAATCACGCTCGAAAATGATAGTTCAGATTTGGTAATGTTCGGTGGTCGTGTAAGTAAAATTTTTATTTCTACTGTAGGAGACATTTCTTTGTTTTGAGTGTTTCCCGAGTGATTTCAGTGAGATACATTTATTAGTGGATTAATTTATCGGTGAAAACTTGCTCCGACCTTTGGACTAGTATTAATAGAGTTCGATAGTAGCGGGGATTGGTGTCGTTTTTCTTTATGGCGGGTTAATTCAAAAGTTGAAACTTGATGAATATTCATGAACAAATAATTTTCATAAAAATGATTAATTATTAAAAACTATTTCATATTTACATGTATTCGTTTTATTTGTTTAAAGACACACAAGGAGGAATGTCCCGCAACACTGGACCTGGTTTGTATGAATTCCTTATGGAAGCAGAGCTCCAGCAATATTATCCTGGGATCCGAGGTCTGTATTTCTAGTTGGAGTTATTAAGCACATCAAAGAATCCGAAGTAGTAATTTGTTATATATTTATACAGGGGACTTAAAGGTACAGACAACTGCTCAATTGAAATATGTAACGGAGGAGGACTTGAATGCCATTGGAATGAGCAAACCAGAAATGCGTCGTTTAAAAAAGTATTTTCAGAAACACTTTCCACAAAACTATCTATCCAAATTCAAAAAGATGTTGTTACCAAAACGGGAAGAACCAACCACAGGTGCTTTAACTATGTTACCAGAAGAAAGGCAAGATAAACCACCGATTCGTGTTCCTAATAAGTACATGATACCAGCGGATGCAATCATTGTGAACAAAGAACTAGGGACTGGCGAGTTTGGAGTTGTTCAACAAGGCGTTTGGACGAACGACGGAGAAAGAATACAAGTAGCGATTAAGTGTTTGTCACGGGAAAGAATGCAAAACAATCCGATTGAATTCTTGAAAGAAGCAGTCATAATGTATGCGATAGATCACGAGCATATCGTAAGATTGTATGGCGTAGTTTTGGATACAAATTCCTTGATGCTCGTCACGGAGTTAGCACCTTTAAGATCGTTACTAGAATGTCTAAAAGAACCTAGTTTACGTACCAGCTTCCCTGTTCTTTCGCTATGCGACTTTGCTGTGCAAATCGCAGATGGAATGCAATATTTAGAAGCTAAAAGACTCATACACAGGGACCTTGCTGCCAGAAATATTCTAGTGTTCTCTAAGAACAAGGTCAAAATATCTGATTTCGGTTTGTCTCGAGCTTTAGGAGTTGGGAAAGACTATTATCAAACGAATTTCAATGTAAATTTGAAATTGCCAATAGCATGGTGTGCTCCAGAATGTATATCGTATTTAAAGTTCACTTCAGCGAGTGATGTATGGGCCTATGGAGTGACTTTGTGGGAGATGTTCAGCTATGGTTTTCAACCATGGGCGGCGTTGACGGGTCATCAAATTTTAGAAGCGATAGATGATCCTAATTTTCAAAGATTAGAACAACCAGAGTGTTGCCCAAAGGAGTATTTTTCACTCATGCAACAGTGTTGGCAACATGAGCCATCTAAACGACCAAAGTTCTCTGAGCTGATTAATCTTTTGCCTGACTTGAAACCGGAACAGGTTCAAGCTGTTCAAGATAGTACAGAAACCAGTCAACTTGTTTACAGGCAAGGAGATGTCATTACTGTTCTTGACAAAGGAAGTAGTAACACCATGTGGAAAGGTGTTTTGAATAACGGAAAAACTGGCTTTTTCAATCCTGCTCACACAATAGCATATCTTGGATCTAATTTACCAAGTAACAAGCCAGGTGAATTCACACGTGGTGATGGAAAGAACGCCTTTTCTTCTCAGAGACGAAAGATCCGAACGGACATGATTTCCTCTCCGCAAGGTGATTTGAAACATACTGGCCATGTCGGACTGGATGGAGCTTATTTTGGTGATATTGGCTTCCTTGGTGGCAAATATCCACACTTACCACGACAAGTAGTGACACCATACAAACCACAAGAAGATGTAACGGATAATTCTAGTCAAACTTTGAACCAGGATACGAGAAGCGCGGAGACGAACAGAGAATTATTGAGGGATTATAGAAATGCACAACAGGATGTTTCAAATAAACATGGTATGTAAATTTCTTTTACAATATTCCTTTATTAATATTTAAGTTCATTAATGGAATTTTTAATATTATCGAACGTATTCCCTTTATTAGAAAGTTTGTGGTCAGACGTAAATTCCGAAATATGTCATGCTGCTAATTCAAGTAAACAGTCTGTTCCGTTAAATGTGGCTGGCAATAACGATACTCTTGGAGCGGATCATGAGTATCACGAGATCAGTGATGAAGAAAATCAAGACAGCCCTTTGAGATTCGATAAAACATTGAATTTTGATTTCGGCCCAAGTTTGTTGGCCGAAATGGACCAAATGTTTAGATCACTAGGTAAATTCAGTAAGTTTGTATATCAAAGAATATAACACAGAGCATTTTTTAGTAAATCAACTAATTTCATTTTTAGGATCTTCTCCTCCTCCACCACCTCCAGTTCATCCCTTATCAACCGAACATGAATCGAGCAACGTTCGAAACGAACTGAGGGAAATACAGGCGAAACAGAGTAATAAGAAGAAACAGGCCACCGTGAGTCCAATAAATGTACAGTAACATTTTGTCTCTTATTTATCATTATGCTTTTATGTATTATTAGTTGATCGTTTATTTTTTATCCATTATTTGCTGCTGTGTATCGTTAGTATCTTTTTATATGTTATATGTATTATGTGCATGTCGAAGCATAGGACCCAAAATTTGTAGCATTCAAAAACAGAGTTAACAAATACAAAAGAAAAAAATAAAAAGACACATGCAGTAAATTTTTGTATGATAAAAATTAACGTGAAATGGGAAGAAAAGCAGAAATTTGTATATTATCCATTTACCAGAGGTGGTAAACGTCTACTTCTTATATATTTAGGTGAAGCCTATCTCAGCTGCCGATCAGAAAACTCTCTACTCAGCCATTGCTATGGCACAGGAATTGACAGCACGTTCCATGACAGACCTTGAACATCCACCGGAGTCTCCCCGAACACCTGCCAGTCCTTCAAGACGCAGAAAGTTCTCTTTTAAGTTGCCACATCAACACAGTCCCAAACCAGACAGACGACACTTTTCAGAAGAAGCTGCCAGTATACCTGACATACAGGTATATTAAACATATTTTCGTTTGATCACCGATAACTTCTAAAAGGTACACGATTAACATAATCAGAACACGATTCTAATATTGCACTTGGAGAAAAAGATACTAATTCAATTTTATTTTTTACTGAAACTAACAAGCAGCCATACAAGAACAAATCAATCTTACAGACATCAATTATTCATTCCAACACGAACATAAATGATAATTCATACATTTTAAAGTACAAAACTTCTTTATTCGACGAGAGGGTTCTTTGTGACATATTTTCGATCCATTTTTGTTGAAACTGTTATGGAACAGAGTTAATTCCTGATGCCACACGAAAGAGTAGGTATATCGTAATCGTATCTGTTCTTCATATTCTGACCTGAGTTACTTGATTGTATGTACATTAAGTTGATAAAATGCTTGTTAATTTACAAGAAAGACTAATCTCGACTTTCCTCTAATCCTTTCCTGTCTGTTTATTTTTTGTTTGTTTTTGAATTTTTCAATTATTTATTACTGGTTATTTCTTATTTTTTCGTTCTATTGTCATTGCATCGCCATATTTAAATATTTATTTACTTTTTCTATCAACTACATGCAATCATCGGAAACTTGAATTCTTGGTACAATACTTGCTTTGGTACAATACTGCTTAATCGTGGCATTCCCGCATGATCATATTTCGTCACCGCTTGTTATTTATTATTTTCCCAAACGAATCGCATGATTGTTTGGGAACTATCAATGTCTACATAAAGTGGTTGTGTTCAAGTTTGCAGTCACTTTCATCCACTGTATCTAGCATAGAATCACTTGGTGCACCATCGACCTTGAAATTACCATTATGGGACAAAGCATCCGCTGAATTTTGCTTCGCAAAATCTAGGGAACTCTTAACTAAACCAACTGCGTGGACTTCCTATATGGATATAGAATTTGACGCACATATTCTTGACAATGCAGCTACGAAACAGAATTTGGTGAAGTCGACGGAATTTCTGGAGAATGGTAACAAGAAAGGCAACTTCAATTGCGATAGCGTGACGGACATGAATGAGAAATTAAACGCTCTCCAACAAAGTAGAAAGATACCTTCTCTTAGCATAGAAAATTCGAACTTCGATTTTCCTCGAGAGCAAAAAAGAGTGTCCACTAGCTACGTGGATCGTTATTTCGAACAGCCAAAGTATTTCGACGACGACAGTGCTCTCACATGTCCTAGTGAGAAAGTATTATATTTTGGAGAGGATAAATATGATAAGATAAATAATTTGGAACAGCCAAACAAATCAGTGTGCTATTCGAACATTCAGGAACAAGGTCCCATGGCTGTGAATAAACATAATCAGCAAGTGGCAGGCAAATTTTCTAATTGCGATCAGCCATTGAAAGATAACGTGACAAGTTTTGAAGCACAATGCGAAGAAAGTACCAGCTTCGACTTGATGAAGGAGAAATCCTCGAATTTCATCGATTTTGGACGTAGCAAGCCTATTAAGTTCGATTCACCTAGGGATAAGATGGCTATCATGGATTTGGGTACAAGGCCAAAGATTTCTAGTTCTTTCAGTGATTCTTCCAAGATGAACATACCCGAATTTCCTAAGAAGATTGACATATCAAAGTCAAGAGGTGGAAAAGTGCCATTCGTACCTAGAAACCCGAGTCAAGAGGGCAAAAGTACCATTTATGGATCTACAGATAGTATAAAGACTAATTTGAAAGTGGGAGGTGGATCAGAAAGTCCGAGAGCAAATGCGGAAGCTATGAGAATTAATATCCAAAGTTTCCGCAAGATAGAACAGAATCAAAATGGTCACGATGCTTTTCCTTTTGTAATATCCAACAATCCATTGTTTATTGCAGAGTCTGAGAAAAAAGAATCCCCCGTTTACAGCAGCTCAGAGAGCCTGCGTGTCAATTTCCAACGACTTAGAAGGAAATCAGACGCGGAGGCGAATAATCAAGTGGAACTGAGCAGTAAACTTTTGGCAGAGAAGTATCAGAAAGAAGTGTCAGGTTTGGAGAGCGTGAAAAATTATCTAGATTCGAAGAAAGGTCAGGGATTGAACCTGGGTCTAGGTAAACTGACTCAAAACATGATTCAATTAGGCAAGAACATTGCGCAAAATTCAAGAAATATAGAAACTACTACATCAAAATCGTTAGTCACCAGTGTAAGGAATTTTGACATATCTGGCCAAACTCAGACGCCTCTGAGAAGCTTAAATATTCCTATACAAAAGCCTAAACACTTGGATTTGAATATTCCTCTTCAGTGTCAATCACAGATCAGCATGAAACTGAATCTGACTTCGCAGAAAACAAATCCTCCTCCATCTAGTCCCAATTTGCATCAGCATATTCTGGAGCCACCGAAACTCTATCAGAATGACAATACGAGAAAGGAATTACCCAAGACTGATACACTTTTGGAAAAGATGTCTACAGTTACTAACATATATAGGCACAGAACGTCTTCACTGTCTGAGAACAGGAAGCCACCTATTAAAAATATAAGGAGATCCTTTCATCCTACCAATGATTCTAGCGAGGATTCAGATTCTATTTCTCACTCAGAAACAGATATACGGAGCCGTTTGCGCTATAAGCGCCGCCATAAGAAGCTTCCACATAACCTGCGATTGAATTTCAAGAATAAAAGCCATTTTTTACATCCGGAGACTGCCAGGGGATTCTCGTCGATAGAACTTTGCGGAAAATCACCGCCTCCATCGACGAGCTTTTTGAATTCACTATCACCACCTTTCTCTTCAAGAAATAACCTGCTTTCTTGGCCAGAAAGTGCTCCCAGTTCTAGTCTGACATTCACCAGCAACTCTGATCTGGATTCTGATACTAGCTCAGAGTATCCGGAGTTCACGAACGACCTATTGACCTTTCCGCCATCCCCTGCCCCATAAACATCTAAGATCCTGATCTATAATGCTTTCCACTTGATCTTGGAACCTGATATCCGTAATATGTCATCATTGATATGCCAAGTGCATGTTCTTGGCAGAAATGTATGGGATGGCACCAGAGTTGGGCAGAACTATCTTTGTTTCCTTTTAGATTAACCTTCATTGAATGTTCATGTTATCTGATTAACTGACTGATGTACAGGGTGAATCCTCTTGTCAGTTTACTCAAAATAATACTGTTAGATTGTCAACACTGCTTTTGAGTTAACTACAGCTTTTGAGATGATCACACTACAGTAGCAATTGCTGATATTAAAAAAACTTTAAAGGATTTCAGTCTCAAAGAAATCCCCCATGTGAGTGTTTTTTCTAATATAAAATAGCTTTCATAAGGAGTTCTCTATATACATACGATCCCAAATAATGAAGATATAATCCTTTGTAAGTGGTACATTAATGAAATGGTTGCTGTTTTTTTATTCAGGATGTTTGTTATAGCCATCAATGGAATGAACATTGTTCGGTGATAATAAATGGCGAAAATATTGAATGAAATAACATTCTAGGATCTTAGAGATCACGTGGATCACGTTGATTGGAAAGCAGTACCCAACTCTGGACAATATACAGTGTACTTAAACGAAGGACTGTCCTGAGGCAGTTCGTGTCACATACGCTTAGCATGCTTGCATGTTACATAGTAATTAACTGAATAATAATATCTAGTCGATAATACGTTTGGATGCATTTACACGTTTATACTATTTGTACTTGGAGGGAAACTGGAATGGAAATATGTTAATCATGGAATCACACAAGCAAGTCTTCAACTCCGATATTCTGCCCACATACACAAGGAAACATACTGCATCTGTTCCGTTTAGAGTAGCATCTCCAGTCGGCCTATATCAAATGTATTTTATTTTAGTCCTTTCTTTGGCATATTGATTTGCACCGTAAGACACCAAGTGTGTGTTCCTCGTTGTTCCCACATGCTTGCGAGTTCCTTTCATTTAGAGAGGATGCAGATTCATGTACACGCTCTACGAGGACATTTTTTCACGTTTCAACTCATAGTCACTCTCTTTCTGTATTTGTCTCTTTCTCTGTCAGTCTCTTTCCCTTTATTTGTTATTTTCGTTCTTTAATTTTTGTTCTTCTTTCCCGAATCTATCCCTTCCCACGACTTGTTTAGGCTACATTGTCGGACGAGGCCAAGGAAGTGTACAACAGCCTTGTGGAGACGCCCAGTATAGAGACCTCTCCGGACACGAACCCTCTGCGCATGTTGCGCTCTGGATTGCCCGTTGTTAGGCCTAGGATTCGTGGGAACAAGCACGCCACGCTAGGCTATCCGGTGTCCCATCAGGATGACTTGGCTACCGACCATTTCCACTTCGACGCCTATCACAGCGGTTCCAAAACACTGCCAAAAATCAGGGCACCGCCACCACCACACGCGCCGCCGCCCCTACCTCAATCGCGCCATTTAGAAAGACATCACTCAGCCCAGGAAATAGAGAACAACCAAAATCAGAGTAACGTGGACGAGAATCCTATACCGTTACCACCTAGAGACAGGTCCAAGACGCTGCAACCAAAATCTAGTTTACCTAGGCATCAGAGGAAACATCCTCTAATTATACCAGGTGGTGGTGTAACCAGAACTTTGGCCAAGATGGCAGTCACCACGCCGCCCATCGAGGACCAGGTGGATGGAAGTTTGCAGAGTACGAGTTCTTCCATAGCCAGCAGCTCATTACAAGAGGGCTATTCGTCAGAGAATTCAACTAATAGGTTAGGATCCCATTTCCTGTATTTTAGATAAAATTATATTAAGGCTATTTAAATACATAAAAGCATTTAAGATTCCAGTACTACTTAGATCTCTACTTTCAGTCCAGAAGAATTCGAACAACGTATAGACTCCGAATTAGCTGCATTGGATTCGTTGCCAGCAGATGAAAATAGATTACACCGTTTCAGTGTCATCTCTGAGGATCTGCTCGAGTTCTCCGATAACTTGATCGATTGTGATACCCCAGACTATCGACAGAACATGCAGGAAAACAGTGACATACAATCGACTGACTCTTCCACTGAACGACTCCAGAGAAAGGTTAGCATCGAATCAAAAACTTCAGTCAGAAGTTCTACTTCGAAGTACGTTCAAGAAAACGAGGCAGGTGAAGCAAGTAGAAATTCCACTCCATCAGATTTAAACAAATCCGAAGATTCAATGGTCTCTGGAAAAGGTGACCTCCTCACCTCTAACAAACTCCAAACATCCAAAAGAACGCCATTAGTTCAGAGGCCCTCAAATTATATGATGCAGTTCGATTATGGTGAATATTCAGAGAATAATTCACAATCACGGTGTAATATGGGCAAACTACAATCAGAGATGTCAAAAGAACCTTCTATTACTGATTCGAATGATAGCTTTCATTCTGCGGGTCTAACAGGCACTTACAATAGGTTATCTAACGAGAAGCTGCCAGGACACACGAGTGATCTGTCGCGACAGTCCGATCATGTTTCATGCGAAGATCTATTGGAGTTCGCCTGTGACGGCCCAAACGCGAGGAGAACCCGTGGACCTCGGAATGGAGAACAGTCTGACGAGGTTAGGATCATGATGAAGGTGCTGCATGAACAGTCCACTCCAGAATCATGCATAGCCGCGTTAAACGTTACTGATTGGGACGTGCTAGCAGCAATTAAGCTGGAACGTCTTCAGGGGTTGCTGAAAAAGGAGAACAACTTTGTTGGGCTGGAGGATTGCAAGGTTATGTTAAATCAATGTGGTGGTGATGTCGTGAAGGCAGCCGCGTTATTGAGAAGCACCGATGACACTGCTGCGGTTTAGTCGATATTTTTCTGATAATTGGAAGGTTTATTTGAGATTAATGATAATCTGACATGTAAGCGTTTTTGTGGAACACGCTTGATGGGGTTAGATTAGGGTAGCATTTTCAAAGTTAAAATGTTTTTCCGTTTTATACCCGCGCGAATTCATGCGACGTTTATTTATTATTTTAGAGTTAGTTAGAGTGAGATTATAGTGTTCGAATATATCGTTGTGTGTTGCCAAGGACAAGATAGGCATTTTGATAGGGCTTTTGCAGAGGAATGGCATACAATTGCCCACCAGAAATGAAGTCAGCTAGTATATAGCTTCATGCGTAGTAGAAAGAATGTTCAAAATAAAGCAAATTGTAATTATTTTTTCTGGTAACTTAATATCATACAGGGTGAGTTGTTATAGGTTAGGATATTAAATCTAGAGAACTGTCCATTTGAATACTTATTAAAATTCTACGCGAAATAATTATATTTGCTTTGGACATTATGGTATCTTCCAAATTAAGTATTTTCTTTCTGGTGGGTCAACTTGTACGGAGTAATAGCTTTTTTTATTTAATTCGTTAGCGAGAGAGAGATAAATAGCGTTTCTTCCTCTTCTTCGTCTAATATGAACGTAATGTGATAATTTGCACAATAAATGTATCGCTCTGATCAGGTTTTTGTGATCGGACAAATCGTACGTAATAGAAGCATAACTGAATACATATATGCGTGCATATGCAATTTTGCATCTTCAGTTAGGCAAATATTAAGAGAAAGTATTACGAAATCTATGACTAAGCAGTAAATTAATCCTTATACCGCGTGTTGCGCCGATCAAAAATTCTATAAATTTCTTCTAATTCTTTCTATAAAAATCTTTCGTTAGTTATATCTTTTCTGTTATTTAAAAAGATTACGCATAAAGAATCCTATATTTTATACAGATCTATCATTTGATATCATTAAATGTCATCTTACGAGACCTAACCTACAAATAAAACAATTCTTTAATTTTTTTCATTACTTTTCAATCTTCAAAACATAAGAAGGTATAAAAAGGGGGAAAAGATGTTTTACTGCTAGAAACGATATTCGATTCCAAAGATAATATTTGCACGGTATTATTATTTGGGTATCATGCGCACCGTAGATTAGTGTTCGATCGTATTCATCGTACATCGAGTTTCTGTAACCGAGTCACCCCGAATGAAAAGAGACATCCACATTTTTATGATGGTGATTAGCAAACTATTTTATTCTGTATTAAGCGCGAGTTTGTATCTGATAAGTGGTAGATATTAAAACACATCGTGTGTGCGTAATTAACGCTGAAAATCAGCACAAATGGGAGAGAGAATGAGAGTGAAAGAAACATGAGAGAGAACTGCTTGTTATGATATTTTTGTTATGATTCAATGTCCAAAATCCTGGATCGAGAATTTTCTTTGCAGAACATTTTGTAGCTCGTACAGGGGAGGGGGGAATTTTTATATTTTGACCCGGTAGTAGGGTACGATAAGCACCAAATATTATGTATGGAATCTTTGTGTTCAGTAAGATTGATTTTTATATTTTGCTAAGCAAAGCTTTCGTGTTAACCTTGTTAAGTTATAAGAGATATGTAATTCGATTCGACTGGGGGAAGGGGGGCATAAAAGAGGAAATTGTTAATAAGCGTGCACAAAAAACGAATAAAATTCATGACACGTTTGATTAACAATCTCAACGGCGGAGATTTTTCTATTACTGTTTTGGACTCACTAAGTGTCTCAGGTAAAACAAATTTCGTTTTTCTCTTGTGTAGTATCTCCAAGATCGTACAGATCGTAGTTCCAATTTCTATAGTGGTCTCTAGCTAAACTTTGGATTGCACGATCTTCGAGATACAGGGTATGTTTGAAAATGTTCAGCAATTTGATAAGTCGAACAACATATCCGGAATAGAACTCGTTTGAATTAGAGCAAAATTGCATACTGTTTGATTGACAGATATTTTTCCATCTTTTTTGTACGAGAGCCTTTTCTACAGACACTTCCTTTAGTCAATCTTGCTATAATTGAAACGAGTTCGAGGAACAAATTTGCTCATTGTAATTTCGCGTAGCTGACTAGTACCACACGCGTCTGTAATGTTTTATTACGAGAAGAATGTTAAACAAAAAGAAAAAAAAAAAAAATGAAGGAACGATGTTAGAATTGGTTACGAGCGATTGGAAATCCTTGCCGACCGTGCTTTGGTATCCCTCAACGAAGCCAAATAGGAGCTTACGGAAATCGCCTAAGTAATGTTACTTAGCCTCTTTTTGTATTAATATTGAACAATAAGGTTTTCGGTTCCTGAATAAAAATACACGTATCGTGTATTTTTTTATGCTGAATCCGTATTATATCCATCGTGTGTTGGCTTCAAGACATGAATTATGTGCTAGAGGACTGAGAAAATCAAAGTATCAGGGCATTAAGATTGCAAAGCTATTAGAAAATAAAGCTACACTGTTCAAGATGATCAGAAAATTCTTAATCTACAGATCAGTATAAACTATTAAAACCTACAATAGTGTATTACCTTAAATAAGTTAGTTGACCTGTGTAGTATTGGAAGTTGATTAATCAAGTGATCTTCCATTTATATTATTTAATTAAACTCCTTAAATAAAAATAAATAGTAGTCAAGACAGAAATTCCTCTGACTATCTTGAATAAGGTAACCAAGAAACAAGAGGAAGGAAGGTCCCTTCGTTTCTTGAGCTTCACGTGATGGAGGCGAAGACCTAGAAACAGATAAAGTTCAGTATAAAAAAATCAATTATTTTTGCGCAGGAACCACAATATGGGGATAACTATTGGGTTGGCAACTAAATGATTGCGGATTTTGTCATTACCACCTAATGACAAAATCCGCAATCATTTAGTTGCCAAACCAATAGAATCAATCAATTAATAAAAGGTAATGCATCTGTATCAGTTTTATCTGAGCCAGCGTACTTACTCGATTCTCAGTGTGAGTGACTCGCGTGGTACTTTAATGCGTTGACTGACACGGGGATCATCAATAACACACGTTACTAAATTCTTTAGAGCGACTAAGATAAAATAAATTTTATGGATCGACACATTTTCAACATTCTGAATGATTCAAATAACATTGTCAGAAGAAGACTGCACAAATGCAATATAATATTTTGCAAAAATTCAATGTTATGGTGTAGTATGTTGCAATTTACTATTATTCTCAGGACAGAATATAGGAAATTCACGTAGCAGTCAACGTATTAAGGATCCCCGACAGCAGAGCTTTTGTAGGATCTTCTCGAATTAGGTGCACGAACGTTTTACGTAAGATCGTTTGCAGCCGATAAGATCTCTACGCGCTAACGAGCACGTTTCCTTTGTGCGGATGAATCCGACGACCTCGGGGATAGTAATCAAAAAGTAAAGTCCGCCAAATCTCACGAGGGGAGAATCGACGCCTCTTGCGGCAATAGCAGTAAGTTGATCCTAATAATCCGTTTTTTTATACACGATCTTACTACGATAAGGTAACATACGTTTGTACGTCTCTGTATGGATTATTATCGCGCGGAAACACGAGGATGTTTTATATCGACTGTATTTGCGATAATATATACACATTCATAAATGAAAAGGCCCCATTTATTATCTTATTTATTACCTTTCCATTTTTCTGAAAGCTTTTAGAAAATATATAATTACATAACTACGATCATAACTATCGAGATATCTCGTACGCAACATTCTCAAAAATTTTTCCGTGCGAAAAAATGTCATAAAAATGTGTGCGAATTTTTTTGATATATGTGGAATATTCAAAAATGTATTTTAATTCGATATGATATAGGATGTTCAGAAATTTTTTAATCGAAAGTATTTTAATTTTTAATTAATGCTTTGACTACCGCAGTAGGTGTTCAAAAGTAATCGATTTATCGGTACAAAATTGCAATTATCGAACTTTACTTCTTTCATTTTTATGCATTTATCTAAATGCATGCAATGCGATTGTTTCATTTAAATGAAAAGGTAAAATGCACATACAGCCGGCATTGTACATTACTAATACGTGTTCAAATTTTTTTCCAAAGTACCAAGTAAGCGGTCAAGCACTCGAGCTAGTCTGCACTGTCCGCGACAGTCTGTATATTCTCAGTGCGCTTTAATCGTCGACCGGATAAACATCGTCGCGGGACTTTTCCTCAAACCGCTTCGTAATCCGGTAACTAATCCTAGAAGATCCTAACCCTAACATTTTTTAAACTTTCATTATTTCGAAGCAATTTGAATTTTATCTCAATTAGATTAGTTAGACATTTTAGTTTTTATTGAAATTTCGGAATCGATAAATATTCGTAAATATAATTTGTTTAGTTTTCATTTAAAATCATTATTTAATTTTAAGTATTATTTAAATATTAAGTATTAAATTATTAAAATATTGAAATATTAAATATTAAAATAGAAAAATAGTACAACATTAAATACTACAATATAATATGCATTATTACGGTATAAACATTAAAGTATTTCAATATTAGATATCTCCTAAATTATTTCCAAAATATGTCGATTTTATTTTCTATATCTCGAAATCGAAATTGATCAGTGCCGTCAGAATCGCATTATATCGTACAAACCATTTATATACTTTTCCTTTTTAGTGAAACTGCTCGACAATGATTTATTACGAAACATTTCTAAAGAAATATACACATCAATAATATTTCATTCTGTATATACGCGATAATATTTTCATTTCAAGATTTTTATAATTTTTTAAAACATTAATTATGATTGACAGTTAGGAATTCGATATTGATTGTTATCGTAAAGTCGAGATGACCAGTTGATCAACTGATGGTGTTCGAGACAGTTCGATTTATCGCCGGCTTATAACGCGGTACGGCCATTAATTAATGAGACGAAATGTTTTGACGATATAAAGTGACATTTTTGTTGTGAATCTTGTGGTGATGTGCAGTGAATAATAAAAAAGAAACCACAAGCACTTGGGAAAATGATGCTGGTAACGTGAAGAAACATTTCGTTGGAAGGTTATCTATCGAAACCAACATCGGTGTACCTCTTTGGGGTAAGCCATAAAAATGATCATTGTCTTATTTACATAAAAGTAATATTACATGCGAGTAATTCTTGAAAAATTTAGAATTTTCTTGAATAGAAATGCTATATAATAATTGATGCAATGACACGTTGTTTTCTGTTAACATTTATTAGTGGAATTTTTCCTAAACGTTGTTTATACCAACGGTTCTTAACCTTTATTTATCACGGACAATAACTTTTTTAAATCGTAAACAGCAAGATCTAATTCAAAATTTGTCTCAGATATGTACATATATTTAAAACACTTATCAAGTGTTGAAACTTGGAGAGAAGGTATTTACTACATATAAATAAATACACATGCTGCTGTCAAATATTTTTTATTCGAATAATAAAATAATAATCTGCATGCGTAAAAATTTCTTAGGCCACACTTAGGAACCATTGGTTTATGCGATTTAAGAAGCTATTAGGATTTTTTATGTGGAATTTATTTCTTTGTGAAATAAGGGTTACAAAACATGGCAGAAGAGGACGATAAAGAATGAAATAAATAGGAATGGATAAAAAACAAAGGATTTAATAACAGATGCAGTAAACGACGCAATAAATCTTCTCGTTTGAGACTTGTTTGATTGAAAATCGAGTGTGAAGATTCATGAGAATGGAGTCGAGTGTACTTGAACTTAGAAAATAGAACTAACCATATATGAATATCGAAATGGTAGCTAAAGTTAATTCGGAGATTCGTTTTCTCATACAGCTAAGATATTATCCGAGTACATCGGTAATTCAAAACCAGGTCAAGAAGTGGATTTTCATTATTGCTGTAGCGCGGAACGTGTGCGGAAGGAACGTCTGAAAGGAGATGCAGTTTATCGTTGCCGCAGTCGGAGAATGTAGCACGTTGCATGCGGCGCAAGGTAATAGGAATGTCAGCTCTATATTACAACGTATGTCCAACGGAGCATTGTGTTTGGACGGAGAATGCGTATCGTTCAAGCCACGCTTTCTAAGTATTTTCAAACTTCCATTTCCACGTGTGTTTCTCCTTATGTATCATGTAATCGGTTGCGAAACGCTCGCGAGTTTCTTTGTAAAAGTTCATGAAATCCTCGTAACACAATGGAATATTCGATGCAATTAATTTTGAATTTATTGAGGAATTTCTTTTCTATTTCTTTTTTTGTGAATTTATAATTGGCACGTGCATACGTATACATAAATTTTGTGTTTGGTAAAATATTGTATTTATTTGGAGAATTACTCATGTATATTCGTATTGGTGATTAACGAACAACGCTTTCTGTTGTTCTATTGTAGTTTGATGAGTTTCCATGTTGATGAGGAGCTAGGTAGGATGGTAATACATATCACGTGATGAGGAATCTACAGTGAATCATGAAAGAATTTAAATAATTGTAGAAAATTTATATGTATGTATTGTGTGTATTATATGAATTATTTTGATGCTTTATTATTATTATACCGAAGCATTTGAAAAATTGTGTTGCATAATTAATAAGTATGTAATTATTGTATTTTAGTTATGAAAGCTTTACATTAACTCTGGCTCATAAGCAGACTATTGTTTTTTCACAATATTTTATTTGCTTATATATTCCTACATAAATTAACAATTTTAAAGTAGATTCATATAGGTTTCAAATTTTACCAATATACTCATGATAGTCGGATTTCATTATAATGTTAATGGAATTTCAGAAAGTTTTGTATAATACGCATAATATATTAATAATTCAAATACTTTCGTAAGTCAATGTAGATTTTCAGCTGGCATGGATTTAATAGCAACTAACAGTGTATGTTACGTTTTTCTTATTCAGTCTCAAAGCGAAGGCGAGACCGGTTCGTGGCTCTTGGTCGCCGAATGTATTGTACAGCCTCGAAAATAGTAGTAAATTTTCCTAACGGGACTCGTTCGTCGTCCTAATTAACACTGAGACAATACTCTATGAGAAAAGTGTTTTAGTATGATGCTCGAATCATAATCTAATTTTATATTCTTCTATAAGATAAATGGTATTTTGAGTTCTTCGATCATGACTTTAAACAACAATAATAATTTTGGTAATAAAGTATATGAAATTCTAGAAGTGAATTGTGCAAATTGTAAACTATTCAATTATTCTATTTGCTTTATAAATTGTAAGTTATAAATTGGAAGCCATAAACATTTATCTTTTACGGTTTTACAATGTTAAGTCATTTAATTATTCTATTTGACTAAAAATTTGAAAACTCTAAAAGGCAAGTTTATAACTTCTAATTTACAACTTCCAATTTGTAACCTGTCCATACACTAATGTTATTATTTAGTAAATTTATAACTGACTACTTTTGAATTATGTCACTCTTCTAGGAAACCAAGGACATGAGACGATTCATAACTTCCTCATATATTATGTTTGCACGTAGTACATACGTATAAGAAGATCGTATAAGGAATATGTCTGGCGATTATGGCAGAATGTACGCTTGATCTGTCAACGCAGCTATTCAATGTTTTTCCGCAGATATTTGCATAATTGTTCGATCTTGATGATTATCATAGTATGCCAGCGCATCCGCGTCTCACTTTCATGCTAATGAAACGCAATTCGCTTTCGTGACTAGCTCACGGTGTTTATCTGTTTATTCATCGGCTATGAGGATGCGCTCCGCGACGTAGAAATATTAGCGTGACTCCTATGGCGAGCCTCAAGGCAGAGGTTCCCGCGACTCTTATCTCTGCCATGGGCGAATTTCGTAATGCCACTGAGACTATCACGTGGAAATGTCTTTCATAAACCCTTCGTACGGATGTGTTACCAATGTTAGTCCTGCACTGCTGACTCTTTTACTCTGATGGAGACCCATGAGTATCTGAAGAATTCATCACCTAAAATTGAGAACGATTCGTGGTTCTGATATGTTTGGATTTCTTGAGTTTTCTTAAATTTGATACTCTACAAGAAAAAGTTGGGATATTCTTCCTACGTTAGGATGGCTATTTTTAAAAAGGAAAATAGCTTAGGATTTCTTGGTAAAGAAAGGTTAAAGATTAAAAATTGGATTATTATTAATCGTACATTAAAAATCCAAGGTTTTACTCTTTCTTAGTAATTTCAGTGTCTGGAAAATTCACCTGATGGAAACATGAATGATTTATGGTTTTGCTTGGTTTCTTCTTCTTGAGCTTCTTTTAACTTTCATGTCTTTTCAATAGGGAAATTAAGCATTGAGAATCGAACTATCGACAATCTGAACATTTGGAAACACACGAATGCCTGGAAACTTTATTGGATGAAACTATAGTATCAAGAGAACTATCCTCTAGTTGCTACGCTACCATCTAACTCAAAGAAGGAGGCCAGAGCTTCCCAAGCGATCAGGATCCATTATACAAGAAAATATTTTGAAGCATCAGCAGTGAATCTTGTGGCTTTTTTTGGTAAATCTACGTTCACGTTTCTCCCCCAGCTGGAGCACTTTTTATTTCAGAAACGTCACGTTGCATGGCAACAAGATGTACCAGTCTCTGGACCGGCTGGTACATCCTAGCGGTCAGTGCAACATAACTGCACTTACTGCTGGCAGAGCCGGCTCCTCGGGCTATACTACGCATTACCGTATATCTCTGATGTGCACCATATATCAGAGTCTCTCAAATCGAAGTTTTTTTTTTCGCTGAGTCTCGTGGAACGACGGTTGGCAGTACTGGCTATCTGTAAATCGTCAGGCAATCATGCAAGAATTAGTAATAAGAGCCTTACCGAGGATTATAAGAACTCATGGAGGAGTTAATGAATGTTGGAGTTGTTGGATATCGTCCATAATAACTTTCGATCTGAAAGGAACTTTGATATAACGTTACCAACTAGGAAGTTTTTCGAATTAGTCACGAAGGCAGGAAGTTAACGGTAACAAGGATATTTCGCTTTTAATTTTCGATAATTAATTAAATGATACAATGGTTGATCTTATGGTAAATCAGCCTTGACGTTTTGACCTATATTTAATACTGGTAGTCTCGAGAGGTTATTAGATAGATTGGTTTAATTAGTTATAATCAGGTTTTTGAGATTATATTGGTAGCCATTGTAGTCATAGTCGTTGGAAATTAAGGTAGAGTTTAATTACTTGAAAGGAAGATGTACAGAACAATTTTAAAAGTTCTTTATCTTTGAGTAAGCATATATAACATAGAGAATAAAGTATATGTTATAATATTAGGAGATAAAACATATGTCTATTCAATTCTTTATCTGATATTTTATGGACTCTGACAACTCTTTCTAACCTCAAGTAAAAAGAAAAATCACTTAACCGGAATATTAAGAATAAAATACATATGCATTATGATATCTAGAAGATAGAACATGATCTTTATTGTGAATTGAAAGTAACAATTAATTAATTTATGCATAATTGGAATTACAAAATTCCATAATATAAATGTAACCTCTCTCAACTAAATGTTGAGAAGCCAAGGCTTCTTTACAGGAATATTACAAATTGAAATATTATAGTTACTAAATCAAAGTCACTAGAATGTATTCTAATCATCATAATCTATAAACTATCAATTTGTTCACATCCCAGATAAAATAAAATATGACAGCTGTCTGAGGGAATCGGTTGGTTAACACTGAGAAATTTGTTTATCCCAGAACAATACCAACGATAAGAAAGATAGAAAATAAAGGAGGAAAATCTAGAAGAAATATTAATACACCTGTGTCAGGAATTGGATCGAAATAGATACCACTGGATGCTATGTCACTATAACGTATCCGAACATTCCTAACCTATAAACTATCAATTAACTATCCGAGACAAAATAAAATATGGCAGCTGGCAAAGAGTATTGGTTGTTCAACACTTAGCAATTTTCTTATCACAGACTTGCCAATAATAAGAAAAAGGGAAACGGCAAACATGAAAAACAGAGAAAGAAGAACTAAAAGCGATACTAATACACCTGTGCCATGGATTGAATCGAAAGGAAGGGAAGTGCATTCCGCGTGAATTCTACTGCCAAGTCTATCCGTTAGACGTCGAATGAATAATTCATGGGGAAGAGCCTGGCTTGAATCATCGACGTTATAGCCAATGAATCTAGCTTGTCTGAGAATCGTTCTATGATAATTGGTCGTTAGCGGCGATCGTGCTCCTCTCAGCTCAGCTTGATATTAATCAGGACGGCCAGTTGATAATGGAGTTAGATCGTAAAGAGGTTCCCGAGAAAAATCGCGTGTATACGTGATAATTTCAATTTCGTGCTCAGATACGCGAGCCAAAAGAATGAAATGAAGAATTAATTTCTTGACGTGATGGCGTCCTCAATGATTTAATCATCCTTATTATGCATCGAGTTAGTTGGTTTTTGCTCACAGGAAAGAACTATGTATCGCGTGTAATATACCTTTATTATGTTCTATTTATCATTGTAATTTCCTATGACAGTAATTCCTGCGTTTCTTCTCTAGTTCGTTCGCTTTTTTCTGTTAATTCTTCATGTTGGTCCCGTGTGTTATACGTCGGTGGACATAGGCACAAGAGATGAAAATGTAATTTGATCGGTATTTCTCTACGAAGAGACCGAAAAATGACTAGTACCTTTCTCGTCTATAGTTTTTAATGTATTGTTTGGAATCGTTGCAGAAACATGTATGAAAAGAATAGCCTCAGATATGTGAAATTGGGGGACCCCCAAGTAGTTGACAATGGTGGCGCTAGTATCGCGTCAGTGGCTCCTGCTTTCGTTAGACTCTTCTGCATTAGTTAATCTATAACTAGAAACACGAAATTTGGATTATATTAGAAATATCTGTGATATATTCGGTTAATATATTTATAAAGCCTAGCTAGGCAACATTATAGCGTTTAGAGTTCATAGATACTTAGAAAGGAATATTCAGTGAATATTTTATTTGGAGAACTGAACATCTACACCTATACACACATACACACACACACATAAGCATAAAATATGAAACAGAATAAGTTATATCATAATATAATGCACACATAGTGACAACAATAACAATAATAATAATTGAAGATCTCAAAGCGGAGAATTTTCATATAAATATGTATTTATTCAGTGTTTCAGGAATTCTGGAAGAAAGAGAAAGCAAGCCTAGTAGTGGTATGTTGAATAGCCAAGATCACCAAGCTAAAGGCAAAAATAAGAAAATAGAGAAACATGTAAATGCGTAATTATAACTGAGCAGTATGAACGAGTAGAATTTAGAGAAAGAGGCGTGTATGAAGCGCATAATTAATTTTTATTGACGCTGTGTTACACAATTCTGGGAGCAACACCTTTTCCCATCGTGGATTCCAGGTGAAAAAGTGGTCAGAACTCGAAAGCGGCGATTACATGAGCGCGTTGGCAAAGCGCTTTTGTTATTCCTGTCTCGTTGTTTCTATTTGAAAATTCGAATCGGCTGGTGATTCTCCACTTGGTTGATTTTCGATTCGAGAATCGCAACCGTGACGCCGATTTGGCGCCACGTACAACACCATCAGGTGTTCTATGGGGAATTCGAAAGGAGTCTCCCGCCGATTCTCGGCATCCAATGCAGATACAACACATTCAAAAGCGTTCTTACTCGCTGACCGTTCGAACGCTAGTTACTTATATCTTCAACGTTACAAACAAGTCCAGAAAATTCTAGAAAATAATACAGGAATTTCTAGACGTCAAAGAGAACGGTCTTGGTTTTTTCGTTTCACTTTGGAATTTTTAGAATAGGATTTTTAACGTCTGGCGATTGTTTTAATTTGGAAAAGGATGATGTAGGGTTTTGCAGATCTTCTGAGTTTGATCTTTTGGTTTTAATCATCGTTAAATCTCTAATCATCCAATTAAATCAAATTGTTTGGTCTTAAGCTTCTTTCAAGCCAGAAGATATTTTCTTCAAGAAATAATAAACTGTTAATTGTAAAACATTTTTCCAATTTGCTTAAATTGATTAACTCAATTTAGAAACAACAAAGGAGGACAACAAAGTGTTCCATAAATGCAGAGGCCCTAATAATAGGAAAGGAATATTCATCTGTTAAGCGGACTTTTAACTTTAGATCCCGAGAAAGTAAATAAAAATGTACAGACATTGGTAGGACAAGTGGAAAGCAAGCAGACACTTTGACAATATGCTACCGTACAAGGATTCTAATAACAAGAAAATATGGAAATAATTGGACCTTTAGTACTGGATGTAAAGAAGAAAGGGAAAAAACGGGAAAAATATGAAGATACTTATAGAACAAATACATTATAGAACTATACAAGGATTGTGACATTAATTTAAAAAAATATCCACTTGTGAAAATATTCAAACGTTGGATACTAGACATACAGAAGGAAACAATGAAAATATAAAAATGCAGGTAGAACAAGTGGAAGTCGGGCAGTACGCAATTAAAAAACGGCATCTAACGAAACTTATGCGGGATCGTGACCGGGAGCCGGAGCCCCCGTAATTTTCGTGGGGGTCATTATCACCAGGCGCACTTGCGCCTGAGGAAAGATTCTGAACGCAGCCTTCAGTACAGTTATAACTTCGCCACGAGTCTGACGTCTCTCTCTCGTCGCCTCTGACAATCGGCTCGCAGTCGCGGTTCCGCTCGGTTCCAAGTCGCATCCGGCCTTGCCTTCTCCTCCAATTCAATGAAAAGTCTCGCTTAAACCAGCACTCATACCCAAAGACTCCATAAATTTCGTTTCCACGTTATCTGACTCTTAGTCAATCGAATAATACCCAAAAGTAATTTCAAGAATTATTATTTCAATTCTATGTTGACTGATTGATAATAAATATATTGTGATTAAATTAATCGGCTGATATCTGACAAAGGGAATTGTGATTCTGTTCAGGTTGATGTACTGCAGAGTGACCAAGTGCCAGAGGACATGAGGATGGACAGAGTGTGTGTTGGTGGTGAGTTATGAGGTAACAGAGTGAGGAGAACAGAGGGTCCAAGTGTGTGAGAGAGAAGGAAGCAAAGATGTTGTGCCTGAAAAAGCGGAGGACCTACAGCTTCACGCAGGGTGTCTGCACGGAGTTGCCTAGGCGATCGAAGGAGGACAATCATCGGTACGAGGGGTCCTTGAACATGGCTATTACGACACTGCCGCGTAAGAACAGGTGAGTCACCTTTTCCTGTTTGATTTGACCGTACACTATGTCCAATCTGATTTGTCATAGGTAAAAGTGGCCAGGGGTCTGCAAGATTGAGTGATCCTTCAGAATCTATACTTGTTATTTCAACAGGTGCGCATGATGGATTAGGTGCTTTCAATGATTTCATGTTGAGTATCTTGGGCATGTTGACGTTGAATTGAAAGGAACTTTTAAAACAATGTTTTAGACATTCTGGATGGTTCAGTTTTTAAGTATTTTTTAGGTACTTTAAGCACTTTCTAGTATTTAACTTAGTCTAAGCGTAAATTAGGCAGTCAGGTATTATTGGTAGTCAGATTAATTGTGATTAATTCAGATATTTACTTTGAAGCACCTTCAGGTACTCTAGAAAGTGTTCAGTGTTCTCAGATACTAAATATATATAGTATAACTAGTCAGATACTTAAGTTTTACAGATATACTTTAAGTATTATAGAAAATTTGGGTAGTTCAAATACTTCATAATAGTCTCAAATACTTTAGGAAGCATTTAATGATCATAGGTTTTCTGTTATGTTCTAAAATCCAGATAGCCAACTACTCAAGTATTTTGAGTATTGCGAACATCCTGAACGGTTCAGCTATTTTAGAAAACTTTCATTTCAAATACTCCAATATTTTTAGATGAGACGTTCTAGATGATCATTCATGCATAACTTGAGTAATTATAAACGTACGTACATGACTATCATACATATTCAGATATTTCTCTTTCACACTTTCCAATAGTGTCAGCTACATATATCTTCAGATTCATTGATGCATTAAAATACTTGCAAGAATTTAAATATTTCCAGTACTTTTGGATAACCAGATACACCGAGGAACTTGCAGGATAGTCGAATGTTTTCGTTGAGATCTCTGGCCGGTGGAGCTGGAGAAAAGTAAGTCGTAATGCGAAGGTCGACCGGAGGTAAAAGTAGGTATCGTTCGATACTGTTGGACAAGTGGAATAACTTCCTACGCGTGCACTGATGGAATGATCCCCGATCGCCCTCAGGATGTTGCGCCCTGCGTGTCCGTGGAACGCAGTCACGTGTAACGTGCAACGTTATATATGTGGGAGGCAGTGTTTCCTTTTAATGAGAAACGATTCCCTTTTAGGAGATTGGTTGTGCTGTTGCAGCAGCCTCATTTTTATTCTGTTCCCAAGTACTGTTACCAATCGATGGATTATTTACTACATACATTGTCATTCCTGTTCTACACTTCAGTTATAGTGATTGATCTTGTGCCAACTAACTGAAGACTTGGGAAGACTTTGCTTGAAATAGATTTTATTGTTATTGAATAGTAGAAGATATGTAGAGTATCAGATTCAGTATAATATTGAGATCAGATTACCTCTTTACTTAGAAGAGTATTTCTTTTTTCGCTTGAGAGTAGATTTCATTATTAGTGAAATGTTAGAAGATTAGAAGATACTTAAAACATCAGATTCAATATAATACTAGAATATTTATAGCGATCTTCCTTGGACCAGAATATCTGGCTACTTACTTCATTCACTTGATGAGAAATTAATGTTCATAGATAGAATATTGTATAAGATCATAGATATTATAAATTAGAAGATTCTTAGAGTATCAGATTCAATATAATTTTGTGACACTACAATCTTTTTGGGATCAAAGTATGTACATATCTCTGTACTCGCTTAATTAAAGATTAATATTCATAGGTGGAATATTATGTAAGGTTACAGATTGTACAAATTAGAAGATTCTTGAAGCCTTAGATCCAACATAATATTGGACTGGGGTCATTATTTCTTCCCACATCTGAGAAAGATTAATATTCATAGATGAAGTAAAGTTCTTACAAATTAGATCCTTGGAGATTGGGCTACAGCAATTCTTTTGCTATCAAAGCATCTTGAGAAAAATTAGAGTTTATATTAAATATCAAGTCCAATATGATTATGACTACTGCCTCATCAGAATTCTTTTAAAATTTACAGTTCATTCCAACATTTCAGATTTCCTTGAAGAAAACACCTAAACCTCCTAAGAAAATTTTCTTGTGCTTTAATAAGAATTAAATTTATAATTTAATTACACGAGTCAGGAAAAGTTACTGATATGTACCAGGCAATTATTCAAGTTCCAAGAGAGTATGGAGCACCACCCTGTGCCATAATTTGTATTATTATCATAAGATTATTGGAAGATGCTTTCCTCAATTTAATGCTGACGATTTTACATGCATACTGGCCACATGTGAGTGTGTAAACGGCCGCAAAAGCCGGATTTGAATACGGTGATTAGTGGTTGCTACCGTTAGAGATGGAAGGAAAAGACAAGAGCAACGGTGCGAATCATAATTGCGATATTAACGTTGCGTAAGTTATTAGCCGGTTTTTATCTTCGATGCCAACCGTGTTCCCAAGCTGGAACAAAGTGTTCCCGTTCGAAGGACGTGTGTTCTTAATGATCCTCTAGCGTTAAATGATCATCCTTGTTTCGTTTCACTGGCTCTTCTTCATTTGTTCAAGCCAACGAACATAGATGAATATTTAAAAATGTTTTATGTGTTTCTCTGTTTGTATAAAAGTGAAAAGGTGCATTTTTAATTGAGATCCATTGAGAATGATATTATTAAGAAGTAACTTGATTGGAAAGGGGATATAAAAATGTATTGCTTTAATAATCAAGCATTAACTTGTTGAAGTTAAAAAGCTACAAGATTATTGTACATTCTGTAATTAATAATTCTTCTACATTTGTTTCAATGATAGGGATAGAAAATTGGATGTGTATTTCTTCATTTCCATAAAAGTGAAAAGTTGTATTCTCAGTTAAAGTTCATTGAGAATTATGTTGATAAGAATAATGATTTTATATTTAAAAAAAGAGATACAAGATCTTATTATTGGCTAGTTTTGATCTCATTATGTTAAGAAATTTTATCAGAATATTCTACTGCTTTGCAGGAGAAAGCTACCATTGATCAGGTGAATAATATTAATAAAATTTATATCTGGAACGGTATGAAAGTAGCAGGCTATGAGTTTATATATCACATGATATCATGCAAAGGAATTTCTGAAGAGTATCCAATCTTTAGTACACTACAATTCTATCTACAATAAATATTCAGTGTGAAATCACCACGTGCTTCTATATGAAAGATCTTGTTCCTTAAACAGACGTTCCTTGCTTGTATGTGATAATTATAAATAATCTCTAATATCCAATCTGTGCATTAGATTTTTTATCTTAATACCCGTTAATTAATCA
This sequence comes from Bombus flavifrons, assembly GCF_040668555.2. Taxonomy (NCBI): domain Eukaryota; kingdom Metazoa; phylum Arthropoda; class Insecta; order Hymenoptera; family Apidae; genus Bombus; species Bombus flavifrons. Next base: position 7,742,730 of record NC_138457.1, on the reverse strand, counting down.
CTTTCCATAGCTTGCCCAATTTCATAGCTATCCACGTTAATCCCCAAATAATCACCTAATTATCTAAAGGATCATTAATTAGCCCCTATGCAAACATAATTCAGCTGGTTTTAATCGATATAACTGTAGGTTCTGTAATTGTACCATAAGAACAAAGATCTGAAACAATGTTTCTTCTTGATCTTCCTCAACAGACTTGCATAGACCTTTTGAAACTACTGAAACCTGGTGACACTTGCACAGAATCACATCCAAGGCTGTAAATCAATAGAATCTCGTACTTCTATGTGTATCACACTGAAGTTCTAACAACTGATGATCTTACCTTTTACCATTTATCTAGTTCGTCGTACTCGTCCCCTTTCAATAGCCATGCAAGAAGGTTACATGAGTCAGAGTATGGACGTCGCGATTGTGCCTTATCTGGTATCGTTTCCTTCGTCTTGGTTTTTCCTAGCTGGAAGTACAACTGGAATCGTGTCAGCGTGCTTAATTACTCTAGAGATCGCCGGTATAAAGCGGTATCGGCTCTTCTTCGCCGCCCATCCTCTTTTGCCGGTAAAAGGCCATCTGGTGACTCATGAAATGGGACAATCTGTTGTCTACCATGTAATATATTTCATAGCTTAATTTTCCAATGGTTTTGTTCTAAGATTGTTGATTTTTTTTTTAATATTTAAATTTAGTATTTTGAAAGTTAGTTTCATTCAGAATGAGATGAAATATATTTTTTAAAAAAGAGAATAGGAGGGATACGATATTTGTATGTAATAAATTTTGTAAATATTAAAATTTAAAAATATGTTAAAAAATTGGGAACTTTTCCAAGAAACAATTTTGTTTTGATATTTGTTTAATTCATAGCATGCAAATTTAATGTCCTGGAAAGTTTAGCTTAAGAAAGGAATAAATTATTTTCTTTTTTGCAATATATTCGCTATAAGGAATATTGGCAGGTTTTGAAATAATGGCCGTTATATTGCAATACGGATAAAAATGCGATGTGGAAATGATGCACGGTGGATTTAGGAAATTGGAAAGCCGAGTAATTAGGAAATCGCAAGTTAGAAAATAATGCATGTTAACATTTGGTGAACATCCCGTAGCCAACAGTGAAATAGGATATTTCTTAATACGTTAATACGTTAATTAAATTAATTACCATTACCATTTATTCTAACCAAATCATTGAAAACCAGGTCAGTCCAGAAATCAGTCACGCCACTTTTTTGAGAACAAAACAAATTCCAAAAATTGAAATACGATTATTTTTTCACTCGTTTTGTTATTACGAGCAAGAAGAATTCACAATTAAAAAATTCTTATAAATCTCTCCTGCCTCTAGTGTTCCCTAGGAAATCTAGGGTCCCCTAGAAAATCAGATACACAGTAATAACGCCTCAAATTCTTCTTATAAATCTCTCCTGCCTCTAGTGTTCCCTAGGAATTCTAGTGTCCCCCAGGAAATCTAGGGTCCCCTAGAAAATCAGATGCACAGTAATAACGCCTCAAATTCTTCTTATGAATCTCTCCTGCCTCTAGTGTTCCCTAGGAATTCTAGTGTCCCCCAGGAAATCTAGGGTCCCCTAGAAAATCAGATGCACAGTAATAACGCCTCAAATTCTTCTTATAAATCTCTCCTGCCTCTAGTGTTCCCTAGGAAATCCAGTGTCCTCTAGGAAATCTAGGGCCCCCTAGAAAATCAGATACACAGTAATAACGCCTCAAATTCTTCTTATAAATCTCTCCTGCCTCTAGTGTTCCCTAGGAAATCCAGTGTCCCCTAGAAAATCAGATGCACAGTAATAACGCCTCAAATTCTTCTTATAAATCTCTCCTGCCTCTAGTGTTCCCTAGGAATTCTAGTGTCCCCCAGGAAATCTAGGGTCCCCTAGAAAATCAGATGCACAGTAATAACGCCTCAAATTCTTCTTATAAATCTCTCCTGCCTCTAGTGTTCCCTAGGAATTCTAGTGTCCCCTAGGAAATCTAGGGTCCCCTAGAAAATCAGATGCACAGTAATAACGCCTCAGATGAAAAGAGGCGAAACGATAAATTCAAAGAGGTCGATGTAACTGCAACGATTTAGGAATATTGCTGGGAGCAATAAATTCTGAAATCACAAGCACAGATGTAAACACAGTCAGCCAAGAAGCAAGAAGTAAGAAGACGTGTCCGAAGCGTCGAGGATGGTGAATACAAGCTTCAGTAAAAGTAATTACTTACCAAGAGGAATGGTGTACGCGTGTAAAACATTGGAAACGATGCTGTGGATTAAACGTAATCGATTGGAAATAGCGGTTCACCCGTGGAAAGGAACGTTAATCTAAGTCCAGCGTGTACCGGGGGCCGGAATTAGTTTGCCAGCCGGACAATCGCGCATTAATCTTCCAGTTCTGTTGCGTACGAAGGTGGAGGAAGGAGGGAGAGAATGCTTCCCATTAGGGAGAAACCGGGGATTGTGAGAATCTGGCTTTTGGGACCAGCGGCATCTCAGCGAACCACAACAATGGATCTGCCTGGAGGGATCTTGGGTGAAAGAGGACCTCGATCTAACTGCACATGGACGACCTTCGACAAGCACCGTTCTTGATCCACAGGAAACCACTCTGAGATCAATTGTGGAAAGACTAGGACGAAGCAGTGATCTTGATCATTGGTAATTGTAAGGCTCAGCGGTTCGATTAAATACGTTAAGATGGTATGTATTTAGGGAATATTATTATAATTCTTTACCGTTTTAACTTTTCAATTTGAGCATCGAGTTACCTAAGGGATATTAGATTTCCTAGGCCCTAGAGGAAACCAGAAAAGAAACTTAGAAAAGACTTGTCAGGAGAATTGGCTAATTTTTGTTCTTGTATTTTTCTAACTGTTGCCTGAGACAGTTTTATTAAGCAAAGGGAAAACTCTGAGCTGAAGAATGTCGACGAATAGAAGGAGTTGTGAAGTATAAGGATACATAAAAGTAAACTAAGAATCGGTGGAATTGAGGTTGCAGGAATCAGCAGATAGAAAAGCCAATAAAGCAGAAGTCTTTAAATATACTCGTAAAAGTGAAAACTGAAGAATCTCCAGATCTGTGATCATAATAAAGTCTGCAAAATTTCTAAAGAATCAATGCTGGACCGAAACTTAATTGACCATAGAAGAATAAGTATAAAACTTGGCCGATAAAGAGAAAGTCCAATAATAATCTGAAAATATTTAAATTCAAGCTGGCCAAGCATCCCAAGCAGAAACCACATTGAAAGAACAAGTAGAGCTGCTGGATTGATCTTGTTAAGGTGGGCTGATGAATAATCCAAGAGAAAAGAGGAAAGAGATCAGGGGAACACCAGTATTGAAATGGGCAAGAGAAACTGGTCGAGTTTCGATTTTCACGGGATCTGGTCCGGCAAAAATCACGGGTTGCACTGCTTTTCTTGTTGGCATGCCGTCCGATAAGCACGGTGTTAAGGTTACCTAAGCACTTTCTATGCCAGTCGATGGCCGGTCGCTTTGAACGAGCCTCGATTCAGAATGGAAATTATGTCGTCGGCCGCTGTTACGTGGAATGTTGTTCCATGATAATGAGGGACACCACCAAGGATACGTGCCTACTGAAACTGCTCTGTCGTTTGGCTTCATTCACTAGGAGCTTGTACGCCATAGCCACTTTCTTTGAATTATTAATGTGGCCCAAGATTTCATGCCAGGGAACATGCACTTAATGCGATTACTGCTATGGCAACTCTTGACAATTATGATAATTCATTCGCTAGAAGTTCGCACACTGTTGCTAGTTTTCTTAAATTATTACACCGAGCTTCGCTAATTATGTATATGTAAAGCAAGTATGGTCTTTTAAAAGAGGGTATTGAGGAAGGTGGATTTAATTCTTGATATTAGACGAAGCAGATAGCATATTCAAATAACAATTTTTGATATAGTAGACTTAATATAATTGTCAAGATAGTAATCTTACGTTTCAGTAATTTTACTTGTTTTAGTTATTCACTAGGATCCATTTCAATTATTTATTTTACCTTTCTTGATAAAGATACATTATATATACTTTATATCTCTGAAAGATCGTTCAGAAGATCAATGTATATTATCAATATAGTGTTTATAGAAGCTGAACTATTGACAATAATATTGATAGTCTAACGCTCGTTGAACCTAACTGGTCTTCTTCTCCTTTTTGAAGGAAATGGATATGTCACATGGAATAATCCTATTTTTTTGTATTTCTGAATCTAACTGGTTCTCTTCGTCTTCCTAACTGTGTCAAAAAAGCTAATTATCTTCTTCTCTTTTCAAATATGCCAAAAATGGGATTTATCATGTGGTCCTCTCATGTGGTTCCTCACTGGCTAACTAATGTCGCACACCTGCAGCAGCCGAACGATTGAAATGCCCCCGCCAAGCGGTGGATCGATGGAACCCCGATGAATTCATATCACTTCCCGTCAGAACGGAAACGCGATGGTGCCGCGGATGGAATAACTGAACGATTGGAAACGCGTCTATGCTTGTACACGATCGTTTCTCTGCAACTAGGCGGGGCATCCTCGTCGATGCATCCCCGTGCCAAAAGGATGCGTGTCTTCAATGTTAAACGGCCGATCATCCACGGGGGGAATTCAGATCTCGCCACGACACGGCTATCATTTTAAATCGGACGCTTTTTCCTCTTGTGCATATTTCTCTTGGCAACCGGTCTTATCCAAGCTGTCGTGGTTCCACCACAATTTGCCAACAACAGGTGATGAGTTAGCATGATGCATGGGTTAATATGATGGGTTTAATGTAGTGAAACTTGGAATCAGCTACTTACTTTGTTGCTGGGGGTGAAGATATAGTAAGTACGTAGTTTGGTTGGATGCATCAGTGGATGGAACATCCTATCGGTATCTATTATTCACTTAATAAATGGTAAACTTCTATTTATAGAGTGGATAGCCTAATTTACTTGTGGATAGGTGGATATTTATGCAAATTGTATCTTTATGAATACAATTAGAAAAATAGAACATAATCACTATGTGCATGTATAGGAATTTGTATCAGTTATTAAGTACTATAATAAATACCCTCATGATGAGTTTCTTTACCATTTTGGAATTGTTTTGGATCCTTGGTTTACTAGTTTTATTATTTCTTTTATTTCTTTCTATTGATAGATTCTTCTGTTATAGATTTTCAGGTATGTAAAGAAGAATATTTTAGAAAATTCAATAGTTTATTACTGGAAATTGAACAAGATCTTTTCTTCTTTTTTCACAAATGAAATTAATGATATTGAAACTGTACGAAATTAGAAAAGAAGTAAAAGTGTCTGAAATTGTTTGTTATATAACAATGAATTTTTAAAAATTTCTATATATGCAAGTAGAATCTTGAAACTTTAATACAGTTAATTCTTCCAATATTTAGAATTATCAAACTTGGTTCCCAAAAAAAGATTCATGTCAATCATCCATAACGTAATGCCACTATAAATATTAAAATTCTATGCCATAGTTGCAATTCTCAGTACTCTCAGGACCTCTGTTACAATCATCGGAGCACTGAATATCCTATTTTTGAAAGTGATGCGATTCTTTGTTCCTCCATCCATGCATTTCCAAAGTTTTGCATAGTAAAACAGTGGGATCACTGATTACGCAAGAGTTAGGGATCCGGCTAATTACCGGTAATTACGATTAATTACAGCTGATGGCAGGCTCTCTGGCCCAGCTCTGAGAACGACACTGTTCTCAGACAATTTGTCGGCTGGTGTTGAGATTGCATTCCGAGTCCTTTCGAGAATGTCCTCGTTACACACCGTTATCTCGTGCTTCTGCGGATCTCACACGCAGGCACGACGCCTCTGAAAATAACAATGAATTCGTAGAAAGTACCCGCGAACAATTTACATGCACGCATTTGCCTCGCCTAGTCGTCACTCTGGCTCTACGCTATCCTTTCACTGCCGCATTTTTCCTGGAACCATGTAAAAACATAGTGTTCTTCGTTCTTCATTAAAAGCTAATCGTTTATGACGCTTTTGTAGCATTTAGAACGTTGGTTTTTCTGGTATTTTAAGTTAGGTTAATTTACCTCAGGTTTGTTTAGGTTAACTTAGTTTAGATTAGATTGTGTTAGGTTAGTTTAGTCTACATTAACTTAGATTAGATTAGGTTAGATTAAGTTAGGTTTAACTTAGATCAGATTGATAAAGTGGGTTAGGTTAGGTTACATGAAGCCATATTAAATAGATCAGTTCAGTTTAGGTTAGATTAACTAGATTTATTTAGGGTAAGTTAGATACGGGGGTAAGCGAGAAGGTTGGACGGTGAATTTAAAAAGAAAAGGGTTAAGTTAGATTAGGTTAGGTTAGATTTCGGGGACAGTTCAGTTACTTTTAAAATATACATACATCCTTTTAAATTGAGAGAAATGGAGAATTCTAAAATTGAGGTTAAAGAAGAGAAGGAAAAAAAGGAATGACAGGACAAAGAAGGTTCTTGCTGATTGTTCGATCCAAGCAGATATGCTTCTATATATTCTTGCAATGAATGAATACAATAAATACAAGTAAATCACACGTTCGTTTCTTAGAAATTGAACACTAATAATGCCCAAATTTGTGTTACGAAATTCAGAAACTAATACTAACTGAAATTGATCAAGTAGCCTCATATGGCTATGTACATAACCTCGTTCTTTACTTTCCCAATTTCTACATATGTCTCTTCTCTATTTAAATGATCACATCTCATACACGCATTACCAATTGATATAAATCACATCGTAAAGATATTTTCATATCTACGTCAGTGTCAGAGACAGTAGCCTCTAGGAGCCAATAAATCTGTCTTAGCAGCCATAATTACATGGCGGTATAATGCGTTAACCACGGAATTACAATGTACGTATAGAGAATATTTGCATAGCTGGAAGTTCGTTTGAAAGTAAATTGAGCAATAAATTGACGGTAACAAGATGGTTAGAGTTCGAGGATGTTACTATGAGATTCGCGTGAAATCGAGAGCTGACGAAAATGCGCCGGTATATGCTCGAATGCACGCTTATCCGGGGAGATCTCTCAGCGTTTCGGAAGCGCGGACGGAGCCATGCTTTCTAACTTTTGCCTTGTAAATCGCGCTCCATCGGAAGACGTGTGCGAACCGATAATATCTGGTCGTCCCCGTTAACGTGAGCGGTGAAAACGGATCTGACTCTTTTACCTTATCTTTTCGTTAGGATTTCATTGATTAAGATAGCGTTGATGAAAAAATATAAACCAATGCTTCGTTGAATATTTTGGTTAACTGTTAAGGTGTATACTGCTACCACCAAACTGCCACTATTACTGCTACCACTGCTACTATCAAATGTCCTAAATAAATATAAGCATCACCAAATGTTATCCTAATTTTAAGATCAAAAGTGGATAACACAAAAAGCAAATACTACTACATATTAACATTTTTGGTTAATTATATTCATAGAATACATTAATGTTTTTGTTTCTAAAAAAAAAGCTTTTGAAATTAGCCTTGTAGGAATTAAAGATGTAATACATTACAATCTTGTAATTATGTATTTGCAGTTCTTTCTGTTACAAATAACAATTTTGTTCTAAAAAAAAAAACAACTTTAGAAGCACGTTTTTAGGAACTGAAAAGACAGTGGAGTATAATTTTGTAATTTATTTAAAATTCTTTCTGTTGCAGGTAACAACTTTTCCCTTAAACATAAAATATTAATATTCCGGGAATTCTCGTGGGATCAGGATTGAGAAAGCAAACTCGTATGTACATGTGTTGACTATAATTAAGGTAGGAATGAATTTTATTCATTATGCGAGCGACGTGAAGCGTGCATGCCTCCGTGGCGCTGCAATCGTGCTCACAGTTGCGCAGGTCGTGTTGCATACATCACAGGGGCTCTTTCTTCACTTTTTACGATTTACTCTGTTTTCATTGCGTTCTTTTTATGGAGAGTTATTTTATTTACGAATTAATCCGCATCTATTTATATACATAAAATAGATAATTTAAAGAATATATGTATGTATATTCTTTAAATTACAATATTTGCATTAATTAGCGAAAGGCAGTTGAATATATCCTGATGATTTAAGTCGGATATTAAATTGAATGCTTCGGAATAAATTCTCGCTGATGATGCTCGAACTTTCCAAGATTCTCCGGACAGTTTAACAAACCAAATCCTTTCCTCTCTCATCGCGTTTCTCGAATCATGACGGACGCAAGAAACGATCCATAAAACTCGCAAACAGCTGTTCCTGTGTTTTATGTCGATTTTTATATTTCGATCTGGCATTCCTCAAATCGTTGCTTGTGCAATCGTCTTTCCTGTGGAATTTCCTGGAAACAAAAACTTTTCTTAATATAATTTTACTGGAATAATTCGATTCATGGATACTTTGTTTTTCAATGTTTATTGACGCGCTTCCACTTTTAGGACAATCACATTTTATTTGCCTAATAAAATATTGGTTTATTTTTTGTTGTTTTAAAACTTGACCCAATTACGAAAAACACCATTTATATTATTATTATCATTGTACATATTACTGCTTATTGCACTATATTCCTGTAGTAGAATTTCTATTTTATTACTTTTTTTCTTTAAGATGTAGAATATGCTAACAACGTATATTTTTATTTGACAAAAATTTTAATCATGTCAATTATTCCGAAACTATTTGAATTAAAATTTAAATCTTCAAGCTAATCTCAAAATACTATTTCTATTTCCTATTATCGGACTAAACTTATACCACTTATACCACTATTTCTATACTGCTTTAGTAGCATTTTTATTCACTATTATTATTCTTCTCTTTCCTTGTAATACTTACATTGCAATGTATGATGTATATTATGCATTATAAAATATATTTTTATTATTTTTCATACTAAAATGTTATTATAGTTATTTTAATTACTTGTATTGTAAAATAAAATAGAACAAAATCATAAGTATGTACTATTAGTAATGAATACGGTAATAGTATATGTGGCTCCACCAGTCGTAGGAAACCATATGCGCAGAAGCGCGTGCCAGACATGCGCAACCGCAACGAACAATCCGTTGCTTCGATTGTTTGCCTTATGTAAGTAACTACATAGTTCGTCCGTCCTTTTCTCATTTTTCTCGATTGAATACTGCTTTTTCGTCTCTCGAAGGCAAAGAAAAGAATCAAATGGCAGGCTGTAACCAAGGTGTAGTGTTCAGAGCCGGCAGTATAGCAGCTGCCACCGGTGTTTTAGCACGCGACCGTTGCCAACGGTCGTTGTGCATCATGCGTAACCCTCATACGCACCCTCAGTATATTTTCAAACACGTTCGTGAATAGTGCCGTTCATGTGTCTGTCGAGAAATTCAACAAGGATGGGCTTGAAATTGCGACGTATCTTTAAAATATTTCGGTGAGTTAAATCACAAATCTTATCTTACCCCAACTTTGATTTGTGTATAATAGTTCCTAATAATCACAAGTTGTGTAAAAATTCTACGTGTTTTCTTGTAGACATAAACATCTATATAGGTTATGGTACCACAAATTGATTTTGTCCAGCACTAAATTTGCTATAATCGCTATATATGTGCAAATATGCAATTTTCTATCGTAAATATGTATAATGGAATTCCTTAAATTAATTTCCAAAAATTTGTTTAAGTTAAGTATACAAATCATAATCATGAATAGTGAGTTTTCATTTATTTTAATACATAGAAAAATCCTTAAGTCATGTATCGAGGTTTACCTTAATGTTAAAAAATTTTAGGATATTTTAATTGGGATTAGCATTTAAACGAGTTAATTTTGCTTGTTTCATAACGAACAACCAATTTCATTAACAAAAAATACATCGAGGATTTTACGAGCTGTTCATAAAACCTAGTTCCAGCTAGCCGATTGCATTTCTGTTCACCATAGAATATTTACTACGTTATAATCGAGAGAAAGTCTTTTGTCAATGTGATCGCGCAGTCGAGTTCAATTAGCCATTTCTTATTAGGAATTCATTGTATTTATAACAACGAAGAATGCGAGTAATTAAAATGTAATTCCCACATTGAAAATCTTAATTCACTAGATTCACGTAAGAATTATTTCATACTGTATTTCTGAATTAAATTAATTCATTTACGGAATCTGCGGTACCGTAATTCTAATTGAGAATCTCTCGATCTGTGGAGAACGCGAAACTGTATACATAGAAAGCCGGTCACCGAACGGGAAAAAAGACAAGTCACATAACCAAGAAATATACCACTGGAATTATTCTAATGTATTCTAATGTCGATTCTAAAGTTCCTTATTTACACTACCATATACAAGTATCTTTAGACACTTAGACTATCTTAGACACTTTAGACACTTGTAGCGACAATACATGATGGATGTCAATAAAATTTATAAATTAATTAAAGTGTATATTTAACTAATATTGCTACTTAAAACGAGCTTTATCGTATTACGATAATGAAATAATAATATAGATAATATATATGATTATTACAATCATTTTTTACTCGTGATACTGTAATTAAATTACATTCTGGCAAAAATAAGCAAGTATCTGAATACTTTTGATAATTGAATATATATTAAAAATAAATACATTTAGGAATTCATTATTATATACCAAAGTTTCATATAAATCGCATTTATATATAAACTCCTTATAAGGACATATCTATTTGATGTCGTGTAATGTTTCTTACAAATTTTTCCTACAATAGATAAGACATTATACGGAGAAATATCGAAACTGAAGTAAATAAAATATTATATATCACAACGCAAAATAATTTAATTGTAAGATACATACTAGGAAAAGTTTCATATAAATTACATTTACAATACACATTCTTTATAAGGACATTTCCATCGTTGATGTCATAATAATCTTCAAAAAATTTTGCACCTAATCTACACCTAATCACCTAATAATAAACACCTAATCTAATTTTTGAAATACTCCTTGGCAATAAGAAACAATCATTCGTTTATATTTAATGTAGCAATCTCAAATTTCAAGATAATCGCAGAAAATTTTACATTCTCGAATTTGCACAAAATCTCGAATTTCTTTTATTACATTTGGAGTGTCGGTGACACGGGCCGAGTAGCATGCGAGGGCGCCCGAACGAAAGTCGGAGAGGCTCGACGATGGGGCGCGAAAATTGCCGAAGCTACCCGCGCGAAAGCCGTTAGCTCTCGATCAGTCGTAGTCCGTCGATCGTTGAGTTTGGACCGTTAAACCTCTTCTTCCGGCGCGTGTACCCTTCGTCGTGCTTTCATCTACTTATTGTTATCGTTGCTATAATTTTTACATCTCGAGAAGGATATTCGAAACGTTCCATTCGATCGGGCTTCTAAATAACAATAAATTGTTGTCGTAAGTCGGGAATGTGATTGATTGTCGGTGACCGGCATAAACGTTCTCGAATCTTTCTGTCAACCGTCAAAAGTGTTAGTGAGAGAAAGAAAATTGAATTCGTGAGATTCGTGACTGGAAAAGTGCGTCTTAGAAACTAGTGCAGAAGGTCACGTTCAATGGCTGTAGGAATGACAACAAGAAATTAATTATCCGGTGAGTCGATTATTTCCCGCCATTTCTTTAAAAATTCAAATGCTGCGAAGAATAAGTTGTTTCTCTTTTCGTATTTAAGAATTATTTAAAAATTTTGAAATTAGAATATCGAACATTATCGTTTGTATACCACAAGTAGACTGCGTATTTTTATGCAAATTCATATTTTTAATATATTCATATTTTGTATATTGCGCGAGTTCCCTTTAGACGCAATAAGTAATAAATATTGAAATTTATGCATTCATATTTTAGTAGTCCCTCATGAGTTGTCAAGTGATAATAAAGGAATTATAATAGAAAATAGGTTACCAATTAAGTTGAGGTTTTTGTGTGAAATGCAAGAAACGTTGGGAGTCATATACATTATCATAACGGTCACTTTTGCGATGTTTCGTTTTAATAGCCACGATGCAATTCTATAACGCCATATTTTGTTCTTTTAACAAATTTGAACCCCTGACAAGAAGGTTCCAATCGATCATATTAATACAAAATTGACAAAAAATTAATAAAAATATCGCGATTGCTTTAATGTAAAATGTAAAAACTAGATTGTTATATTTATTTTTTTTAGGTTATAATTTTTAAAATTAATATATTTTTGCGTTTGATCGAACAATATTTAACATTGAATGTTAAATAATTTTCTCGAGTAATAACACAGCGTGTGATAGCGAGATATTATTTTCTGTTCGGTACTGGAGGCAATTTTTCAAACATTTTCCCGTCTTATCAGCCCTTGTAAAACGTAGACAATTAATTTCTTCAGCAAACATCGCAACTACTAATTGCTTTACGATTTCGTAGGATCCTTATCGTTCTGATAAAATTGTTTCTAAAAAAAGTTTGAACTAAGATCTCGAGATTTCTCGATAAATATCGCATAACGCAATTACACAATGCAAATATTGCGACGCTACAAAGTCATCCATTACGATGTAAAAATTGTTTCTTATACGATCCGATAATTTATGTTCCTCGTAATTTTTTACCACGAGACCATCAATAATATTGTTTTTATCGATGAAATTTATGATTTCTCGTCGACAATTAATCATCCGAGTTTTATTCTTCGTTTTCCTAAAATTTGTCGTCGTGCGACTATAAACTTTGCCGCGTTTGCCTTGAGGTTTTTAAAAATTCTTTTTGTTTTAAATCTGCAATAAAAAGTTGACTGTTTTGATTTATTTTCCATGATAAATACGTCGCGTTGTCGGGAAAATATGTTTCGTATCGTTTACCTGCTCTCGATTCGTTTTCGAGATTTCGTAAATCTCGCGATAACTAAACACTCGTACAAACTTGCCACGTATACTTATCACGCATTATTGTGTAAAATCCAATAACAATTCCTGGTAATACCTGCAATTTGTATACTGCAAATAATACACCATATTATAAAATCGTATTAACGAAAAGAAAAGAAAAGAAAAAAAAGTGAGGTTAGGTTATGTTCGTAACACGCTCAGTAACAATTCGGGTAATAATTTCAATTAACATTCCATGTTAGATAAAACTGAATTGAAGAATAGAAATGAAAGAAAGCTAGATCAGAGTATGTTAGCGATTTTTCCCCGAAATAGTAATTCTCCTGCAACTGACTTCTGACTGTAAATGGAAAAGAAGAAGCACATGCCTAGTTCATACAGTAGGTAAATGTTGGCAAATTTTGTTGAAAGAGCCGGCAGTTAAATAGAGAGCGTCGGCCGTCGGCTGTTTGCACGGCTTAGCTCGTGTTTGAGGTTTCCCTTTTAGTATTTCTGGTTTCCCGATGCTATAAACGTCACGAATCCCGTGTTTGTACAAGAATCAATCACAGGTGGTTTTTTGACAGCCGTGTGTTTGTTACGTAAAACCAGGGGTAAAAGAAATGAAACGTTTCGCAATGAGTTTATTCGTAAAATAAAAGGAGAAAGATTCCATTTGTATTTTCAAATGACACGTATTCTTAAATCTCGGATGGAGATTATTTTATCAATTATTTATTCGACAAGTTTAATCGATACGACGAGACGAATTTGTCGTAGGTTGGTGAAAAGAAATTTTTAAATTTCAAACTAGCGGAATAAGATCCATAGATTACATGAAAATGCTGTCGAATAAATAAAACTACAAAGTTTGACTATTCTTTAATTAATACAATATAGAATTCGACATATAGAACTAAACTTAATATTATTTATTTATTTCCTTTAATCTAACATGTATAAACAATAAATTATAATACCAATAATTGGTAACAATTTTCACTATAACTTGAGAGTTTATATGACTCACATGTAATCATTACAAGATAACAGAAACGTGTTTTAGAGGTTACAAAAATTTTCGATAACGATATAAAATAATCGGAGACAAAGCGTATCAAGATACGACGTATACATTTCCAGAGTGTGACTGAACGTATATAATTTCGAACGTATGTAAACAGTCTGTTTATGACCTCTCTACCATGAATATTGTCTGTCTTTCTCTAAACACAATCTTCTTCTCTTTACATTGTTTTCTTTTCTCATCTCATTTTCGTAGAATTCGATCGAACACAAGCAGTTGTCACGTTCATTCCGTGACACGCCCATGTTACGTGTAAAAATTATTTTTTACCATTGCTGCTGGATAATCCGTTAGCTGGCAAAGTTTATAACCGACCATCTGCCTGACGACCGGAATAAAATAGTCGAATGGCCCTAGGCGCGTTTACCTGTCCGCCATGTTGAATTTTATATTTCGAACGCATCCTAACACGTCCAACACGAAGTCAATACATACATATGTATATCGAAGAGAAGGAAATTCTCGATACATTTATTAACGTTATTTTTTCCTTTCTAGTGTTCTAGTCATTTTTTACACACATAAAAGTAAAAAAGGACGCTTTCCAATTTCTTTTAATATTAAATGTAGAAATCGTGGTTACGAATGCTTTAATATTATGGTCAGTTTCGAACATCACTTTCACATTAAGAATTAAATGTTTAAAACATTAAGAGTGTAGGTTGCGTTAACGCAACATATAGTTGCAACGTTATTCAATCAGGTTAGGTTATCTAATTCTATTTTTTCAACATTATAGGTACGAAAGGGAATTCCAAGGATCAGCTTACATTTTTTCTCAGTAGCATTTCTTCTATACAGATTCTATGGTTTTATGAAATCCAAAGAAATGAAAATATTCGTGACATTAATGATAAACCATTGGCCGTTAGCGAGTTAATCCCTATACGTATTTTTGTAATCGACTGATTATTTTAACCGCAGATTAACCTTAATAATATTTTATCTTACCAAGATATGTTCCATAGCTTTGTTAGCTGTTTCCTGTTTACGATTAAAATTTGCAAATCTTGCTACAATTCCGAATATATATATATATATATATCTCTGAAGGAATCTCTGTAACGCTTGAATAACTTTCCTTGATAATTAATCAGGTCGTTAATGGCGTAATTGTTAGATATTAAATATGTTATGCAAGGAGATGGATGACATCGCTAATTTCATAATTGAATTAAGTATACCAACAACGTTGATATCAGTTGGCTATCAGTTAGTGTAACTTTGAGTCGCTATCTTATCTAGTTTAGGCTGTACGTGCATGTCGAATTGTATGTTTTCATCACGTTCATTCATCTTTTTATATTGTTTCTTGTTTCTATTGGTCTTGCAACACGTAGGGTATTGCAGATGCACGGACACTTTCGCCGTCGGTCGAGTTTTTGCTTCTCAGATGTGTATGCGTACGTGCATGTGTATGCGAGCAAATATCCTGGCCTTGATTTGAAAATCTGGGCCGCGTTGCACCTCGTATCGATGCCGTAATCAGGCAGTGTACAATGACTGCTTGCATACGCTTATCTTTCACCTTTTTCTGCCCATTGGAAGCCAATTTACTTTATCCTATGTGTATGATCGTTGACGAACCACCTGTGTACTATGTACCTCAGATTGTGCACAGCGGCCATGATAAATGAGGATATTTTAAATTAATATGTTTTGTAGGCTGCGGATTTTTATGCAATTTTTATGTAAATTTCTCCTGTGGATTTTTATGCAATTCTTGTGCAAATTTATGCTTTGTATTTCTTCACAATTTATATTTTTGCCAATACAATTAAAGAAACAGAATTTAAACATAAATTTGTCTCATCTTTTATTAGAGGTTATAATGACTATTGTATTTTGTATATTTTATTATATTATACAGGGTGGTTGGTAACTGGTGGTACAAGCGAAAAGGGGGTGATTCTACGCGAAAATAGAAGTCGAAAATATAGAATAAAAATTTTTTTTTTTTTTTTAATTTTTCCATCGAGACAACGATCTACAGTGAGATCCGTCATAACGAGACGCGATAAAGTGCACGCGTACCGAGCCAAAATTCAAAGTCGATTTTCTCGAAAACAAAGCCTCGAACGAAAAATTTTTATTCTATATTTTCGACTTCTTTTTTCGCGTAGAATCACCTCCTTTCCGCTTGTACCACCAGTTACCAACCACCCTGTATATTGTTGTTGTCATTATTACTATTATATACTACATTATTACATATTATTATACTTTTGTATATCATGTGCATTTTGAGTACTTCCAAAGCTTCAAATTTCACAGAAATGTGCAAGAATCCGCAGTTTAGAGGTTGTTCTATGGACTGGAATATCTGCTGATTCAAATGGATATTTAAAGAATAGTGTTTTGTAACGAAGATATATTTGGAATTAATGCCTAATAAAAAATTGAAGTCATCAATGTAGTTGAATCTAATTCTCAGTAAAAGGGATGCTCGGAACATTGAAATATTAAAAATCGGTACAAGATGCGTACACCTTACTCTTTGATGTAAAATAAAAGCGTGCTTGAAAAATGAGAAAGAGCAGCACGAACAGGTGGCAGACCACCAGTGTAATGACTAATTCACGGTCTATGTTTAGATAAGGGCTGGGTGCGCCAAGGTCATCGACTCCTGAAATTACTGGTTTCGCTTCATAATCATAGACTGATACGCGAGAGAAAGTCGTGAGCGATTAAAAAAAAAAAAAAAAAAAAAAAATAATAATACTATTTCTTGGCTAAAAGGTGTTCGCTTGCCACTACGCGATTGTTTAATAGCTATGTTCATTCAAAAACTGGTTTATCAATTATCTGCGAAATAATGAACGGCCTGGCATAGGAAATTGAGAAACCCGAAAACAGGAAACGGGTTAAGGAAAGGAAAGTTCCGTAAGAAATTATAATCGTCATATATGTATATATACTGAAAGCCTTGAATACTTTGCAAACGTCTGTTTTCTCCAACAATGAGAGACCTTGATCTTATATGGATGGAAAGAAACTGAAAAATTTCAACGAGGTGCTGTTAAATGGCTCGATTCAATTTAAATTGCGATTTACTTATGGAAACACGGTAATTAAATTAGTAATTGGAGATCAAACGCGAAACATTATCTGTGTCGTTAATTATACATTAATGACCGCCATGATTGATAACCTATTAGGTTGGCTAACGATTTACTCTGAAATTACATTGAATATTTCTCTGGTCGTAATTTTTGTTCGTGGAAATAATTTCTTGTTTGAAGATAGTCCTCTCGAGGCCTTAATTATCAAAGAAAAATGCTTAAACTTTTGTACGACTCGGATAAGACCGAAGGATAGCTTGATATTTGATTTCAATTATTTTTGTGGACAATTTATACTTTGAGTTTAATGGGAAACCTAATTGGCCAAAGTTGGTTAACATACATCTAATTTATTTATTGGACAAATTTTGAAAATTGTAGCAAGATTGTCATTGCAGAATGGTAGCATAAGCTTTCTTCACATGGAATCACCCAATTGTCGATTGCATCACAGTTATCGGGCCACCCTGTATATAGAAGGCGAAAAATTGTTACAGTAGGAGGTAATAATCGGTCGGTATGTAAGAGGTACTGTTATTGCCTGTAGATTCAGCGAGTGTGTCGTGGAATTTGCATGATTTCCGATTATCGGTTCTCCAGGCTGACGCGAGAAAAAGAAAATGGCGCGACGAAGAGGATGAAACGGGAAACAGTAACTGCACAGGGTTCAGGCTCACGTAGACCGCGACGAAATACACGTTACAGTTGGCAAACAATGTATTACGTAGACGATTTCAGTCAGTGAAACTTCTTTTCCGTGATTCTGTTCTTCATATGAATAATTTCTGTGCCTTCCTGTACATCAATAACAGTTCCAGATTCCTTCCCTTGTAATTTTTATATCGGAATATTTATATCTTCCTTAAATAGCAGTGGCACTACTATAGTCAAATTAGAAGCTAATGAAACGAGAATCACGTAAAATAATTTAAATTACAATTGTATATGAATAGAAAGTTTTGAATCTTTCGAATATTTCTAATAAGATTTTAACTTAATATTTAGGGAACTAGGAAATTATCTTTCGAACTTTCTTTTGTCTTCCACTGTACTTCATTGCAAAAAGTAGAATTTATGAAGTGAGGAATTATGAATTTTTTGTATATTCAGTTGTTAGAACAGAGACGAAATTGGAACTGAGTATTTGAGAAATTACAATCAATTAAAGTTTAAAGAATAGAAGAATTTTGAACTTTCAAAGTCACATCTGGAAGCTTCCGATTAGCAATTATTTCCGGTGCGATCTGGAGGGTCAAAGAAAGTCACTCGTCGCTTTATTACGCGAACGAAGGACCCATGTTTGGTAAAACTGGTCGTAATAAGAGACATGGGATTTTTATGACGCGTTCCATTCGAGGGAACAGGTCAGTATCGTGTTTCACGATTTTTCGTTTCTTTTACGTCTTACATACGTAGCCATTTTGTTTGGAAATAAATCGCCGAAGATTAAAAAAGAAAAAAAAAAAACGAAATATCGTGAAAGTACTTGCGCTCTGTTATTCATCGTTGTCGAACGAAACGTAAAAGTGGAAAGAGAAAATCCTTGAACATGAACGGGAATAAACTATGAGTCTTGCGGTACATCGGGGTACAGTTTAGTCTCAGTTTCATGCGTGACGACCTAACACATATATCAATAATACACGTCGTCTATTTCTGTTGTATCCGTTAAATTATTGGAAACGCAGGAAATATAAAAATACAAAATGTGAAAGGATTTAATAGATGAAGTTAGTTGTAGAAAATTGTCACTCCTGGCTTCGTGAATAATTATCGCCGCATGTATTTATCAGTTTATCTAGAACTCTAAAACCTACTACTTTTTCGAACCTATCTACGAAACAGTTGTTCTTATAATGCCAAAATCACTTCCATTTCCAATTTTAAAACGAAACCCTCGATAATTATTGCATATACAATCGTAGAATGCGAATATTGTGACGTTACAAATTGAAAGCAAATTACAATTGGAAAATTGTTCTTTGTACATAATAACATAAATCGGTTAGTAATACTAATCAGCGAAATTTATCTAATCTAAATATCTGAATATCTAATCTATCGAAACAAACCTTGTATAACCTCAAAAATCTTCTTCCTATATACAGAATTCTTTCGAAAATACGACTCTACGAATCTTAGGTTGGCAACCACGATTTATGTAGAAACGCACGATTAAGTAATACGTTTGTTTCTGAACCGTTTACGTAAGAACGAAGAGAGAGAGAGGGAGAGAGAGAGAGAGAGAGAGAGAGAGAGAGAGAAGGTGCACAATTCACGTGACTCCATGTTTGCGCATGCGTGTAGCAGCATTGTACGAGACATACCGATGTCGAGTGAAAGAGAAAGAAAGAGATAGCGGTTTTAGGCTCGGTTTTCCTCGATTTTGTCAAGGTCGCGGGTATCGGTCGTCACATGAGTGCATTTTGCATGCGACACAAAGCAGACGTGTAGGATGCACCGTTATTCGCCCTGAGACGCTGATGCAGCGATAGCTATACATATAAATGCACAAGTCGATCTCTCTGCCTCCATACAGATCGTTTGCCATCCTCTCGAGCGATGTTTGTAACTGGCCATGTTTCTTCGAGTAGATAACACGTGTACAATTATACATTGTAGGTCGCCTGCATATGTTTATACACATGAAACCTAAATACAGAGACATATATGTATTCTAAATATTGCAATGAATATTTTAGATGTATTTTCCTGTATTGCGTGCAACTCATATATTTTTCTATACTTAAATCTTCGTTTTGTTATGAGTTGCGTGGAGAATAAAAGAAGAACAGGGAATACCAAATTTAGTGATTTTATAGTATATAGGATATTTTGGAGTTATAGGAACATTATATCTTAATCATGTTCCTTTGAGAAGGTATAACGTGTACAGTTATGTATTATAGATCATGTACGAAGAATAAGAGGTAAATAAATATTATAAACAATATAACAAATAGTATTCAAGGTTGAAGAGGTTAAAGAAGCTAAAGCGAGGAAATCAAAGAGACTAGAGATCAGTTCCTGATGAGCAGTTTGAAGAACCTAGAACTAGCAAAGATCGTGGCTCTTACAAAGTCACGAACTCGACATTGGTCGAGGGGGATAGAGAAACATCTATAAAACTAGATAGAGGAGCGGATCAACCGATGATCCATAGATAGACGCATCGATCATCGATCCTTATCCAAGCATATCGCATTTTTATTATGTGTATCGGTGATTCTAGGGCCGATGATCGTTGCAGAGGATCTTGGATACGCGATTCTCTCGTCCTTGATTGAAAATCCATGTAAGAAATGTAGAAAAATTGAGCCGGTTAATGGAACACGTTCCAGGGAGCTTCGAGTTGGATAGAGTTGCTTGTTGGTCGGTATTGGACGTGGTTCGATAGAGAAATAATATCACGTACAATAGTCTGAGGCGTTGGAAAAAGTTTGACGCGTCTAGGGAGGAATGCGGATGAGCCTAGGGAAAATTTTTATAACTCCGCATTAGAATAAATAGAACTTCAATTTGGAAAGATAAAAATTGTAATATGAAGTAAAAAGGTTCGTTAAAAAGCGATTTCGTATTTTCTTTTGAATTTTAAAGAAGATTATTCCCCCTTTCCAATATTGTATTACTAAATTCCTCAGGATCTCTGCCATAGTTAAAATGCTACCGCAGCTAGCTTCTCATTGGCGTGGTAAAAATCAGATTATTGATAAGTAAATAATAAATCAAGAATTAATTAGTAAAGATCTTTGCCAGTAATTATCCTTGCACTGTAAGAATATCAAAGACAGCTAGCAAGGAGTAAATTCTAGTGGATATTTTTGTGAAAAAAAAAAACCAATAAAGTGTAGATTTCCTTCTCGAGATCTGTATAATTGTATATATGCCTATATATTCTAGCAATGTCGCGTTGACCAATTAAATAATAAATGTATTTATTTGACTCCAAAATATAGATTCTAGGGAGTTTAGATATACATGAATATAGAGAATCTTGGAAAGAGGGAATCATTCTCAAAATTGAAAACAAAATTCCGACACTTCCAATCACACAAAAAGACTATTACTCTAAGGGGAAATTTAGAGAACTAGGAATATCTACATTAATACGCACACACAGAACGATTTAATATTGAAGAATTGAAAATTTATTATTGAAGATATCGAAAGTATCAGAGAAGCGGAAACAAACAACTCAGGCTAAATATTGTCAATAAAGGAAGAGGTAGAAATTAGGTGAACCGAAACGCAATAGTGAGAAGGAAGCCGGGTTGAAAATAGTTGGAGATTGTGTAACTGTAAAACGCAAGCCGCAAGAGTTCAGCTTTTTTTTTTTGGTCAGATCGTCTTGACGGAGTCTAGTCGCCTAGAAAGGATACGCTGTAGACTGGTTCAATACTTTCCACGTTAGGATTACATTTCTTAGCTATAGGCATACCAAAGTTCGTTTTAACAGTCCTCTTCTTTCCTATCCTTCTACATAACCTCACAAAAAGACTATCCTTCGATCCTTCGACCACTTAATCTCTTTTCTTCTGTTGTAGTGATTTTATATCTGGAATAAGTATGTATTTGTTATATAAGACACATATGAGGTAATGTCGTTGGAAATATTTATTATCTTGCCAATGTCTTTTTTTGTCTTAAATTCCATTTATAAAACTATGTCGAGATTATGAATCTTTGTGAACATAACCTATTTCGTGAACATAACCTAACCAAAGTACAATTTATAAGTATTTTACTAGACTGCGCATGTTTCTGAACATAATCTAGGCCATATAAATTCTATAAATATTACAAGTATTTTACTTCAAATATTCTATATACTTTCTCATTTGTGTATCTTTGAGTTCTTCTCGAAGATAAATTATCGATATCAAATTGAAGAGACTTTTAATTTCATTTTCTCACATGCCCATTAAAGATACTTCAATTAAAACTAGCGATAGTTTATCACTGAATGGAAAGTTTGTAACAACGTTGAGCTCCTCTATTGTCCAATACCATATCGTCGTTATCTTTGTGAAATAAAAATCACACCGCTATTCATTTCACGTCGAACGTCTCGAGATAAACGATAACGTTACACGTTATATGCACTTGTGTCCCCTATTGTTTTGTCAGTGTTGTGTCAAGCCTCTTCTCTAATCGTCTATAATTACATACTAGGTAGCGTTTTATTTTACAAATTTGTAATCGCTCGGATAAGCATCAAACGAGCATGGACTATTCTTAAAACGGAACTCTCGACAAGTGTAATTTCCTTCACTGGAGAATAAAACGAGAGACTAGTCTGAGAATTTACATACCGTGTACTCGTATAGTTGTACAACGTTGTTACGTGTATACCAGGTGGTCGATTTGTGGCGCTTTTTTCATCAATTTTCAAACTCGATTTTCTCTTAAACTAAGACTTAAACGAGCAATTTATTTATTCCATATTTTGTTCTTATTTTGCTGATAGGGGATCGCCTCGTGCCCGCTTGTACGTGTTATTCGGTCACACCCTGTATAATCAGTAAATATAGCTACTATACAGGGTGGTTGGTAACTGGTGGTACAAGTGGAAAGGGGGTGATTCTACGCGAAAAAAGAAGTCGAAAATATAGAATAAAAATTTTTTGTTCGAGGCTTTGTTTTCGAGAAAATCGACTTTGAATTTTCGCTCGGTACGCGTGCACTATATCACGTCTCGTTATAACGGATCTCACTGTAAATCGTTGTCTCGATGGAAAAATTAAAAAAAAAAAAAAAAATTTTTATTTTCAACAATCTACAGTGAGATCCGTTATAACGAGACGCGATAAAGTGCACGCGTACCGAGCGAAAATTCAAAATCGATTTTCTCGAAAACAAAGCCTCAAGCGAAAAATTTTTATTCTATATTTTCGACTTCTTTTTTCGCGTAGAATCACCCCCTTTCCGCTTGTACCACCAGTTACCAACCACCTTGTATAACTGATAATGTATATAATTAATATATATGTATATGCACAACACTACAGTGTTTGTCTTCAATTTATTTCAATTGTACGAGTTGCTGCAGCCACATTGAAACTCTCACAGCGAGGATTACAATGTATCTCTGATTACTATTCACGACGTCGGTTATCATGCATTTTTTCTCCGAGTTGCCCCTTCTCATTCGGTGAAACGAGCAAATACAATAAAGATGAAACTATTACCAGCCGCGAGTAGATTTATTGCTCGAGATTGCATCTGCCTGTGCGACGTTTGAACAGTAATTAAGCGGTTTTTTAAGGTCGTCACTAGCGAAAATGATTGATAAGAATGTTAGATAGAGGAAATTATAGTGCTTTGTCTTCTCAACTTTTGCAATCCACTCGCGTGTTGCCATTAACATGGTGTATTAATATAGAAATGTTTTGTAAAAGTCGCATTATGCAACAGTGTCTTAAAAAGAAGATATACAATTATTTAAAATAAGATTTAAAGGCTTACAGGCTGACTAAGTTTTCTCATGGTAAGGTTTACACAAAGATCACGCTAGAAAGCTATAGTAAGTTTATTTTTCTTGACTTCCTGACTTTTATGTCACTTGGCGGCTAAGAAAGTAGTTTATCATAAGATAAATTATTTATAGAAATATGTCTTATACGTAAACGGCTCATTAGAAAATAATTGTTGCACAATTTTTAAGTCAAAATGTTAGAACGTAACCAATTATGGACCTTTCTTTGACAAGCAACCAGGGTTTTGATTATAGAGGGTTAAAAAGTAATAAAAAGCTTGGTACACCACACGCATAGTTGGTTTCTTTTGAAGTTAGCAATGATATTCCAAGCCTGGATGCATGAGATCATAGATACATGATGATTCTGAGATATGAACTCTTATGAATTCTAATATTGCTTCATCAAATTTAATTGTCTTCTGCAGTAATGTTTGGAGAAATTTAAATACTTGGGAAATTACTGATTAGGGATCATAATCCTCTAGCCTGAGGTCATATCGCTTCCTGTGGAGGCTTCTTCTTGCTCTGGAAACTGTGGGAAAGAGCATTCCTGAGAAACGTCTCCTACAAAGAATTAAGTATTCACCTTTAAGCTTACTTTTCTCCAATATACTTTCCTAGAAACTCCTAGAAACATGAAACAGAGTTCAATAATAATATCAAATAGTTATTCCAAATAAAATAGCAAGCAAATTTATTTGAAGATAAAATTGCTTGCAAATCAATCCTAGAATCTTTGAAAATAAATTATTTCACTATAATTCTTATCCTATGAAAATGTTCAATTACAATGAAAAATTTATGAATCGAAGTACAATAAAAGTCATTTACTTTTGTAATTGCAATATTTTCCTGTAATCTGAGAAGTTCGTTTTATTTTGATAATATCCAATCCTGGTACGTAATTATAAAAAAGATCATTACGACCAATTTGAGAACAATTTTTGAGTGATATGAGTGTGGTTTTATCTCCTGGGCAGAATTTCTCTTCCACGCTTTGGACCCAGGGTCCATCGTCAGTTCCGCTGAAAGAGAAGTGTCCGAATTTAAATCAGAGAGGCGTTCATTAAAATTCAGAGGAGATCAGGCCGGATGGCCGTCTCGTTAACTCGTTTCTCTCCTCCATCTTTCTTTCTTTTCTTTCCTTTTCTTTTTTCTTTTTTTCTGAATCGTGAATAATATTCTTTTCTGCTCCCCTGCAGTGACCTTAAATTCTCGTTGCATATTTTCTCGATTCATTGGGTGTAGGGAAATCGAATGTGAATCCTGCAGCTTCGTAATTGGGACGAGTTTCTCCCCGGGCGAACCGGAAGTTGCTGCGTCATTGGATTCAGATGTTCTGTTCGACTTAACCTATACGAACGATCTCTTTCTTCAACGATCATTTTCTTTTACGTAGTGCGAATATTGTAACATAAGCAGAAGTGAACATAACCTTAAAATTCTCATTCTAATCTCCATTTAGGTTAAGGTATGTTGAGAAAAATATGAATTTTCATAAGTATCGTAATTGTAGAAATTCAACGAAATTCTTCAAAGTTATGGTGGCAATGAGATGTATAGTTTTATTAATAGTTTTATTAAGATTAGGTAGGAACTTTTTTCTTAAAGTAAAAAATATAAAAGTTGCATTATAGATGGAACTTTTAAATTTCCCGCCAATCTTTGTCTGCTTAACCTTATTGTTAGTCACCATAGCGCCGAAGTTATTGAAGTGTGTAAGTTGGTCGAAGATTTCTAATATTCCAAACTTTTGCATGGATTTCGACCTAGAAACACGGCGAAATGGAAATACAGTTTTATGATACTGTGGTTAAAAAATCAAAGAATATGGTCACTAGAAGACCAAAAAATGTTGCCTCTAGAAAATGGAAAAAAAATTGTTGAAAGAGATACAGAATGTCGAGTTGTGCATAGAATTAAAAAGAACGAAGTCTGATATTTTTCAACGCCGTGAAACAAAT
This sequence comes from Bombus flavifrons, assembly GCF_040668555.2. Taxonomy (NCBI): domain Eukaryota; kingdom Metazoa; phylum Arthropoda; class Insecta; order Hymenoptera; family Apidae; genus Bombus; species Bombus flavifrons. The sequence goes on along the minus strand of NC_138457.1, from coordinate 7,717,283 downwards.
TACTAAGATACGATAGTGATTAAAAATCTTCGCACAAAAAAGCTTAATTACACGCTTATCAGTAAAACGGTATACTGAATTTTATTCATCCGGCGAGTGATACGCAATAAAATTAATTCGCAATCAGAGAAAGAAAATCTCGTCTGAAACAGCTTTCGTTGCGCCAATTTGCATCGCTTCTACAGCCTGTCTCATTCAGCTAATCGATCCTTAATAGTATAGCGACGCTGCGCATGGCCGGGGAAAAAGCGGCAAAAGCTGGTTTGTCCCGAGCAACCCTATACACTAGCTTTCGTGTTATCGCTTTCTCGAGAAAAAACAGGTGGAAAAAAAAGAAGCTGCGCGGCTGCGTATAAACACAACAGGGATGGCCTCTGCGACGTTGGTTGGTCTTGTTAAGAGCAGCTTTTAGCTTGTTCAATCGAGCTGAAACTTGGTATCGTTTCATAGAAACCAGGCGAAATTGAGAGACGTTTTATACAAGTTTCTTGTGCCAACCATGAAATATTGATATTGCGTGGAAAAGGAAATACTAGTTGTATAACGTGTGGGTAGATGTTTGTTGGATCTTTGATATTATTTTTCAATTAGGATGTTTTACTAGTACTAATTTACGAAGAAGAAGATCGCGTTACTTGTTAATATAAATTTAGCGTTACAGTTATCGCAAGAAGATAACGTAAATGGTAGGAAACTGCAAGGTAAACTTCAAAAATAGTATCTGCAATATTATTAGGTATATTTCTCCGCTGCTCCATCTATGCAGTCGATCAATGAATGTGACTTCTGAGTGGCTTAATTATCCATCACGTAATTTCCAAACGGAGAGCCCTAAATTTTTTTTTTAACAGACAGATAAAATCAATATATAATGTATAATGGAATCGTCGAATGATGGAATCATCACAATATTTCTCATATGAAATTTCATTTATTTAAATACAGATTAAAATTAATCGACAGATTCTTTAAATATTTATGGACCGCGTACCTTTTTCACTGGCAAGTCGCGTAACTTTTTCAACGCAAGTAACTGCACAAAGTTACCTTCTTTTTCTGCCTTTCTTTTTGTACCTCGAACCATGGAAACCGTTTCTCGAATGCCACGAATGCTTCGGCACGACAAGGCACCTCGCCATTACCACTTTCGTTCGCTCTTTCCACTTGTATAAAATCGTCATTATCGCAATGGAACTATCTCGTTACATCGGTATATTTGAGGTTCTTCTACCGTCGTCGATACATGAGGAATCTACGCGGTTTCGATAATTTTCAATATCGTTCTTTTGTGTTTTTATGTCTCTGAGTGCAGCTTCTCCCACATCGTGTATTTTTACTAATTCCATTGCACTTACAACACCTTGGACGTTTTTAATGATATTTTGTTTTCATAGTTAGAACATTGGTTCTGTCATATATATATATACATATGCATATAGCTATAAAAATGTCTAAACATTGAGATACACGTAGATATGTACCGATAGTACTGTGGATATTAAGTTTCACTTTTTTATTTTGTTTTGAGTTTCGTACTAGATGCTTCTAATAGGAATTCAGTCAGCCGAATAAAGGAAAGAAAACACGGCGTACGAACACCGATACAATATTTATCTACGTTTTCGAAGCGGACAGAGTCGTTCGTTACTGGAAGATATTATGTTCGAATAACAAAGCGCTCGGATGTCAGCACTAACCTTACCAGAGCCGGTCAAATGACCGGCTTCAAAATTTCATCTAGAATTCTACATTTATCGTTATTTCTTTTAACTTGAACTTCCTTTAACTTTAAATAAATTAATTAATAAAACTAATTTCATTTAAATTCTTACATTATGCGATTAATTAATTTCTCAATTTCTCAATTTCCCTTAAATATAAGAATTTACACGAGGTTAGGTGAACAAAAGAAATAACAATGAGAATTTTCAAGTATTCGGACAATGGACGTAGCTGCCCCGTATCTAGCGAATCTATCGTAAAGTCTCGTTTCCACGAAGACCAAACATTCTGAAACGTCCTCTCGCTGCCATCTTCGATACAAAACCTCCGGTTCCCCGTTTCCATTTGCATCCAGATTACTTTTTAGGCCTCGCTGTCCCCTGTTCGACCCACCTGGCCAACAATTACGGTTTTCTCCGAAATTTTCGACCGGTAGCGTAGTATTGGTGGCGCGAGGGGACGCGGCCGCTCACGTTTATCGAAAGTAACCACGTCGAGAGCGGCGATCAACGTTCCCCGGCGGGGACTTTCGGATGATCGCCGACTGAGGGCCGATCCGCAAGAAGCGGTCCGGCGAGATCACGCGTGGATCGGTTCTCGCCGTGGAAAAACTGGTCCCCTCGGTGGACACGTCGTTTCTTCTCGTGCAGCGGTCATACTTTCGTTGTTGCTGGGTCGACTTGAAATTTAGCCTCCCGTCGGAATGTTGAGTGTGGCTCTGGCCAACCACTTTTTACGTTTTATCAGCGAATACTCGTAGAAAGGCTGTGGCTAATTTGTTAGTACGTTCGGTGTCACGCGAATTTCTATGTATTTCGTGCTGGTAGTCGCGGTAGAGTCTTGGCAAAATATTATGCCGCGTTTACATGGACAAATTCTTTAATCGTGTTATTCGCACTGTTATTTCACTGGGCTGAAAAAAATGTAACAAAGAAGAAATTTTGGTATCGTTTGATGAATTTCGGGACAAAGACCGAGCTTCGTTCTGGAAACTTTCAACGTGGCAGTACGATACAAAATTCCACCGCCAACATACTAATTGTAATTAAATTTGTAATTGCAATTTGTAAAATTAATATTGTAATTAAAAAATTTCGCTAACGAGGCTTCAAAGATCTTTAGAACATAATCACCGTTCGTAGAAATAAAATTTGTAATATTATCAAGTTTATTAATTCTAGAGTTTCATATCATTACTTAAATATTATAGTTCATAATTTGAAATTGAAATTTTAGGTAGGAAAATGAGAACTTTTTTTAATGGATTTAATAGAACTGTGCAGCATGTTGAGTTAAAAATGTTCTACAACGTACGAATGCAATCGTTAATTGGCTTTTTTCAAGTACGTACTTATGGAGAAATAAGTTCTGGGAAACCAAGCGTCATTCGTCAGTTTCACGTTACTTTCTCCCTCCAGCGCGCGCAGGAAAGTAAAAATGGAGAGCGACGTCGCCTTTCCTTCCCTCGGGGAACCGACTTTCCGCAGGGTGGCCTTAATGGCGGCTAATAGGCATGACTTTCTTAAACCGGGCAGCAGCCGGTCAAAAATTATGTCCTGCCATCTACCATCCAACACACCACTTCGTCTTCGGTCCAGAGAAACATTGTTGCATCGCTTTCCAACATTTTTCATCGCGTCAGTCGCCGAATCAATCCTTCTCGCGGTCATTATGGCCAACTGTCTGTTGGTATTCCAAAGTATATCCCTCCTTGAACTTCTGACTCGCCTTTCCAATATACAACACTTTCTGAAATTAGAAATTTCTTCTAATATGTAGCGTTCTTTAGTTTTTGTCCGTGTGTATTGGTTATTTAAATTACACCTTTCGGACAACCTAATTAGATTACTTTTCAAATCCTATCGCAGATGAAAATGCTATAGAAAAGTTTGCTAGCATTGGTTCCTAACCTCTGTTACCGAGAATGGTCTTATGGTTAGGTTAGAAACCTCTTAAGGTTAGGTTAGAAACCTCTTAATGTTAGGTTAGAAACCTCTTGAAGTTAGGTTTGAAACCTCTCAAGGTTAGGTTAGAAACCTCTTAAGGTTAGGTTAGAGTTTCTTCTAATATAATTCTTCTAATTTCTGTCGAGATACACAGACCGCTTCAATTTTTCACGTTCCAAACATTGTTCGTAGTTTCTATAAGCACAGATGAGAAAATTTTGTTGCGTAAAAATTCCTCAAAAGCTTTCTTTATCTTATTATAACGGTCTGTTGAAAATAGGCCTTAACGTGGACTTGAAACAGATTGCTTTTCACATCTTATTATTTTCTTGGAAGTGTTCCAGAGAATTTTGGTACTGTTGGTTCGTGAACCGTGTTATTGAGAATAGGCTAAAGGATTTTTAAAGGTTGGAGTATTCGAAATAACTTTGGGAAGATCTGGAATCTTGAAAGGAATTTTTCAAGAGTTATTTTCAAGAAATTTAATGTATAAATAGGCGATGTAACGTGTGCACTTGACGAGTTTCATTCTGGCTTTAACTGGAAATTCGAAAGAGCGATTAAATCATGGAGAATTGTTGGGGTATCGTTAAAACGTTGAGAAGAAACGCAGGAGGAAAATTTATCAGACGAGAACCTATAAATCTATAGTTGTACCCTCCGAGCTCAATAAATTTACAACTCTCGACTAACCCTAAAACGATTTCAATAACTAATCTCAGCAAAGCTAATAAAAGTCACGAAAGCAAGAGTAACAGATCTATAAACCTATTCTGCGATTAACTGCAGAGTCTAAGGTACAAACAGCGTAATAAAAAGTGCGAGTAATAATAGAATTGCTTCAGCTACCAGCGTCAACGATCATATTTTTATGATTGGAAAGCACGATGCAAGCAAAAGTGTCGTTGTCACGCTTGCGAACAATTTCTGGTAGGTTGTGCGGCATTAATTTATGTCCAGACTAATCACTGGCTTGCCGGTATAGGCTGGTGTGTCGAGGTCAGGGTCACGTTTATCGTACAAGGGGAAAGCGGGGAAAAAGAAACTGTTTGATCGCCATATTCAGTCGAGGAGAAACTTCTCTTCGGTCAGAAGAAAAGCTGTTTGGGTTAGGTGAATCGTAGGGTGAAAAAAGTTGAAAGAAAGTTAGCCTCTGTCTGCGAGGTAGGTAGAAGCTGTAAGCTCTAACGAGACTCGACTTATCTTCAATTTTCACCAGCTGCAAACCAGACAGAGACACGTCCAGTTATACCAGTTACAGTTAGATGAGATGAAGTTTAACGCGCCTGTATTTTACCAAACACTATTTAAATGTCCTAATAAAATTTCTCTATGTGGGGAAGATTATGAACCGGTCGTTCTGAACATTGCTGGTTTAGGTTCATCACGTATTAAGAATCACAGCTTGATGCAGATACTGAAAGAATCACAGATTTTTCATAGGCAAGTCCGTAGGTGGAAAAATGAAGAAACGTTGCTTTTTCATCGTACCAATGTCTTACGTGCTAATGTACATCCCAACATTGCCTCTGTATAGAACAATGTAGGCACGATAGACATGGTGGAACATGTGGACACTAAACGTCCGCAATGGGTCTTGCATCGATCACAAACTATTGCAACATGTTGAGAAAACTGATCGTGCAAAAAAGTCTATGATCTGCATCTGACATGCTAATCACTTGGAACGTTGTTCCTATAAATAGATACTGTTGCTCGTGAATTGCTGCATAAGAGGGAGCCTAACGTTATATCATTCTATGCGCAAACATTAAGGTTTTATATAAGGTGTTAATATTCAATTGATTTTATCACGATCATGAGAAATCTTAGGTGTTGTTTGTCTCGACAAGATAATGTATATATAGGGAGCAGTGGATCAAGGTGAAGACTGGTATCAAGGCGAATTCTCAAGTGTGGATGAGGCTACGTACGCCTTCACGGCCTCTGATAAGGCAATTATTTTCGTTCGACGACTGGTGACACACTTTTGCCAGCCGATCATCCTGAAATCTCGCTCTTTTTCCACGCTGACTTTCGTGAAACTTTCTCGAGGAGATCCGATGCATTTTTATGAGCCGTGCCGCTGCTCAGGATTCAATGATCGTCGCCGAGTGAGTCTGAAGTTCCTGATATGGCCAGCAGGAGTAAGGTACCCGGTTTTCTTGCGAGCCATTTTTTTTAACGACGACATCCGTCATGAATAATTGGTCCATCCTTCACCTGTCTTCTCTCCAGTCGATTTCTACTCCCATAAGATATATTATCCCATAATTTCACGCCTTTGTTAGGATAAAGGTACATATTGCTACAACTTTACCATTTCAACCAATTTACCGATTAGCTAATTAGGTAGCGTTATTGGTTATTAAGGTGTAGAAAACTAGCAATAGTTCAGTGACTGCTACACTGTGTCACTGTTACATTGGTAGTAAGTTAAAGTGTCAGTTCATATTGCAGTACATGTGCTTCCTGGCTTTTAATTCCCTTAGAAACTGAATTACATTGCGAAATGGGTTGATCACTGGCCTTAATTAGGGACGTGCTTATGTGTATGTATAAAGACTTGTTTTTCTTCTTCTTCAAAGACTTGTAATTCTAGTTTTTAAGTATATTATATACAACATAGTCACCAATGATATTGGTGCAATTGTGTAAGATGGTCCAGGGGATCAACAGCTATCCGAAAACGAAGATTTCGATTAGAAATATATTTTTTCGTATTATACGCATTCTGTGAAATCTGTCGCTTTCAAATTTATTTCAAATTTCTAGCAACAAAAGTAATAATATTAATTAAATTGTACAAGTCAGGCCGTAGAACCGATAGCCAAGAAAATACAAGGATTTCTATTAAAAATACCTAAACTGAAGAGTGTGGTAACCTAACCTACACTGTGTAGTAACCTAACCTACACTGTGTGGTAACCTAACCTACACTGTGTGGTAACCTAACCTACACTGTGTAGTAACCGGCTGTTGGAGATAAACAGCTACGATTAAATCACGTGTACGTTGTTATCCCTCGACAGATCGATTTGTATCCAGGCTGATCTTAATGGCTGAGCAACGTCGCCCGTTAATGAGTCCTGGCTAACCAACGAAAATTTTGATTAATCGAACGACAAAGGATGACGGATGCGTACGCGAAAATTCTACACGACCCCTCTCTGTTGCAGCGTTGTTTTTAACGTCGATCGATAATTCAACACGAGTTGTTCAAAAGGATGGAGCGAAGATGCGCGCGCATGCGATACCACGCGCGAGACACAAAACGTACATCGAAACCACTTTGTTGAATATTCCAGCCGGTTGGTTGTTACTCTTCAACGAGCATCGAGGAGGAGCCCTCTTTCCTCACGCGATTTTGCGTGCTTCAGAAATCCTGTCCTCGATGATCTGAAGGCTGGTTATTACACATATCAGATTACCAAACTGATCGAAATTCCGCTTTTCGTATAAATTTCGTAACTTTATTATCTGGCTACGCGATAAACGTTCAACTTTTTAAAGAAACAGCTGATTTACTGTCGTAAGTTTACTTTTAAGCAAACGACATTGATAGCATTCTGAAATGAATGTTTAAAATACAAATAGAAGATTGGAAATCTCGTACAACTATACAGTAAACGAATTTCTTAATCTTACAGCGTTTCTCTATTTTTCTATTTGTACAGTTAAGCGACGTTTTGTCGCATTCTTTTTCTTTTCGAAAGTTATCCGTAGGTTGTTAAATTTAGCTGCTGTACGAGTACCTCTTACACCGAGTGTATATTACGTAGATGTTAGAAGATCCGTTTAGTGTTCGATGAAAAGTAACTAGCGTAGGGAGAAAGTAACTAGGATCTAGTGAGTATCGCAGTATCTCACGCAACGTAGTCACGTTTCACATGTTCTAAGGAAACATCCGATTAGTTTGACCCGGTTCCAAGAGATCCACGGCCTTCTCGGCTTACTTACCTTTGCTCCCCGTGCTAGAATCGATACCATCGTCCTATAAGCGCGATGAAACGCTGGTGGAAAGGTCCTTGAATGTGAACAACCTGGGATGTCGGATGACAACGACCTTGCTACTCTGACATATCCTCGTGACATCCTTTTCGCGGTGCTCGTTTTCCCGCCGCCAGTTTCGATCTGACCTTAAAACACGCGTTACATGGAAACACGGCTTTAATTAAGCTAGTCTGTGTGCGTCTCGAGACTTTTTTTTTCTTATGTTGGAGATATCGACATTCCAGGATGGACGATCTAAATACAGTCAAAAACGTTTCACCACGCGTTATAGGTGACCCTGTTCGACATATTAAGCCCCGTTTTCAAATATGGCCACTGGTTCTCACGTACTTATCTCTTTGTCAATCGTAAGTGGCAGCCCTGAGACGCTGGATAGATGCTGGCTAAGCGATTTCTAATTGCACGACTGCCGCTGCATAATACATGGTTTAGAAAATGGTAGATGGTTATCTCGAGAGTTGGCTTAAGGCGAATCCATATTTAAGAGTGCTTAGTTTCGTTAGAACAATTTTAGGCATTAGGTTAGGTCTAGGTTTAACCCCTTGAGCAGATGCTGTGGTTTGAAAGGCCATACTTTGGTATTCTTTTCTAAGATAACCACACAACTTTTTTTATTGCATACGTGTTTATTAATGTTTGCAAAATATTCACGATTTTTTTCGAACGATAACGATCAAAATTACTCGAGTTATACGTCATTGTGCGGAGCCCCGTTAAAAAAATGTGTCCTATAGGCTGACACTTCCTCTGCAAAAATTGTGGACATTCTCTAGACAATAATAAACATAGGTGCAAAAAATTGACACAGGAAGATCTTATGGTTCCTTTGGACAAATTTGCAAAACGTACGCGAATACGCGAAAGAAGAGATTCCGTGTACTTCGGGATGATCGTAAATTCGAAACAAAATCTGAGGTTTAAGGGCTAAGTTTTGCAATTTTCTTGGAATAAAGCTTAAGTTTATTAGCATAGGGACGATTCAAGGCTACAGAGCGCTTGCGAGGCTAAGTAATAGCCATGTAGAGTCACAGGTGAGTAGCCTGGAATCTCCGATGGCAACGACCTTGCCAGTCCGCGACGTGTCCTCGCGTTATCCTCTCTCGCCGCGGCATCCTGTTTACATCCCGGTTCACCTGACGGTAAATCGACTTCTCTTTTTCTCTTGCTCGTTCCACGGGGATTATTAATGCACGCGTGTCGAGTTCGTTCCGCTTGTTGCACGCAAGCGCGTCCCGCGCGCTTCCCCCACTCCTCTTCCCACCCATCCCCACTCCTCGCTCCACTACAGATTTACTAGTCTAGTGGAAAACATTCGGTGCTCTATTTGCTGCGTTGAAAAAGAAGAACGATTTCTGCATGGAATGCTGTACTTTTTAGTGCTTCCAGCGATGAGTAATCGTCGAACACGTAATTATTATGGTGTTGGAGATAACACGTAAGTTTTATACGATCCTCGCTAGTGTTAATGGTACTATAATCGTTTCCTAAAATGAGAATTCCCCAAGAGAAATTTAATTAATCTATCTCTGTAGAGTTTTTTGGCATGTTCCTCGGTTTCGAAAGGTAGTTTTGGATTTGAGCGAATGGTGAAAGGTGGAAAAGTCGATTCTTCAAAAGTCAAGATTTCGTCAATTTTTTATTGTGGTAAAAGACCGAAATGACATTAAAGTGATTAAAATGAAAGACATATGAAAATAATACGTAATTTAGAAGAGCAATAAACTTTTATCTATCTAGTGGAATTCTCTCCCGCTATCTAGGGAATTCTAGAAAGGATAATAGCGACACGAAGCAGTCAAACAGGGAATTGTGAAAATTGAAAGATCTCAGAGTCTATAAAATTCCTGTGAATAATTATCTATAAATCACTGATTGCAACTAGTAGTTGTACGAACCGAAGAGAATCGTAGAAAAGGCGAAGATGTTAGGGAGTGAGGCTAGCGGTCCAGTGGGAGCAATTGGTTACATAAAGAAGCCCGGTCCCGTTCCACGGAGCTGAGAAGAGAAATTGAATCGTAAGGTCGTTCCGTGACGCGTTCAGCTCGTAGCTAACGCTCCGCGGACACGTAACACGTCGCGCGTAGAATAATGTAAGACGTAACGATCGTCCGTAGGCTCGTACGGTAACACACCGCGCACAGGATGAAACACGATCCTGTCAGGTGAGCAGTGCGCCCCGTACACGTTCCCTGGCGTGACCTTATACACTTCGCGGAGCGATCTTCTCTTCCGCGAAGAAAGCTCCGAGATCCCGTACACGTGGCCATCTCTACCGGGTGTCTTCAACCGTTCGGAACACCTCAATCATCTCAAATCCCGTGCACAGGCAAAGTCACGTTATTAGTGAAATTTTACAAATTACAAGTTACGAGTTGCCAATACCAATGCATCGTTTTATGTAACAGAAACAAATCTGGCATCTACGATAGAGCTTCATTTATTCCGAGTGATTTTAAGCTTTTAATTTCACTGAATTTACGTATACGAATGTGAAATTTGCTTGTGTCTATGTTATGTAAGTGAGTGGGTATAATTAGGATAAGAAGTTGATGATCTGAAGATCAAGAAATTAATATCAACGATGGACATATCCTAATCCTTATTGTTAGAAGCAGGTCTATATCTAAGCCTGTACTTAAGTAACAATGAACACATCATATTGAGATTCTCCGTACTGAGTTTCCGTATTGAGTTTCTCATGAAGCTCTAAATTGCAATTGTCTAGGGTCCCTGTTGAGAATTGTGGATCTTTGAAGCGGAAATAATGTTATAGGAATACTAAATTTACACTGAGGATTCATATTAAAATAGTAATATATTTATTTCATGGACGATTCCTTGCATATTCATCGATACACATTTGCACGCGTCTCAACACTTTCTTCCATACCCGACTCTTAACCGACTGACTAGTTTACCCTCGTCTGTTTTCGAGACGCCGCGCACACACATACCTCCACACACCGACACTCGCATACAAGTATCTCTACTACGCATTTAACCCAATCCAGCACAGAAAATTATACATATCTCAACAGTCCCAAAACTAATCGTCTAAAGAAACAAATGAATTTATTTATCAGAAGGAGGTAGCACAAATAATAGCAAATTCCAAGGTGAGTTGAAGAAAAATGAACATTTCCCTCTGCATTTCAACGTATAAAATTCATCACCTGGCGTCAATATCTCATATCCCATATCATGCATAGAACTAAAAAGTTACCAAATTAGGTTATTCACCCTTGATAAGAGTTCTAAAAATTGACTGAATTCCTAAGTCATCGCTGACGATTAACGTAATTATTGCTCGATCTGTATCGATTGCCCCAGTTGAATCCTCCTCAGGGGAGTTCAACGTCGCCGTGACGGTCAATTACGTTGACCAGAGTGGTTCCGCGGATCGTTAAAGTCTTCCTCGAATTCCCCGGCCGAACGATCGCATGAATGACCGCTCCTGCTCGATTCAGCAGAGCCTAGGCCGCAATTAACTCGCCAGAGAAGAAAGAATCGATACACTGGTCTTTCCTTATACCGTGGCCGAGAATGCTAGACCGAGCAGGAAGATCAATCACGTCTTGAACAGTTCCCTTTTTTTTCTCCTCTGACACTGTTCAAAGTCCGCTGTATCTGTCCGCCAGTGGATGTTATTTAAAAAAAGAAACGTTTATTTAAACTCTCGTTTGTGTAAGATGGTAAATGTTCTCTCTTTTTCAAGTTGAACACGCAGAAAAATGTAGGTTGAAGGATTAGAACGAGGATAGGCGTGATTCTGACGAGACACCTTGACAATGATCACGCGTGTCAGCGTCATCGTTATTTCTTCCGAAGAAAATCTGGCATGTCCAGGTGGCAAAAAATAGTCACACGTGCTCATTGGGTGACGAGGGACATTCTCCTTCCTTCGCGTAATCCTCTTTGGTCTCGCTGAGCGTGACACGAATGGATATGAGATCACTTCCTACTGTGAAGTGAATTCATGCGTGCCTCCACTCACTTTTGAAGGATTTTTTCAATCTGTTCTCAAATACAGAATTTATTAGGGCTTCTCCTTTGCTCTGATATGGAGTGTAGAAATATTCCTTTTAATCAATGTATTTGAGCTATAGCTTTGAGCTAATTTGTTTGGGACAGTGTACTTTCTTTGGCGTGTATCTTTACTATAGAATTACTATAGAATTCAAGTCTAGGACTATTGAATTTGTTAGGGTTGCAACATTGCCCTAGTTTGGAACATAGGAATATTCCTTTAAAGGATTAGTGTATTTAGGTTTGAACTAGTTTGTTTGGGTCGATGCCCTTCTTTTGATTACTTGGAATTATCGTCTACATTAAAATGAATTCATCCGTGTCTTCAATCTCTTTTAAAGGATTTTCTAAATCTAGCTTATAGAATTCAACTCGTAGAACTCGACTACAGAACTTTTTTCAGCCTCCATTTTATTCTAACATAAAATCTAGAACCATTAGCTCTGTACGAATTCGATAGTTCAGTGTACTTTTTCTCGTTGGCAATAGCTTACTATTATATGTGGCATGTATTCATAGAAGCTTCCAAAAAAGCATATATTAATCACACGAAGAATGTTGCAACGTGATTTCCAAGGATAAAAGAAATGGCAATTTTTTGCGTGCGAAGAAAGGGAGACAGCTAGATACTGTTACGTGATACGTTGTTCCACTGTTGGTAACACCGGTGTGCGTGCGCACACGTATCTGCATACAAGCGTAGCGAAACATTGAAACGAGCCTGGAGAGATCGGAGATTGCATTCCTGGCAAGGGCGTTCGCAGGTTATGTTCCCCTGGAAGGAACTGAGAAAAGGAAAGAAAGGGGCACGCCTGAAGGTCTCTTTGGTCTCGTTCTCATGAGACGACCTGGCGTTTTTCTGTACCATCTTCGCGCTTGCTCTCACTTTTTAATCCCTTATATATCTGCGATACTTGAAATATTTCAAATTGTCTGTAAAAATTCTAGGGACTTTTTTTTATTACATTCGGTTAGCATTGACGCATATGTTGCGTCCACTTGATTATTCCGAATTTAAATTTAATATAAATAGAATAAATAAAATAAATTTAATATAATTAAATTACTTCAATTAAGATAATATTTCGGTTTTAAATTTTAAAATAATAGTTCATGCAAGTATTTTTATACCTTCTGTCAGTTTGTATATTTAAAGAATCGTAACTAAATTAGTTTTAAAGCTATTGTAAAAATGTCTACAAAGATAAATGTTGAATTTTATCTCTGCAATGTTTATGCTGTTTCATTGCCTACATTTTTTATTTCTCAGAATGAAATTATTGGCTGTAAATCATAGCGTAATGGCAATTAGAATACGTAATAAACGAATAGTAGTTTGCAAGTTGTTTGCAAACAGGTAGCGCACTTAGTTTTTTCCGATATTAATTACATATTAATAACTCGTTGTTGTGTCGTTATGTTATCCTGTTGTTTTAAACGTTTCCCTCGTTTTGCATCTTCATGCATAAAAATTCATGATTCACGTTCGATCTTGGACGAAGGTCCTTCCTGGAATGTAAAACTCGGGGAAAAGTTTCCAATTGAAATAGTTTTTCCCTATAGGAAACGATCTACGCAAGCATTCGTCGAATCGAACGTTCTTCCCCCTTTCGAAACCAAAAGATTTCTAACGTGAATCATAAACCTCTGGGATTTACGAGATTACACGTTCTATAAGAATTTTTATTGCCGTGTGTCATCCACCATTCACCTCTCCTGCATCTTACTGTTACTAAATTCCTACATTCTTCGCGTTAGTTTCGTAATTATCGAAAAGTTACTAGAATGTTACTAAATCTATTCCCGCCAGTTGGTCAAATTTATGGTAAAAGGAGAAAGTCAAGGCGATTGTATTACTCAACGTAAATCAAAAATTTAGAACGAGGAGAAAACCATTTTTCATTTAGGGTCTCTTCATTTTGGAGAAAATAAATGGAAAGCAAATTTTCGAATTCGATTTTCCCGAAAATGTAGCCCGAAACGTAACATTTCTTATTCACTATTTCCGTCTTATTTTCGGCCATAGAATCTCTCCCTCTCCCGATATTATTTGCGTCACGAATTTAGGTGCACAGCGCACGATGACAATTTTTGTTCGACATTTTGGCCATGGAAAATTACGCGAGTGTACAAAATATATGACAGGAGAATTGAAATAGAGTTTAGAAACCAGGTCTATTTGTATGCTAAGGTAAACACGCGTTACAAAATGGTATGTCGGCAGGTGGAATAAATTATCCCTCTCCGCGACCCTGATCGTGCGCAAATAATACTATAGATCAGTTTACGTCACTGGAACGACAATTACCGTCGTTTAAGGATGCAACATGCGCAGAACAGGTGATGACATTCGTGGGCGACCTTCTCCTAGACTAGCTCCTAGGATACGTTCTTCATATTCCCCTGGAAATATTCTATGATATCCACTATATCATTCAATGCTCGTGGCTGAACCATTGTCAGCCATAAAGCAGCTAGGATCTTCAAAAGTTAGTGATTTATTGATATTAGAGAAAAAGGACACCGAGGAACATAATTCACTTTAGACGTTAATACACAGGTTGAAATATTAATTTCAGACGATATAAATTTTAACCCTTCTTTTTGGCCTAATTGAAAAATTACTGGCTATAGACTTAAATCATTATCAAATATGAATAATTTATCAAGTAGTATCAGACACTGCTCGGGCACTACTCAGGTAGAAATATTTCTCTCGAACGATTTGAATGGCATCCATAGGTGACCTTCTGACGAGACCCAAACTGGGGACAAAATGAACGGAAGGAAAAAGGAAGGCGGTGGCATTGCAAGGCTGTGCTGGCCGGGTTTTGCAATCGCGTTGTGATGCAATCGGACCCCGGAGTCTCGTCGCGACACTGAAACGAATCCACCTGCGTGTTCAGTGAGAGACAGCCTTGCCTCTGGTTTATTTCGTGTTTTCGAACAGTGCTCCAACGATTATTGTTATAGGAGAGATTGCGGTTTCTTCGTGACGAGATCGAGTTACCTTCTTCTCGTCGTTCTTTTTTTGTTTTCCTTATCTACGCTGCCAACCGAAACACAGATGCTTGGGGAATGGTTTAACGTCCTGTGGATTCACGGTACATGCGTTTCTTTGTTCTTGTTCGGTTTCTTAGTCCTTTTACCGTGACTCTTATACTTGCTAACGCGTGCAAGCTTTCGTGTGCATGCATTTACGTGTTTCATAGGAGAAAATAGGAACGCACAGGAGCACATAGTGTAACTGATACACATCATGCTGGTCTAAAGCGTTTCTTAAGAAAACGTTGGAATTTGTTCGTCCTAAATCTCGTGTCAATTGGCGTAGAAATATTAATCGTTAGAACTATATCTGATAGCTTCTTGGTCGTATGTATATTTTATTATAACTCGCGTAACAGTAGAACTGTATTTACTGGTAGAACACCGTACGATCAGGTTGAGTGAATTCTCCACGATTAAATCCAATTATGCGAACGTTTAATTCCCATTTTATGGATGAAAAATGACAGGCAGTGGAGGGAACCGGCGAATCTCTGTTACGCGAAACGTTTGATCCCGGATGAATTCAAATAAACGCAGTTCTAGTGGAAAGCAAAGAGTCAGATAAAAAGAAACTTATCATCAGTTTACGGTGATGAAATTCACTTAGACCCAGTTTGATGGAATAGCAACTCATAAATATAGCTTAGAAAGTCATAAACGTGGAATGTCTGCACGTGTGAGAATTGAGTTGGTTTTCGTTATTAGAAGACTATTTACGACGTTGTTTAAAACCATGATTATCTAATCTGTAGAAGTTGGCGTTTGTTTGACCAATGTTGGGACAAATTGTTCATAGACCGTGCTTTGGTCGTGTTCTTCATAGTTACCGTGTATACCCAGTAATTACGATACGAATAGTGGAATTTTTCCAATTTTTAAGCACCACTTTGCAAGCCTGTAGAGAGGCCATTTTTGGCGAACCAGTACTCGAGTAAGTACTACCAGTTTAACCAGTTATGATCATCAAGTGTTGTTATATTTTAATCGACGAGAGAGAGCTTTGTGCGCTGTTCAACGTGGACCGTGATGGCGAGGCTGTGAGAGACAATAGTATTAGCAACTTTCTCTTCTGCATGTGATGACAATCGGCCGGATATCGACCACATGCTCATGCACATAGTGTATAGTAGCCAGTGTAGCATAGTGTATTAGTGTAGATATATTGCAGCGATACGATACTGTAAGAATGTTCATGGAAAAAGTTATCATCTTACAAATGATATTTCTCAAAACACGAAATTCCAGAAAGTAATTCACTAGGCACTCGTATACGGCGAAACCAAGAAATGGAGGACGCGTTAACCGAACCGGATAATTGCAGTATCATGTTTCGTTGTCGATATTGGATTTATCTGGCGATAGGCGCGGTGTCCGTTACGAACAAAAAATATCTCCATTCCAAGCGTTTATTTATTTTTCCAGGTGTCGATAATCCAACTGGCTCATTTAAACAATTGTATTTTTAACTTGATAAGTGTATTAGTCATCGACGTTTCTTCGAGTGGATCAAATTTAGCCGGATTGGTACGATGACGAAATTCGATTAGTCATCGATTTCAATTAATTACAGTTATTATTGTTTATGTACGGACCTCTATATTTTATATTTTTTTTTATAATTTCCTCAACGAAGTATTAATTTTCTAAATATTATTTTTATCGGATATTTATACTTTCTTTTATCTTGCACATTCGAATTTCACGCGAATGCATAAAAATCTTGCCAGCCCTTTCATTCCCTTTCTTCAAGCGAAAGATTCCACGAGGACTTCCGCATTCGTAATTTCCCTGCGAGTCTCAGCGAACTCTCCGGTCCACCAAGGAAAGTTGTTTATAGCCATTCCCCTTCTTATTTCCCCTCTTCCATCGACCATCCAACACAACCCGTATCATCGAGCTCGCGTGAATTCTAATCGCTTTTTACGTAATATGAAGCAGGGCTGCGTGCAAGGAATGCATCGTTGCGCTTCTTCTTCCACGGTTGAAAGGCTTCGCCGGTTCCTGTCGATGCAACCTGGCGCACGGTGCTCGTAAATCTGCCTGTTTTTAGTCATGCTATCGTTAGCCAGGCTAGTTCTTACTCCCTGTCTTTAAGACATTAGGCATTGGGACAAGAAACTTGCCTGATGAACCTGGAGCAAACTTGCTCGTTGGCGTGGTTTCGTGAAAGGAGATTCTAGGTTTGTATCAAGGTCCAGGCTAGATCTTGCGCTATAGTCTAACCAGCCAGAGTTGGCGTTGCGGTGGTGAGGATCTCGTCAAGATCATTTGGTATAATTGTAGTGAATTTAGGTAGCTTGTCAGAGGGAAAAGTAGGGTGATCTAATCAAGTCTGATGGTAAGGACTTTGCCAAGATCATGTGGTCTAATTGTGATGAGCCTGTGTAGAATGATACAGGACATAGTACATTAAGAAGGTCATCTTTCTAGCTACATATGTTGAGGAACTCTAAGTAGCAAGGATTCTGTCAAGATCATCTTCCTAGTCACATATGCTGAGCAAGTCGAGTAGCAAGGATTTTGTCAAAATCATTTGGTCTAATTGTAGTGAATTTAGGTAGCTTGTCAGAGGGAAAAGTAGGGTGATCTAATCAAGTCTGATGGTAAGGACTTAGCCAAGATCATGTGGTCTAATTGTGATGAGCCTGTGTAGAATGATACAGGACATAGTACATTAAGAAGGTCATCTTTCTAGCTACATATGTTGAGGAACTCTAAGTAGCAAGGATTCTGTCAAGATCATCTTCCTAGTCACATATGCTGAGCAAGTCGAGTAGCAAGGATTTTGTCAAAATCATTTGGTCTAATTGTAGTGAATTTAGGTAGCTTGTCAGAGGGAAAAGTAGGGTGATCTAATCAAGTCTGATGGTAAGGACTTAGCCAAGATCATGTGGTCTAATTGTGATGAGCCTGTGTAGAATGATACAGGACATAGTACATTAAGAAGGTCATCTTTCTAGCTACATATGTTGAGGAACTCTAAGTAGCA
Source organism: Bombus flavifrons (assembly GCF_040668555.2). Lineage (NCBI taxonomy): Eukaryota > Metazoa > Arthropoda > Insecta > Hymenoptera > Apidae > Bombus > Bombus flavifrons. The sequence continues at coordinate 7,699,538 of NC_138457.1, read as the reverse complement.
AGGATTCTGTCAAGATCATCTTCCTAGTCACATATGCTGAGCAAGTCGAGTAGCAAGGATTTTGTCAAAATCATTTGGTCTAATTGTAGTGAATTTAGGTAGCTTATCACAGGGAAAAGTAGGGTGATCTAATCAAATCTAATGGTAAGGACTTAGCCAAGATCATGTGGTCTAATTATGATGAATCTGCGTAGAATGATATAGGCTGAAGTAGATTACAAAGATCATCTTGCTAGCCACATCTGCTGAGGAAGTCTATTAGCAAGGATTGTGTCAAGATCATTTGGTTTAATTGTGACGAATTTGGTTGTATTAGATGAACAGTGGGAAAAGTTATAATAGATTAAGAAGACCATCTCTCTAGTCACACACGTAGACCTGTGCTGCGGTAGATTCATATATCAACTCTGGCTGTCTCGACTTTGGTCTGTTTTGTTCCACAAGTTAGCCCTAGCTCTGTGTACGTGAGGTGATTAGGCGGTTGGCATGTTACGATTCACGCTTGATGTCTGAATGATCAGTGTTTGATTGCCAGTTTCCTAGGTCCTCAGAGATATTACTCGCGTCAGCAATTTCGGCTGTTTTAAAAATTCCCCTTGCATTAGAAATATTATTTGTGTCAGTGTATCGCGAAACTGCCGCTATTAGCAACAATTTTTGCCCATCCTTCCGACCACTGCTAACTTATCATTCTGTTTTCTTTTCTCTGTTGCAGGTAAGTCGAGCCCTGAAGTATAGAGTACACCTTGTCCAAACCGGTAAAGTTTCTACTATAATGATGAGTATCTGGTATAACGATATAATGATAAGTATCTAATATAACGATAATGAAACAGAGGAAACTATCAGGCGGACGTTTGAAGATCAGTGTGTAGTCTAAGTATCTGTGTGTCTGTGTGTTATCGAGTCATGATATGGAAAATTTCACTGTACTTGCGATTCGAGGTATTTCCTCATTTTACTGCACTTTTTGCGTGCCATGCTATCGTTATGCAACGATCTTTCAGTCGACGAACGAAAGTCGTGGGAGTGGAGAAGTGCGATATAGATTAGTTTGCGAGCCAGTCTAGTCCACTTTCTCGCACCGAAGAAAGCTACCGGCATAGATAAGAGGCCTATGGAGCCCATTGATTGAGCCAAAATTAATTATTGGTCCAGCACAGTCTACGGTCTCTGTCCTGAATGCTTGACTCGTAGAGAACACTGTAATTGGGAAAATTGAAAATTGTTGATCCTTTATTGGGAAGTGTACTGCATACCAATGAGAATACCGTAGTGTAGAATATAAATGCATTTTTGGCTAAATCTAGATGAATGAGACATTCAGTTTTCTTTACAATTAAAGACGCCACAGGTATCTTTCTACAGATACTCACCTCTTTCACGAATTTGGACTACATTAAGGCACAAGAATTTTCCCCCCTGAGAAACTTGTTTCTTGGTGCTTGCAGTGTTTTCTACAAACAGTCTTCAACCATGAGACTCACAGTTTACTGAAAGTCCTGAGTAGCAGTATCTTCTCAGTGCAGTAGTCTGAAGTTTCCTACAATCTGATGATACCTTGGTTTTATAAGAGAACATAAAGGTTTGAAGCTAGCTAAGTTGAGAGTTATTGGCATTGATTGAGCCAAAATTAATTATTGGTCCAGCACAGTGTCTGTCCTGGATGCTTGGCTCGTAGAGAACACTGTAATTGGGAAAATTGAAAATTGTTGATCCTTTATTGGGAAGTGTACTGCATACCAATGAGAATACCGTAGTGTAGAATTTAAATGCAATTTCCCTTCCTATTTGTTATTCCAATTGTTATCCAATTGTCCTTCCAATTGTTATTGATAATTCTAGAAGATGGTATCATAACCTCAAATGGAGAAAGATGTAAGTATCAATGGATACTAGATAATTGTATTTTTGGCTAAATCTAGATGAATGAGACATTCAGTTTTCTTTACAATTAAAGACGCCACAGGTATCTTTCTACAGATACTCACCTCTTTCACGAATTTGGACTACATTAAGGCACAAGAATTTTCCCCCCTGAGAAACTTGTTTCTTGGTGCTTGCAGTGTTTTCTACGAGCAGTCTTCAACCATGAGATTCACAGCTTACTGAAAGTCCTGAGTAGCAGTATCTTCTCAGTGCAGTAGTCTGAAGTTTCCTACAATCTGATGATACCTTGGTTTTATAAGAGAACATAAAGGTTTGAAGCTAGCTAAGTTGAGAGTTATTGGCATTGATTGAGCCAAAATTAATTATTGGTCCAGCACAGTGTCTGTCCTGGATGCTTGGCTCGTAGAGAACACTGTAATTGGGAAAATTGAAAATTGTTGATCCTTTATTGGGAAGTGTACTGCATACCAATGAGAATACCGTAGTGTAGAATTTAAATGCAATTTCCCTTCCTATTTGTTATTCCAATTGTTATCCAATTGTCCTTCCAATTGTTATTGATAATTCTAGAAGATGGTATCATAACCTCAAATGGAGAAAGATGTAAGTATCAATGGATACTAGATAATTGTATTTTTGGCTAAATCTAGATGAATGAGACATTCAGTTTTCTTTACAATTAAAGACGCCACAGGTATCTTTCTACAGATACTCACCTCTTTCACGAATTTGGACTACATTAAGGCACAAGAATTTTCCCCCCTGAGAAACTTGTTTCTTGGTGCTTGCAGTGTTTTCTACGAGCAGTCTTCAACCATGAGATTCACAGCTTACTGAAAGTCCTGAGTAGCAGTATCTTCTCAGTGCAGTAGTCTGAAGTTTCCTACAATCTGATGATACCTTGGTTTTATAAGAGAACATAAAGGTTTGAAGCTAGCTAAGTTGAGAGTTATTGGCATTGATTGAGCCAAAATTAATTATTGGTCCAGCACAGTGTCTGTCCTGGATGCTTGGCTCGTAGAGAACACTGTAATTGGGAAAATTGAAAATTGTTGATCCTTTATTGGGAAGTGTACTGCATACCAATGAGAATACCGTAGTGTAGAATTTAAATGCAATTTCCCTTCCTATTTGTTATTCCAATTGTTATCCAATTGTCCTTCCAATTGTTATTGATAATTCTAGAAGATGGTATCATAACCTCAAATGGAGAAAGATGTAAGTATCAATGGATACTAGATAATTGTATTTTTGGCTAAATCTAGATGAATGAGACATTCAGTTTTCTTTACAATTAAAGACGCCACAGGTATCTTTCTACAGATACACTTACCTCTTTCACGAATTTGGACTACATTAAGGCACAAGACTTTTCCCCCCTGAGAAACTTGTTTCTTGGTGCTTGCAGTGTTTTCTACAAACAGTCTTCAACCATGAGACTCACAGCTTACTGAAAGTCCTGAGTAGCAGTATCTTCTCAGTGCAGAAGTCTGAAGTTTCCTACAATCTGATGATACCTTGGTTTTATAAGAGAACATAAAGGTTTGAAGTTAGCTAAGTTGAGAGTTATTGGCAGTTTGCTAAAGAAATACCGATCAATTTGAAATAGCTAGTATAGTTAATAGTCGTTATATGATCACTGCCATAGATGACCAAGGACCTTTGCACATTGCTGTATATGATATTACACAACATGAGTTTTCAAGGTAAACTTGACTGTCAGGAGCATTACTGAACTTGACTGGTTCTAATAGCTAATCTATATTTGGATTAGATATAATTGAAGCCTGCAAGAAGGAAGTATCACGATTAGAATCATCAAGTACTCTTGGCAAGATTAATTACTACTGCAGGACAGGGAAGGATAATTGTTGGACGATGATAGACCCTGAAAAATGGATGAGAGAGATTTATGCTAACTCAATAGTTGCTGTTATTAACTGATTGGAAGCAATTGACGTTTTAAGCGACCTTTAACGTGCGTTACAAAGTAACCAGTTTACCGGCGAACAAGCTAATCCATGAAATCGTAATGACTATGATAATGATGATTTCTAGTTTGTCGGGCCGACTAATGGTCGCGCTACCTTCACTTGGGCTACTAATGAACGTTGCAGAAGGAAGAGTAATCGAGGAAACTACTGCGTTTTTCCTCTCCTTTTTTTCTTTCTTTTTTAATTTCACAAAGCAAAAGTGAAAATTCCTCGCTGGCGTGGAAAGTTAAAATTCAAATGTTGAAATTGGAAAAAGAAAGGAAAAAATTCGTTCGCTTGACACGGTGTTGCGAATGGAATGTTTGCATAATTCCTGGCATATAACAGAATCAGGAAGAGTTAGATTTACGAGAAGGGGAAAGGAATCGTTGCACAGCCAGCTTGCATAATCGTGTGTGCACAGGTTGCATCAGGAAATGCATCGAGTAGTTTTTATCTCTACCAATTAAGCTTTTATTTCGACTATCTCTGGCAAAATAATTTTAGTTTATCCTTGGATGGCTAGAGCTGCCTCATTTTTAGCTTCATGCGATCTTCTCTTACTTTCTTTCTTACATCTATTATTGCTATTCTCCTGGTTTTCTTAAGTTTGATCAACGACATATAAGTTCAATAAGTTGAAGTTTCTTGATGATAAAGGTTCTCCCTTGGACTAAATTCCTTGAAACTTTGATCAAAAATAGACAATTGTGGCTTCTTCTTAAAGAAATTACATTGCCCTTTTAAATGCCATCTGAACGAATCTGTATCTTGAACGTTCTGTCATATTTCTTTTCTACAGAACCAATTTACAGTCAGAGCCATGTCTGTCATTCTTTCACTGTGTTCTAATCGTAAATCGTGTCAGATAGTCCGATTGGAGAGCACCGTTAGTCCATATAAAATAATATTAATAAAATCATATGCAGTGGGAGGAACATTGGTGCTTAGCATTTTTACCATTTCAGACTGAGAAATCGCATCTCTGGTCAGAATGCTGTTGCTGTAGGTTCCATGTACAGTTAACGTTCTATGTGTGCAAGATAATCAGCATGGATTGTTATCTGGACTGAGGTAATAAAGTCTGCGTGGAAGCTGTCACGTTTGGTCCACGTGGTGGTAATCGTTCCTCCTTTAGATGCTTTAAACGGATAAGAGAGAGCACGGTTCTCTTGGAAAAAGCGCTTGGAATGCTATTTGGAACGATGGAGATTGGTCCGTTCGACGGATTTCAGATAATTACGTGGGTGAAATTGTGGAATGTTTCAATACCAACGTACGTTCGATAGAATCTTGTAGAAAGAAGGATGGATCTGTTGGTAGAAAACGGCTGCTTCTAGAATCCTCGTAAACGCAGCAATCGCAACAAGAAGGTTTGAATAAATTGTAGACCCGCAATTCTTTGGCCTACGTGCGATAAGCTTTTTCTTTAAATGACGGATATCGAGAGATGGTTTTTCCGATTGAAGAGAAAGCCACCAGATCCAATGGCTGATACGTCTAATCCGATGTGACGAAGTTGAGAGACGTCTGACAATTCTGGATCAATATCAGTCGTTCCACTTTCTATTTAATAATAGAGTCCAGCCAGCGTAGATAATTTTATTATCTTTAAAAAAGCCATTTACTTTGGCCAATTATCCTGTGGAATAGCCAGATAGCTCTCATCATCCCATGCAAAATGATCGTAATAAGGTGGACCAGAGATTGACTTGATTAACATTCCTGTTGCTCGTGCGTCCAGGTACAGTCAGGTAAAATCTTCTGAAATTCCAAGTTGTTCGCCTCTTGTTCAGACTAGTAAATCTTGCTGTTCTAGTTAGCTTGCCCATCCAGTCCCATGTCGTTAGTTATCGAGGGACCTGCCTGTAGGGACGAGACACGGCAGGACTGAAAAGAGAGCAAAGATGGAATCTGGACGTATTTATGATGCTCCCGTGATTAGTGCATCTCCTCCTACCTTGTCTCGCTTCTCTTTTTACCTCGTTTCGCCCTTTGCTGTCCTTTGCACGTTTCCACTTACTGAGTACGGTTCTGATGGATCGTCTTTCGGTTCTGTTCCAATCCCATTTTCTCTCCACTTGTTTCCTTTTTTCTTTTCGTATTTCTGAACGTTAATTTATAATACTATCCTTGACTCGTAAAATCTTAGGCTTGCACCTATCGTGGTTTCGAGATTTTGAAGATTTGCAGGACTGATAGCCTGAAAGATTCTGAAACTTAACAGCGTAGGAGATAGGAAATTCGAAAGTCTGAAAATTCGGTAATTCGAGAGTCTGAAAATACGCAAGCGTGGAATTTTCAATGTCCAAAGCTTGGACATTTGGAAATTTTGGGGATCGAGGAATCTAGAAACTCGACTTGTACTTCAGTGCCTGAGAATTTGGGGATTTAAAAGCTTGAAAGTTCGTAAATCTGATGGGTCATTGATTTAGATCTTATAAGTGTCTGAAAGGCTGAAAATTTAGAGATTTGAAAGTCCAGAAGCTTGGAAATTTGGAAACTGTAGACTCAACGTTTGGAAATTTGGATATTTCAATGTCTCCAAAGGGATTTTAGAGATTTAAATGTCTGAAAATTCGCCAGTTCGATGGTCTGAAGGTCTGAAAGTTTGAAGATCTGGGAATTTAAAAGTTGGGAAGCTTGAAAATACAGAAACGTCAAGTACTGGAAATTTGGAGATTTGGATACTTCAGAGTCTGAAAGTTCGAAGGTTTAAAAGTCTGTGAAAACTAGTAAATTTGATGGTTTACATGTCTGAAAACTTGGCCATATGAAAGTCAGAAAATCTGGGACTATAAAGGTCAGAAAATCTGGGACTATAAAAGTCAGAAAATCTGGGACTATAAAAGTCAGAAAATCTGGGACTATAAAAGCCAGAAAATCTGGGACTATAAAAGTCAGAAAATTTGGGACTATAAAAGTCAGAAAATCTGGGACTATAAAAGTCAGAAAATCTGGGACTATAAAAGCCAGAAAATCTGGGACTATAAAAGTCAGAAAATTTGGGACTATAAAAGTCAGAAAATTTGGGACTATAAAAGTCAGAAAATTTGGGACTATAAAAGTCAGAAAATCTGGGACTATAAAAGTCAGAAAATCTGGGACTATAAAAGCCAGAAAATCTGGAACTATAAAAGTCAGAAAATCTGGGACTATAAAAGTCAGAAAATCTGGGACTATAAAAGTCAGAAAATCTGGAAACCTTGTCTTCCAAATTCTCATACAATTTTCACTTATACGATTCACTGCCCTAGTATATATCACTCTGAATAATTTTCTACAGTTTCAATCTCGAGTCCTAAAACCTTGGCTCTTCCTATGGCTGATCCTCGCCGGTAGTCCTTGTACTCCATGACGATCTCGTTGCTCTTCTTCTAGTGCGTGAGACAGGCATGTAGCTTGCGACCGTGTGTGCGTGTAATGCGCGCGCGTGAGGTAGAAGAGCAGCCTCCGTAGAAGCTCTCTCCGAGGAGGTCGCGAGCAAGGCCATTTGGGGCGTTGCCCTCCTGAGCTCGATCTCGAGCTTACATATGGCCGGTTATCCACACGTCCAGCACTCGTTCAGCATCGATCTACTGGGTGTCCTGATTCGATCCTTACCTATATTTCTTCGAAAGTAACGTGTCAAATACGGATATCCGCCTTATAACACAGTTCCCTAGTTAGCTGTTTTCGACGGGTATACTCGTCATGAAGAAATGGCATTATTTCGTCTTACGACGAGTATACTCGTCATGCGTAAGAAGTAGTTACAATTTGCTGTTTAAATTGCAAGTCTAGCGGAAACTAAAATATATTCGTCGATCTTAAGATCCTTTGAACATTTGCAGGCCAAGACCAAGAAATAAAAAAGAGCAGCAAATAAAAAAATGGATAATTAACTGAAAATGTTACATATTAATACTACTTATGCTAATTGTAAAAGAATGTCATCGACTATTTGTCAGAAAGATCTCCACCTGCTACTTAAAAGCGAATTAAAAGTGAATTAAAAATTTCAACGTTCAGATTCAACTGTGAGCAAACTATGCACACGCTAGGGCGTCACAGCTTAAAAACTTAGGGTACTGCTATTTCAGAATTTGTCGGTGGATTTTAATGACGGGGTCGGAACTCAGCTCGTGCAACGTGAACAGGCAATAATCTTATTGGAGTGCAGAGTGAATACGGAGACTATAATCCGAAGGTTAGGAGCAACGCATTAAGAATACTGATTTGTCTGGGATTAATGTTAATGAGGCGTGTAGGTGCCATTGTTTGGTTACTAAGATATTTATAGATGACGATTGTTTTATCCTACGTAATTGTGCTGCTGACAACCTTGTTACATGAACTCAGCGATTAATATATGTTCACCGTGAACTTAGTAATTTTCTGCGTTGGAAGATCATGACTTTAGCATATTGAATCACACAGCAGGAGCAACCACTATACCGAATAAATAACGTTTACTGACGTTAGAATGAAATTCTAAATAGCAAGGGTTTGTCCCTAAATTTTGGTGTCCCAATTAGGCAACTGCCTTCTTTGTTAATAAATCCATAGTAGTGGGAATTCGATCAGCTAACTAAACGAATCTCTCTCATTGCATTAGACATTTGGTCATCTGAACAGTTGATGAAATTAAATGAAACTTAGGGGCACCTCTTAAATCCTAATGCACAGACCTAAATTGTAGACACAAGAAATATCTTTCAACTTCTTCCATGGAACAGTAATACAAATACAAGAAAAGGAATCTTTTTAATTGCATTAGATATTTAGTCTTTTGAACAGTTGATGAAATTAAATGAAACTTAGGGGCACCTCTTAAATCCTAATGCACAGACCTAAATTGTAGACACAAGAAATAACTTTTAACTCCTTCCATGGAACAGTAACTAGCTCTGCTCGTGGAATCAGATGAATCTCTTTAATTGCATTGGACATTTAGTCATCTGAACAATTGATGAAGTTGAAGAAAACTTAAGAGGGTTTCTTGAATCCTAATGTCCTGACCTAAATGATAGACACAAGAAATACCTTTCAACTTCTTCCATGGAACAGTAATACAAACACAAGAAAAGGAATCTCTTTAATTGCATTAGATATTTGGTCTTTTGAACAATTGATGAAGTTAAATGAAACTTAGGAGCATTTCTTAAAATCCTAATGTCCTGAGCACAGACCTAAATGGTAGACACAAGAAATAACTTTTAGATAATTCCATGGAACAGTAATGGGCTTTGCTCATGGAATCAGATGAATCTCTTTGATTACATTAGATATTTGGTCTCTTGAACAATTGATGAAATTAATTGAAACTTAGGGACATCTCTTAAATCCAAATGTCCTGGGCACAGATGTAAGTGGTAGACACAGAAAATAAACTTCTATTCTTGCCAAATATCTTTGGAATAATACCACGATTAAGATCAAGTAAAACCAATGTCAGAACTGAGAATTCTTAACAAAAGACTCGACCAGAAGTCTCTGGCTCTCGATTATCTGGCTTCTTTTCGCCACCTCCTTGATCTGGACTTGGAAAGTCTTCCTTGAGAAACGCTCCTGCACAATTGTGCCCGAGTTCCCAGAGGTGAGAACAGCCTGTGACGAGGATCGAGTTTCTTGGTGGAAGTTGTGCAAGTGTATTACCGTCTTCTTAAAACAATAGCTGCTGCTCCTTCGCTCGCACAGGTTTATTAAACTAGGAACAGAAATTAAATACCAAACTGTGGACGTCTCTCTGCCTGTTAATACCGTTCCAGTATCGCTCATGGCGAAGATCAAAGGCAGGAAGATTGCACTCTCTTGCAGAAATAATTCCTCCGCTATGTTTCTTCCCATCCAACAAAGAGATGGACCAACAGGTGGATCAAGAATATTGAATATCTTGTATATCAGACGCAACAACATTTCGCAACGTGTTACGAAATGTTGTTGTATAGCTTAAGGGAATTTAAATATAATAACAGACTAATATCTTCGTCGTCGATCTTTTAATCCTTTGATTAGCGACCGTGTGGAGAGAGGAAACAAGTATTTGTAGAGTTGAAAATGTGAAAAATTGGAAGTTTGAAGGGTAGAAAAGTGAAAATTTGAAAATTTGAAAAATTGAAAATTTGCTAGTTCGAGAATTTGGAGGATTGGAAATTTAAAAAACTGACAATTTGAAAAATTGTACAATTCAAGATTTGTAAGAGTGAAAGTTTGACAGAATCGAAGGTTTTGAAAGATTGAAAATTTAGAAAACTGGAAATTTAAAAGACCGAGGATGTGAACGCAGCAAAATGTGAAATTAAAATTTTCAGCAGCTTGGCGATTCGAAAATTCATATGGCTGTGAATGTAAAAGTTTGTAAGTTGGAAGGAAGCTTAGAAATCCAAAACCGACCATTTGTAGCGCTGAAAGATGATCTTACGTGATACGAAACGGCGTATAAAATTGTAAATTCGATTCGGTGTTGGTTGCAGGTTTATGTTCAATTGTAATCAGCGAGAGAAACGAACGGCTGGATCGTTATTATTGATTCACCTACTGCCGGGAGTTACATAAATCCATGGGCGTACATTTTATTTTCTATAAAGTGTTTTCTGTTACTTTCGTTAAAAGAAACCAACCAGAACGTGTTAGGAAGCGAGTGCCGACTTATTTTTTACGCTTCAGGTGGTCGGAATATGTGCCAGGAAATTACTTGGAAATTGAAGAAATTAACACGATTCAACTAAGGCAATCTGATATAAGCACAGTAGAGTGCGTATAAGAATAGTTCAACTTAGAAAATTTGCAAATGAAAAATTCCAATTAATATTTAGTAACTGAAAATATCTGAACGTATTTTGTAACAAGCAAAGACATAATGTCTGGAAGCCAATAATAAGAATTTGAAAATGAGAAATTTGAAGATGTAGAAATTCAAGACATTTGAATACTATAAAGATATTTGAGAATTCTAATACTTTTGGGACTCGAATAATTAGGAACTCTTATATTCGGGAGCATTAATATTTGCGAATTCTAATATTCGGGATCGTCGATATTTGGGCACTCTAATATTTGGAAGCACTAATATTTGAGAGTTCTAATACTTTGCGAGTGTAATATTCGAGAACTCTAATATTCGGGAGCGTTAATATTTGGGAACTCATATTTGAGAACATTAACATTTTCCAGCTCTAATATTAGAGAACTATAATGTATGGGAACTCTAATATTTGAGAATTCTAATACTTAGGGATTGTAATATTTCAGAACTTTAACTTTTGTGAACATTAATATTTTAGAACTCTAATATTCGGGAGCGTTGATATTTGGGAACTCTAATATTTGAGAGTTCTAATACTTAGGGACTGTAATATTTGAGAACTCTAATATTCGGTAGCGTTGATATTTGGGCACTCGAATATTTGGGAACTCTAATATTTGAGAGTTCTAATACTTAGGGACTGTAATATTTCAGAACTCTAACATTCGTGAGCATTAATATTTGAGAACTCTAATATTCAGGAGAGTTGATATTTGGGCACTCTAATATTTGAGAGTTCTAATACTTAGGGACTGTAATATTTCAGAACTCTAACATTCGTGAGCATTAATATTTGAGAACTCTAATATTCGGGAGCGTTGATATTTGGGCACTCTAATATTTGAGAGTTCTAATACTTAGGGACTGTAATATTTCAGAACTCTAACATTCGTGAGCATTAATATTTGAGAACTCTAATATTCGGGAGCGTTAATATTTGAGCACTCGAATATTCGGGAGCATTGGTATTTGGGTGCTGTAATATTCGGCAATATTAACATTTGGCAGCTCTAATATTAGAGAACTCTAATATATGGGAATTCCAATTGTTGGATCGTTCGCGGAGAGACACGTTCTCGGTAGATCGCGTCAATTAGAGTCGTAAATTCTCCTTACGATTAGATAATCGATCCCATGAATTGGTCGATCGCCTATTTCCATTAGGATAATAAAGATGGTTGACTGATTATAATACTGAAGTAACAGGTTATAATATATACTTTATTCCAACAACTTGATAGATATAAATAGTTACGCGTCGTGCGTATAGACGTATTCTCAGACACGTGTAAATGGTAAGTTACAACTGATGATTGATCAAAACATTGACTGGTCAACGAATGAAAAATAAGTCAAAAGATGTTGACTGATCTAAGCCTGATAAACCAGTGAAGTTTGGTGACGATGTTGTCGCAGAGGAAAACTATTGCGGGGGGTTGCTCGCCCCACCACCGGTCGTTTGCGCATGGAAATGATTTTTTACCTGATTGGACAATAACCATAAGGAACGGTCTCGACTTGAAGATCTTCTATAACAATTAAGGGCCTTAACGGTAAAATAAAAATGCTTAGTTTTATGACAGTTGCTTAGGATTATTGTCCGTCTTGACCCAGGGATAGATAGATTCTGGTTTATGTAAAGGGTCATCGGACGTAACACCATATTTGACTGTGCTAATATTTTGGATTTCTAATACTTGGGAAGCCTAATGTTTAGGGATTCGAGAAATTTCACATTAATAAATAAATGCAGTGCTGCGTTAACAGAACGCCTTTAATAGGATAGATGCTCGTAGATATGTTTAATATGATCATAAATAATTAATTTGGTTAGCTCGCACATCGTAAAAACAAATGCAACGTATCAGTTATGTTACACGTTTCACGCAATACTAATCAGAATTGCTTAACAGACGCTGTACATTACATTATAACAAATCAGATGCCACGAAACCGTGGCAATTGCAACAGAATAATTGGCCGATAAAAATGTTGGTCTAACAGAGAGAAAAAGTGGTAGGAATGAGTATGGAGGAGACACAAAGCGCCACGATCGCGTTATATGTATCGTCCCTAATGGCGTCATTAAATTAAACACCGTTATTCGACGAAATTACGTCCTCTTACGTCACGAAGCGGCGATTACGTCGACTTACATGCTTCAACAAGTAACTTCGTGAATGCTCGTATTTCATGCAGCGATGGCCACTCGCGTTTCTTTCCTGCAAGAAAGTTTGTCGACGTTCAGTAAACCAGATCCAGTTAAATGTTACTAGAATGAGTAATATGGCCAACCATTAGCGCTAAAAGTACTGCCTTCGATGAAAAGACACTGTAATCTTACAAAGCGATGCTTAAGAATTGATTCTTGGTCATTTTGAATTATTAGTATCTTCAGGAAAAGTGGATTTCGCCGTAAGTTCCTGTTCCAGGATGAAGGATATTGCGAGACACGTCGAAAAGGGAAATTTAATTTCGTAATTAAGCCTGATGTTGGTAAAATGTGATGCCTGGAGCTTCGAGAATTCGGAAGTTCGAAACCGTAGAAATTGGAGAGCCATTGGACATTCGTCAGCTTGAAAGTTCGACAAAGCTCATGGTTTGAAAGTTCGGAGATTTAGTAGAAGCTTTTGAAGCTTGCAAATTTGAAAATTTGGAAGTCTGAAAGTTTGGGAATTTGAGAATCGGAATGTCTGAAAATTTGGAGGTTAGAAAATTCGAAAGTTTTCGAAACTTTGAAATCTTTGAAATTTGAAAGTTTAGACATTTGAAAGTATTTGAGTCTGAAGGTTTAGAAATGTAAAAGTTTGACGAATTTGCGTTATATAACACTGACGTTGTCAAAAAAATATGTATCGTCACGACTTCCTATCTTAAGACAACAATCACTGAAGGAGGGAAATGTAATGACTAGAGTCTCAGAACGTACAATCGTATAGATATCACGATTACAATTACTCGATGGCGGTGTATGACAAAAAGGAATCACAGCCAGCCGGGCCGTATTGGCAAAGTGCATCGCGTCCTCTTTGGAGTTACGCGTGTTGCGTAATCGTACGTTATGTAATTTGCTCGTAAACGGTGGAAAGATCGAAAAGGGAAAAAAGGCAAACGACGGAGATCGATCGAGAGAGGTCTTTGCTTGAGAAATCTCCGATGGGAATTTTTTCCTTGGTAATTACGAATAATAGCTTTCGTCGGTATTTAACCTGGGTGTCAAACGTCCATTTACTCCTTCCAATAAAGACAAGAGAGGGTTGGACAGAATTCCTTGTTCTATAGATTTTATGCAACATTTATCGATTTCATTTAATGGTATACATAAAAAAAGAAAAGAAAAAGAAATTTATTAGAATGAGCCACAGGTGTGCGTAGGTCTTTATTTTGCATAATGATAGGATGTTCCTGGCATTATCGAAAGATATACCTCTTGCAGATTGCTTCACCAATGCTTACTTTCTCTCTATAGAACGTACAATTAACAAAAATTACGTTTGATGTGTTTATAAAAGAGATAATACCGGTTGAGTCTTGATTACTGTAACAGAACATATATACAGCTTATATAACCCAAGAAAGAAGAGTACAAAAGAACCAATTCATGGTCCTCCATCTTTTGTGACTAACCTTAATGATTTGCACGTGTCTGGTATGATTATGTACCAACTATGTATCACGCAGACCAAAACATGCTAATTGTAATGGATTGTGCCGTCAGTCTTATTATTGAGCCAGCTGTCCTTTGAACCTTCATATGATATATCCAATAATAGCATCGAGTAGACAAGTTAAAAGATGGTGTAAAACCGTCAATTTGTCTCTAACAGTATTTTGTACTGTGTGGTACAATGGTAGTACAGTATACCTGCTTAAAAATCAGTTACAGGTTAGATACAGGACGTATTAGTCAGAGATAGCGTCAGATATTTTGTCACCTGGGCCAAAACCACATTTTGGTGTATCCTATGACATCGATTTTCAATTGCTGTTGTTAAATTCTAGAAGTTGGGATTCTCAGTGGCCCAATTACGGAAACCGAGATTCTGAGTATTTTAACTGTTGGAATTAACGACAAAAAAAACGCGATATTATGTTATCCGCTACATAATATTTTTAATTCTTATCCACGATGTAGTTGTGTCATTCGCATTCCAGAGATAAACATGTTCTTTCGAAGGACAGAAGAACGAGCTTCCTGCTAAGATAGTCTTCGGAGTTAACATATCGCGAACATGTGCTCATGCGCATGTGGAATCGAAGCGATCACGGATCGATTACCGAGACGAGTATCGACTTACGCCGGTCCCATCGATGCGGAACGTAATTAAGTGGAATGGAAATATTGCCACACTCGAAAAACAAAAAGAGAAAGAAAAAGACAAAATGGCGCGTGTCCAGTGAAAGACGCGGACTTGCGATTTGTGGCCTCGTCCCGAGATTAACTTGAAACCGATACCGTCGTGAAATTCACTGCGAGATCGATCGTTACAATGTAGGGAGAGTTTCTATTACAGTCGACCACCGATCGATTCGCGATAACGAATCTCAGCTTGACCTGTAGGAAAGTGAACGGTGGGAAAATATGTGGGAAAATAGGCCGTCATTAGTATAGAAGTCTTCTCCAGTAGGGAATAAATAACGCTAACAGGCTCAATGCAATTAAAGGGATTCTCCTAATTCCACGATGGATTCCATTATTGATTGAAACTGAGACCTAACTTGCCTGAATTAGGTTAGGTAGTCCCCTAATTAGAGCTGTCCCTTACAATTTAAGAAATGTTCCTAATTTCTTATTAAATTTCTCAATTAGTCTAATGCCTGAATAATTAACCTATATATCGTGAGGATCTTTAATTACAATTAGTTTTATAGGAAATTTTATCAGGCAGATCTTCAGACGTGGGAATAAATCTTTTTATCGCACTATAGGAAAATAAGGTTTCGTTTAATGTGGATAAATATAGGATTACAGTTTTAAAAGGTCATGTTTTTATTATTATTGTTCGAACGTATCCTCTTCCGGCAGTAAATAAATGGATCGCCCGAGTAAAAAGAGAGGAAGAACAGAGAAAGTTCGGTGAACTCAAAGAATCTTCTTCACCTCGAGGTCGCCAGTGTTGTTTTACGAGCTCCTGAAAGTTGTATCGTCTCGTTCTTGGTGAGGTCAGGTTCGTGTCCTCGTCCGTCTGTCTCGCTGTCTGTCTGTCCGTTTTCGTGGAACCTCCGTCCCACATACAAGGGCATAGCCATTTCCATACAACGTCGCACAAAAAGAGCGTAAAACAGGCGGAAGTTCTGAGGAGAATACGAAATTCATCCAACCAGTGAAATCAAGATCCTCGCCTTTTTAAATTCCCCTGCAACTGATTCCGAATTAAAAACGACTGCTCGATCTTTTTATTATATTTATAGCGTGACTGGTTAGAAATGCGCGCGCAGGTATTTGAAACATTCGTTCTCCCGGTTTGTTAAAGCTGTTTTACCGACCGCAAAATTCGCGTCTTCCGTGAAATTAATTGAGCAATTAAAATTCTCTATGGCCAGAACGAGAATTCGGCGATGTTCAACACCAATCAACGAAGAATTATTGCTGTAGAATTGAATATAATTCTTGTTTAAATAAGGGTTAAGAATATTCGAGTTACAACCCGGAACGAACGAGCATAAACCGTTACGTACATCGTTAAGGGCAATAAAATAAAACGGGCGAAGGAAATACGAGAGGTTATTTTTAAAAAAGAGGCAAAATGAAACTGACCTCGGTAGAATTGCCCGTAACAAGTGCCAGAAACCTGTCTGATGCTATTCAACAGATTATCCTATGCGTCTGGTTTCTTTCTGTAATTTGGTCAATGGATCAACTTTGTACGCGTTGTTAATTTTTAACATTTGTCACGTTTTTTCGAATATCGCCGTTCAAAACTTTGCATCAATTTCTAAGATATTATTAAATTATAATTGTTGAAATAGAGATTAATTCTTATGGGCCGTTGCTCGATCGGTAACTAGGGTTCAAAGCTGAACTAATATCGATCTAAATGAAAGTTTCAAATTAGAAATTTAATCTGAAATAATCTTTCAATTTAAGTTTGTAATATTGCGATCTATAGCATATGTGTGTATGTGCGTGCGTGTGTGTGTGTGTGTCCGTCCGTATATTCTAATAGTGGAAACATTCAAATATAATATTCGATAAGATATAACCTCACAATTCGAATTAATGAATTTATGGTGGTTTAGTATCTCTGTATAACGGAGGTTGTGGACGCAAGAAATCGATAACTGAAGTAAAACCAGCTGTCATTGATCGAAACGGAAATTTCAAATACAAAATTCCATTAGACATGATCTTCTAATTCGATTTAATGGGATTGTAATCTATAATATCATATTCACGAGGTTATGAAAGCTGGATATTGTCGAAAAAGGAAAACAACCGCGGAATTTTATGACTCACGTCTCGAATGTTTGATTTGGTTAGAGCCTAGAATTTGTCGGACAATTTGCGGGAAAGTAAGAACGATCGAAGAAGAGAGGAAGAAAAAAAGGGGGACGGGCATTAGAAAAGTAGCTTCTGGGAAGACTGTTAGCCGCGTAAATGTTTTCTCTTCGAACGGATAGTTTTGCAACCGATTCACCGATCGATACACCTCGTTCCGGACAATACGATCTCGATTTCTCGGGACCCGCCGCGTCGAGGAAATTATTAAGTCGTCCAGTGAAAGGATTTTACCCGTGGACTTATCGAAACCGATGCACGGAACGTGAAACTTCGTTACTTATTTTCTGTTCGCCATATTTGTATCGACTCTTTTTTTGGTAACTCAATTATGGTTGACGATAGAATCGAAATAGGGAGAATGCTTGGTATTATATTCGCAAATGATACGACTTTCACGAGAATTTATCCACATTGTAATCTTGATCCCTTTCTAACATAAAAGCTTAGAAGTGTATATTTTTCCTAAGATTTGCTACTAGAAATTCATTTCATTTATTATTTTTTTATTTAATTACCAAATCGTTCATTCTGAGTTCATCTTATTATGCTATCAAAAAAAAAAAAAAAAAAAAAAAAAAAGAAAGTATTTTACAAGACCTCGGAGCAAGAATAAAACGCCTTTGTAACGCCTTATAAGGTGCATAAACGAGGATCGTCTTGAATTAATACAGATTTATCCATCCGTGAATAATTGCTGAATCTGCTTAAATATTCAGCGCACGTTGATACTTGTTGTGCTCTGCCTCTTTCCGGCTGGGTATGTAGAGCATTTCCTTTAATACCGACTGGTATTTCCATCGCGTGTGGGTCGGAGGACCTCCAAATGGAATATCGCGAAACTCGTTTCCAAACGATCTGTGCAAACCCTAAGTCGCGAGGCCTACTTCATCGAGAGGCCCCGCGTTCGGCCATTAGCCCACATTCGGTTTTATTTGGTGTCGTAAGTGAAAATACCGGGGACTGTCGCGACGTTTTTGCGAGAAACTCCTGTTTCTTTACCAGAATAGAAAAGATGTCATGCTAATCAGCTGTCGTGAAACTTTACTCGTTGAAATATTGTTTCAAGGTGGTTCACTGTAAATATTGAAACAAATAATAGAGAAAGCGCAAGCAGAGACATTTAGCATGTTCACTACGGTTTTGATTTGTATAATTTACGATGGTTGTATACAGAGTCCGACTAGATAACACGTAAAAGCGGGGCACGGTAATTCCTTGTGCGAAAATTATAAGAAAATATGAAATAAAATTGTTCCATTCTCGTTTTAATTTTCGAGAAAATCGAGTTCGAATATTTATCAGGTATACTTGATCATGGCTAATTCCAGATTGGACAGGAATAAATAATCGACTGAAGGTAATTATATGCGCAAAGATAAGTCAATAGCGTTGAATAACATTTTTTCAAGGAAATTGAGTTCGAACATGATTAGTCAAGTATCGGCCTTGCACGCGTACGATAAATTCTCAAATTTATTTTTCTCTGAAACAAAGCGTCTTATAGAAAAATTGTATTGTACATTTCCGACTTATTGTCACACGTAGAGTTAACCTCTATCGATTATTTAGTCCTGTCCAGTCCGAAATTAGCCACATTCGCTTGTAATTCATAAATCTTCAGACTCGATTTTCTCGAAAACTAAGCCGGGAATAAAAATAATTTTATCCTTAATTTCTTTCTTATCTTTCCACAATGAATCACGTCCAGTACGCTTTCACACGTTATTTGGACCCTTACCGTTATATATTTACCTCTATACGTATTGTTCGCGACAATGTTGTATATTTTACAAAAGAATCAATCGTATCTTGAAATTTTTGCAATATATGAAACATACATTAGTCATATACACTAGTCATTTTGTCTATTCCTGTAATTCTAAATAGCAGTAATTCTGTCAAAAATAAACTGTAAAGAAAAAGGTTTTAGTTTATAGGTTATAAAAGGTTAATTTAATGGATGCCATTTGCATTCCATATTAAAATGCAGATATTCTTCCCAAAGAAATTAGAACGACTATGTGCTATTTTTTCCTCGGTAACAGACACTAGAATATACGCATATATTGTTATACTGTTATTGTGCGTGAATTCTCACGGGGTTTCGCTGCACGAAGGAAACAATAGTCTCATTCCTCCGACGCGTTCATCTTTCGGTCGCAGGTGCCCGTGTAATTCGATACGCGTCCGAAAAAATAGACGAACTTTACTCGCGTGTCTCGCCTTCCAACCGATGATATCATTTCTTAGAACTCGATAAAGAAGTCGATGATCCTGAAATAGCACTTTTTAGTAAACGAAATGGCAATTTTGTAAAACTTTTTATACCTCTATGTTAACCAACAGTTCTAAGCCATCGAAAGTTAACCTAACCTTACTGGGATCTCCAAATTTTTATGTTCCAATCTCGACGAACTAAGAAATACTTTTAGTATCGAGAAAAGAAGAGGATACAATTTTTAAGTACTGTTTTATTTATATTTTGAAACCAGTTTTTTAGTAGACACAAAATGGAAGCTTGTTAGAACAACAATCTTCTCAGTGTATAATTAATTAGGCTAACTATAAATTCTCTAATTTCATTCTGAAACCAAGTTTTAGTTAAGAACCTGTTTTTTTTTTCAGAACCTCTCATATTCCTATATTTATTAGAAATTGTTGAGCCATTGAACTCGGAATACATTCAAATCATTGGAAGATCGCACAGTCTTCTCAGTGGAGTGATTAATCAGGCTAAAAATGATTTTGCATGCTTATTGATGGAACTGGTGCATATCCTTGAAAATTATGTAAGGAGCGAGGAAGAAAAGAAGAGAGAGAAGAAAGAATGGAAGGTGGAGATACGTTCCATAGCTGGAGGCCCCGGCCTTCCTAAATTCCAACAGCGCATCCCGTTAGTTCTCCACCTGTCTGATCGCCTCAGCTCGTGGAACAAGTATTGACCACTTTCCAGTCTGTTTACCACAGCAGTGATCGCCGTGGATTATGAATGGAATGACCGAGCCAATTGTTCCCCGTGATGCTCTCTAAAACACATTCCTATATGAACGTCCATCACAAACAAAAATCCTCGATACACCATTCTCACCTGTTTTCAATACTCTATGGCGCAAGACTTATGGCTACTACTTATGAGCTTCTGCATTTGTATGAGCGAGTACAGTAGAAATCCATTCATAAATATTAGGTGAAGTAAAAAGTTCTGAGCGTTTTTCGCTAGAAAATAAAGCGAAAAAGCGCTCAGAACTTTTTACTTCACCTAATATTTATAACAGAAATTTATACATAGATATAATAGGAGTTCGTTGATTCTTCTAACAAAATTATTACTTCGATATTTTCCATCCAATTGGTAGGATCTCATATTTAGATATGTCAATTCTCAATCAGCCGTTACGACTGAATATAGTAGAATTCTATTTGGAAATATTGAGATTTGTACAGCAGGATTTCACTGATACTTCTGCAAAATAGTTCTCGTAGGATTTAAGGTTTCAAACAATAGGATTTCATAGTTTAAAAGTGGATTTAATTACTAGGAAGTTTATGAACTCTGGAACTATCATACAGACAACAGTGGTGAAAATAAAAACGACCAAAGCGCTAATATCTCAAATACTATTTTTCTAAATTCACCTTAGAATTTATTATCACTTACCTGCTTTTGCTTCATCTTTTTATTAAGAAGAAGTAAATCGCTTATTTCTTAAGCATCGAACGTTGCAGTGGAACTGAAAAATCCACAAAAACTGATATAATCAGTTTACAAATGCCACGTTGCTTTTACTTTTACCTTTGCGCATGAACATAATTTAAAAAATGCACGAGCGTCTTAATAACAGAATTATACAGTTTCTTCCTTGAAGCCATTCCAAAGCCATTTTGTCTTTCAATAAATGGCACGACTGTAATGGCATCCTGTCTCTCCAAGAGAATTATGTCATTTCAGCATAAGTGATCATGAAGGTATACACACAGTCCAGGGTATAGTGTTTCGTTTTACGTAACCATGAGAGGCTGCTGTCGAGTTGCAAGAGGGCGAGAACACGAATTAATGGTAATGAGTGCATGCATTGTGCGCAGAAAGCACGGTCGACATTGCACCGGGATCTTTGAGGTCCTCATTAAGGATTTTCATTACGTGTGCATTGGACTGCGAGACAGACTGCTTGTCGAACGCGTGTTGCATTGTCCAATGGGTGTGCGTGACCATTTTGTCAATGTGTCCCTTGTCAGGATCAAGAGAATGGACGGTCATTGTCCTGGACTGAACGAGATTTTTTATTGAAACGTATATAACTGCAGCGGTTTTAGACATAGTTGAGGACATATACTGGTCTTAGCAATAATTTGAGGACATAAAAGACCTGCAACCTATTAAATCTTATTCAATCAGTGTAGTTCAATCTTATTCAATATTTTTCATCATTCTTTTCAATATTTATGTAGAGTATTTACAGTTGTACTGTGCAGAGGAGGTGACAGAATCAAGTCATTTTGCTAGTTTAGTATCTTCTCCTGGTCAATGTTGCTAGACTCCTGACCAAATCTGTAGTCTGACCAATCATTGATGTAATTGCAAATTAGGGAACTTGATATGATTCCACGTTAGGGACTGCCTATTTAGATCATTGTGTGTATTCAATTTTGTATTACCTTTTAATAATAGAACTAGGTAGGAACTAGGTGGATTTTGGATCCCTACAAATAAATAGCCCACTACATCCATTACCCATTTCTATGGGATTTCTGTACAGTCAATAGTATGGCATTGCATAACTGTTGCTCTGTAACACAATTTCCTCTGAATCTCACTTCTGATAGCTCCTTCTGATAGCACCAATTATTAGTTATTAACAACAACAGATACCTTTCTCAACATTTATCAAGCAATAGACTCCTGACCAATTGTGTAAATCCTAACTATTCCATAGGTATTATTTTAAGGTTAGATTTGAGTAGAAACAAGTTAGGCTAACGCCACCTGGACAAATTCACCAAAAGTTCAACGAACATGTAAGAGATACGCAATTTTCTAATTTTTAAAATTACATTTCTTCGATCATTTGTCAATGAGAATCCTCATTAGGTTTAGGTCTTTCAATTATCATAGGAGATTGAATCCGATCGTCATGTCCTAATAACATGTTCGTCGAAACAAATGGAAATAATAATTTCCGGTGATCAACCATGTCATTTATTCCATAAAAAGAAGAAAGTTTGTCAATCACCGGCAGGATACGTTTCTTTTAACTTCTTCCTGACTATTTCGCGATACAACGCAGCAAAACCAGCGATCCCAGAGTTCCCCCTAGCGGGAATAAATCATGGCTCTTCCGTGGGATCTCTTTGGTCGAAGCCACGGTCAAGGAAACGTAGAAAGAGATCGATATTTCCTGCGTTCTAGCCAACGAACCGAATCGTAACAAAACACTTGAAAGGACGGACGGCGTGCCTTTCCTGACGATCCACCGCGTGGAATCTGTAATCTTCGAAACGTCGATGGACCAATTATTCCTGCTGCTTCGTGCAACTCCTCTGCGAGGATGAAACTGTTACTAGGAATTCGAAAAAATCGGTCCACCGTAAGAAGTACATAGAGAACAGCTGTTTAGTCTAGGGATTTTTGTGATTTCGCAGTTGGATCGATAAATGCTAGAATAAGGAAGTAAAAAGAGAAAGAAAATGTTAGTACCTATTATTTACATGATATTTACAGATATCGTGTGGATTTAGCTACTTTCAGAGGACATGTAACGTGTAACGACGGTGAAAGCTAGTGATTTTTATGAATTCTTTTTACACTAAATACTGGCTATATGGGACCAGACCTTTTTTTGGGATGTAAGTACAGCCTTGAGGTGTAAATGTATCAGACACCTTAATTTAAGCTTTCTGACGCGAGAACGGAATTAAATCCGTGGTCCAGCGTGTCCAGGGCACGCATTGCCCGGTTCTTTACTGCTTCTTTCTTCGTAGACCTCGTGGTGGAAAACGTGCCAGCCACAGGAACTGATTGAGCAACCCGCTATCACGAATTGCTCTAGGGACGCGTCTACGGAGTCACGTGTGCCTGCACGTGGCGATATTCTTCGACAGGGGAAGATTTATTAATTTGAGAACTGTGTAATGTGTTATTCATACATTCTCTTCATCCTTATGGTGTATTCCTCCGATATGATGAAAGGAATAAACGATCGCTCATTTCCTTCGCATACCTTGCTCTTCAGTATAGTAGATATTTGCTTATAAATAGGTAGATATTTCCTTATAAATATGTAGATATTTGTTACGTTACAGTGTTGCGTTTCTGAATTCCTAAATGTGAAAATAATGAATGACTAATGAGCGATATTGGATATGTGGAATCCTAAAATATCCCCATTTATGTAGAAGATAAAATTCTCACAGCAGGATTGACCTAAATCATAAATACTTCAAAAATCAGTATCCTTCGAACATCAAATCCGAAAATACCAAATGTCCAAAAAGAATTTGCATAGTGAGTCCACCAACTTAGTTCAAGCTTACAGTTTTTGTCAGTTCTCTTCATTCGCGTCGGTTCTCTTGTGCAGATGAAATTCCTGCACATTCGTAGAAGGGAATGCACCTCTGGGTTCATCGATAGCGTAAACAACGATGATTCAACGTTTCATCGTGGCACGAGTTTATTAGTTTATATATACTAACTTGACTGATCGTGTTGTATATATGCAATTAGCAGCAAGTGGTCGGTGGCTGCGTTTGCCATTTGTAAGCGGTTACGTAAAGGGCCTCTCTTCGAGATCCGAATTATGTAACGGTACCGTTCCTTCGATATAATCATCGGCTATCCCGTGACTCGAGTGATTGATACAGAAATGGATGCGTGGATCTCAATTTGCTTTCCCCTGGTTACCCGATGAAAACCGAAACTCCGCCTCGAGCGTCGAAACAATTACGTTTTAGCCGTCAACTTGACGAAATTGCGTCATAAAAATGTATCGAATAGCTCCAAGTACACCGGATGATTCGCTGTAAAAAACTGAACAAAGAACGCGCAATATATTTTTTTAACGAGTGTCTCTGTTGTCCAGAAAATCGAATAAAAAACTGGGGGTTTGCCCTATTTTGGTGACGTCATTGCAAAGATGGCGCACGTTCAAGTTAGTGGCACGCCTCAGACTTTTAAGCTCAATTTATTTGAAAATTATAATTCCTAGAGAAAAATATTATTCTATATCTTTCGTTTAATTTTTTATGCAGAATCAACTGCTATTAATTATTCGAAGATATTTTTGGTGTTTAAAGGATGAGGCTGTGAAATATGTAAATGGTTAAATGTGGTTTGAAGAGGTTAGAGGAGTTTGAATACAAGATTCTTTTAATTTGACGCTTTAGACGCTTTGTATTGGAAAAGCTGACGTCGTTAAAGAATTTGAAGCGACTGCAAGTAGCCGTTTTCTTTTCAGCGAGCAACAGTCACGTTCATTCAATTGGCAAATGTCGCAACGATGTGCGAGAGTCACTTATGAAATCACTGATGAAACCACGGTTTTTCTCTGTGACTTGGAGATAAGGTTCATTCAAGATTCTGAATTCCAAGTTGTGCATCTTCTTGTCTGTTTCCCCGATCTTAACCTATATTCTGCGATACTTGAGTATAATCTGCGCGCTATAATTTATCTTCTTTCCTTGTACAGTTTAACAGGAATCTATAAGGTGGTTCCAAAGTCATGATACACTTGAAAAATACCTAACTTTTCGTCTAAGAATAAGTCGAAAAGTAGAGTAAAAATTTTCCAATATAAGGCATCGTTTCTTCTTTTTTTTTTTTTTACATTAAAAATGTTAAATTAAATTCAATTAAGTCGATGCATTATCAATACAATAGAATTTTGCACAGATATTGAATTAAATCATATCACTGTATGTAATAAGACTTATATACTAGATGTTAGATCCTGCTAGAAATTAACTCTTTATGATAAAATTCATAGTACAATGTGAGTTATACAATGTGTATGCGAGTATCGTGTGAAACGTTTGTCTGTGTCTATTTGTTCCAGAGCACAGTAGCAGCCAGATAGATGGTAATCGATCTGACCACCTTATTCGACCAATAGAGTGGATTGCGTTATAGGAAACGATACTGTCTGCTTTTTATCACGCGTTTCGTCTTCCATGTGTCACCGTTCTACTGTATCACCTTACACGCGTTCCAGAATACGCGTTACTTGGGTGTCCGTTAGCACTGACAAGTTAACTTTTTTAATAGCAGGTTTTAATGACTTGTATTAACGCTGCCAAATAGCTATTATTCACTTTTTGTTTTCCTAGTCTGTCTTATGACAAATGATGCAGTTTTTCAAACATCAATGTGTCTAACAACTGGTATGTTGTTATATTCAAACGTTTACGTGTTCAAAGTACTAGAATACCAAGATACTAGTATACTGGTGTATGCAAGCATGAAAGCATCAACCCACGAAATGTATTATTACGGTACTGAAACACTAAGGGATTGATTATTGAAATATATAAGCATTAAAATATTAAGAATTTCTTAAATGGAGAAAACAACATAAAATACTACAAAAATCTGCAACAAATTACTTGAAATAATTACGTAAAACCAACATTACTAAATCAGTGCACGACCTTTGGACATTATTAAAATTCCTACTGTTTAGTTTGCAAGACTCTATCGTTCAAGGTCATTGAAAAAGATATATATGTATATATCGCTTAACATAGTGACGTTTCACTTTTAACACCAACCTTACCAGGCCCGATCAAATGACCAGTTCCAAAATTTAATTTAAGATTGTACATTCATTAACATATATTAACGAAAATTGAGAAACTGATTAATTAGATAATATAAGAATTTATATAAAGTTAGATGAACGAAAGGAATAGCAGTGAATGTATAATTTCAAATTAAATTTTGAAATGTGATTTCAAATCAAATTTTGGAACGTAATTGCAAATTAAATTTTGGAACATAATTTCAAATTAAATTCTGAAACGTGATTTCAAATTAAATATTGAAACGTGATTTCAAATTAAATTTCGAAATGTGATTTCAAATTAAATTTTGAAATGTGATTACAAATTAAATTTCGAAATATAATTTCAAATTAAATATTGAAACGTGATTTCAAATTAAATTTCGAAATGTGATTTCAAATTAAATTTTGAAATGTGATTACAAATTAAATTTCGAAATATAATTTCAAATTAAATATTGAAACGTGATTTCAAATTAAATTTCGAAATGTGATTTCAAATTAAATTTTGAAACATAATTTCAAATTAAATTTTGAGACGTGATTTCAAATTAAATATTGAAACGTGATTTCAAATTAAATTTTGAAATGTAATTTCAAATTAAATTTCGAAATGTGATTTCAAATCAAATTTTGGAACGTAATTGCAAATTAAATTTTGGAACATAATTTCAAATTAAATTTTGAAATGTGATTTCAAATTAAATTTCGAAATGTGATTTCAAATCAAATTTTGGAACGTAATTGCAAATTAAATTTTGGAACATAATTTCAAATTAAATTTTGAAATGTGATTTCAAATCAAATTTTGGAACGTAATTTCAAATTAAATTTTGAAGTGTGATTTCAAATTAAATTTTGAAGTGTAATTTCAAATTAAATTTCGAAATGTGATTTCAAATTAAATTTTGAAACATAATTTCAAATTAAATTTTGAAGTGTGATTTCAAATTAAATTTCGAAATGTAATTTCAAATTAAATTTTGAAGTGTGATTTCAAATTAAATTTCGAAATGTAATTTCAAATTAAATTTTTAAGTGTGATTTCAAATTAAATTTTGAAACATAATTTCAAATTAAATTTTGAAGTGTGATTTCAAATTAAATTTCGAAATGTGATTTCAAATTAAATTTGGAAACGGTATTTTCAAATTAAATTTTAAAATATAATTTCAAATGAAATTTTGAAACCGGTCATTTGACCGGGTCAGATTAAGTTAGTGTCAAAAAGGTACTTGTAAGCCACTTTTAAGCCATTTAACGGTCAGATTGCTATTGTTAACTGGCCATGAACTAGTTCAGTTCCATTCTGAGGTATAAAATCCAGATCGAGATTAATTCGTTAGTGTTTTGAAACGGCCACGATGATAACGGCTGGCATTGAATAGCTGCATGTCATGTGAACATGAAAGTGTAGTCGGTCTATGTTTGAGGAAGCCCCGGGGAATTTGTGCCACGTTTGCTTCAAATGCACGCTTTCGTTTCGTACATATTGGAGAACGTTAAGAAATTTTTCTCGTTCGATTGTTTGGAGAATATCGTCTGCTGTAATTGTTATGCAAATGATTCTGTAAAACACGAGCTCGATGACTGAAATATCAATGAGAAGAAAAAGGATGGATTGTGCGCATCGTATGCAAGGAACATGTATTTCTAAACTAGAACTGCACTGTGACAATAGCTCGTTATAAAATATAATTAGAGCATTTTCTAGAATTTTCTGTACAATTCTACTGTAGTAATATTCTTGTTAATATTTCAGGATAATAACACTTATAATTAGCGTTGGATTATTATGAGAAACGAACGCGTACGTGTGAGTACGTGGCAAGAAAAATTATTCAACATACTGAAAACAAATTATCTTTACACATAGACTGCAGTATGACATAGTAAATGGCAGAATGACATAACAACCATTTGTTTAGTATGAGTGGACAGCGATATTCTTTTCTTTTGTTTTGTTACTAACGGTTAGCTTTTGAAGAGTTCAGTCTGAAATATAGATGTGCCTTCTTCGAATATAAATTAGACAAAGAAATAATTATTCCAATAAAGGATTATTACATCTTCTAATCTATTGCCTATAAATGGTAATCATATTTGTCATCTTCATTCTTTATTTTATCTCTTTGTAACGACATTTAAAAGAACATTTATGAGGCTAGGTCAATTATAAAATAAAAGTGGGAATTTTGTCTATATCAAATACAATTTCAATTTTAATTTTAATTTCAATTAGAATAGAATAAAATATTCCTGATTCAGTTGGTTCAACATTGTTCTAATGAAAAATTCCCTTTTTTTCTATTGATTTCCAGGACTAGAGAGGAGAGGCCATCCAGAATGGTTCTAACCGTGACCGAGGACACGCCAGCAGACATGCTAGCCGGTAGCATGGAGCTCCTGGTCCAGTTACCTCAGGAGCATCATCTTCAAACGCAGAGGGTCACGGTGCAGAGAAGGTATACTACTCTCTCGAATTCATCTTTCATATGTACTTGCCTGAAAAGTTGGTGGCACGTCTAAAAAATACTAGTATCTTTAAAATTGTAACGATTTAAATAAATAAAATTAACGCATAATTTCATCATAATCAAATCTCTAAGTGAAAAATAGAATCAGGTGTCACTTTTGTTATTTTCATTTTATAAGAAGAATTCTATGGAACTTTAGGAAGCCTAAATCTAGGGATTCTAGGGATTCTAAATCTAGGGACTCTAGGGATTCTAAGTCTAGGAACTCTAGGGATTGTAAAGAACTTGGGGAAATCCTAAGGAATCCCCTATTCCTCAGCATGTTTGTCAAATTATGTCACTTTTGTAGCAGGAGTTTGGTACAACCGTAAATTCTAGGGTCTAAAATATACTTTGCTATAGCAAGCATATGAATTAGGGACCTTCTAACGAATTCGACTTAATTTAGTTTGTAATTAGCATTAGAAATAAAAATTTCAGTTTAACAATCAGTTTAGATTAGTTTAGCCCAAGCTTATGCAATTTGTTTTTGTAATACACCTATATAAGGTTTGTCTAACGGTGCAATATGCAACTGACAATGAGCAGAATCATCCTAACCGCCCTGAAATTAATTTAACGGTCCAATTAGCAGATTAATTCGCCGATTCCTGGAACCTCCAGGCCATAATGCCTGTAATCATTGTGTTATTGCAGCGTGACGCTGTTCAAATTACGACCAGACGTTGTTGGCGCATAATTATGAAACATTCTCCTCTTGTTCAATCACTGAGATCATTCTCATTAACATCATCTAGAATCTAGAAAGTTCACCCTTCATTTTTGCCCGATTTAACTTGGTCAGCTTGTTGCTAACAGAAAGCTCTGCGGACAGAAACCAGTCGCTAGATTTCGAATGTTTATGCAATTACAGGAAAGCTGAAGACATAGAAACACAAAGAAATATTTAAATATTGAAGAAAATGTCCAAAGTGAAAGGAAATGTTCCTCATACAGTGGAGCCCCTTGGTAACTAGAACCTGTGTAACTCAGAATCCTCTGTAAGACTACAGTTTTCTTCATTCCCTTCCGCTCCGCTGCGAAGGCCCCCGGAAGTCGAAATAAAACTTACTTCAGCT
Source organism: Bombus flavifrons (assembly GCF_040668555.2). Lineage (NCBI taxonomy): Eukaryota > Metazoa > Arthropoda > Insecta > Hymenoptera > Apidae > Bombus > Bombus flavifrons. Next base: position 7,670,020 of record NC_138457.1, on the reverse strand, counting down.
CGGATTATTTGTCACGTGTCCACGGAAGCTAATCGTTTTTCGTCGGTCGAACGCATAATTACCATCGTCTATCGCTTGTGTAAATTTTGCATTTATGTACGTCGAGTAAAACGAGTTTCAAAAGGAAGCTTAAAACGCTAACGCTTCCCAAAAAAGTGAATGTAATTATACCTTCGTACGAAGCTTCTGTCCGTCGAAATTTCGTTTGTTCAATTTCCTTTACTCGAAAATTCCGGTAAGACAAAGCTTCTGTGAGATTTCGACTCTTCCCTTTAGGTTCGAGTTACCGAGGTTCGACTGTACGAATTAAATTCTAAATTCTGTCTTTATTTAGTTCTATTCAGAAAAATACGAAATTCCCTGAGAATCCACGCAGCCAATCCACTAATCACTTTGCAGTTACTTCTTCTACAAATTTACTTTTGATTACTCTATAATTGTAGCTAAAAGTACGTAAGCTATGAGAAAAAAAATTTCCCTATAGCGTGATCATGCAGTCGTTAGAAAAGCAAATAAATCACCGGTTTCTCTTAATTGACGATAATTCTTCGATAAAAAGCTCCTGAAATATCCAGTCATTTTCCCTGTCCATTCTACTCGAGAAAATGTAACCTGCTCTATAGAGTGCACTTAGGCTACGAACAGAATCTTTATATCACGGTGCTTTCTAGAGATGCTAAAAAAGAAAAACCACTAGAAGGAGAAATTCAGTCGACTGTTTCTTTAGGATTAGTTTTTTCCACTTACGTATTGATCTCTATTCGGTCTTTTTTTTTCTAAATGACGTTTACTCGATCCTCGTACTTTCCACAAATTCGGGTCGCCCCATGAAAATGGTAGCTGTTGAAGAAACAATACTGGAACCTACCAAAGAATTATTTGTTGACTAATGATCCGTTTACCGACGCGAGAAAACGTTTCAGTTGAAAGAAAGTAGCCATTCGTTATTCCATCCGTGCTGTGAGTAGTGTTTTCTCGTTCTTTGTGGTCTACGCTTGCTGTTATTACCATAAACTAATATTTTCTTAGGCGTGATGCCTTTGTAAAAGTTAGAAATTTTGTTGGACAGGCAGAAAATGCAAAATCGTGCGCTTCGGAATATACAAAGCAGCTTTAAGATGGCGAGAATATTAAATGAAACAATAGAAATGGTTTTATTCGTATAATATACTGTTAATATAGTATTAACATTATAGTATAATATAATACAGGCTAAACATAATATTAATAATATAATATTCATTTTTATAGAAATAACGAAGTTTTTAAGAAATAAAGAAGTGCATTAAAACAGCCATAATTACGTAAAATAAAGACGCGTCTAGTAAAGGAAAGGGTAATCCCCAAGGTAGCCATATTTGAACAGCAACGGCGCATGCGTTAAGAAAGCGCGCGCGCTTTAAATTTCAAACTCGGTTTTCTCAAAATCAGGCAGTTCTCTTCAAAAATGTCTGCATTGTTCCTTCTTTTTTGTCTTCGCCTCTCGTAAGCACACTATCGTTGTAATGAAATTTCTACCATTGAAATAAAATAAAAATAATTTTAAATAAGAATGGAAAATTCAGGTATAAAATGCATAGTTCAGAGACTGATTTCCTGAGACGTGTCGACGCATGTGGCATGGCTTATTGCTTCCTTGGCGTGCAAATTTTCGAATTCTAAACATGTTCCTTGGATTTCTTTCTGTTCACAGTATGCCGATGATGGACCTCCTCGTGCAGATCGCCACGGCACACAAATTGACAGCTTCTAGCTACACTCTGCAAGCGATTGGAGAACGTGGAATAGTTCTACCTCATCAACCTAATACGCCAATTGGTGCATTGGATGCACTTCAGGTATTACAGCTACATATGTTAGAAAACTATAGTCTGTTCAACGAGTCGAGATATCCAATAGCTATAAACACATATGCGCGTGGTTGTACTTAACCTGTTAACTGCGGGCAGTTTAGTTCCTTTACGGCAAAGTAAGTAGAAGGTTAAGTATCGAAAGTATTTCAGTTTAACACTAACTTACCAGACCCGGTCAAATGACCGGTTTCAAAAGTTAATTTAAGATACATAATAATAATAATATAAATTATGGATCTATACAAAAATAACATACAAATTTTTTAATTTGTGATTTAGATGTGCACAGAAGACAGCAGGATCTGAAGCACGCGCGGTGCATCTCACACTTTTCTGCGCTCACATCGTTCGAAAATCGTCCATCACATATAAAACAGGCCATATCTCGATCTTCGTTGTCTCTGGATGACTCTCATCCAGAAACTCACGTTCCTAATTTCGTCTCTTGGGTGTCCATGTAGAGGAACGAAATTAGGCACAAAGTCATATGCTTTCTTAATATAATTGTCAGTTCTAATCGATAAGCGACAGAACGAATCTACAGAACGACTAGAAACGACCAATTCCTTCGTTTCTCCTGTCATTCAAATATAGCGGCATTTCTATTTTAATATTCCAATTGTCAGGCTGAAACACTTAACAGCAAAGATTGATCAGGGGAGGAGATTTAGGCTCTTTATTCTATACATAGGTCGTGGACTTCTCTGTAATTTTTCAGATAATTTCTCCCATCCTCGCAAGCTCTGTAGGGTTCTTTCTTGGGTGGAAGATCTCAACAGGAAGTTGTATCAAGGAGAGTAGAATAACTCTTGAGTCTGCAGTTTTTCTGCCTAGGGAAACGAAGGGTTAGAGTTGAGGAAACGACTTGGAATTCCATGAATCGTGCGATCCTTAATCTCTAAGAGACGGTGTAGTTGTTTTTTTCTGAAGACTACTTCTAATCTCTTCTAATCTTGTAGAATTACCTTGCCGACCTCTAATCGGAATCGTTTCGTTGCACGTGTCTGGTGTCTTTCGAGAAGTCTCGACCATTTCCTATGTTTTTTTTAATTAAACAGAGAAAACAAAATTTAAAAATTGAAAGAATAATTTATCGATGGCAGAGGAATTAGGAAACTTTCCTTTAATTGCTCATTTTTATATTCACAATCTTAATTAAGGGTATATTGCTGTTTCCATGAAATAGAGAAGTGATTCTGTGTAAGACTGAGAAGTGATTCAATTTATTTTTCAAGTATAATTCCACTATACAGCATAGTTGATTAATATTTATTTATAGTGTTAAATGATCTTTCAATTGTAATATTAATTTCCCTTTCAATTTTCATATTAATTTTCATTCCAATCTTAATATTAATTTTAATCGTGATAAGTTTATTAAAGAATAGGGATTCTATTGAAAATTGTTCTGTCTGTAATGTTACAGGTAAAGCTGCTACCTAAGCAGGGCACTTTTGTACCAAGAAAATCGAAGCAAGTTAATCAACCGTTCGAAACCACTTTTAGGTTACAGGTAAAAAAAGAAAAATATATGTATTTAATAATCTAGTCATATACTATATCAGAGAGCCAGCGAAATTTAAGAGTCCAAGTATCCTGTAAACATTTTCTTAAGACTTCAGACTTCAACATGCTAGCCTTATTGTTCCATTTTCTATATCTGATAATTTATCAAGTAATCAGCGAGCACTAGAAAAAATCATGATTGTGAAACTGTTGTAGGTACATCTACCAAGAAATCAACTGTGGGTGTCCAGAGTCAGTCCGAAGATGAATCTAGGCGAGATCTTGGATCAAGTGTGCCGCGAAAAAGATTTAGATAAGAACAAGTATGAACTGCGTCATCCAGGTAAGCAACATAAATACATTCCTATAATTAACAAACTCGTAGATAAATAGATAAAGATGAGAAAAATAACAAGATAAGTAAGATAATAATTAGGGCAATTGTTGAAGCTAGAAACGTAAAAACTTGAAAACACATATACAATTAAATTAATATTATTAATAGACTGTACAAGGTACAAGATAACAACATTGACTTGTTAGTTACTAGGACTCTCAATTTCTTCGATATAACAACTCGTTTCTGGTTATAGATCTCCCAATCTATTTTTCAATCCATTATATCTTCATTATCTGTTTACTGAATTCAACAATCTTAATTGGATAGCAATAGGGTTTATATCACCGAGGAATCTATGCACTAGCAAGAGTTAAAATTAATCTAACTAAAATTAATTTGTCGTTGTTAATTTTTCATTATATAATCATAAAAATTCCTGATTGAGAGATGCTTTGATTAACAAATTAATAATTTACTTGCACAATAAAGAAAAGACTTATGATAACACAAATAAAATTTTAGAATTAAACTTTCTAAATGACAAATTAGTAAATTAGTAAAATTGTAAAAGGGAAGTTTATTACCTATAACTTGTAACTTTCTTTCTCTATCAAATCTTTAATGTCATTAGTTGATGAATTACTGCTCAAATGATACATGATTCAAATGATACCAGTCTAAAATTTCAGCAATAGTAGCTAGGAACGTTGACCTGAAGCTTGTTAAAGGTTTAGCGAAGGTATCAACTAGTGGCGAACTGTGTTAAGCAATTAAGACGTTTACATAAGATTTCAAGTGGAGATTTATTATTTGAGGTTTGCCCACGCAGAGAACAGTTTGATAAGGCTGTCCCAGATGATTGGTAGATATTCATTGCCCTGGAAAACGTAGCTAAGACGGAACTAGATTCGTTCATTTGCGCTTGATATTTAAACCGGTAGCACTGGCCAGGTTACCTTTTTCAAGATATAATACCAACAGGTTTACCTGGTCAGTCGATCATATTTTTATTAACGCACTTCTTCCTTGAATAAGCAGAGCATTATTGAACTCGTTGTATAACTTCATCGTCTTTTTGTAAATAATTGAGGAGCTTTCTGGAAAAAAGAAATCCATGAGACAAAATTGTGGATTGAGAGAATAGAGTTAGAAGTTTTAAACTTTAGATAACAAAACCTCTTATTAATGATTGTTTCTGTCAAAAAATTAAATTCTTTGCATTCCAGCATTTCTTTACCCTGGAAAACGGGATCCCCTACCAATTTCTGAAAACCAGTCAACCAAATTTTTTTGGACTGTTAAGGGATTAACGGAATTGGATTTAAATCCATAAGAAGGTTTTACAGAATTTAATAATATTAATTATTAATCAGTTATTATTTCGATAGTAGTAATTAATCTAATCTTTTAGGATTCTATTATCAGTAGTTATTCCATATACATTACTAGTTAACGCTCACGTGGCGCTAGTGTAGCAACACCAGTTGCCATAACATTAAATTACATAAAAGGAAAGAATTCCTGAAAATATTATTTCGCATCAAATTGCGTGCTGTGGCATTATTTGCGTGATGTTAAATGTTAGCATCAATTTTCAGAAATAGATATCAGATTTGCCAAGAAGTCAGTAGCCGTGCGCATCGGCTGGGTTTGCTCAAATCAATATGGCTTCTGAAGCCATCCAGATCATCTATGTGTATATATATATATATATGTATGTATACACACATGTACACACACACATACACACACGTGCAATAATGTGCTAATTCAATTTTCTTGATATTCTGCATTCTTGTTCACCAGACGGAAAGTCTTCCTAACAAGATATACAATTTTAGTACTATGCATCTGATTTCTCCTTGTTTTTGTAATTTGAACAAACTTTGGAGGATATTTCTTGACATTATCGTGTATATTCTATTTGCTCTTTCCCACAATTCGTGCATGGTGATCTTGAACAAACTATTAACACCTCAGACAACTGCAAATGATGACTTTCTCTCAGAGAAGATACGTCATTACTTCCTGCAAAAGACAGGAATAACACGAGAGCCTGCGTATTGAGGTTGTTTTTTCAACTTCAATTACTTTTGCCATGAACCTCTTGGTTTGATTCATTAGTTTGTAACTGGGTTTGCTCTTTTCTTTGTAAGAAACTGCACCCTTAATGTAGATCAGTATTAGAATTTCTAAAATATTAAAAAAGGAAGACAAAAGCTATTAGTATTTAACAAAATTTATATAGGAACTTACACGGGGATTTTAAAATTTCTAAATTATGAAGGAGAAAAATTCTACAATTTTTTTTTTTTTTTTTTTACAATTGTTTTTGTTTCATGTAGAGATCTACCATGAGTATGTTAAAGCAGTGAAGATTACAAAGAAGATATTAAATCTTTTGATCCTTCCTGAACCAAATTCTTTTTCAGATAAGAAAAATTACTTTCTTTCTTAGTTATTAATAAAAAAAAAGAACTCACTTTTTAGTAGTTTTATAAAGGAAACATAATGTATTAAAATTTGAGACCTTTTTTTTAAATCAAACAGTAGTAAGTGGGGGTTTAATCTACCCTCTTAAAGCAGAAAATTATCTTCGCCATAAAGATAGCAATTTCAAATGAATCACCCTATAGATCATCGACTGTAGAATACCCTACTACATTCTAACATAACCAGATTCGCTGGTAAATGGCTCGGCCATCCTCCATAGCCTATTCTCGATACTATGAACACCGGCGGGAACTCCCCGATTATATATCTCGCGTACTTACGCGCCGGTGCACGAGATATTTCAGTTAGCTAGTTACACCAAGCCAGTTGTGTTAAGATCGCTATCGCAAGGTTGCCGGCCGACTCTTCCACTTGTTACTCCTAGTCGTTAAGCGTGCATGCCTCGCGTTGCTCTTCGGGCTCCGTCGTCCCTGCGGAAACCCAGGCTCCTTTACACTTGTTACCGATCCCTTGGACCTGGAAGAATCTCTTTTTGCGCTCCTAAGCCGCGCCTCAACTGGAATCTGCTGTTTCAAGCAATTGATTCGAGTACAAGGATCTTGATCTACTTTGGAGAATCATTGTTAATGAAGAGAATATTTTGAGGTACTGGATATTCAAATCTCTTTTGGTCCACGTTTTATTGTATTTCCTGTATAGGAGTTTTTTTATTGGAGGAAGCATATATTCATAGGATATCTTCATCCTTTACTGGAGAATAATATAGTAATTGGAATATTCTCTTTATTAGAGGATTGCTTAAGATGTGTTTTGGAAGATCATAATGATGGGAAGAATATTGTATACATTTATTTTTCTGTGTAGGTTTCTTTGTACTTCTTGTAATGATGTAAAGAGAGTTCTTTTTATGAGGGGAATTAATTCTTGGTTAATAAAAAATCTACTGTGATTCATTGAAGATGCTTTTTACGTGAAATAACATTTGTTAAACGATATTTAACGTTGAAATAGTCCTTGACAATTAATTTTCTAAAAGAAGGAAATAAAAAATCCAAAAATTGTCTTTCTTTGCAGCAAGCTTGGAGACACTGGACCTGTCGCTGTCATTGCAGGATTACCATCTTCAGGAAGTCACTCTATACGCCAAGCAAGGTAGATCACTAGGCTCAGCACTCAGCACTCAAGATATAATGGCTCTACAAAGGCAAGAAGAGCGACGTAGGCAACAGGCGAAGCAAGGTGTCTTTGGATTCGTGTTCAAGAAATCTAAGGAGGGTTCCTTGAGTACCGATAGCCTCGGAGGACGTAGTGCATCACCAGCGAGGAGTGATGAGACTGGAAGAAGCACGAGTCCTTTACAACCGCCTACCAGACCTCAGAGGAAGCGGAGACCCGCGCCAAAGCCGCCTATTCAGGCTCAGGCAGACGTTAGTAATGTTAGTAGATTTGTTCTGTATACAATATTCTACACCCTATTGTTTATATGTAAGAATGTTATAAAAATGGACAAATTAATGACAATTAGTCGCTCGGAAAAGTATTATAGAAGACTGTCTTTTTATACAGTTAGCAGATTATAAATTTAAATCATCTGTTAAAATTTAGCATAATACTCTATATTATTCGAATATTTCTTTTTGATATTTATACAATTAAATGATCTTAATATAATACATAAAGATAAGCAAGTGTCAAAATATTTCTGAATATCAGTATAAGTCTTATATACAATTAGGACAGTCATCTTTGTCATCTTTGGAAAATATGCCGCTAACTATTTCAGGGTACAGAAGAGAATTGCGCAGACTCCAGCAAGGACAAGGTAGTGATCAGTCACAGTCGTAACAGCAGTGACAGTTCAGGCTACCACGAAGCTTCTGTGTTAAGTGACAACCCAGATTCCGCTGGAAGACTTCCAGAAACGTTACCCAGGAGGAACAAGGTTCCACTGGAAATGCCCAGAAAATTAGCTCAAACATCACAATCCAGCAAGAGCTTGAGCAATCTGACTTCTGTGCCTGGTACGCTTAGTCACGGAATTAGCAGTACCTCCTTAAGTTCCACAGGTCTTTCTTATGTTATATATAGATATATATATATATATTATGTTACATATAGATCTTTCTTATGTTATATTAAGCACGGGTTTCCTCTTTTTAACTTCATAGTTTTAATTTCATTGTTGTTAGTTTAATAGTAAATCTTGTTTGTAAATGTTTTTAGTAAAAAAAATAGTAGAGTAGTTATAATAAATATAATCCCTAATGATGATGATTCAGTTGCTTTTTCTCTCTATCAGATTTCCCCGTTCAATTTGTTAGTTTTATTATAAATTAATTATTAGAATAAAATTATCTTCCCTTGCTGTGCTATTCCAAACATCTATCAAATTATTCGTATCAAATTTTAAAAAAATTTTATTGAATTTTCCTAGGATTACGAAAGAAAAGGGTCGCACCTCCTCCGCCAGTAACCAGACCTCTGTCGTCCGCCATCTCCACCCAAGCTCTGGAACGCATAGTCGACTCCGAAGAGTCTCTAACATCAGACATGGATCCTTCTAAACCTCCTTCCGACATCAGTGTCCCGTCCAAAGCAAACTCGGACATAGAAGAGCGTCCAAAGGCCAGCTCAGACATCGGAGTAACAACACTCGGCTCAAAACTATCTAACAGTATTGATTTTACCAATCCAGACAGCTCGAAAGTGGAATTAGAATTGAATGGCAGCAAATGTGATATTGAACCGCGCCACAGATCCGGATCCATAAACGTTAAGTTACCTAGCACGGAACCAGGGCACCCTGCACCCGTAGAAGACGCTCCTGTAGATTCTAGATTGCAGCGGAAGAGAGGTAAGCTAGTACATAGTTACAGTAGTATAGATGATAACTTCCCCTCCTATAGTTTTGTATCTAAAAATAGCTTTGAGAACGGAAGAGATGGAACAGATTTTGTCGAACAACGTACAATCTTTGATCCAGAGAAACTTAAATTACAGGCCAAAATTCAAGAATGTAAGGTTGAATGTAGGAACGGTGAAGTACCTATAGATTTTAACAATTCCTTTCTCAGGAATAGCTCTGTCAGATACAAAGTTAGCCCTTTAGAATCAGAAAATAATTGTTCCTCATCAAGGTCTGAATTGCAAAAGTCTCAGAGCTTTGCGTGTTCCAATATGGTCACTCCAAAAGCTAGACAATGGGCGAAGATGCGCTACCTTCCTGATAGTCAGGGTATTTCTAATCAGAGTTCGTTTAAATCTCAGAGTAGATTGGTTAAGATGCAAACTGTAGTTAATTTGGATAATATAGGGACTAATATCGAGGACATACCAAAACGTAGTATTTTAGAAGATAAATCTATTCCTAAGAAACTGCATGTGGATAATTATATTTGCGGGAACAGGTGTCAAGCTAAAGCATTGAAACATAGTTCCAGCTTTCAAGTTGGTTATAAATTAAGGGAAACTAAGATAGTAAGCGCCTTTGAAAAGCCAAAATTGTCAGGTTCTAGAAGTTTCTGTTCCAGAAACAAGGTTTGCGAGTCAATCGAGAATAGACAGCCGAGACTGGGAAATGTTAGTACAACAAAGTGTTACAATGGTTCTATTTCTTCTAGTCTTGATGAAGATATATTTGAAGGTTCAATGATTGATAATCGTAGATCCAATCTTTCACCACCTCCATTGAGTAATCTCCAGATATTTGCAATTTCTACTAAACCATTGGATATTCCAGTGACAACTATAGATTCTGTGCCTAGTGATGTCGATAAGTTACCTTCTTTGCCTATTATTCAACACAGTGAATGTAGATTGGAGTCTGAGAAAAAATTGAGTATCTTGGAACCACCTCCTCCAGGTTTGGTCAGTCGAGAGGAGTCGACAGAAAACTGGAATAGGTTCTTGATTCAATTGAATTCGATATTGGAGACCAGGGCTGGAGAATTCGTTTAGATTTTACAGAAATATGTTCCATCCTTTACGACTCTATGTTATTATTAGACTGCAGATTTTTATGTATTTAAGTTTGCGTATTTTTATGTACTTAAGTTTGCGTATTTTTATGCATTTAAGTTTGCGTAAATTTTCGCAATCTAGTTATTATTAGTCTCCCGCAGTGCCCGAATTAATATTATTTGAAGTAGACTTTACAAAAGGCTGGTGACTATGTTATTATCATTCCAAAATTTGTACTTATCTCATTTTATTTTCGTTATCATAAGATGTAGTAGTTAAGAGATCCATCTTCTGTAAATATACAATACTGTCCAAAGAGAAAACTGTGTCTTAAATAAGGTTAGAAATAGCATTTTCGTTTTGCATGTTTGTACAGAATTGCATCCTTATATTTTCTACTCTCTCTTAAAGGTGACCATATTTACCTGCTTGCTAACTAGATATGTTGGTGATGGCCTATTCTTTTTCTTTCCCTCTGAGTACAGTTGGAGAACCTGTTCCACTTCCCAAGCCTAGAAAAGCCGCCACAATACGGCCCGAGGTGCCAAAACGCAAACTAAAACCGCCCTCCCCATTGAGTAGAACCCTCAGTTCAGACTCCAGCTATGTAGACTCCTTGTCCAACGCTCCTGCGCACTCCAGTACTGGGAGTTTTATAACTGACTCAAGTTCCAATTGTGGAAGCTTCATCAAAGGTGAAGAGAAACTGGACGTCTGTTCTAACTATTCTACCAGTGAGGATGAGGTGTTCATGACGCCAGGGCACCTGAGTGAAGCAAGCTTTGATTACAGTTCAATAGACTTGGAGGAAAAGAGCCAAACTAACTCCACAGATACAACTTTAAATAACGATATTGATGATGGAGCTAATGGTGAAAGAAAATTAAGTACAAATGAAGATAAAGTAAATGAAGCTTCTTTAAACCAGGATTCTACACTGGTAAGAAGTGAACTAAGTACAGTATCATCAAAGAATTCTAGCCAAGAGAAGAAACTCTGTGCTGTAATATCTACTATGCCAAAGTGTGACCACTTGAGTTCACTGAACATCAAGGATACAGTTAGTCAAAGTAAAGAATGGGAGGGTCTGAAAGAACCAAAGAAAGCCAGGATTCCTCGAACAGCGTCAAAGTCCAATGATTTTGAGGTTAATGCGTTAGAGAAGCAGAAGAGGCATTTAACTTCTCATGCAGAGGATATCACATTTGCCTTAAATTTGAATGTGAATTCTAGTCTGTTATCTGACAGAGATCTTGTACAGCAATCGAGGGAGGAGCAGGATACTGAGTCTCAGGATGTGGGTGGAGAAAAGTCCCCTGTTGCAGTGGTTTCATCAGGTGCATGTTGCATATCATTAATGTGTGTGAGAACTTCGTTCCAGTAACGCAGCTTTCAAATAATTCTCTATGCTCAAATCACTTTAAATGTAAATGACATGTTAAAGATTTTAGACAACATTAGAAGTGATTTGAAGCATCATCAGCTCATCTTCACTAATGTAGTTTCTTATATACTAATATCTAGATTGTGGATCTTTATGCATTTATGTCAAATTTGAAAACGCAAAAATTCTTAATTAGATTCATAAAAATATAAAATTGTATAAACATTAAAAATATATTAATGTTTTGAAGTTTTTATGGTTAAGGAATTGTTTGATGTCTTGTAAATGGTGGTGGAACATAAAAAAGGAATAGTAGTCTCACTTTCATGAGGTTTCTGGTTTACTTGCATATTTTTAACTACTCCATGGAAAGATAAATCCTTTGAATTATTTTGTATCATCGAATAATTCTCTGATCTTTTAAAATATTCTATTACAGATACAAATCTCTCAGAGACTGACGTACTGCTTCAGAAAGTATCTGACACTTTGTCCAACTCTCTACCTGTAGCATCATTCGATGAAGTACCAGTGTCTCCAACAATAACTAAATTAGAGCCAACGAACATTTCCAAAGAAACAGACCAGAAAAACAAAAAGATCTCTGAGTATCCCAATGGTTTTGATGTGAACATCAGCTCGGCAAATTTGACTGTAAACTCTCAGCAGGACACGTCAGACTATGTATCAGCAGTCGATGAAGATTTATCCGTCACCGACTGGGAATATCAACTGCCAGCTCCGCCAAGTGCCTTCAGAGACTCTGCTTCTCCTGTCTTCGATAACTTTGAAGTAATCACTCCTTCGCCTGAATCATTCAGAGACACAGAAATCACTGAATTAACCTCAACTTCAGATCAGAAAGATGGAAGGAATATTATAGAAAAGGTAGAAAGGCAAGAAATTGAGGTTAGGAAAGAGACTCCACTTGCAAAATCCTTCATACAACAAAAGCCAGAGTCTAGCATGAAGAAGGAGGTGATTTATGAGCTTGAGAATAAAATAAGTACTTTGCCTCAGAATAATATGTCTCAGAAGGATGTGGATTCCAGGAGGCTATTGAGCCCCTCAACTCCCAAAATTTCCCCTGTAGATAACACATTGTCAAATTTTACCATCACAACATACAGCAAGCAAAAGAACCTGAATATATTTGAAGAAGTAGAACAGTCTAGAAAGATAAATTCTGATGAGAGATTTATCAGATCCTTTGCGACTCTGACAAGGAACAAGGGCAATCTTGATGAGAGTGAAGACAAGAATCTGAAGGAATTCAACGTTGGAACATTGCAAGGGAAGAGAAAGGTAACCATGGGAGAAGATAAATCGAGTGAGACGAAGCTGGAACCAAAGATACAAACAGAATCCCTGCAGAGGTGGCAGTCCGGTAATGAAAAGAGCAATATTCAGAGATCCAAGAGCTACATATCCATGTGTGACAAATCTAACCTCCAAGGAAATATATGTGAGATTGAGAGTATCAAGAATGAAAAAAATCTGGAGATGGACGATAGTGGAATGAAAAAAGCAACGAGCATTAGTAACCTGAGCGTAACTGCGACTAAAAACGACGAGAAATCCTCGCAGTGGCGGGATAATATTCTGAAGCGGCCTACCAAAGAAAAGCAACTGCAGTCTGTACAGGTAATTACCTTCCAATTTGAGATTTTTTATACAATTTTTATTAAAGTTTCCCCAGTACATTTTCTTTTTTTTGTAAAATATATAAATTTTTTAAATTGTCCCTTCTTTGTATTCATAGTAAGTGATTTGTTCTTAGGTGCTAAAAAGCATTTTGCCGCAGTTGAAAAATGCTCAACAGGCGGAGGAAAATGTGCCCAAAGATTCGAGTGATATAGTATTATCTGAAAAAGCGAGGTAAATTTAACATTTTTCCTACTTCGAAATTATTTTATACTTAAATAATAATTATTGACTAATGTATTCATTAGATCCGAGACTACCTCTAACGAACATTCGACCGAATCGAATGAAGTTTCGACTCGTGAACCTCAGACAGCACCAAGTAGTAAGAAAGTAGAACCGGAATTAAAGAAACCAACGCCAGAAACTAATAAGAAACGATATACCTACTCAGGACCTCCTATGATCAATTTAGGCAGTTGGTCCGAACGACCGAGTGTTAATGTCCAGATAAAGAAGGACACTGACTACAAATTTGGAGTCAAACAAACTAACAGCACTACCATCGTTAATATTAATAGCTCTAAAGATGAAGTAGACTCCAATAATGTTGATAGTTCTACCAAAATTCAGAAGAGTAAATTTGAATTTTTGGATAAAAAGGAGCCCAATGAGTTAACTAAGAAATTAATTAGTCATACAACAGCTACAGGATTCAAAAAGCTAGTACTGAATAAAGTTAACAACTCAGAACCAAAAGTCACTAATGATAAACCAGTTGTAACAGGAGTTGAGCTGAAAAAGAGCTACCTCGAAAACAAACAGGATGACAATGTGATAGACACTACTCCAGTAAATTTCAAAGAATTAACGAAAGCATTTGGTCAAGATGTTTGCCTGCGACCAAAACCAAAAAGGTCCAGTACAATTCAACGTTCAGATTCTCAGTTGGAAAACGATTCTAGTAGACAGAATGGACATAGACAAGATCAGTGTTTAATAAATGGCTACCAAAATATTAAACCTAAAAGGTACTCTTCGATAGTGGGTATCCAGAATGAAGGTAACCTGACATTTCGAAATGGCCTAAGCATTAAAGGGCACCAGCCAATGCCTGTTGTTAAAGGGTTTAAGATGTCAAGTACAAAGATTGGTGCAAGTCAAAGTTATGAGAACCAAACTAAGGAAGGCTTCAAGGAAGAAATGAAAGAAGATAATATTAAAGGATCATCCAAGGATTCAAATGGTACACCAAGGCCTCCTACTATGCCCGTGATAACGGGTGTGACCTTGAAAAGTGCCAGACCTAAGTCCATGCCCATTCAAATTGACCAGCGAGACGTTTTGCTGGAATCGATTAGAAACTTCGGTGGTCGCGAGAATTTAAAAAGCGTAAGCATTTATTAATCAGAAAATCCATTAAGAAGTAATGGGAATTGAATAATAGAGAAATGCTCCCTGATAAGAAAATTATGATTCATCAAGTGTGGTAATAGTAAAGGAGAATTTTTCCTAGAAATGGGAGACGTTGAATGTTGAGAACAATTTTCATAAGGAGAATTTTGAGTTAAATATTTTATTAGAGGGCACTGAACTTAACGTTAAAATTGCCTAACATGAAAATTTATGGTTACAGGCTATGGAAAGATGTTAGCTGCCTTTCAGAAAGTAGGAAACGTTCTTGACACGAGGATAAAATCGGAAAAAGACTGGCGACCGAGGATATATTGTTCTCGAAGAGATATTCTGGTGCTTTAAGTCGTACAGCCTTAGTGATAATACAACGTTTGGCAATTATCGGCACAAAAGAAAGGGCAAGAAACTTATTTATGTATATTTTTTAATCACTATCGAAGGACCATTCACATCTGCCCCGTATTTTTGTCAGTTGTCAAACCTAACCTCTTCGAAATCATTCCATTGACGGTTTGCTGGCTAAGAGTCTATAAAAAACAGCCACGTTAGTCGTCCACGTGTAAATACCGTGTGTAAAAAAGTCGAGACAACCAGGAAAAAGAGTTGTCAATAAAAAAGAAATCTGTCAATGATGTACATATCGTTTAGCTGTTTAAAGCGATAAGAGAAATATTTTATTTTCGTGTCCAAATAGTCAACGGGCCGAGTTAGGTCCGTTTTCGAAACATTGTTGCTCATTATATGATGCAGTCCACGCAATTCTTGTTAAGTTTTCTTTTTTTTTTTCTTTTATTAGTTCAATCAGCCATTCGGTCCTAACCTGACCTAAAATGAGAAAAGAGGGAATCGAAGATAGGTTAGATCTGAACGGTTGAGTCAATGTTGACTAACATTTCCTATTCTTTACGATTAACATTAAGTTTCTATCACTGGGACCAAAGGTGACATCATTTATTTTACATATTGTACAACGAATTTAGATGCAACTAGGGTGTGTGTATAATTATGAAAGATAATCTTTTCTTTTCATTTTTTGAGAGAGAAGGAGAGAGAGAAGCAATCTGGTCAGTCGTATAGGTTGAAAATCATAATAATGAGATATATTCATTAATTAGTATGCATTAACAGAGTTCAAAGTAAGTTTTAATATGTGTTAGTAGAAAACAACGAAGGATTGAAATACAATCGATTTCCGTTTTTTCCTTTTTTGCGTTTACATTTACTGTTAATTAAAAAGAAAAAGAGAATAAAAATTTGTTTTTGATTATTAACAAAGTTTCGATAATCATTCGGAAAAAGTATATTGTATTTGTTAATATGATATTGTCGATATTATTCTAAAAGAATCAATTAGACTATTGTGTTTAAATAACAAATTTCAGTATGTATTTGTTTTATAGATTATGATCATTCTGGAGAAATATTTTTATGGCAGGTGGCAATCACCATGGAAAGGTGTATTGTATACTGTAAATATCATATAATATGTTAATACTGTATTTAATATTATTTTTCCTTGCGTAAAAATATATTACGGCGACACTTCTATTTATGTATGTTGTTATTTATAGTTCCATTAAAAATGAAAAAAAATTATTGATTTTTATTCAACGAATTGCTTCAGAGGCAACTCTGAATGAATAGAAACTGTAAAAATGATTATTTACACAAAACGCTTTATTTGTTGAAAAAATACAACAGTACATATAATTAAAATTAATTGGTCCACTTTCGTTCAACAATTTTTATAACTGCACTTTATATAAAAATAGCACCTATCATGTTTTACAACACGTATCTGGCAACTCATATAAAATCAATTTCAAAAAATAATTTGCATCTTATTTTCAACGTTTAAGCCTTATAATATTTAAAATATTTAATGTACAAAACACCAATACCTAAAAAAGAAAATAGTTTTTATGCAACTTATCGACTAATATTATTTTTCTCTTTCTTAAATATTGTTACTGTGATGGAAGATATGTATTGCCACTGAAGAATCACAGATTCTAAGATTAATAACATGTTCAAATAACAACAGGTACTGCTTTTAAACATTTTGCAAACAATAGTTATAGCTTGTGCTCTTAGATATTACGGGTATGATTAATCATTAGGTATGGGGGCATTGCAATTTCCATGCCATAATTTTGTTTCTGAATCACATTTTGAATATTCTCCAAATATATCTGCATATCCACGGTCCCTCCACCATGTACACAGCTGCCTATTCCATCCACAATCAATGGTGTGAATTAATTCAGGTTTTTCCATTCCTAAGATGGTATAAAAATCCTGATCTCCTAAGTGACCCTAAGAAAACATGGAAAATGTAACAACTTTGTAATGATAGTGTTAATCACTATTATTATCACTTAAATGACTTTCAACTTGACTTTATGGATAAATTATTGTTATATCCTTTACCTTAAAATGATATTTCTTTGTCATTGCATCAACACTTTCTCTTTTCACAATTGCATCATAAACAGAAGAATTCCTTAATTTGTCAAGGTTAAAGAGTACCACTCCACTGTTATATCCATGATAACCACCTGAACTTGCAGGTTCTCCAAATAATGTGTTAGGATGTTTGCTACGATACAAATACAAAACATGTCTGTAAACTGGAGTGAGCTCTGGGGCCAGACCAAATAGTGCTTGACTCCCAAAAGTGTTGAATTCTTCAAAAAGCTCCTTAATGTCTTTGCGGAATTTGGTGTCAACATCGAACATTGCTGCAACACTTTGTTCAGCTGGAGCTATTCGATGTAAACCTAGGGATAGGAAAAATAATGCATCTGAATAGTAGGTTCCTGGTTTGCTGCTGAAGTATGGAGACATGACAGACACAATGTCTTCCAATTGCAATGCTAGTTTATGTACATCATAATATTGCACCTGAAACAAAGGAATAAACAAATTGTAAAATCTTGTAAGAAATATAATTTGAGAAGATCAAAATTCTAAACAAAATTCTTCTGCTTCACCTTCATAAATTTGCCTGTGGATGAGAGAATATTTGCCAAAACTTTCTCTGTAACATTTTTGCTATCGTCATCAGTTATAACATGGAATGCAATGTTAACAGAGGATAGTTTGATTAAAGACTCTGCGAAGATCTCAAATTTTCGTCGCATTGGAGAGTTACTATCTACTTTGGTGAATATACACCAGACATTGTAGTAATTTTTCTTATTTGGAAAGAACACTGTCGTCGTAATGGTATCTTCATGAATATTTGTCGACTCGGTGGTCGAAGCATTTTCTTGGTCTCTGTGCAGTATCCAGCGTGTACCATTTGACGTCTGATAGCAGTAAAACAGAAGAAGAATCACAACTAGAAGCGTCAAATTGATGAGCACCTTGCGTAACAGGAGCATTTAATTACTCGATCATGTTCAAGTTCCCTTCGTACACTCCAAATGGCTACAGCTCAATATTGGAAAAAATTTATTAAAACTGCAGATGATGTATTTATACTTCACTAGGTTATGTTATTGAAGTTTGATAAAATGTTAGGTTATGTTATTAAAGTCTATCAAAATCATTTAATGGTGATCATACTATAGAACACATAAGTAAACAAAAAAACATACGTTCAATATTTATTAAATTATGAATGGGTAATTAATGTGCAAGAAAGAGGTCACAAGTTATTTGGAGAAAATAAATACTGAATGCAATATTGCAATCAAAACAATACACTTACTGATACGGTTGTTTTATTATCTGCATCAAAAACATTGACCGCTTTCTTCTTTGTATTGCATAGTTCATGATACATTATCCCAAATTTTTGGATGTCAAAAATAAGTATATATCACACAATCATAGATCCATTATAGATCCAGAATTAAAATGTTATTTAATATTGTAAATATATCTGGGAAATAAAATTTTTGCAATATGTTTGTTAGAGTAAAAGAAATGAATTCAAAGTTCAAATTTTTCCGCTACTCCAAGGTTGTGGACATAACAGTTCCTGCAGTGATAGCTAGGTGGCGCTGAGAATACATTATGACGCTACATAAATTAATGCTTAATTTCAACACACTAATATTCAAAATGTTCTATTGAAAGCATCAATTTCGAAATAGTATCAATTTTACTGCAAAAGCTTATGAAAATATGAATTAGGGTGCAGTAGCTTCTTCCTTGAAGTATAATTTTTAAAGATATGTGTTGCCAGATATTACAAAGGTATTGTAAATGACTAAAATATATGTATATAATACAAAATGAAATAAAAATTCAACCAATCTTTTATCTTTACCACAATAATTAATAACCTTCTTTACCCCGCTCATAATACAAAAACATTTAATTCTAGAATTATGTTTCAGTTTTTAGAAAATGTTATTGCAACAAAAAAAAAGATAGACTAAAAGAAATTTATAAGAGATTTATTCTTGAAAGAATTGATTGACAATGGAAGATAAATAGAGATTGGAAAATTTTCAAGGACACCAGTCTGACGAACTTGCGTTGACGAACCTGCGCCTTTTTATACGTATTATCTCCCATGCTGAAATGTGGACCAGCAGCCTACCTGTCCTGTGCAGAAGACCTCTCGCAGTATTGATCACTGCGGGAGGGAAAGGCACGTTGGGGGATAGTCGATGAACACGTGGCAGCAGTCGAACTTTCAAGTGAGGATTTTCACTCCTCACACACGCAAATAGGATCAGAAAAAGTAAATAAAATAATGTTTATATATATATACATATACGTATTGATATTAAAATGAATAAGATTGTTAAAGTGAATGAATTGTTAAATTAATGAATATTTGAAAATATTGAGTTTATAATGAGTTGCTGGAGTATTGATCCAGCTTGGTTCAAATACAGATTTGTTATTGAGCAGGTTTTGCATGATCTTGAATTTGTATTGATCTCTGAAATTAAAACTACATAATGTTCCTAATTAAATAAAAGCTAAGTTTAATTTCAAGAGTAGTACATAATTAATTCTTAGTATCATTTATTTTCTTTACCCAAATATTGTTAGTATCATTAATTTTCTGTACTTGCATTTATCAAACTATTGGTAATCCTAAATTTAAGTTCTATTTCTAAAAAGAAAGATATCAAAGAAGTTATGAACTAGTTAACCAGTTAACAAACGCTACCTTTCCAGGTATCCTCCATTCCGTACCCTTTAAATCCAAAGCATATTTTGTACCCAGAGTTGGTTGATCGTGGTAGCAATGGGAAGACGTTATCGAAGAAGGCGGTCGAAGAGGGTGAGCTATGAAGGAGCGGTACAGAAGGGAGAGACGAGGAGAATGCAATCAGAGGGGTTGATAATACGAGCAAACCGATAGGAACCGACCCAAGAGCAGCGTAATGGTGTTGGTATATAAGGCACGAGCAGCGAACGTCTGCTCCTGACAGCCCATTACCACTGTACAAACGCTAGCACAGAGCTTTGGGAGGATGGCGAAGCTTCTCCTCCCTCCCAACGTCCCGTCCCTTTCTGCGTCTGTTTCCCTCCTCCAGCTTCCCGTCGCTCTTCCTCCGCTTATACGACTTGCTCGTCCTGGGGGAAGATGCTGGAAACTACCGAAGAACCAGCGGAACTTCCGCTATGATTTCGTCGAACACGAAAACTGCTGTCTCTTGTATGAGAATAGGATGTTGTTTGGAGGTTCTGGAATGTTTAAGAAGTTTTGGGTAGAAAATGATAGTTTATATTGAATTTGAGGTTGAAGTTGGCTTTTGAAAGCTTTAAGTTTGATATTTTGAAGATTAAGGGAATAGAAGGTTAATTTTAATAAAATTCGTTGAGGGGTTAAGGGAACATTAATAATATTTTGGGAAGTTAAGGGAATAGAGAGTTAATTTTTTGGAGTAATTTAGTAGTAATAATCTAATAATTTGTAATCTTTTTATTTTAAAAATTGTCATAAAGAAAGGATTCTCTTTATTTAGCATTAACCTTACCAGGCTTGGACAAATGACCGGTTTCAAAATTTAATTTGCAATTGTACATTCATTGTTATTCCTTTTGTTCATTTAACTTATGTAAATTCTTATATTAACAAAAATTGTGAAATTAATTAATCAGATAATATAAGAATTTACATAAAGTTAAATAAACTTGTAAGAAATAACAATGAATGTACAATTTTAAATTAAATTTTGAAACCGGGCTAATTTGACCGGGCTAGGAAGGTTAGTGTTAATTGATACCTACTTGTTAAATATAAGGTTTGTTGTTTTATGACGACCATCCATCGTTTTATACAAGTTTTAGACATCATAGTGAAGTATGGGTCTAATTCTTGAAGAAAGTTATCAATTTCTTCCCCTAAAAGTAATTATATCTAAAAGATCCTTTAAATTCAATATTTGCTACTTCTTAATCTTATTACTTTTTCACCACAAACGTTCAAAAGCTCCAATCTCCAACTTTCCCTGCTGGTTTACTCTAATTTGCCATTCTCAAATACCAGAAAACAATCAATTAAACCAAATATTCCGTTTCCTAGTCTAACTTTTATCTTTTTGCAGGAACCAAAAAGAGGTTATGTCACGCGAAGCGACGTGTAATCCGACGAAAGGCAGGCAGATCTTCGTCTAGAAAGAAAGCAGAACGTGTAAGAAAGAGAAAATCCGTGCGGAATCAATTCGCCCCGTGTATCCCGATGCAGGGAGGGTGACTGGTGGTTTTTCAAGGGTGGCGTTCGGGCCACGCCTGCCGGCTAAGCCACGCCCGTTCACGAACCTATCCCCGGAGGCTGTGTCGAGGACCGAAGGGCTAATAATTCACGTCACGAGCACACCCCACCATAAAGAGTCAGCCACAGCCGTGGCGCGTCGTATATTCGGTATTAGCGTGCCGTATGAACGTTATCCAGCTCCAGTTACTGTTAATTACCGATCATCTTCCGTAATTAATTGCCTCCTCGATCGATGGAATCTCTTGGCTGTCGACACTGTTGGTTGCTGGATATCGATCCCGCGTCCACAGTGTGCAAATCATTTTCACTAGGTTAGGTTATGGAGTACTAAGGTTATAGAATATTGCTGCAGAGCACTATTGATATTGCAATAGAGGTATTTTTCATATAGTTTGGTGAATTTTGAAAGATTTATAGTTGAAGATGTTGAAATTGAGAAGAATAGTGAGAGGATATTGAGTTTTGTCATTTTTGAGTGTTACGTTTATAAGTATCTAGGTTGAAGAGCAACAGAAATATAAATTTTAGCTCTTAATTAGAATTTTGGAATGTTAAGATAGTATATATTGAGATAGTGGGATGTTCTGCTTAGCTTAATGGATTTTGATGGTAAAACAGAAGATTGATAAGGATATATTAAGTTGTGCAGATTCTTAGGAAAGATGGGTATGCATGTCCAGATTGAAGAAATTCATGAATATAAATAATATTAAAAAATTGGAAGATTATGTAATATGGTTTATACAATAAGAATATTTTAATATTTTAAAAGAATATTTTAACTTAATATTACCAGAGACGTTATGAAAAATGATTAAAACAAAAGTAAGTAATAAATGAAAAGTATGGATAGAATTATTTGCACAATGAAATAAAAATACCACGATAGAAATAAATTGGTAAAATATAGAAATTGCTGAATTAAATACTCGTTTCCATTGTGCGTGAATGTGTTCTGGTCCAGCGGCGGTGTTTTAATTCTGAAAATCGATATCATCTTTTGTCATTTATTATCTCGCCAGGGAACAAGATCGCAACGATACAGGCTGGAGTGAGGTAATTAACTGGTCTGACAATTATGTAACATATTGACTCGTTTACATCCGGACGTATTTCATCGTTATTTGATAATCCATCGTCATCATGAGGATGATTGTTTTTGATGTGATTGCGAGTCGAACCTTCAAGCATAATTCAGGCTTTTGTAATTTTGCAATTTTCATTTTTTAGTGACAAAATTTCACATCGTGTTATGAAAAACAATTTTAAAGGAAGTTTATAGCAAATTATTTGAACAGTTAAAATTTCAAGTATATATTACTTTATATTAACATTTAACATAGAAAATAACACACAAAATAGTAAATTAATTTTGTTTATTATATATTCAATTAAGTTTGTATGTTGATTTGTACGTTATTGATATAGAATATTATCTACGATAATATTAAAATACTGTTACAAACATTATTACAATATTATTATTTTTAAATTTCATCGTCATTTTCATTAAATCAGTTTCAAATCGATGAAACTGCACAATGATAATAGAACTCGCTATAATACTGTAACTACGAACAGGAACGTGCAATCTATATTAATACAACATCCAAATAAGTTCTCCTAACAATCAAACACATCAATCTCCAAATCTCCAATTTCATCGCTCCAAGAAATACATCAAATTTGGTGTTCAATCAAAATGAAGGTAAAATTCTCAAGAGTTTCAATGAAGCAAACAAATCGGTTGAAAATCGGTTACAGGACGTAAATTCACTGAAAGGAATCGACTTTGTCGCCGGTGCGGTGGTCGACGGTGTGCCCCTAAAATTAGCCACAGTGACATATTGAAGAGTGCACCGAAGCGGGCGGGTCACAGTGCCCCATGAGCCGCTTCCCCCGTCTGCTATTAAGCACAAAAGCGGTGCCCTGGGAAAATCAACTGACGCGTAACTAAACGGTGTATCATTAATTCCGACGTGTATGTTTATATCGACAGCGTTAAGCAGCATTTGCACGGCCAATTTTCCATGACGATCATAGTACCACTACAATCTTCTGTTTTTTTATACATCATCTTTACTTTTTTCATCACAAAAAGTTCTTTAAAATGGTCGAGAAATTTTCAATGAAGACGTATCAAACAATCATCTCACAAAAGTAGCAAAAAATTAATAAAGCAATCGATAACAACCAGAAACGTTAATATTCTCTTCGTACCTTTTACGTTTCCTGTCTCATACCTATTCAACACTCACAGAATGAAATTCATGTCACTCGTTTCCTCTTTTTTACCTACACGCAGTCTAGTTAAATTGAATCGAACTAACTCTGTCTCTATTCCCTGTATTCGTTTCGTCTTGACGCCGTCTTTCACATTCTGTCTTCACTGACACCGAAACCGGAGCTCTTCCTTTTTCCGCAACACTCTGTCGCGACGAACGGATACCTTTCGTGCCAATCAAAGGCCCTCCATCGCCGAAGGTGAACGCCGATAACCGGTGCTGAGAAATCGACGTTTCCGCTCGACAGCTCCAACGCGTGCGAACCATCGCACGGATTGGTGAATTTCCAGAGGTGAAAAAGCAACGACAGAGCTTCAATACTGTGGAGTCATAGTCAATTCCTCGTGTTTCTGTTTCAAGCACGTTTTAATATACGCCTTGATGATAGTTTCATGCGGAGAACTGAAGGAATTGTTTGTTAAGATTGATTTGACAATGAGTGGGGAAATGTAGATGAGAATTCTGATTATAAGTGTTAGAGAAATTCAGGTGAAAAGTAGTTTGGTAATATTTCAGTCACAGATAGGATAAATTTGGGAAATAGGAATTGTTCGAAATTTAAGGTTAGGAGATTTAACTAAGATTAGAAATTGAATCATATTTAATTGGAAGTTAGGTTAAATTAGGTTAGATTAAGTTACTAATCTTTAGCAAAATTGTGTCTTAATAAGAATTTAACGTTGTATGACAGGATTTATTATTAAGTCAGAAATCTTAACTTGAAACTAATGTAGGTTATGAAAAGTAGAATTTAATGGAAATTTAAAGTTAACAAAAATTTAGAAAAGCTTTAAGCTTAAAAATTCTTGAGAGTACTTAATTGTAGATAATAAAAAGTAGAGCTTGATAAGAATTTAAAGTTATAAAGAAATTCGACGGAATCTAAGATTAAAAGCTTTTCTCTTAGCTAGGTTAGAAACTTATTGCAGATTATGGAAGGTAAAACTTATTGGAATTGAATATTCAAGCGTAAAAGAAACAAAATTGAGTCTGACCTACATCAGAAAAATTGATGCCTATCAAAACTCTAGTTTATAATATTAAATAAATTAAAATATCTAAGATTGAGATCAAAATAACAAAAAAAAGAGGTCCAAATTATTACAGATTAGTTCTAAAACACACACTTCTTATCAAAATCTAAATAACAAGACGAAAAGATGAAAGATAAAGCAGAGTCGAAACGCGTTAACCATTTAATTTTCCTGGTGCCTTTGATCCTTCCAATGAAGGGCAGCTCAAGAACCACACGCTTCATTGTGCCCTAGACCGTCACTACGGTGGTCCTTGGTCGAAGCAAACAGGCTTTGGGCCACCAAGCCTATTTGGTACACGTGTCCTAGCACGTTGAATCTCCACGATCCTCCCCCTTGTTGGGTCGAAGAAGAGACCGAGCTCGTGACAAAAGGTCGGCACGCTTCGGCACGTGGCTGTCAGTGGGACAACTTCAGGGCACCAGTAAGTGCCAACGAGTAGAGGGTTCGCGAAGCTCCTCTCACTGGATCCTCTGTTCCCTCCATTTTTTCTTTCTCCTCTATTACCTTTTTGCTAGGCTAACTTAAATGACTGAGTGGCTAAGGTAAGAACAGGTTCTCTTTAGATCAGGTACTGCTGGTGATGTAAAGATAGGTATGAAAGAGTTCGGGCTAGGTTTGTTGAATGTTAAGTAGTATATGGAAATGTTATTGTAAGGTTAAATGCAAACTTGGTATTTTTAGTGTTCAGGTTATAATTAGATTACAGCCATATTACATTCTAGATTATAAGTAAGTTGTAGCTGATGTTGTAGTTGGGATAGATTTGAGTTAATCAGCTAAAACAGAAATAATTACAAGGTAATTTTGTAGCCATTCATATAACAATTAAGTTTTAATCACAGTACAGTGGGTTTTCGGTTATAAATAAGTTGTGGATAGTTAGTTCTTGTGTATAACCAATTCATAGTGATTTTCAAATTATAAATAACTATTTCCTAATTTATATTTAAGAATCATAATTTGTATGTAAGCGATGATTTAAAAAAAAGTTATAATTAACCTATAAATTAACCTATAATGTGAATTCTCCTTGAGTAGATCTCTTAAAACAATTTTTCTTTTTTATTTCTTTTTTCCATATTTTCAACGTCCCTCTTTTTATCTTTCCTGGTAATTTTTCTTCTTTCTCCTGGCAATTGTCTCTGATATACCCCTGTGCTCTCTTCCTCTATCTCTCTCTCTGTCTGTCTGTCTGTCTCTGTCTCTCTCTTTCTCTCTCTCTCTCTCTCTCTCTCTCTCTGTGGCTCTTTCTCCCTCTCCATTCTGGTCTCTTTTCAACGTCAGACCGTCGATTGGCCGCAATTCAGTGTCGCGTCGTTGCACACAGTTTGGCGGCGGTGAATGTCAATTGCATTGCTCCGCATATTTCATTTCAGGCTGCTCCACGATCTATCACTGTTTTCAAGGGATCCTAATGATAATCTTGAGAGGAAGAAAAGACAACCAAGTGGCAGAAATCTGTAGATTGGTTACATTAAGGAAACCATTGACGTTAATTTGTTGTTATAGGAATTAAACTAAAAAATAAGATATTTTAATTATTTTATAAATATTCTTTTAATTGTGTTTATAGTAGTCTTCAGATCAATTATATCATGGAGATTAGCGATAGTGTCTTTTTATAACAGTCAAGAATAAATATAAATTCTTAATTGTTTTGTTATTTCTTTATAATCAAGTATGGTATGCTTAATGTATATTGATATTTTTGAAAAACATATTTAAGAATGTTCAAGTTCATGTTTAAGAATGTTTTATTTTTAATTATTGAAGGTTTTTAGTTTGAACGCAAAAAATTAAAATAAATAATTATTAAAATAAAAAAGTAGTATATTATAGAACTGCAATATATATATATTCTTCTCTTCATTTTGTATTACAACAAAATAATAAAAATTCATGTTAATATGGAAGAGTAATGTTATTATTATATAAATCTAACTTCATTCCCAGAATAACTGAAGTTGAGACAGCATCCGTCGGATCCGCAAGATTCCTCCATCAAATAATTTCTCCCAATTCTGAACAGGTTTTCGTATCAAACAGGGGTTGGAACTTTTCACAAAAAGTTTCCAAACAAGATGCCTCAAACCCTCTAGATATACTCTCGTTTTAAATAACTTATAGAATTAGAAAATATTTCTGGGAGATTCATAATTGCTTTCTGAATTTCAAATTCCTAATTTTAAAAAGCTTATACCTAAATGCTTAATCACAAGCACATTAACCAATAATTGAACATAAACATTTTATTTTTAAACTATTATATATAATGATCTGTCTAAAGTCTCTATACTGTTCTAGCTATATCCTCAATTGTAATAAATACATCAACCAACAGTTAAACATAAAAATTTCATGTTTAAATCTTATTTAGTCCAAAACCTAATTCACTGCAAGTATCCATATCATTCCAATTGCATCCATAATCGTCATTTCAATCGTATCTACAAAAGGATCAAACTAAACAAAGACTTTGGGATAACAGCAAAAACCACGAAAAATCTCAAGTTTACCTTTCCCAAACCGCAGTTTAAACAGATTGGTGGCTCAGATGGCGTCACTTTCACCGGGAGCCTTGTCGGCATATTTAACCAATAAATAATTTAGCAAACAAATTGATCCCCAGAGACTATAAACAGATACTTAGAGGCACGCGTTTCACTCTGCATCTCCGTCGGGGTATGAATTGACCATATTTTCTGCGAGGTTAAAGCGTACTATGATTGGACAATAAATATTCGATAGAGTACGAGGCCCCTACTGTGAGAACCGAAGTGGGGCCCGCGGCGTGAAATCTCTATTATCGAGGGGTTGGTATGGTACCCCGTTGTTCGATGGTGGTTGTATGTGTACTCTGGTCAAACTGGTGCTGACAGGAACCCCTCGCCCCTCGAAAATAATGTAATCGCGAATTAAATGTTTGCTCGGATATCCGCGATCCCTCGGCATTTCTACGATATGGAAAGGAGAAAAGAGAGGAAACGCAATTATGTTTGTGACATAAGTGGGTCGTTTTTAGTGATCAAAAATATATTAGATTGTTGTTTTTAACTAAGGAGATTGGAAATTTGAATATTGGTGGAAAAATTAGTTTAAAAATTCAAATATTAATGAGGAAACTTGGGATTCAAAAAGTAACGTAGGAAAGTTAGGTTAAGAATTGAAAAATTCATTTAGTGATCATTGGTCAGTGGACAGTTAGAATGTACTTAGATGACTTAGACGTAATGTACTTAATATTGATGAAGTTGACATTCACTAACTACTTTTTAAACGCAAAATCTATTTCCACGATTCCTAATTGAGACACAATCCGGTTAAATTAAATGAATAGTATTGTTAACTTACGTAGTATAGATAGCAATAAAAATAGAAATGATTGTAGGCGATATTAGAAATAAAATAAGAAAATTACGATGATTATATTAAGGAGTAAAATAGAAGAAAGAAGAAAAGAGATTCTATGAAGTAGATAGTCATGATGGCACTCGTTCTCGGTTGATATTGATAAAATCTTGGAATATCGTTTCTGAAAGGAGGATGCCGACCAGATGCGACTCAAGTATCGGTTTTACGAGTATCAACTCGCAAATGTTCCGGAGCGTGCCGTTTCGAGTATCGCCGTGACAAATTTCAAGAGAGCATTGTGTACCCACAAACGATTATTTATCTCAATTTGTCACGTACAACAGGGGAGAGATTTGGTCCATGTCGAGCTCCCGTGCATCTTTCATCTTTTCCATCTTATTATTATTATTTTACAAATTCAGATCGGTCTGTTAAACAGATCAACTTTTTATCAATTTTTCCTTGTTATTTCTAATTTCTCTAGAAATAATTTTTTAAATAAATAAAGGTGAAGTAAATTGTCATTATTATTCAACTTTCAATTGTTCAAAAAAGTTAGGATATTGTTATATAATATTCTTTGATAATAATTTTGTAATTATACGAAATAAAAAACCTTTCACCTTTTTAACCTATACCTATTTACAACTAATTTTTAAATAGGAAAGAGCAGTATCTTCTGTATCTCCAATGCTATATCTTCTTCCTAACGATAAACTGTTATTTTCATAAATATTACATCATTCCGAAACATCAATCTAACCTTCAATTTTTTCTTTCAGGAACTTAGCATGAAATTAATCTCCAACCAGCAGATAACATCAAAATATGCAAATTGAACGTGGAAAGGGCTCTACTTCTTTCATCTGAAACTTCGATTCACATACGTTCCCCGACATAATCCCAATTATGTGTGAGGTCTATAGTGTATATCGATGATCGACAATAGTAATTCACTTCGGAACCAACTAAAGGCAATGGGATATAGCTTTTTCAAGCTAGATGGTGACAAAACTTTGTCAGTTTACTAGGTACAACCCTAGCGAACCAGCATTGTGATCGTATTAACACCTTGCATAATTGCATCGCCACCGACGCCGCCGCGTTTCTCATTGTGCCTCCGTTAAACACGTCTCATTTGAATATTGGCCCATTCAGTGTTCTGTCTGTCGCACAACCTCTCTTCCTCGCACTGGAAAGCTCGATCACTGATAAAGGGGAAGGTTCGTGTACTCGTGGTCGCTTCCTATAATGTTCTCTGTACTCTTTCTCAGGCTGTCAGCTTTCTTTAATTATGCACCATTTGACATAGATAACACGAGTGAGATATTAACGATGTTAATAACATTATTAACTCTTTTGAGCACAAATTAATTCTTTTTAAGGAAGAAGTCAAAATTCTAGTGTAAATGATATTCATAACGTAAGTAGGAAGTTTGTTGTGATTAAGTTGCCTGCTTTTTATAATTGGTTATAGTATGTATGAGGTTTTGGAGAAATTAATATTGACTCCTATGGGAGATGGAAACGTATATACATACCTTCCTTTAATCTCCACCTCAATTATACAACCTCGAGTTCCAAAAAAGTTCACCTCGACATCTCCGAAAACTTCCAAAAAGTCCTCTAAAACATCGTAGACTATCCAACAAATTCCAAAATTAATCTCCGCCTCCAAAGTATTTATGTGTCACAACAACCTAACCTCTTCATCCGGAACAATATTTCTAAAAAAACTTGCACAAACCTTACCATCCATGAAAGCTCTCGAGTGACCCGAAATAATTTCGTGGAAAATTTCCAGGTTTTAAGAAGAGTTCCTCCGTGTGTCTCGTTGGTCGGACTGTCGCCAAATTGTGGAAGGAGGAGGGCGAGGCGGACAAATTTCGCTGGGAAGTGGGAGGATGGAGGATGGAGAATGATAGAAATAAAATTTCCGACGGCAGTAACAATAAACCGCAGCATTCAGTGGGTTTGTACTATGCTCGTTCAGCGATCCACCAATGGCTGAGTGGTCTGAGGGTACGTTTCACCCTGTATGGTTTCCGATTGGCTGGATTCTCCGCCCAGGGGTTGCATCGATCATCCCCTTGGCGTTTCCACGGGTTTTGGTATATAAAGCAGCCTCCCCAGGGACACTGACGATAGTCTGAATCCTTTGCTGTTCGTGAATCTTCGGTTCTCACCGACCACTATCGTGAAGTAGTGACCTAACCTAGGAGACATAAGTTAATGTTAATATTACTAATCAAGTAGCAGGGATAAAACAGACTTTAACCAAAAAGTAAATTTGGTTCTAGAAGTGAATCTTTTGTGGAGAGACTTTTGAGGAGAGCTGGAAGTTGGGCAAAAGATTTTGAGGAATTTGCAGACTTGGTAAATTAATTAAGGAATTGGAAGTGAAGTGATTAATGATCTGGTAAGGGTAGGAAGCATGGCGAGCCATTCGAGTTACGAGTATGAAGACAGGGGGCAGAGGATGAGGCACCGGGTCGGTACCACTTCCAGGGCAGCTGACTCCACTGTGGCTTGCACTAGGTAAATTTTTTGCGAACAAAAAATGAATCTTTCAACACTTTTCTAAAAAATTGGAGTTAAAGCATTATTTTCTTGTTATCAAAATTTAATTTCTCTAGAATTACTGACAAATCTTGATGTTAAAGTTTAAAAGATTTTATTCCCAATCATAAACTTCTGAGATCCTAAAATTTACAAATTCTAATATTTCAAATTTCAAAATTCCAGATTTCCAATATTTCAAATTTCAAAAATTTCAAGATTTGTCTTAAGATTTTTAATTTCTTAAATTATTGTTGAATACGACTGTAATAAGTAAAATTATTTTCTATTATAAATAAGAAACGTAGGAACGTCGTAGAAAAAAAATTTGCTTAATAGATTAACGAATAGACGGAATAGAGAATTTAGACCTTTTGATGAATTGGTCATATTTATTGATTACAGCAGTCAGTATTACGTGGGTCCAAGCAGTGATATCAGCGAGGAGGACCTTGCAGAGCTTCCTTCCTGCGTTTACGCGGGTAGATCCACTCAACACATCGCACACACCTCCTCACATACTCATTCTCCTCTCCATTACCACATGCCGGTTTCTACACCTGGTAATTTATAAAAAGATCAAATACAAAATCTTGATTTTATGTATTTTAGAATTTCCTATAATTGGTTATCTTTAATCGGAGCGAAAAATAAGTAACTGTTCTGTTTGAAAAATTTGTCAATATTGATAAGACTTAAAATTCTAAATTAGAATGGAGGTTTAGTAAGCTCTAAACCGGAAAATTCGAAATGTCCAAATTGTTTCGTAAATTCGAATATCTTGCGGAATTTTTTTAACATTGAGCGTACAAATGAATTTTTCTTTTCGAATTTATTATATTATTTTTCCTTTAGATCACAATGATACGGAGATCAATGGTGTAGAAGAGGGCTACTACCCAAATGGCAGTCCCTATAGAATTCAACGACACGCTGCCAATATACGCGAGAGAAAACGCATGCTGAGGTGAGAAATTATTCTCAACGAAATCTTTATCCAATAATTTATTTAAATTATCATTTATCTTTTACGTAATCTAGCTCTCGAATAGCCTATACAAATATATTATAATACTAATATCAATATTTAAATTTTCATTACAGTTATCTATTTTTATTACATTATTATTTTCGCATCATCTTAAATATTACTTTTATTACAAATTTAAAAAATTGTATTGAAGAGAAGAATTTAATAAATTGTGAAGCAGGTTGTC
This sequence comes from Bombus flavifrons, assembly GCF_040668555.2. Lineage (NCBI taxonomy): Eukaryota > Metazoa > Arthropoda > Insecta > Hymenoptera > Apidae > Bombus > Bombus flavifrons. The sequence continues at coordinate 7,638,323 of NC_138457.1, read as the reverse complement.
AGTGTGATTACGATTTTTAGCAGCATCAACTCGGCTTTCGACGAGCTCCGAGTTCACGTTCCAACGTTCCCATATGAGAAGAGGCTGTCCAAGATTGATACTCTACGTCTGGCTATAGCGTATATCGCGCTCCTTCGAGAAGTGTTGGCTGCAAGGCTCGACCCATTGACTTACGTCGAGAGGTGCCTTAGAGGAGAAATAAATGGTGAACGCGCTGAATGGAACACCAGTGGTGAGAATCATTAATTAAAATTATTTGTTTTCCAGTCAGGAGTATGGAAGTACCTTAAAAAATTAGAATATTATTATATGTATTTCATTTAAAAAAAAGTAATAACTTTCGAGGTTATTGGACTTTTTCACCGTCCTATTTTAACTTCGCTATATGTTTGTTGTATAATCATTTTACTATATACATATTTATATTCTTGTAGATTATATTTTATTTTATTTTAGTCTAGTTATTTAGTTCCAGTTACTTTTTTAAAAAATAGAGGACGTTCTTAATATTGAATATTTAAATAGTTTATATTAATAAAATAACTAAATAAATAAGTATTGTTTTTAATCGTAGATCTGACAGCACGTTTGTCGTGGATAAATTGGGAGAACTTAGGCGTGAATCCTAATCGACGGTCAGTCTTAACCACGCTCGCCCTAACGACGGACAATATGAATTAAAAATACAGAAGAAGAAAAAAAAATCTCATCGAGGATAATCGCAGACGAATTCTCCTTTTCTTTGTAAATAAATCCCAGTCGAATAGAGTGCCAAAGGATGTTATACATAAATATGTATACATTTCAGTTCTAGTCTGGATCGTGCAATACGAAGCGATGATATTATATTTCGTATTTCTACATATAAATAATTATATATTCTACGTACACGCGTGTACATGTAAAATGGGAATAGCTATACATATATTCTAGTTTTAGTATTTTGTTTGGAATAAAATCAGCGCTTGTGAGAAAACCTATATCGATCTTATGATTCACTACTTCTACACCCTCTGTATGTAATATAATATATATATACATATACTTTGTTTAAGATTATAAATTATCATATTATTTTTATTCTGATTAAATCTTAAAATGATTCTGTCTTTTAATTTCTATATTATTTATTGAAGGTTCAATTTAATATCATGTGTATATCTATTGAAGATTTAGCAGTTTGTAAATATTTTTTATTTAAATATTATATAGCATTAGTTATAAAATTATGCCCATGATCGATCAATTAATAATTATTTTTTATATTTCCCTCATATTTCCAATAACTGTTACTGCTTATAATTTCATAATCGTATAATATTAATCTCAATAATTGTCAGAATAAAAAGTAATAATTTTCCACAATAAACGTCACAGTATTCTACAAAACGATTATTAAAATTATTAATATCACATATATAATATCTGAAATTAAATTGATATTAATTTTCTGAAAATTCAATTAATACCAAATGAAAATTTAATCAACTAAACGTGAAAATTTCTTTAATATGAATCAAAATTTAATTTAAAGTCGAATCTGAAAGTTTGATTCAGTACCAAATTAAAAATTAACATCTGAGCGTATAATGGCTAAGTTCACAGCACCCTCTCGATTAATTAATCTAATTTCAGGGTAACATCCTGTTTCATGGTGTCATCGAACGCGAATCTTGATTGCCAGATGACACTATTGTTCCCATTATTGAAGCAGAGGAAACAAAAGCATGTGACACGTGCCCGGTGTCAGTATACTGGTTATGTTTCCATCAGTCACTTTAAACAGGAACAGATTCGTTTAATCGACAAGTGTCTTCTACGAAACCTCACAATATATCTACATTAAAACCAATTTATAAATATTACCATTAAATCTCTATTTTTTGTGTAATAATAAATAATTCTTCCCAAGGACACGTGAAGTGTATGACGCGTATTCCATTATATTTCACATCTTGTCTCCGTCCATACATCTCCATTCCAAGTTCACCGAAAAAATCACAAAATATTATATAAGTGTGTTTGTGAATGTTGAATAAATAAGTTTTATGTGAAATGAGATGGAAGATCCGAAGAAAATGGAATCGAAACAAAAACAATTTTCCGATGATGATGATGTGAGCGTGATTGCTGTGATAAGAAAAGAAAACGATCGGTGGTCGATGGAGCAACAAGATGAAAAACCGGTTAAGCAGCAAGAGAGGAAACGAGTGTTCGAGTTGAGCGACGAACGGTGCAAAATGGCACTCCGGAAGCAGCTCGATCTGGATTCGTTATCGACCGAGCAGAATAGCAAGGCTAAGGAATACGAGGCTGTCGAAATTTTGCGGAAACTTCCGCCTGGCACCATTGTGATTAAACGTGAGAAGATATATAAAGATGATAGCGATTATGTAAGGGAGTCTACTGAAACGAGTAGCGGTGGATCGTCTTCTAGCAGTGGAGTGACCAAAGTTAAGAGAATCCATCGCGCTACGAGGAAAAAGTAGGTTCTACGAAAGACGAAGAAGTTTGAGATTTGGTTTCTATTATTGAGAAATTGATTTTGATATGTGGTGGATGAGAGTTGGAATATTTGGAAAGATGTTATTTTTAATATACTAATTTGTGTATATTTGGCAAAGTATCTTTTCATAAATATGTGATATTTGGGAGAAATGTAGAATAAGAAATGTTTTACTATTAAGGAATATTTTCAAGTCTTCAGACTTTCAAAATACTCAATTTTCAAGCCACCAAAATTTTCAGCCTCCCAAATTCTCAAAATTTCCAGTTTTAAAATTGAAAAATTTAAATTTGTTAATTTCCCAATTTTCTAAACATTCAAAATCTCAAAATTTGCAAATTATTAAGATGTTTAATTTTCAAAGTTTTTAATTCTGAAGTTATTAATTTTTCAAAAACTCACAAAATTTAAAATTTTGAAGTTTTTTGATTCTTTAAATATTCAAAATTTCCAAATTCCCGAAGTTTTTAATTTTTCACTTCCAAAACTTATTCGCAAATTTCTAGAATTTCAAATTATGTAACTATTGGTTCTGGATTTAAAAGATTTCAGCAGGATTAAATATTTCGAGAAATTTATATCATTCTGTCAAAATTTATTATAGCCGTGGAACAGCGGAAGTCAGAAGAAATCCCACGCGTGTTACCAAAAAAGACCAGGACAAGGATTTTTCCCGCCCAAGACAACGATTACTTTCTGCGAAACGAAAGGAGATGCTGTTCAATTCTGAACACATTAAACGTGGAAAATCTTCCACCATGCCTTACATGAACACAAGGTCTGTTACTCGTAAAATGTATAATGTGGGGGCAACTTATCAAGCGCCCACTGTAAGAGATGCAACAGAGTGGAAAGAATGGCCTGCTCATGGCATGCATGAACGACCTGTGTTTCATCCACAAGTAAAAATTTTGCATAAACAATTGTTATAAAAAGAGCTTAAATTTACAAATTTTTGTATTTTAACATTTTACTATTTATACGATCTGTAATCTTTGTAATACTTTGTATATTTTGATATTCGTAATATTTTCGAAATTTAAATGAAATTTTGAATTAAAAATGAACATGTTTTCGAGTAAATAATAATTCGTGATGTTTTTCAACTAACTAAATATATTTTTCAGGTTGGCCTAGCTGCAGAATATTTGGGTCGTTACTTTACAAGCTTAGATGGATTCTCTTACCGAGAAATAATCGACAGACCGGAAATAGAAGTGGTATCCGTGGATCCCCATTGTGACTACCTCCCATCATCTGCTGAAAAAAAACGAACCAAAAAGATCAAGCCTAACAAAGGCTCTTCCAATTCCAAAGGTGCAAAATCAGTCTCTTTAGAATCTACTGGAAAGAACAAATCTTTTGAAACTTGCATGCATGAAAGTTTCCACTGTGTTCTTGGTTACTGTTCTCAAATAATGACGCCAAGTTACAAAACGAATGTAGAAGGGAAAATAAGCATGTTAAACGAGAGCAAAAATTTATCCAACACTAGCAAGGAAATAGAACAGCATTCTTCGGTGATAAACACTTTAGAACGCAGCTCCAAAAGCGATTCTTCTGTTTTAAGTTTTAAGGAGAATTTACAGAAATCAGTGGAAGAGAACAAATTCATGGACAATTACGCAATCACGATGTTCCCACAAAATGTGAAGAGTTTTACTCAGGTTCCAAAAACACGTTTATTTCCTGCTCAGAAGGTTTATATAGCCAATCCTCAGAAATCCATTGCGTTCACTAATGCAAAAACGTTTCAAGGAGGGCATATGAAGATTCAAGAAATGGCACGACCTTCCAAGAGCCCTTTTATCATAGTAAACCCTTTAGACACAAAGGAGACACAACTTTTGAACCCAAGTACTAGTACCATAAATGTGAGCAGAATGGAAGAATCTTCAGCCAGTGAAGAGACGTTAGGAGAAGTGACTTCTATATATAAGAATGTATCCAATGAAGAGATGACAGTGAAACAGACTCCTGTAAAGCAAAGAAACAAAGTGGAATTCACAATGACAAAACATCTTTTAGATAACATGCAACAGAATAAAATTCAGTTTGGAAAAGAATCAAATTCCATGGAAAAGAAAATATGTTACGACACTACTAGCAAACAGTTGAACTTAAAAACCATGTCTGGCAGCATGAGTAAGGCCTGGTGCACTGGAGAAGCTTCAGAAATAGCAAAAATTCTTTCTGAGTACAATAAAAGTAATTTAAAAAAGCCAGCTATAGAAAACCAGATACCCTATACCAATGTAAAGAACATTAGAGTTAAAGAGCTCTGTAATAAGGAAGAAAATACCAAACAAAGTGTTCAAGAGAGTTTTATGGACAGAAACGTGAATATAACTTTTCCTCAGGGAAAATGGAGGCGGTTTCATTTAACTGTGGAGAAGCTGAAAGACCTAAAAAGTAATTCCAATGAGAAGAGACAGTCTTTGGGGGTTCCAAATAAACAGTCATTGTTTAAAATTGATCAGACAATTGGAGAAATTTCATCTGATAGAAAAATTGAAGTTCCTAAACAAATGGAAATTGTTCAAAGGGGACAATCAAGTATAATGAACTTGGAAAAAAAAGAAAGCATTCTGATGGGGAATAACAGCGTAGATTCAGCTATTGTGAAGACACAATCTTTACAAGAATTGTTGGAGAATACCGCCATGTTATATTGCGCCGCTACTGGAACTCATCAAGACGATTTGGCTAATTATATCGATAATTTAGACGGTGTTCAGAGCATACAATGGTTAGAAACTTGCAAGGATTTAATTGTATGAATTATTGTCATACAGAGAAGCGTTGCAAGGTTTCTTAATTTTGCGATGAAACTCCAACGAATTTGTATTTCATAGATTTTAACCATCTCTTCCACTTAATTTTATGCATACACAAATACTTTTCTTCTTTAATCGTTGTAATTAATATTTTAATCAGAGTAAGAGTGAACTAGGTGTGCAAAGAATATACTTTCGTTCCTTTACTATCACTTTCATTAACTAAAGCTGAAAATAGTAGAAATATCTTTATTCATACGATTTACATATGTCAAGCAGCGTTTAGTTAATTATTAGTCGCGTTTATATATTAAAATAACATCTTAATGTCCTAGAACACGTTCAAACTACTTAATTTACGCCGGTAGGGTGCTGAACCTAAATAAAATCAATCTTGAATGTTCTTAACTTTTTGCACTTCAATTTTAACTTCAAATATATTTTAATAAATATATTGTTTTAGTAATAAATCATAATTTGAAAATGGATTAAAAGACTAAAAGCGCTTATAAGAGATAAAATTTTGAACGTTTTGTGATACTTTCATAAAAAGTGCAGAGGGTTAATTAGTAAGGACCATTTTCTTTGCCCTTGTGGTTAATACAATACCATCGTTGATCCCAGCGTATATAAAAATCATGCAAATAACGAGGATCGCAAAGTACACAAACAGGAGGGCGATTATGCCGAGGCATCGTTGTCAGTCTCTGTTCTGACGTCGCTTCCTATGAACATACCTGTAAAAAAAGTAATGCAACATATTCCCAAAATTTTAAAGAAAATATCTATACTTAGTACATTTCTAACTATGTATAAAAAATAGTATAATCTATATCCATAGTAATTGCTACTATGTAAAAATTATTTTTTTATTACAAGTTCCTATTAAATAATCAAGTGTTTTCAATTTCACATTGTAATAGTTCCTAAATATAATGCATGTTCTGTGAATAATATTATTTTTTGCTTTATAATTAATTTTCTTTATTTTATTATAAATTGAAGTGGCCAAAGTTTTTGTTATATATGTGGTAATTTATTAATTTATTTACCTTTTTCTTTCTGATTCTGATTCACTTTCTTGACTAACTATTTTATCAGCTACTTCTTCTGTTGTCGATTCTTCTTCTTCGCTGTCTTCTTTGCACTTCCGGCTTTTGCTCGAACTTTTACTAGAATCCTCGTTCCTAGTTTTCATTTTAATACTCTCTGATAACTTCCTATCCCTCTTCACCGACGATTTTTTATCAATTCTTTTTCTACGTTTGTCTTCATCACTGGAAATTTCAATTTTTGTGCTTTCTTCACGTGAAGATTTTTTTTTGCTATCATCTCTCTGAGATTTTCGATGTCTTCCAGAATTTTTGGAGCTAGATGTGGAATATCCGGTGTCCTGGCGCGTTTTTCTATAAAATTATAAAATTTCCAGATAATAAATTTGAAAATTTACTAGTCAATAAATTTATAGGTAATTTTTAATTATTCATTTATGTATTTTAAACCTTCTGGAATGACGAATATTTCTAGGAGAGGAATCAAATTTATCTGCTTCTTCCGTAGTTTCCTCACTGTCTGAATAATTAGCCTCTATATCTTTGTCTCTTTTTCTTTTTCTTCTTCTTTCTTCAGAAATCCTTTTACTTTTCACATCTTTGTACATATCTTCTTTCGATATGATACTGATGCTAGATATTTCAGATTTCTTCTTTATCTTGCTTCGATTCTCCGTCTGCACAACGTACAATCGGTAAAGTTGCAGCAGTATTACTAAAGTATTTTTGCACGTGAAGAAAATGTTCATGTAGCTGACTATGCGATAGTGGACGATTAAAATCAATCTGAATGAAAGGAATGGTCCATCCTGTAATATTTTGAAAGACATAAAATCTTCAGTTTCCTGCTGAAGACGTAAAAGTACAAAAAAATTTTGAGAGAAGGTTTTTCGTGAACCGACAAGAATTTTCGATTAAAATTTGAGATATCGTATTGAGTTGCCACGAAAAATATTCTAATAAATAAAACAGACCTGTAGGAGCATGTTCAATGCAATTCCCCATACATCAATGCTGCAGCAACTAGTTTCAGTGTGCGCTCTCTTTTTAACAGCATTACCGGAAGACAGTCTAGATTTTCGGGACTTGGTGGCCGTAAGGACGACTGTAAATTGCATCAAGGACCACGCCCAAATTCCTAAAGTCAAATAAACTAAAACGGGTTCGCGAGCTATGCGATCTTCTTTAAAGGAATCGAAAAATTCAATGATGTCTGCTGCTGTACCAATGTAAACCAATAATAATTGACTTAGTTGATCTCTGGTTAACTCTCCCTTTGGTAACATCCATCTTCCAATGATCAGAATTAACATCAGAAACTGCTCGATCAAAGTTACCCAGGTCTCTGTCGATATTTTTATGTCAGGTAGATTTATATTTACCTAAATGATAAGTTACAGTGTATTTATAATAATAGAATAATCACATTTATAGGAATAAATTGCGAAGTTTTATAACAATATGATATAATTATTGAATTTCATTTTGGGGTATACAAATTTGTAATTTTTTCTATAAAAAAAATATTAATTCCGCGGCATGGAGACAGGTGGATTAAAAGAGGTTGTAATAAAAATACGTCTTATTTTACTATTACAACTTACAAGAAGTCTATAGTTTCAAGCCTCAGAAACTTCAATTTGGTCCTGTGGAAATCATTATTTTAAAAATTATACATATAAATATATATATATATATATTAAGCTCATGCATATTGCACAGTTTTCTAGTTACCATATGTCACTATGTGTGTTAAGTAACAGTTGGTCGGCAAAATCACCACTGTGATACCGACCTCTCGTATTCATCCAGTCAATATGCATAAACTATACATATATACGCATAATTTTTAAAATAGTGATATTCGTGCCTTAAAATTGATAACTTCGAATTTTGTTCTGAGAGGAAATTTCCTCTTTGGTTATAAAAAACGTTGCAAATTCGATGTGCCCCAAAACGAGGTTCAGTTATATGTACATATAATTTACAATATTGTGAATAAAATAATGTGAATTGAACCTACACCAAATGCTTTTTCTAAGTGTTTCAAATCTTCAGCTGCCAGGTTGGTTAAATCGAAATTTTCGGATATGTTCACGTTCGTTTCGAACGTTTTCATTCTCCTATCGACCTTATCTAATTCCAGAAGCCATATCGCTGGAACTACACTGCTTAGGTACAAGAAAACGGAAGGACAGAACCTTCAGAAAAAAGAAATTTTAAATATTATATTAACTTTATTGTATTTCTACTCCGTCAGTAAAACAGGGTAGTTTACGATAATGTTTCTTAAAACTATAATACGTAATAAACAGAATGTTCGTCAATTATAGTGAAAATTATGGTGTAGTTAAGTTTGAGATAGTAAAGATTATCTTCTTTTGTAATTGCACTCTTTCTTAATTTAATATATTGATCGTCTTCGGGAATAGTAAAAAATACGACTTTCAAGGAATCAGTCGATCAATCATATGATATGAATGGTAAAGGATATTAGAAAAAGAGGTCACTGTTACGCAGCTCTTTCTGTATATCGATAATTTTCGACGTATAGTGGATTGTGTCTCGTCCCGCTCTTATTACTAATGCTCCAATTTCCGACTGTCAAACTGAGACGGACCCACAAAAACACACCCTTTCCTTCCCGGAGGAAAGTAGGTTTGTTTTAGCGTATAGATTGTTGCATTAGAGAACTTAAATTTGGTTACTATTTTTTCTGTCTTGCATATAAAGCAATGTTTATGTATAAATATTTGCAAAATATATTTGGAAATTAGATTTGAGTATTTATATATACATATAATTAATATCTATTTAAGTTATTTCTATTTTCTAATAAAAATGTATTTTATTATGCTATAATCATTATTATTTATATATAGAAGGTCTATATAGTAATTTTTATTTCATATAATCCCTAAAATTCATTATTTCTTATTAAATTTTGTTAATGAAAGGAATATTATTTGAAGAAATTTGTTAGTATTTAATATTATTATTTATTTATTATTTTGGTGTAAATTATTATTGTGTTTTTTCAATCACGACAGATATAATTAAAATGATGGAAAAATAATTAACTAATTAATAAATAAATTTCCGTTACTTACCATTTCCATTCTTGATTTTCCTTTATAGTAAGCGTGAAAATTCCTTCGAAAAACAGTAACAAAATTGGGCAACTCAAGTACCAAAACAGAGGATTCTTTTTAAACGTAGTTACTTGCCAAATTGCAATAAAGCCATGAGATGCGAAAACCAGTCGCGTAATTATCGCTTTAATCGTAGCTAAAAATTTTGCCATTTTCACAATAGAATTTTTGTTTTTTTTATTTAATATTTTTCACTATATAATTTTTTTTATTGTCATTCACCAATTTTTTAAAACACACAAATATCTACTGGTTGCATTAAGAAATAGAAAAATATTGATAATACGAATTTTTTGAAATTTTCATTTGGATATTACATTTTTTCACTGAATCATTTTTTAGAACAATGAAATAAACAATTGTTTTGCGGTACATTGAGTGTCGTTTAACTGGAGCCCACTGTATCAGAACTGGAATGACAGTATAGAAGCTTCAGAACGTTTGTATTTCAAACAGCCGCGCGCATGCACAGTAAAGACGGTAGTAGTGTTTAGAATTTATTCATGTGTTTCTTGAAAGAAAATTCATTATATTATTAAATAATTTAATTTGAAACATTTTTTAGCTACAAAATAATTATAACAAAATATTTCATTTGTAAAAAAATTACAAATCGGTAGAATAAAGTCATTTAGAAGGAAAATGTAAAACGAAAATCAAAATATAAAGAATAAATTACAATATTGTACAATAAAATATATTATTACAATAAAATACAAGAAGAAAAATTATGTAAGAGTCATTTAATAATGAAAAAAAGTTCAAAAATTTGAACCATTATGAGTAATTCGCGGTAAGCTATATGCACGCGCGTTTGATAGCTCTGTTCCGCAATCCACAGTAAGCGCCGAACATCGTAAGAGCAAGGAACTTCTTCATTTCTCTTAAACAAACATTCTATTTTTTCGTAGTCTTCAATAAATTTTTATACTAGAAGTAAAATAAATTATTTTCCTCATTCCTCGTTTGTGATATTTAATATGAGTTATATTATTGTTTTATATGTATATTCTAACCTTTCTTACTTCATACCAAAAAATTATGTTTAATTAATTTTTACGTAGCAATAGCCAACAAAAATGTTTTACTACTTAAAGCATTTGAATGATATCAAGGTGTAATAAATCTGTTCAAAAGTTATGAATTGCTTTATTCAAGTTTGATTATCCATTTTTCACAAACAATTAAATTCTTTCTAATAATTCTATAAAAATAAAGAATCGTTGAAGACAGAACTATTTCTCGGTCAATTGTGTTAAAATGCATTGCTCTTGTTTAATGATACGCATTACTGCAAAAAGAAAATGAAATCCAACAGGAGTTAACAAGCATCAATAGTTTTTCCATAACAATTTTTACTTGTAAGCAAATACGACAATTTTTCTCATGAAATACAAAGGAATTTTGTATTTTGCAAGTGGTTTATAAAAATCTACCGTTAAACGTTTTTACAATAGATAAAGGAATTCTATTTTAATTAAAAAATGTTATTTATTCGTTAGAATAATTCTAGGCTTTATTTCATTTGAAACCTCCTTTTTGTATTGTTTTTCCAAGCAATAAATATTTCCATTTCTATGTACCATCATCTTCATTTATCGATATATTTATAATATTGCGAAAAATATTTGTTTCCTTTATCAATCTTACAAGAGTCACTACGTGGATCAGAAACTCGCTTAACACCAGAATCACATTATTTTAAAACAAGCTAATTACGATCATTTATTTGCCCTGTATAATTCACATACATTTTCACGGTTTTATCAATCATATGCAGAATTAGTTGCGCTTATATTTTATTTCATTCTATTTAATGTGATTCCAACACAATCTAATTTACAACCCTTTGCGTCGTTTATGTCTCATCAGGCAATTTTTTTACATCAAAATTAATACACTACATTAAGTCTCGAGACCACTTATTTCGGATTTTTAAAATATAGCTACAGTTCAGTAAATAAAAGTATGCAATGAACAAAAGAGAATGAACATTAATATTATATTATTAACGAAACATAATATATACTAGATATATCATTAAAAGTTTTCTCTTTTACTTATAAATTATTGAACAATTTTTGAATCAGTTGTTTTTGAACAATTGATAAATAATTTCGAGCCTGACCAGGAAATAAGACCTCAAAGGGTTATTACAAACCATTCCTAGAACCTGTATCTATGAGTGCTTTTCTTTAAAATCACCGATAAAGACGCGTGAATCATAATTTCCCATTTCTCAACCGTTTGTTTCTAATGAAGCTACAAAATAATAAATCCACTATTCGTTAATTCTATTTAATTAAGTACAAAACACGTTTCTTTAGTACTTTCGCGTGTTCTACGATCCTGTAACGTGAAGCATAAGGAAATACGCTAAACGACCTTTACATCGTACAGGAGGAAAGACTGACGACTGCTTTTTTCCCGCTTTCTCTTTTTTCGTTTTTTTCTTCTAGTACACGATATGCATTCGACCATTGCGCATATTTTTCAAGAAAGACTAAAAAGAATATATACATATACATATACATATATATATATGTATATATATATATATATTCACGTGATCATAGTTATTCATGTGTATATATCCAATGATATATGATATATATATCATTTGTTTGTCTGGCATTTCAAATAAGTAAGTCAGATGTGTTTTTAAGCACCTTTCGACAGTTCGCCACTCGTTTACTTAGTTATTTGAAATTCTGTCATGCCCGCTTATGCGAGCCGGATAAACCTAAACTCCTCGAGGAATTCATCGACTATTAATATTTACACAGGAATTAATGCAATAATATGAGTGATATAGGTTGAATATATGAGACTACAGCCATTAATGATTAGAGCAAGTGAAAACTTAAGCCAGTACTATATTGTTTTCTCCTCTATCTTCGCAGGTTCAGAACCGAACAGTTGGCAGAATTGGATCAATACTTTTTCACCACAGAAGCTCATCGCGAACTACCCTTGATTATTTTCTGTCAGCTTCTTTTTTCCTATTAATATCAGCATTCATAATCTATTCTCTATTTTCATAAGACTGATAGTTCTGCATGTAGCTTTGAATGTGCATTCAAGCAGTCCATCAACAAATGAATTCTATTCATTGTCCTGTATTTTTTTGAACCATGTATGTAAGAAGTACAGACCGCGAATGCCTTATTGAGAAAATGGGGTTCATTGAGAAAGAGATGGAAATTAATAACGAGGTCTCCCTTTCCTTTTTTATCTGCTAGAAATAAATATCCGTTAGAAAGGGAAAGGATGACCGCGTTAATCCTCAATTGGTATTATTCGATTGTAGTTGACCTACAAAACTTTAGGATTAGTTACTTAGTTTCAGAATATTCCACGCTAATTTTTATGGTATATTTTACGTCATAAAGACCATCAATAACATATATCGTGCAAAGTATAAAATACACAAATCTAAATTAAATACTTTAAAACTAAATATAATCAGACTTAAAATTAACCTTTGTTTCCTATAATCCAACAATATCAACTGAGGGCTAGACATTTCTTTTCCAATACGGGTCACACTCTTCATTTGGCACTCGTAGTTTGTATTTCATATGTTTATGGTTAGAACTAAGGAAGTGAAAGTAGCAAAAGCCGTGAGAAAGCAAAAAACGAATGGTAGAATTGTTTTTGGTAGAATTGAGTTTAAGAATTGGTAAATCTTTTTTCTCAAATTCTCAGATATCGAGAGCCATCCATCAGCTTTTGATACTTTCCATTCTCTGAACTGACGTTTAAGAATGGTATCCTGAGAGATTTCGAGAACTTCCGTGTGTTGCTTTAATCGGTGATGGAGATCTGAGCAAATCCTATTAATGCCTTGTCGTCCGGCACTTCGTTCGCTGCATGACCAGAATTCTGAAACAATGTCATTTACATTGAACTATCGTTTGATCGTTCTAGCCTCAAAATGTTGCTATGGAAGAAGGTTTACCAGTGAAAACGTTACAGTCCGCAACTGGCCGGCACTGTCTATGAGTTTTTGCAAGTTAGCAGCAATCACAACGATATCTTTGCCGTCAACCAACCCTGCACCAACTAGCTCCGCCGCGATTCCTTCGGCGGAATCTACTCCAACAGCGAATTCGAATCTGATGTCATTAAGCTCTCGTTTCTGGTTTCTAAACAGGAAACGATTTTCTATTCAATAGGAAATCACAATTTAGGCACTATCTTCATTAAAATATTTTATATTATGAGAAAGAGATTAAGTTAGCAATAGCTGTGAAAGATTAGGAACTGGGTAGGAACATACTCGGATTTGTCTTCAAGGGTGAAATGGGTTTCAGGACGTCTGTAATAAAAATATAATAACGTCAAATAAGTGAAAAATGAAGACCACATGAGACAAATATGATACATTCATTTCAATTTTGATGTGGAATTGGTTGAGTATCTTGAATTTTTAAATTGCTTTATTATAAAAGGCAAGAAATGCGAGTTAACATATTCTTTATCAGCAGCTTTGAAATTTGAAAAGGTTGCGAATATAGTATTGAAATTAAAAATGGTAAAATATAATTAAAAAGATATACCGTAATCTTAGCACCAAGTTTATAGGAACATTTGGCTCGGTGGCTTGCACAACAATGTGACTTCGTGCTGACTTCACTTGTCCATAAAATTCCTCTTCTGGTTCCTCTTCGGTACTAGATGCGTTTTCGATCGTGTTAACTGGCAGAGCTTCTTTTCCCTCATCACCACTAGACGCGCTACTGTCTTCTTCTTCCGAAGACCAAACCCATTCTCCTGTAACTGTTCTGTGTAGACGACCCGATGTGCCGGGTTGTCTCTTTGAAGCCTGGAATAAATACAAAAATAATAAAGTATAAATATAAATTATAAACTATTGGTTTTGTAAAAATTTAATAAGGAAAAAATATACCTTTTGTACTCGAGTTTCGAGACTAGGACCACAAGCTACCAAAGTCTGCTGCAAATACTTTTTATCCTTTGCTTTTTTGAAGAATGGATGTTTCAGCAGTTCTGTTGCTGTTGGTCTGTAAAATTATTCTCCTTTAATATTTATTGTATAATTTTTCAGTTTCTTTATTACTATTGTTTGTAAAATTAACCTCTTTGTTGGGTCTTTTTGCAAGCAATCGACAATCATTTTCCGGAATGTTTTTCCATAGGCTTTGTATTGGTCTTTATCGTCGGCGGCAGTATCTAAAGTCGGTGGGTCATTCTGTAGAGTTAACATCAGCACCTTCATTGGTGGATACTTATGGTATGGAGCTGTACCACTGGCCATTTCGATGGCAGTGATGCCAAGCGACCAAATATCTGCTTTGAAATCGTAGCCATGGTCCTGCAAGGATATTTGCATATCATAATTGATTTTACAATGTACGCATTAAATCGGAATGCCAATAGCGGGATCCAATCATGCTGCTCCAAACAGTTACATGCCTTTTATTTTAGTAATATTAAAGAAGAAAGATTTTGTAGTTAATAATAAACAATCTGATGGACAAATAAAATAATTGTTACACAATTTACATGCTCAAGAGAACATACAAAAATTTAAAAACCCAAAAATTGAATTTAGAATTTTGTAAGTAAGCTAGAGTAGTCTTGTGAGAATTGGATATAATGTGTTATGAAAAACGCACTAGCTATTAGGTTAGTACTAGATATTAATCTCTATGAAATAAAGATACGCAATTTCAAGAAGCCTACTGAACAGAAAAAGATAAATATGGACACCAAAAACGCAGGCTAAGAAGATGTAATGTTACTTTCCTCTCTCACCTGCTCCATGACCTCGGGTGCCATCCAGCAGGGTGTGCCCACAAACGTGTGTCTGACTTTTTGCCTGCTTAGATCTCGACCAGTCGCTAACCAGGCACTGACACCGAAGTCGGCTATCTGCACGGTGCCATCTTCTCCTAGTAGGATATTACCGGCTTTTATGTCCCTAATATTATTCTGTTATTAAAATTTGTCTATATATTATCAGAGAATCAAATACATTCAGTTTGCACTTCATTAGAAATTATTATTTCTATCACTGATCTCCAAAATTTTTTAATTACTTCAAAAACTAAAGAAGTCCAATACAAAATTTTTTACGAATAAAAACATGTTAACCCTCCATCGGCAATCTGAGCCATTTGTGAATTATTTTAAAGTGAATTATTTTTATTACAAAATTTTTTAAATGTATGACGTAAAAACTGATTGTATAGTGTAGTAGAGACATCAATAAGTATTCCAGAATTTCTTCATACTCTGGAAGCCTAGAAAAGTAACAAAATTAGGATATAAACTTGCTTGGATATAAACAACCCAGTATATCCATGGAGAGTTAATATCAGTGCACTAAAAAACTGAATAATATTAGAAAACAGTAAGAATTTAAGGAAAGTAAGAATATCCAAGATACTTTGCAACTTAAACGTTGCGAATTACTTTTCCTTACACAATTTCATAAATCTAAAAGGAAATTAATAATATACCTGTGGATTTGCCCATTACTATGGAAGTATTCAAGGCCTTTGAGTACTTCTCGTAAGACTGTTGCTATTGTAGCTTCATCAAACACTCCATGTTTACAGTTTGTAGTTCTGGTTTTGTGTTTGATGATGTCCAATAGGGATCCACCTTCTAGCAACCTGAGTACGAGCCAAAGCTCCTCTTTCACGACGAATGACGTGTAATATGTGACCACATTCTCGTGATTGCACGAGGACATTGCCTGTATTTCTTTCTGTTAACAAAAAGAGATTTTAAATAATTTAATATTTTGAGTAGTTATGTTTTTCTCCATAGTTCAATGTATATTATCAAATAATTTTTCTAATTCTTCTTCAATAATATGTAATGAAGAAATTACCAAAAGTTCGTCCATGCTTGTGTTCCATTTTTCCAAATTTATTCTCTTGATCGCGCATTTTTCCTGTCGTGGAATACAAAATGCTGCGTGTACTACGGCGGTTGCACCAACACCTGAAATAAAACGAATTATTATAATACACAATTTTAAATGAAGAATATAAAAATATAAAAATTTTCTGCAATAAAAGGTTGAATCGAATGTTTGAACAGTCGATGACGTAATTATACGTCATCACACGTCGTGTCGCTATCATGACGTATATTCTGTAGTATACTGACGCAGGATATGTACGTACTTTTCAAATTACATCTCTTTACCCCGTTTTTAAGTTTTTAATCTTTTAAGGAAAAAATGTATTATTTAATTAACAGGTTTATAAATGTAAAAAAAGTCTTTTTTATACGGAAATTTGTCTATCAATTAATGACAACATTAAATTAAAATTAATATTTAATATTTATACTTCAAAAATTATTGTATGTATAAAAGCTATATTAAAACCTTAAAGTAAAAATCATTTTAAAGATTTATTGAAATAAAAGATGTTCTTAAAAACCTAATGTAAATAGCAGAATAAATATCTCAAAACTATTTTTAATACTGCAACAAATTATTATACAAGAGTTACATTAAAACTAAGGTAGTTAATCATTTGAAACACTCATTAGAAGCAAAATGTTAAAATAATTATTTTAAAAATATATTCAAAGTAATGATATCTTTAAAAAAGCTAGTAATAATTCTATCTACGACAATTTATAAATATTTATAAATATTTATAAATATTGAGCTTTTGCGAGTATTCTACGTATACATATTACGTTAAAAATTACTGGATCCGTTTCTCAAGCAAGTTAACTAGGTTAGAACGTATCGGGCACCGGTATACGTGCCTTGGTTGAGAGCGAGCGAGACAGTAGTCTTTAAACATAGGTGTGAGAGAGATAGCCGCGTAAACGCAGACGGGGACAATGCGTCAATTTAAACCTCATTATTGACGATCGTAAAATCATCAATGTTTCAACATATTCAATTTCAAAACGTCGCGTTTTTAAGTAATGTTTCACTTAATGAGCTAAATAACTTTCTGTGTGCATAATGTCAAGAAGCAGAAGTAGCTATTCATTCGGGACCCGGTAAGAGTATCATGATGTCGATCCGTATTCTGAAAAATCTCATAAATGCTTTTGTAGTTGTAGTGGATGAGGGAAATAGCAAGGTAACGATTACTCACCAATAACCTCTTTGAGCTCATAGTCGTCCTTGGTGTTCGGCCAGCCCTGCACGACCGTGGTAGAGCTCGAGGACGCCATTTTGTTCGCCAGCGTCGTGCCAAGACGTGCGTGCTTGCTGGTGCCTCGGGTGCCCCGCGCGAGAAGTAACACGCTGCTCTTTAAACGTGCGCTACCGCTGTTAGGTGCTTTCGGCTCACGTGGATCTCGCGGTTCCGCGCCTGCGCGTTGATGATTTTTCGCCGCAGGTGCGCCCGTGTTGTTCTTCGGCGGTGTTGACGCGCCGAACGACTTTTGCCGGAAAATACCCGGAGAACACGACGGCAAAACGTCTGGCGAGATTTTCCTAAAATTTAATGAAATATTTCATGTTTCATAAAGGATTTGTTTTTATAACTTTACTGCAATCTTTGGGTTATTGTTTATCCATTGGTGTTTTTTATGGCTAAAAACTTCTGAATAATCATAAAAATCCAAAGAATTTATTTAACCCTACTGTGATCTTTGGGTTATTTTCGATTCATTCGGAAATCACCCAAGAAATGGTAAAATCATATTTATGAAATATTAAAAATTGTAATATTTACATTTTGTTATAATATTTATTTTAAATATAATATTTATTTCGAGGAAACTAGCAGAATAGAAAATTCAAGAGCCACAACAGAGCTAAGAATTTGCTAGCTGTAAACATTTTTTAAAAATCTTGTATATTTAATTTGAAATAGAATTACAAATATTTGATCGAGAAGATATGTTGGAGTTTGTTTAAAGGTTTGTTTCGGTAAACAATGCACGAATTAGGGACAGACTGTATTAAGGAGGCAATGACAATGTGTTTATTAAGTCTCAATTACATGTAATGTTGTCAAAATAAATGCGTCGACAAAGCGTCGACGCAACCTACGCAAGCCCCAATCTGATTCATTAAGTCGATTGGTCTTTCTTAGAGAAACCAACTACACGAGCAATAAATTCTAATTCAGAACAATTTGCTGATCCTAAAAGAATTTTCTTTCTGTTTTCAGTACTTTCGCTATTGTCATTATCATTATTTAAACAAACTCATTAAAAATCCATCCTAAGGAATAGAAAATAACTCTTATTTCACATACATACCATAGCTAGCGTATTGATACATTATATGATACTCTATAGAAAGTGTATTCATTTCTGTTAAAATGATTGTATTACGTCGGTGGAACCGCATTAACGAATAGATTCTAATTCAGAACAATTTACCCTAGAATAACTTTTTTACCAGTACTTTCCCCATTGTCATTTCCATTATTTAAACAAATTCATTAAAAATCCACTCTAAGGAACACATAATAACATTTACTTCACTTACATACCATAGCGAGTGTATTATACACTGTAGAATATGTATTAGAAACACTACAATACTCCAACGTCTCCTCTTTAAAGCACACATTGTATATTAACCAAAAATTGGAGGAAAATTTAAATGTCACTTTAGCCCCATTCCTATCGAAATGATTTTATTGCGTGGATGGAACTGCATTAAAGAAATTATCGAAATAAAATTAAGCTGTATGACCTTTTTCTAACCCTGTTGCGACATGTCCTGTCCTCTTTAGAATGTACAATGTATATCAACCAAAATATGGAGGGAAATTTAAATGTCACTTTGGCCCCATTCTTATTGAAACGATTTCATTACGTGGGTGAAACTACATTAAAGAAATTATCGAAATAAAATTAAGCTGTGTGACCTTTCTAAAGTTGACTTTCCTGTTGTGATATTTCTATCGGGGGTTTACTCACGTAAGTGTCGAATAGCCGAGGATTAAAGTTTATCCGACATAAGCACTGCAGTCTGGTGCGCGGAATCCGTCACTACTGTCGAACAACAGTTGAAAAGATTTTTTCGGCGAGAGAGAACGAGAGTCGCGTGATACGTGACCGCGATATTAAGGTTAATCCTGGCCCGTCTGTCCAAGTCCCACCATAAACTCGACACGCTCGTCGCGATTAGTAATTGAAGTGCTTTCATCATTGTTCGCGCGTATATCGAGAAGCAAGTTAAATAGAGAAAGAGGAAAGGAGAAAAGACAGAGAGAGAGAGAGAGAGAGAGAATCAAAGAAATGAGCGGGAAAGAGAAACAGGGATGCTAATCGCGGCACAGTCGAAGGAAACAAAGATGGAAAATAAAAGAATAGGTTAACACGTTGACTGTCGCACGAATTTCCTATATTTTGACCTAGGAACCGCAACAGATCGAAATATACTATGGCAAAATATTTAATTTTTATAAAATTAAATTGTTAATTATTGTATTTGCACACATTTTTTCTAACAATATTATTTACAGACTGCGGATTTTTATTGCCAATTCGTATTTTTGTAAATTTAATTAAACAAATGAAATCTAAGTAGAAATTTATTTCATCCATTGAATATTATAACAAATTTTCTATGTAAAAGGATAAAAATTCGCAACCTAGTTACTTTAATCATTCACGTTATTAACAGTTTGTTAGTTTATGACATTTTTCTTATTTTAATTGCTCTAAGAAATTTGGTAACGTGGGTGACTCATGACCAGCGTGGTAGTTAACGTGTTAAGAAGAAAATAGATGGAAAATTGTAAAATTTGAAAGTTTAGGAAAGGATAGGAAATCAAAGAATAGAATTGGTGTGTTTCTATGGGAGAAAAGGATAAAAGAAAGCGTATAAAGGATAAAGAAGGAAAATATACAAAAGAAAAGCAGAAAGAATTATATAATTAGGGGAAATGACAATATCGAATGTATCTTTCGAGTTATCGATATCAATATCAGGACATGTCAATCGACACGATTAAAAAATTCAATTAAATGGTAGGCGATCAAATAGCTACGTGGAGATATTAGATTTCAGTATTTGCAAAAAGATCTATTGTCGATGTTCTTTACTTTTGAAATGACAAATGACCTAATGCGATCAAATCCTGTGGGTGATATAAAAGAGCTTGATAAAAGTTGAGAGACCAGTGATCTGGTTCACGGCTTCTAATACAGGTGGCTTTTTGGACAGCACTATCGTTGAAGCTAGACAAATTGAAGATTTTATCATTATGCATCGATTATGTTATATTACCATGGTAAGTATTCACAAAATATACTAGGAATTTTATAAAAAATTTTAACTTGAAAGTTTCAATCTTCAAAGTTTGTGCTCACAAAATTATGAATTTATAAATTGTATAATTTCAAACCTAGAAACTTGCATTCCAAAGTTTAAAATTTCTAAACGTGGATTAAAAAATCTCAGATTTCAAAATTTAATTACCAAAGTTACAAATGTGAAGATGTCACATTTATAAACTTTTATTAAAAAATTCCAAACCTCAAAATTTAAATACCAAAATTTAAATACCCAAGTTTCAGTTTAAAATATTTCAAATTTTTTAATTTGAATCCCAAATTTTGATTGTTCACAATCTAAACATCAAAGTTTCATATTTAGAAGTATAATTTTAAATTTGAAAATTTGTGTTTAAAGTCTTATGGAATGGAAGTTATAGCGAAGAATAACAATGTATATTGCAAAATGTTTGCACTTCTGCGTACATAATCGCATCCTATATATATAACATGCTGGCAGCTTTAAACACTTTAATTATCATGGATGTACTACTACGTCATTAAGAAAACTTGCGTTGTTTGCCATCGAACCATTAGTACGTCTTCGTGTGTTCACCATGCCCATTCGTAATAATTCATTTAAAAAGACATTAAACGCACTCGTTAATTTGTAACGTAAATTGCGATTAAATTTAGCGTTTCCACGTTTAAATTTATCGTCGCAAGTATAATTTTAACAAGCATGCAGACGATTAAAGTAATTAACTGAAAACAAATCAAATCGGCACTTTAACTAGACATATGGTAATCGCCTTTGAGATTAGTTCATAAAAATTTATCGATTTTACAATTATAATAACTATGGTTACAATTTCAAATACCTTTCAATAGACAATAACAAACAACAATTCGAATATTTAACATTTCAATAATTTATATTAATAATTATTTTTAAGATTGATTCGTAAAAATTTTATCCGCTTTATAATTTAACAATTGTGAATATAATTTCAGGTACGTCTGTGCTTTTTAGAAACGAACAACAGTTTGAATGTATCTCAAATTTCAATAACTTCTGTTGATATTAGAAATCCCTAGACAACTCTCCAGTAAGCAAAACCGGTCACGTGACCACACGCGCAACAATCCATCATTATTAAATAACCGAATAACCGTCAATGCTTTTGAATTCGATGCAACGCAATTTAAAACGAACCTTCTAAAACCACAATTGAAACGAATTGCTACGTGGGGAGGCTCGATGAAATTCCGAATTACACGAGCAAAATGAGAACAATGCTGGTACTCACCTATTTCTCCCGAGTACTAATGTCGTCAAGAACCTGTTGTCTTGAAACTTCAATCGTTCTTCTTCTGTAGACATAGGCGCCGCGGCGCCAAGCGTGCCGGTTTTACGTTGCCTCATGCTGCCCGTAATTCTGCGAACAAACGAACGTCTAAGTTACACCGGTTGCATACTGCAGGGGTACCTCGCGCTTGTGCTGAATACATTTGTTAATTAATAATTACACTGCTTAAATTTGTTAATCAATAATTACGCTGCTCTCTCTCTAATGAATATACTACGGGATTTTATACAAATTCATATTGTTGAGAATATAATTAAAAAGGTAGAATTTTAGTAGGAAATTATTTTACTCGCCAAGCATTATAGAGAGCAATACACTTTACAACTTCAACAACTTCGCAAATTTCATGTAAATGCATAAATATCCAGAATCTGCTAATTAGATATTTCTATCGTAATATTCTCTGAACTTTCTCCCATTTGATTGAATATTGTTGAACATTGTTTAGAGTTTATATTGTTGAATATACAATTTTTAGTTTTTCATCTTTCAATATTGTTGTAATGGAATAGGAACTACAGAATGCTTTTTCTGTCCTGGCAACATATTATTTGCATTCGTCCAGAACGCTGACTGAGGTCCCCGTGCTGTCAGCGTGTGGAATATTTCTAAATTGGCGGTCAGTCGATTGTCACCTAAATACCTAAATGGAATAATTGGAGCTGGATTGGCCTTACCGGCTATTTTTAGCCAACATCAAGGGGTAGCCTCTATCTGGCTACCTAAAAATAATCTCATAGCGAATGGACCTTTGGTTGTTTTCAGTCTGTGCCCCTAAGAAATATTTCAGATATCCTAACATATGATAATAATTCAATATTTTCATCGATTTAAAATGAAACAGAAGAATAAAGTAGGTAAAGTTAGGGTCAAGGTATTCAAAGATACAGAACATTATAACGAGTCAAATTTCATCGTTTTGAAGAATAATTCTCATTTTTCGAATAGTTATTGAATTTTCGTACACGTCATTCGCGATTTGCTAATAGGATTAAATTCGTCCTCGCGAAAATGTCTTGACAGCATCATCTAATTGTCTCTTTAAACACAAGGTACTCGTGTGCATTCCTTCTTAATATAGTTATACACAAGCTCGCTGTCTTGAGTAAAAAATATTCCCCAGAAGATTTTCCCTAGCAACGGAAAGTTTCATCTTAAAAAATAGTTGTCACCAAAATGTTAATTGGACTCGTTACATTCTTCAGATGTTCGATTATATCCAAAGTATTTAAAAAGGACAAACAGTTACAGAAAAAAGGAAACGCCATATGGAATTAGTATTAGCAGAAATTATCTTCAGCAAATTGAGTAATTGTATTTATCGACTGTTGATAAAAGAGTCAAAAGAATTGCAAACAACTTTTTGCGAATTGGAACAATAAAACTAAGTAATTCTAATAAGTATCAATTAAAAATAGATGAATATGTAAAAGAGACAGAATGAAGAAATAAAAATTTGTGAGGATCATGCGAGATGAATGTAGGTAGAGCGACACGTCGACTATAGACTTAAATTAAAGTCGCTGTTCTGCTCAGGAAATGAAACTTTTAACCCAAATAAGATGCTCGTGCAAAAGCTGCGACAAGCTTTGAAATAGCTCTATAACGGAGAAAGAAAAAAATTTCTTTACAAATATTTATAAAGAGAATTATACTATTTCCAAATATGATAACTAAACAATTTCAGTTTCACAAAAATTAAGTTCTAATCTTTTATTAAAGAATGTAAAGCAAGAAATTTACATTTTTATTGGTTAAGTCACAGTGGCTAACTAACCGAAAGGAAATGTATAGACTCCAGTCTTACAAAGTGGAAAACAGAATGATTAGAACACTTGCTGCCTTATGACTGGCAACATAGAGCGAATAACGTATTGAAACAACAGTAAACACATCACGTAGTATTTTAATAGGATTCTTGCCTCATGGTTACCACTTATGACAAAGAATTTAATTGATTTCCTAAATTAACGAGTCTAATAGCCTCTTCTCTGCTAATCGTTCCCGTTTACAAGCCGCGTCCCGTCCACAATTTCGTGTTCTGAATTGCGTGCTAGCCGGCTATCTTCTCCAATTCTTCAACATTTAACAAATGAAATTACACAGTTTCTCAATTGAAAAATAGTCCATATTATTCTCTAATTAATATGCTATAGTAGAATTTATATAATTATATATTTTTTATCTTTTTATCTGAATAAAGTTTACAAGTTGATCACTTTGACTATTATTCTCTGTTTAAATATTATAGAAGAATTTTTATAATTGTAGTAATTCTTTTTATTATTTTGCTGAATAATTTTTGATGAAATTTATAAGTTAATGACCTTGACTATTGTCTTCTATCGTGATAGTATTTTTTATTTGATTTTATGTCTTTTAATTGATAGCACATTCAACTCTGACAGTTGAACGTAATGGTATAAAGGCTATTAATAAATTTAAATGAGGCTAATACGTTTTGCAAAGTCCCAGTAAACGAGTGTGTCGACTGTCCACGAGAAATTCCCGGCAAAAACTGTTCGAAATAGGTCAACACTTGCTGATCCTTGTCAATATTATCAAAGAGAGCACATGTTTGTGTTTAATTTTTTCTTTGACAGCAGTTACGTGAACGCTTATTCTACTATACTTTATTTCATAATTGATGGTACACAGATATGTCTTTTTCAGTATATAAATAGTCACTTCGTGCAGGAACATTAATTCTTCGAACAACTAAAAGAAAAAAAAGGAAAATATAGTTTTAGAGAAGGAAAAATGAAGAAGAATTTGAAGCAAAATGCTACCATAATAATCTTATGTCTATCTTAATTTCTACCACGTGAATTTATTGAAACGACTTTGCATTGAGACCAAGTCAAGTGGTGTACACGTTTCAACAAACAATCTGATGATTTTAGATTAGATGACCCCTGCCATTATTCAGTTCCTGATTTTTTTCTACTCGTTTAATTTTTTAATTATGTGGCGAATACCACAAATCATAATAAATCATAATTTTTGACCATGTTCAAGATGTTTTTCTGAAGAAAAGAAAAAGGAGAATTTCGAGTGACCAACTGCTTAAGTTCTGTCTAACAGTATTCGTCAATGGAACCTTTGCTCAGGAGGTCGAGGGTCAATTGGTTATTAACTCAGACAGCAGTAACGGCTATTAAACCGTTTCACTGCCATAAGAATTGCCGTAAAAAAGCGAGGAAATCACGTTCTTGCACGAGTCATCCCAAAATCAGGATACTAAAAATGTGACAATCAAAACTGCAGTAGATTATTATCCATTCCTCCTGAAGAGTGTCAAGCATTGCTCAGTGTAAAATTCTATGAATTCCTGACGTAATTCCACTTTGGTCTACTTATCCTGAGAATTTTACTAGAAAGAAAATTAACACTCAAATCATCAATGATCAAAGTATAAAACGTATACCAATGAAAGAATGAAACCTACGTGCCTATTATCTATGTACCTTACAAAGGAAAAGAACATCTCTCTAAAAAATTGGTCTGCGACCAATAATTCATCCATCCTCCAACTACTTTCAACAACAAACACTAACAATTTCTTAGAAATCCTAAGCAAACAGTCCCAATAATGCCAGTGTTCCCATTTGCAACCAATAATACTGCCTCGAAGCATAAACTGCCATTGCATTCCATTTCCATCCAGCTTATCTTCATCATTGGACAACAAACAAGCATCAAAGCATATAGGGAACAGAAAGCACAGCAGCTTATCTGAAGTTATCTCTTATCTGCTTGTATGTCACCTGTCGGACGTTGACTTCACAGATCCATTTGCGTACAGGTCGGCTGCCATATCAATCGTGCTGGTCCACTCGCATCTCCCTCCACTTGGACACGTGTTTGTTCCAGAAGAAGATATCGGTCCGACCGATTTCACCGGCTGTCTCTAGACAGCCAGAAAAAAAGAAAAAAGAAACAGTTCACTAACAATGGCCAACCTTGACCGAGTTCGTTTTCACTGGACCAGTGAGCTGGTCCCAAAGCACGATCACGTTTTTGGACACCCTTACGGGAATCGTCATGTCGATTTCTTCAATGATTATAATGATGCAAATGCTCCTTTCACTGTCTACGGTATTGAGATAAGTTGGAAGAAGCACACGTTGGAAGGACGCAATTCGCTGGATACCGGAACGTGGAGTAGCAAAAACGTCACTGCTGGCAGAGTTGCAGTCGGATCGTCCTGAGTTTGTCGTCGACTGAACTATGTCAGACGGGGGCACTGTCAATTGGATAACTACCTACTACACAGCGACGTGCCACCGTGTGGAGAATACGCTTGATAGCAGTCCGAGCTGACGACCTCCCCTCCTAAAAGTGTTAATTCACTTTTAATTTTGCCTATTTGATGAACAATGCTTTAGTTTTAGTTATTAGACACTTTGAGGTGTAATAATTACTATTGACTTAGGGTTTAAGATGTATTATTGGGAGAAGAAAGTTTTGAGGCACCTTTAGAGAAGAATTTCTATTTTTTGGATTTCTAATCATTAGACTATGAATATTTGTGCATTTATGGGGGATTTAAAAGTAGAAGTGATGAATTCCAAAAATTCCATGATTTCACTTTCCTAATTACATCCATAGGAATAAAAATATCAATCCAGAAGAACCTACAATAGAGGAATAATTTCTAAACAGAAATATTAAATTAAATTGTCCATTCTCAAATTACAGTTACCTTTGGAAAAGCTTTATAGCAGTTTCAATGACTTAGAGTATTTTTTTGACCTTTTGATCAATAACTCTAGTTTAAAGAGTACGTTTTTTGAACAGAAAATTAGCTTGAAATTTAAAAATTATCAAATTTGTTGTTTAGTATTAGCTAGTATAGTTGAATTGTTTCCAAATTACTCCTCCGTTTTTGCTAGGTGAGTACTATTCCACAGTCAATTTAAAGGCAGAGTCACAGAGATCGGCACGGGGAAGACCAATTTATATCATACGACGCGAAGCACATCAGCTCAATCACGATCGACCTTGCTGACCGGTTCATAATCTGTTTTTCGCGGGACTAACATCTTCAAAGATTCGTCAACACACTACTCTGATTTCTGACATCACTAACCAATTGATCACGAGACTAGCTCGATTAATCCTCTGTTAAATTTCAATTAATGATCTTCATTGAACTAGTTTAATATATCTTCACCACGCTGCTCCTGCCGTAAATACTTTAATATAATTCCAGTCAATATATTGAAAAATTAATTTTATATATTCTTTTGTATGTTCTCTTTTTATAGACGTTTATTGAAATGATAAAGACGATGATATCATGAGTTTTTAATGATATTTCGTGACATCATGTTGCGTCATCGTTAAAATTTAAGCATTGACGGAGGTCTCAGTCAGCGTTAGAGACCCATCAAACTTGATAAAGCATAAATCGTATGCAGAGGGTTCTACCAAGTGGGAATGGAAGTGGAGTGAATCAGTCGTTTAATAATGTAGTAACTGACAAAATGCCAGTACGATTGTCGATTATTGATGTTTCACGTTTTTCGCAGCTTTCATCCTCTAGACTTGATCTCTCAATATTTCTCCTTACTATAATAGCCAAAATCTTTATTCTGTTAATACAGTATAACTACATTTGTAGCTAATCCAATTCTCATTATGCAATTCGTAATTTCTTGAATTGCATTCTCTATAATGTATCTTATATATATATATATATATATATATATATATATATATATATATATATATATATATATATATATATATATATGTCGGAGAAGGGTTGGAATTTTGGGTGTTCGATGAACCTTTACATACTTTATAAGAAGCTGTGAGTAACAGCGGCGATAGGATGGTCGAGATGATGGTGACAACGAATTCAGGTTCGATAACGAATCCACGGTCCACGGGATGACGAGTATCAACGTAAAAAATCAAGTCTGATCCAAATGAAACTGCCCTTATATATTCCTATCCCCACTTCTCGGGTCAATCTTTGTTCTTAATGAGGGCCATATAATCATTCCATACCTTTGTCAGGTACACGTCCCTCCCGTAACCGTGGCTACGTTCAATGACCAGTTTTGTCACTTCCAGCCCAAGCCCATCGTCATAAAGTCGGATTAGAACGTTGAAACTATTCCTTAGTTATATATATATATATATATATATATATATATATATAAGCTGTACTGTATTAGTGTTATACATATTAGGATTATATGTATATATATATTTCTTTTTTACTGGATAATTCATATTTAAAATAAGGAAATTCATTTCTTAATCGGAGTAAAAAATAGAATGGAAATTTGACAATTCATAAAAAAGGTGAGTTCTATTTTATAATTCCTACAATTTTTTTTATAGCTTGCAGCTGTAGGAGTGTTAGGGATGGATTCTTACGATCTCTACAAGAAGTGCAACAGAAGTTTCCAGGAATTAAAGAAACTGGATGTCACACAGTATCATGATCCTAGATATCATCCTCCCCTGGGGCGGGACCTCTTCTATCTACCTGAAGAAGAATATATCGAAAAGCTTGAGAACGGGCAGCAACGGTCCCTTAATAGGGACAATAGAAATTCATTGCCTGTCAGTCATACTGTACTCAACAAAGAGAAATAAATGGAAAGTGAGGTCTAACATTTGTACTTTGTCTATAGGATTATCATAGTCTATGTGAGACTGTGACGGAAACAGTGCGGCTAGATGATTCTGAATACGAGTACCAACCGCCTCTTTATCACGAAGTTTACTGTAAAAGTCACAATTTGCTAGATAGCTTGCAACGCACCACGAATCCATCGAAGCAGGTAGATTGAAAAATAAAAAGGAAATTCGATAGTTTTAGCAAAATTACCTCAAATTTAGAGTATGTGCAAACTTCCATTGAATAAAGTACTGTAGTTAGTAATTTAGGTGTTCCTCGAGTAGAGAAAGTCTGGAATCTGAAAGAAATGATTATTTTACTCTCATGGTTGTAATACCTGAGTGAAATTGTGAGTGTACAATAGTTTTTCTATTTGAAGTTAATTTAGCATTTTAGAGTGTATTAGGTTTCTATGATGGCAATTGTCAACAAATTAATATTTATATCTTGCGAATGCAATAACATAAAATATTAACCTTTGCCAATGACCAGCCTTGGAAGATCTTTGTAGAAGCTGAAGATCTCTTGTTTCTGTTCTTGTATTAAGTGAAGTATATTTATTTCAGAAATGCGTGCATAATGGCTTTCATTGCGTGCAAAGAAGTAAAAGCTTGTTATTGGTAAGGCGGCGATGGGAGAACGAATGTTGGGAACCTTTCGTCAAGCAGATTGCCAGTGGTTGTGATTGCATGTGGCCAAAATCTGCCCTAGGAGATATAACTAATCATTACTAGTCTGCAATAGTGTATGTGTAGTCCATAGGTGAAGCAGGAAGGTTATCGATTAAGGAATGGAGAGATAAATTCTTCTGGCATCACATTTCAATCCATTGATCACTTTGCAGTGGTGCAAAAGATAGAGTCATTATGTATATTATGAATTATATCTAAATTTGTAATCTATATTATTTGTTAGTTAAAGTTGTCTATTTCATTGTTTTCTTTTTATGTAGCTATAAAATAAAAACGATTTTTTGTTCTTTTACCTAGAATTTATTCTATGTGGTAAACGTATATTAAAAATAGGAAGGAAAAATATTGTGATATAAAACTATTTTGTTTACGTGACATATATATTATTTCCACGAGTTCGCCTTGTGTTTTGGCAAAAAATGAAATCCTTCAGGCACTTTTCCTAGTAACATTTCTCTGAAAATGAAGTCCAAGTTAAAACAAAGCAAATGCGTTAGATATGACATTGAAATAAAATATTTTTACGATAATTTAATCCAGTCTGCACAATTTGAACTGGCCATTAGCGTTTCCATATCATCACGGCCTCTATAAAATGGAGGTCTTTCATTAATCCTTTGTGGTGGTTTCTCTAATATTCCAACAGGAATATACCTAAATAGAAATAGAATTTAATAATTTGCACAACATATGTGTATACAGTACCAAAATTATAAAATCAAAATTACCTATGCAAGAAAGATATCCACTCCAACATAAACCTCCTCGTTGTCTCGACGCCACGAGTGTCCGAGCCCCAATGTTCAAGACCATATTTAGAATATTTTCTCAAGATCTCAAATCTTTCTGAACTTGATATATCAATTAACTTCTTTTCTTTTATTTCAGTGAATATCCATGGCTTTATCAATGCCCCACGTCCTATGGTGATGCCATATATAGAAGTGTATGCATCTTGAACTCTTTGATAATCATCATATGATAAAATGTCTCCATTTCCAAATACTGGGATAGGATCAGCTAGTTTCGCGCATTTTTCAATATAATCCCAATCAGCTAACTTTGTATACCTTTGTTCACGTGATCTTCCATGAACCTACATTAATTTACAATTAATAGTTAATATTTTTTAACATAATTCATTAAAGTATAATCATAACAACTTCAGAGTATAATTAACTTACTCACAGTAATCATGGACACACCCCAATCACGAAACTTTGGCATCAAAGTATGTGCAATAGGTTTATCTATGTAAACCCCTGTTCTAGTTTTTACAGTTAAAGGTATATTCATAACCTGGTTAACAGATTTCACAACAGTTTCTAGAACATTTAATCGATTCAGCATACCACTGCCTCCTCCTTGTCTATAAATTAGATCTATGGGACAACCAAGATTCAAGTCAATGAAATCAATATCAATTTCTTCATTCAGCAACTGTGCACATCTTGTTAATACTCCTGGGTTGTTTCCACAAAGCTGTACACCAAAAATGTCTTCGGATTCATGCCTTTTTACCAAAGCCCATTCTTCATGTGCTCCTTTCAATATCCTTGGTGCCAGAGCCATCTCTCCACAAGTTATGTCTGCTCCATATTCCTTGCATATTCTTCTAAATGGCAAGTTGCCTACTGTTGTCAATGGACTTAACAATATCTTATTCTTCCAATCAATTTTTTTCTTTTCTGAGTCCCTACATTTTATTAAATCATAATCTTCAATGGGGCCAAGTTTCTTCTCTGTATTTTGAGTTTCAGAAGCTTTATTCTTAGATTCATTAATAGAAGTATCTAATATTGGACTATCTTTTATCTCCAATTTATCTCTGTCCAAGGATTCATCAATTTGTTTAATTTTTTCTATCTCTGGCTCTTGTTTAACATTTTTTGTTCCTACATTTTTCCTAGATGGTCCATTTGCCTTAACAATATTTTCAGATTTAGAAAAATTATATTTGTGTTTTCTTAATTGTGTCTGAATATCTTTAGCTAAATGATTTTTTGTAGAAGGAGGCCTTTTCCTAAATTCGTCCATTTTTTCCTTGTCAATAATATTCAAACCTTCTTTTGTCAAGTGTTTGGAACCCATCCTACAGGCAGCACCACGTGGACACCTGCCGGTGAGCTCAAAAATATAGCATTCATCAGTGATATCATCTGGCTTAATCTTTAAATATTCAACTCTGTTGTGCAAAAATATGCACTGATTATTATCACATTTCTTTTCAGGCTCGTCTACTGCTTGGTCAGCTACCCAGGGACATAAATTCAGTTCACGCTGTGTCTTAAATGGTGGTGGCCTTGCTTTGTTTTGCCCCCTGAGCTTTTCTTTTTTATCATCATTTTTAAGCTTTTTGGTTGGAGGCTCATCCAATATAGAAACATCCTCACTTAAATTAGTTGTATTATTTGATACTTTCTGCTTGTCAGTCTCAGTCAAACATTTTTCACTTAGAAGTCTTACATGATCTTCTATAATAAACCTGTGACATTTTATTATGAATAAATTTATTATACAAAAATAGAAGCATTTTTTTATCAGAAGATAAATTATTTAAGAAAATATTACGACATAGAAGTATTTTTGTGATCTGAATTTTATTGCGCTCGACAGAAAAGTTTTGCATAATGACAGAATGCCACGCGGTTTGAACAAATCGAGGTTATGTAGTTATACACGTTATTTATATGAGTTACCTTGAAAAAATTGAATGTTAATAGTCAAAATAACAATGATTACTTACTCTTCTTTAATTAAGCAGACACCTTTTTGTTTATCATCACTGTAATCAAATGAACAATCTTCCACACATTTTTCACTGTAATCTGCCATTTCAAACAAGTCGATTGCCTGAATAGATTTCGAGAGATCGATCAGTCGAGAACTCTGAGAATTCACGAATCAGTGAAAACGGCGTTATTAATCAGCTATCACGGAAGATATTTAATCATTAGAAGAAATTAGTAGAAAATAGTAATCAATTTCACTGTAGCTCAAAGTATCATGCATTTGGAGTATTATTATAAATATTTTTATTTTTAATTACTATTTTAGCGTAAAATAATTTTTACTGTGAGATTTTTCATTTCTACATAATTTAAAAATTAATAGTCACTTTTATCGAGTTTTTGTAGCTTCATCCAATTAATTAAGTTTCTATTTAATTCCAGGTAATGATTTCTTAAATCAGGATATCGATTACGTGTTACGTAATTTTTGCATAACAGATGTATAACATATAGCTGAGTGTGCTGAAATTAAGTATGATTTGAAAACATTAATGAAACGTTAAAAAATATTGTTAAGTTATCCAGAAGAAATAAAATGGCTAACTTTATAAAACTGATGCATTTATTTGCGTACATTAGTGGCTATTTAAATAGATATCGAGTACCTTTGCCTCTAATTATGTCACCACAGTAATTTAAAAGTATAGAACAGTGGCTCTCACAATAAAATTGTTGAATTCTATTTGTATTTAAAATAAAAAGAAATTTAATTTGCACACTTTTCTTACTAATAAAAGAATGTTGTATAATCTATAAATGATTTAAATTAATAAGCTTTTTATGGAGTTATTTATTAAGTATTTATGCCCAATTTTTCCCAAACTTAATTTATTCCTTAATTAGTTTTCGATATAATGCTTTATATTCATCAAAAATCTAATTAACGAAGAAAAATAATCTTCCTGCATTTGCCAGTTTAAAATAAAAATTTTCATAGAAGAATTCTAATAAAATCCTAGGTATATTGTCCAAAATATATGCTAAAAATGTTCAATATTTCTTAGGAGATTGGAATTCTTAACAAATGCTTAATATAAAAACCAATTCATTATTGATTAAATACCTCATTAAAGAATGAAAATAACCTTCTAAATTTTTCAATTTAAATTAAAAAGAAACATTCCAATTAAATTCTAATATTTTTTAAAGTGTGCTGAAATTTTTTAACATTTCTGAGCAAATTGAAGTTTCCTAATCTAAATAAAAAATTTCCATAGATTCCAATAAAATTCCAATATTTTTTTAATTAATATGAAATGATACAGAAATGTATTTAAAATGGTACTCTCGTACCGTTTAAACCCGCACGCGCATAGTTTCAATATGGTGTTGCGTACTTCTACACGTGTCCTTGTGTACTCACGCTACTTTTTCATGCGAAAGATCGAGCATGTTAAAGTCCTCCAACAGTCAGTAAGAGACAGAACCGCGACGCGGATGAAGAGCGATCCGTCGTAGCGAGATATTTCTGTCAGTTGCATTGGTGAACAACGTTGTGACGGTCCCGGTAAGTTCGCAATATGCTCTACGATACATCTTTCTATTCATCGATACGAATTATCGTTGAAGCGGTTTAACAACCATGTAAACTATTGTTTACATCATCAACAATAATTAGTCCTTCGATACAATCAAACACAGCGACTTAAATGATCAAAGAAATAGGATTATATGAAGTTTATGCGGTTGATAAGAACTATCGCTAATTTCACAACCCGATAAATATGGGTCACTATATTCATTGTTGTGCACTATGAGAGTCCTAGATGATACTATAATTGGCCTGTACTATATACTTTGTTTATTTTATAACTGATAAGTAAACAGTATTTAAATATGAACTTCTCTGATCTCTATATGTATGAATTAGTCTGCTTCTTGCATTATCTTACAGGTTCTTAGATTTTATAATATTCTTTTTCTTCAGCAAGAATTTTTTTATTTTAAAAAGAATTTGAACTAAATGTGATACATGTCCAAGCATTTGTGATGCAAAACTATAAGTTTTGCTTTCAGTAGATAATATTAGGAAATAATACTTAACACACATTATAAAGATATGGTGCTTAAGGTAGATTTAGTAGATTATACTTATATCTTTCTTAATTTGATCTTTTAGTTTGAACTTATAGAATGTATTTCAACTTTATTTTCTTCTTTGACTATTACATAGAATTATTTTCTGTTTAATATATATTACCTAATGCATCTGTAAAAATATGTGTATAAAATTAAAAGAGTATTCTTTGCTTATATCAATAGAACAATAGTATGGAAGAAGTAGGTACATTACAATGGGAAGATTATCTGGTCATAGCAGCCACACTATGCATAAGTCTGGGCATAGGTATCTATTATCGGTTCAGTGGTGGACGACAAAAAACTATGGAGGTACATACATACATTCTTTTAAAATTGTGGCTTCTAAAACAATGTTAAATTAAAACAAAATTATTTTCTTAACAGGAATACTTCATTGCCAGCAGGTCAATGAGCATCACACCTGTGGCTGTCGCACTAGTGGTTTCCTTCATGTCTGCAATTACTTTATTAGGAGTTTCTGCAGAAAATTACACATATGGAACACAGTTTGTAGTAATTAATTTATCATACCTCATAGGAACTCCTCTTGTTTGTTATGGATTTTTACCAGTATTTTTTAAACTCCAAGCAACAAGTGCTTATGAGGTTTGTATGATAAACTTTGTTTAAACAAAATAAAAATGATAAGAAACTATGTATATTTAAGTTACATGTTTATTTTTTTTTAGTACTTAGAAAAACGTTTTGGAATCAGAGCTAGAATGATGGCTAGTTTTGTGTACTGGCTGCAATTGCTTTTGTATTCTGGTGTTGTACTTTATGCTCCTGCTCTAGCATTAGAGGCAACAACAGGAATTTCTAAAACTGGCAGTATTATTATCCTTGGCTTAGTATGTGCCTTCTATTCAAGCATAGGGGGTATCAAAGCTGTCTTAATCACAGATGTGTTTCAAGGATTGCTGATGTTTGTTTCTGTCTTTATTATTATCATCATAGCTGCTAACGAGGCTGGAGGTATAGGCAGAATCTGGCAAATTGC
Source organism: Bombus flavifrons (assembly GCF_040668555.2). Taxonomy (NCBI): domain Eukaryota; kingdom Metazoa; phylum Arthropoda; class Insecta; order Hymenoptera; family Apidae; genus Bombus; species Bombus flavifrons. Next base: position 7,603,070 of record NC_138457.1, on the reverse strand, counting down.
GGAGGAAGGACATAGGATTGAATTTGACAGGTATAATGTGTGGCATAATGAAAAATGATATCTTAATTTTGATAAACTAATTATGAAATATCTTTCAAGTATTTCGATAGACCCCACAGTTCGACATACTTGGTGGTCACTCATTATTGGTGGTTTATGCACGTTTCTATCACTGTATGGCGTAAATCAAGTTCAAGTACAGCGTTTGTTAACAGTGAGGTAGGTATCACAATGAGTAAGATATGAAATGTTATTAATTTTACATAATATTTTTAGAGATATAAAAGCAGCACAGAAAGCACTTTGGCTGGCATGGCCAATTTTGTCAATACTTTCAATGACTACGTGTTTCTCAGGATTGGCAATATATAGTAAATATTATAAATGTGATCCTTTGCTTCAAAAAAGGATATCATCTACAGATATGTTGATGCCTTTGTATGTCATGGACACCATGTCTGACAAACCTGGTTTACCTGGTCTTTTCATAGCAGGTAAAATTTATTGATATTTTTATTTTACTTGTTAATGCTTAAAAATGTGTTAATGCAGGTGAAGTAAATTCTTCAAACTAATATATTCTCATATCTTAGGTATTTTTAGTGCTGGTCTCAGCACTATTTCAGCAGCATTAAATTCTTTGGCAGCAGTAACACTAGAAGATTATTTAAAGCCAGCATATAAAAAATGTTGTGGTAAGGAATTCTCCACGAGTATGTCGACAACCATGGCTAAGTTACTTGCCCTCATCTATGGAATTATTTCCATTGCCTTGGCGTTTCTGGCACAATTATTGGGAGGTGTTTTACAGGTATCCTTTTTTACCGATTAAATCATGAGAATACTATAAAATATTGTCGGGATTTCATTTAAGAAAGTTTTATTTGTGTTAATGTTATAGGCTGGCCTAACAATATTTGGGGTAGTGGGTGGTCCATTATTAGGCCTTTTCACTCTTGGAATGCTCACAGAAACAGCTTCTGAAATAGGGTCTGTAATAGGCGCTACTGTGTCTCTAGCATTTTTGTTTTGGGTTGCTTTTGGACAACCCAGGCCTATTCCAACATCACTGCCGGTTACCAATAGTGGTTGTTCAAATGCAACCATTTTCATCCCTATGGAAAAAGTACCATTGTAAGCAATTCCTAACCTTAATTAATCTTTTAAAAAGGAAATTTTATAATGAAATGTTTTTTTTTAGGAAATCAGATGATTACCTCTATATGTATCGGGTCTCTTATATGTGGTATGCTCCAATTGGATTTTTGATGACGTTCATCATTGGATTAGGCCTCAGTTACTGTTTGAACCGGATATATAAAGAACCGAAAGTTGGGCTGGATACTAACTTGTTCTTCCCTCTAATAGGAGAACGTATACGTCACAGGAATAGAGAGATTTCTGGTAGTAACGAGAACGTGGTACCAAAGAATGCTACTGCGCACAAGAAGTACATTTTCAATGTAAATTCGGCTAATGATGTGGTGGAAACTTCTGATGATACCAATACCACCAAACTTTAATGCATACTTGGTTAATCACTTGCTTTCTTCAAGTGGCATTTTCGATTCTAGGCATTCCATACTTTGTTTTGTAAGCCTAAGTATTGTACGGGACTTGAAACCACTTAAGTTGGTCCCTTAAAAGAAAAAAGATGACATGTCCAAAGAATGAATAGGAAAATTAAATTATTATCCATATTTATAATACTAAATTTAATTTTACCGTAGTTTGGCTGTGCTGCTTTGGGAGAAATAAAAAGCAGGATTAGTTCATATATTTATTGATAAATTGTTGGAGGTAATTTTAGAATGAGCCAGCTGGGCTAGAAAATTGCCCATTTGGACATGTCAGTTCAAAACACCAATATTATATTATAAAAAGGTATTTGTCGGTGCTTTCAGCCCATAATAATTACTTATTTGTTATTTAGACAATAGTATTTCACTATCAAGCAAATGTCTTCCATCTTGTTCCTAAACTGCCATTTTGTAATTTGTCTATAAGATGTTTTACAGAAGTGCACAAGTTACTTATTTTGTTTCACATATCAATGACAAAGACACGATGGCATGCAAATCTTTATGGTACCAAAAGAAATGTCTTTTATTCCAAAGAATTTGCGCAAATCTGCTCAATACAGATACTTAATGTATTCACTCTTAAGTATCACAAATATTGTACAAATTACTTTATGGAATTATATTTTTCGTAGATGCACCAAAAAAAAACAGGTCTAATCTTTTTTACAATTGGACAACAATTAGTTAAACAATAAATCTTTTTACTTTAGAATTGAGAAACATGCACTACAAAATTGTACGTATGTAAGTAATAATACTCTCTTACCAAAAGAGGCTATATTTTAATTCTGAATATAAAAAGATATATTTTTATATGCAATAGTTCAATACAGAGTATTCTATGGATAACTCATGGTGTTTTTCAAAACATATGTCCGTAGAGTGTAAATTTTAAATTTATAATAGATTTGTTATTTAGTGTGATGATATATGCAACACTTCCGTCATTTTTTTCAGCTAGTCTGTCAGTCAGTAGAATGTAACAATATATTTATCCAAGCTTCACTGTACTATGCAACAGGGGTCAATAAAACAATGTATGTGTGAAAGGAAACGATGCTATGAGTAGCAGCAATTATTTTCAGTTTCTCCTCTTGTTTATCCAATGAAGAATCAAGTAATTACAATTAACAGTAAGCCAATCGAGCAGCAGGAATGAGTATTTATTGTTAGAAATGATGGACTAGCTTAGAACTGAAATTTGTGGCTTTTAATTCCCTCTTTAATACATTTTATCTCTTTCAATAAAGCAAATCAGAAGACTTCTTATGAATTATTCCAGGGAATAACATAACATAACTTCTTTAACATACTTTGCATTAACTTATATTACAACTAACTTCCAGCAAATGAAATTTAGTTATATTTGAAGTTTGTCAAACTCTTTAATGGAAAAATTTGTTTGAAATTAATTACAAGCTTAATTTTTTGTAGGAATTAGTGTTATGAAATTTTGAAAGAAAAATAAAAGGGGACAACGTGTATTTCAAAAGAAGTTCTCGCAGAAGAAAGAGAACGATCTAAGGTGCATCTGGAGAGAAGCAAGTCCCAGATCAAACTACTAGTGGCCAGTTGAAACCAGTTTCAATTTATCCGTGGCTCGCGCTTCGATTACTGGGCTCTTTTTAATTATTTTTCTAGTGAAACTGTGACCGCCATTTTCCACGTCCACTACTTCTTTAACAGCCAATTAATCCATCAGGAAATCTAACTGACATTCTTTTTAAACGAGGTGTCGAATGCTATACTGACCCATGTCCTCTGAAAGACTCAGTCTTCCTCGAATTAGTTAATTCTCTTTCGAATACGATTATCCATCATGAAATTGCCGTTAAATGTAAATACATATATAAAATTTATCATTTTAAGTCTTCTATTATACTGTACATCTTATTTGACAAGTAAGTATGAGATTCTTTGATATGCAAATTAGAATTACTAAAAAATTAATAAATAAATGTTTTATGTTTATTATAAATATTTAGATTTGTGTTATACTAATCAATTTTCTGGTCTTAACTTATAATAAATACAAAATAATACTGTATTCTCTTTTCTTGACAACTTATTACAATAAATAATTTACTTTATTGTACAAAAATTACTTTATCTGCTATATTGAATATTTCAGTATAGGATTTTTGAATGTATAAATTAGAATTATTGAAAAATACAGAGCAAGTATCTTATTAAATATCTTATATTTGTCTTTTGATCATTCCTCCTGGTTTTAATGAATAAACAAATTATTGTGAGAAGAAGCTATTGTAACATTACAGTGATTTAAATAATGATTTATTTCACTCGATTAAATAAAATTGTTATGAATCTGATAGTATAATGTACAGATGTATTTATATTTACTTATTCTTATACTTACTTCTGTTTATCTTTCTAAGGTTCTCTTTCTCCCTGTTCCTCTCTCTTTCCCCTGAAACTCTATACACAGGATCATCCTCCTGTTTACCTTCGAAGTCAACGGTCTCTTTATCTTGATCGTGTGGCACTATGCGAGCAAAACTAAGGAACAGAAAGAAAAACAGAAAACGTGTAAAATTATCGATTATTTTGACAGCCGAAGTATTTTATTAAATTAGACTAAACCAAAAGTATAGATTATAGACGATGTCAAATGAATAGTGAATTAAAATACATGTGTGTGTGTGTGTGTGTGTGTGTATGAGCGTATTTATGCGTTTCTCTCGAGCTCGTAGAGTGTATGAAAAATTCGAATTTCTCAGCTTTCGCAAATTTAAAGTACTGTTTTAATTGTTTGTGAATTGAAAATTTGTTTGACGAAAGAGTAAGTACTAATTTTATTTTGATTCTTTTAAAAGGAAACTACTAATTAACCTAAGGAATTAGAATATAGTACCATTTATTATATATAAAATTTCAATATCTTCTTTAGTAGAATACTAATTTTAGATTTAAAACCTTTTTAATCTTTATATTTATACAATCTAATAAATTAATTATTGAATGAGAAAAAGTTTCAATATCTTTAAATATCTTCTTCAGTACATCTCTTCAATATTTCTTCAAAAAAAGATTAATTTTACATTTTACTTTAACATTTATATTTTGTATAGTTTATATATTATATATTTATATATTTATTGCCATCAATTGTTAAATCATTTGGAAGTATTCTTTGAAGAAGAAATTTACTAGATATCTCTAAACGTGTAATTACTGGTTAGTAATGTTATTTATTTCTGTGTGTTCATTCATCAATTAGCGGTGTAACTTGTTTAACCCGACATGAATCATGCGTTCCTAGTAGAATTACTATAATCATTAGAGGAAGAGAATTTCATTGTATCACGTTGTGTCATATATAATCTGGAGCATTTCTCGCCTCTCCCCACCATCTTCTTTTGTGTTTTCATACGCATAGTGCAGGCGTAATCACCTCGCCATAGTGAATTAACTTATGTTTCAATTATCAAAATGTAAGCTAAAAAAATTTTGGAAGACAATCACGTTTAGAAAACCGATAAAACGACAGATTCATTCAGAAAAACTCATGAGTTCTCCGTTGCTAGAATGAGTAACAGATAATCTCCTATGTTTAGTCATGAACACATTGTACATTTTTCCTAAAATTATCTTCAACTATCTTCACTGATGAAGACTGTCAAGTTCTTCATTCCTACTTTTATCAAATCATTTTGCATAATCTTTTAATTTCAAATTCTTTAATTTTTCTTTCTTCTTCGTTGTTAATTCCAATTGTTAATTACACTTAACTCTTCTAATTCTTCTGTCTCCTAAATTATGAAATATTTCTTCCTTTCTCATTGTTAATTTTTTCTGAGTCTGCTTGCTACTTATAACAAAAATGATATAAATGAAAGTGTCAGAGATGTAGAACTTAGAGGAATATTGTTGATTTACAACCCTTTAAATGGTAACCGGTTGAATCCCGTTCCAACTGACTGCAAACATGGTTTTCATGTATACTCTGGTTGGTGTCGATTTTTCATGTTCCAATCTTCAGCATACAGAGCGGGTAGTGGTAGTTTATCAGCTCTCTTTATCGAGGAAACCATTGCAATCGCGAGTTTGCTCCTGTAACTGTTCATGGTATCTCTTGACATTCTTCATAAAGTATGTTTTCGAGTACGAGTTGCTTCATGGAAGCTGTGGAGGATAAGGACATGGAAACGGTAAGTTTATTGAAGAAAGTGAGCGAAGAATTGGAGAAAATAGTAGCTTGTTACACAAAATTATAATTTAGAGTATTTTTCCCTTCTTTAAATATGACATTTTCCATTTTAGTCTCTTTTGATGTTTCACAAAAGTGGAATAATTACTTAGAAGTGTCTGCAATTGTACTTTTTAGCTGTTTTAGTATTCTGGTAATAGAATTCGTCATAATTTTTGCTTCTACATTTCTTTTTAAATTTCCCTATTAAAATATTAAAATATTCCTAAACTTGGATTCTTTTCTTTTTTAGCATTTTGCATTAGTATTTCCTATAATATCTTCTTGAATTTTTGCTTTGTAACTATATTAGAATTTGTTTTCCTTCTTAGTATTTTTGCATTAGCATTTTTCATAATTTCTCCTTTCTTCATTTCTTCTTGAATTTGTCCTGCAATTATAGCAGAATATTCTTCAGTTAGACTTTCCTTTTCTTCAATATTTTTGTATTATAATGTTGAACAAAGGAAAAGAAGAAGGAAAAGAAAACGAAAAATAAAAAAAGATTTAGAATATTCTTCTGCTCAATTCTTCTTCATTTTTGGAAGCTTTGCATTACATTTCTACGTAATACGTACTTTCTTCGTTTCTCTTACCATTACATTTCCTTCTTTTGCGTTTTATGATTGTATAGTAAGAGCTTGATGGTACGAGCTTCTACTTGATGGACATATTGTAGTATTTGCTGTAATTATAAATAGATAGCTAACACCATTTGCGGTAAATATCTTACTATCAAATTGCGTCAAACCATGACGACTATCGATTGCCATTAACATAATTTTTCCCGTGTCTACGATGCATAACAGTTGTTTAGCATTTGAATTGGCAAATTCATCAATAAACAGAGAAACCGTGTGTAATTTTATCATGTTTATCTCCAATCTGGAGCAACAGTTCTACGAAATTATAAGGAAAATAAAAGAAAGATTCGGAAAAGCAATTGGATCGTCGATAACAAAAATTAAAAGAAGATTTTATCAGCGTTAAGCGTCCGTTTATTCTAAGTCAAGTTTATTATTCTATGTCAAACTTTACTAATTAAAAGTAATTTCTAAGTTATGACGTTGACTGTCTTCGCTTAATTATGAATAATAAGTCTGTCATTGAGAATTTAGGAAGATCACGGTGTCTTCCACATAAACATGGATCAATTAAATTAATCTTCAAAATTATATAAGATACGTTCTGCTTTAAAGAAGATATAATAACATTAAATACAAGTTTTCATTTCTTCTTTCGATGTTTTCCTTTCTACTAAAATTTGTCCTTAAATTCTCTACTTTCTCTTCTTTTCTAAATTTTTTTCTTTTAAAAGTCTCTTCTTTCTTTCTTCTTTGTTTCTTGTGGCACGTTTTGCTTGGTATAATGATATAACGATATAAAATTCTTACTGGGATAATTTGATTAAAGCACAAGAATCAATGGGATGTCAATAGAGTGCCACGGAGAAGAGTTTTCAAAAAAAAGCTAAAAAGTTTGAAAAATTGAAAGCGCCACCTAACCAACAATTTTTCTAATTTCTCTAAGAACAAAAATCTACCTATTCAATATTCCATCCTCAAAGTATCAAATTAATATTTCCAAAATTTAGAAGACATAATCTACATTCTACATCTTACCAACCTCACTTAATTAACAATTTTATATTACACCCTTGCCCCACTTCTCCTCATAGCTTAGAGTATCATGTCTTTACCCTAAACACACGTAGGCCACTTAATAACAGCGTAATTATCGTGGTCATAAGTATCGTTTTCATAAGTCCGCAGAATGGAAGAAACTCGCAGCCCTGGAAGGGGCTGGTTCATATAAATGGACACATGTGACAATTAAAACGACAGTCTGAAATCGTTCTTCGCTTAATCCGCCGGCTCCGTTCCAAACAAGACGCGTGAAACTGAGAGTCCCAATTAATTAGTCAGCTAAAGTTTCTCGTCACGACTTCTTCAATTCCATCTGGGACAATTCTGAAGAGCTAGTTTGATCCGTTGCTCGCTAAAAAATCCGAGCATATATGCGTTACGTCAGGAAGGCTAGCAGCAAGATTATACAGCTGCAATTTCGTACCTTTTTACCAACTACACGACATCACTAGCGCCTTAGACCATTATTTTCATATTTTTCTTTGTATATCTTCTTCTCTTCTTTTTCTTATTCTTCCATCTTGGGAAGGTGGACTACGTTTGGGTTATCTAGAAGTTGTTAACAGGTAAGATTTTGTTTTGCAAATCTTTTTTGATATTTTGAGTGGTTTTTTAAAGGTGTCTGTAAGTTTTAATAGAATAAAAACGTAAAATTTTTAATTCTGAAGATATTTTTGTTGTTTGTGTACTGAGTAGTTTCTTTAAAGTATCTGTTAGTTTTTGTATAGGTAAGGGTAAACTTTTTAAGTAAAATGGTAAGATTTTTAATTTTGAAAATTTTTTTTAATTTCTTCAATGGTTTTGGTAAAATTTTAATTTTATAAGTGGATTTTTAGAAGTATTTGATACCCCTACTAAAGTGAAGAAGTAAAATTTAATTTTGAAAATATTCTTTATTATATCCTAAATGATTTTTTAATGTTTGTTATCTTCAGTAAGGTTGGAGGCATAGTTTTTCTTGAAGAAATTAAATGTTTCAGGCAAAATGCTTTGAAAGTTATTGAGCATAAGATTTTAAGGTATCAATAGTTTGAAAATGTTGTTACTCTTGAAAATTTCTTGGCAAGATATTTCAAAATGTATAGAAACAAAAATTTACAGTATTTGGAGAATTTGTATAAATTTTCAGAAATTAAAATATCTAAAAAATTATAAAATTTATAAAAAAATTCACAAAGATCAGAAAATCTATAAAAATTCATAGGAAGAGAAAACTAGTATCACAAAACTCATAAAAATAATAAAACGATTAATTTATGGAGAAGTTGCACATTCTACAGTAATAAGTTGTTAAAATTGAGTTGAAATACAAGGCAGATGTCATGAATAGAATAAATAACGTGGTATGACCTCCTTCATTCATTTAGCTACCCTATAAGAGGCGATAATATTTACGGATATCTGGTTCCCTTTGCAATTATCAAAGGAAGGTCCTGTATTTCCGCTTGTGAGCTTTCAAATGGATTACAATACAAATCATAAAAATTTATTAGTGATAGCGTCATCTTTTACAATTTTTGAAATCCAGATTCCACACTTAAACCTTCTCTTGCACAAAAGTACTCCAAAAATGAAATCTACATACAAAAAAGTTCTCTTTCATTTTTCATTTTTCACTTTATATAATATTTAATATTTCAAAAATAAGTTTGATTTTTATGGGTCTTTTATTGAAGAAAATATTTAGGTTTGGGATTCAGATTCTAAAATCAAATTTACATAAAATAATTTCAGATATTAGCATAAAATGAAAAATGGGTAATGAAGGATAAAATAGAAATTTGTAGAGGAATAAATTTATAGAAATTCACAAAAAACCAGGAAATCTATAGAAAATAAGAATTAGAAATATAAAATAAAATATAGAAATAGAAAATTTGTGGGAATTTATAGCAGAACAAACGTACAAAAATTAAAGAATTTATGGACACACTCATCCATTTAAAAAATGAAGAGATATTTATAAATTGCATAAGACAAAATATGGCAACTGAATACTCCATAAACTAAAGAAGAAAGCATAAAAATATCCAAAATTCAATAAAAAAAAAAAAAAAAGAAAGAAGAGATATGCAAAATTGATTTGAAAGTGTTCTTATATTGACTTGAAATGCAATGGAAGATTTTCATGTACAAAAAATTGTTTACATATGAATATGATAGAAGATGTGACTATGATTCCTTATTTAATTACATGTTCCTTCTCAGTTTAAACAAATTGGACCCATTTGTTTTTGACTTAACTGGTTTTAGTCAGGGTCAACCAGATTCCTTAATGATGATCGAACGCCGGTGTTAATAGCTACAACTACGGTGCAAATCCTTCTAAACAATTACACCATTGGTGAGACATGATATACGTTCAATAATCGTTCCATTCCAACCAAAGCACACATAGAACACACACTTTGCTTATGTAAGAAAGAATCAAGTTGACTAAACGATTACTAAGCCCATTTGGTCTGTGCATACATACTGGATCGATCGACACGAGCAACTGTTAGTTAAGTATTTAGGTTTCAATGCAGCCGATAAACATAGATCTGTAACAAATGAAACAAGAAAATGTAATTTGTTTTGAGATACATGCTTTTATATATGGAGGAAGAGATGGAATTTTGAGGAATTCCTTTGACAATTATTTTCTTCTTTGAAAGATTTATTTTTGTAAGTCTTGGAAATTTCTTCGAAAATTATTTTGTTCTTTGGCAGATTGATCTGTAAAATAATATTTTATGGCAATATTTTTTAATAATATACTGATACCGAGATTTTGAGATATTTCAGAATTTTGGGAAAACAAAGATTCAAGGGGAAGAAATTTTGGGGAATTTCATAGAAAATCATTCTGTTCTTTGGAAGATTAGATTGAAGAAGATGTAATTATATAATATAACTATCTCAAAATAATATTTTGTGAGAATTTTCTACTAATGTTTTGATACCAATCTTCAATAATAAATTTTAAAAGTGAAAATCGAAATTGAAAATTAAAAAGAAATTGATTATGGACTGATTGAAAGGAAAAATCAGTTGTTATGTTTTTTACACATTTAATAATTTACGTGATACCGCAGATATGTAAAATGATATGGAAACCGATCGCATAATGGAAATCAATCTGGGTAGCGCACAAGTATCGGTTAGCTACGTTTTTCACGTGATTGTAGATCTATAGAAAACACACGATCGAATGTCAATAAATCAAGCTCAAGGACGGAAAATGCCGAGTACAATTGACATTTGCCTCAATTAGTTTTACTTATATTTCCTGTGTCTTCATAGTCGATATTTATTATATTTTTAGTAAATTTGAATTTAAAAAATTTGTTACAACTCGTTTAATAAAAATTTACTATGTGGTTGATTAAAAGAAGTATATGGGTAGGCACAAGTACTTTTGACAATTTGATTAAGATCATTTTCCACTTATCAGAGATTCAAAATTTATGGAAATTTATAGAGAAAGAAATATACAGTAATTAGAAAATCTTTGAGCACGTTTCTTCACTTAAAAAATGTAGAAAATAGTATAAAAATGTAATATACTTTCAAAAGTTAAAAATATTCAAAATGAAAAGAAGAAACTATACCAAAAAAATATCCTAACTTCCGATTTATTACAAAAGAAGAAAAACAGCTACAACTTACATTTATGAGAAAATTCTCTTTTTGTATTCAAGCTCCTGAAAAATGAGGTCGCGTGTTTTGGTACTATTCTTCTGTCTGGCGATTTCTTCAGCAGAACAGCGGCCATCCGCAGAGACAAAAGAAGAATGCATAGAAAACCATCCTGTCCTTCTCTACTATTTTTCATGGGCCGACTATATGGTGTTAGCTGCTATGTTGGTAATCTCATGCCTAATAGGTACTTTCTATGGTTTCTTCGCTAAGAAGCAGGAAACCAGCCAGGACTTCCTGCTTGGTGGCTCAAGCATGGGAACGTTGCCTATGGCGATGTCACTGGCCGCTAGTTTTATTACGGCTATTGAACTTCTGGGAAATCCTGCCGAAATGTATGAACAGGTATATTTTTTTAAAAGGGTATGATTCTATACAGTAGACTTAGATTTATTTTGGAAAATAAATTTTTTAATTAATTTTATGAATATAATTTAGAGACCTAATTATTCAGATTTTCTAATTATACAGATCTTCTTACTTTTTGGTGATTAAACATTTATATCCAATATACTGACTCATCAAATTCTAACTGCACTACAGTTATTATGACAAAACGCTTGTTTGAAAAATTACAGGGTACTCAATTCTGGATGACATGTCTATCTTTTATTTTGGTTGTACCCATTACCTCCTGCCTATACCTGCCGGTTTACATGAAACTAAGATTAACCTCGAGCTATGAATATCTTAATCTTCGTTTCAACCGGCATTGCAGACTACTTGCCGGAGGTCTTTACATGCTGCAGATGATCTTCTACACATCTGTAGCTGTATATGCGCCAGCGTTAGCTTTAAGTCACGGTGAGCTTCAATGAAACGTGATACGACTCGACTAATCCGCGTCTTCTCGTAATTAATGTGCCTTCTCTTCTTACAGTCACGGGCCTCAATACTTACATAGCCGTCACTCTAGTCTACGTAGTCTGTATCTTCTACGCCTCACAGGTATCTATCCTTCACTTTGATTAATTCGAAGATATATTTTTCAAGTTCCTTTGTTTTCTTTCTTTAGTTTCTTCTTTGGTTTTTTCCCATTTCTCTTCTTTCATTTTTATTTTTATTATTTTTATTTTATTTTATTTTATTATTTTTATTATATCCATTCTAGGGTGGAATGAAGGCCGTCATAATGACGGACACCTTCCAAGCAGCGGTGCTCCTCGGCTCCCTCTTCCTAATCGCTGGATGTGGTCTTTCTTGGGAAGGAGGACCTTCCTTAGTATGGCAAGTCAACGAACAATCTGGAAGAATGGAATTCTTTAACATGGACCCTAGTCCAACTGTCCGACATAGCTTCTGGAGCGTGGTAATTGGTGGGACCATTTATTGGACCAGCATGTTCTGTAGCAATCAAGCTTCCGTCCAAAAGTACCTTAGCGTAGAAAACATTGGTCAAGTTAGAACGTAAATATCTTCAAAAATTTATTAAATAAATAAAAAATGTACATATCTTCAGTTTCATATTGTTTTAATTTACCATTCTATTCCAGAGCCTTATGGGTATCAGCTTTTGGTATGATTATAATATATACCATAAATTTCTTGACTGGTATGGTGCTCTATAGCACTTACAAAGACTGTGATCCTCTACTAGCTGGCTATATAAGTGGCCAGGATCAATTGTTGCCACTATACGTTATGAATTTCATGGGCAGTCTCAAGGGAGTGCCTGGTTTTTTTGTTGCTGGGATCTTCGCTGCCTCATTAGGGTATGTTGAATAACTTTTTCTGTATGTTGCATATCCTTTTCCTAATTAATAAGATAGCTGGCTTAATATTTAAAGAACAGATATTTATATAAAATTTGTAACGATTCCAAACTGAAGAAAATATATCTTGGAAAATGTTTCAGAACTGTGGCAAGTGCTCTGAATTCCCTGGCGGCCATAACCTGTGAAGACATTCTCCAAGGGGTACTCAAGATGGAGATGCCAGCCAGGAAGGGTGCAATTTATGCTAGGTGGATTAGTATCTTTTTTGGAGCGCTTAGTTTCACTTTGGTTTTTGTCGTTGAACGACTTGGTAGCGTTCTTCAGGTATCAATTTCTTCATATACAATTCTCTTTTTTCAAAATCTCTATGAAGTAATTGCTCTATCAAATTTAATCCATAAAAATAATTTTCCCATGAGTTCGTGCTAAATTTCTAACATAATATATTTAATGCGAACTTATCTTTCTGAGATCATGGTGGATGAAAATTAATTTTGCAGGTCGCACTTTCGTTCAATGGCATGGTCGGGGGTATTACCCTGGGATTATTTTCTTTGGGAATGTTTATTCCATGGGCAAATGCCAAAGGAGCAATTGTTGGTGCCATCACCAGTATGGTAATCGTCCTTTGGATTGGCCTGGGAGCTCAAATTGCTTTACTAAATGATCAAATTCACCTAGACAATAAGCCAGTGTCAGTCGATGCTTGCCCATGCATTAACACTACAGACATAAGCCTAAAACAATCAAATGACAACAATGATGAAGTTTACTCCATATATAAGGTACTTATTTTATTATTTTCCTGTAATTCTATTTATTTGTTTCTCTTAGTAGCTTCTCACCTTTATATTTCCACTAGAAGAACAAAGACCTTAATGATAATTAATTATTTAGTCTTTAAAACTTTAATTTTTGTTCCATTTATTTTTAGATCAGTTACCTGTGGTACAGTGGAATAGGTTGCATCCTGACAATGTTGGTAGGCGTGATCGTGAGCTGTTTTACAGGTTTTCAGAACTCAGCAGACCTCGACCAGAACCTCCTGAGTCCACCCATTGCTTCTTTGTTGTGTATCAAAAGAAAACCATGTGCCAATAATGTCCATGGTATCACAAACTTTGGTCTGGAGTTGGACGATGAAAAATCTCAGATGGAAAATACTAAAAGTCCAAAGATATGAAAAATAATATCTATTAGTACATTTAGGGGAGATTCTAGGAACTGAAACTTCCTCTTGAGATTATAAGATTATGAGAGCAATCAGATTATTTTAGAGAATTATGGGAATATTCCAAAGAATTTGTCCAAAAGGCAGCAGTTCCTAATTGCAACAGTATATTCTCTATTTTTATTTCTTTAAGGTTGTTTTCTATAGTAAGTTAGGGAAGATCTGCGCTGACTGCACTAGAAAAGTCTACGTGTTAGTTTTTAACAAAAGAAACTTGCTAAATAGCAAAATGATAAGTGCAGAAATGATTAAGAATTCACTTTTGAGAATTAATTTTGTTGTCTCTTGCCAAGGTTTCATAATTCATTATAAGTTTGCAAAGTATAATGATAGATTGCTTCATTCTGATTATGGTGCTTACATAAGGCTCGAAGAGAAGAAGAATAACTAAAATATTGACTATTAAGATGTACTTCTACCTTGACAACTGAAGAATAGATGAGAAGATTCTGAATTTCAAACTTAATGTTTTGAAACCTAAAAGGGCAGAATGAAGCATTACAAATAGACAAGCCAAAGTAACAAAACTCTTTCGAAGAGACTCAATTAAGAATACTTTTTAGAGTATGAAGTATCTTACTTTTTATACTTTTAGTGTATCATGAAGAAGATAGTATTTAAAAAATATTGATGAAGAAAAAGAATCTTAGTAGCTTAGAGAAGGACCATGGATACTTACATACTTAAGGATACTCAGAGAAGACTCCTTGCCAGGAGACGACTCGGAATTGTGTAGAATAGTGTATTTATGGCAGTAATTATTGATATAGTACTTACTTTAAATTGTAAATTTCAACCATTCCTGAGCAAGAAACCTTCTCGCGGGCGGTTGCAATAATTAAAAATTAATTACTAGGAAATTCTCTCTGTAAATTTTCATCATATTTAAAGAAATACATTATTCTATTATTTTTATTTTTATATTCATATACAAGAAATGTTTTTATTATTTTTATACTTTTAATCTAAGTGGAGGCAACTGTTATTTTAAATTTGAAGAATCTTCTTCGGTTTAATATGAAAAGATTATTTACTTTCTAAAAGTAAAATTTTCCAGTTGATGTTTTATTAGTATGTTAAAGGTTTAACGAGTGTAATTTTTTCTTTTTTTTTTTTCGTAAAGAAAAGAATTTTTTCGTAAAGAAAAGAATTTTTATACTTTTCTTCATCTCTTCAAGCACCAATCCCGCCCTGAGAAGTTTCTACCGCGTGAAACGTCAACGATTCGTTTAGGAATCTTCTTTTTAACGCCTTGTCAACTCTGGAATGGTTTTTCTCCTCTTCTTTTCTATTCTTCGCTTTTTTCTTCTCTTCTTTTTTTATACTGTGGAGATGAAAAATCATTCTTTCACTTGACTGCGGATCTGTACTTCGTTTCTTCCGAGTATTTAAGTAGCTGAGAATATACGTGAATATATTTTAAGTAAGTTTCTTCATTATTAGATAAAGTATTTGAATATGAATATTTATGTATATAAGAAGAGAAATGTATTGGGTAGCTTTGTTACACTTGTCAGTCTTCATTTCTTAATCTCTATTCCTTTCCTGTGTAATATTCCTGTATACGTAATCATATATTAATTTAAATATGCGAGTTTTTGTGTGTGAATCTTTATGTATTAATTTAATAGAACTTTTTCTTAGCTCTCCTTTCATTGTCTCAAAAAGAAATTTAACTTTAAATAAGAAAAGATGTAATAAAAGAGTGAATGACAAAAATAAATACTTTGAAGAAATCTAGATATTATAATTATAAATTAGATATTAAATAGAAGCATTTCCCTAAGAATAATAAAATTCCAAAAATAAGAGGGAAAGGACTGGAAAGAAGATCTTTTTCTTCTTTTCTTTAATGAAATCTTCTTAATTCTCTCATTTACTCTGATTTCATATATGTTTTGGTATATGTATTCTCTTCACTTTTATATATTCAAATTTCCCCTGAATGCATAAAAATCCTCAATTTACTCATTAGCATCCAAAAGAAACAACTAAGAGGTCATTGCTCTAAGAAGAGCCAAAAGCTGGTTCAGAAAATTAATCAGAGGAACAAGAAGCTGTGGTCCAACTTTTACTACTACATTTCAATCAGGAGACAGAGAATATGCGTCTGTGATAAGAGGAACAGTGACGGAGACAGCGATGAAAGTGGAACAGGGAACGCCATTGGGAGAGAGAGAGAGAGAGAGAGAGAGACATAGAGAAAGGACACGACAGTGAAAGTGGATCAATACGCAGTTAACGTTTCGCCAGGCAGCGTGCAGCCAGAGTTCTGCTTGATATTCGTGTTTTTGTCAAAGAACAGAGAGTTATTAGTGCAGCAAATAGACTTTGTGCAGTGTCATCATCATAAATTGTCTTGTTACACAAAATTACTTCATTATTAATATTGTGTCATTAATTTATACTCCATTTCTTACTCAATGTTTCTTACCAAGTGCATACAATCTCTGAATACATTTGTAGGATTGTTGTTATTAGCTTGAACTGTTTTGATGCGTGTTGAGTCATGAGTATCTATGGTGCAGTACCATCAGTGATAATGTTTAACGCAAGGACCTATGAGTGACTGTTAGCAATGATTTCTGAGAGGCTGGATAGGTAGTCACAGTGATGATAATTGAAGATTAAATGTAGGAATGGGAAGCTTCAAGTTCTGGGGCTGCATAATGGTATGTGGTGGTCTTGCATTGTAAAGGGAGAACCAGCCATGTATCTTTCCTATTTTGTAAGTAGATTATGTAGTTTTCTCATTCTTTTTTCTATGTTCCAAAAGACTTTCTTAATAGAGTCAGTAATTAGACTATTTCAATGCTGTTTCCTGCTGTGAAATAAGAAAATCATAGAATATTTAATAAAAATTCCAAATATAAGCAGATAAATAGTAACATTTTTCTGAGAAGAACTCTTCAAATTAAATTTTTATTTCACTTATCTCAATGCTTCCTTAATAGGTACACAAAGTCACCTTCAAGTCAGATTTACGGTGCTTCCGTTTTCTCCGTTGGACCATTCTAGTGCCTCTCGTTATTTATTTGTCCCTGCTCTTCTTCAAGTACAACAGAAACGTGCCCCTAAGGAGTCTGACGTCCACCACCGCTGTACAAGATAACAAAGGATTCATGATTGAGAATCTTTTCATAGAGCTGGAAGCAGTGACGGCCGACAAAAAGGATTTGGAACATTATAAAGAAATTGATAAGAATATCAAGGACGTGGAGGAAGCAGAGAATCAGGAGAATCCAAGAACTTTGCTGGAGAATATCTTTCAAAGAGCTGATACTGATCAGGATCAATTGTTGGACATCCAAGAATTGGCTAGATGGATTCATACGAAAATTACCGAGCATATCAGCCGAGCCATGAAAGAGAATGTTGGTTTATTTACCGCTATAGATAATAATCCGCGGAATGGTGAGTAATTTTAATTGTACAGATCAGTTTAAATGTAGATTTTGGAGATTTAGGATACAAATTTAAGAGAAGATATTCTTCTTTATAGAGAAGACATAAGTGTCACTTGAATGTAGAAGAATACAGAACAAATAAATATATAATAATTTCTAAAAAAAATATCTAAAAACTATTCTAATTCTACAAAAAATTTTAAAAGCATTGAAAAACAGTAATTTTTTCCTGAGAATACAAGAAGAAAGGAGACTGTACACTAAACTAACTAAACTTTAAGCTCAACTATAATATAAATACTAATCCTTTAATTGTACAAAAATGAATAGAAAGCAAACAAATTATTTCAAGGAAAATTTCAAAATTTCAAAACTAAAATCAGTGTAAAATTATTTATTAAAAAATTCTTTAAGAAACAAACTGCCATTAATAGAAATATTCAATGTTTTCAGTTTATCTAAACGATAAATGTTAAATTAGTGGCCAGTAGAAAGTAGATATGAAAGAGAATGTAAAATTGTATGTTCCCTCTGAATATTCCAGGCGAGATCTCATGGGAAGAGTATCACGCGCACTTTCTCAGATCCCACGGATTTCCCGAGAGCTATGTGAGCTCGCATGACAAGAAACATAGCGATATGTCGCGTACCTTAAAAGAGAGTATAATGAGAGACAGAGCTAGATGGGCGGAAGCGGCAAGAAATGATCCGGAGAGATTGGCACTCGACGAGTTTCTGGCTTTCACCCACCCTGAGAGCAGTCATAGGGCCTTACTGCAAATGGTGGAAGATCTATTTGAGAAGTTTGGTATGGACACACTTCATAGTTTATCTGGAAACGTAATTTTTTAACTTTTATGAATGAATTTTAATTTTTGGCAGTTTTTACAATTATTATTTTAAACATTTCATTTTAAAGATTCTTTTAGTGTGCTACATCATTTTTGGTCTTTTCAAGGTCAAAAATAACTAACAATTTTCCTAATTCCCTTTTTATACTAATTTTTTATAGTATCAATGCTTTTTCTTCTTCATAATATTAACATTAACAATTTCTGCAATTTTGCTTCTATTCTCAATAATCTAAATTATTTTCCATGTTTTTGTATTATTAATAATGTTAAGAATAATGATTCTGTACCAGTAGAATAATAATTTACATCATTTTTCCATTTTAGACCGCGATGGGGATGAACAGTTGACAGAAGATGAATTCTCGGATTTACCCTCAGAAGGGATGGGTCTGGACTTGAAGGAAGACAAACGAGAACCGGTAGGCGGAAGTGACGACAGGCGGAAGGAGTTCAGACATCTTATTGACAAGAACAAAAATGGAAAAGCCGATAGAACAGAACTTCTGGTAATAAATCTGAATCTGCCATTTTCAGGGACACGTTTATTAAATTTATTAAGCATATATTTATACATATTAAAGGAAACATATTTTTGTTAAACTTTTTAATTTTTATTGTTCTTCATTAATTTTTTAATTAAAATTCTATTGCAGATGTATATAGACCCAAGAAATCCAAGGCACGCGATACAAGAAGCCCAACATTTAATAAGTGTGTCGGATACGAATCTCGACGAGAAATTGAACCTGTCCGAGATTCTGAGCAAAATGGACCTGTTCCTGGGTAGTAAAATGGTAGACACGGAAAGAAGTTTCCACGACGAGTTTTAATTGCTCAAGATTGAAAAAAGAGACTCAATGTTTAAGTAAAGAGAAGAGGACAACTGCTTTAATTTTCTAAAGCAAAATGGAACCTACTCTCCAAAATTGGGCGCCATTTTTTACTGTTAGGAACCTAACCTTATTGTTGACAGTAACCTAACCTCCTAATCGATAACGAAACATAATGATAGCGTCCTTTTTATATGAAATTTGGTAAATTGTGCCCAATTTTGGTTTTCTAAAAACCTTTTCTTCAATAAGAAGAGTCTTACTCTTGCCGGAGCAGACAATATCTGTTTCTAAATGATACTGATACCAAATGTCTCAGTAATTTTCAACTAGATTGAGCCTTATAATCATAACCTATAAATTAAGAGTTTGAATGTTTTGTTTGGATAAGTCAACGAGTTGAACTATTACACTTATGGGTTAAAGAACTTATTTTTCCACAAGGATAAGCATCATTCTGCTTTCTCTGTTCCTCTAACCCAGGATTAATGTCTTTCTCTCTCTCTCTCTCTCTCTCTCTCTCTCTCTCTCTCTCTCTCTAATAGATAATCCAGTATTACTATTATATATTGAATTTTGTACGTTTATTGAAAAGCACAACGAAGATTTTCATGTGCTTTTAAACCGTGTCTGTGATAGTCTTT
Source organism: Bombus flavifrons (assembly GCF_040668555.2). Classification (NCBI taxonomy): domain Eukaryota; kingdom Metazoa; phylum Arthropoda; class Insecta; order Hymenoptera; family Apidae; genus Bombus; species Bombus flavifrons. The sequence continues at coordinate 7,583,269 of NC_138457.1, read as the reverse complement.
TAACAAGAATATTATTTTCGAAATTGAGGTTAGGACGTCCATTAAGGTTATGTCTACTACTACAAGAATTTTTTAAGATTATTTATTGCACTTTTCTGTTAATTCGTGATAGAACAAATTCTGAACGGGGAAAGAAAATGGACAGTAATAGTAACTTGAAAGGAACGATGTTGAAGATATGAATCAGATTTTGAAATCCGTCCTTTCAGTGGATCTCCACGGTTATTTGTTTAACAGAAGTTTCTTCGTTAAACTTTTATAACTTTAAGAATTCTAATCCTGCAAAATTTTGTCTATTATTAAATAGATTTAATTTGCGTCTTTAAGAAGTATTTACATAAATATGTTACATGTGTAATTATAGAGGACATATATCTTACGTTGACTGAAATTTGTAGAAATAAAAATTATGAATGTTCCTTCTTGAAGAAACAATCTTGTACTTTATAAAACGTGTTTTTTTGTACATTTATGATGGCAATAAAAATTATTTGCAAATATCAGATTATTATATATTTCTACTTAAAACAAACCGTGTGTTTCCTAATTTAATTTAAAATTCCATAAAATTTTTAGGTAACAATTGTTTAATGGGTAGGCGATGGAAATGTATACTATTTTCTAAATGTTATAAAGAATTATAATTTAGAATTATATAAAAAGTATAAAAATTGTGATTAAAATTATGCTTATAGAAAGTGTAAAAATTAAAGTCACAATTCTGCAAAAACTTCATCAAACAGGGTACATGTCACGATAATTTATTTACATTTTAAAAAAACGCACAGCTACAAAGTCATACAAGCGATGATGCGCTCGCTAATTAGCCAGCCTTACAAATTAAATACCCTGGGCCGTTTGACAAAAGCTTAAAAATATTACACAGTACGTTCTGTCGCAGTAGTCAGTCTATAATTCATGAAGAGAGTGTTACAGCTATTCAATGAAAATCTTTTGATCAAAAATTAATTATCAAAGCTTCAGTTCACCCATAAAATAAATATTTACAATAGGATATTTGAAAACCTTCTGGTTTCCCAGTTTTATTTTATTTTCTTTTTGTCTGGGTTAACTCCAGAAAAAATGATATTTTTATTATAACGATTTTTTATAAGCATAGATTACAGAATGTTCTCTTAATTTATTTGACATTTTGGATTGTTTAATTTGAAATTCTTATTTTGTCAAATATCTTTTACATTCTGATTGGAATTAATTTTTTCCCAAGATGCACATGGTGCATTCTCTAATGTATTAGATAAATAGCATAGGACGCAATTGATGCATTATCAGCCACGATTATATTTTAAAAAATAGAAACAGCAATACACGTACGTCAATTACATCTATAAACGTCTCTCTTCTGTCGTTTTTCTTCCAAATGAAGATATAAAAAAATAAATCTCACTTGAATGTGTCTCTCGTAAATTCTGTTCTTAATATATACAACTCATTTTTATTTAACAAAATTAACTTCCTGAATTTGATTAATTATTAGTAATTTTTGTAGAGGTACCATTTCAATTCTCTATGATATGTCGCTTGAAATAATTCTCATTAAGAAGAAAATGAAGAGAAGTGTATATTCACACGATTCACTAATTCTTAATAATCATCTTTAACAATTTCCTCATGCCATTCACTATGACTTATGTCACATACAATTCACTTTCCAATTTTTCAACAAAAAATCTTCAAATTCCAGATTTCCATCCATCATTCTTCCTCAATATCCACTCAATCAGACATCAGTAAATTATTAATTAACATTTCATAGATATCTTACAATGTCTCTAGAAATTACAAAATTTGATGGCCATGCTGCTCGAGTAAAGAAGTTTATTGAAACATTCAGAATGTTAATCAGATCAAGTTTTACGCTGTGCTCATCATCTTCATCCATTACTCTAATCAAATTTCTAATTGAAAGTTGAACGATTGAGTCATTAGATTAATATCAGGTTGTCCATTTTTCATGATCCACAGAAGCTCACAGCTCATCTTCATGGTCTGAATGGAACTTTGAAGCTTTTGTCCAAGGTTCAGGAGTCCAGAGAGGCTCCATGGTCAGACAGCTGTTCTGAAATCGCAAACTAGTATTGTTTCCACCAAATTATTCGGGTCATCTACAACAATACTTTTTTCTGAACATGGAACACTAATTGGAACATAGAGTTTTCATTGTTATATTGGTTTTTGGGAATTTAACAGAAATACACCTACACAAACATTTTGGAAGAAACATTTGCACAAAGAATAGAAAAACAATTGAAGACATTGAAGTTATATGGATGAAACAAATTGAAAGAGAAGAATCGACTGCTTGTAATATCGTTGACACAGTTTCTATCTTTTAACTTTATTTACTAAATGAGACAATGTGTTCGTTAATTAATCTAGAGGTTCTTTTACAACAATAAAAAGCTATTGTAGTTAAATGTAAAAGCAAGTGAGATTGAGAAACGGACTGGTTTGTACAAACTGAGAATTTCAAAGCAATTATGAGCTACACGTCATGCAAATTATTTACACAAAGAGCGAACAATTATGCTAACTATATGCACGCGAAGAACTAAATTGTGAGAGGAGTGTTTAAGAGACAGAGTAGTTTCTGATTGATAGAGTCTAATATATTTCCAAACACTAATGTATTATGGCAACAGCAAATATTGAAATTAATAGAAAACTCCAAATTTTAGCAGTTTGAAGAAGTTTTACGAAACACGACAGAGCATAAAGCAATTCAAAAGAAGTGAGAGAAATGAGGAAGAGCCAGGAAGAGCTAAAACCAAAAGATTCTCCCGAAAATTTAAGGAGAATGCAAAGAAATCTAAGCATAAGAAGAGTTTCAAAACACTTGAAAAATCCCAGTAGAACTTTCAAAATCTCAAAAGAACCGGGGAAAACGAATGAGAACCGAAGAGAGCTGGGGAGAGTCGGGAAGTGCTGGGAAGAGCCGGGGAGAGCGAAGAAGAACCAAAACTAAGAAATTCTACAAAAATTCATGGATATTATAAAGCGATGCAAATTGGAGGAAAACTCGAGAGAACTCAAGAGAACTCAAGAGAACCAAATACAGTTAAAAGAAAGCCTTAAAAGAACCATGGTGCCCGAAGGAGAGCCAGGGGGAGATAGAAGTAAGAAAATGAAACTTTAAAGAACTTTACGAAAAGTGCAATAGTGTAAAAAGTAGCCTTAAAAGCTTTAAAGAGTCCAGGAATGACCAGTGGAACTTAAAAAATTCTAAAAGAACTAAGTATCATCGAGGGAGAGTTAGGAAGAGCCAAGAAGATATCTCAAGTTTACAGACCCATTAATCTTCGTAAATAACAAAAATTCGACTCAAGGACAAAAAGTTCCATCGAGATCCAGTGGTAATTCGATTGGATAGAAGAAATGAAACCAACCAAAAAAACAACCCAAAGAAAACAACAAGGTTAATTACTTCATTGATAATATTTAAAAGAATTCCAGAAGAAACAATTGAAGAGATAAAATTGAATACATCCAAAGGAAGTGTATATAATGGTGTAAGTTCATCAGCAGCTTGAAGAAGAAACCTAATAGAGCTTCCTTTAATTAGGATGATGTAAGTGGTGACATAGAAGAGAAGATGCAACAGTATATGCTTCCGTGTCTGCGTGTTTTTACCTACTGGTACGATGTTGCGAGGAGGATCAACCTTCGATGTTGGTAATGATCTAAGTGCGGATTGGCGAAGTTTCCTCGATCATTACTCACTCGGCAGGTCGGTCCGGTGGTGGAGTATTTCCACCTCGACAGCACAGTCTTATCCATCCGCTGGGTCTCATCTCCTCTTCCTCCATCTCGATCACTGCACGTATTAACAATCATTATTCCATCACTTTCTTTTCGTTCTTCGATCTTCTGCCCCTCAATGAATAAGATTTCTTGAGGTGAAGAAATTTTCTGCTATCTCTGCCTTGTAAAACTTTTGGCTAATTTTCTCGTTCATAATAGATGAGAATAATTATAATATAGGAACTCAGTAATTAAATTACTAAACGATGACTGTTAGGAAATGATATTAGTAAAAGGGAGATCACATATTATTGAAATAATTGTGTGTCAGTTTATTTAAAAAAAAAAAACAAGTGATTTTTCTCCGAATTATTTCGTACTTTAGTTGTTAAATGGTGAATTAATGAATTATTTAATTGCCAATAATTTTTTATTGTATTTAGTATTTAGCAAATGATATTTTGTGTTTATGTGTGTATTTCTCAAATATTAGACTTTTGCTAATTTACAAACGAAATATCAATATGTGTACCTATATGTTAACAAATGTTTCAAATGAAATGTAACCAAATGTGACGTGATAATATAATTTGAGAAATCGCTTATCAAATAATTTCACCTGAACAATTTAATTTAATTTTGTTTGCCAAATATCTTATTTCTATAATACCCACACTCTCGCTATACGATAGTATTTAAATTATTAATCCAAATATTAATTATTATAAATATAATATAAATATTATTATAAATAGTAATTAATCCAAATACAAATATTTCATTTCGACAGTTTCTTATGCTTGAAATTCAATAGTAAATATATTAATTAATTCAAAGGCAAATATTTTATTTAAATAATTCACCGAATTATAATAATTAAGTCAAAGTATAAGTAACGATAATAATTAAGTCAAAGTGAATCACGGAACATTATCGTCGATTACAATTTGCACAGTTTGGATAATTGCAGTTGCAATTTGCCGATGAATTGTCAAACACGGTTTGAACAAAGGGTAAATTTGGCCCATACAAACGAACGATCCAAAACACGGTTCGTTGGATTTGCTTTATATTTGTTTACGATAAACACTGCTTTGTCAAAAATTTTTCAAGAATTCTCCAATCGTCAGATTCCCCTGTATTTAATTAATTAATAATTTATTCCCTCCTTGCTACATGTTAATAAATAGATATTTTTAAGTTAATAAGATCGTAATATAATTTGTTAATTAATTTATCAATTAAATGCATGAATGTATGGAATAATGAGAACAAATATTCGATCATTTTGGAATATCGTAAATCATGTGAGAAAGCTCATTTCAATTTTATTTTATCAGAGTGTTATACGTAGAATGTCCCTTCAAACTAGTATCTTGATATTTCTTCTAATATTTTAATAGATTATTCTCCTGTCAAACAGATGTTTGTTTATTAGCATAGAATTGTAAATATTAACATACTCTGATAAATGGAAAATATATCCTGGTATTATCCGGCTTACCTTGTATCAAATAATAAATCATCATTTCTAATTACACGTCTTTAGTTTAATTTATTTTATAAAGAATTATATGCAATGCTAGGAAAATTGTAATTCATTGGATTATATTTTTGTAAGTGGGATTAATCAAACTTAGGAGAATTGTAAGTTGACCAAGAATTTTCAAAAGCATTTCTACTTAAATCTCATGAAAGCCAGGAATTTATAAGAGAAACTCAGATGATTTACAATTCATAAATATTTAATAAATTCATTAATTCACTCACCCGACGCGATTCTTTGGGGTTGACAACCACTGAATGTCGACTGTCTTCTTGCTTGTAAGTCAGTTCCTCTTAGAGAAAGGTAGACAGAAATAGTTTTGTCCAGAGCGAGCCTCACCTGTGTGTACCAGACAATAATTGACCCTTAATCGTATCACTAAACCGACCATTCACTTACTGCAATGCATATTTGAATAATTTAATTAAGAGTAGGGTGGAATGTGATTACAACCTAAATTCCACGCTTGATAAATCCAGACTAACGTTTACGCGCTACTGTGCCTCCCTCACCTTAGAGTAATTTATTTCTCAGCCTAAATCGAGCTTTGGATATATTAGCGCTCTGCGAATTCGAAACGCCGTGTTTTTGTATGAATTGTTCGAAGATGAACTATAGTCTCCGGTTTGTCGTAATTTACTTTTGGAATATTAGGAAGTTTTTGATTCGTTTTTGATGTAAATTACTATATTTAATGTTAATAGATTAAAAATTGGATATTTGATATTAGTTGTGATTCAATTTTGGAACATTGGAAGGTGGTTGATCAATTTTGTATATTAAATTTAGTATAAGATTAAAACATAAAGTATATAGTAACTTATCAGAAAAAATCATTAATAACAATTTATTAGTTTTAGTCTTGGAGCTTAGTTTTGGTACTCCCAAGAATGTCCTGTCTTCTTCCTTGTTTCTTCCCATAATTTAATCACTTTAGGGTTTTAATCTACTGATTATATTATACTATATGTATAATATACTATATTCCATTTGAAACAAAAGAAGACTGAAATAGAGAAATTTGTTCATTTTTAAGTTCAATTGTCTCACCTCGCCGTTTAAGAAGCAGTACAGTGTTGCGATGAAGAGACCTTGAAAGGATTGAAGGAAATGCGTAGAGTAAGACCACAAGGCGAATTTCTTCACGTTGTGCAGGGGTACCTCGATCATGAAGAGCACGTTGGTGATGCCTAGTAAAGGCAGAAGCACCACAGCTGCCCTCACAGCTTTCCTGTAAGAAAGAAATTAGCAAAGGATGTTAGAATTATTTTTGTAATTCAGCAAAATATATTTTTTCGGAGATCAGAATTTGTATTATTTTACCATTATTCATAAAATATCGAAGTAATACGTTAATTGTTATTTGTATATTTTAGCATTACACGATTCCTCGATATTACATTATATTTAATAATAATTAATTAATAATTATATGTATTATTAATACGTATTATATGTATAAATATTAACATTTTCATATTTAATTTAAATAATTTAATTTAATATTACAACATTGGATGTAATATTACATTATATTGCTATATAATGTTTTCCCTCCCCTATATTTAATTATCTAAATTCAATTATTTTCTTTACCCACTATTTTCCTACTTTTAATTAAAAAGTTGTGAGTATAGTGTAAACACGTTGACCCAGCCTTCGTGAAGTCTAATTAAATATCCTTGTTCTTTTTTGCTTGATAAGATTGGACAACTCGTTGTATCTTAGCTACTTTATCTTCTGCTTGTGACACTTACTTCGTTTTTAGAAAAAGTTACTGTCGTATGAGTTACTTACAAGACTTGTTCGATTTCGCTGGTGTGACTCTGTCGAAGTTTCACCACAAGCACTCTGACGATGTTCAGCAGAAACAGAAAATTGAGCTGAAGGAACAAAATCAATACAAAGATTTCTATAGTTTCCTGTATCTAGCCATTGTTGCAAATTAAAATGTATCTTTCCAAATTGATATTACTCACCAATATCACTGCAAATCTAGGTCCCTCTAGGATCCAAAAGTAGGAAGACAGATTGTATCCAGACCAGCATCTGGTAAATCTGATACAAGCACCATAAACAATTCTTATTTGACAAACTTCTACCAAGAACTGATGATGAATTGGAGATCCAAGTATTAAATACAACATTATATTATACTAATTTACATAATATATTTTCATTATATATTTTACATATAGAAAAATTGGCTCTTGTTTAAACAATTTATCAACTATTTAAAGCAAGTGTATTTAATTACTATCTTCTTTGTAAAAATATGAAAAAGTTTACATGGACAATTTTCTCTACAGCTGAGAAAATTTAAGATTTAGTTGAAGATTGAATAGATTTCTACACCATTCCATAATGGATGCAATCTCATCTGAAAGTGGTATTCAATAAATCTGTCATGGTGTCTAACTAAATGAAGGGAAACTTTAGGTAGATGCACTTAGAGGATGAGTTTTACAATCTTAATCACCCATAGCTGAATTTCATGTAGCTATAGCTTCATTTCCTATAGACGTGGCAATCTCCGACTTACTTCGACTTTGGATGGTAATAGAAGGCGGTGATGATGGCCCACACTAGCGTCATTATGACGGGACATCCCCATCCGATGAACCGATACATCCTGTAGTATGAGTTTTCTTGGAACACCGTTACTGGAACAGTAAATAAAAGACGGTGTGATTATTTGATAGTATTTCACTTAAACTTTTGATTCCTATAACATAGCAGGACTTTGTAACATGGAAAATTTATTGGGATTAGGTAACTAGGTCAGTTACTTGGAAATTGTTTCAGATGTCTTAGTAGATATACAAAGTGTTTTATCAACTCCACTTATCCCAAAATACTTAATATTTAAAATTACTTACAATTATTTAATATTTATCTTGCAAGATAAATACACTAGTTAAAATCACTACTTTAATATTTCATAAAACCTACTTAGAAATTTAAGAAGAAACCTTAGAGTATTTTTTAATAAAAAATTTAGTAACTTAAAGGAGATTGCTATTGGCATCTATGGTATTAATTTTGAATTACAGAATTAGCAGGAGACTGAATATAAGATAATAATCATTGGTATTTTCTCTTTTCATTGTAACTTTCTAATAAAGTTTCATACGACCAATAATTATGTAAATTTCATTTCTTATTTATGTCTATAGAAAGTCCTTATAAAGTTTAGCTAGAAAAAGACTAGAACATCTTGTACATACAAGATGCTATGCTGTTTTTACACTCCTAAACGAACTCCAAATTTGTTATCAGTATTACAAACATTTTCCCTAAAATATAGAAAATCTTTAGTTTGAATGAAGATATTTTATTTCACAAAAAGTTTTCAATCTTAAATTCAAGTTGTTAAAATTGGTAAGATTCCAAATTTAATAGCAAACAAGTGGAATAAGTTTTTACTGAACCAACGTGATCAAGCTAAAAATAGAAGAATAATTGGAAAGGAAAGATATGAATTTCCTATTAGGAACAAGAACTTGAGAGCAAACAATTTTTTAATTAGAACTGAATCGTCTTAGAGCCACGAAAGCTTGGTGAAATATTTGTTCTTCGGTTTCTGTGTTGATAATGTAAAGGAAATTTTGAAGAATAAACGTCGGTTCACTTACCAGTGACCATATTATGCAAGAACAGTCCCTCTATGAACATCCACATGAACATAGCGGTTTTGGTGTACTCCAAAAGGGCGTAGCTGGCCTCACAGAGCACAGGCTTTAAGAAAAAGGAGTTTCGAAAGTAGATTTTAACACTAGACTGTCTTTGACGTCTGTTAATTATAAATTTAACTTGTCACTTGGATCTCTTTCAATTTCTTTAATTTCTTGGAAATAACAATTATTGCTACATAATAATTAATTAGGATATTACTAATTAAGATACTAATATGATAATTTCTTTCTTTTTAATGTTTCATTTCTGTTGGAAATAAATTATATTGTATTCTTATTTGGAAAAATTAAAGTTAATTTATCTGAAACTGATTTGTCTTTATTAAATCTCAATTTTATTAATCATAGAAATTTCTGTCTGATTAATAACTTGAACCAATATATAAAATATCTTACAACTATAGATTAACTCTTCTACTACTATTGATAAATTGTCTTTCACTTAAATTATCTAATAATAATTACATAATGTTTAATAAATATTACTATTTCAGATAATTATATTTCTGATGAAAGAATAGATGTACAACCTCAGATTATTGATATATATATAATTATATAGAAAAAGGAACGTTTTTTATTAATAAACGTTCTTGATTTTACTTTGTTTCTTAATACTGAAGCTTTAAAAGTACAATAGTTGAGCTCCTGACAACGAGTAACACGGCATGCCAGCTGCTGCATGCACAGCGGGTTGCTCGCTGTCAGGCGCCCAAGCGTTATATCTTTAGAGCTTTATTACTGGAAAATGGAGACAGATTGGACGTGTGTTTATAGAAGAAAAATGTACCTCGTTCATATAAAGTTTCTTAATATATAATCGCTCACAAAGTTCTACACACACTTTTGTCATACAATTATTTACAGTTATCTACCAATATGAAATATTTTTGAATTTGCTCAGTATATTTTGAGATGGAATTACTTTAGAAATTATAAAACCTCCAATTCTGCGAAGATTGTAGATCATTATTAATGTCTACAGAAAAGCTACAAGTTTACTAACATAATATTAAATCTACACTTTTATAACTTCATGCAAGTACAACAAGTATATGTAAATATGTACATTTTTGTGTCTTCTTACTTCTTAAAAAAAGCATAATAGATTGTTGCCGTTCTTTAAATGCATATATGTTTCAGAAAATGTTCAATTAATTTTATACCAAAGAAATTGCTGAAGATAATGTTCTTGTTGCAATTCAAATTTATATGTAATATAATAATAATAATATTTTTCAAATTTAAGGATTTATTCCAAATTTTAGACGATGAATGTAGACGTTTATGACTAATTGTGTATCAGTATAGGTGGAAAACAATGACAATTCTATAGTCAAATATATATCAAATGTAAGGGATATATAATCTCTTATATCTCATGGTATATTAATTAATCAATACGTTGACAAGTACAGTTTGGAAGCAACTATTTGTTAGTCAACTACAAGCACTTACGGTGTTTCCAATGCCATGTTGAATACCATAAGTCTTCCTCCTGAGGACCTCAATGTCTATGTACAGTGTTAATCTAATCAAGACCTGAACAACCATGGCGACGAACAGATTCTTGTGTATCCTGGTCCTTGTGTTTCTCAGGGACCTAGATTGGCATGAATATTATCATCTCAGTTCTACGTAATTTATTTCCATTTTTATGTGGCATTGTTAACAAGAAAGGTGCTGGAATCTTTGTGTTTTGTTTGTAAATAAATGGCTTTTCAGTATCTCGGAAACCGTGTGACACTATCAAGGTTTCATTACATTAATCATAAAGCTCTGGCAAGGACTTAACCTAATTCCCTCCAACAGCTGTATTTCCCATCTTTCTGCTGAGATTAATTATTATTTATATAATTGTGCTATCTTGATATTTGGCATTAAGATAAATGGAAAACAGAAATAGCTTAGTATCAGCTATAATTAGAATAAGAAGATATACTATTGGGTTTGGCAACTAAGTGATTGCGGATTTGGTCATTAGGTGGTAATGACCAAACCCATAGTTGGTCTTTGAGGTTTCTTCTATTCTTGAGGTTTATTCTATTCTTCTATTCTTGTTATTTGTATTGAGCTCCAATTGATTTTTTTAAATTTTCAAAATAAATATCTATTTTAATTTTATTATACTTTGACGATAAAATTACCTTTTAAATGGCAGAATATTAGCTCGTATTTACGGTAAAAAAAATATTTTTTTTATTCTTTTATTCATAGAAAACTTTGCCTAATTTCCACATTTTAGAAGTATATTACGTTTATTTACATTGGCTTTCAATCGATTTCTTTCAAATCTCCAAAATACGTATTTCAATTTCACTATAGGTTTATAATAAAATAGCGATTGAAATATTACTTAATAATATTACCTTTTAGCTAGACAAATTTTAATATGATGAACAATTTACCTAAAACGACAGAATATGGCAAGCGAAGCAAGCAAAGCTACTAGAGAGATGCTTAAACCAACGAATTCCAACGTTCGAGTCTTTTCAGCTATGTCCAGCTTCATCTGAAAAACAAAGAAAAGGTACAACCGATAAAAAAAGTTAATTCTCATTAGCTATTTTACACAAATTATTACGCGTCTCCAGTTTTTACGTTTTTCCACTCGTTTTATTATCCAATAGCTACACGACTCTTTTCCATCATTTGATTCTTTTTAATCTTATCTAACAGAAAGCTCCTGGATATTTATACTGTGATCAATGACAGTTTTATTTTTGCAATACAACGAAATAAAAAAATATATCAATCTTTTATCTGTAGATTATCACGTCAATTCAATTTTTTAATTTTCATTTACAATAAATAAAAAAAATAGAGGAAAATAATTTTTTAATGTTAGAAACATATTATTTGAAATTCATTTAAAAAAAAATTGTGTTCCAACGCTGCTCATGTATCTGACTATATTTAAAATTATTTGCTTTTAGATAATTTGATTATATCTAAAATAATTTGTGTTTGAACGCCCCTAATGTATTTCATTAATGTTCATCTTTGAACATTAATATTTGGCTTTACCATCTAAATGGATACAATTCAGATTCTTATTTAATCCATTTAATTCGAATTTCAGCTGATAATAATCCAGCTTTTAAGACACTCACGTTACCCTCGACGGTGTTGGTGTAAACTTTTCCATGCAGCCGGAGCATTTCTGGTGTCAAACAAGTTGTGTAGTTTGCCCAGCCGTGCGAGTATTCCTCGTTATTCGTCCCATTCTGACCCTCCCATCGACCATTGTAACCGCACTTCTTCTCCACCGATTCTAAACAAACAGCACACTCAATTTAACAAGTGCGAGCTTCCCTGATGGTATCAGTGCTGCGGTGCAGTGTTGGTTGTACTGTTTTGCACTGTGTTGTAGCGTTATACAAAACCTAAGAAAGACAAATCGATTTACTATCTTGTCTAATTTGGCCAATTAAACTGTTTGATTAGTAATTAACCAAAATGTCTCACTTGGCTGGAATCAAACAAGCTCTAACTATCAACATTTGTCTAACTAATCCTGAACAAGTTTGAGAATTATTTAGCGCGATAAACGGGAACGTTGAGTTTTGGAAATTGATTTAATCCTTTCGCTTCGGCAGTCTAGCCCGCCGAAGTACTGTCACTGAACGGAAATGCGCGCCAGAAATGCGCACAGTGTGCGTAGTTGCTGTATATACGTTTACCTAAGTTTTAAATAACAATAATTCTTGTAAGAACCGTATATGAAATATCGTTTCACTGTCAATGGATTTAACAGATTTTTTAGCACGAAATAGTATACGATCGCTTGGATGTTTGAAATATATTGCTTAAAACGTTTTGATGTTTCAACAATGAGTAACTTATAAGAAGTGATTAATCCAATATATCAATAAAATCAACAGAAAATGTTCTGTCGATAACGAAAAAATATATTATTGACTACAGATGGCACTGGTGCATGCCCGATGTATGGGGTACCGAACCCATAATTCGTCGCGTGGTTGCCGCTTATAAGCGGCGCTCGTACCCACTGGTCATTTCGCGGGCGCCGTCTATAAGCGGCACTGGATTTGTGCTATTTTTGAAGCAATATATTTTACGTATAATTAATTATAATTCTTATTCTTATTTTGTAAACTAATATTTATTAATATTAATATATTATTAATAATAGCACGTTATTGTATTAATTACAATTTATTGTCATTAATATAAATTATTGACCATTAAAGTATTCAATTCAATTTAATGCGTTTAATTTTTAATTTATGAGAAAACCGAATAAATTCAATTCATAAATCTTGTTTTATTGCTAGGAAACATTTTCCTTTTTTGACAAATTGTATTTTACCTTTGAGTTTCGTAAAAGAAATTGATGTAAATCGGGTTGCCCGCTCGTCTAATTAATTACGTTTATTTATGTTTAACATCTGCGAATTATTTTGCAAATTTTATTATTTCCAATTCCAATTACTTTGCAAATGTTACAGAATGTTTGGCTGCTTGGTCTCTAATAAAATTTGCGAAATATTTAGCAAATGCAACGCTGTCGGTAAATGTGAATTAAATTGGTGAACTACCGACACAATTTCCACCAATGCATAGTAAATTGCTCGTCGTCAGGCGTCCAAAGAAAAACAAGAACTCAAAAATTCCAAAAATTCAAACGTAAAATACAGATTGCAAGGAAAGAAAGATATTTTATTATGATAAAAAAAGAATAAACCAATTAATAACATAATAATAATTATTTTCAATATGTACTCGTATACTAAATAATTAAACATCCAAATATATTATAAAATACACAAATATATTGTGATCTCTACAAATTATTTCACTGTTTAATCCTTAACAATTATTAATAACAATTATTATAGTAATAACTATAACAATTACTGACAATTGGTAGAAGTTGCAAAATGATAATAATTGCTAAGGACCGAGCAGTGAAATAATTTACAAAACTCCCATAATGATTTTAATTAACCATACAGTTCTAAATTGCAGTTAACAAAACTTTACCAAAAATCAAAACAACAAATGTAAATTAAATAAGGAATTTGCTACGCCAATAGTAATAATTTGAACATTCTGATGTCTCTAAAATTTTCCAAGAAATTCCCATTTCACTTGCAATCCGATTTAACAACTTATAAAAATAAAATAAAACAAAGATACGAAGATTTTGAGTACTATTTGGATTACGTTGGTTGAAATTCATGGAAATATTAGAGACTGAAATAGGGATGTATGTCGTGGGTTATTCTAGTCTCGCACATGAAAGTAAACGGATTCGCAACACCATGAATCGGGGGATGATCCACAATTCCAGAACGCGAATGCTGGAGGAGCTTATTTCCAGTACGTGTCTCGATAAACCGGTGCAATTTCGCACGATAGTTAATATTCTAGTAAGTATCGGAAACCGAAGGCATTACATGATATAGTTTTATTCGGTTTCTTTAACGTCTGCTAAGAGAAGAAAGAGAAGAAACAGAGCGACGATACATGAAAACGAAGTTAAGCATGAATATCCCACAAACTCGAGTACATCTGAAGAATAAAAGAAGAAGTACGAATTGTTATGTTCTTATAATGAACATACAGGGTGTCCGGCTACAGATGTAGGAAAATGTAAGGAGCGATTCTTGAAGCTAAAATAAGATGAAAATCAAGAATAAAAAAATTGCGTTTTCGGCTTTGTTTTTTAGTTATCGTCAATTAAAAATTGACCGAAAGATCCCTGTACGCATGCAACCCTCCTTACACGAACGAATGTAGGTCAGCCTACGCACGGAGATCCTCAAATCGAACGATACACATGGGTTGAATAAACTGGGTGGAATGAGATTAAACACCCTGTATAATGTTCCGTTTATAATGAACATTTACAGATTGGCTTTAACAACTGGGACAAGCCATAGCTTGTAAATAAAATAGTAGAAGATAAAAAAGATTTCATTAGGGAAATATAAATGAAACAAATTTTAAAAGGAAACTTTATTCATAAACGTATTAAAAAATTTAATATAATCTCTGTTTGTCATACGTGACTATTGTGAGGCGTGGCTTGCCCGAATAAACCCGTGCGCGCCCTAATTTGTTAGATTAACAGATCGTTGAAACGAAAAATAAAATACATATCTCAAACAGAAATATTCTCTAAATTTCCCGGAAAGAAAGAATTTCTGATGTTTGAAGAGAGCTGAGAGAGTTTGAAGATTTTCGAAAAAATTTTCTAGCATTTCAAGAATGATCAGCAATCGGAAGTGAGATCTTTGAGCCTCTAGCATTCACCTTTTTAATCGTCCTTGTCTTTATGGAAGCATTTATGGAGGCATTCGTTCTCTGATTTTGCCTGTTTAATGCCAAGATTACGCGTGAATTTTGTCCGCTGAAGTAGGAACTATGTGTTCCAAATTAAACCACGTTAAAACTTTTAACGTAATCGTGGCCATATACAGATAGAGTGAGCTGAAAAAAATGTGATTATATAGAAGAGAAAGAGGAATGAGAAGAGGAAGTTAAGCTATATTTAATTGTAGTTCGTTATTCAAATAAAGATATAATGAAAAACCTTCCAGGAATTAAATTCTCGTTGTGGAATTTATTTTTGTTTCAAATTAAATTGAAGTATCGTTTTCTACGATTTCAAGCATACCAGCATCAAATTTTATATAAAAATTGTATATTCTGAAATTTATTATCAATTGATCGGGTGAAAATTAAAGTAGAATTTTATAAAATTCGAAACGCCAAAAATTACATCATTTTCATGGCAGATTTGTATTCAACTAAAAGCGGTTATTTTCCAAGTTAATAGAAAAACCTTCTTATATTAAATAATCAAAAACAATGGGAGGATACTACAACAAGGTATCAATTAAACAATAAGAAGTTGAATTTCATTTTTAAATTTGAGATTAAAATTAATTCATAAAATTTCATTAATTTTATGTAAATTTAAAAACAATATTTAAAAACAATATTTAAATAAATTTAAAAATAAAATTCATATCAAATTTATATTGAATTTAAATGAATCTAAAAATGAAATTCATATAAAATTCATATTAAATTTATATAAATTGAAAAGGAAATTTTATTTAAGTAAAATTTAATTTTATAACATTATCAATGCATTTTATTAATTTTCTGTGTAAATAAAATTAAGTTTCTGAATAAAATTGAATTTTGTAAACAAGCCACGATAATCCCAAGAATAAATTTCTTTTGAAAACTCAAATATGACGTTATGAAAAATGGCATTCTTCTGATTGGTAAAGAAAAAAATCATTTACTAACTGATAAAATTCGCAAGCATTTTCTGTATCTTAAATATTGCAATAATTATCTTCAGAATATCGTAGTGATGCATAATACCTGTATTGATTTTTGAGGCATAACCACATGCCAACCCCGTGATAGAAGATTTCTCAAACTAGGAGCTTCAATAAACACGAATATCTATAAAAGAATGGAACCAGATGCTATCGGAAAACCACTTGCTTTATGAGTGCAGGAGATTTGAAACACAGTTGCACAGGGACAAAAATACGGACTTCGCCCAAGTACAACTTTGAGGTCTCAGAATCGCGTTAAAAATACTCTCAAATACTTAGAAGAAGCCCAAATATACTATGGAATCTAACAGCAAGAAGATATAGAGAACAACCGAGGCATAGCTATCGCTAATGATCCTGTCGATGCGACATTAAAATCAAAGGAAAGAAAAAAAAAAGAAACTGTGTAAACAAGAGATTCAAAAGCTTCACTAATGATCAGAGAAGTATCCAGAATCGAAGAATGGTTTGTCTTTCTCGTCTGCTCGCTAGGTATTCATTTCAGTTGAAAAGTGGCAAAGCCCCGCCCACCAGCCAGCTGGCATTTAAACGGACATGGAAATTCAATGTAGCCACTTTTCCAAGTGATTCTAGAAAAGGAGAGAAAAAAGCCACGACAAAAAAAAAAAAGGAATTACACGTCGAAGAAAATAAGCAGTAGCATTCTTCTCCGCGTTGATAATACCTACTCCCCTTCTTTCCAATCGAAGAACGAATCTGAAAGCGGATATTCCGTAGAAATAAATCGTTCCATCGTATCGTTGGCTGTATGTTCGCATTTCTACGTGAGATCTTGGAGAACAGAAGTTTTTCTTATTTGAAAATCTGTTGGAAACAGTTCATACTGTTGCTTGCGATTGTTATTAAATTATTATTAAGTTATTATATTCCTTTGAGTTAATTGAACAGGAATTTTTGAATATTGATATGAATTATGGAAATACGATTTCAATTGAAAATGTCGCGATTGTAAATTGAGGTTAGAAATATATGGAGAAGATGAGGTTAGAAATGATCAAAAGAATATTAGAAAATGATCTTGTTTATGAAGCTTTGGACTAAACTGAATAAAAACTGAACTGAAATTGCAGCTGGATATACTGCAAATTCAGATTAGTGGCGTTTAAAGATTGAAATTAGAAAATTAAGATCGAAAGTGTTTAAGGGTCTGAAAGTAGAAATTCAAAATAACATTGGAAATATTGTAAATGCAGGTTAGGAAAAGTCTGGAAAGGATAAGGTTAAAAATTATTAGAGAATTGGATTAATGATATTCAAGAAACTCAAAATTGAATCTGAGTGCATTACAAATTAAGATTAGAAATATTGAAATATTGGGATTGGAGTATCTAAGAAATTTTAGGTTGTAAGTACGAAATCAAATTGTGTGAATTGAGGTTAGAAGTTGATACTGGGTTATGGAATAGTAGGGAAACCAAACTTAGATTGCAAACCACGATTGTAATGAGAAATGCAATATAATGAGCAATGGAAATACCAGAATTTGAAATTGGAAATGTTCGTGCAACATGAGAGCAGACGTAAGCTTGTAACGAAGATACATCATAATTTGGGATGACAATTATTTAGGAAATTGAAAATGGAATTAGCAACACTACAAATGGAAATATTTACGCAAATTGAAATATAAAGATAGATCGAATGTACAGATAAAGTGAAAGATAAAGAATAGAATATGTGAAATACGTCTCAAGAAGATAAAACAATATTCCAAGAAATTCACGTCCACGAAGACGAAGTTTAGTTTCAAGTGAATGCGCAGAAGATGCTGAAGAGAATTTAAAACATAAGAAAGAGAGATCAGAAATACTTGTAAAATACATGTGTCAGAATATTTCAAGAAAGTCACGTCCAAGTCAAGAAAAATTGTTAAGTATTTGAAAAATATGATCTTAATTTAAGAATAACTAAGAAATAGAATTAAAAGTATGTGGAAAAGGGACAAGCGAGAATACTTCACAAAGTTAAGCAACCACGAAGATTCGTATTTAGGAAGAAGAAAGATCTAAAAATATATAGATCAAAAATATAATAAAGAAACCTACTAAAAAATCAAAACTTTGTAGAAACTATGGAGCAGAATATTCTCTACAATTCACATCCAAGCCAAAAACTCAAATTTTGGAAGAAGAAGAGAAAGAAGAAGCTGAAAGTATAACACAGAATTAATAAAAAGGACATTCAAACCTAAAGCTTTCTGAAAATCACAAACAAGAATATTTTACAAAATCCATCTTCGATCCTAAAAATTTAGGTGTTGGAAGAAGGAAAAAAAGAAACAAAAAGATTATAAAAAATCAAATACCATAGATTCCCCAAAATCCTCATCATCTCCAAAGATACAGATCCTGGAAGGACCACTTCATCCCAATTTAACCCACTTACGAATCCCAGAAACGTGGCGTATATAGTTCGAGGACGTAGTCATTCAAAAAAAAAAAAAAAAAAAAAAAAGAAAAAGTAAGAAAATAAAAAACAGGAAAGCGAGAAAAGGAAGACGCGCAGAGAAAAGAAATTTTCGTGGATTAACGACAGATGTGACCCGTTGTTGTCGTTCTTCTATTCTCTACGGTGTACCCGATTCAACTTCGCTACTGCGCTGAATACAACCTGACCTGCATGCAAATTCCTCGTGTTGTTACAATACGAAAATCCGTCAGGGGACTTGCAAGTATACCAGCTCGCTGTATTACGTAGAGTTCGGTGTTGGATCACTGGGAATCATTCGCTTCGTTTCTTGTTTCACAGATTCGTCTCAGTGCGAAATTTATCTTCTGCCGTTATCTTCTTCGAGATTTATTTTTATAGAACTCGATCCTAGATCGGATTGTCTGCATCGGATATTTTAAACGACATTTTTTGCTCGGGTTTAGGTGGAAGCCTTCGGTAAATTGAGCGAGACGCATTTTTTCTTGGAAAGTCTAATGATTGAAGGTTTTCATTCTTGGAATCGTAAATTTTAATCCTCCATTGTAGCATTTTTAAATTGCATATAGCTTCGTAAAACAAACATATTTAAATATTTGTAGACATCTTTTCTCAATACGCATATGCAACCGGTAAATAAGATATACAGAAACATTTCTTCGGTATAACATATGGGACCCACACTAGGGATGGACATTTTGTAAAGAGTATTTTTTGTCTTATATATGTAACAAGTACATGATTCATTTCTGTTCATTTTTTGGTAAAATGAAATTAAATGTAAATTTTTAAGCGCCCGACAGTAGGCAACCAGCAAAGCCGCCGAGATTGCATTGGAAGACGGGATGCTAGTGCTCAGGCGCGTCAAATTGCGATGTCTGTAGTTATCTTTGTTAATTTGCACATTTCTGGGTACATTTCTTCATATTAAAAATGGTAGAAGATTTCAAAATCTGTTAATACCAAATTGCAAAATTATTTTTTGTGTAAAATACGAATAAAAACTGGTATTACTAAAATCGTAATGATTCTAGTATACTGTTTGTTTAATAAAACCATCTTGAATAAAGCAGAAGATAAAAATTTCTAGATTGGAAAATCTTTTTCCCGTAAAATACGAATGTAAGAGTTACTTAAACTATGTGTTCCTAACCTATACGCAACCACACGGTCGAAATTGCTATTACCATTTCATCGCATCAATATGAGGATTTACGTTCAGTACATTTGTAATTTGGCTCTATATATAACTCAAACCTAATTGCATCGGAAAGCTGTTTAATCAAGGGATGTTCCTTGAACAGATATAACGGTTCATAACCTAAATCTGATTGCATGATACAGCTGTTTAACATCGGTCTACATTAACTAGAGGATATATCGTGAATCAGTAAAATGATTTTCGAAATCTAACCCCAATCTAATCTACGCACACAGGTGTTTAAACAGACAGTACTTTGCGAATCAGCATAACGATTCTTAGATTAAACCAGATTGGAAACCAATGCAAACCTAACCGAGTTATATATATAGTGTAGAGCGACCTATTACAATCGTAATTCAATATATTATATCGTCCTAACCTATCGGTCGTTATTATTAGCGGACGCTAGAATTATTACTTCGAAGAATGGGGAAACGAAGAAGGAGAAATTTTTATGGAACCATGCATGAGGAACCGAAATTTTTGTTTTGGTTACAATTCTCAGATCAGTTAGTACATCTCTTGTAAATCATTTGTTTGGCCCTATATCGATTCCAGTTATCCTAGAATCGATTTTTGTATCAATTTTGCAATAATTGAAATCTTACGTCGCTAAGAAAATATTTAGTTTCATTATAAAGCGGTTTGTACGACGGAAGTGGACGAATTGTACCTAAACATATTTCAGACTTGAAGGTTAGGATTGCATTTGTTTAACTTCCTACTTAAGGTCTATTTTAGGAAGAAACTTGACAAGGAACCATACGTTTTATACATTTATAGAGAATTTAATACAAAAATCTAATCTGTGACAATATTTTTGTTCAATAAATATTATATGTTTAATATTATTCATATATTATATTATATGTATATTTAGGGCCGGTCTCCTTTAACCGGAGTCGTGTCGTAAGCTGACGACATCGATTCCTATCCGGGATTCGCTGACACGGGCAGCTTACTTGAACTTGCCACCCGGTCTCCGCAATACATTTCCGTTTCCACGGCGCGACAATAACAAGCAGACAGTGCGAATGAGAACCAGGGAACTCCCGATACTCGACCCACTTCGTCGCATTTTCATTGCACTCGATAACGCTGTCACATGTTACTGCCACTAACCGTCCGACAAACCCACTTTAACTGTCTTTTTCCATTCTCTTTAACAATAATTCTATTCTCCGCTGATTGAACTAACCTTACAAATTTCGTCGATGTCTTTGGGGGGAAGTATTATATATACAAATTGATTCACATTTTATGGAAATTTATAAAAAGCTAAAATTCTTTGGAATGTAAAGGATTTTTATATAGGATTAATGGAGATAACCTTAAATTTTAAATTTGTCAGCGTTTTTTACGTTTTTTAGAAATTTATATAAAGTTAAAGTATACCTAGAAAAAATGGCGGTCTAAATCAGAATACCAACTTAAACTTATCTTCTCTTAAAGTTTGCAGAAGGACGAAGAAACGAAGAAAAGCAAGCAAAGGGGAATAATCATGGGTTAAGTAACAACGATTTAGGTTAGAAGTACTTAAGAGAGACTCTTTAAATTCGTTTTACATTTGGGACGCCGTCTATTTAGGGAGCTTTTCCATAAGGATTATGAACTTGACTCAGGAACTTGGTTCTTCTTTGATTAGAATTTAGTACGAACGTTTGGGAATTTCTGATCGCCGATGTGAACTCGTCAACATTCTTCCGCCAACGTTCTGCCATGCAAATGCGCCTTTAGCCACCGTGGAATTTCAAGGTTTTAATTCAACGAGCTGGATTAAAAAGTCAATAACACCGAAAAGCATTCAACTTTCTCAAAGCCTGGCCAACGACGTTAATTACATCTGAAATAATGACAAACTAGTTGAAAGTTAAAAATACTTCAATCGACATGGTGCTTATTAAACTTCTTATTAAAAAACTATTCAAACTATTAAATTATTCAATTAATTAATACTAACTGTAGTTTCTCAGGTCTACCTGGTATTTATTGGAAACGTTTATTCGTTCTTTATTTACTTCTTCCACGTAATCATCACCTATTGCATCCTCTACGTATCTCTTACGTTTTCTGCGTTTAATTATTTTTATTAAGTTTTCTGATTTCCAAATCCTCCAATGGGAATTTATATTTGATTCTTCTTTCATTCGTTAGTTTATCGTAATTGCCTATGATGTTCGTTAGTAATAGGTTAGTAACATTCCCAAGTTACACGTTGTAGAAGCTTTTTACATTTTGTCTAATGTGACGTAATGTGTGTATATTCCGATTTAGATTCCTCGTATAAGTCTGTTATTCTTGCGTATCTGTTCTTGTACAGTGTAGTAGTTCGGTATAAGCATCGGTAACTTACCAAGCTACCTACTTCATTACCAGTCCGCCTTTTTCTTTTATAGTCAAATGTTGGAAACGAAGCTTAAGGCATCTCGCACTTGGTTAGTCTCCTGATTCTTTCTCGAACTCTGAATGCATTTTGTACCGACTTTTTTGTGCACGGTGTACTTTCTGTACCTACGTTGAAGGCCTTACAGAGGAAACGAAGCTTAAGCGATTAAGAATAAATCTGCATTATTCATTTAGAGTTTTCGTCCACATCTGAAGCTCCTTTTCTCATGGAAAATGCATTTCATTTGTCTTTCCAGGGATTAAGCAACGAAAAATAGTCTAAATTATTCTCCTGAAATTTTCTTTCGTTTTCTCACTGATCTTCTCATGCGGAATATCTCCCATTTTTCTTCTCACGTTTAATGACTCATTGGAAACAAAGCTTACGTCATTTAAGAATACACTATATTATTCCTCTGGCATTTTCTTCCATTCTTGATGTTCCTTTTCAGTAGGTTGCTCATATAGAATACTTTTTTATTTTTCTCCCTGCAGTCTCTCATTTAAAAACCCGACTTAACCTCTTAAAGAGCACTGACACATTCCACGTACAACAGTAGAATTAATTCTCTTTCAGTTCAAACAGTCCAGCGGTTTATTGTCAGATGAATATTAATCTTGCAAATCCAACTTTATCTGGTTTGTAACAATTATTGGAAATACAAATTTTAAAGTCGTCCTATATTTAATATTATACTTCAAAGTATAGGAACTGTACCTTTCCATTCTGTATTACAACAGAAGAAAGAAAGAACAGAAATTTGTCTCTGTCATATTATGAAAGATTTTAAAAGAATAATATAAAATCCTTAAAAGAATAATATAGAAAATATTTCCTATAATCCTTAATACAAGAAATGTAACTTCTAATTCTACATCATAGAAAAAAATAGGGATTTATTTCACTGGCACTATGCAAAAAGTTGACTTTTGAAAAACAATTTCCTATAATATAGGAAAATATTATTATCTATAATCCTTCAAAGCATAACAAATTTATTTTATAATGTTGCATCATAGAAAAAAAGATAGAAATTTGTTTCTATGGTAAACTGAATGATTTTAATTTTGAAAAAAGTTTTAACTCTTTTTTAATTAGTATGCGAATATTATAACACATACAATGTTGTGCAAATACTATTTGTAGCCACTGTGTGTATAAATCTTAGAAAAATACTCATTGATTAACAATCAACATATCACCATGTTCCCACCAAACCTGATTTCTATCTTCAAAACATATTTGGAAATTCCATACATATAAATTCTAATTACATTATTACTCGATATTCTCTTCACTCACTTTCCTTCTACCTACGTTCCAGCTTTACATCTATACACACAGTGTATACCAGCCCAGGTAACGAGCAATTTAAATGTGCATTCATCAAACGGTGACACGTGTATATACTTACTGGTTGCGTCGAATACATCTTCGAATGGGCATTTCTGTTTGGTCGTCGTAGATGCTTTGGTCGGTGGCCAGCAGAGCAAAGAGTCCCAGACCGGTTCACACCACAGCTCTGTAAAATGAAACAGAAACGGATACGTGAACCACATTACTGTCACACCGTGTTTCCTCGTACTGGACCGCGTGTCGCTGCTTCATACAATTTTGAAACTGACTACCTAACTGATATACGAGATTGGTTGCTCTTTGAATTTCATTTGCAGCTTTCGTATGCGGAACGAGCCACCGAAATATCCCAGGGAACATACGTCTCTATATTTCCTAGCATACAGAGTGTCTCGGCTAAATTGGGTCTCCTTAATATCTAGCTGATGCGTGAATGACCAAACTGTTACATTACATTACATTACTGTTACGTTATTTCACATTAAAATAGTTAACTTCTAAGTGGAACAGATACTGAGAAGAAATTGCAGATAGATACGGAAATTTAGAATTTAGAGCACATGGTAGGAGGGTGCAGGTTACTGGAATTAGTAGAGAAGAGATAGTCAAAGACGAAGGAGAAGATAAGTCTGTAGATATTGAGATGATATTGAGAGAAGAGTGGGGACAAATACGGAAATTTAAAGTTCAGACCACGTGATAGCAGAGTGTAGGTTTCTAGAAATTGGGCAGTTAATAGAGAAGAGATAGTCAACGAAGAAGGAAGATATAAGTCTGTAAACTGGGTGAAGAAATTGGAGAAGAAGAAGAAGAAAAGAGCGAAGAGAAGAGAGATATTTGCAACGTTTTTAGTTAAGTAGACTAATTCGATTGACTAATTAGTTATTAGTGATGTTTGTAGATTGGAAATATATATTTGACAAGACTGTAGGCAGTATTATCCTTTACATACACGTTACTTTGTTAAATAATTTGATTACCCATTGTACTGCTTACACATGAGAAACATCTCAGGGCAAAGCTGCTTCATTTGAACTTCGCACCTGCACACTGTAGCCTACTTCCTTAACGCCATCCTGAAGCTAAGCGTTTCAGGCCTCATTTTGTCCACTTTGATTGATCGATCAAGTTAAACGACTTCTGGTCAGATCTTGGAAGTTGAACAGTTTGATCAGTCAAGAGAAATATCGATCAGTGTACATGGAGATAATGGGATTTGAAACCGTCAGTTCCAGGTCTACCCTGAAGAAGTGGACTGCAATGTGTACGGAAGGTTCGTGCGAAATGGAAGTGCAAAGTGCAAGTGTAATATTGTAGTTGCACAATTGCTTCTGGAAAAACCAATACCATGACAGCTTACCAGAGTGAAGATTTGAAATGTAAAATTCTCGAGACAAAGTTACACAATTTCAAGGAGCACATGTAATGGTGGAAGGAATTTTTTCTCAAGTCTACCTCACTCGCCTCTTGAAATAATTTATCTTCGTCATGAGAATCCTCTTACGCGATTACAAGCGAGCCAGATATTTAGACGATCACATTTACGTAGCTCAGACACTCTGTATATCGATTGATTCCCTATAGATGGAATTTCTTTCTTTATGGTATTTTTTTATTGATAGAATTCCGTTTTTAACCTGCTTTCGATGCGTTTATTCAACTGTGTAATTATTTTTTGAAATTTTCGTTGATACGCGTATGATTTCTTCTTTGAATTTCATATCAAGGTTTTTTATTTAAATTTCAAACGTGAATTTGAATATTATGCTAAAATCTTCAATTTGCTATCTGATTTTCAAACTAAGCTATCTACCTGCGATTTACAGTTCGGGTTTCGTATTAAAATTTCTAATTTACAATCGTATAATCCCCTTTTGCGGTTCCTGTTTCACGTGCATCATTCCACCTTTGAATTTCAGCTTAAGGTTTCTCGTTTGTAATCCGAATTATATACTAAAGCTTCCATTTTACAGTTTCAATTTCGAGCTAAAGTTTCTACGTGCAACCTACAGTTTAAATTTTGTATTAATATTTCTAATTTACAATTACTGTATCGTTTTACATTTTACAATTTTTACTTCGTATGCACGACTTCTTTTATTAAGGTCTTCAGTTCAATATTTTGACCTCTGTACCGTTTCTTCCCACTTATTATACTTGTAACTTAGCATAATATTCTATCAGTACTTACCTCCATCTGGAGGCTGAAAGTCCTTATACTTGTCGCTGCAGAACTCCTGCGTGCTATTGCCAATGGCATTACCGATGCCCATGTTTCCTTTAATTGTCCATTTTCACTTGCTTTTGCCTCTACATGCTCCTCATCCATACAACTTCAACGAACACGCCCATACGACACACAGCAAATATACTCTGTTCTCGGGTTTCTTCATCTCTCGTCATCGGAAACCATTTTCTCCAACACGAAACGTAATCGAATTCGGCTATTCAATCGAATATCCCCGCGGCCACGCTGTTCCTGTCTTCTCTATCGCTTGCACGGGCGAATTCTGGCTGGCTGAATCCTTTATCTCGTGCAGAGGAACGCTGACAAAGGCAAAAGGAATTTCTTCTAAACCGATGAACGCTGCACGTTTAAGCTGCCTCTTCGTAACTAGGATCCACGTCGCTTACCCAGCACCAGGACTTTTTTATTCTCCAGTTATACTCGTCGCTGAACGCTTTGTCGCTTTCTCTTGATAACTAATCGCTTCTGTGATAATAGGGAAGAGTTTGGTAGCGTTTGGAGTATCTTTGACCACGCTGGCTACTGATCTTTGTTCTGAAGAAGTATGTTATGTCTTTTTGAAGATATCGATTCTGTAGACTCCTTGAAATGTTATATTTCAGCAATAATGGGACGAACAGAGAACAATTCAGTGGCGATTGTAGTGTGTTTGACGATGTTGATTACTTCTCTTCTTTGTTCTGAGGAGATTATGACACATCCAAGTGGCTTTCTGCAGATGCTTCTCAATACTGATTTACATTATATATATTGGCAATGACAGAAAGAACGTAGGAGTTAGTAATGGTTTGAGCGTGTTTGATGATAATGATCGCTTCTCCTCTTTGTTCTGAGGAGATTATGACACATCCAAGTGGCTTTCTGCAGATGCTTCTCAATATTGATTTACATTTTATATATTGGCAATGACAGAAAGAACGTAGAAGGAGTTAGTAATGGTTTGAGCGTGTTTGACAATAATGATCGCTTCTCCTCTTTGTTCTGAGGAGATTATGACACATCCGAGTGGCTTTCTGCAGATGCTTCTCAATATTGATTTACATTTTATATATTGGCAATGACAGAAAGAACGTAGAAGGAGTTAGTAATGGTTTGAGCGTGTTTGACGATAATGAAAGCTTCTCTTCTTTGCTCTGAGGAGGCTATGTGAGCTTCGAGCCACTTTATGGGGATACTGATTCCGTAGATCTCTTTAAATTTTATATATCAGCAATAATGGAAAGAAGGAAGAAGAGTTAATAGTGGTTTGAGTATGCTTGACATCGTTTGTTGCTTCTCTTCTTTGTTCTGACAAAGTTTTATGAATATCAAGTCGCTTTTTGCAGATAACGATGCTGTAGATTCCTTTGAATTTAATATCGACAATAATAGAAAGAATATAGAAGAGATTAGTAGTGGTTAGAATATGTTTGACGTGATTGGTTCCTTCTCTTCTTTCTTCTGAGCAAGTTATGTGAGGTTCCAGTGTGATGGTTTTAAAACATTGCTTCTATATATCTCTTTAAATTTCATGTATTGACAAAATTGAGGATTGTTCGTTAGGGGTTGCACTATGTTAGCCACATTGATTCCTCTTCCAACACCTTGGAAACCATTTGGAAACAATATCTATATATTTGTTGTATATTGGTATATCATTATATTAGTTTGGATTTTGTATATTAATTATGTCGCAGTGCAGACTGGTTCTCCCTTGAGTATTTTTATTTAGATTCCTGATGTAAATACTTCAAGAAATGGGACGTAAAGAAATACTTCTATGAAAGGATGATGGATGAAAAATTGCATGGAATGCAAGCTTTCTGCGGTAATTGGGCTTTGGTCTGATCCATGAAGCGTTTCTTCATTGATGGTCTTCACCTGAAAAGAAAAAGGAATAATATTGTTAATGAGAGACAATAGATGGGAAATATTATTGAATTAAAAAAAATATCCAAATAAATTAACAAGGAAAGAAGAAAAATCCTTTCAGGTCTTGTGACCAATCGTATAATTATAAAAATTGGAGACACGATATTAATATCGTACATTGCCTCACTTATCGCTGACCATTACTAATGAAAACCAATATCAGAGTCTCCAAAGCTCTTTTCCCCTTTTGTGGGTAATTTAAAACAACTTCGATGCTTCCTAACTTAATTAACAAAATTCCTAAAAATCGACATAAAGATAAAAATTTCTTGCACAAAATTAAAGGAAAATTCAAAACACTCTTCTGAAATAAATCGAGGACAAAGCGAGATATCGAATATTCTTTCCCAACTGAAGAAACGTTATAACTAGACTGCGAACGTTTATGAAAACTCGTTTTCTTATCATGAAATGTAAAATGATTACAAAAATGAAAAGCACACATTTGCTCCGCCTACTCACCGTTATGACGCGTGTTCTACTTTGCATATTTGACATATTTTTTCATACCGTGTGCAATCTACAGATTATGCATCTATGAAAAATGTATAGCTACAAAAATTGGCAGAATGTACGTAATATGGAAAAATATATAAAATATCCAAAACGCAACGAAACGCAAATGATCAGACTACAGATATTCGTGCAATTTTATATTTTTATGCACACAACTGAAAAAGTGGAATCTAAATGGTTTGTTTCATCCATTAAATGTCATAAGAAATTTACTTTAAACGTTCCATATATTTGTACATATTATTGGGTTGGCAACTAAGTGATTGCGGATATATGTATACTATTATTCCAATATATGTCCCAATATATGTATTCTATTCTTCTATCCTTTCCACTCTTTAAATATTTTGCTCGATATACGAATTTCCATAAACGTCCACAGCCCAATTATAACAATCTCTAAGCTCGTAACATCTAGGGACACCCCTATGGCCAGGAGGGTCCGTATCTTCTCTGAAGAGAAACAAACGAAAGAAGAGTCTTCTTAATCCTTGGTCGCTTGTTGTAGATCCAAGAGACGCGGTTCTAAATAACTTTCCCTGTCTTCTATTTTTATTGTCTGCAATTCAGTTTTCCATCTCCATTGTCCATTCAGCCGACTCTGTTTTCCATCAGCAACGTTACGTGACATTTGCGAGTCCAAGTAGATTAGACCTTGAACCTCGAGGGTCTGCAGCTTCATAAATAACGTCCCTTTAAAACTCCAAGTTTCTTCAACTAGATTACCACGTCTTTTCCCGCATATCCAATTTAAAACTGTTTTTCCTCACTTCCGAAAATTTAACGAGCCCAATAGTCTTCCTTCGGAAAATTCGCGCTCCCACCAACATCTTCTCTTCGCGTCAGATTCCATCCGAACGAAATTGAAACTCGTTTGCCTGGCGTTACAAGTGTGGCGTTGGGATCGTTTCCAGGCCAAGAGGTAGTCGTCGAAAATCAGCGACGCGATAACGCGAATTCCGGAAATGGGGCTTCAGGTATCCTCGGGAAATTTAAGCGGCCGTATCTAATTCCCAGCGTTCTCTCCATATCGCTTTAGCTCCATAAGCCAGATATGTACTTTCATTTCGTTCCGTTTGCTGCCTTTTTTTACACACAGAATTAATGGATTATGGTTGAAAAGAATTTCTTCGCTCTCCCGAATACTTTCCTCGCTTTGCAGAAAATGGGCTAAACTTTCTTGTGTACAAGAGGTAGCTGTGTGGTCGTAGTCTTTGTTTCTTTTCTCGAGGTGGATGCTTCTTAAAGTGAACTATTTCATTTTGTCTTTATTTATATTGTTTTGTAAAGTAGCGGGTAATTTATATTGTTTACATTACAATTTATATTATTCTATTAATAGTACTTGATTTATATTATTTACTTTATTGATTAATTATTATTATTTACTTCATTATATTACTTCATTGATATTAGTAGTTTAATAATATTAATAATTTTATTAAGTTTTGCATTTCGTTGATACTGTTTTCTAATTAAATATTGTCTACTTTAGTAACTGTAAGTAGACTATGGATTTATGTGTGTATTTATGGCACGTGCTAAAGCTTCGCTAATTTAAATTCAACAAAAGAGAGTTTATAATTAACCGTTCATAATTTTAGACACAGCCAGTAATGAATTTAATCAGCTGTTAAATACGACCGTTTAATTAAATATAAATTGCCGTTAATAACTTTACAAATATTCAACAACGGATTTACATGACCCGCAATGATTTCTGATCAAATCTCGCTACATTGAGAAATTAAATAAGGGAATTATTTTCGACGAAAAATCTAAAACGGAAAATTCATTGAAATTGAATATGAAACCTCTATCGAATTAAACATAAGAACAGGAAATTATTTTACCAATATGTAATGGTATAGAGGATTTGTGCAAATTTATATCTTATTTTTATTTATTAATATCGTTATTAATTTATCATTACGCTCTAAATTTTTATTCATCAACAGTGATTCGGTTTACTTATTAAAAATTGTACCAAGTATTCCACTGTAAGTTTATTATAAATTTTATAATTTGTATCTTCACCTAAAACACCTAATATAGAGATTAACGTACGATTAAATAATCGATAGAATATAATAATTTTCTTTGTATCTTCATAACAAATAGCCAGATATTTATAGATATCTTGTCTATATGGACAAACGGAGAATAATTGGGATCGTCAGTTCTGGATAAAGAAACCTACTTTTCAGAATGAAGAATTATTGAAAGCGTGCCTCTGGTGGAACAAGTTGCCAGTCTGCGAGGACACTGTATATACGTTTCTAAGACTGCACCGGTGCTGAAAGTTTACTCGTAAAAAATTCTACTTTCTTCAGACTTTTCTATACGCCGTGTATGCACGTACACATATCGAGCTCGAATATACCGAAGTTCGCATGTGTCTCACTATGAGAACTTTGAAATCCAAGTAGTCTTTCGAATCAACTTTTTCATTAACTTTGCACGTCAGGCAAGCTTTCCAATATTAGATTATATGCTTCGTAAGAGGATACAAAGTCTGAAAAATATACGTTGAAAATTTCTTTCGTCTAATTATTGCGAATTTGTACTACTTGCAATTAACGTAAACTCCTGTACAGTACTACTGTAGCTCTACCCGGTGGATCGGTATGGATTTTGGATCGCTCTACGTAGAATTTAGATAATCAGCTAAAAATGATGAGCTGGTGATGTCTAACTATTTTTTCGGTAGAAATTTAAGTCCTAGCCCACCACTGGAAACGAGATCCCATCAAGCTTGGTCGACGACCACATTGTGGCTTTAGTACGTAGCGCCACTATAGTGTCCATTAGCGAGGAAGTGTTGAGCAAGAGAGAAGGAGAAAAATGAAGTGCAACGGTAGTTTCTTTGCTCGAGTCTCATTGAAATCACCGGCACTAGACTCGATAGTCATCATCGATACCAGACTTGGTCGATGACACCTTTGACTGACTGGTAGTATCAGCACAGGGGATTTTTGCTTACGTAAGTTTCT
The DNA here is from genome assembly GCF_040668555.2 of Bombus flavifrons. NCBI lineage: Eukaryota > Metazoa > Arthropoda > Insecta > Hymenoptera > Apidae > Bombus > Bombus flavifrons. Next base: position 7,551,876 of record NC_138457.1, on the reverse strand, counting down.
TGCTGCAAACGGTTGATGATCAGATTGAAGGTTCTGGCCCAAAGCTGGCCAAATCCATCCCTCGATCAATGCGGCCACTAACGCAAATATAATTTGTCGGACCGTAATAATCATAAAGAATTGTCATAAAACTAAGCATTTCCATATTACCGTTAGGGCCCTTGGTATAAAACACTTTTAAGTCAGGACGTTCCTTATGGTTATTGCTCCATCGGATAAAAAGTGGGTTTTTCCATATTTCTCAGAATTTCCATTTTTCCCGGAATTTCCAGCCGCAAACGACCAGTGGTGGGGCGACCAACACCCAGCAAGAGTTTTCCTTTGCGACAACATCGTCACTGAACTTTACTGGTTCAACGACTACAGATAAGTCAACATGTCTGCACAGGTTTACCATCGTCAGATCAGTCATCATCTCTGCACTGGATTCACATCTGTGAGCCAGTCAATATCACGGCACTGGGTTTACATCTTTAACTCAGTCAACATCTCTGCACTGGTTTATCAGCCTTAGATCAGTCATCTAGCTACCTTATATCTATACGCGCCAAGCGTAAACATCTTGTCTACAAGTTGTTGGAATAAAGTGTAAATTATAATCTGTTAGCTCAGTGTTATAATCAATTTAACCACCTCTATTGTCCTAACCGAAATAGGGGATCGATAATTTCCTGGTGTCGCCTGTATAATCCTAATGGGAATTTACCACTCCTGTTGGCGCCCTTCCTCACTGTTGAAGCAGCTACTTCAAGAAGAACTCTACATCTTTATTTATGTGACCTGGAGATTGCTCTTACGCAAAAATATTCTAAATAAGAAGCGGTGCATATTATTGTACCCTTGAATATACATCATGTTTTGGGTTGCAAGGTCTAGGAACAAAGAAACAAATAGAGATCTGTTTAGGGAACATAAATAGAGATCTGTTTATTAATGTTCCCTTTAGACTCTAGGCCAAACTATAAGGTTAACTTTTTTGGTAATGTCCTTCTGCTATGAATATATGAACATGCTCCCTATCATTCCCTTGTTTAGTAACACTAACAGAGTAAGGATCTGAATTAGTATAAACTTATATATTATACTTGTTCCCTGTAGCCTCTAGCCCAACCTAACCCCAATCTAGCCCAAGCTATAAGGTTAACTTTTTGGGTAACGTCCTTCTGCTATGAATATATGAACATGCTCCCTATCATTCCACTATTTAGTAACACTAACAGAGTAAGGATCTAAATCAGTATAAACGTATATATTATACTTGTTCCCTGTAGCCTCTGACCCAACCTAACCCCAATCTAGCCCAACCTAACCTCAATCTAGTCCAACCTAACCTCAATCTAGCTCAACCTAACCTCAATCTAGCTCAACCTAACCTCAATCTAGCTCAACCTAACCCCAATCTAGCCCAACCTAACTCCAATCTAGCCCAAGCTATAAGGTTAACTTTTTGGGTAACGTCCTTCTGCTATAAATATATGAACGTGCTCCCTATCATTCCATTGTCTAGTAACTCTAAGAGAGTAAGGATCTGAATCAACATAAACTTATATCTTTAATTATTTCAATATACTTTTCTATCACAAATTCATCCACTCGTTCTTCAATCTGGTAGCAATAAACCTACGTAAATAAAAATCTTCTCTTATTTCTCCCTGCTAATACCGTCAGTTAGTCAAAACTGCTGTAGGTCAAAGCTATCGTAGGTCAAGTCTGGTATCGGTCAAAGCTATCGTTGGTCAAGTCTGGTATGGGCCAATTCTAGCGTCGATCAGCTCTAGTGTCGGTGAATAGTTGTCGGTGAAATGAGTGTCAGGAAGATCCGTGTCGGTAGTTTCAATGGGACCCGTTTCTACTCTACATGCTAGAGTCACGATGGTCGCGATCGAATTGCTTCGCCTGGCTTCATGGGATCTCGTATCCATAGTATACGTATCTGCCCATATCATGGCTACTACTGAAGGGAATCCCCCACAAGGGCTGCTAGTGTTCCCTTGTTGCACGACTGACAATCAGTAACGTAACCTGATCTGAAATCAATTGTTCACGAGACATTAATAATACAATGACGAAATTCTTTTAGTTTTCACTTTCTTTTAAATCAAACATTTGCCAACGTATATGTGAGATTTTTTCTGACCAGAATAAGACCAAACACGATTCGGTTTAGATCACATCTACATGCATATCTAAAAGACGAAAAAAACTAAGTCGATATCATTGAATAAGTAAATATGCTGCGAATTATATCGTGTTTTGGTATTGTTTCGATCCCACCATTACACTGGTACAAACTTTATTGAACAAAAGTTAAAAAGAAGAAAATTTCATCGATGTGTTGGTATTGTCTCACCGATATGTTTTCCCTTTCTCTTTCACTCGCGTTGTCTGTTTCTAAGTTCGACAAAATGGTATCTATACTGTACACTTAGCATCGATTCCTCCCTCGATGAACGTCTGACTCGACCACCAATTTGCGACTGTTATACTGCAGTTTACCGCAGACTTAAGAGTGTCTAAACATCTGTTAGTGGAGGATCGTGTGTCTAAGAGCTAATTCTCTTCTACTAATTTCTGGCTATTCTCTGGATAAAACTGAGAGACACGCCAAAAATACTTTTTCCAAAAAGACACTCCGAAAAAAGCTATCTGACTTTTGACCTATCTGCTGTAACGTTTCAAATAAAACTGTCATGTGAACTGACCAATATAAAATTCTTTTACGAAAAACACTTTAAAATAACCGTTTAACCTTCGGCTGTTACTAGTAAATTAGAAAAAACAACTAACACGCAATTCAAAGATGAACCAACTGAAGATCATCTGAAGAGACACCCAACCTTTGACCTGGCGAACGCAACAGCCCCTTTAAAGGGAATACCGTGGACCATTTAAAGCGAGATGAACCTGTCGATATTGAAAAATGTAGCATCCAAACTGAAAGGGAGATGATGCCATTATACTATCGCATCGTTACGTCTCAGTGTCATCTTCTCCATCGATGGCTTCACTTTTATCATACAACAGAAGAATCGATGAGACAGTCTATCTACCGATAGTCCATGAGGACAATCTGACATCCTTTTCACTGATCAATTTTTCATTAACGCTGAACCTCTCGAGAAAGCTTACCAATACTAATTATATACTGTAGGGAGAAAAATATTCGGTCGATCGGATCGCTCGACCGATATCCGGCCCGGATCTTCCGCTTGCCAAGCGGGTACTTCCCCAATTAAGTTATAATACTTCGTTCCTAAAGTTTCAAATAGCTGCCATTTATAGTACTACTATTATATTACAAATTTTGTTAAAATAGTAAAAAATTCAAAAAATTTAAAATTTTTGTACTGGGAGTGTACTGTGACTGATGTATCGCGGATTCGTACTACTTGCAAGTAGTTATAGAGTATGATTGCTGCTATTTTCGACTTCTTTTTTCGCGTAGAACCATCCCCTTTCCGCTTGTACCACCAGTTACCAACCACCCTGTATATAATGCGAATGAAATAATTTATTTATAATAAAATATTTATTATCAGCTGGTAAGTATTTGTTATCGAAAAATCATAGTATCTAAGAATTTAATTCTTCTATATCAATTTCAAATTGTATTTTAAATAAAACTAACCCATTCCTGCTAAAAATCGATCGCCCAGCTCCTCAGTATTGAACTACGGATATTCATGAATTTATGGAAAATTTTGACGCGCCAAAATGCATAGAGTGCGCGTAATATGCAAAGTTTACCACTCGTTACAATATTTCGTAGATGAAACAACTTTTTATCCATGTTCCAGATTTTTAGTTATATTTACAAAAATATGAATTTGCCTAAATATCCGAAGTCCGCTCATCACCATATTCATTTTTTATTCAAGCTCCAGGTTTTTTAAAATATTCCAAAAAATGCGATTTTGCCTAAATATCCTCAGTCTATTCATCAGCATCTCAAGTTTTTATTCCAATCCCAGGTTACTAAAAATAATCCTGAAAATATGAATTTGCTCAAATATCTTCATTATGCTCATCACCATCTCTATTTTTTATTCAAGAACCAGATTTCTTAAAATATTCCGTAAAATACGAATTTGTCCAAGCATCCGCAGTCTACTTATCGTCATCTGAAAGTCATTACCAAACAAACGAGTAGGTGACGTAGATCCACCGTAGCTGTCGATTGTAGTTCCATCGTGGTGAAATTCATGTGTAAAATTTCACGGAAAGAAGAAAAGACTTCTTCTTCTTCTTCTTCTTTTTCTACTTCTCCGAGAAAAGTGGAGGTAGAAGCTTAGAAGAGGATCGAGGAAAGTCGGAGAAATTTTGCTCCATCGTTCAATGATCAGTAGTGAAGTTGATGTGCAGAGTTTCGAGAGACAAGGAAGAGGACTTTTTATTCTTATTGTGCGAGAAACGTGGAGGCAGAAGCTTTGAAGGGGCCTGAAGAAATTGGAAATCGATCAACCCAGGAGAAAGAGAGAGGGAAATCATATATTCCAAGGATCAGGCAGGATTTTCCTCGGCCGATACATTTGCAGGTTGGAGAATCAAAGAGTACGAGTTTCACACGTTAACACGTTGGAATTTTGTTTACTCTTTTTTGGTTCGTTTAAGAATATTGAATCCTTCCAAATATATTGCAGCGAACAGAATATGAAAATGGAATTGGTGCTGTTTTTTTGAAGCTCTTGGAGAAAAAATAGGAAAAGTGTCACCGGATGACGCGTTAAAAGGCTTACAATGGATTCGCATAGAATTTTATTTGCAATTTTTTGCTGGTCCATTTAGGCAATTGAATTCCGGTTTTTAATGTACTGCGGTTTGAGGGTGGAAAGTAGAAGTGAAAATGGAATTTCTCTGAATAGTGTTTTTAAACTCTTGAAGGATAAAATACAACCGACAAAGAAGCAACGTTTCGATCATTGTAGTAAATTCTGGAAATAATAAAAAATAATAAATTCTAAATATCAAAGATCGACTTAAAAATTCCGCACTTTTCAGCAGATTTTTACAATTATTTTTGAAGGCCACCTTTTTTATTCAAATTCTACTATCCCCATAATGTAGAATGCACGACGAATGTTTGACTCAGCACCATCACAGTTACCATACCGATCAGGCGACGAAAGCGGAACACTGACCAGAACCCGAAAAAGTACACAAATGACAAACCAGTAACGAGAGTCGATTTTCCAAGGATTATCGTCAATTTTCACTATTGGATCGTTACGAGGAATTCACGTCAGCTACGCTTTTGTACGGATCCTTTCCCCTGCGCCATTCGATCCTCGAATGATGACCACTATCATCCCCTCCACTGCTCCTCGATCGCTGGCCACAAAGCCTCTGAAGAATTGTATCGCTAGCTGGCCGCACTTGCTCAGCAGTAAAAAGCCAAGTGCTCAACTTCTCCTCCAACACTTCCAATCTCATCCAACCCTCCTCCTGAACTAAAATAATTTCATCCGCGTTTCCTCCATCTTTCCCAATATTCCCCAACCAGATCAGACGACCGAAAAAGAAGACAGGCCAACCCCAACCGAGGATGCGATAATATTATTTGGATCTCTTTTATGTCCCCTATTTGTCTACAGCAAAAACTGAAACTTGTTCAAAGAGAAAAAGCATAGTAAACGATTGTTTGACGTTTCTTTTTTTTCAGATAAGCAACTAATTAATGGGAAGAGAAATGAAAAAAAATGTCCATATTTTTATTTTTCGTTATTCGCTCATATCACTCGTATCAGCCAGAGAGAAGTTTTCTGTATTTAAATTATAATATTTTTGCTCTGTGCAAACTATTTCGAACGACACAGAGAAACCCATTTCATTGTAAATCAATTTGTTACAAGTAGTTGGAAATGTTATTGGAAGAAGTTTGGTATTGTGTGACAGAGTTTAAAATCTCATAAAATAGGATTTTTGAAACTGTTAAAAATTGTTTTTTAAACTGTCAAAGTCTTTGAACGGTATCGATGGAACTAGGAAAATAATTTTTATTATTTGTGATATAGATAAAAGGAAGATATATGGACAAAAAAGAATACTGATATTTTGAATACGTTCCATTTCATATCATTCTTGAACCATTTCCAACAATAATTTTTATTTAATTTCGAAAAATCTTCTACGAGTATAAACGAACACCAAATATATAAGAAAATCTAAATAATTCAAAACTCCGTATAAATATCCGAAATATTCAAATATCTAAAACTTTAAATAAATAAAAAGAATCCATATAATCGCTCCATAAGCTGAGGATCAAATGCTCTTTAAATGTTTGAATATCAAAAGCTGTAAATAAATAAAAAAGCCTATGTAATTCTCCCATAAACTGAAGATCCACCAAACCATAGAATATCCAGAGTTAACCTACAAATAGCAAAAAAGAATGAAACCATTTTTCCTACTTTCAAACCATATATATCATAGCAATATTTGCTATGAAAGACTAACAAAGCAGCAACCACAGAATATTTGTCCACCAAAAAAAAAAAAAGAAAAAAAGAGAGAGGAGCGACCAATAAAAGCGAAATTTTGTGACCAGGAAATAGTCCCTAAAGCGAAATGACGAAAAGGACGAAGAAAAATAAGAGGAAATCACACGGACTATTTGGTTGTTTGCCAGAAAGTCGAGATCCAGCATTCAGCGTACGCACCATGCATTTCTGGCTCGTGTTCATAGATGAATAGAGTCTGATTCGGAAACGTCGTCATGTTCCACTGACAAGATTCATGTTTCTCCTCTGATTGTTCATCTTGAAATGTTCAAGAGAAATTGAATAGGATCTGCAAGACAGGTTGATTCAGAAACTTTAAGAAGCAATAAATGGAAGCTATTGGACAACTTGTACCACTGAATTAAAATTTGGATTTTGCAAATAATATTTGCATATTAGTGGATTTTAGTATAATAAGATCTTTCGTTTTAGTTTTTCAACGAGTACTTTGTAAAACATATCAGATTTATCTCTGTAAGGATTATTTAATTTTAAAATTTCCAAATTTCTTTTTGTTCTCAGATCTCCTCACTTCGCAGCTCCTTTCCTCAATTTCCAAGTTTCCTAATTTCCTAATTCTAAACTAAGTGTCCTAATTTCCTAATTGCTTAATTCTCAAGTTTCTCCATTTCCCAGCTACCGAATTTCTTAATTTCCAAATTTTCAGATTTCCCTATTTCTAAATTTACAAATTGTAAAAATTTCAAAAGACCAAAATGGAAAAAAAGGAAACTGTTTAATGTTCGTTTTTCGGCCTGATAAATCTTTTAACATGGGAAACATGGAATCCATGGGATTCCATGTCGTTCGACGAGGCAAGTTATTTTTTGATATTTCGAAATGAACAGAAAAATGGTGAAAAAACCCTCGAGAACAGAGAAAAATACTGGCGCGGCAGCGCGATATTCCAGTGAAATAGGTCAAGCAAAAGACCAACACGTATCTCTAGAACGAATTCAGCAATGGTTGAAAAGACTCCCTTAAAAATTTCTCGCGAATTTTAACTTTAAATTCTTTTCCTTTAGAGTGAAATTGATTCTGCTTTACAGTCTTTGCTCAACGACTGCTCTATAATTACCTTTTTTAATATACCTTTTTACTAAGAAATAAATAATAATAGATAAAAGGAAATTTATCTGTTTTTCCCTGCGTGAATATTTTGCTATTCAATTAATTAAAAGTTTTTACTAAAATCAAATAAAATTCTATTACACTAATATAACCAAAAATCTTGTTCTTCCACTAACAATTTTATTATTCACTAAAGTAATAAATATTCTTGTTTTCCCTCTCCTCACTACTATAAGGAAAGATCTTTTCTCTCATTAATATCCACATCAACAAATATAACAAAAAAAAATTCCCCCACTTCTTCATCAATATACATAGTCCTATTTTCTACCCTAACCTAAAAACCAAATGCTATAATGCTAACAACGAGCAACAGTTCACTATTCAATTAATTTTTAGCTTCCAATATGTCGTACTATGTGTAACCAGATATATGCACGCTTCCAAACAGTTCTCATTTCTACCTGTCTCTCCCCGTCTCTCCCCGTCTCTCCCTCGAGGCAATCGAGTTATCAATCGTACCAAGAAAGTTGCGAGGTACAGATACGTGCTAGGATCACGTTGATTCCTCTTACGCTGTTTAAGCGAGCTTCATGAGCCGTTGAACTCTGGAAAACCAGCTAGAACACGACTACTTTGAAATTCATTACTATGTAAGAAACAAAGGTGACGATAACTACCTGATGAAATTCTCGCGGAATTCGATTCTGTTGAAATTAGAGCATACAGTACGTGATTTGATGGAATAATTTGGGAGTTTGTTAACACATCGAAGACGTCTTTCGAGAATTCCTTAAGAGAAACTTCAAAGATAGTGATTTTTGGAAATGTTTATGAGAAAGCTTGTAACGTTTGTTTAATTTTGTTAAGAATGGAAATAAGAAGAAGGGTACTAGAGCGATTATACGTCCGTTTAGAGCGTTTTCGCCCTTCCTGTTATTTATTTTCACGGTGGTAATAGAGCTAACACTTTCATTAAAAGAGATAACCATATCATAAAAGATTATTCATAATTAGAAGATAATTCATAAATCACAAATCTTTATTATCGGCTAAAGAAACCTACAAAAGGTATCTCAACCATCTGAAATATTGTTCTGAAATCTAAAGAATCCTCAGACAAGAAAATAATACACGAAGAAATACTTTGCAGTGTAAGGAATTTTCTTACAATTCACACACATATAAAGAACCTTTGTACAAACTAAAACACCTCTCTTGAAATATTCACCAAACTATTCTCATGAAATATAGAGAACCGTCTACGAATAGAAGAAAGGAAATTTAACGTAGAAAATCTTATCACACTCCAAGAAATCTTCCTAATCTAAAATTCTTTCTCTCTGCTGAAAATATCAAAAATCTCTTAATACAAGAACTCTTCTTGCGGCCCAAAGAATTGTCTAAAAAAAAAGCCTTAAAAAAACCTCTTTACATAATATTAAATGATATTAATCCTGAAATATTCCCCTAAAATCTGAAGAATCTCTCTGTAAACCTTTAAGCTAAGAAATTCTTCTGTATTTCTCTTTGCTAATCCACCACCAAACTTTCATGGTTAAAACAGTTCTCCAAATAGGGGGAAGTATCGCGACAAGGAAGCAGAGGATTCTCTTCAATTAAGAAAGTTTGCCCCATTGAAAACGATAGGATCCATCAACTAAAAGGGAATCACAATTGCCACTGCTTGATTCGCGGCTCCGCATCAGAACTTCACGTTGAAATGGGACAATCGATTGCGAGGAGAATAGTCGTGGCTGGCAAGGACAACTAGTTTTTGTAGGTCAGAAATCTCACTGTACGTTAGCCGGCATCAGCTGGCTGGAAAAGTGAAAGAAGCACTTCTTTCTCGCCGGAGGAAGCTCAGCACAGAAATAGAAACCGCCTCGACATCCTCTGGTTATATTTATACCATTCAATTCTTACTTCTTCTATTTCTCATCAGGGTTTCGCAACAATCGTCAGCTGAAAAAAGATTCATAAAGAGGATGATGAACCATAGTGCAAGGAACTCGTCGGAGCGTTCCTTTGATATTATGCAAATGGTATTAAAACATTGAAAACATCATGATCGCATTGGAAGCTAGGAAGAGTAGGAACCGTGTTCGATCTGAATCTTCATTTTAATTACAAATTCCAACTACAAGTTATTGTTAAAATTGAACATTTCATTTAAATTGTGTATGTGGTATTTTGATGATGTTTATATTAAGCACGGTGCATTGGCATTATGATAATGTAACTGACGCGACACTAACGCCAAATGTGTCACTCACTACCGTGCAATATGCACATCTATTCATTTATTTGTTCATATATTCATCTATTCTATTTTTCTAATGCTGGTTATTAATGATTTATAATGATTCTTTCTTTATTACTTTTATTTTTTTATTCATAGGATATTCTATTAATTTTAAATTATATTTTGTTGATTTTTGAAGTAAAAATTCTACGTAAATAAATTGGAGGTTAAAAAGCTGTCACAGTGCTCATAACGTTTCACACTTTTATCTTTAATAAATCGTATCAACATGATTAATAACCATGTAGAGTGAAAAATTATTAAACGGATGATCCATCACGAAACTGCAATTCCAATTACACGTGCTCCATTCTCATGCATATAAAACGGTTACACAACGTGGAACAATCGTTTCACATACTGCATCGTTCACTAGACAACAGTGAGCGTTTTCGTTTGTCAAAATGACATACCATTGTATCCTTGTCAGTGTCGTCGCTTGGAAATTATTACTGTCTCGCGTGTAAATGATCTTCACGAAGACAGGTTGAATAAATTCCTTTCTTGAGCTAGCGTTCAGAACAGTGTGTTTCATTCGTCTCACGAAACGTGAAAAAAGACGCAGTACTCTGTCTTCTTTAAATGATTAATGAATTGCAGCAAATTCATAAAAATTCATATTCTTTTTTAATAACATGAAAGAAATAAAGCATATTCTCTCCGTTTACAAATATTAGGATAAATTTATGTATGAGCGTGACAAAACTTGCTAAACCTAACCTAAACCTAACTTAACCAAAGTAAAACTTGACAAGCAATAAAATTTGGTTTTCACCAAAAAATAATTCCTAATTGCCAGAAATAATGCATACGTTCTTTCAGGTAATTCCAAATAATAAATAATTTCTAACTAACTGATAAAGAAATTCTATCTACATAAGAACATAGAAGAATATGGCAATATGGCAAAATATAAAAATATCAACAAAATTGATAAATACGGAGCAACGTTTACCTAAGAAGCCAATATAGTTTCAAATTCCACGCTAATTAGCAAGCAAGGTCTAAGATACACTCCGCTTGTAATCTAACATCTTCTAAGCCTAACAGCATCTTCATCATCCTGCTTAATTGCAGCACTGCACATTAGTTCGCATTATCGAGCATGGTAATTGCCTTTATGAACGTACAACATGGATTTCGGAGTTGAAAATTCCATAGAGAATTCCAGCTGCGAAGCAACGTGCCAGAGGTCAGATATTGCGTTTACTTAATCCAATGATCTACGTATGTAAAAGGAAACGCGAATCTACAATGAGAAAGATAGCGCATGTGAGGGGGTTCTTCTTGCATGTTTATTTTTAAAATTTTTTAATCTCCTGGCATTTTCAGAATTTTCCAACTTCTTGAAACTATCATAATTTAATCAGAGAAAAAGCTATTATAATTTAATCACGAAGGAAATCATGAATTTAAATCTGCATTTTATAGTCTGAGTAGTACGACATTGATAAATGATTCTGTGGCGACTATTTCGCTTACAGTTTTGATAAAAAATCATTTTTCTCAGACATAATTTTCGAAATCTCAAGAATTTACTCCCACCCTCAAAAAATATTTAAAGACTCCAATAAAGAACCAAAATTTTCGTCACGTGTAGAGTATGTCTGCAATTAATTATTCGTACAAAAATTATCAAGTATTGAAAAAACTTATCACTTATCACTGAATGGTTAAAGTTTGTGTTGGGAAATGTGGAAGGGGCAACAACTAAAGGAAAATGATTTTCAGTTTATGGAGATTAGAGGAGCGCATCTGGCGCGATAGATGCACAACTTTGTATGCCAGTCAACAGCAGACCGAAACGGTGATTAATTAACGCGTGACAAAACAGTATTCAATCAAAGTATCATCCAAGAATTAAAGAGGATCCCATTAGTCCGCAAACTGAACCATTACGTGAATTACACAGAAATAATATTGTATTGTGATCCAATAAAATAATTAAAGTTAGAAACATTGAAATCTAACTCAACTTTTATGGTACATATATAGGTGTACCATAAAATAATTAATATCTCTTCTGTATTCCAATCAGAATTAAGGAAGCAAGATAATTTGTCCAATATTTCATTAATTTTCTACTTTTAATTATCTATTTTCTACTTTATATTTAAAAGGTCAAGGCTACAAAAATAATTGCTGCAAGGTATCTCTATATTAATTTAATCAATGCTTTTATGTTAGAGGATATCTATTCAAAATAATTGAATTAATATCCTTATCAATAAAATGAAACAAATATAACAATAACTGCTTTGTATAATATAATTATTTCTATTTTTGTGTTCATTTTATTACTGTATACATGTAATAAGAATTATATAGAATAATTTTTATTCTATGTTCTAAAGATATGTAAAAATAACCTATAATTTAATTTTATTTATTATTAACCATGCTTTAATAATCATATCTTATATTTTATTCATAATTCATTTAAAACAGAATTATAGAATAATTAAATGAACACGAAAACGTAAATAATTACATTTCTTGGCAAGAACAGTGTATTTTGCAACTAATATAATTGTTTCTCTGCTTTTGTAATGAAGATCTCGCGTCAAAAGTTGAAGGCCCATTAACTCAACTGGAAAGGGATCCTGTGAGGAAACAAGTTTCGTCTCTTTTACATCAACAAAATGTAACTCCAGTTAACTACTACTTCTGTTCATCCTTGTCATTTCTCATTCAAATCTCTTTGCTTAAAAGTTCCTTCGGGGCTCCCTTTGATAGAAATAAAATAGATCCAAGCAGAAATGTCAAAGAAATCTCATTTACTCCAGTTTCTTTAGTAAAAAGTCATCAGGTCGAGCAAGAATAATCATAGAGGCGAGTGACTCGGGGCGTTGAGGGATGCTCGATCCAATTTCTGATTTAGGATAAAAAGAAAGCATACGGAAGACTTTTCACTAGTTAGAAACTGGTATATGGAATAATTTCATGTGGTTGGTTGTGCGACTGTTAGAGGTTTTAACGAGACACCTCTCGAAAGTCGAAGCTTAATCTGGCTAAAGGTACTTTAACCTCAAAAGCTTCGGATTAGGATCGTGTTTAATGCTTATGACATCATAGCTTTAATGGACCGTGCATTTGAATTTTCAATATTAAGAATCTTATGTTTAGGTTAGAACATGTTTATCGATATTGATTTAAGTTTTGATTATGTGTTTACAGGTTAGGTTTTTATTATTTAAGTGCTTCATAGTTCTGTCTTTTCAATGTTAAGAATTTTTACTTTGCAGGTTAAGATTTATTTGTTGGTGTTAGCCAAACATTTAAAGTTATATAAGTTAGATTTTTGTTGTTTTAGTTCTTTGTGGACTTGTCTTTTCAATGTTGACAGTTTTTAGGTTATGATTTTATTTACTGATAGTAGGTGGACTTTTGATTTAGTTAGGCTTTCAAGGTTTAAATGTCTCGTGCTCCTGTTTTTCTAATTTTAAAAGCTTTTACTTTAGGTTAGGTTATTTTTGTTTATATTAAGTAAATTCTTTTTAAGATTTTAGAATAAAATTAAATCAGATTTCTATTGTTTAAAATATGTAATTTGTGTGATGTTCAATTAAAAATATGATGCAACAAGTATCTATATAGAAACTGGAATCTTCTTTCATTTTCTAAGAAAATTATTTTCATCGCAACCGTGTTATTATTTTCCCGGAATATAAGAACCACGCAGAAGAAAATAGGCACGAAATTGATTTGCGGTTTATAGGAGAGAATCTTTATGAGGATTATTGAGGAGCTTTGAAGTCTATCGTTCATGACGATATTTCTACTTTGTGGAATGACATGAAAGAACGAATTTAAAATGCATATTGAAACATGAATTATAGATATAAAGTAGAAATGGCATTCATTCATGGTTTAATCGTGGAAAACGACAGAAATATTTAAAAATAAGCTTGACTGCTTAAAATAATCTAATATTTAAGAATGGTACTATTTGTTTCGCTTGAGAAATCAAACAATTTGGATGTACAAAGAGCTTTCTGAATAAAAGAGCAGATTCACAAGGTTGGACGATTGTGCATTAACTTTTTAAAAATTGTAAGCTTCCTGTTATCGTATGTTAGCTTTGGAAAAGTACCAGCTTTTTGTTGCTGAACATCGACTTTCAAAACTTTAATCTCTTTGTTATTATGTATTAACTTAAAAAAATGTAGCTTTTAAAATCAAAAGCTACTTAAAAGAACTGGACATCAAAAATTTAAAAATATTTTATCCCATTGTAATACCATATCATACTACGTATATCATTGCAAAGCCTTTTATTCGTAATAATCACTAGATATTCATTCACTTATACAATTTTTATTCTTTAATCGTTTGTATTTTCCATAACTACATCAATACTATTATAACAATGTGAAAATTATCCATTCTATTGCGTTCACCGATGAAAGATGAAAAACGGGAGAAGCTTACTATAGAAATAAATTGTCAAACACATTTATACTTTTTTCCCCTTCTAATCTAACCTAAATCTAATATTCTTTTCTTTCCTATCCGATGCAAACCTAATTTTCTACCTCTTCTGATTTGACCCAAAACTAATCTTTCCTTTTCAATATAATTCGAACCTTCTTTCCTTTGTAACTTAGTCCAAAACTAACCTTTTCTTCTCAATATAATCCAAACCTAACCTCTTTTTCTTTTTCGAGTGTTTTTAGGTGAGAAGCATGAAATATGAATGAATTAGAAAGAAATATTCGTCGACTAACTCATTGTCCCTCAGCAACCATTAATGTACTGTATTTCTAATATAAAATGATTACTTATTAAAAAATTGTTTATAAATTGTTAAAAATGAAAACTTGCAATCTTATGAAATCTATATAACTTGGAAATTAATTCCCAAACAACATTTCTGTATATGAGCTTCTCATTATCTCATTATCTTGATGTATAGAATCACACCTCATAAACATCGCCCACTTGGTGTTAGTGCTTCGTATAGTTCAGTGTGTTCTGCTATGTTCGATTGAAACCTTTTTGCCATAGGTCACAGGTAATACAATAGATCGAGAAACAATCGTCATCGAGCGATTTAATTCTACACTTAACTCAACCTAAACATTTGCTTTCGTTATAATTGCGTATTTCAAATTGATCACCCGATTGGATAAACAAGATTCGTTTAATTATGCATCACCTCTCGATGGTAACGATCATGATACGTGAGAACGCAATCGTAAATCGTCAGACCTAAAGCGTTTCGTTCTCGTTGATTTGCCTCGTGGCAAATTTTAATCTACGGAGTGACCCATGAGAATTTCATTTCTAGATTTATCTTACATCTAGAAATAGGTTGCCGTTATTAAAATGGAAATTATTTGGTTACCAAGAATTCTTTTACATAAATTTATTCTACTCTGTGAATAATTTGTTCACATGAGAAGACAAATAAAGAGGGAAAAAGCAAAGAGCGTATAGAAAATTATTCTTTCGTTTAGTGAAGTTGTTTCTTTTTGGTGAAAAAGAAAGCTAAAGATTGATTTAGAAAAATTGGATACTTGACTTGAAAAATAGAATTTTCTTGTAGATTACATTTTTTACGAATTTGTATGAAATTCAAGGAATAGCAGAAATATAGTTTCAATTTGCTTCAAATTGAAACAGAAGATTAATTTACCCAAATAAAATTCCAGTCTAAGAGAAAACAACGAGAAAATATACAGAATCTATCTTCTAGGGCTAAAATTGCATTTTGATAACTTGCCAAGGACCAATAAAACGAAAAGATTGAAAATAGGAAACATGAAACAGAACTGGAAAGTTAATCGATGTGCCAAACACATTAATTCCAAACCATTTCCAACTACTAACGAATCAGTAACTGCCTCCTACGCGTGTTGCATCGAATTCTCTGGCGTCGAGGACGAAACCGAACGTTAGCTATCGAGTGCCTTTTATTCTGCAAACAAAAATTGCACCAATAAAATCCAACGATTTCCATTAGTACCTTCAAGACTAAGAGCAAAAATCAACTATTCTTAAAACGAAGAACAAAGAAGTTTAAAAAATAACAGTATAATTTCGAAAGTGGTATATTTGACATAACCTAAAAACTCACAAATGAAACAAACCTCTATTTAGATTACGTTACTTTCCTTATATCCACAAAAATATAAACACGCATAGAACTTTGTAGTTTAGTCATTATAGTACGTTCATTAAAAAGTTTCTATAAGTGATTGAGATGTTCCCATGAACAAATTGCTCCACGTAACAATCCAGGTGAAAGGGGAGACCAAGCGTGCGATTCCGCGCTTCTTCTAAAATTTGCCCGCTAATTACCGCAGTATCGCGCGCCCATTGTTCACAAAAGCCTCGGTTACGAGCCCATCCGACTATCGAGCCTTGACCTGGATGAACGCTTAACGATTGGAACCAGCCTGATTCAAGATCCCCTGGGATTTTGGCGAATTTTCCTCTGGACAATGATTTGAGAATTTAATGAGGAAAGGAGATTGGATTTTGTTTGGCAGGACGCGGCAATTTGAATTGAATTAAACTGGAATAATCAATTTCGAGATTAATAAATAATTGGCTTTTGCTTTGGCTTGGTTAGTATTTACGTTTTGTGGTTGTGCTTTGTTAGAAGGTTTCATTGGCCTCGGAATTTTGAAACTATTTTATGGACTCCTTCAGCATTCTGCTGGATATTAACATTGCAATATTTTGGAGTGAACTATGGACAAAAGCCAGGATAAATAGATGATCATATTTTGATTTACACAGATTTCAATTGGTTTGTTAAAAAGTTTGACCACCTTTGGAATGTTTGGGTAATATTAATATTGGTGAATATTAGTATTCACCATTAAATTAGATTAAATTAGATTGGATTGAATTTTGGAATAAATAGATTTATCATATTTGACTTTTACTTAATTTTGAATTAAGATTTTAAAGAATTTTCATAATCTTGGAATTTTACAACTATTTCAGTAACTTTTTCAGTAATCTGATCAAATTGGTATAGGTACTGTAGCGTGTTATGAAAATGTTCAATTATATAAGAAATATTAATTCTATGTTATATAATATAGAGGGTGTCCCACGCAATTAGATCAAACTACATCTCTAAAATGTCAGAGATGAAAGAGGACGATGAAAAAGAATATGAGGATAGAATAAAATGACAAAGAATGGTATACCATCGGAAGTTAACATTGTGCTTTTTTATGAATATAGAAGGTGTAACTACTGCTTCATTTTTTAGAAGCAACCTTATACTGTCGAATGTGGATATTACGTAATTGACCTTTTTAAGTATAATTGTCACATTTTCTCCCATCTCCAGCAATTTTTTTTTTTTTTTTTTTTTGTGAGAAAGTAATTTAAGAAGCAATTTAAATGAGAAAGAATATATCATGTGTAACGCGTAAAAAAATGTCGGTCTACCTGTTGATGTGCAAAGTGCTCGCGAATTTTCACATCTTTTTTCAAATTCGGTAGTCTGAAACTACTGTGTGACCTACTGTGTACGCGTTTGAATCGTGAGAAATGGATTCTGTTCGAGCTATCTTTTATTCCGTGGGCGTCATGAGGCGGCAGATTACGCCGTAATCATACAGAGAGTGGTAAATGGTAAAATAGGCATTTGTAGTATTGGCATTGGCTAGTAGCGCCATCGCCTGTCCTGCTGCTTGCAGCTTATAGCTCTGCACGACCACGGTCTTACGCGGATTTCTACGATTAAGATCTTTGTCAGCCGAATTTTCAAAATCGTTTACTTCCGTGAAAAATGACCCTCATCTTCTTCAACTTTAGCAACCTAAAATACCGCCAAAATGACACATTCAGATAAAAGGTTTCGCAATCTGAATACTATACTTTGGGTAGGTGGCGTTTTGTTCCGTAATCTTTCTCAAAGTTCCTTTGAACGTTCTATCCGTCCAGAACCTCTCAGATTCCTTGGGCCCTTCACGTTCTTTAAAAATCGAAACGAATTTTTCCAATAATAATGATGAAGCCAATAGCCATAAAAGTTCCATTGGGTCCAATAGCAGTATATCCACGTCAATAGCTCGTCGATGTAGTTAACATGGTCCAGTGACCACTATGATGCCAGAGGCACCCAGAATCGAGGAAGCCAGGAGGAAATTTATGGAACACTGGTTGCATATCGAAAGGATGAAATTATAGCGACGACCTAGCGACTGTTGCGTAGGCAGATAGTGGCGTATTGCATGCTAAACGAGAAGCCACAGTCCTGCAGACGTTTATAATCACAGCTCTTCTCATTCTAGGTTCGCTAACCTTCAAGGTCGAAGAACGTTGCAACGTTCTTAACGAGTTACCGACCACTGTTCGCTACTGTTACCGATTTTCAACTATTCCAACAATTGTGGTCCCAGGATCGGATGAGAAATTCTAATTTTATCACGTATTAGAATAGAAATACTTCGTGAAAATTTTAATTTCATCGCTTGATGGAATGGAATGGGTATACTTTTTCCTGTTCATTCTTTATGAAAATGTAATTCTAGCTCGTGGGTAGAATATTCCGGAGAATCATAATTTCGTGAAATAATAATAAAAATAGGAAAAAAGACAGTGACTTTTTAATACAAATAGAGAAGCTGATTTTTCGCTGTTGATGAAACATCCTTGTGATAGAATGTTAATCAACAAATTCTAATTTTCAAATATACATGATTTCAGCTGTATTTTGTGAATAATAACAAATAAGATAAGAACGAGAAGGTTGCAATTTTTTAATGTAAAATATTCAACGAACGAAAATAATATAAAATAATAAAGGAATAACAATATCTGACATTAAAATTAAAATAAAGTTACAACTTGATATAACGAAGAAACCTAATCTTTTCCTATTGATGAAATTATCTTAATTCGTAATATTGCCCAAACTATTCTAATTTTGAGATATTTTTCATTTCGATTTCATTAGAAATAAAATACATTTTAACCAATAACTGTCGATATGAGAAAAAGTAACGTGTCTCTGCTTATCTCTGCAGAGATCCTAAGCTCATAACACTATTCAATCTAAAGGAAAACTCGCATCATTTTCTTTCCTCGATGTTCAAAACCCAATGGAAACGGAAAAAGATTCAATCCAATAAGCATCCAAGAGATGAATAAAGAGCAGAGTCACTCTGACCGGAGACTTTTACTTCCAATCTTTTAGGCGCATCACGTGCTCTCGTTTCATCTGCAATTCAAGATGTTCCTGACTGACCAAGGAAACAGATTATCTTCTCGCCATGGGAAGACCGATAGACAATTTTAAGGTATTTGTAGCACGACAAATATCGTTCAAAAGTAAGACACGCTAACTGAAACACAGAAATATATATGATATAAAATTAAAAAAATAAAAAGATCGTATGTTTAAGTGTTAGTATTAGACATAAGATGAGATACGTGTGTTTGGGGTAGAAGCGTGCATGGATGTTCCAAACAAAAGCTCTATATCCAAACAAAGCACGAGAATGAGAGAAATACGTAAGCAAAGTTTCCTGTGTGATGGAGTCAAAAAATAAATAAACACATATATAGAATGCGATTCACAATTGAACAGAGTTTTATCTCAAAGTCGGTGAGAGATAGAAAAAAATACTGTGGAGGGAAAAGTTGAATGGTATGATAGCATCTATATTCATAGGTACTCGCTTAGTTTATTTTTTTTTCTTAGTATGTAACGATGCACCGAGAAATTGCATTCTTTTTTTAAATGGAACTGTATAATTTTTATTCGTTTATTTAATTTCATTTATATGTTCGATGAATTTTTAATTCTCTGCGAGAAAGTATTAAAATATTTGAATCGAAAAATGCTTGGTTTAAAGGATATTCCAATTTGTGAGATAATAATTGAACTGCATAAGGAAAATAAGCGAAGATTGGTCAAACAACATCCAGCGACTTGTTCTAATGAATCTCCTAGCATAATTGTGTTATTCGTGGCGGTATAATGATGCAGATGAAATTTAATTGGTTTCCAGTGAGAAATATATTCGACAATTAATTTTTATCTCGAAAGATATTAACATTTAATTGAAGCAATTAACGAAGCATTTGTAAGTAGAATAAAGCGAACAGGAAATATTACAGGAGAAATATATTACCAGTTAATAGCAATAGTAACTAGTAGTAACTGGTTATTGTAGTAATAGTATATACTACTTATAGTAATAGTATACACTAGTACTTATAGTAGTAGTATATTATACTACTCTATTTTCAATACTACGCAATATATACTACATTACTATATTATATTACTATCCTGTGTATGCTACTACCTAGTATTAGTATATAGTATAGGCTTGTACTTATGGTAGTAGCATATTATAGTATTCTATTTTTAGTATTGCACAATACATACTACATTACTATCCTTTGTATGCTACTACCTCGTATTAGTATATAGTATAGACTAGTACTTATGGTAGTAGCATATTATAGTACTCTATTTTTAGTACTGCACAATATATACTACATTACTATCCTGTATATGCTACTACCTCGTATTCCAACTTAACTATTTCTCCAGTCATTAAAGATATCATACATCTTCCAACCGTACAGAACAATGAAAGAATAATTTTACAGTAATTTCTCCGATATGTAATATTTCTCCTTTCACAGAACGTTACTGATATTGTATTATACTATTATAGAACAACGCAATAATAAAGCTTAATTAGATTTAGTGGCCAATAGGATAAAATGTTTCTCGCGGGAAGGAAATAATTGGTGATGAGGGAAGGGACATCGAGGGGGTGGAGAAATGTCGAGGGAGTTGCGGATAATTGGAAATCGCGAGCATGTGTATTAACGTGGTGCACACGTGAATAATTACGCGTCGACGAATCGTCGATGAAACTGGAAGCTGCACTTTCAACGATATTGCATCTGCACAGGTCATTCCTTCCACTGGCGTCGATAAATAGAAGAACGTGGATGCCGTGGAATATCGTTTTTCAGTTAATGAGACGGAAGCAGTGGGAGGTGAAGCGATCAGCATCGTTTTTGCAGTTGCTAACAGCCTGGCTACAGTGATTCCTTTCCTCGCCATTAAGAAAGATGGAATATTTGAAAAAACATGTAAGAGTAGATGGAATTATTTCTTAAAGGGACAAAATAAAAATCGGGAGATCAAGAACAATTTTTATAATTATAAAGACAAGAATGAAGTCTAATCTAGAGATCAATTATGATGAATTTAATGATTCTTGTAATTGCTAGATATGATAGAATACTTGAAGAGCCTTATGAAAACTGATATAGATTATGGAAGAAACTTTATCTAAGACTGAAGAACAAAATTTAATCTGAGATCGAGAATACATTAATTACGTTTGGAGATCACAGTTTGGAACGATTTAACGATTCTTATAAACATTAGGAAAAGATGGAAATACTTGCAAAGGTAAAAATTGTTTACAGAGGAGAAGAGCAAAACATATTTTACAGATCAACAGCTATATCAGATCTGAAGAGCACACCATTAAATAATTTAAAGGTAAAAGAATATGTTAAATAATTTTCAATCTGAAAAAATTTATAACAAGAAACTATGCAGAGAATTTTATGAATAAAAAGCTTTGAACTTATCTCCTCCTAGTCACTTTTGGAAGAATCAGCGAAAAGCTTGATCAAACACTCATGTACACCATTCTCAACTACAAATACAAAAATTCTATTGACACTTTTTTGATATTAAAATTATCAAAAATTTCCTATTTCCAAATTCTATCAACGATTATTTCAAATCACTTGAAATCAAACAATTAACATTTTATACTTAATGATAAATAAAATTAAATAATTGAAACTAATTGTACAAGTATTTAAAATACCCTTACACAGATCATATTATATTTTACAAATTACTAATTGTACAAAATTTTAATGTAAACATTCGCTTAAAGAATACTTGCAAAAGCACGTTTCAAATGTGATGGAAGAATCAAAGTAAATAACATAACTAGGATTAATTTCAGTAAATGGTATAACTATCAGCAATTATTGGACTGCGGATTTTTATATATCCATAGAAAATTAGAAAATGCAAAATCACATAGAGTGCACATTATTGCATATAGTATGAAGATGTATATATAAACTATACATAAAAAATATATAAACATTTCTATAATATTTGATACGTACAGACGTTCTATTTTTCTAATGATTATAATAAATTATAAACAAATAACATAAAAATAAAAATACATTTCAAAGTATTTGCAAGCCTCACCCGTGATACAATGCAAGGAATTAAAAGAGTCTTGAAGCGAAGACAAAATGCTCAGGATCACTGAGGAAAAGCAGTTCAAGTCTCGCGGTGGGCTTGTGACCACGATAACCGACGCGAACGTGACAAAGTACGCGCGGTAACTGTTCCGAACTGGCTAGAGACGCGTCTAGTCGCGCAAGGAATCGCACCTCAACCCCTCCACCATTTGTCCACAGAGTCGTTCGCGCCAGCGTGGATCCTTATTCGCGCGAACCAATTATACGCAACCACGAGGCTTGCGGTGACGTGAATCGTCCTGTGGCCAACAATGGACCTCCTGTTGGCTATTTAAGTCATTTCAAGTGAACTCTACCTGAAATGTTCAAGACGTTTAAATGATATTATTTTTGGAATCAGCGGCAAGTCATTTCCAAATTACATTAGGTTAGAGATTAAACAGAGAGTAAATATTGTATATAGACTATTTGGTAAATATCGTCTATTATAAATTACAGGAATTATTTAGTAAATAATTTCTATTTTTTTACAGAAGAATCCTTTGAAATTCTTTTTTAAGAAATTGTCTATTTACGAATTTAGAAGTAAAGACACTGCAAAACATAATAGCTTTAAAAGCGTATATATTCGTTAAAAATGTTATATTTTATGGATTGTTGTGTATGAGGTGAACTGTAGATTTTAAGAAAAATTAAAGAACCTAACGTAATAACAAGAGAGGAGCTGGGTAAAATAAATATGTAATAATAATAATGGTTTCGAAAGCTAACGTGACATTGCATAAATAAATAAAAGAAAAACAAAAAGAAACGATTTCAACCTTGTCGAAGAACCGAGTTCACTTATCTTGGTTATAATTCCGGTTACGCAAACGCAAGGGCGCAAAAAGACAGGTAGGGTACATGTTAATTAAATGGATTGCCGATTACGAAACACGAAGGAGGAACAGATGTAGAAGGCCGTTAATTAATTCAGATAGTAGGACGAACAGTGTTGATCAGAGTGAATTTCCATTAATCCGAAAATACAATATCCTCGATTGGGTTGTTCACGTGTCTGGTGTCGACACTGTCGACCTCACGCGGCCCATAGAACACGTGACACACCATGGCCACGTGATAAAAGGGGGAGGAACCCATTCTTTCTTCCTTCACAGTGAGAAGCGAGCCAGAAGCTCTTTCTTACCGCGTGGTTACGCTTTTAACAGCCTCGAACGTTTGCATAATCGTTTATAGTAGGAAAATCCTTCTACCCTTTGCACAGAGGATTAACTATAGCTGTGGTTAACTGGTTAAGGATAAAAGACATTTCTAAATTTAATTTAACTACGGTCGATCAGAAAAATACTGGGACACCAATGCAATCTCACTTGAAAGTCACGTATTTTGAATATATATACAACCAGCAACAAAAATACATTGCGTCATATATATCATCAATAATAATAACAATAGTCACCAATCCTCTTATTTTTAATACTGATTTTATAAAAGAATATATTGCTCTTCTTTGGTTATTAACAGTTTCTCAAGTTATTCCATTGTAATATTAGATCTGCAAGCTGAATGTTGCGGACATTTGTACAATATATGGAGCGTTCGGCTACAGATGTAAAAAAATTTAAGGGGGATTCTTGAAGCTAAAATAAGATGAAAATCAGGAATAAAAAAATTGCGTTTCCGGCTTTGTTTTTTAGTTATTGACAATTAAATGTTAGCCGAAATATCCCTATGCACGAGCAAACCTTCTTACACGAATAAAGTAGGTCAGCCTGAGCAACGAGGTGCACAGGGATCCTCAAATAGAACGATACATGGGCAGCAGCTTTTTCCCGTAAACGGTTTTTCAATTCTTCTCTGCTATTGATTGATGTTTTATGTGTGTATTTAACTGTGTATTCTGTCGGCCATTTTTGTATATTAGAAAATATTTCAAATTCGAGTTCAATATGAAAAAATTGTTATTCGTATGAGTAGCCCCTCGTCTTTAAAGATAAACATGTCTTTGAGATATTATAAAGCTTTTGCTAAATTGGGAAAAAGATTGCAAAATTCGAGGGTCGCGACAGGGTTAAGCTGGCTTTTTCGATCTTGCTGTTGAGGCTTACTAGTAAGAACGTTCGATTACTATTTTTTTATATTCAGATGGTTTCCAGTTCTTTGGTGGATTAATAGAATTTCTTTGAAAATGTTGAAATTTGGAAATTTACATATAGTCTAATTGAACCACCGGTTGTTGCATTGGACATTTTGTGCTCATATTTATTTCAGGCAGAAAATTACTCATTGAGTATTTAGTTTGTTATTTACAAAAACTGAAAAAGATTAGTTCATAAACAAGATTAATTTATGTACAAAAATAAAAAATAGTGAAATAAGGTAATTAAAAATAAATTTTTATGCTCTGGAATTTTATTGAACGATCAAATCTCCAATTTTTTTAAGCATCGTTTAACTGGTTATATTTTATTAATACAAAATTTAACGGCTCTAGAGATAAATTCGGCTACAATAGAACACAGTATCGCCTCTGTGCGAACTATTTTATTATTGAAATAAAAAAGATAGAAAGAACAGAGAATATATCGGGGAAATGATTGCTTTCACTGATCTCTTTTTCAAAAAACAATCATCGTGCAAGTTGCAGCGAAATTTCTCTAAATCGGTGCGACGTTTCGCCAACCTCTTGTACAGTGCTGTCCAAAAGTACGCTACCTTCTCCATGAAGCAAGCAACAAATAATTACATATATTATTTTATATTATAATTATAATAACGACGTACATTATTATTATTTACTTTGTATTTCGGACACGTACTATTATTTTATTTTTGAAATTATTTGATAATGTTATGTGAAAAAATATTTAGAAGCATTAAGAAAGAAAAATTTCTATTTTATAGATTTATTAAAACATACACATATATAAAAGGTGAGACAGTAAGAATGAACGCTTGAAATAACTCATTACTTCTTAACTCAAAAAATGTTTGAAATAAAATTTATTGTATTTGAGCGCCCAATATACTTCTCTTATGATATGGGTGAAATTAAGCTTGGGTGTAAACAAATTTTTTGAAAATACGAACTCTGATGGGGTAGAAAAGGGGTAAAATATTTTTACACCATAACCGTATCTCTATGTCCACTGAAGGTAGAAGCTTGAAATTTGGCATGACCTTCTCCTTTAAAATAATCAAACACGTGTTTAAGTGTTTTTCGAAATTCAACCTTCAAAGAGTGTTCGAACAAAGGGTAATACACATAAATTCGAATACCGTGTAGGTGGCCAGTTAATAGATTGATATTAGTTTGTAGAGAATGTCCATCTGAATCGACTAATGGTATAAAGTATATGGTATAAAAAAATTAATGGCATAAAATATAAAATATACACGGTGCCATTTATAAAATTCGAGGTGATCTGAACATCTCAAAAAACATAATAAGGTATTAAAAAATTAAACTGTATTCACCTGATCAGGCATTTCGAATACAATAAATTTTATTTCAAACAGTCTCGTGATAAAGTCAATAACAAGTTATTCCTTTCTTACTAGCTCACCCTGTATATTTTTTATTATTATAAAAATTATTCGAAAATAATTAAGTTCTATTTGAATAGGTATCAGAAACTTACTTGCAATAATTTACGTGGAGAAAAGTTATTATCAAAAGTATCATATAGTGATTGCATTAAACTGGTGAAGAAAGAAGTTTCCAAGAAGAAGATATATTAAAGCAGGAATAGGATATAGGAGAAATAAGGATGAAGATAGGTAATATGTAGATGGAGAAGTGAGTGCAAGGATGAGGAATAATCAAGTGGAGAAGGTGGTAGACTGATGTTGGTTATGAAGTGAAGTAGTAAAGGGAATATAGTAATAGTAATCGATGAAACTGAGTAATTAAGGAAAGGAATTACTGGAAAAGGAAGGAAGGAGAAAGTATCTATAGTAAGAAATACTTAAAGAAAATGATGCAAATGATATGTTTACGTGAGAAGTACCACTATATATATTGTATAAATTTAAAAATCAAATAAATTAGAAATCATAGTACATATCGAAGCAATTTCGAAAATAATTTTTCTCTGTTATAGAAAATGTGCGAAATATATCCATACAATAAAGAAAAACAGTATATACCATAGAAAATTCCTAACGATAAAAATAAGCAGCACAAGTATCAATGAAAAAACAAAAACTCGAACAGAAAAGAACCCAGCAAAAAGGAGGTCGTTGATGAAGAAAAAAGCAATATAAAAAATTGTACTAAAAATGAAATTCCAATAATAAAAGAAGGCAAGTGTGAGTTTCATCGGCGATGAAAGAGGGATAACGAGAGGACAATAAAAAATTTCAATGATTAAGAGGGGGCGTGGTAAAAAGAAACCATTGCAACAATTAACAAAAATTAAAAGACGCCAAAAAATAAATAGCAATTAAAAAAAAACAGTGACAAACTCAAAATTTCAATAAGTAAAAAACACCAAAGAAAGAATTTCCACAAAAAGATATCAGTGAGTAAGATATTAATGGCTCTTACGAAGCGGTCTCTCCACTGATTTTGCTCTACTCTGTGTACGACTGCTGGACGAATATGATAAACGAGCAAGGTAAGAGGGGTAAGTGGTTGGAGTAGTGTGAAACGAGTCTCACAGTAAAAAATAGAAGTTTATTAATTCCATGCCGATTTTGAAGATAATTAAAAGTTCAGGACCTCTTCGCGACG
This sequence comes from Bombus flavifrons, assembly GCF_040668555.2. Classification (NCBI taxonomy): domain Eukaryota; kingdom Metazoa; phylum Arthropoda; class Insecta; order Hymenoptera; family Apidae; genus Bombus; species Bombus flavifrons. The sequence goes on along the minus strand of NC_138457.1, from coordinate 7,525,025 downwards.
CTCTTTTGATCCGGACAGTTACTTAGTTGCAAGTAATATACCTGACTTCAGCAAATTTTCCTATTTCGTAAACCAATTTAATTTGCACCCTCCATGAAAAAAGTATAAAATGAAATTGAATCTTTTGGAACTATTGTTGGATAAATAAATAGTTCTTTTTCCTTTTTTAGTGTTTCAATATGAAGATAAATAACCTAAGAAACAGTATATTGAGTCAAATATCATTACTAAGGTTCTTCATTTGTTTTCTGACTAATAATTCTTAAAAAAACGCAGCCATTTGAAGTGCTTTGATAGCACCGAATGTGTTAATGTAATTTAAATATGGTAATTGTACTGCTATGTAGTTTTGTAAAAATAAGTAAACATAGCTGTATGAAATGTATGAAAGCTATTCAGCTGGCTTTTTTGCTCATCAAACTGTTATGTACTTATTACACTTACTGTAAATTTAGTATTAAACTAGCTGGTTGGTTGTAAATTTACAGACTAAACAATAAAATAACGAATCTTCTGAAAAGAATAGCTTGAAACGTTTATTTAAATACATATTCGTACAATAAAGAGACAATTAAATGCTCTGCGGTGAGTACACTTTTAAAAAAGAACACAATTTTAAACATGCTTTAAGCTATGGAAATTAAGCAATGAAAAGATTCTTAACAATGAGATCGAACATTTTTCTTTCCACGGCACAATATGCACATTGCAATTGTGTACAGCTGTAGTTTCAAGCTTTAATTTTATATAAAAATTAAAAGTGAATTGTTGTGCGTGTGTATCTTTCCACCTCTTTTTGTTTTAAGGTCTGTTTTGGTCCCAAGAAAATTTTGGACAGCACATAATTATAAATTAGAAACAGCAGACAATTCAGATGCTAACACAAAATTAAAAACAGATACTCCTGGTCCTTTTTAAAGCCTACAAGAAGTAGAATTAATATCCTACCTCAGATAATTCTGTATGTACAACCTGCTATTCAATTAGAAAAAATACTATAGCTATCTTTAAGTTAATATAAACCTCATTATTAAATCAAAAAAAGAACACAATTCATTAGTGCCGTGAGAGTTCGTAATTGCATCAAGAAATAGTATACACATAGCATAGTATATGATCTGCTACGACAATTAATAATTCTTATGTTAAACACTAATCACTGATCTTTACAGTATTTCACACATCAATATAGCTTAAGCCGGTGTGTATATAATATCAATAAGTATCCACTTTAGATGTACCATGGTGCCTTCCCTAATTAGGTCTAAGTTTCGCTACTACTTTTACGACATTTACAATGATTCAAGAACTACTCCTGATATCTTTACTTCCTGCCTTGGTAAAATGACTTTATAAATATCTTTAACTTAAAATACAACAATATAATCTGCAATGAATTTTATAAAGGAGAACAAATACTAAAGTTAACATAAATTCGCGGGAAACCTGCACTTTTTAAAATACTACTTTCAGCTAGTCCTAAACTGATTAGCATAGACATGAATAAACTATAAAAATATTCAACATTGTGTAGACGATAGATATTCTTTGTTTGACAATATTGCAGAAAAATGATCTAGAAAAGAAAAACAGATCAGGAACTCTGGTTCGCAAATCCTGTTGCAGGTACCTGGCTATAATGTACATACATATACATATACATATACATATATATATATATATATATATACACACACAGAATCGAAAGTGCCGATATTTATTTGCACAATCATAATTACATTCCCTAGATAAGTTGATTACTCTAACAATATGGCTAAGACCAAGAGAACCATGATCGAGTGGACTGTGTAGGAGATTTGGGTAATGGTGAAGACGGCATTGAAGAAGTTGGTGTGGTTGGTGTTGGTGGCTTCTCGTTATTCATATTTCTGAGTCGCACTTTCTCATTAGTTTCAGCTTGCATCTTTTGTTCGTACTGTCGAACATCCTCCAGTGTCATGTCATACCACTCATCAATCCATGCAAATGCTTGACGATGACCCAATAATAAAATATCTCTAATACACTGCAGATGTAAGAATAACATCATTACAGTTGTAAATTTCGTAATTCAAGTACTCTACGAATATTTATGAACAAATTACTCTATGAATGAAGTCTTCCACTCGAGTTTGCATACCCCACACTTCAAAAGAAGCTTGAACTAGCTTGTAAGAACACATTATAGGCTGTGTAGTGCCTTTCCACCCTTCTACCAATGGCCCACGACCAGTTCGTTGAGATTTAAAGAATTTTGGGTCCTAAAGTAAAGATATTCACGAATACAAATTTCTAAGTCAAGACCTAGGTGTTATAATTTATAACAATACCTCCTCCTCTTTATAGTGCTTCGCGGATAATTCGTCGTACGCAATATCCACAAAATCAACCTCACGATGAATCAATTCAATAGGAGACAGACCTAAACACTGTTTTAATAGTATTATATGTAACAGAACTGATTCTATTTACATATATAACTCATTTACATACATTTTCTGTAGATCCATTGTTATCTTCATATCGCGTTTTTATTGAGATGTACAATTTTGGAATAAAAGAACACTAAAAAGTAAAATTTTATGTAACAAGAAACCTCACATAAAGCTACAATTTTTATACTTACAGTGTATTCTTAGTAGACCATAAGTAACATGAAAAAAAGCCACATTATTAGCTAGAAAGAAACATTTTTGGATTCTATTTGATGAAATATTAACTATATTTTAATGTACCTGTGACAGTAAAGGGATAATAATTCCATGCCTTCTCTGTGACATAAAATATTCGAGGAATGAGAGATTGAATCCAATATGGCAATTTACTGTAATTTAATATAACAAATATGAGGCATCAAGCTCCATAATAGTCTAAATTTAGAGATATAAGTGATGCCATGAAAATTACCTAGATAGATGGATTCGTTTCTCTGTATATTGACCCTTTCCGTGTTCTGGATCATCACACTCCACATTTTCAACAACCTCAACACCTTCATCATTATCTGATTGCTCATGACTGTGTCTAGCAATCATATAAAGTTGCCCTATCCGATACTACAAAGAATATAATCAATAATTGAAATTCTTTAATTCAACTGAAGTGAACCAAAGTTCTAATTGTGCTTAATCAAGAATTGTGAGAAAATATTAACTGACAGAGTAAAAAATTATAACGGAATGTTAAAAACGAAAATTTCTAATACCTGTATATGGAAGGAATATTTATGCAAAGCTGTAGTAACAATTAACATTAAAAATTCAGAAAGATTTACCTCCCCTGTAGTAAGCGGCATACATATGCGATATTCCTTCGTTAATACCATATTGTAACGAAAACCAGACAACCTCCTACGACTGCATTAAATTAATATTCGCTTATGAGATTATAGTTCTCTCCTTAGCTAATGAATATGGAGCTGATGAAATTGTCATCCAAATAGCTATTTCACTAGCTCCAGGCGATGAGCCAATAAACAATCGAATTGTATGAAGTCCGTCCACTGTTTCAAATCGATAATAATGTTTGACACCTTACACAAACGATAGTGTAACTAGACATACCATAAAGAAAAAATCCCAATCTTTTAAATTATTTAATGATCAATTGTAAATAACTAAATATTTTTTCTAGTGTGATTAAGAAAATTTGTTTCCTGGTGTTACTAGGAATTATAACAATCTTCACCTAAATACATTTATTTAAAAAAAGTTAAGGTTATGCAAAAAGATATTGTTAAAAAATAAATTGCTTAATACAGAAAAATTACATTTATTCATGTTTCTGCAATTTTTTAATAAAGTTTATAACCTGTTACAAATGTACTTCATTACATTGCATTGTGCGCTACTTTCTTATAACTATAGCATGCGATAACATAACCTTTCAGTTGCCAAACAAATATACAATGCGACCGCAAAAATTCCGACTCCCATGCAGCGCAGGAAGGTAATTTAACGAAGAAAACATTTTTACTTTAATAAAGAAAAAGTTTTCTAAATTCGACAACTATTTCATTGATGTATAAATGTATTAATTAAAAATAACAGTGAATGTGATATCTTGTATATAGAAATATTTTGGTATTTATCATAATACAAAAGCAAGTATTTATTTTTTCTCAATATTTTCTTTTTAGTTTTGTACACACAGATAAAAAGGTAGTGATAGTATCTGTATTTGGAAAGTCACAATATAGTGCAAAAGGATGCAAGACCAACATGCTCAGTTCAATCCTGCAGGTGGGCCTCCTGGATGAACCAGAAGTAGAAAAAGAATCATTTGTAAGAGTTTATTTAAGAATACATTAGAATCTCTAAAATAATTTGTACGAAAATAACACTAATGAAATTATTTCTAGTGTGAGATTGAGGGATACTACGATTCTAAAGATAGAACTATATACTTGCATTTAAGAGGATTATTAGATACACACACCCTTTTAACAGAATATGATAAGTTCCTAGAAAAACAAGACTGCAAGGATTTCCTTAGTGTATGGGCACACATGAGAGACAAATATGCTAGAGCACTACTTGTTTTATTTCACATATCGCATGTTATTATTCTTACTCATCCAACTCACACATTTGACTATAGTTATGTACATTTATTCAGAGCCATGGATATGGTAAGGTATACATCTAATTTCTTTCAATAAATATACTGTTCTACAATACAATACAAATCTTGAATACAAATGTATATTTTGATTTTCAGACAAAAGGTTTCTCCACAACTTTCTGATGTCCTAAGTTCCATATACAGCTTACCTAAGGACTGGGTATCAAATGTTAGACCCTGCTCTCCTAGAGTTTTATTCTATTTTGAAACTTGTCCCACTGTGTTTCAAGATCCTGCCAGTGGAGCTAATATCAAGAAACTGGAGCATTCCTTAGAAGATCAGATATACCAAGTATTGAGGAAAAATCGAATAGTAACCAATATTAGGTAAATATAAAGATTACAAAACTCAAACATTGTTTAATTTAATGTAAACAATATGTGGGTAAATTTTCAGCTCAAATTCACTGTTTGCAATTCCTGCAAATCAAGAATTCGTATATGTACACACTGGTACGACAGAATCCAGAGATATTCTGGGCTACATGGCAAAGAAGCTGGTACAGAGTTGCAAAGTTAGCTCTGGAGGAAGTACTTCAAGGAGTTTAGCTAGTCAGGATTCCAATATTCAAATAGACGATACAGAAACTGGTAAGAATATTACTGAATTAAAACTACATAATCAAAATAATAATAACTCCATATATGTTCACAGAAACTCGTTCCTTTAGATCATTTCTACAACAGCATATAAACCTAGCCTTTGCAAGAGGTTTTGATGACAATGTTGGAAGACATTCTGTACCTGCCTATTTTGAGGTCAGACCAATAATAAAAACAACTAATATTAAATTACAATTTTACATTTAGTTTGCTTCTAACTTCAATCTTTTTTTTATCAGATACCTAATGTTACAATATTCTGTGAAGTGGCAAACAAAGTATACGACTATTTTATACATGGAACAGATAAAGAACTACTAACATTACACAGCTTGTTAGATACTGATGTAAAGTTCAGTAAGAGCAGATGCAGCAAAGTACTCCCACGAGCCCTTCAGGCTTACCAAGAGAACCTACCCCAACATTACACAAGGTATTCAAAGTTTCCCCAAGAAAAATTTACATAAAGTAATCCCTCAATATTTTACACCAGAGCATATCATGAAACAAAATTGGCACATGCAATGGGAGTCTTTGAGATGCATGCACGAGGCCCTTTGTTTGAAGAGTTTAATGAAAAACTACAGGCCGAATGCGAGAAGCACTGGAGATCTGGGAGGCAGATGTGCGAAGTATTGTCTCTGACAGGGAATCCTTGCACGAATCCAATACACAGAGGTGGAAGTGAGGGTGCTGGAGGCGGGGAACAAACGGAACAAAGAGAGAATGACAAGTGCGTGATGCAAGGAAAATGATTTATCATCTCACATTATCTATTATGTAATCTCAATATAATGTTATATCACTTTACAGTGACTTACCAATTAGGGAACATTGTAGTGGAGTTCGATACATCTGTGCTTGTAATTGTGGTCGTTGTCAGGGTTCAAGGGAGGATCCATTCAGTCTGAGACAGGCCAATTATGATTATTTTCAAATGCTAGCTAAGCAATGTGGATGTGCTCAGTTAGAAAACATACAGTTTCCTGTTTTCCAACCAAGCACTCATAATTATAGGTAAAATATTTATAATAATTGTATATTAATATTGATAATAGATTTCTGTGTCTTAGAGTTTGAACAATGGTGTATTCTTATTACAGGCCTGCACAGTTGTTTTCTACTAAACGAGAGGACTCTTTCACTCATGCAGAATCTCCAACATCTGAAGAAAATACTCAAGCTTGCAGCTTAGGAGTTAACACTTTGAATGGTATTTTTGTTTTATTGTTCATAATTATTTACAATTCAATCCTGTGGTAAAGAATTCGTTGAAAAGTCAATTTATTGGTAAAAAATTCTTTGAAAAGTTAAGTTTATGACATTAAGGTTATGACTTTAGATGATATTCGAACTCCATATGGAAGTGGAGGACAGTCACCTCCAACGAGTGAAACTAATGAAGACGTTACTAAGCTCAGCAGTAAAACCAGTTTAACACCTAGTGACGCCCATAAAGTAGTTATAGAAGTATCAGATAGTGACGCAGAAAATGCAAAAGGTAACTATTCTTTGAGAGGATTAATTATAATATTATATTTCAATATTCTTCAATTCTATAGAGAAATCTCTAGTCAGGCAGCCTTCAACAACAGAGTATCTACCAGGAATGTTACATACAGAATCACCAGCTGGTTTATTGCCACAATTCTCTAGCTGGTCCCTAGTTTGCCTTGGACCAAGTAGCCTATACTCTCATAATTTGGGTTTACAACACCAAGCTGGTGTTTTAGCCACTTCCGCTTTTCTTTTACCATGGGATGTGACTGTTAGGTAATTTAATAAACCAAGAAATTCAGTTTCATCATTAAGTTGGATTTAATTTGTACCAATTAATTTTTTATTAGACTAGAGCATCAAAAAGAAAGAGGCTCTTTGTGGCCTACTATAGGTGATCATGGAACCCATAACTATTGTCCGAGAGGAAAGAATTTTCAAAATATGAATACTATTCGTGGTCGGAAATCAAAAGGCGGAAAGGAATTTGTAGTGAAAATATTTGTGGGAGTGGAATACGAGTGTCCAAGAGGACACAGATTTATGGCGTCTGCGCCGGATAAGGTTCTGAAGGCTACTGGAAATGGGATTGTGAAGGACAGTGGAAATAAAGTCACATCCAGTACTGCGGACATGCCGCTCTATTTTCCCTGTCCTTGTCGGTATGTGAATATTTAAAAAACAATTTCGATAGAAATCCAGATAATTAAATTTAATTTAAATTCAAATAATGATAATGACCGTATGTATTTTAGCTCCAAATAAATGATATTAAATTAATTTTGAATTAATATCGAATTAATTTTTTAATTTTCAGGCAAACAAAGCCTCTAATAGCTCAATTAATGAGAATTCACGTAGTGACGCCGAAAGCACCTGTTCATGTTACAGTAAATCCTAGAGTACAACCTGGACCTCCACCTTGTCCAATTTTTGTCACTGGTTGCGATGAACCAATAAAGTTATCGCAAAGTGCTTACTGGGTCTTGAGATTACCGTATCCTTTCAAAATTAATATCTACATTGCCTTTTGTATTATAACATAAGAATACTTAAGTAATGAAAATTGTAATTTCAACAATCTTTAATTTTGAAATGTGAATTTTTAAAGTATGAAATTTTAATATATCACAACGTTTATAAAAAATTTAAATTAATTCTTAACGAAAATTTAGATACGTGTATATGGATGAAAAGGGTCCATATTTGGCGCCAAAAGAACCAGTACCAACTTCACACGGAAGGCTATTGGCAGGAATGTACGGAATTAGTGAAGTACTTCCGGAAAAGAAAATATAGTATTCATATATTTTTAGTCAAAAACTGATTTGTACGAAATTTATAAATTTTGTACAAATTACTTCTTTTAAATAGTAAATTACTTCTTGTAAATATATAAGGATAATCAAAGTTTGTATTATTATTTATAATTTCTAATTCCAATTTTATATAATAAAACTCAATTTGAATGTAGTCAGTAAAAAGGATCTTTATAATTCAAAAGATGGCCTAAGAATTAGTTTTTATAATTATCATTTACTAACTATAAAAAATTATATATACGATATCATACAGAGTATTTCAGAATTTAACAGCCAAACTTTGTCAATATTTTTTTAATTTTTTAATACAGCTGCAAATTAGCTATATCCTTAACACTTTTTGCTTGATTTTATCCACACAATATACTGACAAAATTTGGCTGTTAAACTTTGAGATACCCTGTATAATACTACATAATAGATAATATAACTTTTATGTATAAAACCTTTTATATACCAAAATTGAAATAAACAAATATGTATTAGAAAGTACTTTTTTTTTCAAAACTTAAAATGCTACGAACTCTGAGAAATCAAAAAGTATTGCTTCGATAGCGTCCTTTATTTGATTTTATTTAATACAAATTTCAAAGGACACCCAATATATGCACTACATATTTACTATTCGCAAATTATTCAGTGAAAGTTAACTCAGAGTGACATTTATGTTTCTGACTCACCGAAACAGCATACAGCGTATTTCGAAAACCTCCACGATGCACATTTAACACTATTTTCGGCATAATTAACTTACAAAATTATGAATTCGCGACATCACAAACATATTCGCGGTATTGCAAGCAACGCGAGACTTATCTGCGCAAGCGATTCGGTAGCCGGGAAATGCTCTGATTGGTTTACTCAAAGAACTGTGCAGTTAACATGAATAAAAGTGGACTTCTGATTGGTTGGTGCTTAAATCGTATCTTGGAAAAAATTCAAATCTCCCGAATTCATACTTAGTTAATATGATTCACAATTAATATTGAAATTAGATATGTATAGTATTTATATCATATATTGTAATAATTTTTTGTGATTATTCATATTGGAACGAGGTTAACTGGAAATTAAATAAATATTACCAAATATTATGTAAGAAAGTTTGATTTCACTTTCTAATTTCTCCGCCACTGAACTGCAGCGCTATGACCGTTGCAAAGTCCAAGCACAACGAGAATAAATAAACGGTTGATATTGTATCTCACCTGTAAAGCAGCTATTTTCGTTTGTCACCCACTACTACTATAAAATTTCCGGTGGAATGAATGAAGCACTCGGTTTTCTTAACAATAATGTTTTAATATTTTACAGTATAATATTTTACAAATATATTTTACATCGGTGAAAGTGATATAACATTGCGAAAGAAACTGAGTATTTTTAACGTCGTAAATCTAAAATTATGATTTTTAATTCTATATTCTGATTATTTGCTCAATATCATTTAGAAGTCAATTTCTCTCAACTTTTATTTTAGGTAATTTAATTCTGATAATCATTTAAAAGTCATTCAGTATTCCATAAATAATATCAATTGTTGAATTTGTTTGTCATCTTTTCAGAAAAACAAAGCAGGATGGTGTATATACATTTATTGGTCTTGTTACTTATGTCAATAACTTGTCAAGGTGATTATGCTTCGGTATTTAAATGGATTTGGGGAAAGGATACAGATGATACCACTGTCTTGGTAGCAGATGGTGTTCCATTGGTTTCTATTCCTTATGAATCTATGACAGAGGATGAGAAGTTCCTTCAAGAAGCTGCAAAGTTTACAGAAATTCAAGTGTCATCGCCTTTAGAAACTTGCCAACACAAAGTTATTATGAAGATTAAAACTTCTTGCTCTGGGTTGAGTGAGGAACAACTTGCCAAACTGAGTGTTAATCTTTTGAATTGTCAGTCTGCAGTGGAGGGCAGGAAAATATTTCCATGTACTGAGGAAATGGTAAAATTTTATTATCTTTTTACAATAAATTCTTTATTTTTTATAGCAATGTAAAAATTGGAAATTTCTGAAACTTCAACTGTTTTCCACTTTTAATTTCATGTATATAATTTCTATAAACTTTATTTTGTTAATGATATTATGCATTGAAGAAGGGGACTGAATTCAAGTATACAAAATACCTAAATATACACCACTGTCTGTGAAATTACATGTGGAAGGGTGGTATGAAACATGTTCAGACTTGCATTTCCCCCACTTACAAAATACACAGACCACCACTAAGGTCTTCCTAGTTTCAAGCTTCATAATATACAGTACAGTCCCTGTTTGTACATGAAACTAATCAGTTGAACTTTATGTAACAGTACTAAAAATTTAGTGTTTCTGTTATTTATATATAATAAAGTTAAAAAAATACGTAATACTATGGAAATCTTTTTGTTCAAAATTTATAAAGTGAATACAATTGTACTTTTTGCAGTCACTAAAACAATGTACCACAGATATGGATGCAGATATGTGGAATGCATACCATTTAATGAGTAACAGAGCCAGAGCAGTTTGTTATGCAGCTCGCAGTACTCAATTTCGTGCTCTTACAGAATTGACTGTGAACAAATTAATGCAAACTGCGCACACACAAATTAAGACACTGAGTTCATTAAAAGTGAGTGTATAAAATAGTGTATGAGCTCTGAACGTTAACATTATTTTATCATTGAATATTTTTTTAGGAAGGTCAAGATCGTCTAGAAGAACAGACTGTAGAAGCTCTATCGTCTTTGTCAGATGGTAATAAAGCATTATTAGAACAGCAAAAGCGTTTAAAAGATGCACAAGCATCAGCTCATAATCTTGTGACAACAAATTTAAGAGAATTGAACAACGAAAAAGCTTTGATTCGATCTGGACACGCACAACTTGCGGCAATGGCGGACGATATCAGAAGGAAATTAGGTAATTATTTAAATGAATCAAAATCTAAAATATTTGTGATTGGTAACATTCAATTAATTTAATCTTTTGTAGAAGAGGCAAATAAAAATTTGGAGCAACAAGCTATCGAACGTAGCGAAAACCATAAAGAAATACTAGAGGATTTATTAAACATTCAGTTACAAGCACAATTGATCTGGGACAAAATAGAATCTAGTACAGATCGAATTTTCGCACAACATGAAGCAGCACTTGTTCAATATGAACAAACTTTACAAAAATTAGGTCAAATTAATGACACTATTCAATATATTTGGAATATAACAAATACTATGCGTGCAGAGATAGATGAGAAGCTTAATTGGTTGACCAATTACATTGGTGATACTGGTAATTATAATTTTGGAAACTATGAATATTGTAGTATAAAAAAAGGAAACCTCATTAAGATGAATAATTAAATTTTCTAACTTTTCAGGAGAACAAATGCATCGAATATATCGTATAAGCTTGCACATTGTTTACTTATTATTTGCCATGGTAATTGCTGCATTCCTTCATGCACCACTGCTAACTAGAGTCACTATTCTGGGACTTGTACCGTTAAACTTAGTATCTTTCTTGAAGCATGGCATGGATGCTTGTTTGGATTTCGTATCAATGAGTGTATTAATATTTTTAATCACAATGAGTATGTATTATACAAGAAAAATATTTATAGAGTTAATATACATTTTATTTTAATATTTTTATTTCTTAGTGCATTTCCTAATGGTTGGAATTCAACGTTTATTTGGTGCAAAAAGAAGAGAAACGCAGTCAGATCCGATTCAAACCGTCTACAAAAATGGTCATGCGAATAGTACCGCAGAATATGTTTCTTCTTCTTACATTGCTCAATTACGTCATCTTCCAATATCTTTCTACACAAATTTGAAGAGGAGTACATGGAAAATTTATAGATTTGTCCATTATCAAATAAACCGATCTATCCGTAAGTTCAAAAGTGGTATATATCATATTTTCTTCATTAAAATAATTAATTGCAATTTTCAGAAAAGTTTAGTTCGCTGATACAAGCAGTAACTTCGTGGAGTAAGCAAAGATTAATGCCACGCGAGGAATTGTCCTGTTCGTACACTTCCTCGAGGAGAAATCATAAAGACCTCGTTTGTAATTATGAACAAGAGTATCCAAGTATGTCTGAAGATAATACATACTTTGAACATTCAAATTTAGTGAATGAAAACAACGGAAGTATCGATGACCTTGATCTTCTAATCGATGCCAATGATCTAAGACGAAGATTAAAAAGATTAAAAGAAGTTCAAAATTCTGTCAGCAGGTCTTCTTATTCTCGTCAACATTCACCCTCCAGAAGGTATCTCTGATTCAAAAGTACTAACAAAGTAGAATTTTGTTATCATCAATAAAATAATTCTTTTTGATCTTAGTATTTCTTCAACATCATCGAGAGTGATATGTAATGGCATAACACTAAGCGGCAGAAGGTGTCGGTTATATGCAATAAGTGGTCTTTATTGCAGCAAACATTCCTTTTCACACTCAATGGGTGACTGATAAATTTTTTAACATAATGTTAGGTTAGTCTGTTACATTAAGTTAATTAGAATTACTTCTATCGAGAATTGAACTGTTTGTAAACGTAATACTGTTAATCAATTAAACTAAATAATTAGATATAAAATTATTTTATCAATTGGACAATTTCTTGAACTTCATAAATGTCCGTAATTTTAACATCAATATAGTGCCTTTGAAGCATTGTCTTCTACATTCTCAACATGACAAATATTGTAGTTTATAAAAAAAACAAAATTGTACATAATAGAATGCTATGCACTTTATATTATAGTTGTTTGTAAGAAGCATGTATTTTGTATTAAATATAATTGTAATTTATTTTTATAAACTTTTATTGTAAAATCAACATTAATAAAACAGTAAGAATGTATTTGCAGCTTTATTTAAAAATATCAACAAATGTACGTATGTATACTAATTAAATGAAAACATTTCATAAATGGCAAAGAAAAGTCAAAGCAATATTTTTCAGTCACAAACTGCCATATTGTATTGCGTGCAAACTGCATTGCTTGTCAATTCCAAGAACTTCGAACTTTTATCAAAACCAATCTCGGTTACTAAATTATGCAAATTGCAGTAATTTGTGCCATAATCGAAAATCCTGAACCATTCATTTGCCACGGATTCTCCCTTCAATAATAAAAAGAAATAATTTAAAAAATTATAATTCACGAGTTAAAAAATTAGATATACCGTTGCTACGCAAGTTTTGTTAATTTCATCAAAATCAATTTTGATGGTTTCCATAGTCTTCAAATTTGAAGCAAGATGAATAGCTTTAATTATGTTACTCTCACTTGGTTTTGGTTCCTTGAGCTACAAAGCCAAAGTTAGACATTATATATTTTGAAATAAAAAATTATTAATATTTAAATAAAAATTATTTTTTACTGTATATAGACATCTACCACCACGTGGGCCACAATTCACACAGGACGACCAATTAAGTATCTGACTCCTAAATTTCTGCATAACATACTTGCATGGATCACCAAATTTCCTATAATAAAAAAAGAAACAAATTATTTCAAAATATCTTTTTCGATATAAGGCCGATAAGAAAAATCACTAGAAAATAATGACAAAATTTTCCACGATTATCCACGGAACTAGGTAAGGTATATTTAATCCGAAATCGACTGCTTTATTCGTGAAAATTTTTATCGTCTTTTGGCAGCGTGGAAGTTCAAAGGGGAGCACCGAAATAACACGCGCGACGTTCTCATGGGCTTGAAAAGTGTGGCTCGTATATTTTTCAAGCGGTGTCATCCAGCCAAAGAAAAATATACGAGCCTTACCATTGCTGGCTAATATTCAGTTGCTTTATGCACAGGATTACTTGCAGAGTAGACGTTATCATAAAACAATTTTTCCCAAGCTTTTAGGATTATAGACAAAACATTTATGCTACTTCATTTGATGCAGCAGCACGTTTTCTTACAAAAATGAAGTATATAAAGGATAGGATGTTGGTGATACATGAACGATATATCTAATTAGTCAGAATAAGGAAAATTTATAAAAGAAACATATTGGGACGAAATATCAATATATATGTATTAATTCCTTTTTCTGGTTTTTATTGACAACTGTATATCAGTAGGAAGAATTAAAATAAAGAAAACTTCATAAAAAGAGTAAATTTTACTGAAATATTAATATAAACAAATTTTTATTACTATTACTTGCAAGCATATGTATAAAGAGTATATTTGAAGAATTGAAATACCATTTTACAATACAAGAAGCATGCATAGGATAAGGGAACACGAGGCTGATCCAAACAATACAGAGGAAGCATATCAGGAGCCCACAGACAGAGTAGACAAAGTATTTACATTTTGGAAAGACACATACATCTCTAACTATCACTGTTGGTGAATTGTCCTCCTCCTCTACTTTGATTTTACTTAAACCTTTAATTTTTAAAGAAAAATTAATCTTTAAAGATGAAAATTAAAACTTAAAAATTTCTTTCAAGAATCTTTAAAATTTCTAAAATTATTAAACTGAAAAGTTGAAATTTTAAGATTAAAACAGATGAAGAGGAAGATGAAAAAATATATTTGAAGTGAGGAAGGAATATTGTGTAAAAATGAGGCACATTTGAAGAGGACCATTTTGTTTCTTTGTCGTGCAGGCATTCTGCGAGTTCATGAACCTCTGTTCGTTATGCGTGTAAGGTGGTGATCGTCTCGACATTGACCTGAGCTCCATGTATGATCTCTGCGACGTTCTGACCTTTTCCACGTTTTCTTTCGACCTGACCGTCACAAATCGATCATCTTTCAGCAGAAAAGGAGAAAAAACAATGAAATGACGGTCCCTGAAGTCTGTCAGAGAAAATGATGATATACGACTGTCGCGTTACATGCTCCGACAATTTTACTACATACTTTAAAATACGAAAAAGTATGAAAAATTGTTTTGACAGCAAAATTCTACTTTTCTTTTTTTTTTTTTAGAGTTGTATAGAGTTCATACAATTTTTTATTTTTTAATAAATTATTTCTTTTATAGAAGCTTATAGAATATATTTTTTATAAATATTTGATTATTTTTTTGAGCTAAAAGATTATTACTGTAAAAATTTTGCGTATTATCGTTACAACTTTCTTTAGTTTTATTTCTATAATTAGTATTTTTCTTCCATTTCCATTAATAGATAAAATAATAAAATAATTGCCATTAATAGATAATATAAGATAAAGAAAGCAAAATGTAATTCGATATTTCATTTTGATATTAAAAGATCTGCATCAGGCCAATCTTAAATACTGCATTGATTTATAGTCGCCTTTAGGAAGATCACAGACTTCCCACGAGTGTAGATCGAATCATTTTTTCCATTTTTTTTATCCTGTCCGCTGACGCGTATTCGGTGTCCCTAATGAATACTATCTACCAAGATACGACCCATAAATGTACTTACTCGACCCGACTACTGCTTCCTTTTTTTTCCTCTTGATTTTACTTCTTACATTCAGTAACCAACCTTGTTACAACTTTATCAAATATCTTCTTCATGCAACATTAAAATAGGCATATTAAAATTCTGAAATATTAAATTATGATATAAATTCTGCAATATCAAAATCAGAGAGGTTAAAAAATATATTTCTGGTAACTCTTTCTCAATTTCTAATTCTTTTCACTTTTCTTATTATAGTTACATCTCTACTGAAAGGTTTCACTTTACGTTGGTTTCACTTTACTTTCCTCAAGTGTAAAAGAAGAAACACATTCAGAGGGACGCCCGACAATGTGACGTGCTTTGATGTTTCCTAACATCCGTACAAATGTATTTCTTTGAATCGAACGTCGTCGGGGATCCTGCTAGTTCCGATTCGAATTAGTAAATTAGTCGAAAATAGTGACTGGACGTCGACAAAAATGAAACGGAAGAAAGTTGACGTGCAGACGAATGATCCAGTGACGTTGCGTCGCGTCGCCACTTATAAGGATCTCTGAAAGAAAAAAATTCTAGTTAAGATGCTGCAAAAACATCAGAATTACTTTTTTCTAAATCTAATCATTCCTCTTCCCCTAAATTTTCTAATAAGTATATCTAACAAATTCAATTAAAATTTTTTTTAAATAATTCTAGGACCTTAATCTTTTATTTAATATCTTATCTATTTACTTGTTATTGTTGGACAACAACTGCTGCGGATCAAATATAATCACTTTCTTTTTCTAATAATTCTATATAAAAAAATAAATTTAACTATATTCTCTAAAAATAGTTCTAGTGTCTTAAATCTTATATTTAATATTTTATCCAGTTATTTACTCTTACTTAATTACATATTTACATGACGTTACGAAACTAAAACAGCTTTCTTACCTGAAAATAACCAGTCGATAAAATAGCGACTGGAGAAATGAATTATCGATATGGTACCACTTTTTCCTTCGAATAAAGATAAATGCAAGGTGAAAAAAGTGATTCGTACGATCCTGAGCAAGGAGAAACGACAGATCAACGAGCCGTGGCTGGCTTGACTTATAGCTGATTGTTCGAGGGTAGAGAAGAGAAGCAGAAGAAAAGATAGCGACTTCTGCGAATGTGGGTCAGTAGAGAGGAATGAATGCGCACAGTGTTTTCCTGTTTACCGACTTACACCAACACTGTCACCATACAAGTGTATTGCAAATTGAACGTCCTTGATAAGTGCTTCTCTGGCAAAAAGTTCGCGCATGAGGTGGCTCTTTCAGTTCTGCAAATGAAAGGTTATTTCATCATCCATCTCGTAACACTATTACCAGCTATTGCCAATAAAATGATGAAATTATCAACGAATAATCAATTAACTAAGATCAATTACGGTATAATGCAATAAAGAAAAGTGAACGAAGAAGAAGAAATTTGGTGATAGTGTCATGCACAGTTTTCAGAAAGCTCTTATAAAAGTGTAAAAAGAAGATCAAGGGGAGACAAGTGAGGAGACTCGTGTGAACCGGATCTTATAGTGGTGGCAGCTGTCGAGGGAACACGTCGACAACTTCTCTCCTCTCACACAGTAAGCTTGCATAAAAAGCTCACTGGAGGTTAGGTAAGTAAAATAGAAACCAATGGAATCTTTATCACGATATCTGCAGTTAGATACTGTATTAAAACTATGTTACAATTTATAACCTAAACTTTATTTTAATAATACATTAGTTTTAATGTGACGTAAATGTTTATAAAATTTTGGGATAAATTGATGAAAAATGAATTTAAAAAAAAGGAAATGGATATGATTTTGCTTTGATGTGGCCGATGAAGCAAAATCGAGGCGGAAGATAGAAAAAGGAGGTCTTTACCGAGAAATGTATAATTCGAACCGCCTGTCGGCAACTAATTTCCTGTTTGGGAGGCGGGACTGAAAAGTCGGAACGATTTTCTAACAAAGATTTGACCGACTACTTCCATTGCATAATCGGAACCCACTTTCGATATTAATAAAAAAAAAGAACCATCTCAAGAAATCAATTTTTTAAGATACTCTTAAAAAACATAATTTAGATAAAATTATACGATTTTCAGTGAAATAATGATTGTTAGGTCTTTCTTTTGTTGCAAGTTCAATTTTGTTAAAAAAAGAGAATTTAAAAAACTTCTTTACCCATTTTGAATGATCACTTCACACTCGTTTCTTTCAAAAAGCAACACCAACCTTTTTTTAACCAAGGAAACAGCTGTCCAACATGAATAACGGCTTTTTCAAGCGATAGCGTAATGGGTCCACTTCTCTATTAAAACCGAAGGACCGATTTTGTCACCTCTTCGATTCCCTAGATACTTTGCCGTCAACATCTGCACAGGAAAGGATTTTAGAGCTTCATCCAATAGAGAAGACAACTAAAAAATTCCACTTTTTTTTACTCCAAGACATTTCACATATTTCTTCTTAATTTAAAATTCATGTAAAAGAAGAAATGTTGCTTGTAACCAAAAATTGTTAATTTTAAATGATTTCTTTTGTAAACGAGGGAACTGTTTCTTCTTCAATGTAACAGTATTTTTACCGTATTTAAAGATAAAAAGATTGAAGCGATAAGTGTCAGATGAAAAGTCGTGAGAGATCAAAGTAAAAATCACGAGTGACGTTGACTTTTTCGCAAGGAAAATCTCATGTGCCGACCAAAGAGATATTTCCGGGGTGAAAAACAACACAGAAGAAGGAGAATAAATTCCATGAGTCTCTTATCTATGTCTTCTTTTCGTTCAGCCCTATTTTCAACCCGGCTCTCCACTATTTGCGCATATAAATATTTTACGAGGGCCAGGAAAAAACTCTATTTTCGTGCAGGCAAGCCCTATCGCCACCGTTCATAAGGAGAGATTTACGGCGAACGGAAAGCGATTATTATCTTCAGCACAGTTTCCGCTCTTTCGACAATCAAAAGTATTTTTACCATTCGAAAACAATTTCTTCCAATATTTTTCATCCTGAAATGTTCTTAAATAAAATTTACTCTTGAATACAAGATGTGAGAATTAAGAACTAATTTATACTTCTCTGTATGAAGATGCGGGCATGTTTGAATGAGTATTAATTCAAGAATGATATTGAAGAAATTAGAAGTATGTGTCTTTCTGGAAATAAAAGAAGATATGATTAATCTATGGTAGTTTAAATAAGTGTAAAACGAATTATTTGGAGGTTAGGAATGAAGAGATTATAAAAAGACAGGAAAGTGTCGGTGCAGTAACACGTTCTGAGACTCGAAGGCAATAATTCTTTTTAATAGTAGGGAAAATGAATCACTAAACGATAAAAATAGCGGAAACGCGTCGAATTATATTGCCTCGGAGTGCAGCAAATAAACGTCCCCGCGAATTAAGAACAGTTACAGCCGTTCAAGCCTCTATAATACCGATTTACGCGACGTCCCTCCATTTTTCAAGCGATCACACCGTGACACAGCACCTCAAATTGGCTTTCCTCAGTAATTAATTTTCTAAAAATTCATAAGAACCAGAAATTTCTAAGCTAGTCTTTCCTAAAGAATCTTTAACAAAAGATTTTAAGATAGAATAGGAGAATTTTACATTCTAAATTTGCTTTATGATAAATAATCGATACTGATGGTCAATTCCCATTCTCTTCTCCTTTCTTCTTCAATTATTATTTAAAAAACTGTAACAAGATTTTAAATCACTTTCCGACCATTTTTCAGCCACTCTGTAATTTTTCTACAATAAATAATCAATAAACAATTGACAATTACCCATTAACATTGCAATGATCTCTTAATTCCAGTTATCTTCCTCTTTCCTCTTCAATAATTATCGCGTAAAACATTCTGAAATGAACTTTTAGTCGCTTCAATTTGAAAAATTCGGTTACTTGAGAGACACTGGATCTGTGTTGCACCTCGTGTCGTCAATGTTCCGAGGTTCCTGGAAGGAATTGCAGGATTTATGCCCGCTAGTCGAAAGTATTCCCGCTAATTACCGCAGGAGACGAAGATTTATGGAATTTTTCGCGGCTAACCTCGCCAGCAATAATTAAAATAGATCGGAACGTGGAAACAGTAAATTGTAACAGCCGCCACCCCCGCCGATGGATGGAATTTACTCAGGCGATACCGCGAAATCGCGGACCTCACAATACAGGCGCCAAGGAAAACTCGTTCGTTTTCGTACGGAGCAAAAAGACATCGAGAATTATTCCGGTGAAGTGTATAGTGCCGTGTAAACACATTTTCGAAGGCGAATGGGAAGCCCCGACGTGCTCTCCTGGTTTATTTCAGAACGGTCGAAAGATTTCTGATAGTCGAGATTGTTGCTCTAGTTGAAGCCTGGAAAAGAAGAAATATTTCAGTCGATATTTGGCGATAAAGGAAAGAAAATTGTTATTGGATAGTTTATTGGTAGGAAAAATAGAGAAAAAGAGAAAGGAAAAGATGCGATACCGATGAAGAGTTTTGGTAGAAGATTTCTGTTAAATAAAAAATTCTTTTAACGAATTATTCATCAACAAGAAGAATAAATGTAGCAAAGAAGAGACTAAATTGGTGTTGATATAGGACTTTCTTGTAAACTTCTTCTTTAACCTTATCTAAAACTAAAAATTCATCTAATGAATTTCTTTAGCGCGGATTTTAATTAAAATCCAGCCGAAGTTGTCCCATTGATAAAAGAGGATCAAGACTCTAAACAGAAAAGAAAACTATATTTCTTTTTATAAACATCAGAAGATATTCACTATATCATTTCTCATACAAAAATACCCAAAAATCGCTTGGCCTCAACCAAAAGTAAAAATTCATTTATATAACGAATTTCTTCGGCGTGGTTTTTAATTAAAATCAAGGCGAGGTCGTCACGGGTTCGAAAAAGATAAATTAGGACGAGTCGAGAGAGGGGCTTGAAAACCTGAATAATTTACGATTGGTGTTGCGGGGGCGTTAGACACCCCAAGGAATTCTATGGGCCACCCTTACCGGAAGCACGCTGTGAAACCGAAGGCGTCTGCGCTCTAGGTGCTGCCATTTGAAGGCGCCGCCCCTCCGCGACTGCGTGTCGTCGGTTTCAAGAAAAGAATGGGACAGAAACGAATAGAAGAACAACCCTCTACCGTCACATCCACTATCCAAACGCGAAGGCTGGATTTGCTTCGTTGATTGAATCTCATTGATGTCCAATCAGATTACTATGATCAACCTAAAAATAAAAAGAAATATTTTATTAAAATTAAAATTTTATTGGAAACAGATTGTTTGAAATTTATAAGTTAATATTTATTATAACAGTGTAATTTGGAAATTATATTATATACTTAAGTTTGTATCTTCATATCTATAATTTTGTATCTTCTTATATTTAATTATTGTTGTAACAAGGCAATGAAAATTTGTTATAACGTTATTGAACCAAAACCAAGTTAATTACTTAGTTTCATTAATACTCATTATTTCTTAGTTACTATTTCTTCTACATGTAATGTAATTTCACCATAGTATTATTATATTCATAAAGAAAATATAAGCAAAGAATAAATGAACATAATGCAATTAAGCATAAGTATAGATTATCTAAAAAGAGTAGATTGAAGAATAATTTCAGTATGGTACAAGTTTTAAACAAAAACAACATGATGGTTCACATTAGGAGGATTAACCTAAAATCACTCTACGTCCATTTCTCCTTCGAAAATAACGTTTGAACCACGTGATTTCATAGGGAAAACACGGTTTAAAATTGGGGGATAGAACGAGAACGAAGAAGAGGATTCTCTTCATTAACACATACTTCATCAGTGGCTGTTAATGAATCACGTGTTCATATATCAGCGTTGAACGACTCTCGCCGTGTGTTTTTCCTAGACTGTTGATTTATACCTCGAGAAAGCTCATCGCAGCGACCATTTTCGGTGTCCAAATAAAAAGGGGCCATATTCTAGATTATTCTAGAGGACCAACCCCTTTTACTTGCACAGGGTGGCACATAGTATTTTGACCAAGGGAGACCCTTTTTTATGCAACGCTTTTAAAATCCCTGTTCTTCCTTTTTTCCATTGCTGAAGGCGGCTCCTTTGGTGGAATTCATTTTGTTCCTTTAATCTATTATGGGAGTTCACATATATTGGTCAATGTTAATATTCTACATATATAATAAGTAGAGTAAAGATCAATTACCATTTTTCAACTACAAATTTGCTAAAAATAATTACCTTAATTATGCTGCAATAATATTCATGACAGAATTACATTACATTGCTACAATAATAAGCAAGTGTATGAAGATATAAAACCATTAAAAAATAAAATAAAAGAGAGAAAAGGGTATATGTGATTTTTTGTAAAGTGTAAAGAGAAAGTTCGTGTATGATTAAGTGAATGGTTAAGAGTTATTCATTCAGGAAAAATTCCTACTGGATCAGGTTCCTGAAAGTCCTCACCAGGCTGTGACAAAGAAGTAGAGCCTTCTTGGAAGATTCATTGAAGAAATTTTAGTGATGTTTCTTCCCTTTCAGCCACCATAAATTATCTACATAAAAAGAAAAGACTAAAGTTAGAAAAAGAAGACATACAGATAAGACATAAGATAAAACACAAGATAAGTCACACATTAAAAGGGATAATTAAAGTAAAAGAAAGAAATCAATTAGAAATCGAGGTTAAAAATCTTCATTGTTGTCACTGAAATATTAAAGATACTAGATATTATATATTAAAACTAGATACAATAATAAACTACATTAACACTAGATAAAACATATTAAATACTAAATTTTGTATCTGTTTCATTATCTGAATGACAACAGTAAAGAACTTTTAGTAATATCTGAACCTCAGTGCTTGATATTAAAAAATGTCATACTAATACATTATGGAGTTGTAATTAATATTCTTCCTTAGTATTTAGTAAATTTACATCTACTACTCTGCAAGGTACTAGAACAAAATTTATCAAGAGGTGAAGTTAAAATATTTCTGGCGATTATTCACTACTATTATTCAGATATTAAAACAAGCTAAAGAAAGATTAGAGAAAGGCGGGGATTCCTAGATTTCTAGGCCGATGTGATGGAGTCAGAAACGAAAGAACGAGGGGAGACACGGCCGATTATGAAAAGTTTTTGTCGTGTTGGCGCCAGCGGGTCGAACGCGACGCGTTCTCCTTCCTTTCCGCCAGACTTCGAATAGCTAAAATCATCCCGCGTGCCAATTTCAAAGCAGCGACCCGAACTGACTTCATGGGGAAAAAGAAAGAAAGAGGGTCGGTCGTTTCTCGTTACACATTCGTGACACGGTGCGTTTAGCGTGGCTGCTATCGAATACGACGAGTCCTATCGAAAGTCCACGAGCTCGACGCACCGAATGTTTGAGGTTAGAAAATAGAAAATGGAAGGGAACCTGGGAAAGGAAGAGATCAGTTAGATTCACATTAGATTTGAATTCTTTTTAGTATATTAAAGAAAGAAGAAGATATAAAAAGAAATGTAAAAGTTATTAAGAGAGAGGAAGCTCAAAACTGTAGAAAAAAGAAAGCAACTGTTTTAGAGAAAAAAAATACATGAAGTAGAAGTCGATTAAGAGTTTAAAGAAATAAAATAAAAGAAGAAATTTACTTTCATAGAGTTTTGCTAAAAAAAAGAAGTTAAAATTGGAGGAACAATAGCGTAAAAACCTATAAAGCTAAGAAAATTAGAGGGAAAGAGCAATCTTCATTGGAAAAAAATGTATGTGAAGAGAAAATTGAAGTAAAGGCACTTAACTGTAATATTATGTAGTATGTAGTAAGAGCTACGGCTAGTTCTGAGTTGATGCGATGGATTTCGCTGAATTTTAATAGCCCCAAGTCTGACATCGGGTAGGGACAACATCAGACAACAGCTGTTTCGATGAAACCTAGCAGCCGTCCGTGTCCATGACGTGTACAGCGTCACGAATGCAAGTGTAAACGTCTGTCACACCTGGTCACAAATGTCTTATACATATATTTCCAGTTTCCAATACGGAAAAACCACTAGCTTACATCAATCTTGATAAATCCATGCTTCTTTTAATTCAAGAAATTTTTTGCACTAGAAAAATGAAAAAATAATTAAATAATATAATTAAATATTTAATGAAACATTATATAAATTGGTAAAAATTGATAATTTATGTTTGAAAATAAAACAGAATACTTTCCTCTTCCCAGAGAGGATTCATTTTGTACCAGTAGCTCCATTACAGCTTAGTGGGGACACTTGCCTGTTACCTGCTCTTAATCCTCCAATAGGAGACTAAAGCACAGGTGAGAGGTAATGCACAGGTGAGACTCGTTTACAATTGGTCCGGACCAAATGAAGGGGATTCTAAAGAAAATGGCGTCGGTGGTTTTTTCCACACACAACACACATTTCTTCTTTTTATCTTCTTATAAATCAGACTAAAAATATAATTATTGTTATCAATATATCTCAATATTATTGACACTGATATTTAATTTAATATTTGACATTTAATAATGTTTAATATTTATTAAGGCCATCCACATTTTTTTATGTTTTATCTAATATTTTTAAAAACTATATACACTGATATTATCAGTAGCTGACTTGATAATTTACTTATGTTATTGATTTTGTTTCCTATGTCATTTCTATTGTAAAATTCATCCCTGGAGACTGGTTTTCTCCTTTTTTTTTTACCAAAGATCTACAAATTGCATCAGTTGGTAACATATATAGAGTCCGCTGAAACAGCAACGATGAATCTTTCACCAGGATGATTCCAGGGGCCCGTAGCAACCACAGGGTTCCAAGCAGGAGGAAAAAATAAGAAAGGGCACGCTTCCTTCGACTTGGGAAGTGTCGCGTGTCCTGATGGTCCTCTCCTTCCGAGAACCAGGATCATTTAGATTCAACTCTCGACCTCGACTGTGCCACGGGACCTCCTGAACGAATTTACCAGACCCTGCGAAATTTCCATGGCAATTAGTAGCCTCGACTCCGCCATTAGTTTCAACTTTCAACATTTGTTTCTCAGCTTTCCTCCTTTTTTACTTGGCTGCTGTGTTACTTCTACTTTTCTTCTTTTTTCAGCTTAGCTTTGCTGCAGTTTAAAAAAAACATTGCCCTCCTGTCTATTATTATTTACTTTACTTCAAATTACATACATATCTTTGCTGCATAATGGATCACTAGTTTCAAATTTCCTGGCTTTTCTTTTTTTTCATTACCACGTTGCTCCTACTTTTCTTCGTTACTTTGAAGTTCAATTTTGCTATAATTAAAAAGCATTAGAATAGAAAGAACAATTATTAAATACTTAATAGATATAGTAATGGACAAAACAAAGTTTAAGATTGATACACCATAACTTGTATATTAAAGTTTTTCACTATAATAGAAGTCTATTCTATATATGTATATATAATATACATTTGTTCATTGCTTTTATTAAATATATAAATAAATATAATATAATAAATATAAATATAATATAATATAAATATAAATATATAAATAAATAAATATAAACTTCATATTTGTTTCCAATATATCAAGTGTGATGTCATCAGAACTGTGTACATCCTTGATGGATGGTTTCTTGTTTACTTTGCCATGCATCCATAACATAATTTCTAGTACGGCACAAAAAATGATACATCATTCAGGAATGATGGGATTTTGAAATTAGTCAGCTATATATTGTTCACTCTGTATTAGATACATGTAGATTATAGCAATTGTTAATCAATTATGTTAGGAAATACTTGCTCGATATGAAAAAGACCGGAGGTATGAGAAAACGTTGAAAGAAAGCGTTGAGCAGAGGAAACGACAATGATTCCTGCGGGATCGAAAGAAAAACGAAAGAACCCATCCGTGGGACCCCCACTGAGGATTCCAGAGGCCCAACCAGGCCACAACGATCCGTGAGGCCCTTTTTTTCCAATTCACGGCCTCGACATCGGGGACCACGGTATTCACGTGGGGCTAATACCTCCTCGAAGACGTTGATTCGGAAATTCAATCCGGAGTCCATGGTGGTCACCTCTGACCTCTTGTTCGATTCAAAAAAATCGTCTACATAAAAATGATTGGGGTTAGTTGAAATTATATAGAGATCAATACAGTTTCATAAATAAAAATATTAAATAAACGTATTATGAAAATAAAATATTTTACTGATAAGCGTAATACCAGAAACATTATTTAGGAAAATAAAATATAATTTCTTACAAAATCTAGCATCAAAAAATTCACTGCGATTGTTGTATTGTTATTATCTTCTAAAACTTTCAAGTCGCAATAATAACAATTTATGTATGTATAATTTAGAGAGTTGTCAAAAATGAAATTAATTAACTGTTACAAGAATCCTTCTTAGAATTTTTGATACTTTAATAGTGAAGATAAAGCATTTTTGTAAGATAAAAGAGAGATCTAGTAGAAAGAGTTCAAAAAGTAAAAATGCGAAGGTCAAGCAACCACTTGGGCAACCTGATGGCGAACACGTGTGTTTGAAGTAGGCATTTCTGAAATGCGTACAGAATCCGCACATGCACGTTAGGTAGCCGTGGCAGAACAACGAAGACAATAAGTCCAGGGACTCTTGACGAGCTTCTCTGTTTGCGAACAGTGCCCGCTGTTTTCTTTCATTTCCGCTTTTCTTGTGACATCGACGTTCCCAAAAGATCGTACTTCTTGTACTTAACTCTGCAAGAAGGCATCGAAATGTAATAAAACGGAAGCTATATATTTTTATAAATATCATAATTGTCCAAAAATTGTTGCCAAAAATGATCGAAGATTGTGCTAAAATAAATATGGATAATTTAACAAATTTGTTGATCAACATTTTTGTCAAGAAGATATAATTGAATAGTATAGCAATTGTTTAAGAAAATGTGGTACATTAATCCCTACATAAATAATGTTTATTGTAGTGAAGTTATTAGAGAAGAATGTAAGATTCGCAAATTACAAGATAGAAGGTGAAAGCACCTCGTTGACACCGCGACAACGCTCGCTAATCCGGCTGTTAGCTTCACAGGCTGAAATTTATCGTGCTCATAATCCGGGAACAGATGTGACTATCAGACAACTGTTTTCCTCAATTTGTCTAGCCGACGGCTATCCATTTTCTCCGTAGGAGGACAACTCTGTTAAAAATTAGATTTATATTCCATTAATAAATAGACAAAAGATTACATAAATATTCTTCATTATATTATTAATAATATTCATCTATTTATAAGAAAATGCTTTTGAATTGTTGAATCTCTTTCTTAACAAATTCTTATTACAGAATAGGTATATTGTAGTATAGTATATTCTATAGGTTACTATTATACATAAACAGTATTGAAGAAATATTTAGTAAGAACGAAATATAAATAAATATTGTTCATTTCTAGGACATGTTCAATATTTGGTATGGTTTTCAAGTCAATCAGTTTAATATTCATTGTAATATTAATTATATATATATATACTAAACTTAATCATTAATTTAAAATTATCTAATTAAATTAAAATATATAATTTTAACCTCGCTTGAGGCTGAGATGACGCCCTGGGGGTCTAAATATTTCCATCGACGCGAACATAAAAATATGTTTAATAACCCTTTGAGTCGAGCCAGCATCTGGAGAATTAGCGAGTTCGAGTTTCAATGTTCGACGGCGGCCAATGTCATGCGACGAAGGGCGCACTTTTTCCTAATGGATAAAATCCAATGGGGACATGTGTTCGCCAGACGATGTCTCCTCAAGGTGCATGGGAATGAATTACGTTTCATTAGGTCCGTCTTACAAGGCTGTAAAGAATCGACGTTTCACAATTTCTTCTCTTTCCAGCCTAATCTCTTCTCTTTTTTACCATCTTCTTTAAAAATACTTACTTATCGAATTCTTCCATCGATGTTATCTTTCTAAAAACAGATTCAAAATTTAACATACGAAGCAAATCTCATGAAATCTGTTGCATCCTTATCAAACTTCATTGAGCATTACTATTATTAATTTTCTTCGTTAATAATAATAAAGAGGAACATGATTAAGTAAAAGATGATTCAAAGAAGATAATACTGTTAACAATATTGAAGATAACTGTGATTATTCAAAGAATAAATGATTTTAGATGTAACTGGCACGTGAAAGAATTACATAATGTGTGAAACGCGGCATTAAACGGTGCACGGATCACCAGGGCAGCGATCCCTCAGCGACAATAAACAAACGGCGACGACGGAAGTGCAGAAACGCGGCGTCGTCGGCTGTTTGTTTGATTTTCGAGTCGACTTTCTTTCTGGCAGCGCGGCATCCACGACGCGACGTAGACGTCCCCGTTGACGACGCGTGCACCGTGTATACATCGGTTCCAGAACGCGGTTTCTCGAACCGTGAGAGAGGACCACCCTGATCGTCGTCATGACTCCCATAACGCGCTACTTATTATCTCTTCCGTTGCCAAATATCGTGAAAATAATTTAACAGTACCTTCAACAATTTCGCAACCTTCTGTTAAACATAACCTATACAAAAATTCATTTAATCATTTAATCTAATTAATGAATCTGTCAATTGAGATTGATTAATCACTTAACAAGTTCATCGAAACATCTATTAATTATTGATAAAGTTATTAAATTATTCTATTAAATATAACCTATAAAAAATTCATCTAATCGTTATTACCTCTCATAACATACTATTCATTACATACCTCTTTTATCGCCAAATATCGTGTAGTAATAATCTCACATCACTTTAAATATATATTGATAATTTTCTCTTTTGAACATCATCTATACAACAATTCATTTCATTATTTCTCCTCTTTTTAATTTCAAGTATCATCTTCCTGTTTGTATTTGTAGGTTGATTAGTTATCCAACAAATTTTTTGAGGTTATACTAAAATGTTTTGAACGGTTAAATATCTAACTGAACTAAACGTAGAAAGTCTCGTACTTGGGGAAAACCAGCTATCATAAATTCATTTATCTGTACCTGTCAGGTAGCTATGGTCAGTTTTAAAGAATCTTCCTCTTTCTTGTTAACAAGACGCAGTTAGATTAAGGAAACTTTAATAGCTCTTGTATACCAAAAGTAGTGATTATGCGAAAGACGTATTTCCCCAAGTACCAGCAGTTTATTATATTCAGTGCATTTCAGTTTTTTTTAAGGAATTTTGCTAGGACCTACTAGGAGAACAGAATTTTTTATTGATAAGTTTGAATTATTATCTCTATGTATCTTATTCCTGGAATTTATTAACAATATTTGCAATATTAATATAGAAAATTAGACATGTTAAGAACCAATTGTAGAGAATGTTAATTAAAAAGTTAATAATTAATTGCTTTTAGTGACAATTGATTGTTTCTTTCTAGAATGTAAAAGTACGTAATCTTTCTGAATTTCATGTTTTCACATCATCCTTGCATGCACGCGTCGATAATCATGTAACCCTAAGTTTTTTTAAATTGGCCGTTATAATTTATGAGCTTAAGCCAACAAAAGCTTATTAATAGCCAATCACTGCGAGGGTAATCACTTTCATTGTTAACTTTTCTGTAACATATGTGATAGAGCTAGCGGGAGATCCTTCTAAGCTCTGCGGACGATCCACCTTTATTAATCCTTAGATGTTTAAGAACCTGCTACAAAGAAAATGGGAACGTGAGAAATTATATGTAGGCAGTTGGATATTTTTACTACTTAATATTTTTCTTTACTTTGGAATTGGTATTTAATGTAGTGAAGGATTAATTTTTAATTTGAAAATATTTCAAAGCTAATATTTAATACTAGGATTAACATTTAACTGTGAAAAATATTCTAAAATTAAAATATTTAATTCCAGAATTATTCTCCATCCAAAAACTGTTCCAAAAAAAGGATAATATATAAGCTCGGTATTACTGTTTAATTGGTAAATCATAATACTAGTAATCTCAATAATTTGTAATTAAAAATTATGTTCAAAAGTACATTTCCTCTGATTTTTGCAAGCACATCTGCTATTTATGTAAGGAATCTTCGTGCCGTTTCAAGAACAGTTCCAGATTTTCGGGATGGTAGAATAATTGCCAAACAATACAGGGAACACAAGCAACGTGACAGGAATTTCATTAAACCTGCACCGTACCATATGATCAACACGTGCTCGCCAAATTTCTCCAATTTATATGACTGGCAGAATCCTGACATGTGTTCACCAGGATTGCAGAAAGGTCAGCGAAGGTGGACCGCCAAGTGCAAACAGGTAGCACGAGCCAGAGAGAGAGAGAGAGAGAGAGAGAGAGAGCCAGTCCCTCGTGAAAAAGCTACCTTCGCAGAACCCATGATTCTAGGGAAACATCTAAAAAATAATAAATTAAATTACATTAAAAATTCTAGGGAAACATCTAAAAAATAATAAATTAAATTACATTAAAAATTCTAGGGAAACATCTAAAAAATAATAAATTAAATTACAATAAAAATTGTTATTCTGAGACTATGAGTCTGAGACTCTGGTCAATTGATTAATGTTGATATCTAACTTAATTTTGTCTTATAGAGAAGTATAGAAAGCTTAGGAATAATGTAAAGTAGAAAATTTTCATTTGTATATTTCACCTTGAAATAATCTTTATGAATAAGAATATCAAAAGAGAAACAATATTTCTATATAGGCATACAAATAAAAAAATTCTTTTTTACATAGGAATATTTCTTTATCCAGAGGATGCTTCGAATTTTCATCAGAAAGGAAGAAAGCAAGCAGTCTTGTTGAATAGGAGGGAAACAGGATTCAAAGGAGGCACGAGACCAGAGTCAAATGGTCTTTATGATTCTTGAATGGCGACAAGTGCTTCTCACAATGCAGGTCCTTTTGACTCGCTAATAAAGGTGCTTATCCACGCCACTCTTCCCGTTTTACCTTTCATGCTGTGTTTCTATAGATTATACGTCATTATTGGCAACAAGTTAAAATAAGATTATTTGTACTCTGTCAGTGAATAAATTCAAACTGATTGATATAATCTACAAAATGTTCATAATTCTATATCCAATTGTATAAACTGTTTCCTTGCGAAAAAGGCAAAGAACATTTCAGTTTGTGTCAAAGTGATATATACATCAAGATATATACATAATGGCATGCGCGAACATTAGAAATCCAATATCTAATAATCTGCCTATTGTTCTAAACGCAAATATTTTGCTGGGCTCCTAATCCGAAATACGGACTTTTACCGATCACAAGCCCTTTTACCGTGACTTGTTGTAGTATTTACAATCTACCAAATCTTTTTAATATACTTGCTGCTTCGTCTACGGTTATCAAACAACATCAACGGCGTCAGTTTTACAAATTGTCTTAAATTCGCAATTCTACAAGCGATCTAGAGAAATTAACAAGATTAACAGACAAGTTAAATAATTGAAACGATGTAATGGACCAGTATAATTAATATGTACCAAGTTTAACAAATCTCTTCAGTATCAAATTTGACTAGTTCAGTCTAGAATGAACTGTATTATTTCTAATATTAATTCTATTGTTAACACAGCCACTATTTCCAATGACCATTGCTTTTAATAAACAGCATACTATTAATACAGGACTAAACTAATCAAATTTGGTAGTGAAGAGATTCGTTAAAACTGATATTACCTAAGAAGATCGGACTTGAACAAAACTTACGATTCAGTAATAATAGAAATGTCCGAAAATAACTGAAGAACAAGCTGAACATCATTTTGAACATCAGCAATCGTTCAGCTACACATAGTAAAATCCCTACAACGTGGTTAAGTGCAGCCACGATGAGGTTAATCACAATGAACGATGGACATGCTGGAAGACGAAGATCTTGATTCACGAACAGAACGAGTGCTCGTCGATTTTCGGTCCATAAACTTGAAACATCTACTGCGACAATATTCTCCTATGGTTTCTCAGCCAACGTTATTGCCCATGTGCACAAAGTGTCCC
This sequence comes from Bombus flavifrons, assembly GCF_040668555.2. Classification (NCBI taxonomy): domain Eukaryota; kingdom Metazoa; phylum Arthropoda; class Insecta; order Hymenoptera; family Apidae; genus Bombus; species Bombus flavifrons. The sequence goes on along the minus strand of NC_138457.1, from coordinate 7,493,560 downwards.
TGGGCTAGGCCGTGCGCATTATAAACGTTGCCTTTACGATCCACGCCGACAGATAGTTTCTACAATGTTTGCACCGGTACCATCGTCTTCGCCATGTGTCGAACACACGGCACCATCATCCCGAGTAACAGCAATAAGCCCGAGGTAGGAAAGTTGCATAGTCTTTGAGCATGTACACAACCTGAAAATTTAATAAACTTTATGAATGAATTTGACGAATAAAGATTAAGTATCGTCCTCAAGGTCTAGCATAGACGAAGACATAGACGTACACATAGACGAAGAAATATAATCTAAACAATGATTTGTGCATTTCACATTCTATACATTTTCACATCTTTTAAATTTCCTATAAATGCATAAAGATTCCCAGCCTAATTATAAGCACCAATTTAATTGATATTAATTCTTATTATAAAATTAATTAATTAAATAATTCTTATTATAAAATGACTGAGAAGTTATGCTTAGTATAATCAAACGTATATTTATTTGAGACTTTCCCAGATTAGTTTTTCTTGTAATGGTGATATAATATTATGAATCGACGATGGCCTCAAATTTCAAATAATCTTGACTGAATGAGAGTAGACAATACTCAATACTCAATTATTACCACCAATCAATTGCATTTATTGCAATTATCAATTACACATTACCAATTGGCGGCTGTTCTGGAGTAGCCATTAAATTAATTATTTAATGTTACATTCACCAGAAATTCAAGTATGAAGATATTATTCGTAACCTGTTCGTTAATTGTACAAGTATGAATCGCATTGGTCGCATAAGAAGAGTTGAATGATAGGAAAAACATGCCGATGTCCTGGGACAATTTCTTGGGTCTTTTACCTTTTTCCCTGTAAGGAAACACGTGCCTGCACCAGCGAGTTTTCGGCAGGTCGCGAACACATGTTCCGGGTTTCCGTTCTGCTCGTAAATGCAATTCAGAAACGGCACGGTCGACTCGACGTAACGACACATGGGCCATTATTCCACGCCTATTGCCACAATGTACGCCGTCCATTCTTCACAGGCTAGCATAAACGTCCGTAGACTTGAAAGCTATGTGTTATGCAACTTGAGAGAAGTTTTTTTGGAATAAGGAAGATTTGCAAAATGGAAGATTTGCAAAATGGAAGATTTCCTCGATCAAATTAATCTCTAATCAATGACCTGCAGCAATAAGCATATTTAGAAATATTTTCGTTGATATTTCCAATAAAAATCAACTATATTCGCCTTCGATCGATTCATAATTCACTTTTTTAAACATTGACCATCACCTCGGAATAAGCTTCTTGGGATTCCCCGCTGTAACGGCTAGATGGTCGTAGACGTACCGGCGCCGTTTTATGGCTATGATGGAGGACTTGTCGAAGATGCTCGCCGCTCACCAGGTGCTAATTCTTTTGCTGGTGGCTGAATTCAACTTGGCACACCGAACATCTTAATAACTGTAAACTGCAGCAACTGTAAACAAGGTGACTCGTAAATTTCCAACAAATCGGATTTACAATGACGATGTGCCGCTTCCAAGGAACTAAGTTGAATGACCCTTGTCTCTAATCGGATACTATTCAGCGACAGGTAAAAATACGTGCACATAGCTGTTTATCTAAAAGAGCTTCTCCCTCTCCGCGGCAATTTCATCGACTCATTACGTTTGGTATGTTATGCGAAAGGTCACCTTGTCTAGATCATCTTGCGCCAGTATTGCTGAACTTTTTGGATATCCACTCCAATTTGTAACAGTTATATTACCTAAAATATTAACATAATTAAAAGAATATAAAGGACATATCACAGTAAATATGTAATTGGAATAATATAAAACTTTTTTGCTTATATTATTTGCTATTATTTGCTAATAATATAAAACGTCTTTGCTTACTCCAGCTTAATCTTGAAACCAGGAATTTTTAAATAATTTTTCAACATGAAACGTAATCTACTTTTTAAATGAAACTTGGTATTTTTAAACAATTTTTTACATATATATACAGAAAAATATAATCATCTTTTTTGAAGGGATAAAAAAAGGTGAAGAAAACGAAGAAGAATATATATCAATTTGTTTTCCTGTTTCGACGAAAGCATGGGCAAGGAAGGAAGCTATAAAACGTAGTCGTTGGCAGAAAAAGGAGCCTCTGAAGACTCTTAACCTGCAGCGGTGCACGACGAGGCACACATTCGCATGTGCACCGATTAAATGCGCCCCAGTACGCGCAATTAAGCCCGCGTTAATATCGTGAAACGGTGCGTGCGGCAGGAACGCGCACGCACGTGTACAACCCCTTGTGTGTTGCGTAGATGGACTCTCCTCCAGGAGACCCTGAATAACGATGCTCGTTTAATTTCGTCTCCTACAAATTTTTGAAGTATTTTTTACTACATTGCAAAACTGCATTATTCTCATTTCTAACTAATAAAAAATCTTTTAAGGAGAAGAAACAAACAGAAATAATAAAAATACCTTAATGTCTTATAATGTTATGTGACTGAAATTCATATTAATTTTTTCTCCTGCCTCCAAATATTTAAAATATATTTTAATCCTTTTATTTTATTATAGATGGCAAAAATTCAAGTTCTAGATTAATCTTCTTTAACTTTTTGAAGTTAGGAACGTTTTAAACAACCTAATATTACTAAGCTTGAATATTCAATGGAGCCATTATCTCGTGATTTCTATATACATCTTCACGTTGATCTCCTTTTGCCAATATAATCGTTAGTCGTGTCTCTTTATAGCGATAATGAAACTTTAAAATGTTTTATATAACACGCATAATAGGTGTGTACATAAATATTTTCTATGATAAGTCGAGTCTTTGTAATAATTCATACTTTCACGAGGCACTGTATGTATAAGCATAGAACTGTCAAAAAATCAGGTCGATTCGTGGCCAAACCCCTCGAGGTTTTCAGCTGCAAGGGAAGGCTAGAGGGGTCAGGAAAACGCCGCGAGTTATTCGACTTTGATCAGCAACGAGTATTATTTTGGTGTTTGGCCGCGTTATTTATCGGCCTCTTTATTGGCGATCTGATTTTCAGTTGGCCACGAGCCAGGATCCGGGATTTTCTGCTTGGTCGTTTCGCTTCCCAGAAGTGAACGGGAGAGACGATGAAGCCGCGCTAATGTCTTCACTTTCGATAAACGTGTTCCGACGTTGACGACAAACCCAGACGCTTGCTCTGAGACTTCCTCAAACGTTCGAAAGTCTCTCTATAGATTGCTACCTTGGCTTAACACCTATTAATGACGACATGGAAGTATTTTAATGTAATAATGCTTACTCTTTGAGGTTATGTTCTTGCAAGATGAGAATGAGATGAGAATTCCATTTTGAAATGAGAATTTTTGTTATTAGTTGTGAAAGATTGTAATGAAGGAAGAAATTGATAATAAACTTAGAAATTAAGTCTACAGAGCCAATACGTACGTTTCACTGAAAATGGATCTTCGTGTACTTTTCATTGTAATACGTGTAACAATTTATGGGAAAATTCCATTCCAAAAATTTATGAAAAATTTCTCATTCTTGCTGATGCCAGATCTTATTCATCGCTATATGTAAAACGAAACTGTAAACAGATGAATAACATATTAGAGAAAATAAATTGAGAAAACAAAACTTTCAAACTTAGAAGAAAATTACACGAACTGATTGTTACAGAGACTTACATTGATATTTAAATTAAAAATAACAAAAAGACTATATACTTTACTTATATGTAAAATATTAACCGAAACAACGTACGACGAGAAATATACGAATCATAGAAGAAATTTGGCGCAGTAAAAGTTTGGAATTAGCGTAAGCAGATTTTCCTGATTAAGGAGGAATCTAGAGATTCATTTGGCTTAGTCGCCACCCCCACAACTAAATTTTACACAGGCGTGGCTGAACGGGGAATGGTAAATCACGGCACCGGGTAGGAAAACCGTGGAACCCGTGGAAGCTCGAAACGCGGAATTTATAGACACCTTCAAAAGAGCTTTCGTCCGTCACAACAAACACGTCTCGGCAATCCAGCCTGGTCATCCATCACCCAACCTCGCCACGCTGGAGTTGTGCTCTTCCACGCGTGATTTTCAATCGTTCCACGCCTGATGCATTAATTTCAATCCGCGAAAACACACCAATCTCAGTCTACCCTCGATTAAAACGTCTGCGAACCTAGGCGCCGATACTTGATGCCTCCAGTTACACCATTGTTGCTTGAGAAGATTTATGGTGCTTGGTTTATGTATGCATGCAAGTGGTAGAGCATGGAGGAGTATATGTTGAGGCAGTTTCCAGGATGAAACGAATATAAAAAGATGTATGAAACGGATTAGTAGAGGTACATTGATATTTTAGGGGTGGTTTATAATTAGACTGATCAGGATAATTAAACCTAATGAGGATTAAATAGAGAAATAATAAAAGAAGCAAATTGGGAGAATATAATTGTAAAAAATACTGACTATGGACGCTAAAATTGAAAATGGATGAGATGAATTAGTAGAGATGAGTCGATATTATTGTATGATAGTTAATTATCATCTAGTTATGATTAAATGGGTATCAATAAATGATTTATGTATGGCGTTAAAAAAAAAGGGATCTGAAGAAAGATTCATACTCGAAGAAAGGAACGCTATCACAATGATAAGTAACGAAAGGAAGCCGAGGAATCGCGCGTTTTCGCGCCAAGTGAATGCAAAGTTTCGCACATCGGAGCATGTTCCTGGCTATCCCCCGCTTTATTCTCACTGGCTCCTCACGATATAAATATTCAACATGGGTCGTCCCTCAAGCCTTCTATCCTTCTCCATCGTATCTCCCTTTCCACTCCTTCTCCCAACTCACAGCCTACCATCACTCTCGCACGCATCATCCAGCCAACTTGTACTCTCTCTTTCTAGCCTCTCCACTCTTGCGGATCAAGATCACCAAGGCAACACAGAGAGATCATCAATCATTCCGCATAAAACTTTATAAAATCTCCATCAACAAGATCTGAAAACCAAATACTCAGATGAAACAAAACTCCAAGTAGCATATCTCACAAATACAAAACTATACTCTCATGCACTCGAATCTCTTCTTTATCCGAGAAGCGAAGAGACTTCATTACAAAAAAAAAAAAAGATAAATCAGGGGAACTAAATGGGAAAAAAATATAAATCGTCTGAAAGTGTCCAAATTCCACTTTCACCCATCTCATCTCTCCCCTCCCGGGTCTGTCTACCTCTTTGATAATGGCTACAACTTTGTAGATGCCCGATCGCGTTCTCCAACCTCCCAAACGCCCTTTCAGTGCATCTTTTTCTTTCCAACAGAGGAATCTCGTGGGTGGGGACTGATGGACGCGACGGATAAAAGAAACCGTCCCAGAACGAGGGAGGGATTAGGTTAGGAAGACAGAGGGGCCAGGTAGGGGAGCAGTACGCGGTGAAGGGTAGGGGTACGATTCTATAGCCGGAGGCGGGGTTCCTGGTTGACATGAAGAGGCAGTCCGAGGGCCGGTTCCTTCAGACGACTCTGAACTTTGGAGCAGAGACGTATGTTTATTGGTAACCTTAGCCACCAGTCATACTACCCCGTGTACCGTTATATAGTATCCTTTACAGTGTATCCAACAGTGGTGATTAGTTGAAAATAGCTGCAAAGTGGATTTCAAATATGCAGCCAGTGAGTCTTCAGGCGCAGAGGATCCAAGGACTTTATCTTCTGGATAACAACGACAGCTCTGGTATTCCACATAGCGCTGACAGCTCTGCTAGCAATTCTCCTCATCATTACGAGAGGTTTTCACCTTCAAAGCATTTGATGGATCTCAGTAGCCCTCCGGAACATAGAGATGACGAGGAGCTTGGATATCAAGCCCATCATCATCTTCATCATCATCACCATCACCAAGTGGTATATCAAGAACCTACTTACTTGATGTATGAAAACTCTGACGAGAAAAGGTACCAGGAACATCCCAATGGCAAGATCCTGAGGGAGCTTCAGACCGATTATGACAGGCGTCCCCATGATAATTCCCCAGGATTCTTATCAGACCACAGTAGAGATCAAGAACAAAGTCTTTATTTGACACCATCACCACAGATGTACTCCTCCGGAGGTGAAGAGATGGCACCTAGACAAGCACAACAGGGCTACCATCACATGGAGGCGATTGAATATAAGCCTGATATAGAGCAGAGGTGCAAGCAAGCAGAGAAGAAAAATTATGGAAGGAAAAGAAAGTCTTGCAGTAGTGAAAACAGTGCTGCCTCGACGAAGAATATTAGAAGAAAGAGTGGAACTTCTGAAGAAATACACATTCAGAGAGTGATGGCAAATGTGAGGGAGAGACAGAGGACTCAGAGTTTGAACGAGGCGTTTGCTGCGCTCAGAAAAATCATACCCACGTTGCCCAGTGACAAGTTAAGCAAGATTCAAACGCTAAAACTGGCCACTAGGTATATCGACTTCCTGTTCCAGGTGTTACACTGCAACACGGAAAACACCGATGGCGGCGAGGATGGTGGTGAGTCTTCTGGTGGAGTTTTAGTTCGCATTCCTTCAATTTATGTATGTATTTTGAAAGCAATTGAAAGTATGTAATCAGTATCGCTTTGTTCTTTTTATTCAAAACTCTTTGATTCTAACATTGAAACTCAGATATTGAAATAAGTAAAATCTTAGAATCTTCGAAGCTGAAATCTTAATAATCTGGCCCAATATAAAGAATTTGTTTGTGAAATAAATTAAACAATTAAAAGTTGACAAATTACTAAGAATATAGTAATATGACAATTTGATGATAAATTTCCATCGAATTTTTCAATTTTAATATTCTCTCAAACATTCAATTTTTATGTGAAAATAAATATGAACTCATTTCTTCTATTTGAGCGCTTCAGTTCCGATACAAAAACATTGTTATCAAGATGAATGGTGTATTACACATCTCTAAACATATCCGAATATCGAAGTAGCGATGCTTGATAGCAAGTAGCAAAATCTCCGTCGGTACCTTTCTTCAGCCAAGAGCACATGTTTATAGAAACTAGCTCGCGTTTGTTTAAAGTAGTCCCGTAATTAAACAGACCCCCATGAAGAAGTGGTCCTCCGATTCGAATGTCAGAAACCATGTTAAGTATCTGTGTCATTCCTAGAGCTAGTCCTTCAGGTAAACATCTTTCCTCACTCGACTCGGTTTGTCATCAGCTAAACAATGTTTATAAATTGATAGGTGAGCAAACAGGGGATGTAACGTTTCTACGAAGCTTCTGGAAGCCGCATTTGTTTACATGAAACAATTTATCTCTTCTTCTTTGTCCAGGTTACTTAGTTTCCTAATTCATGTTTAGCATGTTGCTGGATCTTTCTTATTATCTTGGATAAAGATGAGAATTGAGAAGTTTATGATAGAACATAGAAGAAATTATTATGACATGGTTTCTAAGGATAAATTAAGCTTCTGCCGTTGTTCAGTTAATGGAAATTGAGAGATCTGCGACGGAACCTAAAAAAAGTTTTATAGTAAATTAGATTATTCTTAGAATAGCTTATTAAAGATGAATATTTAAGGTTTTCAAAGATAGATAAACCTGTCTTATTGTTCAAGCTGACTGATCTCTTATCCTAATTTCAACATTAATTTATACATCCATAGTCTTCTTAAACAAAGGTGAAGATAAAGTTGCCAATTTTTTGGTATCTCTCTCCAGCTTAAAATTAAAGTCTTTATGAGATTTATGATGGTTTCTCGGAGCAAAAACAGCTTCTGTCGATATCGTAGCAAGGGGGAACGTGTCTTCATTAGTTTTTTTGCATCCCAGTATCTTAGCCAGGATTGACAGAGTACAAGGCGACCTAGTGCAAACCAAATGGCGACGATATACCATAACTTCAGGTGACTAAAGATATCGAGACACGCTAACTGTCCCGAAGACGACGATTGGTCCGTTTTCAGCGCTCCAACCGCGAATACCGCTCTTCCATGTTTCTTTTTCACTTTGCTTAACTGATATCCCATGACGTTTCTCCCTTCGTCTCGACGTGCATTCTTTTTACTTGCTTGCGCCGGAACATGGATCCTTCAGCTCTCATTCTTTTACTTTTCATCCCAATGTATAGAGGCAAGCTTTGAAATTTTTAGTATTTCCTGTTACAATATTTGGAGTTTCAATAAAATGGAGAATTCTTCTTGGGATTGTAAGCTTCTAGGATATTGAAATTTGGTATTACAAGCTTTGGAATTTCAATTTTCATTATTCTCAACTATGCGATTTTTGACTTTCACAATTGTAAGTTTTGAGATCTCAAATTTTAGAATTGTAAGCTTTAAGATATCAAACTTTTACAATTTTTACCTTTGAAATTCTAAGCTTTTACAATTCTGAGCTTTGGGCTTTCAAATTTTTGCAATCCTAAGCTTTAGAATTCTAAACTTTTCTAACAATTCTGAGCTTTTTGAAGTCTAAATTTTGCCATTCTTATCCTTGCGATTGCATATTTCTGGAATTTCAAAAATTGCAATTCGAGAGTCTGAACTTTCGACATTTCTCGTTCCAATACTCGGAATTTCATTCCTTACAGTATACACCGGCCCAAGGATGAAGTCCAGAGGGAATTAATCAAGCTCGATTTCCTGTCTTCTTCCAGGCGAAAGAAATCCAAGAAGCGCTGTCCTAGCTGCCAGAGAAATAACTTCGTCGTCGTGCAGTTACATGGCCCACGAGAAACTCTCGTACGCTTTTAGTGTTTGGAGAATGGAAGATGACTGGAATTCGAATCTCTAGAGAAGTCTGTGTCACGCTCAACAAGGTAAAAGTTACTTAAAACCCCTAATCAACGCTTGGACGCTGTGTAAATACTTCCATAAATCTCAGGACACAGAGCTTCGAGAAGGCTCGACGATTATTTAATCCCATGCCGTACAATTCATTCAAATACAAGTTCAAATAGCGTGTGGTAAACAACAACAACGTTCAAAATTGTGTAAATCGCACAGTCGCCTCTGATATGTAAACGCATGTGTAAGATACAACTAATTCTCATTTGCAAGATGTTTGATAAATAGTTACTACCGATTGAGCATTGAACAAGAGATTTATTATCTTGAAATAAATAATAAATCAATAACATCGATATATTACGTTTCTCATACGTGTTATTTATGTTTGGCCTGATCGACGTAACACGTCTCTCGCACGTGTTGTTTATGTTTAGCCCAATCAACATACCACGTCTCTCGCACGATATTGTAGGTTAAGGAGTATAACATATTATCACAAAAAGGTGGAAATCACGCAAGTTCATTATAAAGTCATGCGTGGATTTCTTATTTTCGCTGGCACGAAAATAACGAAATTACGACTGATCGGAAGAAGATAATATAAACTGACGGTTTGAAATTAATTGTACACTGTGAATACTTGTATCTGTAGGAAATTTGAATATGCAAAAATATACAGGATGCACATACCGTGCAAGAATATATAAAATATCCATAGCAAAAGAAGCATTTGTCATATTTACTTTCTACATCTTTGGTTGTATCTATACAAATTTGAATTTTCGCGACCATCCAATCTAGTCTACCAATTAGCATCTTCAAGGCCAAAAATTGAATTTTTCACTTCTCATATTACTATTGAGTGATATATACTATATTCTGAAGCAATCTATATGGAAAAACCAAAGATTTGATGGCGAAGAGATGCTGTCACACTTGCTGACCGTTGTACATAAATAATTAACAGCAATTATTCGTAGTGGAGGGCCAGTGACGTGCTTTATTGACCGCTCTTTGAAATATAATCGCGACAGTCGACTTTACGCCGCTATAGATCAACGGTTAGGTCTATACGATATAATGTAAGCCAATAATTTACGCCTCCACGTCGCTCTATTAACAGTGGAGTGGCTTTGGCCGGCTAGCCAATTCCTCCGCAATTTCTGTACCGTGTGAAAGCGTATGGAGCATCTTATTAACTGATCTCTTCTCGCTTCCGTCAATGTGATGAGGTATCGTCCAAAATCATCATGTTGGTTACGTCGGTGATCTTGGAATTTGGTTAAGGAGATTTATTCATTTTAACGAATCTAAATGTCGGAAATGATGAAAAATGGTTCAAAATGATCTTATAGTTACATTAGTACCCTCGGTTAGTTAATTGGTGCTCTTGGTATCTGTAATTTCATAGTAAAAGTGAGCATTTATAAATTTTAATGAATCCAATTATTGGAAATATTTAATTAATTTGCAAGTTTGAATATTTAAAGATTTTATAATTTCCATAATAATTTTTTATTTTTCTTTGTATTACTGTGATAAATGAATTTATCAGAGAAGATATAGTTGAAGTGGATACTTTTTAAGATGTTTGCCTGCAAACATTAGGAAGAGGGCTCCTACGTACAATGAAGTCATTCAATGGTCGATTATTGCCGAGATTCCCGAAATGATTTTCTCTTGCTACTTTCATTACCTCTCGAAAAGCTGGCCAGTCCATTAGGGTGAATTTATGGTTCTGGAGGCTTCTGCTTCTAAAATGAAAAGTCAGCTAGGTCGCGTGCTCTGCAATTGACAACTAGAGAAACAGAACAGTGTGAATATAAAATTTCTATTCTAAACAAATATTGCCGATTTTTTTTTTAATTTCTACTACAATTTTTAGTAATTTGTACAAATTCATACCAATGTAAATTTCTACAATAGTCTCATCAACAATAAGGAGAAAACTTGTGGCATTTATAATGCATTTTCCTAACTTTTTAATTTTAATACAGAATTTCTACCAATTCATATAAATAATTTTTCAATTGCAAATTTCATTAAAATTATACATACATCAGGATAACTTCAAAATGATACAATAAGCACCAGCAGGAATTCCCTGAACTCGTCCGATTTTCCTTTCCCAGATTCACGATAGACAGTAGCGTCATTGCTACAATTTTACGAGTTTTTTTTACGAGCCTCGATGATCGTGGCAGGCTAACGTCTCGACGTTGTGGAAACAAGCTCTAACTGCTCCGACGGGTAGATGAAACTTAAACAAAACAACCGGCAGAGAAGCATTAACGAGCATTTTGGCGCCGATAGGTCGGTCAGAATCTCATACGTTTCTTCTTCTTTTTCTTCATCATTCTCTTTTATTCCAAAGAAGAGAACAATTTTTGACCAGATATGTATCATACAGTTAGAATGGAAGTTCTGTTAGAGCTTTGTTTCTGAGTTTCTACGTGAAACGTTTCGAAAGCAAACAGTTATTTTAAACCAAGAAGGCAAGAAGGAAAAGTTAAGCCCGCGTTTGACTTGGTTAACGAAGACACGCTACGTTAAATCCGCCAGCGTCTTTATTGCCGCACTGAATCTTCGTGAAAAAAAGCCTGCCTCCAAACGAGGTGCCATCAGTGTCCCCCTTGAGAAGCTGTCAGAATGCTATTCTCCTTTCTTCGTGTTCCTTTTTTTTCTTCGTTGAAAGACCATACCAGTTTTGGAAGATGTTTCATGCAAAAATACTTTTTTTTCAAAGATTTTTCTTAAAGATTGTCACTTTCTTTATTCTGTATAATTATATCTTTTCAAATTTCTGTTAAGAATTTGAATTATTGGTATTATTGGTTATTAAAAAATTTTTATGAGATGACAAGTATAATATCGCTAAATTTCAAGATTTATATTTGGTAGTGAAGAATATAGTATATCTTTCTCTTTGTAAGAAAGTCCAGAGTAAGTGATCCAGAGTCCAAGCATAAAATTTTATTTTATTCGCAATTAATCAAGAAATTATCTTTTCTTCACTATTCCAAAAATCTTCCTTTTCTGGTCTTCAAAGATTTTACTAAAAAGGTTTAGTAACCGTGTATTCCTTTTCATTATTTGTCAGTAATAAAATTAGTCGCCAAAACTGAGTCATCTGAGTACAATTTTTTCACTTCTTCTGGGCTCAATACTCAGTATCTAAAAAATGATAAATTATTAATTGGAATTTTCGACAGCGGGTGTAACAACGTACTTTTCAATTAATTCGTTTGTTAGTTCAACTGAAGTAAAATTTTCATAAATATTGAATGTTATATCCTGTGTTCATTCAGGTCTGCACAATGTTAATACCTTAGATCCGATTTTCTCAATTTAAAAGAATATGCATCACGCAAATATGTACAATTGCAAACCATCGGTGATTGTGTCAGATTTTTATACTGTTATTTAATTTTCAAGTAGGCTAAATGATAGAACCAAAGATGGATTAGATATAGGTAGTTAAAGTAAGTGGTATTAGACTACTCAATAACTTCTAATCTCATAAGAACTACGAGAATTTTGAAAATAATTTTATTTTACACATATATGTAAAGTAATCTCGAGTAAGTTTGGTTCTATAAAAATCTATAATTATGTAGGGACTTTTGTTGCATTGTAAATTATTAAAAACTAACATTGGTCATTTAGTAATGTACAATGTACAACTCGAGATTGCTAATGTTTTCCACTTCCTTATAAAATTCTTCACATAAATTGTACCTTCTATGATAGTAAACTCTTTAATTATAAGCTTTGAAGAACATCTCAAGTGAACATACAGCTAAAACAACCAAAAATCCTGTACATACAGCTAGAACAACCAAAAATCCTGTACATACTAGATTATGTAGACTTCCAAATTGTACATTCTCAACCAAAGAGACTGTAATATTTATAAAATGCATGTATATTTTCTTACAAGTTCACTTTTAACTTCATTATCGCAAGTGGCCGGAAGTCGCAATAATTTATTCCTCATCGAATTATCACCAAACAATGTTGTAAATACTGTAAATATTCGAAACTTATTAAATATTAGAATTTTTTTTCTAACTTAGATTGAAGAAAAAATTCCTTCGAAAAATTTCTTCTCATACATATATATAATATATTTATATTATCAGAATAGAAATTATAAATTAAAATCCTCGGTGGAGATTCTTAGTTTAAGTCGGATAAAAACTTTCTTCCAAGTTTAACATTTTCTTTAAAATTATTCTAGATTCGTTGACGTATTCCGATTGGTCATTTAATTATACAAACAGCTACACTCCACTGAGATATTTATTTAACTCTCGATATATTCTTATTGAGAATTAATATAACTTTACAAAAAAGTTTCCTATGATATGTGAACACTTGGATTTCCATTCCTTAAAACGATGCCAAAGTGCATTTTTTAATACTATCTATCAGCGTGCACTTGCATGACTTTCTAATGTACAGTATTTTTATATCTATTGCGAGAATTGCAATAAAATTTACTATTAAGTATATAAATCTCTCTTGTACCTTGATAATCCTTTCCCCTATCTTTCTCAATTTACAAATTTAATATATCAATGAAAAATGAAAATAATAATTTCTTAAATTACAGAGTATTTCTCAAATACTTAATTCGATATACTAGTGTATATCAAATATTTAAAAATTATATTAATTATTATACTACAAACTATACACACATACTACGAAAAATATTTATGTTAAGACATTGACCAAGAAGAACATTGCGATTTCAAACTTACAACTCTAAATTTTGGAATTCTACGCTTTTGCAATTCAAATCTCCGATAATCGGAAGAATCTTAGAAATTCGCGAGATAATTCCAAGTATTTACAGAAATACTCCAAGTATTAAAATTTGACATATGCTTTCACGCTCAGTACCCACATCAGAGTTCCAACAACGCCGGAAGTTCTATCGCGGAAACCGACGACGCTCAAAGTGCGGGGATGGTCGCGTAATGTTCAGCTGACGTCACGAAAACTCGTAACGAGTTCAGACGCGAAATGTATGGATATTCCCAGATCGTAAATTCAAAGAAGCATCGTGGAAAGACGAGGAACGACAGGCGAAGCGGAGTAGGGACGAAATAGCATCGGAGGAGAGCCGATAAATAATTTACCAAACGTCAGCCGATGGCAGGCTTAATGGATTAGACGAGCCAGTGCAAATATTATTGCAAGGAAACGGCAACTAGCGACGCCCAGTTTGTCCGATTGGCTAAAAACGATGTCAACCGCCAGTCTTTTGGCCAATCAACATACACCGGATGTTCGTTTCGATCTTTTCGACATGTTATTCCCTCCACTATTCCTCTTCCATATTAGAAGGACACGCAGTCTTACTTCTTCTAACGGAATGTTCTATTCAATTCCTTATGTTTATTTCATTCTGATTTAAAGTGTTGAATTAAGAGGGGATTTTTAATAAATGTTGAATAATCGTGTTGTATGAATAGATTAAGATTCGAGGACAGAGGTCTACCTGAATGTAGTACCTAGTTTAATGCTTTCGTTGAGAAAATAGATCTCTTCCAGCCATTTGCATAATAATTTACTAACTCATCTGATACTCACTAGTCTTCACTATTTCCCTTCCATGTTAGAAGGATATCTTACTTCTTCTGGCGAAATTTTCAATTCAATTTCTGACGTTTGTTTCATTTTCACCTATAATGTTTAATTGAGAGAAAATTTGAAATGAATTTTGAATAATCGTGTGTTTAAGTAGTTTAAGACTTAAAAGTAGGAGTTCGGTCCAATACATTACCTGATTCAATGTTCCTTTCGGGAGAATAAACTTCTTCGATGCTTTTATACCATAAGTCACCAATTGCATTGATATGTACCGGGTTCTAAATTATAAATTTCTATTGCACAAACCGATTTTGCAATTACGCATCAAATAGGACAGTCAGTTAGCTTATAGTTTATAAAATCCACTTGTTCAATGTTGATTGTTTTGGTTACCAATCTTATTACTACTGAATTAGGTTAATAGTATTAATTCAATTGTGCAAAGGGACTTCGAAGCCACAAAGGTAGATATGTATTACAAGACCAAGAAAGATTTTTTTTTAGAAGGAGAAAAAAGAATAGCTGCTATCTCTTCACTTTTCTCTTTTCAAAACGCAGTCGTCAGTGAATTGGAAGCGTACTTGTGATCGTAAAGCAACCGACCGGTAGCTGGAAGACCTGTCACATTCTCCCATGGTGATCCCAGAAATCTGAGAAACCACCTAACCTAAACATAGCGACCCACCACGCTTCACCGGTTTATTTACGAACGCGAGAACTCGATGGAAATCCTGCCATCGGCGTCCGTGACTGTACTATGTTTTTCTACTTCATCTTCTTCTTCTGTTTCTTCTTCTCCGTTTCGTGGATAGAAGACTTTTTCATTTAATACACTGATAATGTTATATATTCATCGATGAAGAGAACCGCTTAAAAATTATGGTATCAGATAAAATTTAAGAAATTTGCTTTAGGCTTACGTTGATTAAAATCTGCAGAAAAGTATTTAGAACAAGTTTCAAGGTAAGATTCATGTGAAGATGATATCTAGTCATTACATAATAAGATAAGTTTTCCATATAAGTATAAATCTTTTCCAATAAGTCAGTAATCAATAAATTTCCAATAAATCACTAAGTTTACCATAAGTTTCCTAATTTTGAAACTCTAATGTTTCATCCAGTATCTAGCAATTTCTCGTCTTGTCCAAAAATCAGCACAAGATAGATATATACTTGAAACGAAGAACGTTTGGAAGCTGACAAGGTAGACGGTGGAGTAGGCAGATAGAGGCTATGCAGGGGCTAGATACGGTGGAAAGGTTAAACATCTGTTCTCTGTCTTTTCCTACTAAATCACCGCAATTTCTGTCACTCCTTTCGTTTTCCCCCAGGATGATGAATCGTCCATCGTTAGTGCCAAGTACGACCACCACCTCCTCCACCCTCCTCACTCGCACACCATGTATATATATCTGTATGGGGGCGATCCAATGGCACGGTGCTCCGTTTTACGCGGCCAGTAAACCGTTTTGCGACGGGCTGCGCCACTCCAATGGGACGTAGGTAAATACACCGGCAAAGGAACCACCCTGCTGGTTATACTTCGTCGCAGGCACATGTCGATAAAAATAGAAACCGGCGAAATTTTCATCCATTCTCTAACTGAACCTTCAATAACACAACGTTACTTAAAAGTTGCATATCCATGTATCATTGGGCAGACTGAAAATCATAGTAGTATAAGTCAAGATTTTAAAATTTTCAATTTAGTTAGGTATTTTCAATCTTGCTAGTGTCAATTAATTAAATTATAACTTGTCTACTATGATCCGTATGTATGATTTGAATAAGTGGATATTTATGTAAATATAAATTTTCATAAGCACTTATAACTGAAAAGATAGTTGTATACTTTAAATGTTTCATATAATTTTGCATGCTATGTGCTGTCGATACATTTTTACACCTTCAAGTTGCTCATAAATACGCAGTCTGCTAATCAGTCATAATGTTCTTTTATAGAAAAGATTAATTTCCTCATTCGGTATTTTTCATGATCTATAAAAACAGAAATCTAATTAGTCCTCAATCTGATTTTCTTAATAATATCTTATTAATATTTATTTATTAAGACATTAACGATACTTTTTGACCAAAGAAGCATTTCTGTTTGGGCGGAAAAAGTATTACAGGAAACGGTCCCAGCTGAAAACCGGAGGCGGGGTAACTTAATAAAAGGCGCGTTCTCTAAGCGGGAACATCGACATACATAATTCGGTAGCCGATTCAGTCAAGCTTTCCTGTGGCAGTCTCCAGGAACACAAATACCAGTGGCAACTAATTAAGCCGCGTAATGAGCTCGTCCCCGCCAGTTAATTATTTTCGAAATCGTTTTTTCGACTGCTGTGAGGAAATGGATACCAGGAACGGTTCCTCGAACTGTTCCTAATCGACTCACGACCTTCTAAATCACACTGCTGCATCTTGTACCAATTTATACAAAATGACCCTCTGAAGGATTGTTAACTGCATGCTTCCTTCTGATATAGTGTAATTAATAAATACTTGACGTCTTTTTACAAAATTGTGAACAGAATTGTTAATAAACATGAAAAGAATTATTTTCTCAATATAATCCTAGCTTGTGGTTGAAGTATTTTAACTGCAGATATTGTTATGAAAAAAAGTATAGTAATATCTAATTACAAATTTGAAAGTTTAGTAAACTTAGATTAAATCTGAGAACATTCTTTGTACGTAACTTAAGTCTAATCTAAATATTAGCTGTACAAACGAATAATCCAGATTTACCAGAGAAATTCAAAGTTTATTTAGAAAAGAGAAATACCGAAAATTGAATTCCGTCACGAAATAATGTTGGGTCTTTATACAAAATCCAATTGTCAGGGCACTAACAAACGAGGATGTTCTATGAAATTGCTGCGTAACAACGTTAGGCCACACACTGCTTTTATGACAAAAAGCATCATAATGAGTGTTGGTTGGTGTCTTGCAGCAGCCAACTTATTCACTAGACATTGCTCCTTCTGATTACCACCTTTCCAATCGATGTAACACGCCTCCTTATCCAATACCCACTTCCAATTAGTGGATCAGATACAAAAATGGCTTGAATCTTGTCTAAAGACGCAGCATTCTGCCGTGATGGAGTTCATTACTTGCCTAATACATCACTTAAAGTTAAACAACGGCCAATACTTTTTGTATTATATTGTTTTTTAAATAAACTATGAGCTTAACTGAAAAATTTGGATTATTCATTAGTATACGTAATGTTTCAATTGCAAATATAGTAATCAAGAGAAATAGAGTAAAATCTAATTGCAAATTACTAAATCTAGTAAATTTAGTGATTAAATCTAAGGATATAGAATGAAATAGAGACACGTCGCGGACATGTGCGTCTTATTTTCGCAGGATTTCAGGCATGACCAAAGTATCCTGGCGCCTGGTTCGATGATTTACTTGCAGGAGGCGGTCTTCAGGCGGAAAGAAGTCGAGAAAGGGGATGTTGGGATCGCTAGAGAAGGAGCGTATGAACGACTTCCTTATTATTTCGTGGTCAAATAAATTGCTGTTTGCTTCTTTTGCGGCATATTTTCATAGATTAAGGTGGATCTTCGTGAAACTGGTGTACAGGAAGCTTTCAAGGCAGCTGCACTATTGCTTGAATCCAAGGAACACGGGATGCTACGAAATTTTGATTTGCCACGAAGATTTTCTTGAAGTCATTCAAAATCTGTGACTTTGAGCGGAAAAGAAGAAGTTAGAACATAAAAATAATATTTAATCTAGATGCATTTCAGTTATATTAGGAATTATTTATGTTGGAGAGAGGAAAATGTTGCGAATTACTTATATTGAAAGTTTGGAATTATTCATATTAAAAAATTAGACATTACTTACGTTAAAATCTGAAAACTTTTATTACCAGTAAGATAAGTATTAAAATAAAATGGTACCCGATTACGCAAAACTAAAAAGATAAAAATACAAGATGTATTTGTTTCGCTTAGAAATATGAGGTACATACATATTCAGATATTTTTAAGTGGCTAGTATATATAGTCACCGAATTTATAGATAAGTAACGTTTAAAAATGCAGTAGTCAGACACCCACAGTATTTACAGAATTTAATGGTTATTATGATCATATACCATTTGCAATTAATAGTATGTCGAGTGCAACAACATGAAATCTTCAAATAGAGCTATTAATTATTATCAGTTTTTAGTCAATGTGGGAGCCAAACCACGATGAATATGTACCTCATATTTCTAAGTTTTTGAACACATATGTCTCTCTTCTTTGTTCTTTTAATCTTACGTAATCGCGTGTTATTTTATTCTAATATTTATATTATTTAATCCTCTTTGATATCGTCGAAAACCTATAGTTAAATGCGCTATAATAAAAGCAATAGCCACATTTCTTTCCTAAATTCATCGATTTCGGCACATGAACTTCTTTTTTGCAATTTGTATCTCCCGCCATTTCGCCTTTTTAATATGCTACATAGCCTACAACACTACTATGACAGGCATGAATCGATTGAGACCTGTAAAGTTAGAATTGATTAAAGTTAAGGCATTTTTAAATTACAGGAATTCGAATAAACATATATACATATATATACAAACATATGCATATGTATACACATATACATGCATACGTTAAGACCAAACACAATACTCTCCTCCTAATGTAGTCAGTAAAAATTAGAAATCTAGTAAGCTTAACTGCCAACGCTCAAAATTAAGAAACGGCGCCCAACCTAATCTCAAACTTATTTAATTTCAAAACCAAATTACTTTACATTTCCTAAAAAAAAATAGAAAATTGGTTAAAAAAGAAAGAATTATTAGTGCAGGCTTCCCTTAAATTGTTTAAATTAATTATATTAGTTCCTCAAATCATCATAATTCGAATATTCTTCGTTTATTATCCTAGTTGATATTCATTCATCTACGTTCGAATTCCGAGTACACGGCTCCAGAGGCAGAAACGAGTAAACGTAGGAATCGGTACGAAAGTAAAAGACGGCTTCACAGGATGCATCCTTCCTCCCGACCGCACTCAAACAAGGGAGCATTGAAAGAAAATTCTAACTGTTTACCATCCCGGTAAACTGCCACTGCTCCCATTCCCTTTCTTCCTTTTCGATCGACAAACCGTTGAATGGTTCTTTAAACAATTCTCGAAGATGCTACATACACGTACACATATGTATGTCGATCGAATTTTAATCTTACCCCATCAGGTGTATCGATAATCGATAATATTCGATAATATTCGATAATATTCGATAATACTCTATAAAAATATTTAATATTATTCCAATGAACTTTATTCTGGAGAACACTAAATTTGTGATTTTTTTAAATAACTTATGCTGATTTTTAATAATTTTCGCGCTTTAAAAAATTTGATTTAGCTTGTCAAAAACTATCACATCAAACACAAAAGAAGTTACAAATTCGTTGTGCCCCAAAACGAAGTTCAGCCAAATATTCTTCAAATCGTAAATCGAAGCTGTAATTAAAAATACGAAATTAAAGTTAAAAAATTATTTCAAAAAGGATATTTGGATTCGAGAAATAAGATGTTTTTGAATATTTGAAAACTAATAATGAAATATAAATATTTCTTTCAAATTTCTCTGGTATACTGCATTTTTCTGCGTGTTCGATATTGTGACTACATAAATCAAATAAGACTTGTAAATGTATTAGCATCGTTGTGATATGATTTACATATATAAAAAATTCGATGACTTTCTTTATTTATTATAGTATATTATATGTCTGTATATAAAAAGGAAATAGATGATACACAAAGCGTAAATTGTGTGACGAAAAACAGACCAGAAAATTGTATCACGACGACATCTGTAAGTGTCAATCTTAAACTATAACCACAATTTTTCGCCTAATATAAGGTAGCTATATTTTCTAATTATATATTATTTACACGTTGAGTAATAAAATAAAAGTAATTTTTCATGTATACGAGTGAATAGAAGTTATGTAACTAATATACATTTGTAAATTTTATGCGGAGGCAGAGAATGATAACGAATGTCAATAACAAGTGAAAATACAACTTACTTCAGATTTTGTTTTACAACTAAAAGTGAATGATTTCCTCTTCTATCAATAATTGAACAAAATTAATCTAATTGGAAGAGAAAACGATCATTTCTTTGTAAAAATACTCATTAGAACGTAGAAGTTGCTTTTAAACACATTGCGCTTCAAGATGGTGCGAAGACATTGACGAAAAAGAGCGCGAAGGTTTCATTTTCAAATTCTGTTCGTATTTCAATTTCGCGTGCACAATTTTCAGTGTTAATAAATTATTCTGGGTGTATTGCACTAGTTGTTCGCTAAATTTGTTGTTAAAATATTGAAAGTACTTGAATTCTTAAAATTAAGTAAATTAATCAGCTTGTACATTAAATATTTAAAAATTTTAAATAATTTCCTTTTTCTTTTGTTTTTTTTTTTTTACAAATATATCGAATAGCAAGGAAGCAAAAAATAGACATCTTTTTCGTGTAGAAAAATTATTACATTATTTTTAATCCATAAATAAAACCGACGCAGTTCCTTAACATAAATATCGTTTCACGGATTATATGTCAGTTCTGTTTCCATGAATATAGTTTCGTACACGTTACCAATTGTTAATTACTCGGTAAAGTATAATCGTAATGTGTTAATCTGCGAGTTACAATTAAATCCCATTTTCTTTTCTTCCTTTTTTCAATCACACCGGGTGACAGCAAAAGTACACTACATCCAATAAAGCGATGATAACCGATTCGAACGAAACTTCTGAGTAAGCTGAGAACACATAACATGTATATTCAGAGAATCGATTTCTCTAAAATTATCTCTCGAAACAGTTAAACAATGAATACTGACACTGATCTGTTCAATTTCTTTGCTTTTTTTTTAACTTTGTTATCAACTGATATTACACACGTCTTACTAATCTACTACACGTATTTACAAGATCGGCACGTTTCATCAATGACACAAGCTATTCTCTACTAAGCTTAGTTCGATTCAGTTAGAAATTTTGACTTAGTTTCTCATTGGCACATCGCAGAGACGAACTTCTATTTATTTTTAAACGTATTCGGGAAGTGTTTTTTGTTGTTGAAGCATCGTGCGAAAAGTCCGTTGTGGATGTATGGAAAGAAAGATCAAGAATAGAAAGCAGTAGCAAGATTTGAATCTTCACTGATTTACTTATAGCATTGGGAAGCTCCCACGAATTTACCCTATTACTCTATCTCTTTCATTTTCCCTCTATCCCCTTCTTATATCCTTATACCATGTAATTACTTACATAATTGTTCAAATAATCGCTAAATATTTATAGTTCAGGTTAGTTGAACTACGCTTTGGAAATTCGCGTAACAGAACTTGACTGAAAGCCAATGGTGTTAATCCGAAATTCAATTCGAATCAATTAACAGCGTTATAATTTGTTTTTCTTCCTTTTTTCTCTTTACAACTGGATAAAGAACTCAGTGACATTTTGTTTGATGATAAACGCTCACAGGTAGAACCCTTTGGGGAATTGTTACCGTAGTTTCGCGGTTACCACATTTAAAATTTGCGAATATAGTACACAACTCGTATTTTACAAGTAACTTTGTTATAAAAATCTATCAAACGCCCGTGTGGTGGACCAGCATACTCGAAAAGAGAGACTTTAAGAGATTAAACAGTACCACGTAGATTCGATGTGGACAAACAGCCCCAAATCAGTTTCTAATACCTTTCTTCAAGATCTGCACGCATCGTTATTACATCTTTCCTCGTTCTTTTTTCTTTATCGAAAAGTATGCTATGTATTCATTTTTCGTTCACTTATTCCATGGCGACACTCCATAATACATATTTTACTGTGAAAGCAAATGCTGCGAATCCTATAATGACAACAAGATTGGTGAGCACACTGTACAATGGACTTTGATCCCTTTGTAGTTGATCGCGTAACAGCGACGAAACTTCTGAAGCCGTGGTCTGATGCCTTGCCTGTTTTTCTAATTCTTTTCTGTGTTCCAATTCTGTTTTTATTGCCTATGAAACATGAATTCTTCTACTAATCTATTTGGTATGGATCAAAAGTATATCATTTTGTAATATTAATGATACCTCAACAGTTTCTGGAAAAAGTTCACAGAACAACTTGTCCTTTAAATTGTACTCTAAACTCTGTGCAGCAAATTGTTTTTTCTCGTGATCAGATGTATTGATACTACCCATGGTAGGGCTATTTTCAATCTATCATAAGACAATACATTAGTATTGGATATATTAGAACTTAATTTAATTATTAATGATTAATTACATACCATAAAACTAAGTAATCCTGTAAGAATAGTAGATACACTCCACGCTGGATTCCATGTATCAGGGTGGAAGTCAGAAATAGACAAACACAATCTTGTATTGACCTTAAATCTGCCATTTGGAGTAGTCATATAAATGCTAGGAGGCTGGAATGGAAATTCTACTGGAAATATAAGTTTTCCATGATAAAATCCTCCTTCATAGGGAGTTTTCTCTGGACCCTTCACAACATAATGCCTAAAAACCATCATACAGTATCTACATATAAGCATTTATAATGACTCACAAAAATATTAGAATGCTTACAGAAACTTTTTATGAATATACTATGTTATACAAAACATTTTGAATTTTCTTTGGGAGATATATGTTTACATTGAATGTCTTATAATTTCTATGTACATTTTTTAATCAGTTTCAAATTTTATCACAGTATTGTGAAATTTCAAAATGTTTTATACAACACATACAAATATACATAAAAGTTTCCTAAGGTAAATGTCTATATACTTTTATAAGTCACTATGTATAACAGATTATCTCTTAATATACAAAAACATTTAAAACACATACCATTCTAATATATTCGAGGGTACTGGCTCTGCAACAACATATGGTACAGGATCCTTTTTAAGACGTAAGTAGTCTTGCTTCAGTCTCGCTGTTGCACTGTTCGTTGTCCTATTCATGTTGTATACAAAATGTTTTGTGAATTCTTTCTAATTCTCTAATCAATTGATCTCTTCTTTTTAACCTCTCTGTTTTAAAATATATTTCTCTGAACAATTTTTTTACAAAACTTTTCTATGTTGACTCTGGGACAAGTGTGACACCTTTCGTTTAAGTTTCACACTGAACTAAAAAAAGGATAGAAATTATGTTTCACGTGATAACTTGAAATGTCGATTTTCATAAAATTTTAAATGTATTGTATTGTTTTTTATATCACCTTCAATGTATTACCTTACCTGGTAACCTAATAAAAAAGAAATTTGCAACTTTAAGAAAGATAGGTTATATTCTCTTCGAAATTCTGTAACGTAAATACAGACGAGTACGCAAGTTGAACAGAGTGGACTTGTCGCGAAATCGTTCGTGATATCTTTGCCTTTTCACTTACAGAATATTCACGAATGACACTAAATTTGACAGCAACTCTTTCATGACACAAAACATATGACTATGAAATGCACTGAATTATTTCATTTCGCAACAGTGCTGCCAGGTATTATAATATAATAATAATTATTGGCTGATCGATTTATAAATCATTTTTCCTTTGCTATTGAATTTTTTGTTTTATTTATTATTTCCTTTTCATTAGTTTATAAAAAAGTTATGATGATTCAAATTTTGTTATCAATGCTTTTAAGATTTCGGTAATGATTATTTATTGAATGGAATTTTATAGAAAATATAATTAAAGAAATAAATTGCATTCTATATTTCAAAGAATTGTAATTATAAGATTGTTAAAAAATATAGAGTAATTATACATATATAAGAATTAAAATGGGAGGCATCAGGAAATACAAGTTTAAATGTTTGAATTTCTAAAATAATAAATTTAATTGATAAGTAACTACAGAAATTAATTGTCATTCTAAAACAAAAGTTTTTAAATTCCTACTTTCGAAAGTTATCTTTTCGTTTATTAATATCATAAATCACAAGATCGATCATTTCAAAAAATTCGATGAACTTTTAAACATCGATTAAAAAGTAAATATTTTATAAATATTACTATTACCATCAAGGAAACATTGTTATTTAAAAAATGATCTTTCCGAAACTATAAAAGCTATGTTTGAGTAATAAATAAATGCTAAATATTTTTTGTAAATTAAATGGGATAACTGTTAACATTCGTTCATAGTTTTAGTATTTGTTAGAACTCCCTAGATATTAACTTTCATAACAAAATAATCACACAGATCCAAAAATGTGTATACATCCATAAAAACATACTTCTAAAAATGTAATAAAGAAATTCCTACCAAAAATTCCTTCTAATTTTTAAATAAGCAAAATGAGAAAAGAGGAGAACTTGTTTAATACTTCATTATATAAATTTTTCTATATATTTACTTTCCACTTTTTACGGATTTACCAATTATGATCTTATTCTTCATAGATTTCCTCTGTACAGGCATGGAATAGTACAAAACCACTTGTTAATATAATTTCCGAATTACATAACGTGACTTACAAAAGCTACAATCAGGAATTATTTTTTATGAATGGAGCTTAAGATTCGTGACAGTCTCCGCCTCCCACCGACTGTCACCGGGAAACTCGACGCTGTTTACAGTTTTGACACAAGAAAAATAGTTGAAACAGTATTCATGAACTATTTAAAAGGGTTTAGTTAATTAAAAGGTTCATTTGAACAAAATAATTGAATTGCCAAACTCATCTGAAAAATGAGTTCTCCGGTGTCCATAAGTAACACTGGTCCCACAACTAGTGCTACAGGAATGGAAACAGTAGTAGCTGTTGCACTTGGTGCACTTGCTGCTGTTTTCCTTGGTGCACTCTTAGTATTACTTGTTATATGCAAAAGACAAAGATGTTATTATGTAAGTTATATACTATAAGTCATATATATATATTGTTTATTCTCTCTTATGAAACATGGTAAAATCTGTACAATTGCATTTCAGAATCAGAAAGACTCTCCAGATCTAAGCTCAGACTTGCTAGAGGGAGAAAATTTCTCTGGTTTAGGCTTAGATGTTTGGGAAAGCGAAGAATGGTTAGCTGGTGCAGAGAGGTATAGAGCGTTTGTTAATATCTAGAGATGAGACTCTGAATTAATTACTCAATGGTGAAATTTTATGGATAATACAGATGGGTTGATGATGCTACTGGTTTAGCTCCACTATGTATTGCTGTATTAAGATCGTGCCATGCTTTGGCTTCCAGTCTCACTGCTATTGCAGGCACAGTAAACAGTAAAACTGTCCCATTGGAGATAGTGGATGTAAGTGTATACTTCCTTATTCCATAGTAACACTCGAAGCTAAGAATTTGTATATTTGTATTTATTAGGTTGCCAGACGTATTCCACCTCGAGTTGACGATGTGGTTAGAAGCTTGTATCCACCATTAGATGCAAGATTATTGGAAGCCAGAGTAGCAGCATTGGTACTGGCTGTTACACACCTGGCATTGGTGACTAAACATGGAGTGTCCAAGAGTCATGCTAGGAAATTAGCATTTATTGATCAAGCTTTAAGTGATATGGATTCCCATTTATCAATCTTAAGGAATGCTGCACTGGCACAGGAGGTGGCTTGTTCTGTTCCAGCTTCAACACCAGTTTGACCTTCAGTTTATCTCCTAATCCAAAAGAATCTTCACCAGTATTTACAGTTTCTATGTTTCTCATGGTTTTGGGTCCTTATACTAGGCTTTATTAGGCTCTACGTGAAATTGAAGGTATACACAGCATTACAAAGTGTTTCATATTATGTATTTCTTTTCCTTTTTTTATTATGTCAAGGTCCAAAACCCAATAGTGCAACTTCGAGTTTTCTATCGACAATATTCGGTGTATTACATTTCATGTAATCATAGTTGTTACAAAAATGCATACATTACTTCCATGGCGTATTAAAAAATATTGTAAGATATATAATATATATATATATAGATTTAAACATTTTTCACGACGAAAGAACCAGAGATATACTACTTCTTGTGATATGGATATCCGCGAGACTTTAGTCTTCCATGATGTTAATACTAGATCAAAGTATTTATGTATAATGTCAGATGAGAAGTTCTATTCGAGAGAAATCGTGTCGTTTTATCGATTATATTAAGTATTTATAACTGTTTGTACACATCCATATATTTTTTTATATACCAAGAATCAAATTAATTTATAGCTAAATACGACTTTATAATAAAGCTAAATTGCAAGAAAAGAATTCGAGTATTTGTTGTGTGTTAATAATACTTAAACGTGTTTTATTTCAGTAGTTCTCTTAAGTAATCTATTTATGTATATACATACATATACATATACGTGTGTGTAAACACATATACATATGTATATACATGTGAAATCTATAATTTTTCGTATTACAGTAATAATGTCGGATCTCTAAATTAATAACATGGCAAATATCCACCATGAATCGATATCGCCAGCTATTACAAAGTAATTCGCTGCTCATTATTTAAATAAATTAACTAAAAAATCTTCGATCACTGATAAACGCTACACAGCAGCGCAAAGTCAGCAATAGACACGAAACAACGAGGACAGATTACTATAACGGAGAGAGAGAAAATATACTTGGAAAAAAATTGGGCAAAGCATATTACACATTATTCAAATTATTTGCTTCTGTGCATCTCCTTTTGTCTCTTCTGGTTGTCACTAAGCACTTTGGTCTTCAGATGCTCTTTGTAGTCTAATATATTTCCACTCCATTTCGTGACTGTACCATTTTCACAGACCCAAATTTCCTCTGCCACCTAATAAAACGAATAGATATTATATAATCAAATAATTAATGGATTATATACCTAGTCTTTTCAAACGGCAGTATATACCTGATTGATTAATCTGAAATCGTGAGACACAAGCACCATTCCACCATCAAAATCATTAATTGCATCAGCTAATGCATCAATTGTTTCCATGTCTAAATGATTGGTCGGTTCGTCAAGTAATAATAGATGAGGCACTTGCCAAGCTAACCATGCAAAGACCACTCTACAACGTTGACCATCAGACAATTGTCTTATTGGGCACACCTATACATACAAAAAGAAAATATTACTTTCTGAACCTCAATGATAGATATTTAAGCTTTTATAAATAATTATACCTGCTGACGACCGGTTAATCCGTAACGACCAATGATTTTTCTCATTTCTTCCCGTTCTTTAACATCTGGGAAGGCTTTCATCATATAATCCAAAGGCGACATATCTAGATCTAATAATTCATGTAAATGTTGATGGTATCTCCCGATTCGAAGATGACTGTTCTTACGTATCATACCACTAGTTGGAACTAACTGTAATTATAAATTAATATGTAATTTTGTATATATAAATATTCCTTTTCTTAATTTCCGTAGATGGTGGTTGATTGGAACTTACATCTCCATATAATAATTTTAAAAGAGTACTTTTTCCAGCTCCGTTTGGCCCGACTAATGCAATTCTGGTGTCTAAATCTATACCAAATTCTAGATTTTTATAAATCCAAGGTGAATCTTCGTTGTAACGAAAACTAACGTTTTGAACCATAATAACAGGGGGTGGAATAGTTCCGCAAGAGGGAAAGTAAAAGTTCAGTACTTTGTCATTGACTACTTTTTCTGTGAGACCTTGTGCTACCATCTTTGCCAATGTTTTTTCCTTAGATTGTGCTTGCCTTGCTAGTTTTGCAGATCCGTGTCCAAAACGAGCTATATAATTCTTCATGTGTGCGATTTGATCCTGTTCCCAGTTATACTGCTTCACTTGGTTCTCCAGTAATTCCATTCTAACATAGAGAACTCATATTAATATTCTCATTTGTATTTAGCAAGAATTTAAGTTTTGTTGATCTTTTTGTTATATCTAATTTCAATTTACCTTGTCTTCACAAACGCTTCATAATTACCACCATAATATTTTAGTTGCTTTTTATTGACATGAATGATATTTGTACAGATGCCATTGAGGAAATCTTGTGAGTGAGAAATAATGACCAAAATTCTTTTGTATGTTTTCAATTCTTCTTCCAACCATACACAAGCATCCAAATCTAAATGATTGGTAGGCTCATCCAGTAATAATAGGTGAGGTTTCACATATAAAGCTCTGAAACAGAATAAAACAGCCTTAGTAGATCATTGTATACATATGCAAACTCTTCTATTCACAGATAATTAGATAGTTAACCTTGCAAGAGCAATTCGCATTCGCCAACCTCCAGAGAAATCTTTGGTAGGTGTTTTCTGCATTTTTGCAGTGAAACCCAAACCATGTAAAATATGAGCAGCACGAGCTTCTGCCGTATCAGCGGACATATCCTCTAACCTTTCATAGACATCCATGAGTTGTTCCTATTTAGATAAAATCTGTTAAATATTAAGTGTCAGTAAAAAAAGCAAGATATACAAAGTAAGAACATACTTGTGCATCTTCTTCTTCACATTCTACTAGCTCTTCTGCCAGTTTTTCTAATCGTATACGCTCCTCATCTACCTCCATCACACAATCTAAAGCTGTTTTATCGCTAGCAGGCATTTCCCTGGTCAGATGAAAAATGTCAATCTGATCAGGAATAGGAACTTCTCGATTTCCAAGTACAGCTAATAAAGTAGATTTCCCAGAGCCATTAAGTCCAAGCAAGCCATAACGTCTGCCGCAGTTTAATTCCAACATAGTATCCTGCAGCAGTTCACAGCCGTGGAAAGTAATAGAAAAATTAGATATCTTTATATCACGACTTCGGGGGTGTGAAGCCAATGATCCTGTACATGAACGTGCTTCAGCATTTAATCTTGCATCTGCTTCCAGTTTCATACACAGTGCCTCTATAATAACACCAATGAATCAAACTCTCAATTAAAAGACCTTTGATAACATTTTTGCCTTTTAAAGACAGTTTCTAATTTTACCTTCTGCACTAACAGGCAACCCATTGGTTCCATTTTGAATGATTCCCACTCCAGGACTGGACTCCTTACCATCCTCCACAGTCTTGTTCTGGTTATTCTGAGGTGGCTTCTTGCCTGATTGACGAGCTTTAGCTGCTTCCTTCTTTTTCTGTTGCTGTTTCTTTTTTGCGTCGGACGGCATGATTCGTCTGAAATTCGATTAGATACTTGGAGTGTCGTTTTAACGTGGTATGAGATACGTGGTACAAGATACGTGTTATGTAAGCCGGAGGTTAGGAACACGATCGCACGTGCGTTAAAAAGTAAGATCGGAGCGGAGTAATGTCAAATTCGAAAATTGAAAAACTTCCATTGCCGTAAACGGCTCGTTACATGAGCCAGCCAACGAGTGCGACGAAGAGGTACATAGGCAAGAGAGGGACAGAACAGGGCGATAGAAGAAGAAAGAGAAAGACACAGATAGTGGGCCTGGGATACAGAAACCGTGATTCTTATTGCATTTCTCGAATTTCTTCTACGGTCACATTTAAAGTTACCCAATAAAAATAACTAGCTTATTAATGTTGGTTGTACAATAAAAATAAGAAACGTTTAACAGGGGGAAAAGAAAGATAACAGGGAAAAATAGAGACGAAGCACCTGCAATTGAGACAAAAGAAACTTCGATTATTTTGCGACAGTAGCGGATGTTATAAAAATTCTTAGAATTATTAGAAATTACTCGATAAGATGTTTATAGGTTATATTGAGGTAATGATTTTATAGTAGGTTCGAGAGTTATTACCTAGTTGTGCGCCAAAAATCGAACGATCCGTGCAATACGCAAACACACGTGCATGGATAAAGGCAAAGCCGTCAAAGCGACATCATTCGTCAGATAGAATTATTTGCTGTGGCAACCTTCCCCACTCTGCTACCAGAGGTCTCTAGTATGCGAGACTTTTTCGTTAGTGCTTCGGCTTTAAGCACTTCTTACAAATATACAACTTTATGTAAAGATACAATGTATACAACTTCCAAAAGACGTCTCCTTATCCCTTACACACTGTGAATCACAAGCATGACTATGATTACACAAATGACTCGATCATGGACCTACTCAGCGTATCCATATCTGTAGGTATACTTGTACCTACCGACCTGGCTTGAACTGAGACGGGCATATATATCTTGTATGATAAAAGACGTATGTTACCCAACCAACAATACAACATACATACATTACTCGCAATGTGTTAGACAATTTAAACAATATATTTCTTTTTAATGATTCAATCGATTTGGATAAAATATACACATATTCGAAGAAATTGAGGATCATGAATTCAGTTGCACATTTTTCATTAATTATGTAAATGAATGCAGGAAGCAAAAATTGGATTATTCATACTTTCTTTTCAAAAATTATAAAAAATAAAAAAATTATAAGCAATTAAAAATCGAAAAAACCGAATGTATCAAGCTGAAAGCTTAATGTTATAAATAAAAAGTTCCATTTCTTAGTATTCCTTCTTTATTAAATAAAATGACTGCTTTAACAAAGCGTTTATTGTCAACTTTTGTTAACTTTTTTACATTGCCTATATTGCAACTTTTTAAATTTTAGTTGCAACTGCCATGTTCCTTGGTATTTATATTAAAGGGTGACCATAACCTAATCTGAAAGAAACAATATAACCTATAAATATACTAACACAAATGCTGTCCACGAATAAAATTAATCTTATCGAATGAAAATTGGACGTACCTATCTGTTAAACAATAAACAAAATGACAGATTATTTAAGACAACTTGCTTTTGATGTTGGAGAAATTGACGAGGATATTAATTTGTCCTTGCCTCCAACTTCCGGAGAAGAATATATAAAAAGAGTAATGTAAGTAAATCTCCAGAGAATAATCATAAAAAAATATTTTTAATAATTAGTAATCGAGAATAAAGAATTTTATATAATGTTACTACAGGATAGAAACACAGAAATGTGCTGATATTGTAGTAGCTGACATTGATAGAAAACATTTTAAAAAACCTACGATTGATGTTGAACCTGTAAGTTTGCAAATGGATGCTTTAATATCATCTGTAAAAGAAGTATGAATTGTACATTAGCCAGAATTCGGATAATGTATAATAATCATATAAACACAACCTTATAAGTTATCAGGCTGCATGGAGGCACCACCATGGCTGGGTCCTACGCTTGATTGGCAGTTATGTCAAGTGTCAGACTTTTCCAATATCAGACTATACATAAGTCAATTGAAAGATGAAATTCAGACATTGAAACGTAAATGGAAACCTCCAAAGATCGATATGGTATATATTAAAGTACGTTTTTACTAGTTGCATGTTTTAATTAACATAATAAAATGTTAACATTTTAATCTTACAGCCAAGTATCGATAATGAGAAAGGTTGGATCAAATTCTGTTCAGGTAATGATGAAGAAAATATACGAGTTCCTCCAACATTGGATGTTATTTTTTCTTTAAACCAACCAATGGTAGAACAAATATTAGAATATTTAGTTGAGCACATGGAAACGTTAAAAAAGATTGAGTACAAATTGGGTCAATGGATATATGCATTGCTAGTTGTTCTAGAAATGCCACTAACTCCAGGAACATGTTCTTGTCTGCGTTCTTTGGCTAGAACCTGTTCTGTCATGCGTGCAAAATCGGTAATAATGGATTACAAATAACACTGTCCTTTATTTTTTAACAAATCAGTTTTATTGCGTATATTAAATTTGCCATTGACATAAATCAGGGAGTGAGTTAAAGAAGTAGTCTAAAAAGAAAGATACAATTATCATTTGTATTAAAAGAAAACATATAAATCGCTTACTAATTGTTTTGTAGTTAACGTATCTTATAATAAGGAGAGGACCCCAACTCCAGTGTCGATTTAAATGAAAATCTTGAGTCTGCATATTTCAAATACATACTTCTAAATTAATTATTAATATTATTATAAAAATTTTAGGATGGTACTTGCCATAAAGTGAATAATTTATATTTAATACATTGCATAAAAACTAACATGAACATCTGTTTTCAACATTTTCACTCTTTGTTGAATTTATTATTTTTGTATTTAATGTTTTCAGTGAACATAGAAAAAAGAATTTATTACAGGCCCTAAAATTTCATTAAAATCAGACACACAAAGTTGAGGCCCTCTCCTTATTGATCTTAACTTTATCTGCTTCTTCCCTTTTTTCTATTTATTTTTTTTAGAAGAGACTGGAAGTACATGAAATAGGGGCACTGAATTTATTTATATGCCTAGTTGCGCGATACTTTCGCCAATTGGACTTGGCCGATCCTTGAGAACTCCCGTCTATTTCTTTTTATTAAAGTGCAGTTACTATTAGTATACTTTATGTACGTTTTAATAAATTTAATAAAATCGACCTTTTAATACATCTATATGTTGCTCTTTACACGTCTTATTATTTACGATTATTTAAAATATACTACTGGTTATCAGGATATAATGAGGCAACGTTTCTTTCTAATTAAATAAAAGTGTATTACAATAATCAAATAATAAGCGAGAGAAGTTGGAAAACCGAAATTTTATTCTTAGGCTATATTCTCTTGGTCCTGGAGAAGTGCAGTCGCTAATCGTTCTAGATCATCGTAACTAAGGTTATTCACTTTATTCTTTAGGTCTTTTATCAACTCATTGGTTATCGACTCAGTTTCTGACTCTGTATAATAATGCCTCAGAACTCTAGAAACTTCATCTCGTAAGAGATATATGCCAGATTTGCTGTGTGAAGCTCTTCCCTCACTAGACCCTTCCTCTGCCTTTTTAATAACCAAAAGATTTAATTTGCTCCCATCCTTAATTCCTGGATAGAAACTCAATGGATTTTCATCTGAAATATTTTTACGCCATTGTCTTAGACTGCAAACATAAAATTCAAATGTTTTGTTTATAGTTCAAGCATTACCAGCTAATGTCTTGCCCGTAAGCAACAGTCTCTGGTGTGGAACATCTATGCCCAAGAGGTCACTGACTTTATGTTTTAACTGAAGAACTGTGTCTGAAGGTGTAATCTATTAAAAAACAAACAAATAATTAACAATTATTTAGAATGACACGAAACCTGTTTATTCAATGACAAAATAGGTTACAGTAAAATCAATGACACAGGTTTCATAAACAGGAATTTGAACTGACAAAAGCAATAACTGACAATAGCTATGATCAATATGCAAATTTAGACACCTGAGAGTTATAGTAGCATAAATCAGTCCACTGTTAGCTTTCATAAAATAGTGTTCTGTGTTTATTACAAAAGATTGAGTACATTTCTTCAAGTCATAAAAATATATTGTGGCAGAGATTAAAGTTGTAACTAAGTTAATTACAAAGCTAAGAAGGCAATATTTTTAAAAGCTGAAGTATATGCAATATGTGCAAATTCTCAAAATCTTGACTTACACCACTATGACTTTCAACCCATCATTAGTGTGTATACCACTCAGAAAATATGTATGCCAATGATTATTATTGTCAGTCACGGAATCCTGATTAACGAAAACAGTTGGTGATACTAATGTAACCCTATTAAGACTACTCTAAATAAAAAAAATTCAAAAAGTTAATTTCCTAAGATGTACAAAATATTCTATGTGTAGGTTAAAAAAATTTCTAGAAACATCGTCGACGGCTCATCAATTGAATAGATATATCGCGCGACGTTTCTCGTTGTAAATAGAAAAATGGAAAATGGGAAAAATGGAAATCAAGCTGTTGTCTACTCACGTCAACAACGCATTCTTTCCCTTGAAGCTTCTTCACGATAACTTTCATGGTGTAACGTGCACGCCGAAGCGTCCTCAGACCAACACGACTGTGTAAAATCAAATTCTTCTCAAGAACGAGACCTTTAATGATACCGATAAGGATTCGAGCATTTTATTGTGAGGTTATATTTTGCGACACACGATATTACTAACACACGGCGTCATCAACTATTTCTACCGAGGACACGCGTACACATGCACACAGGTAGTCAGAAACCCTTGGTGCGAGGTCGATATTGGGCGAATTTTTATCGATACATGAGTTTTATCGAGATAATTCTATTTTTTCTTTTCTTCAAAATATCATTGAAATACCTAATCAAATATTTGTAAAATATTTTTAATTATTGTAAATTTCTTAAGTTTGACTAGATTATTCCCTAGCAATTTAAAAATGTGATGCTCATTTGGATTAGAGAATTGTTTATCATACTTCGATACGACCTATCGATATTCACGTTTGCGATTTTGGCGGTTAATCTAAATACTGGCATTCGGTTTTGAGGTTATATTGGAAGAAAAACGCGTGAACGTTATGGAGATCGAAAAGGAAATGATAGTTGAAGTTGAAGAAACGAAATTAGAAGAAAATTGTGTTAATTCTGAGAAAGATAGTAAGATTACCTGCAAAGAAAACCTAACCCCGTATTTCAAAGCTTGGGATCATAGTATCAATAGAGTTCACTTGTCAGATGTATGTATATATAAAAAAGAACAATATGTTTTATTTACTCTAAGAGCTTCTGTTTTCTTATCATTTACTTCAATTATTATTTTCTTGAGATCATAGTGACGTATAGGTTATTGAATGTTAACTATTAACTATTAACATATCATCAATTTGACCTTCTGTTAATAACTAACAGAAGAATAGCATAATAGACTGTATCTAAAACAGCTTGCAACTGTTTTGGAATTATGTAACTTGTAGTTGCTCTTATGAAAACATAACCTAGTAAAATTATAGAATCATTATTAGTGGAGCCTGAAACATATCATGTATTTTAAAAACACTTGTAAAAGCAGTGAAATTATACAAAATTCCATAAAAAGTATGATTGAAAAGGAGCAATTCAGTATATATATATATATATATATATATATATATATGTATCCTACAACATAAGAATATAGAATAAATTTCTTACAAATAAGCATCGTTTAATTGTTAATCTATTGATGATTTTAATAGTACACTCTGATAAACAT
Source organism: Bombus flavifrons (assembly GCF_040668555.2). Lineage (NCBI taxonomy): Eukaryota > Metazoa > Arthropoda > Insecta > Hymenoptera > Apidae > Bombus > Bombus flavifrons. The sequence continues at coordinate 7,458,176 of NC_138457.1, read as the reverse complement.
TCCTTCACAGATAATTCATTTCTCAAACGAATCAAGTTTCTAACTTGAGTCCTCATTTGTAATTTCTTCTAGGTACCGCAAATGTGTCGGGATGAACCATGTCAACTTGGTATCGATGAGGCTGGACGTGGGCCAGTCTTGGGACCCATGGTTTACGGGATTGCCTATGCACCTTTATCAGAAAAGCAACTTCTTGTGGATCTAGGTTGCGCAGACTCCAAGAGTTTGACGGAAGAACAGAGAGACGCAATTTTTGACAAGATTTGTAAGCAGCACAAGACAATAGGTTGGGCTGTGGATGTCATATCCCCTAACATTATCGCGAATAACATGTACCGTCGTGTTAAGACCTCCCTGAACGAAGTTTCTATGAATTCCGCGATTGAACTAGCCAAACTGGTGATTGAAGCTGGTGCAAACATCACAGAAATCTATGTAGACACCGTAGGCGTACCGCAAAAGTACCAGGCCAGGTTAGAACAGATTTTCCCGGATATAAAGATAACTGTGGCAAAGAAGGCTGACTCAACGTATCCTATCGTCAGTGCTGCCAGTATTTGCGCTAAAGTTTTGCGCGATCATGCTTTGAAAGCTTGGCAATTTCGCGAAGAGTTGATAACAACCGAGTACGGAAGCGGATATCCAAATGATCCGGATACTAAAAAGTGGTTGTCCGAGAATGTAGATCCAGTATTTGGATTTCCGCATATTGTCAGGTTCAGCTGGTCTACTGCTGAAAAGATTCTGGAGTCAAAGGCCCTGTCCGTTGAATGGGAAGAAGTGGAAGACACAGGGAATCCTGGGGAACAAAAGATTTCCAAATTCTTCGCCAAGTCGCCGGTTAAGTCTTGCAAGCCACAGAGCAAGCAACATCACTTTTTCACTGAAAGATGCCTTTCCAGTACTTCCAAATTATGATCTTTGTTTACAATACGAATAGTACATAGACACGCAAACATAGTATCTTATAATTAAAAAGTTATTCTTGGATAAAACTAAGACTTATGTCTGATCCATTGACGTAAACGTCGCTTTATTTATCAGAACGTTAAGTTAGAGATAAAAGTCGGTTCAATTTATGTACATATGTACAAAGTGCTCTTACAGTAAAATACGATATGCAGGTAGTGGTTTCTTTTTATACCACCCCGTGTATTTCACTTGTAATTAACAATTAGGAATGTTATTTAGCGCAAAATGTTCTTTGGTAAAACACACTCTACATTCACGCGCATACACACGGCTCACAATAACTTCTAGGGTAACATATCTCTGTTGATTAATAGCGACTAGATTGATAAAAGCTACGACGTAAGAGAACACTCTCACCGGGGCTAAAATCTTTGCTTGTTCTCTCGCGTGACTGGACGATAGAAACACTCGTGTACAATTAGAATATAAATATACTCGCCGTTCGTTCGCTCGTTCGTTCATTCATTCATTCATTCCGGTTGATTATTAATCGTTCGTTTACGCTTGCGATTTTTTTTAATAGTAAGAGACGAAGGAGAGGAAAAGAAGTACGTAAGGGCTGCAATTTCGCACTCTCGAGAATTTGAAGATGCTGAGATGAACGTAGATTTGTAAACTCTGCTCTCTGTGTTGTATCAACGATTGAATAGCTTCTTTAAGTAACCACGATCATGTTTTCTTTAACGAGACTATACATCTCTTTGCATCTTGCTTGAGAATCTGGGATTTAACACTATGACGCCGCAGACACGACACTAGCTCCGCCATATGAGCGTTAACTTTGTGTTACTTTTTAAATTCTATTAACATCATACAAGATTTAATTACTTTTCTTACGTTTCATTACTTTTATATTGACAATCAATTTTATATTATTGTCGAAATTAAAAATGCAATCGGACAAGAATTTTTGTGCATTTGTAGTGGTCATCTTGCATTTTGGGTTAGATAACTAAATCTATTTATTACTTTAATCTCTTTGTTTTTCATATATTTAAAGTTACTAAATTTTTCTACAAGTACAAAAAAACCATTGTTCGTCAATTTCGAAATTAGCCTTTCGTTATAGTGTTAAAAACGACTATAAGCTATAAGAAAACGAAACATGGAAAGTATAAAAAATCCGTGCAAGATGCAGGGAGATTTACACACCCGATTCAGTAAGTACGAATTTACGCGTCCACCCATTTTCTAATCTCTAACATACTGACGTATATCTCTGTTAAGTATATTCTCTCGCCTATATCGTCGCTAACTCCACTAACTGCGATTATAAAAAATAGAAACAACACGGATAATTTAGTACACCAGTGGTCTCCATAACACTTGTTTTTGGAGGCCTGAAAAGGATGAGCACAAAAAAGGACGTGGCACCATGTTGTGTGTGTCCTTCTTATCGTAGAATCAATATACTCGTCATCAGCAGGAAGATACACGGCGCTAACATGCTGCTTCCGCTTCCTGAAACAGAAATGAAAAAGCATTGAACCACGATGAATCTCAACGAGCAATTTTTGTCGACGAACCAGGGACAAGGAAAAAATAAAATAAAATAGAGGCAGAGAGAGAGAGAGAGAGAGAGAGAGAGAGAGAGAGAGAGAGAGAGAGAGAAAAGAGTAAAATGGACGATGGAAATCGAGTGAAAAATCGGAACGTATCGTCGGTTTAATTCGATCGATATTGGCGAGGGAATTGCATCCACAGGCTACTGACACAAACGTTTACTGACGTTCGCCAGGCATGTGACCATAAGTCAGCAAATTGTCGGCAAACGAACGTGTCTCTGATTCGTTGTCACAGTTTTTCCTAACGATATTTCGTCTCGATATTTCCTCGTGGACAGACGGTTCTTTTTCCTTGGCATCGATCTTAACGATTGATGTCTTGGTGGTAAAGGATCGTTTATAGGTTAGGGATCCTCTCCTAGGGGATGAAAATCTGTTTGGAAATGGAAAAGAATTAGTAGATGTCATGATGGACTTAAGATAGTTCTATTTAATTTGAAAAGTTATGAATATTTCTGGAAAATTATTTTTTCTTTAAAAGCAACAAAATTTCTTTTTTTCCTTACTTGGCTTAGAAAGAAAGTGGTTTGAAAATGTGCTACGTGCGCGTTTAACCCTCACCTGGATTATAGTTATTATAGCCATAATTTTTGTGGAATTTTTAGTATAATATATCGAACAATATACGAGGAAGTAAATAAAAATAAAAATGAAAATAAAAATAAAGTGTGGGAAACGATAATAAATTTTTTAATAACACTTTCAAATATAATTCTCCGATATTTACCCCAACGTAATAATAATATTTATCCCAGAAATAAAACTGTTTATATATAATCTGATAAAACGATAACACGCAAGTATATCATTAAAGAGTATAAACGTGAAATGTCTGTATCAAAGTTGACCTAGCCATCGCCATCCACAAATTCGCTGTCCAAGAGTTAACTGAAGTATAACAGCGGTTCTCATGTTTCTGTAAAAGACTTTGACATACCTAAACTAATTGTTCCATTCACTTCAATCGAAAAGGTTACTCATTAATCGATAAATTATCGAATCGCTGTTTTCTTTACCGACAGAATTTTTTATCGATATATGGAAAATAGAGGCTTCAAAGCAAAGCACGGAAATCGTTGAATAATCTAAATTTTCAATAAATTTAATTTATATATAATACAATTCATTACACGAAACAATAAATAATTAAGTAATAATGAAAAACGAACTAATATTGCACAAATTTCAAATAATTTTCTATCGAAACAATTTTTAAATGCATTTTCAACGGGACTGTATAAACGAGAAGAAATGGGAACCACTGAGGCTTTTCCGTCAAGTGCACGCGTCCTTAAGCGATCTCTTCGGAATGCTTTTCCTTCAGAATGAAAGCTTCCACGAAAAACTGCCGTTCTATATTTTCGATGCCTTCCGTTCCAAATAATAACTTTTTTTATGATTCTACTTCGCGTTACAACGTGGTATACAGTAGTGTGCAAAAGCTCCTAACCGAGCAAGATATCCAAAAAGCGATATATAAAAAAATGTTAGCTTGATATGTATATCTTTATACTAAATACCTTATACTTTCTATGTATCTCAATTGTTCTCGAATTTGTTTCAAGCCTATACTGGTCACTATACTGCCATTCCAATTTGGAAATGTTTTATGTATAACGCATAATATAATGGCTACAAAAACTACTGGCAAACCATTGCGATTGCCATAGCATGTACGTACTAATTAATTAAATTAAAGTATGTTAAATTTCTCATCATTTAGTAATTCGATATTATGGAAATGAAATGTAGATTCTAACAAAGAAGCGCTTCATTAGAAAATAAGGGCATGTGTCAATTCCTTCTGTAGCCACTGTATACTCATGAAAGGTTTGACAAGTGATCGAATAATTTCGACAACTGTATACCGACCGAGCAGCTCGTGTTCCATCGCTTACCTCCTAAGATATGTTCCGCGTGCGTATGGCCTTGCGCCCTTGTCTCCCTGCTCTCCATGACCGGCATCTTGAGGGGCCTTTCACCCTCTATGCTGAGCTCGTTCGATTTCCAATATACGGTCGCTATCGTTGCCAGGCATTTGATCTTCAGGTCCCCCCTCTTGAAGTGCTTCGTACGCAGACGGAACTCCAGACCTAGCACGGCGGTTTCCAGACCCTCGCGATCCACCTCAGTAATGTGGGGCCCTCTCAAGTATTGCGTGTCGACCTGAATCCCACCAAAAATAACAAGAAAGAAAAAAAGAAAAAGATATAAAAGTCTGCTTCTTCACGTGCAGGTGTCTGCGTGTTTAGGGGAAGTAAGTCGAATTTGCAATTCTACTTTGGACGAGCGAGCCTGACCAGGATAAGTTACGGCTACGTTAACCCTGTGATCGAGTTGGACTGCACTCGAGGGACTGCAACGTTTCGAAAGATGGCAGGCACGTGAAAGCACACGAATGATTTATTAACAGGTGTTTGACCAGTACCTGGACTAGGTAATTATTTATGGAACAGGTAATGGACGTCGACTGGAAGATTCGTTCAATTGTTCTTTTAGGAGAAAGACCGGGCTGAGCACAAAGAGAATGACGAATTGGATGAAGGGATAAATAATTGAGTAGTTCTCTGGAAAAAGAATTCACATGACAAAATTGGAAATTGGGCGTACCTGCTTTGGTTCTAGGTTTATTGAATTGATAATAATAAGGATTCCTACCGACCTTTGTATTTTTTTATAAAGTTTTTATAGAAAAATTTCATAATAATTCAACTATCTGATTACGAAACCTATTAGGTCCTTTTTTCAATTATGTATTTATCGACTTTTTATACATAGTTTAGTGTATCCTTAAAGAATTTCCTGGTTTCCAACTAGAAGAAATCCAACTGCAATCTTCTAGATTCTAAGCAATCAAATGTCCAAAATTTATGTTCGGAGCATATCGTTATACTTTCGACTTCTAAAATATCATTCGCTATCTCAAATTCTTGCATTAAAATTGTGTTAGATGCAGGAAGGTCCTGAATCAATGTTTACCATGTATTGGAAACTAACGAACAAGGGATACTTGAGTTACGTAGTCATTAAAGATGCTCATAGATGGCGGTGTTCTAATAAAACGAATGTGCAACACGGCCGGTATCATTTATAACACTTCAATTAGCTGCTTTAAACGATCCGCCTCGGTTGTCCAATTAACGGAATACCGTTCCTTGATCCAACAACACGCTATATTCTGAAAATCAATATACTTGCGGTAGGCACCCAGTGGACAGTGTTGAAAGAAGTTGAAATTGATGGCAAGCGAGTAATTACAGCGGATAAGCAGCGATAAGAAAAATGTCGCACAGGACTTTTCCCACGGAATTTCATGGCTTCTGACAAGTACTAGGAACAGTTATAAGTTACTTACAGGGTCCCCGTTGATGAACCAGCTGAGCATGGCAGCTGGTTTAGACTTCGCCGAAGTGCAATTGAACCGCACCACGTCACCGACTTGATAACGATGCCTTCCTGGCCTTCCGGTGATAATGGGCCCGTCTTCCGGTAGGGCTGCAAGTTTTTAACCATTTTCTTTTTTCTCTCGGAGGTACTTAAATTCTTGGAAGAGTAAGGTTATGTAAAGGTACGTGTTTATGTAATTTTACGAAAAGTAACAAGCCAAGTAAGTAAATAGAATTAATATCAAATCTCAAAATGTTTGCAAGAATGAGATATTCGTATAATATTAAAAAATTATCAGAAAATTAAAAGAAAATTAAAAATAGTTTCAGGTGATGAAATGATAAGGAGGAAAAATAGCCCTACACAGGGTATGCTATTTTACTACAAAGTTATTTACCTCACTCTTTATTGCAAAAAATAAAAGTCAACAAATTTTATATCTAACGTTTCGTTTTTCACGATGGTAAGTATAAAATTAAGATGAAAATCACAGAAAAATAGTTAAAAAATGTTATGTTTATATATAAATCCTGCAAAAACAAAGAAGAGGAAGAAGCTACACAGGTTAAAATTAACTTATTTTTTTTTAATAGTAAATGGGATGGAACTAATAGTGAATCTACGTGGACCTGTCATGCTAGAGGGAAGCAGAAAGGACGTTTGGTATTTTTGTTAGGACGTAAAAAACGTTCGTCGTGTGGTTGGCGATGGGGAAGATCAACTGATGCAACGATCTGTAAACGTTTCTTACCCACTACCAGCATGTCCGAGTGATCGGAGACCGTTTGGAAGGATGGCGCCTCGGCTGACACCTCGCATCTGTATCTTCCGGTGCTCATTAGGTTCACGGAATAGAGAACGACCGATCTCTCGGTCGAATTGTGAATCTGAAAAACGACAATGATTCTCCCTGTAGCGCCATGGACCAATTAACCCATTGCAATTGACCCCTGTACTATTCCTCGAATCAGCTATCATGATTACAGCGGTTTTCATAGCAAATTCTTGCCATCAACATTCTTCTGTGAGAGTTCATGAGGCTACCAGAAGCGAATGCTCAACATGTATTGAAATAACATTTTTTGTGATTGAAATATCCGGAGTTTACCGATTACAATATTTAATTCTTTGCACTCTGGCCATAATTTTCGTTCCTTTATTTGTTCTTTGGTACAACGTGAAGATGAAACTTCAAGGAAACATATATTTTAAAAAAAGCTTGAAGCTTTAGTAATTTTGTGCTATATAATCACCGAGTTTCTCTTCGAATTCCCTCAGAGGGAACATCCGAGTGCAAAATGTTTATAAGCGAAACAAGTCTCTTCTATCTAGGCCTTGCTATTTTAATTATTCGTGGAAACAATTGCATAAATATCTATTTATCAATCATTCAAAAAAGAGCAGATCTTCTACGACCTAACAACTATTCAACCCTACAAAATGTTAAGGATCTCTAAAGAGAAATTCTTGAAATCCCTAGGATACTGAAAATAAAAAAGGTGAACAATATCGACGATGGCATATTACTAAACACCAAAGGCTAAAAGCAAGCTGCTAGCTGATAAAAAATTCGCAAACCCTAATTTCTCTTGTAAGAGAAAGATACGTAGCCCAAGGGAACAGGTGCAGTTTCGTGAAACAGCTGGACACTGTTCCCGACTGAATTTCGTTGGCCGTACGTGGTGGAGGCCCGAAGAGAAATTCGTAGACCGGAAATGGGCAAGACTGAATGGAAACGCAGGCGACAGAACGCGATAAAAATGAGAAGCGATGCGCTTTAAATAGAATAAGCTAGGCGAGGGGTGCATTGGCACGAGACGCGGTAAAAATCAATACAACGTGATTCTTACGTTCGCCGTGACACCTGGCAGCTGAAAGACGAGCACAGGCGGCATGTTCTGCGGCACGTATCGGTAGAACTCGTTCCCGTCTTTGTACCATTTTACCGAGTATAACGTCTCACCGTCCAGGTTAAAGTTGCACTCCAATTTGATGTTCTGGCCACGGACCACGTGCTGAGGGACCACCAGCTCCAGCATCCTCAACGCTACCGTGCCTGGCAACACAAATTGATGCTAGTTAGCATACTGTGAATGTTTATGCAAATTATTATTAATTGTTAAAAAGTAACGAGACAGATTTCGACTTTCGGGAATGAGCTACATCGTATGAATGTCGCCATGCTAATTTCACACGTAATACAGTTTTCCCTTGATCTTATTAACAGACTATGAGAGCTCTTCACCGAGCCATTAAAGTTCTTTATACATGCGGTTCGCCATTCGCTGACCCTCCAAAACTCCACCCTTGCTTTTCTGCCTCTTACGAGATTCGATTTGTACCTAATATTCATGCGGTCTCGAATTATGAGAGCGTTTTTGTCAGAGACATTCGTGAAGCGTAACTAGGGGGGTGTTAATACTGGAAGGGATCAGTTATTTTTATATATTCGCATCGTTCGAAATTGCGCGTTTGAAGCGTCTCAATATTAAAATTACCGTCCAGTACCGAACAAATTATTTAATTAGTCGATTCTTCTGTCTAAACTGTGATTGATAATGTTGTAGGAAAAAACTGCTGCTCTCTTCTCATTAAGATATCACGGAAGAAAAATCGGACTACGGGCACCGGGATTTGAACTCGAGTCCCGAATGTTTGTAATCAAAGACGCAAACCATTGCGCTGTTGCCGTCCGGTCATAGTTGTTGTCAAGTGCCGCTACACATTTATATGTGAGAATACAGATTTTTATTCGACGTCCAGATGAAATATCATTGTATAATCTCTCCGAAGCGAAGGTGTCAGATTTCATGGTTTTTGCGCCTAAAGACACACACCTACGAGGCTGTGACTGCCCAAATACTGTTTTACTTCAGTCGCGATAGTCGGCAAGTTGCGCAACTAGTTGCAAGTGGGCAAGAGACCTAACAAATTCTCGGAGGTTGAAAGGAGAAAACTGCAGCGTGACAGCGATAGTCGCATGAATCGTTCAACGTTGGGAACGTGAAGCCATTCTCACGCGTGTTTGCTCACTGTTCCCAGCAACGCTAGAACAATTCCATCGAATTGCCTTTTAACCTTCCACTGATACTGATGAAACGTCGCGTTTTTCCGCGCTCGTCCGCGTTCTCCACGCGATCGTCCGTGTTACATCGCACGCGAACCTCCTCCCAAAATCATTTGTTCACTCGTACTTGCTTATCAAAATTAAGTATCAAAAATAAATAGCAAATTAAGTACAATTATATATTATAATTTAATATATAATAAATATATAATAATTATTATATAATATATTATATAGTATATTATAGTATATTATATAGTATAGTATATTATATAATATATAGAATTGCTCAATTTTTCTATGTTTTTCAAGGTTTATGAAAAACAGCGTAAAGCATTGTATGAAAAAAGTGGAAAGCGCTTAAAGTCGTATATCACGAGAAAGCTTGACGTTTTCGTGATTTTTCGACGCAAGTGTCAATATCTTGTCGCCAATAAAAATTAGGATGTTCCAGAAATACTCTGACGAACTTGCACTATAAAAATAGAAACGTTACGAGGAATATAATTTCCTCAGGAAATTCGACGATAAATTTGTAATTATTTGAACCGGTAATTAAAGTACGCGAATGGTAATTACTATTATATTATATACCTTAGCTTCTAGAATTTATGTTACTTGATTCACGTGGAATAAATTATCGATCCGTCTGTTTTGATATTTTGAATCAATTTCGTATATTAATAATTTATCAACGTATGAATAATCGCTTGTTCCCAGAGGAAATTTCGCAAAATGAGAAAATATCTTGCAAATTAATTGTAAACGTTGATAGAAAATATTCTAAAACAATATGCTCGTTGAATATACGTTCAATATCTTCGCATTAACGTTACATGAGGTTAAAAAGGTCGTTATCTTTTTTCGAAGACCTAGCATGCTCTTAACAATAACAACCTTCTCGTTCGAAACAAAGGAATTAACATTGTCACATTTATTTATTCATGTAATACTTAAATCTATAATATTTCATAAGTCTTAAGTCCTCGTTCCTTTTGCAGGGAGTAATTTAAGTTCCAAGAAATTTTTCAAGCGTGTAATTGAGTAAATTTGTAAGTAAATTTTTAAATGAGTAATTTAGAAAATTTGTTTTACCATAAAAATATTTATGGCCGTAGATTTTCGCGAAACACGAGCAATTAAAATTAGATAATCCACGTACAAACCAGTTTGGATATCAATTTATACAGTTCGTGGACTCGTCGTTAGTCAGTCTTTCTGAGAGAGAAAGAGAGGAGGGGAGGGGGAGAGAGAGATAGTTTTCCAGAAATTACAACAGAAATAAAAGAATAAAGAACCGTTCCTGTCGTTTATCTCGTGGCACGCTTCGATTTCATTTTCCTCGACTTTTTTAGCCCCATTACTTTTAAACGCGACTGGCATTAACTACGAAATCGGCCGACATTAAGGGCACACTCTGCAACAAAGAGAATTATCTCCTCTCGCAGTAAGAGAAAGAATCATTGTTAGGTGTTCCAGAACAGAGAAAAAGAGGGAATCTCGACGTCTGCGTAAATGCAAGACACTTTAATCTAAAGCCGAGTCCGTCAACTTTCTCTCTTTTCTTTCTGCCACTGTTATTCTTCAACAATTTCTGCTCGAGGATTCTCCAATTCGCAAAGCGTATAATTATTGCTTTTACTTTGTAACGGAGAAAAATTTCATCGGAATGGATTTCGAACACTTTCCTTTGATTCCGTCGATAAGATAGTCTACCGTCATTAGCGAGCACAATTCAACAACCATAAAATGTCAAAAGGCACTAAGAACCATCGAAAAATTGTTAAAATTAAATTGGAATACTCTTTGATTGCGTGAGCCAGTTTACCGATTGTTGGTACTAAAAAAAATAATAATTTTCTAAAAATTCCAAACAAATCGCATTAATTGCTTTTTAATACATGTTCTACGATATTCTCAATATCTAAGATATCCACAAGACAAAGAATACACCTTTCGTCTTTCTCGTGGTTCTTTATTTCCGTCTTCAAAGGCCTAAACAAAGGTTACGAGGAATCGGAAGGGAAGAAAGGACACAGAAAGGATGGCATGAGACTACGCGAAGGAAAAGAGTGGCATTCTTTGAAGATAAGGCAGCACACCGTGGTATCTGATCCGGAAAAGTCGCGTGGACGGAAGAGAAAAAGTCTTGTTCCTCTGATTGTCGAGGGCCGTGATTCACAATTGCAAAAACCGATCCAATTATTCCACGAATGCCCGGGGCGGGCTGCATTTATCGGTCCCGTTGATGCAGCGATCCAAGCGCCACGTAACGATTAAATTTGGTAACAAACGCAATTCTTTCTGTGATTAAACAGAAGAACTTCGATACGACATAGTTGAAAATACGAAACAAGACGAAGGGGAGATTTTACTATCTCAACGTGCGTTGTCCTCGTTTCCTCTTCTTTCACGCTCCACATAAATGACCAAAGAATTCAACGAATGTCTCGTTGTTTTTCATCGGTCTTATTAGGATATCACATTGCTTAGACGATTACAGCGACAATTAGGGAAATTCTGACAGGAAATTCCCCAGAATGTAACGATAATTGTGAACTAAGCGCTACTGTTTAGAGTAATAGTATCTAAAATATAAGTAATCTCTGAATGCATCTGTCCACGAACGGTGAAAATCTGAGAAAACGAGAGTCTGTGAACCTCAGAGAGAGAGTAGCCGGCGTATATTTGTCATCAACAGGCGACTAGATGTTTATGCATTCATAGGGATAACAACAACTGTTTAAAGTATAAATCACTGTATCTGCGTTAAATCGCGTGCCAAACGAACCAATCAATCTCCTGGACACAAAAATTGCTCCACCCTAAATCTTTTACCAACCTATCAATAAAAAGTCGAATCTGTCAACCATGGTAGCCCCAAGAAAGCATCACACAACGAACTTTGAACGATCGACTAGAAACGCGGATATGACCGAGTTCCCGGGGTTTGTCCGGTGCTTTCAGTCTGGACCGTATTTAAAATCCCTAGGGACGTGTTTCTCGCGGGCGCTCCCCTTACAGCAAATATTTTCCCATCGGCCTGGAAGTCGCTTGTTACCTTGTCCAGTGGCTTCTTTTCGATTGACAAAGGGTTGCCTTTCGTTTGAATCCAGGGTTGAACGAGGGTGTGACTGTCGAAGAAAAGGGGGAGTGGGGGGAAGAAAAGAAGAGAAATCACGCGGTAGTGGCTACGTGTGGCTGTTGTCCGAGGAAGATAGCGGACGCGAGTGGTTATTAAAGGAGGCAGAAAGGGAGAGGACGATAAGAAAGAAGGGCAGGGTGGACGTGAATGGCGATGTAAATGGCGTAGCGTCGCCAGTGAAAGGGAAAAGGGAAGGGAAAACCGTGATAAGTGTGAAGACGACGGAGGAGAGAATGAAAGAGAGATAAGAAGGCTCGATAACGAGCGGGAGAGTGAAAAGGGTGGGGGGAGGGAGAGGCAGGGGGTGGGGAGAAAAAAAAGGAAAGTCGGCTACTGGGAGTAGAAAAGATACGGAACTGTAAAAACATTAGACGTTTCTTTAACGCCTGTCACTGTGTGCCACCAACGACGCCATTATTTCACTCTTGTATTTCCTGTCGTTCGAACCTTCGTTTGCCTCCTTTTGTTCGTCGCGTATTATAACTCTGAATTGCTTCTGAGAATAGATGAAATAATTAAAGGGCTGTATCCTGATTCGCACGTTAGCGTAGTTAATTAAAGACCATACATATATGAATTTTAAAGATCATAGTTTTACGGGTAAAACCCATTTTTTCTTTTTAAATATTTGTTTAACACAAAACCGTGTATTTCCAAAGAAATTCCCATTTCTTCATAACTTTCCACGTTTTATTTTTATTCTTACTGTTGAAATACTTGGCATCACTTGAATAGTGAATTAAATACTACAATAAGTACCTGGGAATTTTTTCAGATTTCCAAAGCCTAACACGATAAGAAATCAGGCCAGGGACTGAAAGATCCATGATGCTGATCGTGTTAATGAAAAAAAAAGAAACTATATTGCCGGCGGAGGGTTAAGAAGATTGCATATGTGCGAGATTAAAAATATCCCGTGTTCTACGTAGGAAGTAAAAGGAAATTTCTATCAGGTATACACAGTAACAAGCAACTATATTTCAAAAATATTCGACACAAAAGCGAATAAAGAATACGATACGTATCCATCATCTTCCAACGTTGCATACAATTATCAAAACTTCTCTAATTCCCGTTTTTTGACAAAGTCATTACTTTACGAATGGCCGAGAACGCCTACTCGAGTGCAATAATTTCGACGCTAAAGACGCGCGTCGTAAATACGTTGAAAGAAACTCCGTCAGTGGCTACGTGCTACGTGTCGCATAAACGTCACTTTCTAACAGAAAAATTCCTTTGTCAACAGTTTCTCCGTCGACTCCTTATCGAAGAATCAATCCCGCGTCCAAGTGTTCCCGTGTAAGCAAGAGGAAGGGTTCTCCGGTTTCACTTCGACTAACACCACCGCGGCACACGCTGTTGCCGCCCTCTCGCCCCTCTGCCTGTACTAAACCAAAGAAGAAGTCGAAACCAAATCGTCGTACGCTCGTCTGAAAGGTTCCTAGTCCTTTAGGAGTCGAGGTTAGTCGATCGTTTCGATTAGAAGAAAAAGGAAAAAAAGAAGAAGAAAAGAAAGAAAAAATGAAGAGGAAGAAGGGTGAGGTGAAATAACGAGTGCCGGCTGAGAACGTCGCGAAATATGATTCATTCCTGTTCCGTTACCAATGATAACTCATGCATATTGAACGGCAGGGGGTCTGATTTGTTCTGTGAGTCAGTCATTGCACGCGTCGCGGCGCCTGCACCGTGTCACGCCGTCGCTCCAGGCTCGTGTATTGGTATACCAGAAACGGGGATGAATAAGGGCGCGCAGGGTCGCTTTTATCGAGCCTGGATCGCCTGAGCACTTTAACTTTCAAACAGAAAGAGAGAGACAGAGAGAGAGAGAGAGAGACAGACAGAGAGAGAGAGAGAGAGAGAGAGAGAATCGGTGCGCCTCCGACGTCGTCGTTAATTAGGTCGGCGACGACGTACCTCCTTACCTAACCTTCGATATTATTCCAACGAACGCGAAGCAATTCCGATTTGCCTGATAAACGGTGAACATTGGCCGGAGCCTGGGTAAAATTCTCCTAATTACGCGTTCGACCGAGCCTATTCTACCTGTGGGTCGGATCGATTCTGATTGATCCTTAAACCGATAGGTTGCACCGTACGTACAGTGTAGTGTCGGTTATCCGAGTCCCGTTTAACCGAACTTCCGTATTATCCGAAGTGCCTCGAACTTTACCGTAGCTTTGTTCTTTCTTTGTTTTTTTTTCTTTTTTCCCCCTCACTTTTTTTTGTTCCAAATTTTAACACGAAAAGTACGAAAGCATAAATACAGTCGGGTATCGTGAAAGCGATTAAATCAAACTTTCAACCGATTGAATAATCAATTAAACCCAAATACACGATTATGTTATCAAAATGTTTTTTACGAGTTTATTGTACGGCTCGTGGAAGCTAACAAAGTTCCCCGCATTATCCGAGGTAGGTACGGTCCACATCACTTCGGATAATAATGGAGCTTTCTTCTCTACACGTGGATGATTTTCTCGATGGTCTATTACTGCCCTCGTTGCTCCCTCGTTTTGGCCTCTGTTAATGAAATAAACTCGGTTCCAGAAGATTCTGGAAATCCTCTCGACTATCGGATTTGATCATGTGGATTTTGGCTTCGGCTGTTTGACTTGGGTTTTGGCACGGGTGGGGTCCGTGAACGGAGTGTTGGAATCTTTGCTCGAAGTCATTATATCAGGCAGAAGGCGAAGAAGGGCTTCTTCTTGCAAGCCCTGTTACACTTCTACGTCCTCAAATTCATTTACACAGCGGTTAACGAAACTTGAAATCTCTAATTTACACGCTCGAGGCCAAGAACTCAGTCGTTTTTGCACTTAGGACATTTCAGAGATCTACTTTATCTGCCAATTATTGGACTGCAATTGAAATTAAGCAAAAAAATGAATCAGTCATTTTATGGAAAAATAAATTACAGTTCTAGAAAACACCGAAAATGCCAAAATTAAAGAGTTCTGATCTTTTTGTTGGAAAATATTCCACGTACCAATGAAATATGCAAATAAAATAGAAAAATGCAAGTGTCGATAAACGTTAGTTATTTGTCTCTTGACCCTTTGACCATATAATCTATCTAAACGAATGAAACCCTGAGTTTTCTCTGCAACTAAGACGTGCCACGTACAGACTTTCTTCCAGATACATTTTTCTTTGCGAGTGAATTTTTGGAGAATTTTTAACCGGCAGAATAGTGAAAGAGGAAGCTTGCTTGAAGCAACTGACTTGTTCCGCTTTATTACCTTCATTGTTCGGGTCTCTGTTGGTAAAACAAACGCCGAATAGCGCGAATAATCCATTTCAGCTTGCACGAGGCCAGACCTGCTCTCTTGGCTTCTGACTATGCTCGTGTGGATTTTGCTTTTTGCTGTTTGACTAGTCGCAGAGGACTTTTTCCATGGTAAACCTGGCGCACGAGAGCGAACATTGGAATCTTTGCTGGCAGTCATTAAATCAAGAGAGCACCGTGTAACACGAGTTCCTCCATCAAATGAGACAGGACTAACAGTTCCTGCAACTCCTGTTACGTTTCTGATTACCCAAATTCGTCCGCACAGTGGTTAACGAAACGCAGAATCTCTCGTTAATCGCATAGAATTAATCTTGCAAGTAGATACAAAGACTAAGCGAAGCCAGCAAGAGAAAGAGATAGAGAGAGAAAGTTAGTTATCCGTAGCTAGTAGTTTCCTTTGTTATGCAACATGAAAGGTCAAACTTGCAGTTGATGGAATCTGTGCTTGATGTGGCTTCCAAGAAATTGTCATCCCAAGTACCCCTCTGCGTCTCTTTCACCTATCAGCCGTTCTGATTAAGCGAACCATCCTGTCGACCAAAGTCAAGGGGGCTAATTGATCCATCGAACGAACGCGATAAACGCGGAGATTCGGACTGTCGACCAGCGTGGCGCGTCTCTGTTACCACGGGACAAACCTTTCGGATTATACGCGGATACGAGCCACACGGGCGCCATCTTAATCCAAGCTGGAGGCCTTTAAAGCGATCAGACACCGGTGGCACGTATCGAATGAGAGAAGAAAAAAGAAAGAGCGAGAGAAAAAGACGAGAAATCCGCGTGGACAATTGGATCTCTCCAGGATCGTGTCTCCCCAGAGGAAGCCCTGCTCTTTCGTCGAAGGGTCGGTGAAACGAGAAATGAAACGCGGCCCATGCACAGAATAGGGAAGCTGGAGAGAGAGAGTGAGAGAGAGAGAGTGAGAGAGAGAGAGAGAGAGAGAGAAGGAGAGAAAAAGAGTAGAAAGAGGGAAAAAAGGAATCTCGCAGGTGTCATCGCGGTAACCCCATCGGTGTCTGGACAGTCGGTTAATTTCGTCGTGGTGTTGTTTTACGGAAATCGTACACGTACGTTCCGTGAGCGAAGCCAACTAAATGCCAGCCAGCATCGGCTACCTGCTACCGTTTGACCATTGCAAAGGGCAAACGGTGTCGTATGTCTTTAGTTACGAGGTCGTGGTAATGAGAACCTTCGATGACAAAAGGAGACACGCGAGTGTTTACTGTCGGCGGACTTCGACATCGTCTTACGTTTCCACATCGTGGCTAACAGCGGTATCAGGTTACTAAACGAGTTGTTTTTATCGTCGAAACGCTTCGGCTCGGTCCCATAAGGATACGTCTTGTTTACGTTATTGGATTGGCAACTAAGTGATCGCGGACAATATCATTAGGTGGTAATGACGAAATCCGCAATCACTTAGTTGCCATGCCGATACTATCGAATCTTCGATGGTCGACGAAACGAATGAAACGAATAGTCGTGGAGGACGGACGCTGTAAGTGAGAGAATCGAAGGATTTTGATGGTTTTATTGCCAACCCAATAACATCTTCGATAATCCGTAAGCATCGTCCAGCGTGTACCCACGCGGCTGAAAGTCTACAAAGTGAAAAACTTGGTGACGACTGCGAGTCACAGACTGGGAGTGAGTGAATCGATTGAAGAGAAGAGGTGGGAGGTGTATCGATATCGGGGGAAACCATAAGTCGAGAGAGAAAACGAGAAGCTCCATCGGGTCTTTTTTACCCTCCAATTCGCCTCACGCGCCCTTTGGTCACGTGTGGCCGTGGAACAAGAAAGAAAAAAGGAAGAAAGGAGACGTTTTAATAATAGTAATAAACGACACCAGAGATAGGGTGGGTCTCGGTTTCCTTCTTCGTTGCGAGATCGATGACCGTTTCGTGGGACATCGTAAATTTATGTGCGGCCATAGGGGAAACCCCCGGTGAACGTGCACTTTTCAAGCCAAATAAGCAGGTATGTGCTGCCGATAGAGGGAATGTGACGAGTTTATAAACTAATCCATCGAGTGAATCCCAAGGATTGGTTGTGTAAGATCTGATATAGGAATATCGGTACGAATTTTATACGTTGAACAATCAAATTAGAATAATTGTTAGTTTTACATATAGTTGTATATATTTAGCAATCTATTTTTATATTTTTTTTCCGGAAGTAACTGTACTTCTTAACACATAACCAACCGAATAGGGTGATCTTTTTTTTTTATTATTATTATCAGTTATTGTTTAGCTGGAATCGTTCCCAATTAATTGCGCCACTTTCACCGCTTTTATAAAGTGCAGTATATAATGAAATACACCAATCAACCAACCAAACCAAGTGGTGTTAAAATTAATTAAAAAGTTACAATATCAGTTATGACTAAATAAAGTTATAACATAAACGATACTACGCTGTAAAAAAATATCAACATGCATTGTGAATTTGTAATTTCACGTTCAGGTCGTGTTATATATATCTATCATTGGACACTATATGAGTGTGAAAGAACCGATGGCGACGTCAGTAGCAAACTTCCATCGTGTAAAAATACACGCTTCGTTGTCATGTGAAATTTTTAGAAGCGGCCTGGTAATTATTATTTTGTTTCTGCACTTTGTCCCGCTAGACAGTTACTTCGCCTACTTAATCTCTGCTTCTCGATAATCTCACTACACGACTGCACACAAAGGATCCTCGCTGTTCGTTCTAAAGCAAACGAATACAACGAATCGATCGACTGTGACAATGTCCTGGACAATGGCAAGGTTAAACTTGTCGCACAAGCTCTATCGATCCTTCGTTTATCTATCGGTGATCTAACTTGGATCGTGGTCGGTCGGAAGCTCGATTTAAAACACGAAACGAGAACAATTCCGCTGCGCCGGTTGGTAACTAAGTGATTGCGGATTTTGTCATTACCACCTAATGATAAAATCACTTAGTTGCCAACCCAATAGAAGACACGTAAGCTCGAAGGGCAAAGTGTACGGAACCGTACGTCGGGGCACGCAGATTACGCTGCAACGATTCCGCATACCGCGGCCTCGTTCTCCTGCAATAATTAACTCTTTAACTATGTAATTAGTTCTAGAGAGTAGCACGATACTCGATAACGCGTTACAACCACCGAGGCAACTTCCCTACCTCTATTAAAATAATATTTTCACCGATCTGTGTCAACCCCATCCCTTTGCTCGTTCCTCCAGCAACGACCAAGATCCCGCAGATTCGCATTCGAATCGTTTCCAAGCCGAAGGGCACGAGGTATTCGGGTTAACCGTCGCTTATCCCGCCACTGTTCCCAAGTGTCCTCTCATCAAACAGCTCGCAGCTGTTCAAAATTTGACAACGCCGATTTTTCAGATCGAAAATCTTCCGGTATGAAATTTTCCATGGACCGTGTTTCCCCGATAGGATTTCACCCAGAAGACATAATTTTTCGCCAAATCTACCAGACTGTTTCGAAGTTTTGGTCGCTGCCGTGAAGCGACGTTAGGCTACGTTGGTTGTAGAAATTTGTAAACGTAGAAAATTGATCGGATTCGACGACGCTGATAATTAGGTCGAAGGACGAACGACGCGAGTACTAAAACTGGCACTTTTCTTTCCGTCGGAAATCCTCGTTTCTATTGTTCGAGTTATTTTGTAGGTTAGAAAGAAGGAGCTCACGAACGATGACTCGAATTTCTTTTTTTTTTTGTTAAATCTAATTGTTCTAATAGAGAGATAATTGGCTATAAGGATATAAATATAATATAATAATTACGAACATTTACAAATTGCTCGATGATTCGCAAATCAGCAGTCTGTCATATTCGTTCAGCGTCGGACACGAAATTTGCAGAGATCTGCCCTCGTCAAATTTGTCAAAAAATTAACTAAAATTATCTATCTGCTATCGACTAATGTCCAAAGAATATAAAAGACGAATGAATATTCCATTCGGTATTCGAAACGACCATTTGACCATCTACTTCTGTTACGATATATACATACATTGGCGTAAAATGGAAGGGCGTTATGGCGGTTGTCGTGATAAAAGGGCAAGAAAACAGGGGTCTGCTCTTTTTTGCGGCTTCAGTTCGAATTCCATCGGGGAAGAACACGTTTTTTCACTTTTTTCTCTTTGTAGAATTTCTCGCTTCTGCCACCTAATATAGTTTAGCCTAACCTATACGAGGCGAATCGTACAACATAACCTCTTCCATTATTTTTGTTCTTAGCCAAGCGATCGATACGCTTTTTGCCACGAAATGATACGAGCCTGTCGACGAACCTCCACGCTGACGATTTTGTGTCCTTTCTTTTTATGTCCCTCTGTTAATATCGTAAGTGGGTTCCAGCAAAGTGTCTACAGTTCATGTTCGATATATCGGGTGTCCCGTTTGAAGTTTCGCACGCAGTTATATTCCGCAGAAGCTATAGGTCGTTTCAAAAAGTGTCTCGAACGAAACTTGACCTGTTTCGAGTGGAACGTCTTATGGTGGTTAGGAATCTCCTTTGGGCGACTGTGCTTCTCAGATTTCAGAGTGGTCTTGGTTTTATTTTTTATCCGTAACTGTATCTTTTTTACTTAGTTGTTTCGCGAAGAGTTCATCGACCTACCGAGCAGAGTCGTGCAATACCGACCGAAATTAGTGCTGGCTTTTTACACTGGATGCTAATTAGCAACTTTATTTGAACGAACAAACGAATATAACAATTTCGTGTAACATATTTCGGAACCACGTCGTTTATTTTATTGTTTTCGCTGTTCTGACACGTTAATAGTACACTTTATATTGATAGTGCTACATCAGACTGTTAAAAGTTACTTTCTAGGGTTAATATTTTGTTTCTTAGTTAAGTAAGTGATTTTGTTCTATTATATAGTCTATTAAGTTTTGTTAGCAGTTTTGCAATTTTTTTTGTATACTATATATATTATATATAACGTTCTACAACGTTCCCCCGTGTTTGTTAGTATCGACTATCCAACCGTCGACCGGCACGATCGAAACCTTCTTTATCTGTAGGTTCAATCTGTTGGCGATTGAAATTAAATTAGATGTTCATTTAACCTCTCTTCTACCTTTCGCCAAGGAGAAATGTCTGAAATTTCAAAACAGAAAAAAGCAAAATGGGCAGAGGCGAACATGAATGCAGCTTTGAAGCTACTCGTCGAAAATAAAATGGCTCAGAGACGGCTGAACACCCGTCGGATAACCAAGAAAATATTAATTATTTTACTTGCAATATATGTGAAAATAAAATTCGAATAAAAATCTATATTTAGAAGAATCAACCAATTAAATAATTGACCGGTATTGGACGATAATTTTAAGCGGGACATTTCAAATGCGTAATTTCGTAAGACGTCCAAATATAAAGTAAATAACCTTTATCATCTTAATAATCTTTATTGATTCGTCGATGGACGAAGATCACGCAACTGGTCTTTCCAATATTAACACCCTTAGTTACGCTTCACGAATCTCCATGACAAAAGCGCTCTTATAATTCAAGATCGCATGAATATTAAGTAGTCCAAATCGAATCTCGTAATAGGCAGAAAAGCAAGGGTGAAATTTCAGGGGTGGGGAGGGGGGGGGGAGAGGGTCAGCGAATGGCGAACTCGCCATATAGGAGCGTGGCACGAGGATCTCTAGAAATTCCGAAATCCCACTGTAGAGCACGTCCCATGTGTCGACGACCCTCGACGCGTTACGTGTCAGCTCGCAACACCCTTTATTACTCGTCACCGTTTAAGCGGTCGAAAGCACGCGACGTCTTCCCCGTTATTACCGCGAGACGTCGCAGGGAAAACTTTGGGACGCGCGAGAAATTGTCTGTCTCGTCGTTGGCCTCTTTCGAGTCGGAGAAAAATTGTCGTTCTTCTGGTGACTGGTTGCTTGTACAATTATATGAGATTTGTACAGGTTAGGTGTCGAACTGGCGGCTCCTTCTTCTCTTCGCGTGTTCGTTATTTTCACAACTCAATGTGCCCCTCGTCGTGTGTCAAATTGGAATAATGGTAAAACATCAATGAATAAAAGTATAAATAATTGATTTTGCTCTTTGTCATTCGCACACATTCACATTAATTTTCCTTCAGAAGTATCGGATTTCAATCGCACGTCAAAGTCGACAAGCTTCAGAAAAATTGTTCTATATATAGCCGAATAACATAATCCTTTATCGGAAAAATCTGGCGTCGAATCGACACGAGAGACGAGTGACACACACGTATATACAGAGTGGTTGGTAACTGGTGGTACAAGCGGAAAGGGGGTGATTCTACGCGAAAAAAGAAGTCGAAAATATAGAATAAAAATTTTTCGTTTGAGGCTTTGTTTTCGAGAAAATCGGTTTTGAATTTTCGCTCGGTACGCGTGCACTTTATCATGTCTCGTTATAACGGATCTCACTGTAGATCGTTGTCTCGATGGAAAAATTAAAAACAAAATTTTTATTCTATATCTTCGACTTTTTTTTTCGCGTAGAATCACCCCCTTTCCGCTTGTACCACCAGTTACCAACCACCCTGTATAATGGTTGCTAGCTTGTTCATAGTGAGGTTAGGTTGGAGTTACGTATACTGTATCTAGTAGTATAAGGGACTCATATCTTCATATAAGGGTTTATATAGATGTGTGTATGTATATGTAGAAGTAGCTAGCCTGCTCATGGTGGGGGAATCGGTTAACTGAGAGTAGAACTGACAGTCAGACTCCTGAATAAGCTCGACGCTTCTGGATAATCAGTGATTCGGTAGAAATTGTCTGGTTGGATCACATTTTTAAACGTATCTTGGAACACGCAAGATCTATGTTAGAACTATTTTAATCTAGCTTCGATAGATTACTGCTGAGAAGTGCCAGGACATTTATTTAATTTTAGCTAGATGTATCTTTATTTCCAGACCAGATCTTTATGGACCAACTAATCCGCTATGACAATATATACATTGTGGAACATTTTGGAATAGCAATTAGGTCCTAATATAGATCAGATATCGATCCGACCCAAAGTTAGTTTCTATAGATTTCAGAGTAACACAGACTTAAAGCAGACCTAACTGAAGATCCAGCTGAGATTCTATGTAAACATAATTCAGATCTGACAGCATATATACTTAGCTGTGTCTTGAAAATTCTAACGTGGATTTAACATAAATTTACCATAAATAACAGACTCACTATATAAATAGATATAATTTAAAGTCAAATCTAATATAAACTCGGTTTATCCCAAACTTGAGTCTCTAACTTAGAGACTTACGCTAATAGGCGACTAATACAAAGCTAACCATGAGTCAGATATAATTCAGACCAAATGGAACTCTAATTCGAACTTAACTCAAGCCTAGTACAGCTTTACACTATAATTTCGTGTCCAGAATAAACACAGCATAGCTTAACACTGTAACGTGGTCTCTAACGTAAACCTAACATCCCATAAACCATAAGTCTACCACTATAACCCAGACCTAACATTGTGATTCAGACCTAATCTAGATCAAACATCGTAACTTGACCATTGAACAAACTCTAGATTCTAATCCGCGTCAATGTAAGTTACCTCGAGTTAAAACAAGACTTAATGCTACAGGACAGTGAAATGGGCTAAGATTATTCGGTGGAACCGTCGGATCAACTATTTCGATCGGTCGTGTACGATATTAAATGGTGACTTCGTACCCGCAGCATTTATTATTCCGTGATTTTTATCGGTGTATAAATGACTCACTCGATACTTCCTAGTCGGGAAGGAGGAAAAAAAGGAACGTGACTCAGCCGTGGCTCGTTTTTCCCCGCCCCGGCAATTCGGTCAGCCCTCCGGCGTTCCGCTAAAACGATAATAACGCCCAGTAAAAACGGCAATTCCGATCGAGTATCGGTGGACCTATATCCGATTAGGTGTTCCGAGACGAAGTGCGTGAAACGATCGCTAGAAACGTCCAGTGGATCACGTTGCACTCTCCCATAAACTAGATAAAGCATAGATATACACAATTCTTTTTGTTCTTGTCCCACGGTTTCTAGGGATTTCGCAGTTTTTTTTTTCTACCAAGAAAAGTTTTACAGGAACGTAGAAATTTGTTACCGAGAAATATTTTTATGGGGTTTCAGAATTTCTACGTCATTTCAACTTCGTTTTCTTCTTCTTTTCCTACCAAGAAATTATTTATGAAACATAAGGTTTCTTTTTTAAAGGTAAGAGACCGCACACAGGTTTTGAGAATTTTTCATGTATTCCATACTTCCAATTTTTGTTTCACCCCAATCCTCCCTTTCTTTTCGAGTCGATTTGAATCCCAATACGAACGTTACCGCAGAATGGA
Organism: Bombus flavifrons; assembly: GCF_040668555.2. Classification (NCBI taxonomy): domain Eukaryota; kingdom Metazoa; phylum Arthropoda; class Insecta; order Hymenoptera; family Apidae; genus Bombus; species Bombus flavifrons. Next base: position 7,434,420 of record NC_138457.1, on the reverse strand, counting down.
ATAAAATTTTTATATCGAGGCAGATTACTGAATTATAAACGTGGCGATATGCTAAAATATTTTTGAAATAAATATTGTAAATGTCATGTTATATGGAATATTAAATGTTACGAATAATTTATCAGAGAATCAGTACATGACGATCGAAAATCAGGTAAATCAATATTCATCAACGAAGAATAATTACGATTCCTATAAAAATTCCCTCCATAATAGGAAGCATAAATAACCTGTATAAATATTACCGTGCAAACACATTCGACGATTCATATATTCGAAAATTTCACCAGAACCGTTCGGATATTTTTCAATAATTTACAAATCCGTTTCATCTTTGCTTTGAACACGTTGTTCGTGTAAAATCCCATAAAATGGCTTCTTATCGAACTTACTAACATAGTCGTACCTAATTTACTAGATTCGAATCCAGTCGGTTAATGTAGAAGCCTACTTTTGCAACGTACTAAGCTCCATTAACGATATATATATCAAACTCAAAGTATAACGAAAACAGATCGGGGTAACAGATTTATCCGGCAGATTGGACAATTGTCGCGTGTTTGAATATAAATAAATACGAAAAATAGACTTAAGTCGTTTAAAGCCAGTTCGATCAATTTTCTTTTTCCTCTTCAATCGTTCCTTTTCCTCTATTTTTATTTAATTCCACAACGAATCTTTTTCTCTTTTTCTCACGGATTTCGCGTCCCTCTTTTACATTGGTCTGATATCGAATCACGCTGCCCATAAATTCCCCCGGCATTATTTAATTAAAGCCCTTCCCGCTGTGTAATTTATATATTTATGCTCGGTGCTTTTATTTAAGAGATCTTATTTATTGAGCCACGCGTTTATAGGCTGGGAAAATTATCGATATTTTTTCATCCTACCCCTCCACCTTCGCCTCTTGGTCTTTCGATTTTCGGTCGTTAAACGCTCGCCAATGTTATCCAATTGGGAACAGTCGTAACTGCGTAGAGTTTTCGAAACAAATCCAAACGCGCGAAGTAATTTTCGGAGGCTTCGTTATACGCGACCTCGTTTTTCAAATGTTTTTTTCATAGATTCCGCGGCGCGTTTGTTAGGTACAAAATTTGGTTGACTCGTTGAGGAACAAGCACTGAAACAATTTAGAACAGTTTGGAATAGCCTGAAAGTCGAGTAAAATCTAAAAAACCGTGCGGTATCCACAAGAAAAAAAAGTAATATGGTAAAATCAAAAGAAATAGGTTAATTATAAGAAACTATACAGCGTTTCTTTCATAGTTAAAAAATTTTCTTCGACCAGTACACCAGAGTACACTTCCGGTTGAGAACTTCCGGTAAGATAGCGGAAGGGTTAAGGATCGGTGGAATTCGGTTCGATTTAAATGTCAAATGAAACCCGGTAGCGAGACCGTCTTATCGGCTGATCCTTTAAGCAGACATTTAAATCTCCCGTCTTTCGTATCCGGGGCCCGATTGTTCGGCTCTTTGCCCGTTGTTAGCTCTTAATCGCGAGTCTCGATTGGCCCGCGCGCGACTCTAAATCCCACCGTTGAAGAATTAAACCGTGACGCGTTTCCTTCGGGGGATTAATCCGTCGACCAGCTTTGCGAAAAACTTCAATCCCCGGGTAATCGTCCGACCACGGGACAGGCTACGACTTCCGACGAATTACCAACGAATCTTTACCCTGCCGGAGCTAATCGAACCTTCAGTTAGAAGTGAATTTACCTGGATCGATATCGAACGCTGGAAAAAGTCACTAGATCAGATTACCGACCGAGTCTTCATAGGGATGTAGGCACTATTTGATCCTATTAGTTAATCACACTGCTAGATTATACTCTGCGCTAGTGGTTTCTAATCATTTTTTAATCACGTCACCGATTTATGAGAGATAAATTGATTTATATTAAAGCGACAGTCAGGTAACCTAACCTAAAATTGCTGGATCATATATGTAGTAAGTCAGAGATATAAATGTAGTTCATTTCTTATACGATATCGGATACTGAAAAATGTCACTAGACTAGATTATCGAACGAATCTTATTTTTTCGAGCTGAAAACCGGAGGAGGGCGGCTTGTAACCTAACCTAATCTGATATCACTTTGATTAGACACTGTTTCTCAGACTAAAAAGATAGGAAGAAGTTTAATCTATGAAGAAACGTCGCAATCTTATTAGAATTTTGTCTGTACCTTCTACGGAGGAAGAAGATATTTAATATGACTTTGATACTCTACCCTTGGATTAGAAAAAATGCCATTTTTCTAGATGAAAAGAAGGGAGTACCAGTGGCCATTTTCACCGAACAATTCGACGATTCCATCTGCCTCCGGTAGCCATCATTCGTTCACTTACGGTGCAGCCGGTTTATCATAACAAAAGTTTCTCGATAAAAATTCCCCCAGGCGACGCGAGACTCGAGCTATCCCGTTTTTATTTATTCACAGCGTTCCCCCTCTAATTGCGCCTTCCTTGGATATTACGCATTCATGCCTCGAAAGATGCTTGGAATATCTGAAGATATCCAGAGATTACGCGATGCTGGAAAACGGACGAACCGCTCGACGATTCCGCGGCTTTAACTAATACGGCTGAAACCGTATTATCGAACCGACAGAACGGCAGGCGTCTTGGATTCTTTGAGAAATATCTGACGTATCATCGCAGATTTATCCGAGCATTGCTGAAGAAAAGATTCGACGCAGCTTTACCGACGTGCCTGTACATCTACAAGAAAATTATTAGGAGAAATTGAGATTTTTGGTGGTTAAATTATTCCTCTTCTTTAAAGAATATTATATGTACTTGGATATATATATATATATATATATATATATATATATATATATATATATATATATATATATATATATATATATATATATAGTGTGTCTGGGAATTTTTTAATCGGAGGATTATCAAAAAATTCGACTTACATGTGACTTATTTAAATATTGGTACTTTCGAGGAATAGCTAGAGAAATTAATTTAACCAGCAGAGGTTAAATTTCGGAGTAAAAAGAACGTGAATTGATATCGTGAATTGAACTCAGTCAAGCTTCACTGAAAGGGCAACCCCTAACCTGTCTAGGAAAAAATGAAAAAAAAACTAGACCTCGTTTTGAGCCCAGTCTCGAGATTAGGTTTCGTTTTCAAGTACAGTAGTGACGACCAATCGTCTTGGGACCGTGTTTGGTAAGCTATCTAGGAAGTCCCTAGTGTTTTTCTTTTACGTTAGATTTATACAAGACAACAAAGATCCTAACCTGACACGGAATATCGAGATTCTGAACTCGGTAGTCTGCCAAGATAATCATGTTATCTGTCACTCCACAAACCCACATTTAAGAACTCCTATATAGCTATATCGACTGTAAACTGACAAGGCAAAGTCTCAACCAGCTACCGGGGAATTCCAGTAGTAATTAACTCTCCGCCATCTTGAGGATTATACTTAGACGTTTTAAACCATCTACCCGGCCGAGACTCTTTCGACCATCGACAGAGGATCGTTTACAAACTTCTCTCGAAGTGAAATGAGGCTCGTACTCGAGTCTGAATAAATGTAAACCAGAGCTTAAGGAACTTTAGCTATAAATCTGAAAAAAAAAACGTCTTCATTCCAGGTATCGCCAATATTTCTGAGGATGCTTCTTTCTGATTTTTAACGAAATCTGTCTGCTTGGATAATCGAGTGGCTCTTTAAAGAACCGGTACATTAGGGAAAGCTGGAAGCGAGGGGTGCCTAACCTCAAAAAGGGCTAGGTCTAAATTTGAATAAGAATGTTCGACAGTATCGTTAGAAGAAGCAAGAGGATTTTTGAAGGTGGAGAGGAGGTAGAATAGCGTGGATGGTCTACAATGGGGATCGATCGGAAATCGATAAAGACAAGGATAGAAGGACATATAACGTGTGTCGTTCTACCTGCGTGCGTCCATTGACGACGCGCGGCCGGCAACAATGCTAAATCACCGGATACGTCGCATCCGCCAAAACTTATCGTTCCACGGCCGGAGTTTCCTTCCTTCCTCCCCCTGTCCAACCTTCCAATCGAATTAGGATCCTATAATGGCCGACTGGTAAAACCTAACCCACGACCGTAATTTCGTTATACAGGATGTTTACGAAATGATGATCTATGTCTCATTAAGGGCGGATTCTCGTGTAACAACAATGAAAGTTAGTGATTTTTAAGAATCTTTTCCAGACTAACTTTTGGTTATATTATATTTGATATAGTGCATGCATTGTTGGTGTGCAGTATAGCACCTGTTACAGTCATCAGAATGCAAAGAGCTAATTTGTCGTAAAAAAAGGGCTTCGAGGAGATATGGATGAACCGCTAAAATATCGTGTTGATAGCGAGAGATGAAGGAGCAGACTCGTTCATCGCCTGAAGTTGCTGCTCGAATCGAGGCTCAATTTCTCGTCGACGGGAGAAGAGTGTGGCGCTCCTCGTTGCTGGCACACGTATCTATTTACAATGGCTCTTTTCTTTCCTTCTCTTCCTTCTCCGGCATTGTACAGTTCCGTTTAATCCGCTCGGTGGCGCTCCATCGACTTTTTTCAGCCAAACCACCCACTCACACTAGGAAGGAACGACGACGTTGGCACGTCGCAACAGCCGAGTAACTGCAACGTAGCGCCGCAATCGGATCGGTAATTAAACCGGCGAACCGGGTATCCCCGGCAAACTGCAAAGCTTTTCCGGCTGGATGCCCATGGTCGGATGTAGGAAAAACGAAAAGGAATCTATTCCATTACACCGTCTGTTTGATGCTGGCTGGCTGTCCGCGCTAAATCGATCCCTTTGCTCCTTAGCCGTGTTCATCGAAGTTTCGAAGGATCGAATGAGACCTTGCCTCGTGTTTGGCTAGATTCTCCCTTTTTTTTTTTTTAGATATTTTGATTTTGGTGATACGATTTTCTGTAAATGGTTTCGTTTAGCAATTATTGCGCGATAAATGGCTGTATACGAAGTGGACGATTAAAAAAGATAAGATCTGTTGTATCGGTAGTTTATCGAACGATTATCATCCATCGGTAACAGATCGGTAACTTTTATTTAGATGGTTGAAAAAAGAATTGTAAGAGACTGAGAAGCACTTTAAAGCGTAGTCTGAATTCGCACTCAACAAGAACAGACTAGGAAAGTAACGTATAGGAAAATCCATAGTCTACAACTATTCTAAAGTATCAATTAGTAAATCAATTCTATTTTCGATCTATCCACTTTAAGTATCTTCATACAGGAAATTAGTGCAAATTAGGTATATCAAATGTGTACAAGCGTAGAGACCGAAATATGAATCGATCGAGATGATTTAAAGATGGTGGCCAAAGATGAACTTTGAGGTTAGGTGTGCTTCACCATCTTTCTCGCGAATAGTCCTTTTTTCAAAGAATATTATTCTACTCCTTCGTATGATAAATATGTATCGATAATAAAAGAACGAAAATAAATTGTGGCAATAAATATGATTAATAGCGGATTTAATGTACCCGAGTAGAAAAGGCGGATTTTCATGAGTGGTAGTGAATGATATTTCACAGTTCTGATTCGTTTTAATGCATCGTGACAATGGTATACGCGTTTACAATAGAGTACGACCGTGGGGAGAATAGCCAGGAAAGCACAAAGGAAGCCACGGAATCACGTTGACGAAACGAGTAGGCTCGCTATATGGATGGCACAGACGAGTGGTCGAGCAGAGTTTGATTCCAAGTCCGTCACTATCTATCTCTTTTTCACTGGCATTATCATATACTTAATCTATAAGCTTAACCTGTCCGATGATGGATGGAAAGTCTAGTTACGATCGTGTCATTCGCACGGAACGTTGCAACTAGCATTTCGTTCATTTACCGCGAGGCGCTATCTATGCGAACATGGTAATCACGAGAGTCACTCAAATGGAAGCGGAGATATCGATCTGTAGATCTAATTATACAGTACACCTATATATACTACAACTAAAAATTATATGAACAGTACATGTTACTAATGTATGAATTAATGACAAACCACCGAATAAAATATGAATTATTAATACAAAACTTTTATTTAAAATGATATAAAGATGGAATCTCTAATCCGAGTGCGAAATAAATAGGAACGGTCGGTATGGCAGTGTTCATCCTGAATAAGATTCTCTAAAAAGTATCAAGTGATTTTGGATATTATTCTTTCACAATAGCCTCTTCATCAATTTGATAGGATCTTCTCTACTTTATCCATAGCTTGACAACGAAACGTGCCAATCTCTTTTATCGTACATCAACTTTGAGAAGTAAATTTTATCGAGCCATAATATTCTACGACAGCTCTAACGAAGAATGAAATTGTGCTGTAGAGAGAATAAAATGACCAAGAATCCTACTTTCGAGCGATAGTGTGCCTCGTTAGCTAGGGTAAGACAGTTGCACGTCAGATGTAACTAGTAGAGAAAGCTAATTAGTTAGATGTTACCAGCCATGTGATGGGATGTCGGTCTTCAAATGAAATTGGCCACGCCTACCGGTCAGTCAAAGAAGCCTGCCTCCTCCTCGATATCATCAGAATGGATCGTACGTATACGTCACCACATAATCTCTCTGAGTGGAGGGAGATAAAAACGGTTGAAAATGGTTGCACATCAGTCAAGGCGAAATTAAACCCCCTGAAGCGGCGCCACGTCTCGTGGCTCGTTTCAAGCGAACCTGACGGTGACTGAAGCCTAACATCGTTCGGGTGGGTCCTGTTTTCAAGTCTTTACAGTTTCACCCTACGATGACGATCAGGCGCGCTACAGCTTTCTCCATAAGGAGCGCTTGGAAATCTAAACACACCGGTGTACTTTGCATATATTACACAGTGAAAGGGACAAATTTTGAGGAGAAACGATGCCTTAACAATTTTGAGGTTAGATGATAATCGAAACGTTCGTGGAAAGTGCCTTAAAAACTTTGAGGTTAGTTGATAATCGAAACGTTCGTGGAAAGTGTCTTAACAATTTTGAGGTTAGTTGATAATCGAAACGTTCGTGGAAAGTGCCTTAACAATTTTGAGGTTAGTTGATAATCGAAACGTTCGTGGAAACTTTTACTTGATCAGAATTAAAAACGCACACTGTCATCGCATTGAGTGTCTGTCAGATTTGCGTAAAACGTAACTTGATTAATGACTGAAAATTGTAATTAACGTAAAATCAGGCTATTAATCATGATTACTGGTTATTTAATAATCAGATCTGATCATCGATTAACGAATAGGGAAAAAAATGAAAAATTGTAACCAATGGTCATGATTAATTTATTAATCATTCATCGTGAAACGATTACATTTTTTATCATAATTTAATGTATAGTTTTTCAATGCTATAACAATGCTATGAATATTTTAGTTCTACCAAATCGCATAGTGTTAGGCAATCAAAATTATGTGAAGAAGTTTACGTACGAAAGAAGCCGTATTATACAATTTTCAAAATGTACAGATACTTATAAAATATAAATTGGTCATCGAATGATTTAAAAATTACTGATTAAAAATTACACGTACATAATGATAATTTATTTATCAACAATAGATTACTGTTACTACGATTATATAAAATAATTGATCACAAAAATCAATTACGAGTAACAACTGCTGTCCATCTCTGATCCCTGGATACTTAATTTGTTTATACGATTTCGCTAATAAAAATCTAAATATCACCAGTTGCGAATACATTTACTTACGAAGCAAATATGCGAAGTGTATAGGTATATTTATCGAATGGATAGGTTCACTGTAACGCGTACAAAAGAATTTTCGTCTGCATGTTTCTATATCTGTCGCGGGATCCATTTCTTCCATGTTTTATAGGGGAAAATTTTCGTGGGTTGAGGATTTATGAGGGTTGCGAGCACGCGACTGAAACGGGGGTAGGGACGTTTTTACAGGGCCAATCGTTCGACGTTTTGTTTTACACCCGCGTTTTATGACCGTGGCACGGGCCCGTGTTTTTGTTGGAATTTTTTCGATCGATCGAATCCCGGCAAAGAAAAGAACTAGGCGTGACGGAGCGACGACAAATAAACGGGGCCGAGTACTCGTTAATTAATCACGTGGGGACGAGCTCGTAATCGAAAGCCAAAAGTTTCCATTTTCTTCCCTCTTGCACCGATTTAACCCTTTTACGAGCCTATCTGATCACGTGCTGCCTTTTGTTCCGTGCAATCGCGGCTTTAGTGAGAACAGGCTTACCAACCGTTGCCTACGGTCAACGTATCTCAACTGCAAGTTTTCCTTTATCTTCCATTTCTTTTCTCTTCCAGATAAATAAAAACGATATGAACGTTCGTTGAAAGTGAATAAGTATAGGTTAGGATTTTTCAAAATATAATCTCGGAGGTTAGGTTTAAAAAGATTTTCCAATCGTTTTAACCCTTTGACGGGCTATACGTTCGCACAGTGGCTTTTGTCGGGTGCAATCGCTCTGTGAACGAACAGCATTGCCAACAGTTGTACGCGTTGAATAAATCTCGACTATACATACATACTTTTATTTTTTCTCTGTATCTGTTGAATTTTTTATTTTTCGGCAAATAAAAGAGACGTTGTTTCATATTTATTCAACGTGAACGAAAACAGGCTAGGAATTTTTGAAAAGTTGTCCTGGAGGTTAGGTCGTAGTTGGATGGCCTGTAGTTGCAGGAAACGGGAGTAATCCGGTGTAAATAAGCAAACGAACGGATTTATTCGCGACAGATAACCCGGCCTGGATGGCCTCGTCTTAAATAATCTGAAATGCTTCGAGCCCGCCGCTCCAGCGCGCTAGAACTTTCGCAGAAACTTTTGCAACTTCGTTAATTTAAGGAACCAGAGTATCTCAAAAATTTTCCAGACCATTTAATTCAATAATGATTCGCCGGACGCCGCTTACCTCGCTGCAGAGAATTTCAAACTACCGTACAATTTTTTGAAAGATTTTCAAAAAGTTGCTACAGAAATTTTAAGACCAATCGAAGATTTATTATTCCATATTATTTCCACGTTATCATCAAGCTCGTTCTTCGCGAGAAATTGCATTTGAAACGTAAAATATTCTAAATATTTTCGATATATCTGGGGACTTCTATGAAAAAAGATTACAACAAGCATCAGAGTGATACTCGAAACGTTTAAAGTTATCTTAAATTTGACTTTCACATTTTTAGAGCGTGGCAGATAGTTGGTATAAAAAGAAGGAGCCCTTTATTCGACGGTGGTGCTAGGACCTGTCAAAGGCAGGCCTGCCTGCGTGCAAACGATGACCGCAAAAAACACTAGATCTCTGTCTTTCACACTCTATGAACGCATCTTTCATCGAGTTCCAAGCGAATGATTTGCCAGATCGGTAAGATCTTTGTCGAAAGTTAATAGGTACTGCATTACCGACCAATAAAATTGCAGTAGAAAATTGGCGGGGATTCCTCGATTCACGAGATAAAAAGCCTGTGTAAACAGTGTTGCCACGCGGCGTCCACTGGCGCATTAGACCGAAGAATATCGCGATCATAGAGTGATTAATCACTGGGGCGCGGCGTTAAGCCGGCCTGAGCATCGCACACAGGGCTTTTCAGCGAATAGCATAGGACAGGCTAGATTATCTTCAAAGCTTCTGAACGTATCTTAATGTTTTCCATAATTAACGTCCAAACTCGAAAATTCCAGGCACTTCATCGCTTAAAGAAAAGGCTAATATAACATAACCTCTTTTCATACCGTCCAACGATTAGATGGTAGTTTTTCCTTCCTGTCGTTTATCTTAATTAGTGTCCAAGCTATAAAATTTCAGGCTTTAGTAACTGCTCTTTTCTTAGAAGGAAGAAGAGCAAGTTAATATTTTATCTTTCGGAAAAAAAAAGAAAGACGATTTTATGGCATCTAGAATATCTGGAGAATAAACAGCAACTTTTGTCTCCATTGTTAATCACAATTCGAACGTCCCAACCTCGTTGATAGGGTCCGACACATCTAGGGAATAAATAGTAACTTTTTTTCTTTGCATTCAAGAGAATCAAAGTTCCGTGTTTGAGCACACAACTCCGGGGCTACAGAGAAGTGGTGATCAAGTGAGAAATTTCCGTCTGATCAATCGACGTGCCGCGAGAGTGTATCTTTCTCGGCTATCTTCGCTTTATTTATCCGGATCAAGTAGTTCGCCCGTTTACCGTCTGATAGCGTCGCTCTGATACCGAAGTTCCGGCGGGATCGTCGTTCGTTTGCACGATAAATACGACGCGGCATCGAGAGGTCTGACCAAAGGAAACTGATGCCAACTCCGCCGTGCAAATATTGGCTCCCGTGTAAATGTGCGTACAGCAGACAACGAGACGATGTCGTCGACGACGAGGAAGGAGCCTCTTCTCTCTGTTTCGATCCAGCCTCTCACCGTTTCCCTTCTAGCCCAGAGCCGCGGGCCAGACAAAGAGATGAGCAAGATTTATTTATGCAGGAGGACAAACCCTTAAGATGTCGAGCTTCCACGCGCCAAAGAGAATAACGGTCATCCAAAATCTAAATAGACGACCAGACTATCCTGCGCGTACTTTACTCTCAGCGAAAAGGATCTGGAGCGGTCGTAAATGAAAATGTTAAGCGTGGACATCCATCGACCATCTGATTGAGGTTAGGATCGCACATGTTGCATATACGAAGTTTTACGAAGCTGGATCACTGTCAAATCAATTTATGAATCAAAATCTCGAACTCTTTTAGTATTCACGTAATCATAATCCTCGAGATAACGATTTTGTTGTAGAAATGTTCTAAGAAATACGACGTAGTCGTTAACAGGCGCGTGCCTAAACGTTGATCGCGGATGTTATTTCTCTTGAAAACTAGCTGCCGATGTAGGTCAGTTTACCTTCCAACTAAATGATTAACATGACGGAATTGTAGGTTACGAGGGTGCAAAGTTAGGTTAGGTTCAAGTTCGTTCAATTCAATTTCATGAAAATTCTAGCGTGCAAGTTGGCCAAACGCTCGGTTAAAATGGTTTAACGTGAAATACTAACGAAGCTTCGATGTACAGAGCAGCTCTCCTCTCTGTTAACCTCAAAAAATATAGGTTAACCATAGCTACGTCGGTAATGTTCGCGTATCATCTCGGACAGAGGAGCCAGACATGATTGTTCACCTGGATAAGGATTCATACTTCTGGTAAACGATCTATAGCGAAATATTCTCTCGAAATTGAAAATTAAATACCTTTCACTTACTTATCACGCATAATACACAGTCTGCCCGTGTACCAGCTATGTAAATATGAAACCGGAATTTTTGTATAGAAAATACACGTTTATTGTATGAAAATGATTAAAAATATTTTATTCGAAGTATTGCCCATCGCTAGCTATACATTTTTCCCACCTGTCTGGCAATTGGTGGATGCCACGCCAAAAAAACTGTCGCTCTTTTGAGGCAAACCAGTCATCGAGCCATTTTCGTACATTTTCGTAAGAAGCGAAGTGCTGGTCGGAAAGTGCGTGTCCCATCGATGCAAATAAATAGTAATCGGACGGAGCCAAGTCTGGTGAGTAAGCCGCGCGCGAAAGTATTTCCCAACTGAACGCTTCGATCGTTTCCTTCACCGGTTTTGCTGTATGCGATGGTGCATTATCACGAAGCAAAATTACTTTGCGTTGCCCTTTTTGATATTCTGGTCGTTTTTCACGCAAAGCTTGATTCAAATCGAGTTGTTGTTGCGTTTGAGCGTCATCCTCATCCAACGATGCATGCAATTCGCTGTCTTGAAACTTTTTCGGTGGTCTTCCACGTTCTTCGTTCCTCGCGTCAAAATTGCCACTTCTGAATTTTTTAAACCACTCGAAGCACTGTGATTTACCAAGAGCATGCTCACCGTAAGCTTCGACGAGCATTCGATGCGATTCTGCAGCAGTTTTCTTCAAATGGTAACAGGAAATCAACGCTGTCCGCAAATCGTAGTTTCCAGGCACAAAATTTGACATGTTCAAACGCTATTACAAACTATGCTGTCGTACGAAACTTGTATCGTTCCGAGTCGAAAATGTTTGCGAGATGTCAACAAAGACTTTTGGCATCAATGACGCAGTTTAGTGATAACTACATTACCAGCTAGGACCATCTATAGGCAAATTCCGGTTTCATACTTACAGACCTGATACGTTCCTGAAGCGTCTCTACAAGCGTCCAAGTGGTTTTCTCAGCAGCTACGATTACGAAAATTTCGAACGTGCGAATTCTGTCGCCACTGAGAGCAAAACAGCGGATGCTGAGATGGTCGGATAAAGGGTTGTTGAAGGAAGGGCCACGGAAATTTCTTCATTAGAAATTCCCGCGGCGGCCTGTTATTACAGAAATTTACTGGCTCTTCGTAAACGCGTTATCGACGGCCAGCGATCTGCAATTAGGTGGGAATTTGCATGAGAGAAGCAGCTGGCTGCGAGAGATGTATCGTGATCGAATGCGCACGCACGTTCGCGTTCTCGTTCAAGAATTCGCCTAGTGTCTTGGGGACGAGACGCGGCGATCCTACTACGACAGGCGAATAATACTTGTCGCTTGCGCGCCGCGAGAATTTTTATCTCTGATTTTGTCGTCGTCACGCACTCTGTGTCCGGTTGTTGTTGTTGTTGCAGAGGTGCGCCAAGAACGCCGCCGGAAACACGGATCCCTGTGGGCGTCGATAAGCCGTGTCTCACGTGCAACACACGGCCCTTGACACGATAGAAAACCGCGTTTCCCACCTTTCGGTCTTCCCTTCTGTCCTGCGGTATAGTTCGCACGTTTCTTTTCCCAGGACGATTGGAAAATGCCATGTCGAGCACTTCCTGTCCCCGGACGTGTCTTTGAGAACGCCGCGTACGAATCTCACGAAATCTGAAGGAAGCGAGTTGCTGAATTACGCGCTTCCAAGGTTCCAGGTGAATTCCTAGCGGAATTCCGAGGGATTCTCCTCAGCCTATGACGGTTTACATCTTTGATCTTTTCCCTAATTAACCATGCATAGAAATCTAGGCAGCACTAGCTAAATTCGAATGTGATTGCAGGAGATTCTGAAAGCTTCTCTTTCATCTGCGGTTCTCTAGGTCTTCCGCCTCTTCGCTAATTAAGCAAATTTCTGATCAGGATTTAAATGCATCCGAGTAAATCATTTTACAGCCTGCACGGTGCAGGTGTACAGAGCTTCAGAGATACCCTGGGCTCTGCTCTGTGCAGGGTCGGCTCTTCCAGTTGTTAGTCAATTAGGTAAATCCTAGATACGAATCTAGGTGAGTTTGAATGAATCTTACAAGTTCTAGCGAGTTTGCAGGGGACTTCAAGAATCATCGTTGCAGTGTGCAAGTTCGGTTCTTCGAAACTATCGTCAATCAGATGTGAATCTAGGGGAACGTCTAGGCGGACCTTACAGGTTCTCAGCAGATTTCATGGAATTCCAAGTGTTATCTTTTGGTCGTAGACCAACGCAACAGTTTTCGTCAGATTGGAACTAGATGACTCGATAGAAGGATCATGTTTGTATCTATCATTAGTGATGTTTATCATGTAAATGTATAAGCTATGTACATCAAATGAAATGCAATACTCGCAAACGAAGTGACGTAACATGAACCAAAGATATCATTTGACGTTTAACGAATCAATTAACGACAGCGATCGAAAAGCCAAATTTCATCAGTGCCAGCTAAACAAAATTGCTCCTCGGTCGAGATGAAACACCCTGAATTATATTTGCCTTCGTCTACCTCGTATTTCTGCTGAAACTGGTCGTGTTATTACTTGCTTCGCGATGTTATTGTAAGAATTCATGCGAAAACGAAGGGAGACAGAGAGAGAGAGAGAGAGAGACAGACAGACAGATAGACAGAGAGAGAGAGAGAGAGACATCTCGTACTGTTGTAGGAAAACACAGTGATAAATTCTCATTGTTATTCTAGATCCTTCTCTTCTGATTTTTCCTCAAGAGAACTCAATCTCGCGTAATCACATCCTTCAGCTTTGCTAACAAACAAACGATTGGATACCGTGTTAAATTACCTCCAACTGTTTTTTTTTTTTTTCGTTCCTATCAAAAGTAATTTCGAACAGGCTGAACAAGTTCATACATACCAGAGAAACGTTCAAATTTGATTTTATCCATCGCGTGTGAAAACATTTTATTTTATATCCGCGATATATTTTTCTATGTAGAATGAAATTTCGATAAAAATTGATCACCAGTATACTAATTTAATATATTTAATATATACAATATAGTAAAAGTCTATGTTAATTTTACCAAAAGCCTTCGCATCTTTCAACGATTATAACAACGATTACGATTATTACATTTAAAAGAAAATAGGGACTCGTTGTTTTAACGAATTTGGTAACACTAGTGTTAATCACATAATCCCGTTTGTTCAACCTATATCGATTTCCATGTTCCAAGGTACCGTGCACTTAATCTCCCCATATTAACGCTGTCTCTCTCTAATGATTATCAATGGAAAATTATGGCACGTAATTATCTAACCTCTACTGAACGAGGATTCGATGAGGTGTTGGTGAATAGCCAGATAACACTGCTAGGGAATTTATTGCGTAGTGGGAACGATCCTGGTGTTATTATTTCAGGACTGTCAAGAGTTTGGTTATTTTTATTCACGCTATTGTGAGACTTAGTGCAGAAAACGAAGCAGTAAAGATGGCTGCTGGGATGAGGTTAAGCGCGGCTTTCGTACACACGAAAGGACGATAGCTTAATTTCATCTGAAAACTTCATCAAACTTCGTCTTGCACATCGACGGGCGACCGGTATTGTCAATTGGCTGGTGCTTTCTCATAATCCCCTAACTAAGAACATAATGTCCGTCTAGGGATATTCTCGTTTTACGCGATACGAACCGATATTGACATTCCTGAGTGTACCTTCTAACTTCGTGCTGGTCCATACGCCACGCTAAACTTGATACTCTGTTCCGTTCAATTTTCTCGAAATCTTTTCTAGAATTTTTACATGGACATATGCACGAATCGAATTTTTTATTATTCTCTATAAACAAATATGAAATACGATACTAAAATCTATGCGTATACACAACGATTATATATAGATTGCAAACCTAACCTCAAACCTAATCGAACTTAGCCCAACGAAACGAGCATTCGAAAATTTTAAAAACGATAACTAAGACCGACGTAACAGGTAGATCCGAATGTTGGCCGCTAGTAGACGTTCAGAAATATCGTTTCCACCAGATGTATCTGGTTGTACGTCTTAATGATAGGTGGCCACTTTTATCGGCCTGATAGTGCTCTCGCGTGGCAGCCAGCTATTTGTCGCCACGCGGTAGGACACTGGCGTGACCAGGACCAAAATTCGAGACCGAAGGCACACGAGCGACCAATAACTCTTACCACCGATGAATTTCCCTTTCCAAGCCTTAAACAGCCACGCCCTTGTATGACTTGTAGCTTGCGCGGAAGCTTTCATTTTTTTTCCCTCAATAGTCCAGACAGCGAGCGTGTGCAGTGTCGATTAGGCGAGTCACGTGACCCTGAGAATCCAGCCGCGAAAATCCCCAGCAAAAATCATTTTCTCACACGATCCGGTATGGTTCTACTGAGTTATATTGCCACGGTGTATCAGGTCTGTCGTATATCTTCCAGAAAGATATTACGCTATTACGTTTCGCGCACGTTACGTACCGCGTGTCCTCCTAAAAGCGCGAATATCAAGACACGAGGAGAATCCATTTTTCTTCTTTACACCCGTGCGATCTTTTTTGCAACATCTTTCCTCCATTTTTCCTCGTTCATAAGCCAAGTTTCATCTAACGAGGTTAGGATGTATCGGACGACGGAAATTTAGCCGGTTTTAATGTGACAGAGATTGGTTTTGCGAACATATTATTATTCCACTGAATCACATTTGTTTATTGGAATTTCTATTGGCTATATTAGTTTGTGTCTAATCTAAGCACACGGTACGGTTAATTATACCGTTGAGTTTATTTACTCTATGCAAGTTTAGATTTCAATTAGGTTAGGTCAGATTTGGTTCGAATTACATTTGAACATGGATAGGTTATGTTTGAATCGTATATTGTATTTCGATTGCTAGTTGAGAATAATATTCCAAATGATTAGTAAAATTGTTAGCTAAAAAAGTACCGCGAAAAAAGCAATCTTCGCGTTATGGTCGAACTATACATAACAGATATAAAAAGGTATAAGAAACAAACTAAAAGAATTCACTAAGTAGTGCTGATACCCTAAAGCAAAATTTAACCTGCACTTAAATCTTTGTCTGTTTGATTAATGCACCGGTAAAGTGGAATGCATTGATTTATTTCGTTCGACAAATTTAGGACACCCTGTGCATGCCTGGCTCCGCGCTTATCATCGCGTTTCTCTTCTATATTTCCCGAACATTTACTTTCAATGCTTCCGCTACTTATCGGAAAATATTACGCGACAAAAGGTGAACGCGCAGATCGACTCTTTATCCCTTCATTTCTTCCGCGTCGCAGTCTCTATCGAACTTGTTTCGTCTTGTTTTCAACGTTATGGCCCGTTCACACCGACTCGACCTATCTACTTCTTGCTTATTTTTATCCTATTGCTCTTACGCCTCATTCATGCCAATAAAATTACTTCCTACTATATAGGTTGTCTCAGTCGGTAAGTGGGTGATTCTATGTGGAACAGGAGATCCAAAATATATTACATTCGAACATCGATGTGTCGAACCACAAAGGAAGAGCTAAAATCTTCGAGTTACAGAATTTTCTATTCGTCGAACAAAAATTCGACGTACAGAAGCTTTTTACGAAGACAATTACGTTCACCTTTTCAGATGGTGTTAGCATTTTAAGCTTCCTCTTACAACTCATTTCATTCAACGTACATAAATGCAAAAGTCAAAGACGCGACAGCCGATGGCAATTATGCGTTCGACCGAAGAATAACGATTAGCTTTCATGGATATGCATGTGGTCGTCGTGGCCGAAGGGCGAAGAGGAAGTGATACGGCTTGCATCGTCTCACGTTACTCGAGACAATCCTAAAAGTTGGAAGAGAAAAGACGATATCGAAAGATCGGTTTACACATAATGTAGCTATAGCTACACTTCGACCTGCAGAGGCTGCAGCGATAGAAGTTCGACTTATAGAGGTTTGGCTATTCTAAATTCCAGTTACGAGGTAAAATAATGCATCTGAACACGTGGCGAATAATTCGAGTTAAGGTAAGTTTTACTTTGACTTTCAGAGGTTTTCGCAGCGGAACGCAAAGGAACCAACAAAATTGTAGTCCTGTAGAGGTTCTCGACTTACAGAGATACGAGCTATCGAGGTTCGACTGTAAGACAGTTTCCTCGAAACAATGTCTCTGCTTTACTTTTAAAAAGTTCGGTTATTTTTTACACAGAGCGCGTACTTCCATGGTAAACAAAATTTCTATATTTCTGTATTATGTAGCATTCCTCCACGTTGCCTAATACAGATATCTCCGTTTGCAAAAAAATCAAATTCGAAAATCCGTCTACTACGTGTGAGCTTGGCTATACCATCACGAAATATACTACATGGGCCACTGTTCACCTGATCGGCCAACATGAACGATTACTCGCATCAAAATAAAATTGCAATACGTTCACGCGTGATTGCCGAAAGCTTCGCGGCATCGACGTGCATAGCGCGGCATTTTGCGTTCCGTTCAGCGATTCCGGCTCGCGGACGATGAAAACCGTTCGGTGCATTCGCGGTACGTCAGAAAGAGCCGGCTGATTCGTGGAACTGGCGAAGGCGCAATGGCAGTGGAGGGGTGTAGGAGCGGATCCGGTAGGAGTGGGGAGGGAAGGAACGGAGAATGTCGAGGAGAGGGGGAAGGGTATGTTGCAATGGGGGAAGGGTATGACAAAGAAGGAAGATATTTCTATAGGTTTCAATGGTCGTGAAAAAATGGGGGAAACGTTCGAGACGGAGAGCGAATCTCTCGCTTGGCCAGGTATTTCGATATATGTAGAAAACCGGACAAAAAGGCGGAACGTATTTAAAAAGCGAACGTTGGGCCGCGCTCGTGCTCACCGCTCCGGGATAAATCGTTCCCGAGGACAAAGGAACGTTCACCGGCGACACACGCGTTCCCCCAATGACAATAATCGCTCTCGTTCCGTGTACACGGTAGTCCCTCTAATGAGCGGTAATCGCATCGCCGGAAAAACAATGCTATGCGGTTTGTAGGTTAGACGAGCGCGCGGCTGGTTTTAGTGGCTTTCAACGAGGCTGCGGGCTTTTTCCTCCTCGTTTCCCACTGACGAACTTCTTCGCACGATATTTCTTGAAAACGCCATGTTCTCTATCGACTCCCTATAGGATGATTCACGAATGGTGCTATTCATATTTAGGTTATGGCAGTTTCTAACGCGGATACGTGGGCTTTTGTGACTTCTAATAGATGTTTTTGCTACAGATTTATCAGAATTTGGCACTCGTTCGATTATCTATACATTGTTTCAGAAGTGGATTTATTTGAATTTGGTTATGGGAGTCCTCGGGGTTTTTATAGTTACTTGCACGACATTTTTGAAAATACAATATCGTAATGACTCTTGTAGTTGTATTAGTAAATGGATTTATTTAAAGTTAGCTTATGAGGCTAGTTTTGTGTCTTTTAATGCGGCTCTAAATTCTTGTATGACCTGTAACGAAGATTTTTGTCCGATGTTTTTGGAAACTCAGTACATTTAATCGACTTCCTATATCTTGAACCACGGACGGTTTTTACTTGCATTTAGGTTATGGTAGACCCTTCAATAGGGTAACGTGTTCATTTATAACCTCCAACGAAGAATTTTGCACGATATTGCAGTCACAGTGTTCGACCTCATCCCTACAAGGTCTAATACAAAAATAGACTTCTTTGAATTTAGGTTATGTAAGTCCTACAACATCATCCTACTCGGCTGCTTTTTAATTCTGCACGACATGCCTCAATACCGCGCTCTATATCGAAAACGTGACTATGTCAGGTGATATCGAGACGATTGCACGGGAACGTAGACAAATTTCGCTTCTCTACCACGAATGCAATTTGCGCCGACAACTGATCCCACGTAGTCCCAATTGTTTCGAGCGGCGTACATAATTCATTCGACAATGGCCGCAAAATGGTGTCACTTCGTCGATGACGGAGTTATTGTTCATGTGAGATAATAGGTAAGCGCTTCGTGCTCCTTCCAAATCCCGGAAAATAATTGAAGTCTTCGACGGTAGGGAAAATAACGACTATGTGGAAGTCGTTGAAAAACACGCGTCTGATTCGGAAGAGAACACGAAAAACAAATTGGGGGGGGGGGGGGAGAACGCTTTAACCTGTAGTCTATTGCTGCTAAGTATCCGGACACTTTGGTCAACTTATTATAAATACGGTGTTTCAATTTGACCAATAACTCTAGTCAGGAATGGACTTTAGGTTATGGCAGCGGTCTCGTGGTTTTCAACAAAGCTACAAATTCTTTTGCGATTTATAGCGACGAAGATGATGAAGATTTTTGCTCGATGTTTTTGAAAATCCAATTGTTTCTATCTAATCGATTCACCATACCTTGATTCGCAGTATGTGGTCTTACCCGAATTTAGGTTAGGTTGTACAAATTGATGATCGGCCGATAAACAGCTGTAAGTGACTATAAAGAATAAAATCATTTTTAATTTCGTAATTAAAAATAAACAAGTGGCCGGATATTTTTTGTGTGGTGGAACATGTATGTGTTTGCTATTCCCGTCGGAGGATAAACATTTTGTGTGCGCATGCGCACACACGCGACGTTGTATATTAGCATTATTCTCCGCGTAATGTAAAATATTAAATTAAAAACAGACAAATTTTCCGGCTGTTTGCCAGCCGTGCTCGCGATGAGAGACTCTTGATTTATTTAATACCGGCTCCCCACGTACGTCGCTGTTACCTGACAGAGAAAAAAGCAAGCTAGATATCACAGGTAATATGTTTTACAATAATACGTAAACGACGCGCGACGTTATCGCGACCGGCAATGATGATGCATCGCTGCTATATACTTCTTCTCATTAACGTTAAAACGGACGTTTATTTTACATCCCTGGATCTCGTTCTAGCGTAAATATTTGCTGGCTTGCGGAACACTCTGGTCAGGAAGCGGCCATTTTCCAACTTGATCAAATTTTTAAATCTAAACAACGTTCTTTTGTTTCTTTTATGCTTTATGCTTATTTCGAAAAAATATTTCCCTAGGGAAGTTTCTTGCTATCTAGTGTTTTTATTTAAAATGTAAATAAAGTATTTTTAACTAGAATTTTTCTCCTAGCCACCTCGGTGTTTTAAAAAGAAGAAAGAATAATTTTCAACTACAATATAAACGCTATACTTCAGTCTTCTTTTTGTTTTCAAATCCTTTGTTTTAAAAGAATATATTTTTGCAAAAAAAAAATAATAAAAAAAAGTTTCTCTTCGAAATGCGGATAAAAAAATTTTCGAAAAATAACTAGAATCCTTTTGCAGCCATTTAAAGAGGACAAAAGAATGATTTCCAAGTCTAAACACCATTCGCTTATTCTCCCCTTTACAACCAAGTCCTTTGTTTAAAGAGAATACACTTTTTTGTAATAAAGGTAAATTGAGGATAAAAAATTTCTAAAAAAAGATACCTGGAACTCGTTTTCAGTGCCGACGAAGAAAGGGAAGAACGATGATCTTTATTATTCTAACACTCGACCAACACATCAAAGCAAGGATTCTTCGAATCAGAAATAATTCCTTCTAGTTTTATGGCATTTGAGGTTGCTACCGATCATAGTGACTCGGCGACTAAATTTAGGCAGTGAAAGAAGTTCGACATCGGTTGTTTATGAGGGGAAGCCCGAGCAAACGCGTTCTGTTTGGCATCACGCTTTGGAGACAGGCTTCGATAAGTTTATATGTATGAGGCGCAGTCCTGACATGAATTCTTAAGAGTCGTGCCCCATTTTTAGGTTATGTTCGTGAGAGTGCATAAATAAAGAAGTCAAACTGTGATGTAGAGAGGTCTTTCTCTTATGAATATCTGTATCAAGAAATGTATCTGCAATAGCAGAATACAAACACAGCTACCTCTTTTTACGTTTTAAGATGTGGCTCGATCTTTAATTCCGACTATCGGTAAGAAGCAGACCTGTTTTCCTTTCTCCTTTGTTCTTAATTACCGACGAGCCACGCTTACCTACGTCTGCTCTTACGATTAGAACAAAATCGAAGAGCGCTCGTAAACGACATTGTAAGCGCAGCAATTGGATAGCTTTGACTTTCTATTGCAGAAGATACAATGTCACAATGTCCATTCTACAGAGAAACATACAAGTACCGATGAACAATTAGTCAATCGTTTCTTTGTTTCTATCTATGCCATCTATAGAAACGAATGGAAGACCGAGTTTTCTTTACAAATACGAGCTGGCACATACAGCAGGCTTTTTTACCTTTCTCTCTTTCACGAATTTTGACTACATTAACGCATAAGTTTTCTTTCGCCGCTGAAAGGCTTGTTTCTTCGCACCTGCGCTCTTTTCTACAAGCGCTCTTCAACTTTTCCCCTACTTCGTAATAATTCTTTAGTCGTTGAAATTCTAACTGGTAATTCATAAGGAATAAATTAAAGCAGATAAATTTAGTCACAAGATGAGAATTTGTAGAAAATGATTTTTCTTTTTTTTTTTTTTTTTAATTCTGCTTCTGTCAATCGAGGAAAATTCTGCCTCTGTTAACTGGAAATGGCTAACGTTAGCCAGAGTGACGATGGTAGATTGGAAAATCACACATCATGGTTTTCTAGGTGAGAAGAGTCAAGAAGTACACAAGTTTGGTTAGAGGCTGACGTTAGTGACTGAACTATCAACCCTTAACCAATATTGGACATTGCTTATAGAGTGACTTGGGCCAACTTGCCAACTTGCAAAGCTAACTTAAAGGGAATCTTGCGAAACACATCTAACCTGAACAATCCAGACGCCATTATTAATTCCCATGCGTGACGAATATTTAACAACACCTCGTGAAATTACCATATGGGCCATCTCAACGACACCAGTTGCATAATCAAACATCGATTTTCCCCGTGATTTGACAATTTTATGACCGAAGGAGATTCCTCTTTATTCTCGAATGGCCTACAACACCTGGCGCCTGTGCAACGGACCTAATCTAAACGAAATTATTAATAACACGCGACATTATCGATTTCCGGTAAGCAGACCATGGATTTTTATACATCTATGGGTAAGTATAATATCCGAAATATAACAACGCAAAAATACCTAGAATATAGAAAACGTGAACTCTGCTTTCTATTGAGTTGGCAACTAAGCGATTACGGATTTTGTCATTGCCATCTGATGACAAAATCCGTAACCACTTAGTTGCCAACCCAATATCTCCACGATACCATTTCTTCAGCTCTGTTCACGAAGATTCTCAAAACGCGCAAAGATCTACGATGAGACACGAAAAATACGGAAGAACTGACTTTCTGAAACTACAACGTAACAACAGTTTCGCGTGAATGGAATCGTCAAGATTACCAGAGTCAGTTAACCTAAAAACCTGTACAGACTGCGGACCAACATGGACGCGAGATCCTCCCAATGAATATTACTTTTGCGATTATGAATTCCATTAATACACGTGGGCCATTTTCCAGCGTTATAATACCATTCGAATTAGACTAATAAATCGTGCTGCTAATCCCGCCATTAGCGTGTACCGGGGCCCGTTTTATCGACAGCGTTTGTCGTTTCGCGAGTCATTGTCGCGGAAAATAGCCGCTGCACCAGCCTGTCCGACCTGTCTGGCTATTCACAGGCGAGAAATCTCGCGCGATACCACGATGGTGATGTATTGGCTTGGCAACTAAGTGATTGCGGCGTTTTTCAATAGGTGGTAATGACAAAATCCGCAATCACTTAATTGCCAGGCCAATATTTCACCAGGTGGCAGGTGAGACGAATTTGGCCATCCGTCTTCCAGAAACAATGGACAAAAAGGTTGTACGAAATTTTGTATTTGATTTGCTGATGTCTTACTGACTGCATTTAAAGCAATTTAGTCTGACTGACTAAAAGCAAGCCTCATTATACCCTACAGGTTTGATCGTCGATACCCTTTGGCTTCTGTAAAGCTCCTCGGAACAATGTGAGCATAGAGGAGTGTGAATAAAGTGCTGGTTTCTTATCGCTGGTTCCGGGAAAAAAATGACCAGAGCTGTAGAGTGCTTGGTGGAAGTTAGTGACGGGCTCAAGTACGCTATAGGCAGGCTCAAACGTTGATCAACTAGATTCACGAATCCTCTATAAGCATTTGGAAAAAAGCAGCGAGGTTTTCAAGTACGTTGGAGTCTAAACGTGATAGATTCCAAGACGCAGTGTGAACACTTTAGGAAAATAAAAAAGGTCCCTGCAAGTAGAGTCGAACGTTGAGTTGAGTAGGTCCGGAACTTGGTGAGCAGCTTGTTGGAAACTTTCCATTCGCTTAAGATCGCTTTTTTCTTTTTTTTTTCTTTTTTTTTTTTGACTGTAATTCTGACATAATTTTGAAGAGTTCTGACTCTTATGATTCGATCCGATTGTAAGAAGTTGGTCCCAGCGATGGTTGCTAGATTTTCAACGCTAGGAACTTGAGAATATTCGTCCCGAGGTCCGAAACTTGCCTGCGATGATCGACTACTTGGCAAGTACAATGAAGGAACCGATATATGCTACGCAAGGTATTCGAATAGGAAGCATAGTATGAGGACAAGCATGAATAGTATGGAGCTGTTATATTTGATTTATGATGTTACATATTGAAGTTGATGGGATCGTTGGTGGAAGTTTAACCGCGTTTGAATTACACGCCGATGTAGCGGAGTTGTTGAGAACAGTGATTTTTGAGCACAGAAGCAAAGAGGGCAGAGAAGCTGGTAAAAAATTCCGTCTGCTTCTTGAAAAGTGCAGTTATGATGCACCAAATCCTTGTTAAATTTTCACATTCACGAGAGAACCTCGAAAAGCACAAGATTTCCTGCCTTCTCTCTGTGAACATCGTTCAGCGTGGTGGAACATTTTTTAAAGCTGCAGACCAGCGAGATAAAGGAGGATGGCTTTTCTCGCTTTCCAAGTAGCTTGTACGCGTGTGAAAATTGTTCAACGTAGACTTCAGGTCAGTCCATACATTGGCTTTTCTTTGGTGCGTTAGTTATTTGTTGACATTTAAGATAAACATAATTTAAAAATCTTCTTTAAGTAGAAAATTAGAATTGCAACTAATTTATACTCTTTTAAATTACTCCACACACTTCTCATTTCATTATTTATACAAATTTTCACGTAGAACGTTCATGCATGTAACCCAAACATACTCCAAACCATTTTCAAATCTGGCGATTAAAGATAGGAAGAGGGAAACCACTTTCCAACATCTTCATACATCTTCAAACTGTCCTAAAATCACCCTTTACATAAATTTCCACGTAGAACGTTCACACATTTATCCCAAACATAATCCAAACTATTTTTAGATGTAACAATAAAAGGTGTTAAAGAAAGCAATAACTGTCCAACATGTTCATACATCTTCAAACTGTCCTAAAATCACCCTTTACATAAATTTCCATGCAGAACGTTCACACATTTATCTCAAACATAATCCAAACTATTTTTAGATGTAACAATAAAAGGTGTTAAAGAAAGCAACAACTGTCCAACATGTTCATACATCTTCAAACTGTCCTAAAATCACCCTTTACATAAATTTCCACGCAGAACGTTCACACATTTATCCCAAACATAATCCAAACTATTTTTAGATGTAACAATAAAAGGTGTTAAAGAAAGCAATAATTGTCCAACATGTTCATACATCTTCAAACTGTCCTAAAATCACCCTTTACATACATTTCCGCGTAGAACGTTCACACATAATCCAAGCCATTTTCAAATCGATGAAAAATGTTAAAGAGAGCAATAACTTTCCAACAGCCTCGTACATCTTCAAACCATTTAACACACTCGCTAAATCAGTCATTACATCGGTTCCCAGGCTGATAGCTGGCGTACCTACCAATTTAGAACAGCCTCCAACACGGTGGTTCGATTAATCACTCAAGAGTCGAAGAAGCAGGACAGTCTGAACTCTCAGATCACTGGCACGAGGCAAACAACGAACCAACGGCTTCAAAACCAAAGGGAGAGTTCCAAGGGGGCTTGTTTGCAACGCGAAGGAAAATATTTAAACACCAAGGTAGGTCGTGGCACGCGTGTGTTTTCCGTCTGCAGGAGAACCACGGGTGCTTCCCCTTTCCATCTCAGTTTATTTTCTAAACATGGAAGCAATCCTAACGAGGGGTTGATATCCCTGGTTCGATCTCTGGTCGAGTCTCGTGTGGAGACGTCTCCAACCTTTTCTCGATGAGCACACGCGTCCACAAACGCACACATACAACTGCAAACACGTGTACGAGCGCTGCTGTTAAAAGGAGCCTCGACCCACTTACCACTTTTTCTCGCGGCACGAAAAACAAAACAGAACAAAACCAACAAAAAAAGAATAACATTAATAAAAGAGAAATAGAGAGAGAGAGAGAGAGAGAGAGAGAGAGAGAGAGAGAAGAGGGGCACACTTGAAACTTTGATTGTATCTGTTCTCCCGGAGGAAAAAAAAATTAATCAAGACTGTTTCCAACGGAGCATAGAATGTCGATGGTAGGCTAGAGAAAATGGAATTACGTGGTGGAAATCGAGTTTCCACGAGGATGCCTGTGTCTAGGTATCCGTACTAGGTTCACGGTGATTTAGGGTCGGTAATATTCTGTGATTAAGTCTGCGGCCAGATTTTGGATGAGTTCGCCAGAGACACCGACGTCCAACGAACGTGCTGCCACCTACCTACGCTCTATCTCGCTTGTTACTAGAAATTGCAAACGCTCATGCAAATTTGTATTTTTATAAATATGAACGAGGCACCGAAACCTCTTTGGGCTGAACCTCGTTTTCGAGGCACATCGAGTATCTGATTTAAAAAAAATTTTTTTCAAATTTTTTTATTCGTTTCGACACATGTAACTTTCGACGAGTAAAATGGAAAAATATTAATTTTAAGGCAAGAAATGGTCACAGGTGAACGTTTCCGCGAGTAAAATATTTTTTGGAAAATCAAAGTCTTTAGGCTACTTAACCAAAGTACATAGAATGGCAGAGTAATTTGGCTGATGATACCATCTCATCACCTGGCAATATATTTGCTGCTACATCTTAAGCCAGATACCGTACTAGGTAAAATCATTTCGTGATAACAAATGACAGCAAATTTGCTGGCAAGCTCCTCTGAAATCCCTAGCTTGTCCACAGGCTTAATTGCAGAATATTACCTCCCTTGAACCACTCTATCTTGGCACACATACCAACTTAACATACTCCTTAATACATTAAGAGCTCCATATCTACGAGAGAACTGTAAAACCTCATTTCCATCGAAACCGTGGACACTTAAGAAGCCACGACAAGATTCGAACAAAGGAAATACCCCTAGCACAATGTCCATTGTCTGCCAGGCAATATTACGTCAATAATTTGTTAATAATTTAGCAATAATCAGGTCATAGATGTTCATGTGTTTGGAGGAAAAGGAACGTAAAAATTAATCAAAAAAATTGCTACGATATTATTTTTCATGCAAACTCGTCGAAGCGTGGAAATTATAGGAAAATTTTCTACATAAATACGACATTTTTCTGCTTATTTAATTTTTGGGAAAAAAATACACTCGAAGTATATAAATAAATTAGTAATGAATTAGCAATGAAGTTTATAAACAATTAGTAATTATTACTTAAAATAAATTCTAGGAAAGAATTGGGGTTGATAATAAAATGTAATATAACTGAAATTCAAATGAAACTTAAGAACAAGATACGACATTCCAAGCCCAATTAAACCACTAAGACCAAAAAGGACCAACTAAATTCCCCAATGCCTTTACTCGACAAAATGTGAAGCTTGGCCAAACTAACGATAAAGGAATTAGTCTCAAGACGTACCAATAGCATAACACTGGAGCCAAAAAAGTAAATACAATGGACCTCCAGCTGGTGCGGTTCGATTTATCGCACGAAGGATCAGTTTGTCAGAAATAGTGAAAAATACAAAAAAATAAAACTCTTATGATAATTCACAACCGCCATTCACAAAATCGAACCGACAGCCGCGGTTAAACAAATTGTCGGGTTTTACGTGGTCGTTGAAGTGGTCGGTTTAGACGCGGGGTTTGCGTCGTACCAACGAAACTGCCCCGGTTAACGAGAAAAGGAAGTCAGGGAAATATTATTCGCGAGATCGGCCTCGTTAACGCTCCTTCGCTTCCATCGATCGAACCGACCGAACAAAGGGCTAAACAATGGTTCCAACTTGTCCAACCTGGAGAGAAGTTGCAATAACCGTGCGCGTATGAGAACGTGATTAATTAAAACTCTGGCTGGGCCCTATCGATGAAAAGACGCGTACACACAATTCTCTAATTCCTAGCAGTTTCTCTTGATTGGTTGGTGAGGCAAGGCGAGGGTCAAAGAGCCGAGTAATTCGGTCTCGAAATAACCGGGCAAAACGGAAATTACCGTTCCACTTTCCCGCAATACTGCAAACGCCTGTCTCTTTGTTACGCGAACAGATTTTCCTCGGCCTTGGACCGGTGTTTTCTAATTAACCTGCCACCACGTACCTTTTTTCCCCCCTCTTTCAACAGCCGAGAGACCGGCAACGTTTCCCTTCTCGTCTGCACCACTGACACTTCTTTCGACGAACTTACAACGAACACTGATAGATCGACTGTTCCCGTTGGGGCCAATTAAGGGGGTATTCTGGTCCAGAGGCATGAATTTCGGGCGATTTCTGAAGCTCTGTACAAGCGAAACAAAAGATATTTTTGCTATCCTTCTTTTTAGCATTTGTTTATTGATATTTCGAGATTACGTAAAAAATTCACTGAAAAAAACTCGATATTTAAAAAGTTACGAGTTGGCAAAGTGGGTGCTGCCAAAAAATTGGGGCGTCGTGGCGTGCATGATATCGACTCTTCTGGTCATCCGAAATAAAAAATGCGAACGGATTCTTAATTAGTATGGATGTCGCTATCGTCTGAACCTTGGGAAAGTCAATACAACATTTTTTCACAAAATGACGGCCGTTCGAAAAAAAATTTCTTATTTCGCACGTTTTTTTGACAATTCCGAACGTTTAAAAAATAGTAATATTAAAGATTTTGAGCTGAGCGTGGTCCGGACGATAGAGGAGTATACAAGGAATATTCAGACCAAATTTGAAATAAATCGGTTCGTTAGAACTTGAGATATCGTGCACGCCAACTCGAAAACAGTAGTTTCGAGAAAAACGCGTTTAAAGTTTTGAGACAAGTTCACTCGGACAACGTCTACCGTCTACTGTTCATTTGTTCCGGTCGGACCGGAGCAGATGCCGCGTCACGAAAATGGCTGCAACACATAAAATAATTGAAATTTTGAAAAATTCTTTTAAGGGCATATTCTTGAATGTCTAAACTTTGGAAATATGAAACAAAATTTTTTCGATTTTTATCAGATTTCTAGACCAGAATACCCCCTTAACGGGACCAACCTCTCCGCTGGTTCAGCAGATTCGTCAAACGTAAGTGGATGAAAATTTTACGGAGAAAGAAAAATAGCGCCAGAGGAATATTTGAGCCGTGACGAATGGACCGAAGGTGTTTTGCATCTATGGGCAGAGCAAGGCGATTACTAGGTGGCTACACTGCGGAATTTTCTTGGATATTGTTGCTAATGGACCTGTGCTCGAGTTGCATTCTCCGATTTCCTGGATATACAGCTTCCTTTAGTATCATTTAACGCACTGAAATATTGGAAAATATTGGAAATTGAACGAGTATAGTAAATCTGAGAAGAGTATTTCTAACATTTCGTGGTTACTGGTCGAGTCGTTTGCGAAAAAGAATGAAATTTTTACCCCCACTTTTGTCACTTTGGAAGTGGAATTTCGAAAAGTCCCTTCTTAGTTGGGTGCTTACATCGGTGAGCGGAAGCTTTTCTCAAAAGTTCGACTTCCTAGGTCGACGAGTTTGGGCCGCGCGTTATTCTCTAAGACAGTGAGTCATTTAGAATTTCTGCATAGAAAAAGATAGTATACTTCGATTTATATCTCACTGTATTTTTCCCATTAAAAATATCCTATACGTTAAGCTTGATTTCAGCTCTAGTCTTTGCTTACATTATAACTGAGTCATACTACTTGTATCAGTAGTATAAGTAGTATACGTTCAAACGACACACGTCTGACCAATATTAAACTAGACCCTTAATGAGGCCTAGCTATCTGATACATTACGAAGAATATTTGTGTTAAACTTGATCTCAGCATAGATAAATAATTTCGCTTGTGTGAGTAATACGAGTAGTATAATCGTCCACGATCTGACAACACGCGTTTGACCAGTATCTAAGTAGATCCTTAACAAAGCCTAGCTATTTGACACGCTAAGAATGTCAGTCATGCTACGCGTGATCCTACTTTTAGTCTTCATATATGAATCATACCACTTGCACGAGTAGTATAAGTTGCAGAGTTCAGACGACGCGCGTCTGACCAATGTCTAAGTAGATCCTTAACAAAGCTTACGTGATACACTAAGAAGAATATTCGTGTTAAACTTGATCTCATTATAGATAAATAATATCGTTTGTGTGAGTAATACGAGTAGTATAATCGTTCACAATTAGACAACACTCGCCTGACCAGTATCTAAGTAGATCCTTAAAGAAGCCTAGATACTCGATACACTAAGAATACCTCACATACTAAACTTGAGCCCATCTCTAGTCTTTACTTATATTTATTTGTCGGATCACAGTTCGAATTTTGGGCGCACGACGACTCTTCATGTGGACTAGCCATCGTTTCACAAAGCCGAGATTTTATTCACACGTATATACAGGTCTATCACTAAGCTTAACAAATAATAAGTACAACTAATAATAAGTCTAACAAACACTAAGCCTAATGAATAATACGATCTACGAATAATTAAATTAAATAATACTATTAGCAATGTTTGAGTTCAAACGAATCCACGGTCACCGGGATAACTCCTTACTAAGCGAAACTAACTTAGACGCAAATGCGATGGTCGAAAATGCTCGATGTGTCACTCTCCAAGGCAAACGCAAGAATGCCAGCCTCGTGGAGATTTTTCTCCCTGTACGATTGTATTTTGTTTCTATCCCCGTTTGGAAGCATCGAGAAGGTTCCAAACGCCGTTGCTAGGCACACTCGTTAGAAGCATCGAGAAAGTTCCAAACGCCGTTGCTAGGCAGTTTCTGCCTGGAGTTGTTTTTTTACTAATACAATGTATGTCCCATTGCATCGGCACCTCCGAGGCAACATCACACGTGGCTAGGCCCGCTCTCGAGGCCACATGCCGCCACAACTACATTTCCCGGAAAACACATACAACCACTCCAAGACCTCCGTTAGATAAAACATCCATCCCGTGACCGTGGCTACGTTCAGCGACCGATTGTCACCTCGAACCCAATCTCGCTTATTACAAATCTTAAGCAATTACAACTATAATAAAATCTAGGCTAAGGTACTAGAGGATGTTCCCAAATTTCCAAGGAAAGGCTTCGGCTTTCCTTTCATCTCCGACATATTCATTATATTCAAGTCTGTAGTATAAGTCGCAACGATGAGACAACACACGTCTGACCAATATCTAAGTAGATCCTCAACAAAGCTTACGTGATACACTAAGAAGAATATTCGTGTTAAACTTGATCTCATTATAGATAAATCATATCGTTTGTGTGAGTAATACGAGTAGTATAATCGTTCACGATTAGACAGCACGCGTCTGACCAGTATCTAAGTAGATCCGTAACGAAGCCTAGCTATTTGATACGCTAAGAATGTCAGCCATGTTACAGGTGATTCTACTTCCAGTCTCTGTCACGGTATAAATGAATCATACCACTTGCACGAGTAGTATAAGTATCAACGAGCAGACAACGCGCGTCTGACCAATGCATCATCTAGTCCCTCGACGAATTCTAGCCGCTTGACAGACCAGAGGTCCAAGACAAAATTGTGATATATGAAAATATTAAAAAATTGCATAACGAACGACAAATTTTCAGGAAGATAATAGTTGAAATTTGTAACTATTGACGGACATTCGACAGGAATGAGAAAAGGATTTTCAAGTGGCGTTCCATTTTGCTAGTTATTCATGACACAGGGTGGTATTAAAAGGTAGACGAAGACCAGCTCTCTTCCAGGAGGAGGATATTAAAACCGTGGCTGTACAGCTCGTATTAAAGCGAACATTCGAATAATCCTGGACGGTGTACCGTATATATTAATCATAAAAGTAGGTTATTGATCCGCGGAAACCGGCGGACAAATTACTAGTGCGCCCGTTACGAGACGCGTATGAATTTTCATAAAAAAAAGAAGAAAACGAAAAAGAGAGAAAGAGATAGAAAGGAAAAAAAATAGTAGGTCCATTAGCTGGCGTGCAATAACAAAACCGGGGCCATTTCACCGTTTATTCGACCCGCTTATTTTATTCTGCCAATCACCCGCTTTCAATTTCAGAAAATACATTTTCATAAACCTACGTTGAAGGATCATTTTTTAAATGCAAATATAATTTTCCACTTTGACATATTTTCAATTAACGTAGTTAATTATACGGGGTGGCCCGTAATTAATGATACAATTGGACACGGAGAGATTTTTTCGAGGAAAAATAAGGCGAAAATATGGGATACGAGATTTTCACACGACGTCTCGTTTCCGAGAAAATCGAACTGGAAAATTTGACAAGTATAGTGAAATAAAATAATTTCGAACTGAGTAGGAACAGACAATCAACTGGAGGGTTAAACTACGCGTGAAAATAAGCGAAAAGCGTGGAACAAAATTTCTTCGTACGATGTTTCCTTTTCGAGAAAAACACATTTGAAAATGTGCGCGTGTATCGCATCAGTTCTTAACGGAACATATTCAAACTTTATTTGCGTGGAAATGAGGCCGCAAACGGAAAAACTTTACTTCACATTTTTCACTTATTTTCACATGTATAATTACCTGCTAATTGCTAACTCGTACTTAATACGAATCGATACTTAGCCAAGTTTAAGTATACTCGACAAGTTTTCAAACTCGATTTTCTCAGAAACGAAAGGAACTGTATTCCATATTTTCGTGTTGATTTTTCACGTACTGTTGAAGTGGTCACCACTTATAAGAAAACTCTACATCTGGTCTTTTTAGTTTCTCAAGCACTGAAGCCATCGACAGCGCGTAGACAAAAGACTGCGACCAAGTCAGACCATAAACAGTAGACAAGCGACGTTGGCTTCGGCGTTTTCAGTTATTGGGTAACACAGCTAGCGTGCGGATCTGGACCAGCTCAAATTCTATTCTTACTTATAATTACACTTATATTTAAATATATTTTCTGCCTTACAATTTATCCACTAGTTTTCTCTGATTACACATCGAATAACCCCAACGCGTACAATATCCAATTGTA
Organism: Bombus flavifrons; assembly: GCF_040668555.2. NCBI lineage: Eukaryota > Metazoa > Arthropoda > Insecta > Hymenoptera > Apidae > Bombus > Bombus flavifrons. The sequence goes on along the minus strand of NC_138457.1, from coordinate 7,401,822 downwards.
CCACCAGTTACGGATCACGATCATCGATGCACGATCATCGTACTCTTTTCAATTCTTTTCAATCAATCGAATTTTTCTCAATTTCTCTGCAACTTTTCGTTGAAAAATTAGCCAGTTTTTAATGACAGATATTCGTTACCTTCTGAACCGATGGAAAAAGGATTGAGATAACTCTTCGTGATTTGATAAATTCGAAATATCATCTACGTAATTTCCAGTATAATATAATTATATATAATTAATATAAGTCTAATTCCTAAGTATAATTAATATAAGTCTGCTCGTGGGTTAATGGAAAATTTTCTTGGTTAACGAAGTCGTCAACCACATATTTTTCTTTCCATTGTTTTCTTTCGTAAACCAAGTTTTTCCGTAGTAAATTTATACTCGAGAGCACTATTCCTATTCACTGAGAATTCGTGCTCTTAATACGCCAAATTTGGTTACTTGAAACTCCGTGTACTCGCATGTCTTCTCTATCGTTTTCTCTTTAATTAAAAATTTCTATATTACATTTTTCCGTACTGAACGTAGTCCTCTTCGATAATTTACATTCTTGCATAAAAAATTCGATCGAAGCGATTGCCAATGAAATACTTTATTAATTAAAATATTTCATGTTCGCAAAAGCCTTACCTGTCCATTAAAAGTGTGTACTTTTATACGCGAAATTTGATTAATACGAGTCCCAATAGGAAATTTGTTTGCCACTTTAAGCTCCTTGTGTTCGTCTCTTTCTCTCTCCACTGTCTTCTTTGTAATTCAAATTTCTCTGTAGCAAGTAATTTCGCTAAAAATGTATTGGGTTGGCAACTAAGTGATTGCGGATTTTCTCATTACCATCAAATGACAACATCCGCGATCATTTAGTTGCCAACCCAATTTGTTTGCACACAAAATTTCCTCCATGTGACAGTCAAAATATCACAATCAAATAAACTGTAATTTTACCAATTTCTCTGTAATTTTACCAATTCATTTTATTCTACCATTCCACTAATTAAAAAGATTTTCGAGATTCAGATCTTCCTACAGGAAATTCAATTTTCTCATTTTCATGATACTTTTCATGGCGACTCTGTCTCGACAGAAAGAACACTGGTCGTATTGAAATTATACTAAATGCAAAAATTAAATATATCTGTCGGAGATGTAGGGATAGCGGGCCTTTCTTTTGGAATTTTGGGAAGATTCCCAATACTTTCGGTTAAACTGTTTGTTTAACCTGTTCAATATAGTATTATAACAGTGGACTTGAGGTTGAGGTGACACTGCCGGTCACCGAACGTAGCCACGGTCTCGGGATGAACGTAGAAGTACTAATGTTGAGGGACACACGTTGTATTAACAAACAAGTCCCGAGGCGGGAGCAATAACGGCTCTACGCGAGCCTAGTAACGGTGCCTGGAATTTTGTTGATAACCCTGATCAATATGCAATTGACAAGTGTGATCGTGTCAGTCTTTTATTTGTATGATCACCTTGGAGAGTTGATACACAACGTCAAACGATTAGTCAAAAAGATACCGAACGTCATAGCAAACGTCATTTCAAGAAAGCTTATAACTAAATGTTCAAAAAGTTGTCCCGTTGACCGTGGATTCGTTAAACCCGAGAACATTGTTTATTTAAGAGTGACTTTACGTTATACAGTTAAACCTTGTTTAGTCAACTCCTGTACATATTACTGTAAATATAAACCTTTGAACAACTATAATGGCTAGTCCTAATGAAGAAACGCAAGGCGCCCCAAGAACCGGCACCAACCCAACAAACCCGATTAACCCGACATATCGAATTTATAGTTAATGGAGAAATTATACAAAATTCTTAAGGATTCTAAAAAAGTGATCCTCGAATAATAACATTGCTTTAGAAAAAATAATCCTTTTCATTTAACGATAATGAATAATATTCCTTTTAAAAGATAATCCTTTCTTTCTGAATCAATAAACCGGAATCGAAAATTACTTTCTACGTTCTGCTGCTAATCTTGCACATCCTGGATACCGATACTCGTCAGGGAACTGACTGGCGAGTTTTATGTAACAAAGTCTCCAGGTTCAGAGAGTTTCGACTGCACTAGGAAAATTCATGCGATGGCTAGAGTTAGTCTAGCCAGTCAGTTAGATAACTAACTTGCTTCAAACGGTTGTTCGTTGGAATATTATTCGCTGGAGTGGCCACATTCTATCTCGAATTTGCGGCAAGTTAGCCGAAATTGAAAAATTTCATCAAGGAGAATTGCAGTCTGATCGAGTGGCCGTGGAAATAATGGCTGTTAAGCTGCGAATGTGTGTGAATTTGCTACGAGAAAAAAAGAGCCCCTGGAAATTGAAATACTTTCGCCGATGTATTCGATTAAATAACTAGAATTCACCATACCAAGCTTAGATTTCAGTTCATTCGATAAAACAGGGATAACACTCTGATGCTTCAATATTTATGGAATGGAAATATTTCCATCAATTATTGATTGACACTTATGGATAGAAATTCTTGACCAAGGTCAACGTCCATTGAATTTTTAAATTCTCCACTTTCAAACTAAAAGAAAAAAAAAAAAAAAAATCGTATGAAACTAATTTATATCGACCGATGAAACATTTTTATCAAAATAAAACCACTATTTTGCAAACGTTTAATATCCACTCGTCCATAATAGTCTTGGCGTATCTTACAAGAGCACCGTATTGTTTAAATAAAGTACATAAAACATCTGACAACATAATTATTTTCTCACTCACAGAACGACCATAAAACACACACCTCTTCCACTTCTCCGCGTAAAACGTACTAATTCGGTAAAACAGTAAAATTTTATTCCAATAAAAATAGTCGTTTGGTAGCATATGTTCGACGAATTTTACGGCCCACTGTAATTAACTATAATATTCACTACCCGCATCTAATATACTTCCTTAATTTTCTGCCAGTGAATTGTAGGCTGGTATAGGGCCCCGAATAAAAGAATTGGAGGTGGTCCGTGAAAAAAGCCAGTTCCACTGGAAGCACACCCATGGCGGTTGTCATCTAACCGGATATTAGCCTTTTTTGTCCCAAGGCTGACGATTCGTGGTCACTCGACATGACGTCACGCTGTATTTTCAAGTTGCGGCCTGACCGTGAAAAAGATCGTCAAGTACCAGGCACACCGATATCAGCTGACGCGTAACCGAAAACCTCAGAATACCAACACAGACGTTGCAATGGCAAAATAGAATGGGAATTCATAGGAATGGTATATTTTCAAATTTGCCTTAGAATTCGAACAGTGAACCTAACCTCAACCTAACCGCGACCTAACCTCAATCTATAGTCATTCACTTGCAGTAAATGAACTTATGGAAGAAAGTCATTCGTTCCTTTAGAAACGAATGTTAATCGTGTAACGAAATTAACAAACTAACACAGAGTGAAGTTGGTTAGTTCTATATAGCGCTGTGCTTAGACAAGTGAACTTTTTGTGTGTGGTCCTAATTCAATGAGCAGGGCCTGTAATTAGGGATCTTTAAGGATTTGGAAAATTAACAAGCAAAGTAGAAAATTAAAAGGGAAAATGGAAAATTGAAAGGACTGAAAAGTAGACAATAGAAAATGAGGAACATTATGACACTTTGCCGGTCAGACAGCAGTTGTTAAATACTGTGCGTCATCCAATGGCGGTCTTCTTGCACGCGTAAATTGACTCATTTTCAATTAACGACGATTTTAAGCGATTAAAACGTCCCTTGGTGGCACGCCCATGTATAACGGGTACCATCTGCGTTTCAGTCGCACGCAGTGTACCGTGACGATGGAAAAATTTCACGAATGTCCCTGGCCCAGTGGCACCCAAATAACTATTTAGAAATAACTATTTTATCGTGCGTTTCGCGGAATTTTTATCCATACTATCCGTTTCTGCGGAAAAAAACACGTGAAAAATAAAGAGTGGTATTTTTTCGTAGAACGTCCGGTTCACGAGAGAATCGATACCGAAAATTCGTGGGTGAACGACACCTGGTGTCGGACAACCCATGAATCTTTGCCATCGATTATCTCGGAAATGGAAGGTCCAATGGAAAAATCTCTTTTTCCGACTTTTATCTATTTTTGCACCAAAATTCGAGATTTCAACGTTTCGGTATATAAATAATGATATTTAAACTCTTATCATGTATAACACGTTATCGCGTCGTCAAGTGTAACGTGTATATTATAAAGCAAATATTCGTGTTAACGCGAATGTCCATGCAAATTTATACCTTAGGAAAGAAATGAAAAAATAGAACTTGGACAGAAATTTGTTTTGCTTCCTAAATATAATACTACAGTAGGAATTTAGTAATTTTAAATAATTTAATGTATTTTTGTGTATTCCGACGAAATCAATATTGTATTACATTTTTATTAATATACAAACGCTCGTATCATATTAAACGCAAATTTAGATTTTCATTCCTACTACAGAATTTTTCTTCTATCTTTTACAGTTCGAGCGTTAAGGGTACAAACATTCAAGGCACCATATTTGTGGCAAAAAAGAACGAAGAGAAAATATGACACATTTCTCGACAAGCTGTGATAGCCTCCATATGAAAAATGTAGATGTATGAATAATATCTTGGCCTATCCGGGCTCTAATATCGCCGACGAGAAATTTGGGAACCACTGACCTATACAAACCCGCCGTCCATTCACGGGCGCACGTGCTCGCTCGTGGGTGTATCGGTGAAGCGTCATCAGATGTGTTTAGATAGGCTTCCTGGGCCAGGTGAGGGTCAGAGGTGTCCCCATATGGGAAAAATCCTGACGGTTTATTAATAATGGACACGTTTCGCCCATCGAACTGTGTTCATTTTTCCTGTGGGATTAAAAACCAATTTCCAAACCCGTCGACTTTTTCACGTTACCTATTGGGTTGGTCGAAAAGTACCGTCAGATTTCAACAATAAATGTCCCTCTTTGCTTTGTAGTTTTGTTCCAACCTCTGTTCTTTTTGTATTAACAAACACCTGGTTCGATATAACGTCATTACGTTCAGCTTTCGCCTTCGTGATTTATTCTTGTCTTGATACTGAACAACGAGAAGTTGTATTTTCAAGGAAATACGGATTTTTCTAAGGAAAAGATGTGGCTCGACAATTTGGAAAATTTACTGGATAAAGAAACACGTTGCACGTGCGCTAATCTAATAAAAAGTATCTTATTGAAGAACAGATTTAAAAAGTAGTTAGGAAGTTTTTCAATGATAAAAAACTGGCCAAAAGAATAGTCGAAAAATAGTCGACGACTTAAAAGTTCAGCTTGGGGAATATGCACCCCGGAATAAGTTCATTCGGTGGATAATAAATCCATTAAATATTATTATCCTTTTCTACAAGCATACATGCTATTTGTACATATATACGTTCTATTTGAGCCCCTAACTTTAAGTATACAGAGAGGGGCCACAAAAAAAGTATAGACGTTTCAACAAAAGAAAAGCTTATATATCAAATTCAACTTTGGAACAGCCCATAGATAACATCTACTAAAGTGTGTATGTATCAGTGTATATCTCTATTAACATGTACGTACAGTAGTTCCGGATATGTATATGGACACGAATTCGTCCGCTTATATGGCCTCGAGTTATCTCCAGCAATTTCTGAAACTGCTGGCTCGAGCCAAACCTCGCTGTTATCTGTGATCCCCATCGACGTAATTCGATCCGGTATCGAATTACCGGAATCAGAAAAATCTAAACTTTTTCATTGTTCGTTATACACTTACGAGATGGCCTGAATCGAATTGTTGAGATTCGTACGAACAAAATGATACCAAACACGACTATATTTGACTCGCAATATTTCAACAGGAACTAAAGAAATATGTAATTAAGGGAAAGAAGGATCTGACTCTACGGTATCTTATAACACTCTACCTATTCCGTCTCACTTCCATTGCCCGCTTCTCCCTCCCTCTCTCTCTCTCTCCCTCTCCCTCTCGCGCGCCAGCCTTTGATGCACGCACGCTAGAGAACGGTAGAGCGAGCACGAGTCGGATAATTTGGCGCAATTCTTGGAAGGCCACCTCTCGGCAACTATGAATACTTCCGGTCCCGATCTTTGTCCACATACAACTGTGTGTAATATGTGATTAGAAGTAAGATATAACCAGACTCTGCAGTATCTTATTACACTCTACCTATTCTGTCTCGCTCGCACTGTCTCCTTCTCGCTCTTACTCGCGACGAATGCACGCCAGAGCGAACAGGAGTCAGATAATGCGAGCAAATTCTCGGAAAGTCACTGCTTCAGATCTATATGGCCAAACACGGTCCCGATCGGTAATCATATATCCGAGCATTACTGACTTTTTTCGGACCCCTGTATGTATATATATTTCTCCTAAAAAATTCAGCTACACGAACCTTTATACGCTTCCAACAACTTGTCTACTATTCTTCGAACCACTCCAATGAAACGAGAATGAACTTATTACTCAACCCAATAGTCAACAACTGCTAGTTAAGGCTGACGAATGTTCACCCCCAAGTACGAAGAGAGGTTCCAACAAGCGCGATCGAGAATTGGGGCGAAACTGGTATATATTGTGGATTGATCTCGCCGCGATAAACGGAAACAGCGTGGAGTTTCGCGTGCACCAGCGTTAACGCGACCACGAGTTGACGCTCGACACACCCACACACGCGTACAAACGCCTGCTTTCCCGATGAACAATTATCTTACGAAGCTTAGGCGTGCAAGAGAGTGTATGGATGTTCTCGCGGAAATGGGTCGTCGTGTAACGGCCGCGGCTGGATAAAGTCCTCGTGAAAGTTGCACGCTTGTTGACGGCCACGATACACGCGCCGGGCCACGGGCTCTGTTCCACCCCTCCCTGTTCACGCAGCTCACCCCATTCGTGAACGCCGGCTGACGCTGAAAATCGACGCTGACGCCCACTTAATCCTACCCGCTGCAAGATTTTCAGGAACACTGTGTCGCCGGCTATACGACCGCTTGAAATTGCTCGAAATTATCGTCGAGAAGGGCAATTCCGGCTACGGGATTTTCCAGTTTAGCTATTATATTCCTCTCAGTTTTCCCAGCTCGGTTATCGTCCAATAACGAGTCTTTCATATTTTCGTCCAATTTAAGACATTCTCCGAGGGTAGAAAAATAATATACAGAATTATATAATGACAAATATAGAAAGTCGTGGCAATATATGGGGTATGAAACAAATCTTGAAACGTTATAAAGAGTACCGTACTTCGTATATTTTATATACTTTCTCGAAAATGATAGGAATACGACGATAGGTGTATTACGATAACATAGAAAATTGAACTAATTTTTAGCGTAGGAATTTTTAATACAGCAATTTGTTTTAGCTTCTAAATATTATAATGGGAGCAGTATAACACGAGGGTGTACATGTAATGTACTCAGTGAAATTTTTTACATTTCTGGCATCTCTTTACCTACATTATGTGTTAATGCTAGTGGCTTGTCGAAATTAAATGTTAGCTACGAAAATATATAGTAAAAAATACAGATTCCTGTTTAACAAATTTAATGTAACTTTCACATGACATTTCAAGGCCATCGAGAGGTAAAATAGAGAAAATCAAAATGTGTACCATGCAACTTTCACCTGCAAAATTTTTTCATTCGTATTTTTCCAGATATTTTGGCATTTTCAGCCAAACATACTCCAGAATCGCAATTGCACCGCGATTACCGGAACACCCTGTATTTGCCCCGTATTTGAGATTGATGAGACGCGGTATATCGCATGTAGGAGAAAAACAGGTTTCAAAGAAGCGGTTCAAACGACCCGGTCGATACATTTGCCGATGAAAAACCAAGAGGTAGCACGCATCTCGATTAAAAAAGAGAACCACTTTGCCGGCCACGAGTTAATGACGTGGACGATTGTCCACGACGTTTTCTATCCTGCTTTTCAATATCCTGCGTCCCACTCTAACGCGCGTTATTGAAACGAGAGGAAACGTTCGGTTGGCCGATACATATCCTATTCTCGTGGCAATCCCATTAAAGTCGATGAAACCATCGGTTATTAAGCGCGTGTGCCATCATCGGGGCTCTGGCTGTTTCTCTTGCGACGTCGCATTAACGATAATGGGGGGAAAACGAGTGCCGTTATCGATTTCGCGGAATTTACGGGTTTGCGTCGATGAATTGCTCGTAATCGTTCTGTGCGATGAAAACAGAAATTCATTTGTCCCGTTTCGAGGCCTGCCATCCACCTGCAAGGCAGAGAGAGATGGCGAATAGCAGTCGGTGAAATGGTAATTTTTCAACGGTCCCATCGGCGCCACTGTTTTTCATCGCATGAAAATCCAACTGCTGCTTCCTATCCATGTTTCCATCAACCGATCCTCGATTTTTGCGGGTTTCTAGCATTTTTTTTCTGTATTTTTTTCCCCCTCTTTTTTTTTCGTTGTCAACGTGGACTCGTCGGTTTCTCTCGAGGCAGGTTATCCGGCAGTAACGTGATCAAATTCCACAGGCATTTATAAATTCTTTCAAGGCTCATTTTCTAGGATTCGAACGATAACCGTACCTTTTTTTTTTTTTTTGTATTTTTTTTTAGGAAATGTTCGAGTCTACTTCAAGCGCAATAAAAGAATCTGCGGCTGCAGCAAATAGAGAGGGTGTATTGCTTTAATTGAAGATTTCTCATAGGCAATACTGCAAGTGCAAAAATGAAAAAATGTTGTTTTTTTTTATCTACATACGAATGGGAATACCGTAGTATAGAATTAAAGATTTTCATTTGTAAGTAATTGCTAACAGCGTTAAAAGGTAATACCACCGGTACGTCTAACATCGCATCTATATAAAACAATGTAAGTGGCATTAAATGGTAAGTAAGTTCGAACATATGGAATATTATAAAATATACTTTTGCAATAATAATAGAAAGACCACCTTGAGAAAATATATTTGTTGTCTTTTAAACTAGCTATCTAGAGACAAAACAGAATTGGTACTTACAGTGCTTGCAAATTTAAATGAACGGCACGTTCAATTTTCTCTACAACTAAGAGGAGACATTTCTACAAATACGGTCCTGTTTCTAACGGAATTCCACTATACTGGTAGAAAAATAAACAAATTTCGTGACGCTCTTGGATTATCTTTTGCACACTCACGAGGTCTTATAATAATCAAAACAAATGAAATTTCAAAAATAATATCAAGTTTCGCTCTTAAGAAATTCGATGTCTGCCACTTACAGTGTTGTCTAGGAGAAGCCCTCGATCGAAGAGTGTTTATGCTTCAATTGTAGGTGTCAAGAAACAAGATGTTCAAGAGGAAAAGGAAACATATCCACTAACGTAACCTGAATTCGTAGAAAAAAAAATATATCTGGAGAAGAGCCATATAGTATGTGCTACATCTTAGTTGTAAAGAAAACTCAGTGTTCCGTTCGTTTGGATAGATAGCATAGACAAAAACCAAGAAACGATTAACTAACGTTTATAGACACTTGAGTTTTTTCCCCATAGAGGCGACACTGTGACACCATCTTTTAGCATTATTAATGACTGTTTAGGAAGGGAAACTACACTTGAATTCTGTGTTACAGTATTCTCGTCGGTATGTAGAACATTTTTCAATAAAAAAATCCAAATTCTTCAATTTTCCTATTTATAATGTCTTTTACAATTATAATTATAAAAATATGAGAAATTTCATAAAAATCAATCCTAATCTGTACTTGACAGTATTTTTCATCGAACAGTGATGGAACTTATTCTTACTATGAATTCCAAATCAAATCTAATTTTCCTTTCTAAATATATCAAAGTATATTTTCTATATTTTACGGCTTTGTTTCGCTTTCTAAACATTATAACGACTATAATACCCTATGTATATTTGTATTTATATATTTCTGCGTATTATTTTTCTATCCCCACCAATTAAAATACCAATTTGGCTGAGGGCACGCGTTAAACGACGGTTCTGTCTCTGTTAAGGTTAGAAATTACAACAACCGACGTCGTTGTCGTTGGTGGCCTTAAGAGAGCGTTGAAATATACCTCTTTTATAAAGAATGATCGAAGAACCGATGAATAATAGCGAGTCTTGAAATTGAGGGAAACATCGAAGGCGTTTGGGTTGATGGCTCGATAAATTAGCCGGTGCCCCGTTTTAAAAACACTTGGTAAATTGAGAATTGGCGGCCGTCAGGCCTGGCTAAAGAAATGATCGAGGAGGAAGAATTCGTTTTAACTAGAACCTCTCGCAAGAAGTCCCTTCATCAGTAAGCAGAAGTTAGATTAATACGACTCGGTTTCGCAAGAATTTTTCCACGTCACTGTACTCTGGTTTTTGAGCCAATTAAAGTATCCTTTATACTAATATCCTTCATACGTCGCAATAAGCAGTCATAATGGACTGCGCGTCTTAGAAATACCGCAAATTGAAATTAAGTCTGAATGGAACCTAAATTAGGTTTAGGTTAGGACTAACATCAGGCTTGAAATTCGTAGTAAGACTAAATTTGATCACTGTATAGTCAGAAAACAGGAGTAGGTATAGGTTAGGATTGAGTTTAACGTTGGTCAGGACGAGTTATGATGTTACGTTTAGGTTAGACCTCAACTATTTGAGTCAATTAAACTATACTTTATAATAATATCCTTCATACGTCGTAATAGGCAGTTACAACGGACCTGCACGTCTAAGAAATACCGCAAATTGAAATTAAGTCTGAATGGAATCTAAATTAGGTTTAGGTTAGGACTAACATCAGACTTGAAATTCGTAGTAAGACTAAATTTGATCACTGTATAGTCAGAAAACAGGAGTAGGTATAGGTTAGGATTGAGTTTAACGTTGGTCAGGACGAGTTATGATGTTACGTTTAGGTTAGACCTCAACTATTTGAGTCAATTAAACTATACTTTATACTAATATCCTTCATACGTCGTAATAGGCAGTTACAACGGACCTGCACGTCTAAGAAATACCGCAAATTGAAATTAAGTCTGAATGGAACCTAAATTAGGTTTAGGTTAGGACTAACATCAGGCTTGAAATTCGTAGTAAGACTAAATTTGATCACTGTATAGTCAGAAAACAGGAGTAGGTATAGGTTAGGATTGAGTTTAACGTTGGTCAGGACGAGTTATGATGTTACGTTTAGGTTAGACCTCAACTATTTGAGTCAATTAAACTATACTTTATAATAATATCCTTCATACGTCGTAATAGGCAGTTACAACGGACCTGCACGTCTAAGAAATACCGCAAATTGAAATTAAGTCTGAATGGAATCTAAATTAGGTTTAGGTTAGGACTAAGATCAGACTTGAAAGTCGTAGTAAGACTAAATTCGATCACTGTTTGGTCGAGAAACAGGACTAGGTATAGGTTAGGATTGGCCGTTCAGGTTAAATTCAAACTTCTTTTCACTTTGCAGTTACATTCAGATTAGTAGATTTTTGAAGATTTTTACGCGTTCGTAGAAAATTTGAAAGTACCACGATTGCACATAATACAAAAAGATATCCAAACTATTGTGCTATCTATAATACTAGCTAGGCAAGACAATCTTCCACTCAGCTTATATCTTTTTCATTACATTCTGAGAAATACGAATAAAAGCCCGCAGTCTACAAATTAGATCCATGTCACATTTATATACTAGTTGACAAAACAAAAAATCCATCAAGCTGCCCCCTCTCCCCAAGAAAAGCTGCAACTCAGAATCTACAAAATGCATAAAATTTCTGCAAAAACTAGAAATTGATAGTTTCGCCTGCGTTAATTCCATCTTTAAAGCGCGTTGCGCTCGCATGCAACCAGTAATCTCCCAGTCACGAAGAACAGCATCTTTAACCTTGCTAACAAGCGTTAATCCGAGCCTTCCCCGGCACGTCTCGAGACCCCTAGACGTCGAGACAGAAGCGGTAATTGAACGTTATTATATCCTCGCGCCACAACCAGGTCCACGATTCTTCGGGGTCCGTAAACGACTGGAAGAAAAAGCTGGCTGTTGTCGAGAAAATAAACGCGGTTCGAGCACATTTCGCTCTCAGTTTGCATTTTTCGTAGACGGTCTTGGCCCTGTTTCTCTCTTCTTCTCATACACAGAAGAGGTCCAGGCACCGAAGAGACAAAGAGAATGAAATGGGAAAGAGGGAGTTTGTGGCGAGGGGGAGGGAAGAAAAAAGGTTGGAAGAAAACGAAAGAATGGCAGAAAAACGAGGGTGGAAAACTGGGGAAAATGGGGGCGAGGGGGTGTTACGGGGACGAGGCAAGGCACGGAGGGGGTGGCCCTTTAATATTTGCTCGCTGCATCTCGCGGACTTTCCGGGGAAGATCGATGCGACTGTGACCTCCTTCTCTCGCCGGCTGTTAAATTAAATTATTATGATCGTTATCGTTAAGCAGCGAGAAGATATCGCGGTTGAATCGCGCGTGCCGACACCTGTACACAGGGACGAGTCTGCTCGAGCCCAGTCGGAGAACGGACGCGGCAAATTCTATACCGCTCGAAATAATTAGAGGTTCTCGTGTTACCCTGTTGTGCTAATGGATCTCATGGACGGCGGAGGATTTTTAGCCTGCAATTTTCCCGTGTTCTTCGCAGCTCCACGATTCTAATGGGAATTCGGTATTCAGAAAGTGGCGTTCATGTTCTTTGCTAAACTAGAAGCATTCTAGTTGGGGGTTGAGTATTGAGAAAGTGGTTGTTCGTGCATACTTTTGCTAAAACATTTGACCAAGGTTTTCCTAGAATTCGTATTGCTCGTATTGGGTTTGAGAATAAGAAATCTTTTTCTACTGCTCTACGTTAGAAATCCGTATATTTAGGATGCAACTGTTGTACATCCTTTGTGGAGGATTCTGATGGGACTTGAGTATTCAGCAAGTGGCGCTCGTGTGTCTGGTAGTATCTTGACGATAACTTGCCCACGCTTGGGATTCTTTAGGTTATGTTTGAGAATAAGAAATCTTTTTCTACTGTCTCGCGTCGCCAGGCTGTTCTATCTGGAATGCGTGTCCCCTCTCTTCTTTGCAACTAGAAGATTCCGAAAGTAATGCTCGTTTATATCCTTTTGATAAATTCTTGGCAAAAAATTCCCTAGAATTGGTATTACTCGTATTAGATTCGAGAGTAAGAAACACTTAGCCCCGTGTATTTAGCCTGCAATTTTCCAATTTTCCATAAAAGTGGAAATCTGTGATAGGAATTCAGTATCAAAAGAAATAAAAAAAAAAACATTTTTATCTCTTGTATTGTATTTTTGTATTTGTATTTTTATAGTGGTAAAGTATACACGGTAGAATTTCAAAAGCCCTAATTCACTTGTCGGTCCTAACCTCCTAATTGACTCAACCTAACCTCCACACCGTGCCATAACTATCATCGTTCGATACGCACCAACACCGGAGCGCATCCATATTCATAAAAGGCTCTCGTGTGACACTCGTTAACAAGCTTCATCCAGCCTAATTCTCTCGCAACGGGAACGTACCAGCATCGAAGGTGTAGAAACGAAACGAGGCACCCTGGCTTCGCAGGAAGATCGAGCCACGAGATGCATAATCCTCCCGAGGCGCCATCAAATTATATTAATCCACTCCCATCAGGAAATTGGAGTTCGCAATGAGAGAGAAAGAGAGGGGACGAGGTCGACGCGTGTGCTCACGTTTCTCTTTGTTCCATCTAGACGCGATACTAGCGCCGCTTATCCGCGATCTGATCGCGGATACGTCGCTGATCGGAATCTGCCTTCTGCCTTTTTCCAAGATTGCTTCAAGCTACACACGGATGAGTAGAATGGATGATGAGAGGGGGGAAAGAAAGGAAAACCTGGAGGAATTTCAATGGTTGGTAATTGGGTCAAACCCCGAGCTGTACAACCTCAGCTCGATCCGTTTTACTTGTTTATTCCCATATCGCGAAACGAGTTTTCGAAGGAGCAACGTCGAGCAACGAGAACGCCCGAAACGCGTGCCAACGACAAACAAGACGGATACAAGACGACAAACTCTCGACAGCTTGTTATCGCTGATGGAGTTTCGCGAGACTTTCCGCCCACCCTTCTTGTATAATTGATGGCATATTATTAGCGTTTTAAGTCTTCCGTCGCGCACGTGACTTCTTCGTAAGACGTCGAATACCGTGTTCTTTCGATTTTCATTTTCGAAATTTCTCAATCCTGATCATAAACGTTTCTTCGACGTTGAAAAATATATGGAGAAATTGTTATCGGCTTTCAATCTTGTATTAAATATCGTGTAAAATCGCGTAGCTAGTTGCTAACGTTAAAGCAACACTGAAATATCATAATTCGAGAAGGTTAAAATAAGATAAATCTTATGGGCTAAAAATTGTTCAACCGTGCGAATGATTTAGATAACGTTATCAGGAAACAACGTGCAAATGCCACGTAATATTTTTCGAAGATTAAATGTCATGGTGTAGTATATCTGAGAATGGGTAAAAAAAAATTTTTTTTAAATATGTGAAATTCGCCTGGCAGTCTACGCGTTAAGCACTCTAGAACGTATATTGTGATTAATAACGAGCAGATATCAAGTTTCATTCGAAGTAATCTATATCACGCGATAAACGAGACTGCTGAAATATCGCGAATATCGAAATACAGCGTTGAGAACTGTTTATGTTAGTGGTAACAATAGGTACGACGTTTGGATTATGCATTGTTCGATACGTTACAAAACGAATTACTTTTCAGACGAATTTCCATGGTAGACGAAAAATGGATAATTCGCGGTGACATCGAGATATCAGAAAGAGACCGAGTCAAACGCGTTGAAATTTCCTCGATTTCCAGGAATTTTCAAATCCGGATTATCGTTCAGGAAAGTATAGTAAATTCTGGGAGAATGGAATCGTGCAAATAATAAAACGACGACAAAAGATTGTAGATCAGATTGGTCGATACATCTTATAAATAGAGTTTTTTTTTTTCTCTTTTTAATATCCAAGAGAGGAAGACTGCCATTTGCTAATTAAAAATCGCTAGGAAGATCAGTAGTTTGGCTCGTTAACGAAGTAGGGATAATTATTATTGTCACGAGTTGCTGGCTTTTTAAAGCAATATTACTGCTTTCCTGTCTCTTATCTAAATCTCCCAAATAATAGTACATTATCCTTTAGCCATTGTTGTTAACGTACAAAAGTATACTTAAGATGAGTATCAGCTAAAAGAATCTCTGGTGTTTACAACTGGAATTAACAAGTCTGCTACAATGGCGGGGCTTCCGGTGTTTCTTGTTTTTGCCATTTACCGAATGCGCGCTAGTGTTCCTGACGAAATTAATAATACGATTGCCAAAGCGATCGAAATAAGGTTATTTTTCGTGGAAATTTCAGAAAATTCGATATTACGGCGAATTTGAATCGTTAATAAAATATGTTGATATCTCGCAGAAATTTTATAGTTTAATTTTATAGTTTAAGTACTTACTTGCACCATATTATTTTGATTATAATTATTTATATCTAGCTATAGGATGGTAAACTCTGGTGTTAACAGTGATACTAAATTCTTGTACACAACACTAACGAGTACGGTAAGATACAGTAATTAGTGTAATAAACAAGAGGCGTAAATGAATCCTACATTTCGTAGCCTGGTAAAATAGCGAAATAAAACGAGATCTACAAATTATTATAATATTTATACATAGATTACATATAGAAATTGAATGAATTCGTGTTTCCTTTCAATCGAATAAAAATAGAAATAAATTTAATTTAATTAAAATTCTTATAATAAATTGTTCCATAGTATATATTGTTTCACCTGTTAAACATGCTGATGTGATTAGTTAAGGAATTACTGTGCAATGCCTCGAAGCTATCAGTTCTTGGAACTTCCTACCATTCGAAGGTTGACTTTGTTTTGGTATGTTTATTGTGATCGATACTGAAACGTGGAGATTGTCGCAAAAACATGTAAACAGTGAAAATTCTATTACAATAGAATACCATTGATTTACGAAAAGAGCGACATAAAATAATTAATTGCTATGAATAAGTTGAATATCGTAATATAAAATAATAACGATAATATAAAAATATAAAAGAAAATTAATCTACATAGGAAACCCTAACGGCGGTTAAATATAATGATCCAATTCAAATATTTTACACAGTGCTCGTTTGTAACGATCGAATCACATCTTGATCAAATGTGACCGCTATTATAATATTGAAACTATATAATAATAAACAAAATATTAATAATTATATATAACATGTAATAATAAAATTGTCCTACGTAGAAAGTCTAATAACTTTTGAGACGATAGTTAAGAACGAACCTAACTGTAAGAAAAATCTGTTCCCTATCATTATGAGCCCCAAAAAAGTTTCTTATACCTTCCTCTAACGAGCACAATATCCCTGTCAGTCATAACTTTTCTGGAAACCCAATCAAGCCTGGCCCCGTTCAGTCTATCCGCTGAAATTCCTCCAAAGAAAATCCGCGATGGCACCATCGCGCGTTTGGATACTATGTTCCGGCAGTTATTGAACAAACGACGGTCAGAATAGGTTGGAATTTTTAATACCAGCGAACGCACGCTACTCTAGCTGCGACTGCGGCACCGAGTGACACAGCGCTAAAGCCACCCTCGTAACACCCTACCACATACTCTTATACGCATCTAAGAAACGTCCCCCAGATGAAAAGTCACTCACCATCAATAAGAAGACAGGTCAACAACAGCAATCCGAGTCTCCAATCCATGGTCAGGCAATCGATCAATTTATAACCAGTCTATCTTCTCTAAGAATCTTCTTTAATGCTTCACCACAGTCTCACAGAGAACAGCGTCACACACGGTGTCAGCTCACGAAAGCAGTAGTCCACGCACTGTAATATACCCGAGTCACAATTCAAGGCGGCAGAGTCACAATGGGAAAGGGCCGCGGCAAGGAGCACCTTGACAAAAAGAAGGCAGCAGAGTAAGTACCGAATGGTTCGAGAGGTTTGCCGGACTCCCCTTGACCTCCCTCACGATAAGTCGTACGCGTGACGATCGCGCGAAAGGCACGCGTCGCGAGGAAATAACTGCAGCCGGTGAGGCATTTGGGAAGAGCGTGTGTATCGCGCGATGATCGCGTGTCCAAGTGCTGCGACCCTAGCGAGCTCATGCCGCCCACTCCACGGCTACCCCCACCGCGCGGTTCATGGCTGGCGTCGAGCGGAGCAGCAGCGTGGCCGAGCAACGCCGAAGACAACCGAGCGCGTACGATCTCGTGTTGCGCCCTTTCGGTTGGCGTGGTGGGGAGAGCGGCGCGCCTGAGAGTAGGAACACGCCTCAGGGACGGCGTATCGTGGCCCGCACCCTCACCACCGCGTCCCGAAGACTGGAAGATTGCCTCGTTTCGAGTCAACGAGATTTTGTCCCCGCGATTTGCTTCCGAACGAGATCAACTGGTATTCGGTGGGGCGGATAGACGACCATAGTGGGGACTAGATGAAGGAGGCGGCTGTTTCGGAATTTTCCTGACGCACGGCGAAAGGGAAAGCGGCAAATAGTGGCGGGTCAGTGGTAATGATTGTGTGAGCGAGCCAAGCAATGGCAATTAGGGGGTGGCGCCGCTACGATCGGTCCCCTACTTTTTTACTAATGACTTTATTGTTCCCCTTAGCAAGATTTTACTTCTTTTTTTTTTCTGGTCGTTTGGTAGGTTTTCCGTGTTCTTCTTTTTTCGAAAGGTAAAATGGGTGGGTTTGTCGAGCACCAGCGGCGGAGCACTGTTGTAATTGTTGATGTTCCCTTTATTCGTTTGTTTTTCGCAAGAACAATTCCGTGGGAATTCCTCTGTATTTAAATACCGGACCGGCGGGAAAAAATTTCTAGCCGGCAGTGGAAAATTTGTTTCCCGCTTTTTATTCCAGCCCAAACGGGGACACGGTCTCTTGACGACTTAATTAGATTTTTGTTGTCCGACAGAAGCAAAAAGACAGACGCAACCCCTTCTTGTTCTTCCTATCCTCCGCTCTCTCCCTTAATTATTTTTCGAATTAATCAACTCCCAAAAACCGAAAACGGAAATAGGAAAACGTTCGGTGATGTAAATATAGCATCTACTGAATTAATGTTATCGACCAGCGGTTACGAGGTATTCTTTTTGGCAAAAAATTATATCGAATTTTTTAAGGGACATTATTATTCATATTTGGACTATTGATCTCAAATCAAAAATAAAATTACCGGATAATATTATGTAAATAAAATAGAAAAAACTATCCTACTAATTATGATTTTTTAAACATCAGAGGTAATAGCTAGAAGCGTGAGAAAGTCGTATATATTCGTCGGTCAGATCAATGGATCGACAGGAGGGTCGAGTTATCACGGAAGGAAGAATGGTTACATACACCCATAAACAAACGGAATCGCGTCAAACCGTGCAACCGCAATAACAAGCCGCTACAGTTATCGTCGCGTGTGCACTTGTGCAATTATTACCGCACCAGGGGTTCCCCTGACGATTGTACTATCAGAACAAGTTCTCCTGTGCACATACAGTCGTCAAACAACAAATACTTTCCAACTAATCTCTAGTAAATATTTTGCTTCAGCTATGGGCATAGACCATCGATTTTAGGAAATTCAAGGGTGTTAGGAGTAAGTGACTAGGATAACAGGTATCTAGCTGTTTCTGATGAACAGGAACATCGTATAATTGATACCTACACACGACCAACTGCATACCAACGAACTTGTGCGATTATCTGGTTTGCATCAGAAAAGCCACGTTACTCACAGGTGTTACTACCATGAAAATCTGCTATACGAACATGGACGAATGATAAGAGGAATTATAATAAAAGCAGACAAATAATACATTGCGATGAATGAAAGGTAAATCTGCAAATAATATAAAAATGAAGTTCGCCTGTCGATTTAAAAAAGCAGGTTATGTTCAGGAGATTAACTCGTCCGTTTGTTCCTAACCTAGAAATCCTCGTGTACAACAGAAGAGAAAATGAATAGAACGTAACAATTCTGAACAAAAGGGTTAAACAGGGCACTTGTAAATCTCTGTGCAGCGCTATCGGTGGGAAAAAAAAGAAACGTAAACGAAGCTAGCACGCCACCTGAGCCCCCGAACGGAAGAGCGACGCTCTTGAAAAATCGTGTTTTCCTAGCATGGCAACTCGAGAGGGTCGAAAATTGATTAAAATCGAGGCAGAAATCGAGCAGTGAGCGATTTTTCAACGTGGACGCGGAACAATGTGTCGCTATTTTGCCTGAAAACCGACCGAAGAATCGACGCGATAAATCTCGGCTGTCGGGGTCCGTGTAAGAGCAAAGGACACGCGCATGCGCAAAGACACGATTCTACGTTTCCACGCAAGAACGTCCCATTAGTGGCAAGCATTATTTCGCCGCGCGATCGGCAACTCGCAACTCTCGCGATTTTCTGGTCGAGATGGTGCATCAATGGATATCGATTTTTTCCTTTATTTCTGCATTTCTATTCGAGCTCGTCCAGAATTTATCTCTTCCTCTTTCGTATGTCCATCAAGGAAAATTTTTAGATCGCAGCAATAGTATGACGAGTACGCGTTTTTCTTTTTTGTTAATTTTTGGATATTAGCGTCGCGCTACGAATTAAACTTTCATGCGAGGGCAGGCATCTACGATACTCACGGCAAATATTTGTCTACGAATATTATGAAGACTTGGAAGGGACGAATGCGGAGAAAATTATCAACGTGCGCGAATTATGAAAGATGGTAGACAAGATACGACAGGACCTCTCCTACGCTATACACACAAAAACATAGCAAACGCAGTCTGATCAACGAATGACCACTCGACTCAATGTTGAAGTAAAAAAAAATAGAAACAAAAATTATTTGTATTAATCGTTAAGATGTGGAATTTTTTTTTCCTTTTCTCTTGATCCAATGCACTGGAAATGTTAAAATTCGCTTTGGCGAACGTGGTTTCTGGGGAAAATGTTATTGCGTCGCGAATTAAGGACACTTAATAATGCCCATCGACGAGCTGACTTTATCGTGATGTGGCCGTAATGGAGCCGCGACTATAATCGCGATTTTATCTCTAAGGACTCTAAAACGATCGCATCACGACCTTACCGCGACCCCTTTTTGATCGATGGGAACGTGCCTTAATCCTCCATAAATCATGACACCTTTGTTACCCAAAACGCCTGCACACAGCGATCCTCCGATAAGATTTAACAGGATCGATGAAAAAGGCGACCTAACCCTGCCGAGTTCCGCCAATTTTTCAATCTCGCGAGATCTTCGGCGACAAACCACACATCTTAATAACCATCCCTTATTGAGTTAAGCTTCGTGACTAGCGACGGGCTCAAGCACGTCGCGAGTAGATAAAAAAAAAACCCCGACAGATTCAGAAAAATATAGAATTCTTCGTTTCCTCGCTGCTAACATCGTTCAAGGATAATGGAAAATTTTTTCAAAACTCTTCCGGGTAGCGTTCGAACTACCAGGCGATCGTTGGATATTGGATTTTACCCCGTTGTCCCCTTCGCTTTGTATCTCACCGGATATCCTCTCTTCTTCAATTATTTCTTCATAAGAATGATGCAATGCGCGAAAAGTACGGAAACTACGTTGAATAATAAAATTACATACTTCGTGACTATTAGGTTGGCAACTAAGTGGTTGCGGATTTTGTCAATGCCACCTAATGACAAAATTCGCGATCACTTAGTCGTCAACCCAATATATATCGTAATAGACGATCCTTCGCAGGTAGTCAAATAAGCGTCACCCGAATATGGGTGACACGACCAGACCGGGAATTTCGCTATCGCCCGAATGTGACTGATGCTGTCGGATCAAAAACTTTGCTGTCACCCGAATATGGGTGACGCGCCAGTCAACGTGTTAATAGACAGAGAATAGATCTATATATGCTCATAGATATTATTATTAAAGTATACATAGATAATGATTATTTAATGACTAATATATATTCTAACAATATGTATCGAAGTATAAGATCAGCTTCGGGTCATATAGACCCGAGGGAGACGACTGTGTTAATTTGTATTTATGGCTACATACGTGGCGTGCTTCATCCCATCGCTATTTACAATGTGGCGAATTACGGCGAGGATACGGATTTGAAAATTTCCGAAGGCGCTTCCACCGAGTGGAGAGCAAGCTCGTTCGCACGTGGCCGGAGCAAACCACCAGGAAGGTTAATTACTCGCGGGAGTTCATTTCGGGTGGGCCAGCAGAAAGCGGTAATTGCAAAACACAAACACTTACGCCATGGCGTTGAACGTGCAAAGGGGGCACCAGAAGGGCCGCGTGGCGATCTTCTTCCCGGTAATTACGTCTCTTTTTTACATTTTCTTCCTTCTCCTCTTTCCCTCCTTTCCTTTTTTTCTTTCAATTTCACCGCACACTCTGCCCCGTGTTTTCCTTCCCTTCGATGTACACACAGGGTATAAATAAGATAACCGCGCACGATGCACTTTACGCGTCACTTATCCGGTAAAACCCACGTAAAGGCACCGTTTTCTATCGAGAACGCCACTTACTTAATTTTCCCGGAGAAAATATCGCTTTTCGAATCCACACGACTTTAATCGCGCAAGATCGCTACGCCGATAGTCGCACGACCCCTTTTACTCGCCGCTTACGACGAGCATGGCACACTGTCATCGTATTCTGGCCCCTGGCACATAGGGAGCTCTTCTGCTTATAGGGTGTCTTTAAAGGAACCCCCGATACTCGAGTCAGGATCATAAAACCGCTATGATCGAACCGAAAGGAGATCGTTTGATTAGCCTCGATTACCTGATCGTGATTATCTACTAGCCACGGTGAAAACATTTCCCAAATTCCATCGTGGTACAATATTTTTGTTGTAGGGAGCCAATGAGGTAACCACGATCAGTCATCGATCATGATCGTAAGAGACAGAAGCGATACGGACGCATTGCACTCGTCTGATTCCTGCACCTATCGATCAGCGATGTACAGAAGTACTGGACCGGCAACTAAGTGACTGCGGATTTTGTCAATGCCACCTATTGACAAAATCCGCAGTCACTTAGTTGCCAAGCCAATACATAAGACCTGAACAGGTAGGGCTTTTGTAGAAGCTGGACTCTCGCGATTCTTGCAGCAAGGTGCTCAATGACTGACGCTATTCCTTGCTTTACGATCCCTGTCATCCACGTTGCCCCTGCATCTACGATACTCTTTGCCATGGAAGCAGCAAAATTAGACCTCGCGTTTGCCCCTTTATCGCTTCTCATCTTACGTCGCTAACCAAAGCCAGCGTCCTCACTGTGCATTAACAGGATGCACCTACGAAATTCGCCTACCAAAATGTGCAAAAAGTGGAGAGTGCAGCACTATGAGGGTCCATACGCGTCGGCTACTATGAACGTACTAGATCTGCTGAAAACATCATCCACGCGTACCCTTCTCACTTTCTCAGCCAGGATACACGAAATTGAGAGAGTATAGATCGAACAACGAGGCCAACCCACCCCTTCTATTCTTATAGTGGTCGATTTAAGGGGTTCCATAAAATTCCCTGGAGAAGATGGAGGACCACGGGAGGAAGGAACAAATAACGGAGCAGGGAATCGTAAGGAATAATATACGATAAATCTGAACCGCGATGTTCCATGGTTATTCAAGGGGTTGAGGTGTGTGTGTGTGTGCAAGCGAGTGTGCGCGCGCGCTAGTTCTCTTTACGCGTGCACTCAGGGCAGACGGCGAGTGTCCACGGCCCCGGGGTCTACGGAAGAAGAAAAAAAATATAATAGGAAGGTTGTGGGTCACGAAACGGCCGAGCATTAATCCTTTTATCGCGAGGCATAAATGTTTGGAACGGTGACAAACGTTTGCCCAGCCGAGTTTGCGTTTTTAATAAAGCGATATTTTTCTGGGAACGGCTGGCCAGGGAGCTGGTTATTTGCTTTCGAGCGGGTCTAGCGCCGCCGCACTTTTTAAAGCAACTACGCTGCAAGCGGAGCGATGATTTTTTAAATTTGGTTTTTATAGGGTTTCTTGGATTAGGTTGGTCAGCCACTGCATTTTCCCTACGGCTTGTTAATCACTCGCCGTGTGTTTTTATTTCATTTCAGCCACGGTGGTCCAAGTGCCACCTAACGAGATTAAGATGCGAGCAATAGCGATTTTTATATCAGTTTCATTTTCAAATAGTTTCTCTGGATTTTTGCAAGATCGCCGCACTTTATTAATTGCTCCTTCGTTTGATCTCAAGTGGTGCACGTGCTGGTAAAATGACTACACGTGCGATTAGAAGGACACTGTGGATTAAAACGACCATAGGTTAGAATAATTAAATATTGCAAAATTTCTTCAAATTTTGTTAAATGTCGATTTTCGATACAGTTACTTACTTGCTGGTTAACATATAATCCCCAAATGGTGGTTTTTTAAATAAGAAACACACAAAATGGTTCATATGCCATAAGAATTCTAAAACTGAACAAATATCAAAAAGTAGTCAAAAATATTCTACGAGCTCATCGATATCACGTACGATATTATCGTTGCGAACGTCATTACATCATTGCGGGGGAAAAAATTACATGATTTTTAGTAGGAATTTTATAATAAAATTGTAAAACCAGTCAGTTTGGCTGGTGTGCTGATTCCAGTGTTAGTGTCTGAACAATTTTTCCCCATTACGTTAACCGAGTTTCTTTGCCAGATTGTTTCCATTCGCTTGATAATTCCGGTTAGTATAAAGTTAGTGAGAGGCGATCCAACCTTACCAGTTCGATAGATAATTCATTTACGTTCGTGTGCATTATTTCTCTAGCTGCGACAAAAACACCCGGATATCGATGTTGTCACGTTCACAGAAGAATACACATAATTGCACCGAGTCCTATTTTAGCGTCACTTGGACTCTGCTTAAGACTGATAGCCGTTTATTGATTGATTTATATTGAAATTAGGACGGGCAAGAGTCTAAAGGAAAGTAGACTTATCTAATGCAGATCTCGATTAAAATTAGTCGTGATTTTTATGTGTGAGAAATACGTCGTTCTATTGTTTAATCCTCGATTTTCCACGTTAATTAGAACCAAGACGAATGTAAACGGTAGGCGAGTTAGCAGTTTCAAGAAGCATCGATCAGCCTGATTTATCGATGGAGCAAATCGGTTATTCGAGTTGGTAAATGTTTATCGAATAAACGAGCGTGTTCGATTAATTAACACGGAGCCTATTGTTGCTGCTCGCCACGTCCACATGTTGCGCTCACAGGGGAGTGGCCAAAGTTGCCCGGAATAAAACGTTAATTATTACTTGACAATTAGCCGTCAATTAATGCTTACGAAACGGTTAATTTGACGAGACTTGGGCAAACTGTACACCTGTTGTCTGATCCACGTTCACTTTAAATGGCCCAACGACCCGGTCACTGGCTTGGAAATCGTAAAATAGGTGAACCTAATTGGTTCACCAACCTACTGAAAAATTCATCGAAATTGGGCCAAAGCCAAATTCCTCCGCCTCGAAAATGGCTAAATTATACCATAGGGCAGTAACTCCGCAGCTGATCGATGAAATCTACCTACGTTGATCCTTCGCTATGTGCTACCGTGCCATCGAAATATATTAAGTTACTCGGACAGGCACGACAAATTGCGTTCCGTAAAGTTGACAATCGAAAAAATGTTCTAGGTTAGGATTCCTTCACATAAAGGACATCTATAGAACCGATTTGGAACCGATATACGGTAACAGCTCTGCATATAGCACAGTAATTCTACCAAGTAGCAGTTTCGAAAAATCCCATTTCCGAAACGTACAAATTGCTAATTCCAAAAATTCTTAATTTCTAGTTGCAAGATTCGAACTGTAATTTAATGAAATTATCCAGGGGAATTATCCAGGGTTTGTATAAGCAGAACAAAATCTCGTTCGAAAACAAGAGATCTCTACGTTTGAAACACTTTCCTAACCTAACATATTCCAAGGTATTTCATAGAACGTATTTCTCTCAGCCTAATTTCCATTTCATTTGTTTATTTGTCTATTAGAATACACGTATACCTTTGTTACAGAGAACTAAAGCCTCTTTGTTTACGATTAAACAAGAAAGAAATGTTGGTCGAGTTGGTTAGGTTACTAGGTTAGGTCAGAGTTAGGTTAGGTGTAGATTAGATCGGAGTTAGGTTAGAGGTTAGGTGGATGTTAACACCTGAGAAAATGAAAGCTTGCCTTAGAAGAGATTTCTAAGAAGAAACGGTAAGATAGACCGTAATCCTTTTAGCAAAGTATAACGAAGATCAGGACGAAACAAAGGTTGTTAATCTGCGACTCCAGATAAGCGTCTTCTTCGTGATTGTATACAGAACCGCTCGCAATTATTCAAACGGTACTGCTTTTATAGTTTACCTCACTTTTATTATAGAAGCATTTCCAGGTTATTGTTATCGTCGTAATTTATTATTCAAGCAATGAACACTTTGTTTACCGTATCGATTATCGATGCAAATCGTACGTGTCTTTGGTTGGAATTTACGTAAGCCATCGATTTTTGACGTCGTTCGAAATAATTATCGGCAGACCGTGGATATTTATGCATTCATGGGAAATATCATTGTTCGGAAGTGTAGATAATACGCAAAAATATACAAAATATCCCAATGAAGTATTTAGTCAGCTATAGTTACTGTACCTCATATTGTTTATAATTATATGAATTATCGTAATTTTAGAATCCAATATTTAACATTCCAAATTAATATTTGGATAACACCGTGCTATTTAAAGGTCTCCATCGTTGTTCGTCAAAGTCTAAATTTGTCTCGATATCCGCGGTCTAATTATAAGGATGGACGTGTCCCAAGTGATAAATCCCGAAACTCAGGTTCATTGAAATTGTCAAAGGTGTCCTTGCACTGGAGAGGTGGGATTTTTCGCCGTCAATTTTCTCACGTTGCTCGTAACTCGATCAGTCAGTGGGAAACTTAACTGTCCATTAGAGTGGGATCGTTGCTTATGGTTCGTTTAGCCGTCGTCCAACTTCGTCGAATTTGATTCTTCAGATTGTTCTGGTCGATCGATTAACGCGCCGCAAGAAACTTTCTCTTCTTCTTTTTTTTTTTCTTCTTCTTCTTCCTCTTCTCGACGAGTTGAACGAAGACCCGGCCGGTTTGCTCGACAAGGCTACGCTTTTCGACGGCAACTTTTCCGCTTAAAATAACTCGCCTTAACTCAATTATTTCTCATTAAGTCCGCCGGCGCTGGGGCCACTTCTTTTTGTCCTCGCTAACTTTTCGCTGGGCCGCACAATGCTCTGTCGGTGGGAGCAAAGGGACGAGGTCGCCCTGTAACCCTCGCCCCCACCATCGCCAGAGGCGAGCTAGACGAATGCAGGGCTTGCAAGTGTGTCATTCGATTAATTTTTACGTAGACCTGTCTTTTTTTTTTTTTTTTTTCGTCTCTCTGTCATCATTGGGCTGGCAGGATGCCTCTGAGCTAAGGCTGGCGAAAGGACGTAGGAAACGGTAATTCGTGATAATTGCGGAACAAACTGTGATCTACTACGGACCTAATTTACTTTCAGTTACCTAGCCATAAATTACAATGTCTTGGATTAACGCTAGCCACTCGTGACTTTCTCGACACTTTGACCGGTTTGCAACAACAGCATGTAAAGTTGATCGAAATGCTACTGGTAGCTTGTTCGTTTCAGCTTATTAGCCCGGAAATTCAACTCGATTACACGGGTTATGATATACAATACACATACGTTGCACACATATGTACACGTCATCTTAATCCCACGTTGTCCTATACTACCAAAGTGATAGTTAATCAAAATAGCTGATTATTTCGAATAATATCGTTCTTCATTTTCCCTTCGAATAGAAATTCAGCCAAACCTAAGACAGTTGCTTCTTTTGCCGAGTTATTTCTTTCCAAGTAAAAGCGTTGAATTAATAAAAACAGCTCTATCTCGAGTAATTATCAGGTCTGTAAGTATGAAACCGGAATTTGCCTATAGATGGTCCTAGCTGATAATGTAGTTATCGCTAAACTGCGTCATTGATGCCAAAAGTCTTTGTTGACATCTCGCAAACATTTTCGACTCGGAACGATACAAGTTTCGTACGACAGCATAGTTTGTAATAGCGTTGAACATGTCAAATTTTGTGCCTGGAAACTACGATTTGCGGACAGCATTGATTTCCTCTTACCATTTGAAGAAAACTGCTGCAGAATCGCATCGAATGCTCGTCCAAGCTTACGGTGAGCATGCTCTTGGTAAATCACGGTGCTTCGAGTGATTTAAAAAATTCAGAAGTGGCAATTTTGACGCGAGGAACGAAGAACGTGGAAGACCACCGAAAACGTTTCAAGACAGCGAATTGCAAGCATCGTTGGATGAGGATGACGATCAAACGCAACAACAACTCGATTTGAATCAAGCTTTGCGTGAAAAACGACCAGAATATCAAAAAGGGCAACGCAAAGTAATTTTGCTTCGTGATAATGCACCATCGCATACAGCAAAACCGGTGAAGGAAACGATCGAAGCGTTCAGTTGGGAAATACTTTCGCGCGCGGCTTACTCACCAGACTTGGCTCCGTCCGATTACCATTTATTTGCATCGATGGGACACGCACTTTCCGACCAGCACTTCGCTTCTTACGAAAATGTACGAAAATGGCTCGATGACTGGTTTGCCTCAAAAGAGCGACAGTCTTTTTGGCGTGGCATCCACCAATTGCCAGACAGGTGGGAAAAATGTATAGCTAGCGATGGGCAATACTTCGAATAAAATATTTTTAATCATTTTCATACAATAAACGTGTATTTTCTATACAAAAATTCCGGTTTCATATTTACATACCTGGTAAAGTTTCATTAAAATCAGCAAGTAATCAAGGTAAATTTGATTTTCTATTGGAAATAAAGATACAAGAAGTTGGGTTTGCTAAGGGGTTGAAAAATGCAAAGAGCCCCCAAGTTGCCTAATATTCCCTGGCGATGCCCACGGTACCTATACGCCCCCCCCCCCCGAGGCTGCACGAAAGATCATAACCGATCGAATAAAGATTCCAGACATCCTGTTTATCGTGGCCAGTCACGTAGACACGAATTCGTAGTGTGTCGCGTTTTGATAGCATTCGCATACACATACCGTTAGCATAACGTACGCGTATACACGATACGTGTAACGTGGAGGGTATTTAAACGCATATGGCTGGCCGCCGGCATAAATATGGAGTTCTGTTGCCGGCTGGAATGCGCAACATACGGCCCTGCCGCCCGCCAGGATAATGAGCACGCGATCGTTACGCTATCGATGCACCACACGTTCTACCAGCTGCCCTCCCTCATCGTTTTGCGAAAAGTATCTTCGCCGTTTGTCACTATTCGCCACCCTACACAGCCCCAGCCAGATCTTGTTGCAATTTGCTGGCGGTAATTAAAGGGGAGCGGCGGTGCTGCCACCTCGAGGGACAGTTCGAAGCACAGTCTTTGAACTCGAGCTATTTTCAACTGGACAACTGGAGAATTTGATATTTTGATGTTTGCAATGTCAGGCTTCGAGGTCGACGCGAATGTTGGAATTTGTGGAGATCTAAGAGATAAGATAAGTTACGTTGGTCTTTCTCGAGTCTCCGATGCCCGAGATGGTGTTCGATAGTTTTTGCAGCTTGGAATATCAGATTTCGTGCGCGATGATAAGTTAGAAATGCTGCAGCGGTTTACGAATTACTTTTTCAGCTAACAGTTGCATACTTTGGCTCTACTTGGGTTTCTCACATTAGAACTGGTCTATCGTGTGGAGTTTCAAATTTTACACTTTCTGAGCTATCTCTGGATAGACAATCTAGTAACTTGATACTTCTTCGAACTGCCAGTGTTCTTTTTTCTTTTCAGTTTCTGATGTCGGCTAATCAGTCAGACACGAAGTTTTCACTTTAACCGATACGATACCGTTATGGAAAAGACGAGTTGCTAAAAGTAATTTTATTTTTGGCTCGATCAAATTTTACTTCGAACGAAGGTAAAGAATAGAGCTATTTGCTAATTTTAGACCTGTGATATTGGCTTCCTAAATCAAATCAGGTTACTGCACCACTTCAACCCAGGTTACCTCGATTCACACGCCTTCAAACCAACTACATATTTTCACTCAGGAATCATAACTCGAGTCATACATTGTGCAATCTTGATCCGTACGGTCTTGATTTCTACAATCACGAACTTACACTCGTTCGTTTAATCGGCGCGTGGTTTTCTTTCGTAACGATTGTAAAAAAATCCCAAGATTTTCTAAAGAGATTATTTAAAAGTAAATGCTCGATGGCTGAAAACGACATTAGTATGAGAAATTTGTTGCAGCTTTATCTGCAAGCTGGTCGTTCGGCAGAAGGAAATAGGAAAAATTCAGTGGATCAGGTTCACTCGGGGAAAACACAGGGTATTATTTCTAAAGCGAGTTTCCTAATTCCAGTAACACTTCGATCGAATTATTCCCCGTGAGTTCACGAATTCAATAACGTTTTACGTTCGTGGCTGGCCGATAGCGTACTTTCTCGATAAAATATTTGTACGAATATCAGCAGATCGCTGGATATACCGGTGTAGCGACCATATATTCCTCGCCGTAGATGGCTGGAATTTCTAACCTTCGACCAAGTTTGCTCAGAGCGATGTACGATAAGCAGACCAGCGAAAGAAATTTAAACAGGCGCAGAAAATTTAAGAAGAGAAAAAATTAGGCTTCGTGACATTTGCCACGCTAAGGTACCTAAAGATTCACGCTCACTCGAACCTGATATCTCCCGGCACGTATGTCCAATATATTGGGTTGGCTACTAAGTGATTGTGGATTTTGTCATTAGGTGGTAATGACAAAACACAATAATTGTCACACGTAGCCTGTTCGTTTTACATACAGTAAAATGTATTTTAATTTCAATTTTACGAGACACGACAGAAAAAAGAACAAGACTATGGCCGCCCTACTGACTTGTCTCTTTTTTCAATGTTCTCTTAGCCGAGGATTCGAACTGGCGACACGTCGTCTTCAGTTCTGGGCCTTAACGAGCGTGGCTGGCTGCCCCGCCGCCTACTGACTTGTTTTAAGGGGGTATTCTGGTCTAGAAATTTGAAAAAATCGAAAAAAATTTTGCTTCATATTTCCAAAGTTTAGACATTCAAGAATATGCCCTTAAAAGGATTTTTCAAAATTTCAATTATTTTATGTGTTACAGTCATTTTCGTGACGCGGCATCTGCTCCGGTCCGACCGGAACAAATGAACAGTAGACGGTAGACGTTGTCCGAGTGAACTTGTCTCAAAACTTTAAACGCGTTTTTCTCGAAACTACTGTTTTCGAGTTGGCGTGCACGATATCTCAAGTTCTAACGAACCGATTTATTTCAAATTTGGTCTGAATATTCCTTGTATACTCCTCTATCGTCCGGACCACGCTCAGCTCAAAATCTTTAATATTACTATTTTTTAAACGTTCGGAATTGTCAAAAAAAAACGTGCGAAATAAGAAATTTTTTTTCGAACGGCCGTCATTTTGTGAAAAAATGTTGTATTGACTTTCCCAAGGTTCAGACGATAGCGACATCCATACTAATTAAGAATCCGTTCGCATTTTTTATTTCGGATGACCAGAAGAGTCGATATCATGCACGCCACGACACCCCATTTTTTTGGCAGCACCCACTTTGCCAGCTCGTAACTTTTTAAATATCGAGTTTTTTTTCAGTGAATTTTTTACGTAATCTCGAAATATCAATAAACAAATGCTAAAAAGAAGGATGGCAAAAATATCTTTTATTTCGCTTGTACAGAGCTTCAAAAATCGCTCGAAATTCATGCCTCTGGACCAGAATACCCCCTTAATCAAATTCAGCTACAGTCAGCTTCGAAGTAGCAGCATTCCAAATTGACACACAGTCGCGTACGATAGAGCTGGGTAAAGCTATTGCTCAAAACCATTCCGCAGATTATCTCCCGTAATGCTGTTGAGAATTTTCGCTTTTACGCTTTTCATCGACTAAAGAACGTGTAATGGCGCGGTTGAAAAACACGTGTACGGAACACGCAACGTTCACCGTAAGCCTCGACCAATGATTGAAAAGACTGTGTGTCGCATATATTCTCGGTTTAACAGGAAGCTTGATGTTTATTCGTTGCTCACTTTTGCTGACCTACATTTTTCCACCGACCGAAGAAATATGTATAATTGAACATGCATCCAGTTGCACCGAGTACAGCGATCGAGCTGACTTTTGCAACATTGTTGGTAGACGAGACATCTTCCATAACCGTCCATTTACATTTCCCCTGTCATTCCTCATTCTCCAGCTGTAAGTCCAATCTTCGTATTTTGTAACTGCCTGCTCCAACCGTCTAACATTGCTGCTCATAGTAGCTGACTCTACCGAGGCTACCAAAGTGAAAAGTAGCAAATTGCGATCATAAACCAACGTTTTGACATACTTGGTCCGAGCCTGATAACCCGATGTATTAGACAAAATACATAAAATGCTGGCTATCGAGGTGAACAAAGGATGAGTGAAATTATAAACCGGTGACTGGGCCGCGAATTAGGCTGATATTCAGGTTGGCTGGACAGGTGGCTAAGAGCATTGGACGCGAGGGAATCGACGTTTTGTTCGTAACAGCCAGCGAGTCTAAATAGAGACAAGAGGCCACGTTTTGTGATTCTACGAGCACTTTAAGGATCCTTTTACTGCGGCGCAATATTTTATACGTCTATTGCCCGTATATGGGCGCAGGTCGATTGAAAAAAGTTCCGTCTCGCTCCTTCGTTCGAGTTGCACCCGGTCTGTAACCCGGGCTGCTTTTATTTCCTACCCTCGTTTAGGCTTGCATCTCGCCGAGCCCGCATTTCGTACAATTACCCGGAACGTCCATTCGTTCCATTTGAAAGATTGGAATTTTTGGAAAACTCGGTAACTACGGTAACGCCAACCGGATGTGGATCGATGGTAACCGCCTGTGTTTGGAATCAAAAAAAATTTTTTCCGCATAATTCGCCTGAGATGAGTGGCCCCTGGGCCGACTTCCTAACGGCCGGCGAACTTTCGACCCGATAAAATTACCGATCGGAATCGGCAAATCCACGGCCAGCAAAGCTTTCCACCCCGGCCGACGAAGAATCAAATTAAATTATACAATTTTTATCGATATTGATAGAATCGCGATAGGAGATTCAAATTAAATTCAAGTTAAAACTACGTAGCTGAGTTCTGGTTAAAATTGAATTTCGTGTATGCCGTGGAGTTAAATTAGGTTAAAATTAATTAGACCAAGACTCGTAATAGAGACAGATTTAAGTACTTTGGTACTTAGGTAGACTTAGGTTAAGTTCTATTTAGAGCTAGGTTTCGTATAAATTATGATATACCGTTGAATTAGGTTAGGATTAGGTTTATAGTAGATCTGAGTGAATAGCGAGATTTAAGTGAGAGAACGATAT
The DNA here is from genome assembly GCF_040668555.2 of Bombus flavifrons. Classification (NCBI taxonomy): domain Eukaryota; kingdom Metazoa; phylum Arthropoda; class Insecta; order Hymenoptera; family Apidae; genus Bombus; species Bombus flavifrons. The sequence goes on along the minus strand of NC_138457.1, from coordinate 7,369,323 downwards.
AGATTTAGGTTAGGTTATGTTACTCGGATTACTTTTTCATTAGGTTTCGTATAAGTTACGTGTAAATTACGATATTAAGTTCAGTTAGGTTAGGTCTAGGTTTATAGTACGTCGGAGAAAATATCGAGATTGAAGATAGACGATGACAAATTTAGGAACTCAGGCATTTTAGACAGATTTAGGTTAGGTTCAGTTGCTCGGATTAGTTTTTCATTAGGTTTCGTAGAAGTTACGTGTAAATTACGATATTAAGTTCAATTAGGTTAGGTTTAGGTTTATAGTACGTCGGAGAAAATATCGAGATTGAAGGTAGACGATGACAAATTTAGGAACTCAGGCATTTTAGACAGATTTAGGTTAGGTTCAGTTGCTCGGATTAGTTTTTCATTAGGTTTCGTATAAGTTACGTGTAAATTACGATATTAAGTTCAATTAGGTTAGGTCTAGGTTTATAGTACATCGGAGAAAATATCGAGATTGAAGGTAGACGATGACAAATTTAGGAACTCAGGCATTTTAGACAGATTTAGGTTAGGTTCAGTTGCTCGGATTAGTTTTTCATTAGGTTTCGTATAAGTTACGTGTAAATTACGATATTAAGTTCAATTAGGTTAGGTCTAGGTTTATAGTACGTCGGAGAAAATATCGAGATTGAAGGTAGACGATGACAAATTTAGGAACTCAGGCATTTTAGACAGATTTAGGTTAGGTTCAGTTACCCGGATTAGGTTTTGATTGGGTGTCGTTTACACTAAATTCATATTAAACCAATAAGTTAATTTCAGATTGCGATAGTTCTTGATTTAGGTTAAGTTTGAATTGAAACTGGATTCGATAGCAGATTGGTCCACATTGAGTTAGGTTCAGTTTGAGTTCATGACAGATTTCAGATAGCATTACACGAAACCTAATTGAGGCTAGTTAACTGTGCATTAAAATGGCAAATTCAGGTGAGAATTATATCAAGTTCATCGTTCAATCTACGTCGTATCTACCATTCAACTTTTATTAACAGCTGGAATAAAGTTGATACGATAAACTACTCATAAAACAATCACGTCGACTTTCAATTGATATCGTGATATTAATAATCAATTTCCAATAATCTCCTCTAAATCGAACGATCGACACAACAAACGAATCGAGGATATCTGCAAACACGTAAAAATACTCGTGTTGCAGGACAGTGTTCAAACAATGCCTATCGTGTGAACAAACACGATCGTGCAAACATCGATGTCGTCCATGTGGAAACTATAATATCGTTTCAATCCTGATTCCAAGTAAACCCAATTAGTTAATACGCTCGTAACAGTAATCCTACCCAAAGGAGCGTGTCTGACATATGGCCTTGAGGAAATAGTTCAGAATGATATCGCTAAGTACACCAGCTGGAACAATTCTAACGAGAAATATTCCATAAAAAGAACTATATTCGTCCGACGATGGAATTGAAAAATAGATTTTTTGATACAATTTAAGTTGAACATTGGGAAGCTCGTAAGAATATTTTCAAAAATATTCTACAAATTTTCGTTCGCCCTTCTTCCTAGCGAATTAGCAAAAACTTACATAGTCAAGAATTTGTCTTCCATGTTGATCGAAAATATAATATTTTTTGACGATCAACGCCTGCTTCTATTCTGTTTGAAAATGTTTTAAAGGGTAAAGCGCATTTTATTTCACAAAGACAGAGCTGGCTGCTAAATTAATCGCAGCATTGTTCAAGGATTCTCGTCAGTTTCGTGACGCATCTTCTGGAGCCGCGTGTCAAGGAGTCTATGCGATTCCGATAACTGGCTCGTATTTCTTACTAAGTAACTTGCCTCTATCTGGAGAGAAGCTCCTTTTTCCTTCGATACACATAATTCTGAGAGTTATTCAAGTCGATCTTTCTCCACCCTCTAATAAAAGCTTCACCCTCGGAGAACACAGTCCAATAGGAAGCAACTCTAATTCGATATATTGAAAGGAAGCTGTCAGGTGGAAAACAAAAATAATTCCTGACAGAGGGATGCAGCGTTCAACTACGAAGAAAGTCTGCACTCAGCCAATCGGTTAACCGAGGAAGAGGAATTAATTGGCGACCGAAGTTTTAACCTCTAAAATCTATCGATTTCTTTATCAATAAAACTCTTACTTTTATCGCATCGTATCGTTTCTATTCAAAAACTGTACTCGATTCGCAATTTCAAAACCAAATTTCAAAAACCACAATATTAGGCCTGCAGCTACCTACAGAAGATTCAAACGTGCTGCATAAAATTAGAATGTATCGACAAGTTGGCATACTCGTGGCACTTCGATCTTCTAATTACCTGAACGTTTTTACCTTCTTATTTCTCAGACGAACGGAGAAAACATTGGATAACTGTACAAAAATCGGAACCCAAGTGTTGCAATTATGCAGATGCAGAAACGATTGTATCGCTCGACACCGAGGTCTTGGGGCGCGTCGATCGCGTAGAAAAGGGGAACGAAACTGAGAGAAAATCAAAATTCTCAATTTTCCGTGAGAGATTAATGAAACGTTTACCAACACGTTTGTCACATTTTTCTGATTAAAATGACACCAAACACGCTATAACTTGGTCCAATTTGCTTAGCAAATAAACGACGAGTGTAAGTAAATATGATTCAAATTATACCATGTTTGATGACGTGTTAATTACAAATATTTCGCAAATACATTGACGAAAGAGTAATTTAAAAAAAAAATCAAAAATAAAAGAAATTCGCTTTCGTATTGTACGTACCTATTGAGTTGACAACTAAGTGATTGCGGATTTTGTCAATACCACCTAATGATAAAATCCGCAATCACTTAGTTGCCAGCCCAATAGATATACATCGTCCCAGCAACATCTGACGTTAGATTATGTCACGCTACCCAAACGAGCTTCACGGTGCGTCGAGGGAATAAACCGCGTAAGTAGCGGGGATGACGATCGTGCAATTATGCAGAGAATACTTTCGTGCAATTAATAGCGAATGTTTGCTGTATTCACAAAACCCATGAACAACCACCAACATTGTGTCTTACAATCTTCGTGAAGCTACAAAGTCTAAAATCAGAATGAATTCTTGCCAGACTATAGACGTTTCGATCGACCGAGGTAGAGCAGTTAGAATCCAGTCCTAACCATCGTCAGATTGCCCAAGATACCCTGTGGAACGAGCCTCCGGCCCGGATGTGCAGGAGCATACACCGAAATCAAGGCAGGAGCATCGCGAACGACGAGAAGAATAACCGGCAAAAGTGATTTTTTGGTGCACGGCGAACACCGGGAATCGCGCGGCCTGTTGGGCGTGGATGGAAAGAGGAGAAACGAACGCATCGACGGGCTCCGGTAATTACTCAGGACGGAAGACAAACGAGCGCGGATTTCAATAACGACAGATGCACGGCGGGCGAACTAAGCGGATGATGATCGATAGTTGGGAAATCAACGAGGCGAGAAGCGGGATTCTCGATTTCTATGTCTCGACGTAGGAAATTGAATTTTTCTACGTGTACGCGAAGGCACAGATTCGCAAGGAGTTGTACGTTCCAGCTGCATTAATTACGAGGGAGCGTTATAAATTAATAATGCAAAGGAGTGGATCAGAGTGACGAGTGGTAAATAATTTTCTGTTGACGTCTTTAACACGTGTTTCACGCGTTTAGTGTTCGTGACCGCCTGACCCATATGTGGGTCAGTCTGGTTCCTGCTCAGACGTTGAATCATTCATCGCGAATAGATGAATATTTTTACACGGGTAACGCGTTTCAATTGTAATCTCTCAATGATATTGTGTATAATATCTTCTTCAAGATATTAAATAGTAATCAAATTGTAAAAATGCAATACGCTTTCCTCCTTCGACTATCATCAACCGTGCTTGCCGTCTTAACCGAATATTTGTAGATAGAGTTACCTTGGTAATTACATTGCTGGCACAGCTCAGTAACTTGGATTCGCTTCATTACCCCAGCCTGACCAACAAACCCCGTTATTCTTATGGTTCATGTTATCCCTGTTATTGTTTCAAGCACTCTACAAGTGCTGATTGACCTAATTGTCAATTATTACAGGAGTACTGTATCACCAATTTACAATTAGTCTTTCGACGATTGAAGATATCTTTGCAGATTTTCCTATATTCTATCTTTTGAACGCAACTTATAACTCTTCCTCCACCCAACCAGGCTGTACGCGAAAGGCCAAGGCCATTTTTGAAAGGCAGCTCTGGAAATTAGGCTTGTACCCCCATCTATTGTCCCTCTCTGCTGCCAGAAAACAGGCGTCAATAGTATTTGGCTTGATTTATGGAGGGGTCTCCGTCTAAAGACGGAACAGGCAACCCTACTCTTCCTCCTCCTCCTCCTCCTCCTCCTCCTTCCATCTACTACTCGTAGCTCGTTGTTGTTGCATTCGTCCTCGCCGGTCTCCCAGGGATCGCCAGGGAGAAACTTTATGCAAATCATCTCGAAGTATACATCAACGGCAGCTCTAGCTTCCTGCACGATGGTGTAGCCTTCCTCTTCGTCTCTCTGCCTCCCTCCATTGCTCTCTGTTCCCCTCTTTCTCTTACTCTGGTCGTTTTACTTTTGCATTTTACGCTTTTACGAACTTCTCTCTAGCCGAGATGACCCACTTCGTGTCTTTCCGACGGAAAATACAGCCACCTCGACTGGACCTGGACCCTGTCTCCTTTCTCCCTTTATTTCCTTTTATTCCCGACCGTTCCCTTCCACCCTCTCTAGTTCAGTCTCTCTCTGTCTGCCTGTCGTCCTCTGTTTCTCCTTCCACACCTTCCATCTCCTCCTGTTCTTCGTTCGGCTATTTCCTCCTTTATCTTTCGCTTTCATTTTTCTCTGCCTCGCCAACTTTTGTTAACGTGCCTCTTTGTTTGCAAGAGGAAGGGGAAGATCGGAGTTTCGCTTTGCTCGTTAGCACAGCAGGATAAGATTTCGTTCATCGCCGATGAGTAAAGCGGACACGAGTCCTGACGAGTAATTACGCCTGAGACAAGCGGCGAGGAGAACGCCAGAGCAGAGACATCCGCTCGTGGGAATGCAAGGGAAGGATTTTGGATGGGGTGGAGGTTCCCTTTTAATCGGGTAACGGTGTTACCGACGAGGAAAAACTGCGATGTCACCGAGCTGTCGTTCGGGTTCAATCGAGGAATCGCGCTATCGATCGCTTCCCACCTCTGTCCACCATTAAGCACTTCCACCTCCTTGCGTTATAATTTACTAAAATAATATCAACGACATTGACAGCTTGCGATTTATGGATTGGAAAGTCCTCTCTTACCGTTTCGCTCTTTTATATTCTGGCGGATAATTAATTTACAATACGAAGACGATACAGCAGCACGCGTCCAAGACACGTCAGAAATGTACATCTTCAAATATTACAGATACCGTGAAATATTTCATTTCGAGGCACTGAGGAATAGGGAGAAGCTAGTCGCCTGATTTATTGATACCAGTACGTCTCTAGCGTAAGATGAAACGCCCTAAAAAACAACTCTCAAACGACACTGTTTGGACATCCATCCTACCACCCATCGTTCTCATGTCTACGATTAACCCCATAAATATCCCTCGTATATTTTGTTAGTTACGATGGACCGGAGTAAAGTCGCGATGAAATATCGCTCGAATCTGACTAGCTATAGCCATCTTCGATGATCAAAAGCTCCACCTACAGAACTTCATTAGGAGGGGGGGAAAAAACTTTGCAAAATACCAATTATAATAGAGAATAGGTCGGATCGGGTTGTTCGACGAACAAATCGCTGGAAATCCATGGAAGAATCGAGTCGAATGACCAGTAGTACCCTCTGTAATAGGGGAACAATTGGTGCTCCTGGTAGCCCCTCAAGTAGTTGTTCCCTAATTCCAACGATAGGACAATGGCACCGGTTTTGTCGGACCTCGTTAATGAGATCTACAAAATCCTGGATAATGTTAATTGGGCCTGGTGACCCTCTACGCCAATTGACTTTCCACGTGCAGGGCCTGTCCTCGAAATTGGACAGCTGCTGTCGTCCAGCAGGGGTCACGGACAGAAATTGGGCAGATGTGCGCCTCGAGATAATTGGCAGCGTGGTTTTTCGCGTGGCTCGCGCCTTCTTCCAAACTAATACCATGATACCCATTGTTGCTCGGTTATCTGCATCAACTTTCCAACGAATATGGGCCATTTGTGGGTCGATACTCCATCGTATTTAGTAGGTTCGGGTTCACGCTTTAGTAGCGAGTGTACGTACCAGTATGTGGATTCTATCTAAGTGTACAGACCAACGATGCGCCGATAAATCAGTTATGATGATTTTCAAGAAGAAAACCATCGCATCCTGTCCATCAGCAATTTGGCAATTAGGATACGTATCGTGAGAAGCAAGCAAGTGCCTGGATTACTTTCAAGGAGCATTCCTTTTTCATCCTGAGTCCTATGAATTTTCTATATTCCGGACTTTAATACTTCTTCCGGTTCTAACGAAGAAACGAATTCGATCTTTTCAGAAAAAAATGATCAATGACTACTTGAGTACTCGTGTATTAGGTTTTCAATTGGTATGATCGAGAGACCGAATGAAGTTAATAATAAGAGTGCAATAGAACGAAACAGTATAATCTGACAGGATTAACGTGGAACAGCGTGGAGGGAATTTTCGATACGTTAATACCTCTTGTCTCTAAAACCATCCGATAAGGGATGATAAGTTTCGTCGGTGTACGAAGTTGCTGGAGATTTTATTGATCCTTGTTCGCCGATTCACATGTTGTATCAATTTTGCCCGAGGCAATCTGCCGAAGAAGCCGCTATCCCGAGGACAGTGTTTTGAGTTATTGCCTTACTTCACGATCGTATTTTCGTTACAAGTTCTTAATAAAGCGTCCTGGGACGCGTGCAACTAGACGACAGGTTGTAATAAATTAAATGTAACCGCGTAACGGTTGCATTTAGCAAGCGAAAAGGTAGACGAGCAGGTTCGAGTGAACGACTTCAGAACGACGTGGCAGCCATTAACCTGACCGATAATGCCGCGTTAATGTAGCCCAGTCGATTCGTCGCGATTAAAACAACGGTTCGCTCCCTTCATTTACGGCCAATTGCGTCGATTCGTCCATAGAATCCGCGGTTTCGCGTATTTCGGCCATGGGCTTTACCGTTTCCATCGCTACGCCAAATAAATTCATTTCTCCCCCACTCGAATTGAGGTTATATTCAACATTACCGTTCAAAACGAATATAATCGACTATCTAGAACTTTTGCATCGTTCATCGATCGTTTACCGACCGCTCGTTAATTGTTATCGATCATCTACTGATTCAGAAAATTCTTTTAACCAAGCGAGATGAAAGCTGCCAGTATTCATCAGGCAGATTGAAAATAAATATAATTGGGTTTACAAAACCTTTTCATCGTTCATTTATTCTTTGTTCGTCGCACATTGATCTTTCATTGATCATTCGATGATTTAGAATTTAGCAGATGCTTTTGAATCAACAACCATAATTCAAGTCGAACAGATTGAAAAGTTTCATTAGTGAGGTTATGTTCGTTCAGACTACGTCTAGGAACGCCATGTTTGAATTAACAATAGCTATAACTTTCATTTTTAAAAGCATCGGATTTCACATGCACAACGTGCCAAAAATGTAAGAAAAATTGTTCTATAAATGGTGTAACCTTCTACGGGAAAAGTATATCAAATTGACACTAGGAACGGATGAGGGTTTATCACAAAAATTCTTGTCGTTACCTGAAAGAATTGCAAAACATTCTTTTGGGAGGTTAGCTGAAATCCGAAACTGCATTTCATTTGGATTGCATCGATTTCCTAATACAGAAAGTTCTTTGAACGATTTAAAACAGCAAGAAGCCAGGATTCGTCGAGGAGAAGGATCCATAAGGAGCTCGAAGACGCTTCATTGTTGAGGTTATGTACGTTCAATTTTCTCTGACCAAAGGTAGAAAGTGGCTCTCGGCGATGCAGCGGAGCAGACGGTCGTGCGAGTGTAAAACCAGCGTAAAACAGACGTTCTGTCGCTACGACTGGAACGTGAGTCTGCGAAATGATAGCCGGCGGAAGTGGGTGCGCGTTTTGACTCGCGTAAAAACGCGCCGGCTCGTTTACGAAAAAGCCTTGAAAGGTTTATAATCCCCTCTCGTTGCAATTAGGCGCGCCTAATGAGATTGCACTTAGGTTATGTGTGCAGGCGCGCGCGAACGCGAGTGTTGCTCTTTCGAGAAGCAATTTTCGAGTGACCTTGTTGCTCTCTTTCGACGAGTAATTAAGCATCGAGTCCGCTCTTTTTGCCTGAGAACGTCGAGGATAAGCGTTAGTTAATTCGGTATATTGTTCCTTGATCGAGTGAAATATTATTTTCTTCCTTGTCAAGTTTCTGCTCAAACGGATTTTATCACGCGTTTTAAATACCATCGTACGTCTACAAATTTCCGTTTTCTGCCGCTCTTTTAATTTACGTAACCTATAACCTTAACCAACTTTAGGTTATTTTAACTTCACTCGAAGCTTTTACCTTTTAGCTCTCGCAACAGTATTTGGCAATTCTTTTAAATAGCAACAGGAATTTTTATTACAAACGTTTTAATTTAAAGCTATCATTAATCCAAATGCATTGTGGTACTTTTAGACATAGGATGAACGAACATAACCTCAACAATAAAATGCATTTTACTGCTATGACAACTGCTACTGTATAACGTGTATTAATCTATTTATACATTTTCCACGTTTTCTTATTTTCTCGTGTCACGTATTGTAAGTTAGATTAAAGAAGATCTTTTGACCAGTCAGCTGTTGCGACCTCTTTGAAAAATGTATACCTAAAATATGTCGGAAAAAGTAAGCATCGACGAGTATACTCGTCAAACACACGATATGCGTGGCTGTCATAACACAGAATTAAGTTGTAACGAAATGACTGTTCTATTTTTTCATTCTATCACTGACAGGGCTCGTCATAGCACAAAACTGTTATTTCTTCGTGACGAGTATACTCGTCAGAAACAGCCAACTGGTTAAACTGATAGGTAGACACCCGATGTTGATACAACCAATGGAATTTAAATAGCAAATATTATTACGATAATTCACATTTATAATCTGATCTATAAAAAGCAGCAAGCAGTAAAAAGCTTCTAACGACATTCGAGCAAAGTATAATGTCGAAATACTTGCAGGCCACGCAAGTGGTCTTTCTTTATCCTCCAATACTGGAACGCGCACTTATCTAAAGACCAGACAGAATTTGGAGGAACAGAGTTCAAAAAGCTGGTGGAGAAAGGGAATTGCCAAGGCCATGTAGCTGCTTCGTAACGAAGGATACTTTTTCAACCCTCTTCCATTATTGGGAAGAAGGAGAGGAAGACGAAACGAGAGAAGAACAGCAGAGGATCCAGACGAAGTTAGCGACGCCCAGGGCCGACGTAATTGCTTTATCGCAACGACGAAATCCCCGTTAACACGCTTACCTAGCGGCTTCCTAGAAGGAGGTCAGGACCCGGGAAAAATACAACGCGTTATCCACGGCTCGACGTGTATCTCCTGTGGACGGCGTGGATCGAATTCGTGGAACGACCCTCCGGAGAGACCAGTCGTCACTGCATAAGAGAAGACGAGAACCAGCACGATAGGCAGAGGTTCGTCACGGAGAAACACAACACGTAAATACCAGGTATGTAAATATGAAACCGGAATTTTTGTATAGAAAATGATTAAAAATATTTTATTCCAAGTATTGCCCATCGCTGGCTATACATTTTCCCCACCTGTCTGGCAATTGGTGGATGCCACGCCAAAAAAACTGTCGCTCTTTTGAGGAATAATAGCAAATTCAATGGTGAAGGGAAAATATCTGCGCGTGACAGAACTGATCCAGCCTCTGTCGACCAACGAATCGATAACAGCATGGTGTGACTATGAATTCACACAAAATTAAAACCTCAAATGGGTCAGAAGATTTAGTTGATTAATTTCAACCCACGATTAATACTCTTCCTCGGGCAACGTTTCAAATCTTCGCGTTATGTTCGATTATTTCGTTGTTCCGTTCCACGTGACTGGCCTCGTGTACAGGCTGACGAAGTAGAGGGAAAGGAGAGAAGAAACAATCCTATCAGACCTGTGTCATCCTTTGGCTTTCCAACATGCCAATTTTAAGAGTCCAGCTAACGTTTGTCATAGCATAATTTATCACACATCCATGGGGACAGATGAGGATCGATAAATATTTATGGGGTGAGACACGAGCGAGGTTAGCAACTTGAACGCATCGTGGATTCTTCTATCCCGGATTCTTAAGGGTGTGGAAGAAAATCGATCCAGTTTGTTGAAATCGTTTCCACGCACTATTTTTTCGACGACCAATACACGTATGTGTACGGTATATATATATATAGGCACACTGACCTTATACATCGTCGTGACGGTATTCATAGCGCGCGGATCTCTCTGACAGGGGAATAAATTCGATTTGAAATTGGCAGCCCTTCTGCGAGAGGGGAATCGTGTGGATAAATTTGATGGCGGTGAAGATGAATGAAAAGTTCCTTCCGACTAGGTGCAAGCTGGATATGTTGCTCGAACCAAGACAAGTCTAATTTTCGAGCCTGGCCCTGTTTCTGTGAATGAGTGACGTTGGGCCATTTTGGCAAGAAGGGAACCTAAGAACAGAATTCTTTCTCGGTACTGTTCAGGACTTCGGGCTAACTGTGATATGGCAATTACAGTACAGAACATAAAAGAGACATGCAATTCCATCTAACCTTCCCTCGCTGTCGTCCCATCTTCACAGACGACAGAGATCCGATTTCTAGGGAAGAAAACGGGTCCTCGAGATGACTCACAGCAGACCTGATCGCTGGCGCTTATTTTCTTTCATAAAGTTCGTTCCTAATTAGACCCAATTTGTTTTCTCAGATCCGCTCTGCTCTCAGATCTTGGCCTTCTCAGATCTGCCCTGATCAGGCCCTGAGTTCTTTCAAGTCTGCCTCGATCAGCTTCCCATCTTTCCAGATCTGCTCAGATCAAGTCCTTATTTACTCCCATCTGCTCAGATCAAGTTCTTATTTACTCCCATCTGCTCAGATCAAGTTCTTATTTACTCCCATCTACTCTGATCGGATCCTTCAGGTTTCAGGTTTTCAGGAAACATCGGGACAAAGCACAAAGTGCTAAAATGATACGAACGAAACGCGAATGCGACTGACAAATATATCGTCTGACGATCGTGAGAGTTTAGAATCGGAGAAGGCTGCTCAAGATCAGCTAGTTAGCATCGGCAGTTGGCACCCGATGGGTTTCAGGTGGCGCCGGCGGAACATCGAAATAGAAGCGGATAAATCAATATCCTAACGGTGTTTCCCGTGGTCGGGAAAGCTTTTTACGGCGAACCGTAGTTTATCCTTTGGCTCTTCCCTGCTCAGATCAAGGACAAATCGGGGCGACACTTTCCTCCCTCTCACCGTGGGACCGATTGAAATTAAAGTTCGATGAATCACGGCCGTGAAAAAGGGACCATCTCGAGACTTGTATTTCGTGTTTCAGACAGAAGGGGACGAAGGGGCAGGAAGTGGTGGACGACGACTGAATAAAAAAATCGAATCAGGATTTCCCCTCTTTCGAGCGTGAAACGAGTCGCTCGGTGAGAGTAACATCTTCGTTGCAGGGCTAAATTATCGGACACGTGTACAGAGGGTTGCAAGTGGGGGAAACGTCAAGAAGAGCGCAATGGCGGAGATTTCGCTATGAAATCTAATCCTGTCCTTCCTTTCCTCGTTTTTCCACCTGATATACTGGGTGATTCAGAAAACCAGATATTAAAGAGATATATATAGCTATACAACATAACAAGCGTAGCTATGATAGGTACAACTGTAAGAAAAGAGCGGACCACGCAGCTGTTTCAGGTGATAATTTCGTTATCGACGCAGTTGGGAAAACAAGTTAAAGGAAGATGGTTAAAAGAGTACTCTATATAGTAATTAATTAAGCTTTAAATGGAAATAGTGTTTTGCAGAGATCGGAATCTTTTGATCTCGTCGTCCTACGAGATGACTCGGTCTTACTTTAATGTCCTTAGACGGATATTTCAGAATCACCCTATAGATTCGGCAACCTATATGCGTAATAAACACGTTAACGTGTGAAACTGTTCCGACAAGTGCGTCCCGATTCCCGATGCCGAGTCTCAACGGTGAAAAGTGACGCTTATATCCGCGGCTTGATAGCTCCCTGCCATTTTCCCCGATAAAATAAAACCGCGCGCCATCCCGCCGCCATCTTCGTAGGTGGAGGACCATAGGCAGCGGCTGTAGCGCGAAAATCGGGAAAAGATCGGCTCCGCTCTCTCGTTAGCCGTGTTTGCGTTTCAACACTGAGCAAATTTGCTCAGGTGAATCCGCAAATTTTACTTAGAACCGGTTAATGTACAGTTTGCTCGTTTGATTAAAAAAGTAGCGAAAGGGGGAGGGAGGAGGGACGAAGGAGGAGAAAGAGAGACGAAGAAATAGGAAAACCCGCTTTCCCGTGATATTTTCCCTTTCTTTCTTTTTTCCATCCAGACGCACGCTATAGTTAGCTTGGATTTAGATTTCATTTCGACTAGATTCAGGTTAGAATCTTGTTGGGTCTAGGTTAGGTCACAGACAAGTTCCAGCCAGGTCGAAGGTAAGTCAGCTTTGAGTTACGTTGGTCGAGTTTGGTCAGGTTTTTCGCGAATCTAAGTACCCGATTTCTATTTTTATCCAAATCACTGGGAAACTTGAACCTAACGTGAATTTAGACGAAGTTTTATTTATGTTCTATTTTCTATGATTATGTCAATGCCAGCTATTGACAATCACTTAGTTGTCAACCCAATACATCGAAATCAAATCATTCGCAGATCCAAGTAACCGTAACTTGTTGTAACAGAAATTTCAATGAAAGTACAACGAGATGTCTCTTGGCTAGCATTTCGCAAACGCATCTTTTCATCGGAACTACACCTTTAAACATACCTTTAAAGCATCCGCGAGATGATCGCGAATCCACGTTCACCAGGTAATAAACGAGTAGAAAGCGAGGTACGCGCATGTCAGGCGTTGTGTGTGGAGCGAGTCGGTGAAAAATGTCCTTCATTCACTGCTGCCTTTTGTCTATCGCATAAAAGGACCAGCCGCGAATAGCGCGAGCCGCGTGAAACGATCAATTAAACGACACGTGCGGTACCGTTCTGTAATCGGTCGAATATTCAATCGGCCCTATCACCACCGACTCTCATTACGCATTCTCCCTATTGCATTTCCCGTAGAGACCATCGCCACGTTACATACAGTTGCTCGCTAAAGTATTTAAACACCTGCCATGGAAAACTGTCGCGTATACGTTACATGCTACTATCTATACAACATTTTGAAAATTGACACCACGACAGGATACGTCTGCCGAGCGACAAAGTTAAAAATCACTTGATTCTGGTTTGAATCTATAATAGATGGTTGGATCATGAATTTATATGGAGATGCTTCAAGCTATTGGGTTACGTTTGAACGAGGTTTGAGCTAGTTTGGTCAGGCGTAACAAAGTTAAAAATCACTTAGTTCTGGTTTCAATCTGTAATAAATGGATCATGAATTTATATGGAGATGCATGAAGCAATTGGGTTACGTTTGAACGAGGTTTGAGCTAATTTGGTCAGGCGTAACAAAGTTAAAAATCACTTGGTTCTGAGTTCAATCTGTAATAGATGGAACATGAATTTATATGGAGACGCTTGAGGCTATTGGGTTACCTTTGAACGAGGTTTGATCAAGTTTGATCAGGTGTGACAAAGTTAAAAATTATTTGATTCTGGTTGGGTCATGAATTTACATGGAGATGCTTGAAGCTATTGGGTTACCTTTGAACGAGGTTTGATCAAGTTTGGTCAGGTGTGACAAAGTTAAAAATTATTTGATTCTACAATAGATGGTTGGATCATGAATTTATACGGAGATGCATGGAGCTATTGGGTTACGTTTGAACGAGGTTTGAGCTAATTTGATCAGGTGTGACAAAGTTAAAAATTATTTGATTCTGGTTTGAATCTACAATAGACGGTTAGATCATGAATTTATATGGAGATGCTTGAAACTATTCGGTTACGTTTGAACGAGGTTTGAGCTAGTTTGGTCAGGTTTGATTTAACCGCGGGTTAGACTTCAGTTAAGTATAGATTAAGATCAAGCGTTTATAGGTTTAAAAATCATTTAATTTTCATTCAATTCAAATCACTCATGCATTCGTTTTAGAAAATAAGAGATATCGTGCAATCGCTACATACATTTTCAGATTGCTTTCAAATTTTGCCAATATAATCATGATGGTCGAGTCTCATAAGGGCGTCAATGAAACTTCAAGGTGTTTTCCGTAACGCGTGGTATATGCACAAAAAATGTCTACGAATTTTGCAACACTTTTGGGAGCATATGTATATTCCAACATATTCGGCCGTTCAGTCAATCGCTTGCGAGGTTAACCATGGAAATAATTCCGCGTTCTATGATGGAGTAGCCTGTACACGTACCTTCGAGAGGTCAGCTTTACGATAGGACCGGTCGGTAAATTATAACTCCGTCGTCGTGGTTCAACCGATTCTCTGATAGCCGCGTGCATAATTTCTCTACGGTGAAACATCCTTATGATAGGATCGATGTAATTAGGAAGGGTTGTATTAATCCGCTTAATGGCAAGTCCAAGTGTACTATCATCGTGAAAATATCGATCAACGAAAATGAGCTTAACACGTTTCCCACCCGAATAGATCTGAATTGGATCTACGTCTGCACATAGTTTTAAGCTATGATGGGTTGAGGATTGCGCGTTTTCAACGTCACAACTGCTACAATGGTCAATTCACAATTTTTTGCCGGAGCTTTATAAATGATGGATTGGAATAGTTCTTTTCAAAAACGAGAAGCTAGCTGTGTAACAGTTTTTTTTTTTTTTTTTTTTTAACACTAGAACTACTAATATAATTGATTCATAGTTTTTTACGAGAGTTTTTTAAATTTGCAGTAGTTTATTTTCGATGATTTAAATATCTCCTTTTTTCGTAAAACGGTTTACTCTTTCCACGCAGCTTCCACTGCTTAATTTTTAGTTGCAGCGTTAATAAGTTCATTTCTTGTTTTATGTTTGAAAAACGTGCAACTCCTGCTTCTTAGTTGCTACGTATCCAAGTGATGTCCTACGTATATTCCACAATACGATACCAAGTCGTCAAAAAAATTTGTGGTCCAACAAACGCCACGAAGGAAATATCTAAAGATCCAATTCCATGTAATACTACATACAGAAACTAGAACTATGTTTCAAGGCAATAAGGTACACAGTCTAAACTAAAACCAGCAACGTACGTGGTCTGAAACTTATGCACAGCACCGTGTGAAGTTTTACTACGTACAAGTAGATTTCGTATGAAAATTATTTGTTAGCACATGGTATGGATACGCCATATGAATAATTCGATAAAGCTATCAATTTGGTTAGAATAAATTTAACGAACAGTCCTCGAACTGGAACAATTATCACGACCACGTTCGTCAAAAAGTCGATCGACGATCCAAAATCTTGAACGATCTTATGGATCCAGGGATGTAGACTTTTCTATATTCTGCATCGCCTTCACAAAAAAAAAAAAAAAGACAAAATTACGAACGAATTCGTCCCTGTTACTTGCCAATTAACAAAAATATTTTATGTATCTGCACTTCGCTTTGAATTTCCCGCGAATGCATAAACGATAAAGATCACCGATCAACTTTTGTATTAGAGAAGACAAAATTTGAAAAATTGTCAATGAAATTGGTTAATGATGGACAATTTTTCGCGTAGACAATTGACACGTTGAATTGCTAAATGATACGTTAATTGGTACATTGTTGAGGCCGCGTGTACCACCGATGGTACACGCTGTTATTGATTTCTTTTTATGCTCAGGAAACACGAGTGGCTTGAATGAGAAGCTCACCGTAGATTATACGAGAGCCACGTGGCACAGAGGGTACCAAAGACGGAAGAAAAATTGTCGCAAAATGCTAAGTGGATTGGGTGAATTGAATATCTCGACGTGTGTCGACTAATGTTTCTTTGCACGAGTACGTGGGCAATTTATGATACAATCGTAACATTCGGTATCGATTCCCATTTAGCTAATCTCTATCGTCGATCGTCATTAATCACGTGGCAAGTTTTACGTTTCTTACTCCGTGTCTCTTAGTCCATGACTTCGTGTCACAATGCGCACTGGTAGAGCACAACGGCTCCATTTCTAGCGAGTTTCAAACTATAGCGCGCCTGTTACGATATAATAAATTGGAAATAAACGTGGGCTCCGATATTACGATGAAAATAAAATTTAACGATTCCTACAATATGCTATAAAAATTCATAACATGGACCAAACGTAACAAAATCCTATATCTGTTAACCAGTTAGCTGTTGCGACCAGTTTGAAAAGTGTGTCGCAAAGGCAAGCGACGACGAGTATACTCGTCAAACACAGGGTACACGTGACTGTTATAATATAAAATTAAACTGTAACAAAATGATCGTTTGATCTTTTAATTTTAATGCTGACAAGGCTCGTCATAGTACAGAAAATTGCCACTTCTTCGTGACGAGTATACTCGTCAAAAGACAGCTCTAACCGGTTAAATGTAGATTTTGGATGGTCATGCAATTACTGACTGAGAGGTTAACAATCCCTTAGATGGAGCGATGACAGATGAAAACCAAATTTGAATCGAGCAAAACACTGAACTAACTGGGACACTGGAAAAACTGGCTGTCGAGAATCATTGATTTGTGCGGTTTTATAAAACTCGTCACTGGAATCCAGATTTTTATGAAGAATTGGAAAGTGCAAAACTATGGAAAATGAACAAGATGAGAATAGAAAATGTACAAAATGAGCATACAGAAGCATAGAAGGCATTCAACGCAAGTGAAAGAAAGCTGTATGTCTACGTTCATTGCCTTAGTCGCGTCAATAAAAATATGAAACTGCAGCAAAATCTGCAGTCTGCTATCTTTCCTACAAATTGGTCAATCTGTCCGGACAGTTACAAGTAGCCTGTGTAAGATCCACTTGCCAGAAACTCAAGATTACACCTGAGAATCTTCGTTCGTCAAAGCTGAGAACATCGACCCGTGTCTGCTGTCCGTTTCCTACGCCATTCTCGAGATCTTCGCGCGAATTCTTCTAAGTGGTTCAATCTGTTGCAGAAGGATCGGAACGAGGGTCCAGGATCGTTCAAGACGCTGCGCGAATTCGTGGAACGCGCCAGAGCGACGTCTGACGTCGCAAGAGCGTCGATAGGTAGGCGAAGGCATCGCGGCGTTTTCGCAGGAAAAGCGGCAAGTCGAAAGAAATATTAAGCGGAGAGTGCGAGAGAGCGAGAGGTCGAATATCGATTTTCGGTCGCGCTAATAAATAAGCGCATGCGTCTTGTGCCGCGTTTAGACGTGCTGCCCGAAGAGTACGTACTCCCAGTGGATTCTTCACGCCTTTTACGCCTCGAAATTCTCCCATAGGACGCAACCATAAACAGACATCATCTTCACTGATCCGCTCGTTTCGCGGTTTCACTTTGGTCAGGTCTTGAATTAGGTTTTCGGTTTGTCTTGGGCCAAGTCTCAGGTAGGTTTCAACTATAGCAAGTATGCATTAGGTTGTGTTTAAATTAGCTTTAGCTTTAGGCTTGCACCTTGATCAAATTGTTTAAAGGTAGGTCTGAACGTTTGAACTTGGCTTGCTTCAGGCTCGAATTAGGCCGCAGTTTGTCTTATGTCAGCTCCCTGTTCAGTTCCGACTACCTTCAGATTAGGTTCCTGTTCGGCTTAATTAGCTTCGCACAGGTTGGCTAAGTTCGGATTTTCATTGGATCGATGAGTTCGAAAGAGTGGAGTTTGCTCTCAACTAGGCTGCTCCCATTAGATCCTAGATTCAGGCTTCGGCTTGAAAGGTGTCATCCGCTGAAGAACTTGGTCCACTATCATCCGATTCCTCCAATTACCCGCACTCTGCCATCGGTCGACGAACGTAGGTCTGAGAGAAGTAGCATAAAACAGTCTATTCGTTCTATAGAAGCCAATATATTCTTTCGTACGGTGAGAACATGTCCTGTGAGCTAACAAGTACTCAAGCTACTAATTTAATTAATCGGATAATAGCTTCGACAGTTGGGCTACGTGACTAAATCGAAATTCTGGAAATCTTGGCTGCTTCTATTTTCAGTGCAGCGAGCAGCCAGTGTATCTTAACCAGCGATCACTGTAAAAGGAAACAGCTGTTGTGCGTAATCGTGGGCGTTAGTTGCGTGGACTTTGAGCCGAGGCTTTTCGCGACCGAGGGTGGGATTACAGAGAACGTGATTCGCGAGAAGACCAAGGGTCAAAGGTCAAAGTAACGCGATGCAACAATGTTAGCCGGTGCTGTTGACCCGACGAGGCGGCGTTATTGACGACGGCCGATATTCGCGTAACTGTGAACGCGGCATAATATTATTTCACCGATAGCCGTATTATAGCAACCGAAACAGCAAACGTCGGTCACGGAACAAACGTGCGCGCATACGTTCGTGATCAACGATTTACGTTCGAATTACCAGAGACTCTGTCTGCTCTCTTCTCTGCCTCACGTGCAATCGCGTTCACGATACGTGAAAATGATATTCGTGTAAACGAGAATAGAAGTACGGTAACACGGTAGAGACCGGTGTAAATGCACGAGAACGATGTTCCATCGGATATTCACTGCGGGCTGATTCTTGATTACTTTTCGATACTTCAACGTTCCAGCCTGAACACAGCCCATGAATGTATAGAGAGATACGCGCACGTCGATATAGCGACGACCTGCGTGGTACGATGCTACAGATTTATAATGAAAAAAGAACCATCTTCCACGTATCCTATCGATCACACGGACGTGTATTATACGGAACATTCTAAAATTTCATTAACATTATCACAGTCGACTGTAGTAATAATATTGCTGGAGCTGAAACTTGATATTTTCTACAAGTCCTCCTTAACGTTTATTGGCTTGGCAACCAAGTGACTGCGGATTTTGTCATTAGGTGGTAATGACAAAATCCGCAATCACTTAGATACCGAGCCAATAATATTGTCATTAACATTTAATGCTTTTTATCAAACATTTAAATACTCGATTCTTTAGATCCATTTGGCGCTTGTTGTGCATCTCAGACAAAGTTTTTATCTATATGTATCTAATAAATATTTTGCAATACAACGTTTTTAGCAGATCCTGGTGATTTTCTAATTGTATACTCAATTTTACCGCTTTTCCAGGTAGCTTTCATAGTACATTGATCAAACTGCTTGTTTTCAGCGCTGACACGATTTTAACGAATCCACGAAGGATAAAACTGTCGCTAGGTTTAGTGATCTTCGTAGATTGATGTTTTCGTGGCGAACAAACCGAGTTACGTCTTCTGGGAGATAGAAAGATCATGAGAATCGTTATACCGTTTGCAACCTTAGGCCGTGAAAATATCTTTAACGCGACGGTGGAAATCCGATTAATCTGTTTTATCAACGCATCGCACAATCTGATTAATTTATTTCAAACTCTGTTAAAAGTATCTCTGAGTTACGAATCATCATCTTTCATGGACACGTAGCAGGCGATTAATTCTGTCACGTTTTACTAAATTTCCTATTTTACTCCACAAGTTTCTACACCTTAGGATTTCCAGAATCCGTGGCCATTTCAAAGCACACGGACTATCATTCACCAACGTCTATCTATCTTTTACGTATCTAGGGATTTACCCCATAAAACCATCGGTCGATAAACATTTGTATAGTGACTTTTTCAATCTAGTAGGATTTATTCGTTTCTACTGGTGGCCTTGAAATGCACCTTGGCTGTGTCGCTCTGTGCTCATATTCTTCCAATCTACGACTCGTCCTAAATTCTTTTATTTATTACCAAACTAAGTATCTTTGTTTTTATCGCGGATAATTGATTCTTTTGAAATTGAAGAAAAATTTGCCAACTTTTACAAGCTCGACTTGAGTCCAGCTTTGCCACAAGAATATGGAACAATATAATGGCAACAAGTGCAGGTTGCTTTGACGCGATTAATACAGCGGGTCGTTAAGTAAGACGACTTTATTTACCGACCCTGGCTTTAATTGGGGTACCAGTTGCACGTGTCAGGATGATTTTCATCCCCTTGAGCAACGTCTGGCTCGCAGGGCGATGCCGTATTCGTGGCGAGTCGCGACTAGGTACGTGGCGCGACTGTATAGCGTGACTTTTACGCCCTGGAACGTGCCTGCTTCCTTATTTATCGAAGTCTCCGACACGGTGACTCGTACTTTTCTCGCCGACCTACGCTAACGACTCTTCAGCCGAGTGTTTCCGCTTTAAGCCCGCCTCGTGCTGCAATTTCTTCTCTAACATCGGCCGCGAATTATTCCGCATGACTATCAACTTGGCCGAACACTAAGGGCGAATCTGAATCTGCCGCAAATAGAAAAATACGACAGAGACGAGGCTGCAGTTCGAGCAAATGGCATAGTCTTCCATTTTTCCAGCTCCCTGTTCGAAACGGTATCTTGTTCCTAGCAAGATTACAAAATTCAACAACACTCGTAGAAACCTTCGATTTATTATGATTTTGCCATTATACGCTTTGAATAATAAAAACACTGCCCTGGCGTCTTCAGCGAAACACGTGACTTCAGCGTGGCAGTCAAAGTGGTGAGGAAAATCTGACGTGCTTTCGTCCGTACGTGGAATCAGTTAGCTCAACCCAATCGTTACTTTCACCCTCGAGACGATCGAACGTAAAGCCCGCGGAACCCACCCCCGAGGTTCGTCGTTCGAGTGTGCCGCGTGAATCTCTGGAACGATGAATCTGCACGATAAGAGCCCTTAACGCACAATACCCACTCGGATAGAGGATCTCGCGAGGATAATTTTGATAACGCCTCCAGGGACACTACGATACGAATCTCGATGCTAGCGGATAATCCAGAGGGATGCGCAGGTTGCTTCGATCTCCACCTGATCGGGATAACGATGGAAATAATCGCTTGGAATTAACCTTGTTATCCGCTTTTTTATCGTACGGACGGTATATTACCGACCCGAAGCAGATCCTGACATCCAGTTAAATTTACGTCCCCTTTCACCTTAGGACGTTGTTCACGAGGATCAGGATAGAAAAAAAGAAGAGAAAGGGTGGTCGTTCGCTCTGCAAAGACTGTTTACGATGAAAGTAAATAAATGAGAAATAACGTTGAGAGTGCTATCGCACGATTGGGGGTCTTGTCAGTGAAATTTTACGAGTCGCAAGTTATCGTAATAATTATTAGTAGATTGTATTGTAATAGATGTTGAGTGTTTTTGGAAAGGTGTTCGATTATGGAATGATAGGAATAGATTTTACAGGTGACAAATCAGGTCAAAGCAAAATTTTAATTTGCACGTATCTGACTAGATTGAGGTTAGATTCAGGCTAAGATCTATTTATCGAGCTAACTAGGAAAAATGCTCGTAGGTAACACTGGACATTGTCTATGGGAATAATGTAACGTAAAATTAGATTAACCATGATTAGGTGCAATCTAGATCGAATTCGGAACACAAATTCAGGAAACAATAGAAATTCTACTAGACTGCGATTATTGCATGGAATAGAATTGAAGTGATGTATCGTTAGATTACTAAGAACAATTGAAATATGTATGAAAGGATATGAAATAAGATATTTCGTATAATTAGTTTAGGTTTGAAATAAATCTACCATTTAGTTACTTGAAGGAAATTCAGATAATACTTGTGTGTACATAAAATATATCACATAACACGAGAATCTTCGTCAGTGGCCAATTACCATTTCTATAACTACGTTAATCAAAATTAAGTCATTTGCGTGTTCATACAATACATCAAATAACATTATAATCCTCTGTCGTATCATCAGTAGCCAATTTACCATTCCTACAACTTCCTTAGTCAAAATTAAGATATTTACGTGTTCATAAAACACATCAAATAACATCAAGTAACCAATTACTATTTCTACAACTACGTCAATCAAAATTAAGATATTTACGTGTGCATAAAATATATCAAATAACATGAGAATCTTCGTCAGTGGCCAATTACCATTTCTATAACTACGTTAATCAAAATTAAGTCATTTGCGTGTTCATACAATACATCAAATAACATTATAATCCTCTGTCGTATCATCAGTAGCCAATTTACCATTCCTACAACTTCCTTAGTCAAAATTAAGATATTTACGTGTTCATAAAACACATCAAATAATATCAAGCGACTAATTACTATTTCTACAACTACGTTAATCAAAATTAAGACATTTGCGTGTTCATAAAATACATCAAATAACATTAGAATCCTCTGTCGTATCATCAGTGGCCAATTTACCATTTCTACGACTATATTAGTCAAAATTAAGATATTTACGTGTTCATAAAATACATCAAATTACATAAAGTGGCCAATTACTATTTCTACAACTACGTCAATGAAAATTAAGATATTTGCGTGTTCATAAAATAAATCAAATAACATCAGAACCCTCTGTCGTATCGTCAGTAGCCAATTACCATCTCCACAACTACCTTAGTCAAAATTAAGATATTTACGTGTTCATAAAATACATCAAATAACATCAAGCGGCCAATTACTATTTCTACAACTACGTCAATCAAAATTAAGATATTTGCGTGTTCATACAATACATCAAATAACATTATAATCCTCTGTCGTATCATCAGTAGCCAATTTACCATTCCTACAACTTCCTTAGTCAAAATTAAGATATTTACGTGTTCATAAAACACATCAAATAATATCAAGCGACTAATTACTATTTCTACAACTACGTTAATCAAAATTAAGACATTTGCGTGTTCATAAAATACATCAAATAACATTAGAATCCTCTGTCGTATCATCAGTGGCCAATTTACCATTTCTACGACTATATTAGTCAAAATTAAGATATTTACGTGTTCATAAAATACATCAAATTACATAAAGTGGCCAATTACTATTTCTACAACTACGTCAATGAAAATTAAGATATTTGCGTGTTCATAAAATAAATCAAATAACATCAGAACCCTCTGTCGTATCGTCAGTAGCCAATTACCATCTCCACAACTACCTTAGTCAAAATTAAGATATTTACGTGTTCATAAAATACATCAAATAACATCAAGCGGCCAATTACTATTTCTACAACTACGTCAATCAAAATTAAGATATTTGCGTGTTCATAAAACACATCAAATAACATCGTCAGTGGCCAATTGCCATCTCTACAATTACACTAATCCTGACTCCATTAAAATTCAAATACAGGTAACACTTCTACCAGCTTATAATTGCAATGAACGAATTCTAAATCTGAATGTAACCTGCGAGCCTCAACCCTTTATAGCATAATTAAAATTGACACGATATGATAAATTCCATATCTTGGTATATTTTACAAAAACTTGTTACAGCTACGCTCTTTGTAAACCAGTTAACCGAGATAACTCGGTAGGCTGTATTTTATACGAATTGGTTATAGAATACGGAATCAGTGGTGTGCTTGAGTATATCCGCCGTTTCATTGATCCCTTCGAATTTCCCGTGACCCAGAAGGGTGAAACGAAATCGACTTGCTCTATAAAGGATACCGTGACTCGAGGACTTCCGCTGGTGATAATCGTAAAAACTCGTTCCCCTACGAAACACCTCTCTTCATTCATATAACCCGCTTCACTCTTTCCGGATCCCGTACGAAATCACTGCGATATCTAACGGAGGGATGGTGTGCGTTCCGTGCGCGCCACTTGTTGCGAAAATGATAACCGGCTGAGCCAGTTCTCGCGATCGTTAAGGGTTGTACCTAGCTCCCAACAACTCTGCATGGAATCGGGCATTCATAACGAATATTCCTCCCTCTCGTGCCTCTCAAGTTCTTTACGCGTTAAAGGCTAGAAATAGTGGCGGATAATTTGAGAAATCGTAGATTTCATAACGAGACTACCGCAGCTTTCGAGACCTCCCCTTTGACTCTGGGATAGATACTGATATTTTAGCTTTGCCGATATATCTCCAAGTTCATGGAGAATCTTATATTTAACGCTAGTGTGGACTCTTCAGTAAGGCTCTCACCTAACAGACCTATACCTTAGACACAACGAGAGAAGACAGAAAGAATGAGTGTTTCGTCCAAGATTTGCTAGTTATATTTAACGCATTATCGCCGTCTTAACCGCAGAGAATTTTTAGCTTTTCACGGAATCCTAACCAGTCACAAGGAGTGTAACATCAAGTTACGACAGATACAGCTTCTACACGAGTGTGGATATCGATCTCTCCCTAAGAGTTTCATCCATCGAATTGCGGGAATGTGACATTGTTGGAATATATAAACGAAGCAAATAGGTCGATTTTATCTTCGTAAATCGTTCGTTATTCTCGTAGCGAATCGATCGAAATACTTTTTGCCAGAGAACAGGTCACGAGAATCGTCGATCCGTTTGGAACCTTAGACTATGAAAATATCCTTAATCTGATAATCGATATCTGATCCATTTCTCAAGGGATTACTTAATCCGATTAATTGGCTAATTTTCTAAGAAAGTGCGAGATCGTCGTTAAATATAAACGAAATAATAATTACGTCAAGATCAATTTGTATTAGGCTAATATCGACGTTAGGTCAGTTACGTCCTTGTAGTACCAATAATATGAGAGTGGATCAATGTCGGAGATAATTAATAACAAATATTAAGACGTTGAAATGGCGTTTATTTTCAGGCCATTATTAGATTGCTAAGTCAATATTACGATATCGGCAGACTAACTTACTGTTAACTAAGTTACGTCAATCTTAACGTATTGAACCAATATCACAATATTAAGTCAGAACTGGGACTTCACAGAGCATTAGCTCGATCCTATAACTCAATTATCACGACAATGTTAAAATATTCGATATTAAAATAATATGTAAATGGTAGAGATAATTAGTAACAGATATTAAGACAATATAATATTTAAAGGAAACATTTATTGGAATATCGTGTGAATATTACGAAACTAGCCTAACGCCAAGACACCTAATTAACAGCAACAGATACACCGATCTATTAACTCAAAGCTAAACCATCAAAGTGTAACGCCAATTCACATCAGAGAGACCAGGCCACACAGCGCGGACAGGATGGTACCTTCAATAGTCCTAAGCATCAGGTCTGTAAGTATGAAATTGGAATTTGCCTATAGATGGCCCTAGCTAGTAATGTAGTTATCACTAAACTGCGTCATTGATGCCAAAAGTCTTTGTTGACATCTCGCAAACATTTTCGACTCGGAACGATACAAGTTTCGTACGACAGCATAGTTTGTAATAGCGTCGAACATGTCAAATTTTGTGCCTGGAAACTACGATTTGCGGACAGCATTGATTTCCTGTTACCATTTGAAGAAAACTGCTGCAGAATCGCATCGAATGCTCGTCGAAGCTTACGGTGAGCATGCTCTTGGTAAATCACAGTGCTTCGAGTGATTTAAAAAATTCAGAAGTGGCAATTTTGACGCGAGGAACGAAGAACGTGGAAGACCACCGAAAAAGTTTCGAGACAGCGAATTGCAAGCATCGTTGGATGAGGATGACGCTCAAACGCAACAACAACTCGATTTGAATCAAGCTTTGCGTGAAAAACGACCAGAATATCAAAAAGGGCAACGCAAAGTAATTTTGCTTCGTGATAATGCACCATCGCATACAGCAAAACCGGTGAAGGAAACGATCGAAGCGTTCAGTTGGGAAATACTTTCGCGCGTGGCTTACTCACCAGACTTGACTCAGTCCGATTACCATTTATTTGCATCGATGGGACACGCACTTTCCGACCAGCACTTCGCTTCTTACGAAAATGTACGAAAATGGCTCGATGACTGGTTTGCCTCAAAAGAGCGACAGTCTTTTTGACGTGGCATCCACCAATTGCCAGACAGGTGGGAAAAATGTATAGCTAGCGATGGACAATACTTCGAATAAAATATTTTTAATCATTTTCATACAATAAACGTGTATTTTCTGTACAAAAATTCCGGTTTCATGCTTACATACCTGGTACCCACCAGAGGTCTTAGGAATTTTCATAGTTAAACGAGTATCTCTTGTCTTAGATTTCCTTTACGTTTATTGTCTACCACGTGTTACCATAGAAAGTTGGTTTTCTTCACATCTGGTATGTTCCGTTAGCAACTTTCTCGCGAGGGCGGCTAAACCCCTTGCTGGTCCACCAACCGTCTTATTACCCAATCGGAGACGGTGTCTACTGCCCTCACTTCCTTAACCAAAATTGTCATCAACAAATCCGGTAGTCCCGTGTCCTTAGACACACCCACCCCTAGCCTTCCTCAGACACAGTATCGCCAGTAAAACTTACTTATTCTGTATCCTGAGAATAGTCAACTTATCTTTACCGGTCTCTACCCTCATAACAGTCGCGTACTTAACGTATCATTGTAACTAAGTCTTACATAACGTGGTTGGAGTGAATTGTGATTTATGTTAATTCAGTGCGTATTACATTGTGCTTGCTAAAATCATAATAAAGTTTAATTAAAACAAAATTAATAGTTGTGTTACGACTCAGCTATTTTATTTCATCAACCAACCCTTAAAATTTACATGACAAAAGCAATGTTCGTGTATCAACCGTTCAAAGTCCTCTGAGGACCAAATTCTTCGGAACGAAGATAATAGATGGGCGAAGGGAAATTCGAATTTCTTCGAGGCGATTGGAATTCAAGATGACGTTCTGAATGGAAGAATCAGAGATCGAAACAGAGTCGAAGACAGTGGAATGGAAGGCAGCTGGAAGAGCGGTTAAACAACGAGGCAGAAGGAGACAGAGTGGAAGAGAAAACCATGAGGAAGCAGAGTACGATATCGTCGGCCGTTAACGTAATTTCGTTTTCGAACTCGATCGAAACTCGCGCGGCACAGCCTGGAAAGTTGGCTCGTTCCCGTAGCAAGACTCGAGGATTCAGCCAGCCACGGATCGGCGCCTTTATTTCGATAATCCCTTTCGTTGGGCCGTTCAGAAAGGGTGAAAGGTAAAAGTCCCCTTGGGAATCGTACGACGATCCCGAGATCACCGTAATTAACCCGATAGAAGGCTAATTAAAAATTAAGGCCAATTATCAGTTGCCATTTGCCCCGGAGAGCTCTCTGCTCGCAACCAGATCACGAAAATTTTACCTTTCGGTAATCTCTTACGGTTGGCCGTGCAACGCGTCTAATATTAATTGGGCAACGACTGGTGTCAGCCAAGATTTAAAGGGATTTTTTTCGCAACCGTTGGAAACGACAGTTTGTACAGCCGACTGGAAACGAGGAAATATCAGCGGATCGCAGTCGCTTCAATCCTCTCTCTATTTCACTGGATTAGCCGCGGAACCGTTGCCGTCTGTCGTTCTCCACTCGCCTTCCTTTTTCACGCGCAAGATTTCCATCGAGCTACGCGATCCACCAGATTCTTCGCCCGCTGTCGATGACAACAGCGATCCACGGATATTCGTCGAACCTTGCTCGTTAATTCCATCCGAGGAACAACTTGGCGCAAGATACACTCGAGCTCGCCCCTTGGACCCCAAGTTTCTCGTTATCGTTCGTTTTTCAGAGCATCGAGGGAACGCGAGATCCAGTCGACTGCCGCGTAATACTGCGAGTAATCCCCGCCAACTTTACCCACCGAGTTTCGCTTCGCCCCTTGCGCAATTTATTTCGCTCTAACTAACTTATCGATCGGCCGATTTTCGCCTATCCTTCGGAGCAAACGGAAGGAAGATCGCGAATCCTACGTCTACTTGATCGCATAAGCGTGATTTAATAGGTGAAAAAGAAGGTTAGATTCGCTGGAACTTTTGAAGCGTTCAGGGTCGAATAGGACCCTAATTTAGATCTTGCCTCTATGGATGATTTGCTTAGGTTCAGGTTAGGTTCAACTGCTTACGTTGGATCAACCTTACGCTCACCTACTTATCTTCCATCTACCTTAGCTTCTGCTTCGGTTGTAATTGAATTTGATTTGGGTCTTGAGTCTCTGGCTGATTCAACTTGGATCTAACTGAGGATTCAACTTGAGCTTTCAGTCAAGCGGTCGGTCTAGTCTATGATTGTGCTTATAATAGTCTCAGCTAGGTTTACATTACAGGCCTAGACAATGTCTATGTTAGAGCATAAATCTGGGTTAAGATTGGTGGGATATGTTATCGATATGCTGGTTAAGTTTGAACTAGATTCGAATCCACGTACATTAGGACTGTAATTGTGCTTATGTAGCCTGAGTTAGGTCCGCGTTAGTTAGCGTATTAAGCCGTGAATAACTCGAAAAGTGATGTACTCGCTAGTTTTGCTTCCGTCACCTGACACACTTGACCTTCTTCTCGCGGTCGAGATATGCAAGAAAAAGGGTAGATAAAAGGGACGATAACTGGAAAGTCGGTTCACGATCACATAAGAGTGATTTGCCTGTATTTCGCTTAGACCGTGCAAGATTGATCAGCGATTTCGGTGCTCGTTAACACGGCCACACAGGCTTCGTCTAATTTCCGTACGATTATCGGTGTCGCGTTCGTTGTTTTGCTGCGTCTTAAGATCTTTAACGAGCACTCTTTTCTCCACAACGAGGGATCAAAGTGCTGTGAAACGTTCCGTACATCGCTCGAACGAGAAATTTCACGAATCTTCACGCTGTTAGTTCCACCGATGAAACAACTATTATTTCAACTGTTCTTAGTTAGACAGGTTTCACTACTGACTGACTATTTTATGCTAGGCTAGAACACAGCATGTTCGGAGTTGCCACAGTATTATGATCTGACAAATTACGTATCACAGCGAACCGTGCATTTTTGTTTTCAACTTCCAAATAACGAGTGAGAGTGTATGAGACAATTTGCTACTAATGTGAAAAATTCAGTTGGAATCTGCAAGCGTGAAAATTACAGGAGAAGCTTGTCCATGATAACCAATAAAGATCTTAATTATAGGAATTATCAGCTTGATATCATCTTCAAGAATAGTCGAAATACTTGAAAACACGGGGAAGTTACTATAAAACAAGAGCAAGCGAATTCCTGGTGAGAAGTTTTCGATATGAAAGCGAACATGTTTCAGAGACTTGAAAGTTAACCGTGTCTTATTTCAATCCTCCTACTGTACCCGGAACTGTACCACCTAATTGCAACTTCAGATTAATACAGCTTTTTTGTATCGAGCATTGCTAGAATCAGACATTTTCAGTTTCGTTGGCAAATTAATTGCTTACTAAACTTGCCAAAAACCTAATTACGTTCTTTCATAATTCATTCATATTCTCTTGCTCCATTGCTGTTAAAACTGTCCTAGAGAACCTTACCTTAGGTCTGGCTTAGCCTAAGCTATCTAGGTCTCTGGTACTATGGATATCTGTAGCTACGCTAGGTCTAGGTTAAATCTAAGCTAACGTCTTAGATTTAAATCTAGATGAAAGTTTGATCATTTTGCAAAATGAGAGCACTCGCTGTTAAAGTTATTACAGTAGAAGAAGAAGAAACTACGTCAGCAGACGTGCAACAAAATTAAAATCCTATTTGAAAAAGTGAAGTCATACTTCGCGTTATGCATCACTGCAGTCATCTAATTACACCGTCGACCATTCTCAAACTATAGTCCCACCCAGTTGCGTGATCCTTTCTATTACCTCACACACCTCGACACTTCACGCTCTCCTTCCTCAATCTTCTTTTTTCTCTCCCCAAAGGAAGGTTCACCGGAAAAGCTCTCCCTGGCAATTTTCGAGCCTAGTTTTTCACGACGATTCGACTCAGCAAGGTCGTTCATCACCGGGCATTTTACGCACGGGCCAACTGGTCAAACTGACGCGTTGCTTTCGGCGGACGTCTCTGTTTGCCGCTGGCCATGCGAACGACGTTATTAAAATTACGCGCGGCCGAGCACGCGAACCCATTCCCTTTCGCGCCGGGAATTTTAAGTTCGACCACCGGGATTCCATGAATAACGCGGCCAAGCACGTAACGCGCGCGCGACACCGGAGCCATGTCCGGAAAACTGCGCGTAAATGTCTCCGTGTACACATGGCCCAATCCCGGATAAGTACAGATATTACAGGCGTGCATATTACACGCAGCTCCGTGCAGATGTATTCGCCTGATTTGTTGTATTCACGCCGGTCCAGCGCTGGATTCGCGTTACACGCCTGGCTATTCACGCCGCATTAATCGGCTGCAACCGGAACGCGTCGCGTTTTCCATTTAGTCGATAGACCCTGCAACGACGGATCACCATTTTTCTTCTCTTTTTTTTCCACCGATTTTTTAACGTAGGATAACGTGTAGCGACGAGGAAGCTGGGTCTAAAGCAGAATACGAGAGGCGAAAAAACAATATAAAAAGTTAACCTGTCATATTTACGTTTCGCTCTCGTTTCCAACACGGAATTCGTTTAGCAACGAGGAGGACTCGCTAGGTTCGGAGTAGCATTCGTCAAGGACCAAGACGAAAAAACGACATGAAATATAACTAATGAAAGATGGCGACTTGGACCAAAGGAGGGAAGATTCTTGACGAAAGAACGAGTGAAAAGTGCCCTGTGAGCCTTTTACATGCGAGGCTTGCTCGCGGAGCAAATTGAATTTGAAAATGTCGGGACTCCGCGCAAGTAGAATGGGTTTGTGTGGGGTCAGCCATGCAGGGAACCATCATTTCGTAATCGCCACTGCTCTCTACTCGGTGAATTAGGGTGGCTGTATTATTTATACGAAAGCTGTGTCCACATACTGTAACCAGAACCATCTCGTGCAGCCCCGACCAACCGTATTCCTTAATCTTTTCCTCGATTAATGTTACAACGAGTCCAGACGGCGAATATAGCATTCCCGCTGCGCGAAATTCCCAGATACGTTCTACATCCTGCAACTATGAACACCAGGACATACAGAAGGGATGAAAAACTGTTACCGTATGGTTCTACAGGCTGCTCCATATAGCAGAATCCTCGCATCTTTTGTTCAAATAGCATTTGAAAATTTCCATTTCTTCACCGATACCACGTTAGCTCGTTCAATCACATAATTCATAATCATTGGAAATCAACGTCGATGAACGAAAGCAATCAGCCCCTTCTGCTACCATGACTGATCAATCCCATATCGTATCAGCCAGCCGTATCATACCATGAGAGGCAACAACACATCGTGGAAGTAGGGAACGAAGGAAAACAATCAACTGGCAGCAAAAATCCGTATAATTCCTAGCGGAAGAGTCGCCGGGAGCGGGTCGCCCGGAGCGTAGCGTATTTCCCCCCAATTTCGTTAGCGCCTGCACACACGCAACGCAGCGAACGAGGTAGCCTCGCGCAGCGGCAGAGCGAGACGGAGAACTTTGCAGCGATCATCGACTTGGGTTGCTGACGCGTGCGCATTGGCCAAGGCACGAACTCGCCCTGTCTCGGTCGGTCGTGTCGGTCCGGCGGCTGCCTTCGTCTCTCTTCGCTCCTCTGCTCCCGGCCGCTCCACCGCCCTTCCCCTACCAACCCGCCCAACCATCCCCACCATCCAACCGTCTCTGTCGCTACCAGAGCAGCAGCACCAGCACCTCCAACCACCACCATCGGGCTACAACCACCACACTAGCAAGGGAGCATCATAGTGGTAGCAGCAGCAGCAGTAGCAGCAGCAACACACCAGCACCTCCAGGTTCCCTCTGCTGGTGTGTGCCGATGCCGCAGTAGCGACTGCCTCTCTGGCCCGTATAGATTTTCAATTAGACCGCGCGAAACGTGGAAAATAATGTGCCGCTCCGACACCTGCTGACCGTTCCCGAAGGTCGCTCGTCCGGGTGTCCCTGTGTCCGACGTACCGCACCTCTTCTATACCACGTCGTTGCCCCGAGATCGTAGTCGTCGTGGCCGAGGTGTACACCTGGTGGACGGACAGACAAACAGACAGAGGAAGAGGGAGAAAGACAGATCGATTTCAGTCTCGTGTGCGTGAACAGTGCCAAAAGAACAAGAGGATGGCCAGCCAGTGACGAGATCTTCGAATGGTCCACGGTCCATGGGGTCGCCAGAGAGGATGCCGTTTCCGGTGAACCACAGGACCCTGTTGTCCAGCCTTGTCGCGCTCTCCGCTTTCATACTACACTCAGGTAGGCCTCAGTGTACCTATTGATGTCACGACGAAACAGAAAAAGCTTCTCTTTGATGAAAGAAGTTGGTCTATTCAAGTTGGTCGGTTCGTCATCCGGTAATCCAAAACGGTATTCTCCGAGTTTCGACGATTTTCCAAGTAGACTTCGATGGTAGGATGTGGTTCCGAGGACCTCCCATGGATTCTTTTGCCGATAGCTCAGTGACGAAGAGATTCCTAGCATTCCAACTACTAGTTGGTTAGAGGAATAAATATTTAACTGTGATCAATTGCATTCGTTGCTGGCTAAAGATATCGCCAGTCAATATTTGAACCGATAACCGGTCTCCACGCGGCTGTTCGCATTGTTTGGATGTTTGCACGACAACCAACGGGCCTCTGGCATCCGAGCCACATCGATTTCCGCGTTCCCCCCGTGTAATTTGCGTAATTCCAATATCCTAAACGCGTCGATCTTCCTTAGTCCACGTGGAGATCCCGGGACAATTCTATCTGCCACTCTGGTCATCAATCTTCGGTTCTGTGCTCGGGCAGTTTCGTGAAATCCATGGCCCTGACGTGACAGATTCCAGTTTTCAGTAAAACTCCGCGTCCAAAGATTCGATTTAGAGGAATCCAGTTCGAATGAACTGCAGCGCACGTAAATTAAAGATTTCTATGCTGGTAACATGTTCAAGATTTGCTCAAGACCTTCCCTCCCTTGTATGTTCAAATGGAAACTAAATTCGTGACAGGGTAAGTTGCTGTTTTTGTTTGTTGATTTTTTATTTGTCGTTTATTTAACGTTGCCGCGACGTGGAACGACCAAATGAGAATTAAGAGCCTATTTTCAACGGTGAACACGTCGGTTTACCGTGTAGAGCGCCAACTTCCCTGAGAGAATGGCGGTAATACGGTAACCAACAGACATTTAGATAGGATCCGCTTTGTCGAGGATAGAAATAGGATTCCCGGGACGCGGAAGTCCAGCAGGATAAGCGGAAAAGTGGATAAATTCTCGGTCTGAATAAAACCTACCACCGAAACCATTTTTGTCCAATTTTTTAACATTACGTATACCAAATGTAACTTGTATTCACATTCACACTTATACTATAATAAATTAGTTGTCAAGTTAATTCGCCTGATTCTTTCATTCGATTAACTGGAATTACACTCTAAATTGGAAGACGCGCCAGATCTACGTTAAGGTCCAATTCCATTTTTTTAGTGAATTTTATAGAAGCTGCGAACGTTTGATTCAAATTCAAAATTTTAATTCGAGTTCAAATGTCTTAAGACTGAATCGAGTTCAAGCTTAATGAATTATAATAGGAAAGTTAACATAGATTCCAGCTTAAATTTCCATCAACGTAGATTGCGTTTGGTATCGAAGAAGATATTAATTAAAAACAGCTTCGATTAGAATTGGTCCAAATTCTCGTTCAAATTTCAATCGATCAGATCCGAATTGCTGCAGAAAATATTCAGTTCATCCTAAAGCTAACGTAAACTCGAAGTAAGGAAAAAGGCATTGAATCTTATTTAAACGTATCTTGAAGTTTCCACCTGAACGAAGATACCACTTTTTTCATTCTAGCGAAAGGAAACATCAGTTTCGAGCTAGTAAATGAAAAAAGAGAAACGAAAGACGATACAAAGCGACAAGGTGCTGGTTGAACGAGGAAACGATCGAGTCGACAACTTCTTCCGGTCGTCGCGCGAGCATCGGTTAATCGCTTCCAGGACCATTGCCAATCAAGAAACGAGAAAATATACGGGCGCGTAAAGCGGTTCGTGATGTCACGTTCGTTTAAAGACGGGGGCCAACAGAACGACATAACCTTCGATGGCCTCGCGAAAGTGTATTACGATAGGTCGTTAACTCGAGTACTCTAATTGGCTCAATTTCCAATAAAACTCGCCGGTAAACCGGCACTAGCTTTGAGTCCGTTTAAATAAAACAATACACCGCCGCCACCCTCTCTCTCTCTCTCTTTCTTTCTTTTGCTCGGCGCGCCCTCGTTCATTCATTCTTTCTCTCCCCGCTACCCTAACCTTCCTAATTCCAACAAGGAACAAGGAAATTACGTTGCAGCCACTACCTACCGGTCTGATTGCGTTTTCAGAACTCCTGCGCTTTTATACGCTTTTACAGTGGATAATTGTGGTTTCGTCGATACATAGAATTCTCTTTAATTTTGTCCGACGCATGGTAAATACAACTGTTGGGTTGGCAACTAAGTCATTACCACCTAATGACAAAATCAGCAATCACTTAGTTACCAACCGCGTACAACTTGTTAACCGTAAAAGATAAAACAGCACAGACAGTTAGAAGTTTAGGCGAAGACAAACTTATTTGGTTGCTACAATCTAACTTAACATCTGGATTTGGTCAATGCTAGATGTTCCGTAATTAAATTGGCGCCACATCAAACGTAGCTAGGTTAGATCAATCGAGCTTTCCGTTTGCTTGATCATGTTACATCTTAAATGCATTTACACACAGGCTGTGGGAAATTTTAACCGCCTGACGTTCTTTTTATTTATCTCCTTCTTATTTATTGAACCCACAGAATGTACCGAATATACTCTCTAAAAACTTAGACACCCTGTATATGATAAAAAAAATTGATGTTTTTCAAACATTTTAATTTTTATATCCACCTCTGTACATATAATCACGGCTACTAAAAGCTTCTTATTTTGGGAAATCCCGTGTATGTTAACATACGACTGCCGTGGCAGAAAATTCGATAATTCGAGCCCTGAAAAAATACGGTTGGAGCACGCAAGCTGAAAATTAACGCCGGTGGCCGTGTACCGTTTAATTCGAGGCATAAGCGCGTAATACCAGGCGATAATACAGTCGGTAAATAATCTGAGTATATATCTAGCTACTGATTAACCTCCCCTCTCGACAGGTTCGTCCAACCCTCGTCCGATTGCCTTTAATTAAATCGACCGTGTCCGTGTCCGTCACGAGCACGTGCGACTAGCGTCGTGACGCCAGGTGTCCACCTCTCCACTCGGAAGATACAACAGCCCTCTATAGATCGCAAATGTTTCTTTTGATGGTTAATCTACACAGCAAACTACTCCATTCTATATAAAAACATTTTCATTTAACAATTTACTAAAATTGAGGTTTCATAAAATTTCGAGTATTTCCAACAGAGCTGTAAAAGGGATACGACATCTTATGGGCAATTCGATGTTAAGTACGATTCCCATCCTCTATTTCGTGGCTCGATCTATTTCAACCACGTGGAATATTGATGTTCGTCGTCGAAGATTCCTTCCGTCGTATCCCATCTCGAATAGAAGGACGCGTTTCCAATAAACGTAGCCGTATCTGACGGAAACCGACCGAAAATACCGCAATTTATACCGGTCTGACCTACAATGTTCTCATAGCCCTGATCACACACGGCTGATAGGGGAGAAGCCTTCCTTATCGACCGGCAATACGTTCTTTTAAAAGATCCACAGATCCAATCAAATGGATAATCGAACGAATACGAACGCGACGAGATCGTCGTGAAAAAGGCTGTTTCCGAGGGGAGAAAAAAAATATGGAGTGGAACAGGATGGAAGAAGTTAATTAAGGCCACTCGAAAAAAAAATTACAACCAACGATTCTCGAGTGATGTTTAGTGGATTGGTAGCATTACCAGTAACGATTGAATAAGGAAATAGGCAGTAATAGAAAATGAAAGAGAGCTTCGTGCCGATACGGTTTTAACACTTCACTCGCTTTTGTCAATTTTCCATCGATTCAATCGACGAACAGAATGAAAGGAGTAAGGAATATCATCCATTGAATATCTGACTGGAAATCGCTGATTTTTCACCATCAACAAGACGCAATATAATCGTCCCCTGTATCGTTTCCAATAACCTCTGTCTTTGTTGAAGGGAAGGAAAAGAGGAGAGTGGCCGCGATTAAATACCGCTCCAAAGAGAGAAGCATTTGCTCAGTTTCGCAACGTATTTTCCGTTCGATCACGGGTAATTTTAAGAAGCTTACCGCGTAAGAGGATCAACGGCTCGGCTACGGTGCAGTTACAGACATCCTATCCAAGTACCGTCGATGATTCGACAAGAAAAGAGTTTTGTTTCGTATCCGCCGATTGGTTTCGTGTTTGACCAAAGTGATCTACGTCCTTTTAGAGATGGGTTATACGAAATAGATTGGATTCTGCGGAAAGGTACAGATTTGGACAGCAGATGGCGGGTTTGAGTAATATGGACTCGTATATAGTCAGACATATACAAGATCTTACGTTACCACTCATATACCCGATTCAGTAGTACGACGCGTAGTCAAACATCTCTCGAGTATATTTCCGCTAGGTTTTAGATTAATTTAGAAACAGTTTCGAGCATGAAAGTTACTACCAGGATATACCTTGACTACTTAATCGCATGAAAGAATGTCCAGAATACATTTAGTTTCGACGAAGATTAAATTTGAATAATTTTAAGATCCCAGGCATATTCGTGTTCAGAATATTCTATAATTTTCTCAAAAATTTTCGTAAAAAAAAAAAAATACTACAAGCACGTTGAAAACTCTTTGCAGGTATCGTGGCTCTTCGTATGACGGCCCTACAGATACCACAGCACGTCGTTCTAAACGAAACTGTCCGTATGCAGTGCAACTTCAACCTGGACAAAGAGGTATTGTACTCGGTGAAATGGTACAAAGACGGCCATGAGTTCTATCGTTTCGTGCCGAGGGACGAACCCATGGTGCAGACCTTCCGTGTTCCTGGCGTAAACGTGAACGTGAGTATATCTAGCAGGAATATCCAATCGCTCTCATCTAAAGATTAGAATCTGTGACGATCTTCGGTTGCAGATACACAATTCCACCAAGATATCGGTAGTACTGAACAATGTGAATCTTACTAGTTCAGGGAGATACCGGTGCGAGGTCTCTGCCGAGGCTCCCGCCTTTCAAACCGTGTCTGATCACGCAGACATGACGGTAGTAGGTGAGCAAATTTATTAATTCATTTCCGGCCACTTAACCATTCGATTATCCTCTTGAGACTAGGAGACCCTTGAAAATGAATTGTGCGTTTCTACGGTATCACGTGAGCCATACTATTTCTCTGGGGTACTTGCGGTTGCTTATTTTTAACAACATGTGCTTTAATTACAAAATTACGGATAAACGATAAATTTGACGAATTTATTCCCTACAATCGCCATAATCGATTATTAGTTCGTCAATAATTTATACATAATGGTCAGATACAAATATTGTTACTATAAATCAATCAAAATGTCCCGATATTTACGAGCGACAGTATATGTGGAAATAGATAGCAGAAAGCTTGGCTAATAGAAAAAGGTGAAAATTGCCCTCTTTACAGTTCTTCCTGACGAAGGACCACGAATAACCGGTGGTCGTTCCCGCTACCAAGTAGGGGAGGTGGTCCGCATGAACTGCACATCAGCGCCCTCAAAACCGGCCGCCCTGTTAACTTGGTTCATCAACGGCGATCCGGTAAGTACCTCGTAAAAGAGTCTCTCCCTAATGTCCTGCGTCTCTAATTCGGCAATGAAAACTCAACTACTACAGTCTATGGATTTATGGGTCTACAGGTCTATACGATCTGCCATAGATATAATTCGCCACATTCGCTTCAGAACTATCATAAATTACCCTGAGATATAAAACACTAGATCTGCCACTCTTATCTTTCTCGCTCTCCCCTTCATTCTTTCTTCTTTGCCACCACTTCCTTTTTCCTTCTTCCTTATATCCCTTCCCCTCATCTCTTATCCCTTCTTCCTTTTCTCATTCTGTAGCCTTTTTCTCATTTCCTTTTTCTCTTCTCTCATTTCCCCTTACAAAATCTCAAGCGATTATACATCGGATCGATATAAAATGTTTAACCATCTAAGGAAGCTTATACAACGACATCTGTCGATCCATTTCCATACTAGACAATTTCTGCCTCTATGGCTAATCGCAACAAGCGAAGGATGTCTCTCATGTAACCGTGAGAAAAGCCGTCATAAAGGCGACCGATGTGAAAAGAGGCCGCATAAAGTGAACTCTAATCGCGCATTGCCGGTAAAAGTCGCGACTCTGCCTCTGTCCGTTTTATTGTTACGAAAACAATCAACGGCTTTTCAGGCCGATACCCAGTACCTGAAGGGACCGCACATTACCGCCGTGGACGAGAAGGGCCTGGAGACCGCGGTATTGGGCTTGGAGTTTCGCGTTGCCAACAAACATTTCAAGCGTGGCGACATGAAGCTCAAGTGCTTGGCGACAATAGCGACCGTCTATCTGCAGAGCAAAGAGGAGAGCGTGGAAGGAGACGAGAGGATCCTGAAAGCCCCGGTGATGGAGAGTCGCGAGACCAGGGCACAGAGCCACACACGCAACGATTTAATCAATGGTAAAATACCCGGTGATTCTCCGTCGTTCGACCAAACATTTCGCTGGAAACAACCTAGATGTCACCACTGTTCGGTCAACAATTCGTAAATCCTTTCGATTCGACGTTTCAGACGATTCTATACGGGAAAGTTCAGAAATCAAGGATGTAAGATTGTACAATTGACACGGGAACGACTCTACGTGATAAAATACATCGAAAGTACAGAATACAATTTTTTTTGGATAAGATAGAATTTAAAAATTTGTTTAATGTACGTAAACTTGGGTAATTATAGAGCAAATAATTAACAGGGCATACAGTCTACAATTGTGAAATGTGTGAATGTTATTATACTTTTTATTTGATTCTCCATGTAGAATCGCCTCTTTACCGACTGTAACGTGATTAATTGGACCTTATACTTCGTTTCTTCTTTTAGTATCGGGGATATTACCAGCGAACATCGTGACAAATATTAATTCTATGGAAAAAATAGGATTTACAATACGTTACATATTTTATTATGTTAAACACTAATTTAAGGACTACTATTTATAGCTGCATTACACGGATGAATACTTGAACGAAATTCACGCAAAATTTACTGGCCGTTGTGTTCGGTCAAGAGAGATACACTTTCAAATGCAAATAAATCGCGAAATTGATTACATTATAGGTTAATTAGTTGGCGATTAAACGCTTGCCCGTTTGGGCTTGATAAATAATTCATCAATCAAGACGGTCAAGTGATAATTAACCTAACCAAAAAGCATCGAATCGGAAGGATTGATAGTGTTTATTAGAGAAACAAACCTACATGAATAATAGACACAACAAACAGAAGTCGAACTCATCATAATTTCACATACGTATCGTTTACAGAGAAAAATTCAAAAATATGAGACATGAAATTCTTAGTTATCCAACATCATTATTTTAAACTTGACTCAATTAGGCTGCTTGGAAGATAGAACATTTTCCAAAGTCAAAGAAATCCATTACAAATATAAATACAAGTACAAATTTACCATTACAAATCCAGATACAACAATTTAATTGATTGAATAGACAATGAAGGCAAATCAAGTCCTCTTGAAAAACTGTTTAAACAGAATAGCTTCTTGGAGAAGAAAAGTGCTATTGATTTCCTGTTTGCTTTGAAGTGTTTTATTGAAGATCAAGTAATGATGAATATGGCACGACAAAGAGAGTCTTAGATGATAAATGAAAGTAGAAACTTGATCTTGTTTGAAGAATATTCCTTCTCCATTTCCACTATAGAATCTTTGATACATTGATATAGCTCAGAAGATTTACAGTTGCAAAAAAGAAACATTGCTTTGATATTCTGAATAAAAGCAGTAGTAGGAAGTTAGCAATACTAAGATTCTTTTGCTTTTCTCCATTGTCATTTAAATTCTTTGCTTAGAGCAAACAAATACGCTTGGGACAACAATATTAGTTTTAAGTATTATATAGAACATTATTATAGAATTTTGTATATTGTCCATTTATGCCCAAATAATTCTGAACGGTTAATATTGTCGCTTTAAAAATCAGGTCATACAATAACTGAAAAGCATCACGTTCTAAAATATTCTCAGCTACTTAATGGTTGCAACTTATATTTTGTAAAGCGTATTCTAAGGAAAGTTCTTTGCTTAGAGCAAACAAATATGCTTGGGACAACAATATTAGTTTTAAGTATTATATAGAACATTATTATAGAATTTTGTATATTGTCCATTTATGCCCAAATAATTCTGAACGGTTAATATTGTCGCTCTAAAAATCAGTTCATACAATAACTGAAAAGCATTACATTCTAAAATATTCTCAGCTACTTAATGGTTGCAACTTATATTTTGTAAAGCGTATTCTAAGGAAAGTTATTTTCTATTTCAGGGAGTGAGGCAACCAGAATATTCAACCGGATGATCATTTTTCTGATCACGGGAATCATCCTAGCTCGATAATAACGACAGTTGTTTTTCACGTTGCTTCCTAAGAGTGTAAAACGAGTACGTTAGGAGATTGTTCCCATCGTATCTAATGCTAATTTTTAAGCCGCGTAATCGTAATTAAATATCATATCGATAAACATAAGGGTGACGTTCGACTAGACGTCTTCGTCGTACAAGTAGTGACAGATCTATCTAACTCTCTATTTCCCCCTTTTTTAATTTGAATTAAACCAAATTCGATTCACTTACTATCGTTTAAAAAAAATTAATCTTGAAATTACTTTTGAAAAATTAAATTAATTCAAAATATTTGATTAAGAAGATTAAGATAAAATTTTCAGAATATTTATGTGTACAATTTCTCAAAGAAAATTATGAAGAAAAATTCTTCAAATATTTGTAGATCTGCCACTAGTAATAAACCAAAATATGTTCTAGGCTCTAAATGTATTCTCGCGTGAAGAAAAGGTTTCATTTAAAACATATCCATGGAACTACCAAAGAGAGGGAGAGAAAGTAAAACAATAAAAGAAAATACAACACAGAACAAATTACTCAAAGAAAAGAAACCAAAGGAAGCATAAATCCGTCTCTCCATATGCATATATATATATATACATATATTATATATATGTTAGATCGTCCAGAGATCTTTTTAACAAATGACAAGGAAGTTCTCATTGCTTTCCCATACATTGAAACAATATTATTTTTACTACAATTTTATAAGGGTACTTCTATTTTTACTGCATATCATTTTTTATATATTTGACAAAAAGAAAGGGGGAACCTCTATATGGAAAGCACATGTTTTTCCATCTCAAAATCTTGCTATTGTGTTGTACAAATGCAATGGAAAGCAATCAAGAACAATTTTTGATAGCTAGCTTCACAAACGGATGCTGGGTAATTATTATTTCCACTAAATTGATATCAATTCATTATGCCATAAATTGTATGCTTTTGTTGTCTAACAAGTCTACTTAAAGATATTTTAAATAACAGAAACATACAAATTTTAAGTAAATCTAATGTCGTTATAAAGATAATAATGTATTCAAAGTTCTTTTCAATGAATTCTGGTATTAACTGAAATTTCAATTCTTGAAAAATGGAATACCCAGTGGTGACATAAATGGTGCATCTCATACAACGTAATCTCAGCTATAATACTTTAGGAGCGTATATTTTTATCTAGATTTTTACATTCAATGATCGTGTGACTTTATCACGTTTCAAGTTTTCCCGCGTAAATACGAGGAATTGAGAACAGTTTGAAAATAGGCGCCATTATATGAAAACCACGTTTTAAGCGAAACATTTTAATGCGGGGAATTATATATAAAAGTGTGTTATGTCAACATTTTAACTAAAAATATCCTCGCTTTCGTATGTTTGTACAAATTTTCATTTACGACTTTAGCTCAGGGCCCGGAGATTTAACGATCCACCCACGAAATATACATTTCAAAAATCCATCTTTCTTGTAAAATTGCTAGACAACGAAATTTCCAAAAATGATACTAATCCAACTTTTCTTCAAATTATTCTAATAATATCTTAAGGCTATTAAGCACTATTGTACATCTAAATTATTTACAGTTGTCTTCCTGCACGAAGCAATTTCACAAGAAAGATCGTTAATTAAACATTGTTAATGCTACTTATCGTTATTTACTGCGAAAATTTTATTGGTGAATTATTTACATTGTTATTTCTAGACTACGGATGTTTATGCACTTTTCAAAAATGTAAAATTTCAAAGATTTGCAGAATGCATATAATATGCGATAATATATAAAATATCAAATTATTTTGATATATTTTATTGTAGTACAATAATTATATATAGTTTAATATTATAATATATTATTATATATTTCTATATATGTGTATAAAATAGCATTTATTATAATATTTACTAGATAAAACAAATTTTTATTCAAATTCCATTTCACTATATTTATAAAAATAGAAAACAGCATAATCATCAGCAGTCTAGATATTTCTGTATGCATGTGCGCGAAAATTCAAAAATTACTACGTTCTACGACGTGAACTTTTGAGTGCTTTGTCTGTATAGCGAACATTTTCTCTCTTTTATTAAAAAAAACTTTTACATTTTTTCGCAAATGTTAATTTTTAATATAATTAAACATGAAAGAGAAAGGAAAAAAGGCAAAAATCGCAAACACGACGTCGTAATGTCTGATAATTAAGCTAAAAACGAATATGTGTTTCTTACATAGTAGCGTATCAAAATCCTGGTACATACTTGTCATATCATAAAAAGTGTTTAACGAAGCTGTAAATATGTACATAATTTTCATCGTTATTAAAATTCACTATTATAATACTCTTTCCGTTTCGTTTAATTCCTTTGTGGACGCGTAATTTAACCTAACCTAATTTTCGACGCAATGCTAATACTTGTAAACAATGTCAAAATCATTAAAAGTTCGATGTGAAAATATTAAAAATGAATGGATTCACTCACCAATAGGAGCAATATTTTCTTTGGAAGAATGCTGTTAAGAAACCATGACACAAGGCCTTCCATACGTCGCATGAAGAATGATGTGTAAAATGTTCCATCTTTATAACTCTTCACTTTTATATGAAAATTCTGATACTATTTGATACACAGGATATATACACTACTAATTTTCGAATGACATTAAAAATTTTTAATGTAAAATCTGTTTGTAAAACGACGAACGCCACATATAGACTTCCTTCCGACGCGACTTTCAAGATACAAATGGCGTTGCTACCGTATCACGTGATCTCGCTGCCTCCTTTCCCGCCAAAAATTCTTGTACCGAAAAATAAAAGTTGAAATAAAATAATTATCATCATAACGTTACTTTTTTCATGTATTTTAAGGCTTTATTAATAAAAAGTACACTAAAACTTCGAAAGTAAATAAATCATGACGATAAAGGTTACAAGTAGTTTAAATAATTTTTGTCGGTTTTCATACGATAAAGGAGACATCTGTAAGTAGAAATCAAATGTTGTTCGTTATTTAAATATCTAATCAAACGTTTAAGCGGCTGTGAATATTTAAGTATTTATACACTGCGTTAAAAGTTTTTGCAATTTGTTCAAGTAAAAGTAGTAAGTAGTAAAGATAACATACCTGATTTTAAGTAATTTACATTGTAGATGTGTACAGTTAAAAATTCTGTGTGTATAACCTCAACGGGCCAAAGTTAACATCTAATGGAAGAATATTTAAAGTGTATCAAAACAAACAACATATAGTCTCTCTGATTAAAATAAGAAATATATTAATTTTTTATATCTAACACATAAGCAGTTAATTTTTTTGTAAATATAAATTGTATTAAATACTATGGTACTCGATAAAATTTTAAGCGAATATTTGATAATTTCTTATTTTGGATTTAGATGGAACCAATGGCACTAGGATCACCTGTTGGAAGTCCAGTGCAAAGTCCTGGAAGTCCAGGAACTTCTGCATACCTCCCAAATTTCCTTCTAGGTGATTCTACAACGGTAAATAAAAGTTATTAAATTGCATTGCATAATATTGCGCAATAATTTAAGTAATCACTTTTATTAATGTTTTAGCCTGCCAAAATAAGTTTGATGGGCCCACAAGATATTCTGAAACAGTCACACATTGGTCACAGTGCACTGACCTCTCCACCTTCCCACTATGGTACTCCAGATTATCGTAGTAATCGTCAGAAAGCTGTGTTCGGAAGTGCTAATACTCCTAACACGTCACAAATAGTCACAGAAAGCCACACTGGTGGACCTCCAACGAGAGGACTATTCGATACTCTAGAAACTTCTCAAACTGCATCACCCTACTTGTCAGCAACAAATCAAAGTATACCTTGCTATCAACCAAGACTTTTAGTGAATAGTATG
Organism: Bombus flavifrons; assembly: GCF_040668555.2. Taxonomy (NCBI): domain Eukaryota; kingdom Metazoa; phylum Arthropoda; class Insecta; order Hymenoptera; family Apidae; genus Bombus; species Bombus flavifrons. Next base: position 7,324,783 of record NC_138457.1, on the reverse strand, counting down.
AATACTTCTATATTTAACGATGGTGCAATGAGCTCTAATGCAAATGAATCACAAGGTCTTTTGCAATGGGTAACCGTTTTCGGTTTCTCTCCTAGTGATATGAATACAGTTTTAGCTCACATCTCGAGCAGAGTTCGCGTAGTGGACAAGCATCCTCCACCACATTCACAGAGCAACTGGATACACTTAAAATGTGCTTCAGAATTAGAAGCACAAAGGGCACTCGCGTGTAATGGAAATATAGTATCTGGATCTATAATGATCGGTTTGATCCCTTGTACAGACGAGGGTGTTATATTAGGATCGGATAAAGAGAGTCGTTCAAGAATGAACGGAAGTATTAAATGTTTCTCGAATCTAGGAAGACTCACTCAATCGCCAGAATACAATACACCACGCACACCCGTTAGGATACAAAATGCAAGGCCACTGGCAGCTGGTTACAATCAAAATCTTAGTTCACAATCAGTGAGATCGCCAGAAAATGTTCCACAGAAATCTACAGGTTTAGTTTCGAAAGCAATGGAATATATGTTTGGGTGGTAATTTTGACTAAAGACAATAATACATGCTGTTTCGATAATGACAAATATTATTTAATATGTAATTCTCCTTATGTTTTTATAAAAATCGAATGCAATATAGACATGAATAATCCGAGAGAGGAATATATATATATATATATAAAAGATCCCAAAAATGTCTGTTTACGCTTCTTTACTATCGATGGTACCAAATATAAATCTTTATAAACACCAATTATCACATAATGCTATGTCTAAACTATGTATTTCTCTATTAGTACTTTTTTCTACTTTAAACTACTATCAATATTTAATCGGTTCTATCGTAATATAACACAGCTTACGATTAAGGGACGTTAAAATTACTTTCGCAATGTTGAATCACGTGTATTGCATAGATATTAATTAAAATGGTCCGTTTCTTAATATACTCGTGTTATTTAGAAAATATCGGTGAATGTTATGAATATTTTTACAACCTGATAATGAACTTATTTTTGATGTCGCGTCATCGGTATAATACACATGACGAGACTTATGACAATGACTTCGAATGTTAAAAATTTGCATGATTACTGTGATCAGTGCATTCCTCTCTCTTAATTCGAGTCTAATATATATATATATATATATATATATATATGTATCATCGATATTTTATACATGTTTCTTATAGAAAATAATTAGTACTAAGACTATGTTAAAATGCTCAAGTCTGTTTTTTTCCTAAGCCCTGCTCACATGGTAGACACTAATATGGTACAATCATACGTTCATTTTCTTGTACTAATAAATACATTCATATTGTCCCACACTTCGCCTGGTTACAATTATTTTGGACTCTCAATAGTGGCACTGCCCAAATCCGTCATTTTTGGATACTTCACTTTTTTCTTTTCCAGCTCATCCTGTGCCCAAAGTATCATCTTCAGCAAATTATTTAATCGTGGGCTAGTTGACTCTTTGTGCTCCATCTTCAATATAGCTGCATTCAGCTCGCTTGCTATCTACAGTTTTATAAAAAAAATATTTGTACTATTAATTATAAAAGCAGATATCATTATTGTTTATAAAGAAACTTAGTAAATATAAGTTCATAAATAAAATTATTATTGCAATCCATTAAGAATAAGAATTAAATATTACAGACAATAATTGTTTGCCTTTTGCCTATGAGTTGGGTGAAGTAAATCACTATAAGGACTCTTATGGGGCTCATCAAAAGCCAATAGAGCTAAAGTACGCTCTAATTCACACAAAATAATATCGTCCGATTCTCCAGCTTCGCTCAGTCTATCTTGAGCAAACTGTAGAGCCTCCTCTATTTTTCCTGTACGAATCAGTTCAATTAGATGCAGCTGCTGCAAATGGAAGTAAAGATATCTATCGTTATCCAATAACTCTGGATGCAGCTGATTCACGAGATCCGTTGCCTCCTGAATACGACCATTTTGAATTGCTTCCCTGATACGAATCCTGTCATCCAAAGAGCTTAGATCTACTGTGGGTTCCACTCCAGACTCTTGTTGAAATTTCTCCGCAGCTTCTTTGAATCCCTCTACACAACAAAACTTGATTGTGACTGATTGATCAAGACACAACAGTTTAAAGTTATGTGTTAAGAGAGGAAAATCTAACCTGTAACTAAATAATTCATAATCAAATTGTTCATGGAAACACGTTGTGTGTAAGAATTCTCTTCCAGCTTGGCGACCCATTCATCCTTCGTTATGTTATCCTGTTTCTCCGGGTAGCTCATCGTTCTTTGACAATCAGCATCAATGTTTATGACAATCCAATATATCGTAGACTACTATGTACCTACAGACTCAATCGAGGTACCCTATTGACAGATATTATGGTGATTGTTTGACACAACAGCTGATTCTTTATTGTTTCGAAAGTAAATAAGTTAAAGATATAATCGTGGAAAGTGTGTCTTAAGAACGATTCACATCTCTCAAATACTAACAACTCGAGAAAAGTGTAAGCAAATTTCCTGTGCAGTAAACTGGAAATATTATGTTGAAAGTATATCTTAATAAAGTTGTGTAGAGAAGCGACGAGCAACGAATAACGCTTCGTTCGATATTAATAGCAAACACAATCGAAGTATGCCCCAAAAATTAACGTACACGAATGATGCGCGAGTGTGTATGGTGATTTATTTTTTGGTTTACTTTACCACCTAAAGGTGGTATTTGTAATCACGTGGCGATCTGCATAACCGGCATACGCCAGATAGTGCGCTTTCGAGGAAATTATGGTCACGTGGTCTCATTTCTTATGGAAAACCCAATAGGAGACAAAACCAGTATTGTCGGACCAACCAACAGATCAACCAATCTATGAAACATTTACTGCAAACATACTTTCGTTCGACACTGTAATACTAACAAATGTCTATAGCGTAAAAGTCATTCTTTCCTATCCGCGTTTGATAAAGTAGGAGAAGTTCATACCAACGTTGACAAGGATTTCACAATCATGGCGGACCCATTGAGCTTGCTAAGGCAATATAATGTTAATAAAAAAGAGATAATCGAACGTGAAAATCAAATAATCTTTGGAGAGTTCTCTTGGCCGAAAAATGTGAAAACTAATTATTTAACTTATGGGTAAGTGATTACTAATTTTCTAAAGAATTAATCGTGACAACTGTAACCTCGAACTTTCTTTCCACCATTGGACAGTCTTCTGCATGATCTCCTTACCACCGATTAAATACTATACAATTTGCGAAAAGTTTGTCAGTATCTTCAAAGATTGATGAATTAATATTTCAATTTTCAAAACTAGGAAGAAAAATCATTTTTTGTACTTTTTATTTGTGCAATGTCTTCCATTATGCGTATTGTTTTTTTTTTTTTTTTGGTTATACAAATCAAAAAAACAGTATATAATCTTTTATTCTATTTTTTAAATTGATGTTGCTACCAATATACTGTTATGCCTTATATACAGAAATTTCTGCAGACATATTAGAATATTTAACAAATAGGATAAATACAAAATTTAATTTTCCATAGATCTGGCAAGGAAGGAACGCCAAAGGAATACTATACCCTTGAGTGCCTCTTGTTTTTACTCAAACATGTACAACTTACACATCCTGTGTATGTGCGGCAAGCGGCTGCAGAGAATATACCAGTGGTACGAAGACCTGATAGAAAAGATTTATTGGCATATCTCAATGGTGAAACTGCTACATCAGCCGCCATAGACAAATCTGCTCCTTTGGAAATTCCTACTCAAGTTAAAAGGACAGCTGAAGATGGATTGGAAGGTGGTCCCTCTAAAAAGCCACGTTTTGAAGAGACTCATGTCCAGAAAGTTAAAGAGCAACTTGCTGCCAGGCTGGATGCTCCAAAGGAAGCTTCCGTCACAGTGGATAACATTAAATCCCTTTCTGAGGCAATGTCTGTTGAAAAGATTGCGGCTATCAAGGCTAAACGTTTAGCTAAAAAACGTACCACAATTAAGGAAAACGATGATATTGGAATGGGATCTGATTTGCGTGTTATATTAATGGATGTTGATGATACGAAAGACATAGTTTCTAGAGAAAGACAATGGAGAACACGCGCGACTATTTTACAGAGTAGCGGGAAAATATTTGCGAAGAATATATTCGCAATTCTTCAGAGTATTAAAGCCCGTGAAGAGGGTAGACAGAAAGGTCCTGCCGCACCAACACCTATAGTTACCCCACGTTCCACACCCATGCGCCCATTACCGCAGCCAGCTGTTTACAATCGTTACGATCAAGAAAGGTTTATTAGACAAAAAGAAGAGACAGAAGGATTTAAAATCGACACTATGGGTACTTATCACGGCATGACTCTGAAGTCTGTGACAGAAGGCACTAATCCAGCTGTTAGAAAACCGCCAAGTAATCCTTCCACGACTCCTAGTTCTGGCTTGCTACCGACTTCCGCTGCTAAACTTACACCGCAGCAAGCGGCGCAGAATAAGCGTCCTAGCAGAACTCCTATTATTATCATTCCAAGCGCAAATACATCACTGATTACGATGTATAACTCGAAAGATATACTACAGGATCTGAAATACGTCAGTAACGAAGAAAAACGAGCACAAGGCTGTAAACGAGAGAACGAGGTCCTTTTACAACGAAGAAAGGAAGGCGGGCTCACGGTACCATACAGGGTAGTAGATAATCCACAAAAACTTACAAATGCAGACTGGGAAAGGGTCGTGGCGGTATTTGTAATGGGTCCAGCTTGGCAATTCAAGGGTTGGCCTTTCGATGGTAACCCTGTTGAAATTTTTTCAAAAAGTAAGTTTACTTCCTTTGCCATATGAATAATATAATATTCATTATTACGGGAGCAGAATTTAATTTGGTTAATTTTTATTTTTATAGTTTGTGCATTTCATTTAAAATACGACGAAATGAGGCTTGATACAAATGTAGCACGTTGGGCAGTAACAGTGATAGAACTAAGCAGAACAAAAAGACATTTGGATCGGGCAGCATTAATGGTATTCTGGGAACATCTTGACAAGTACCTATCTATTCATAGAACCTTCAAATACGCATATAATACTCCAATTACTTTACCTGGTATCTTATTCCTTACAGGCATATGATTAAAAACAAGCCACATCTTCGATTTTAAACTTGATCCTGTTCAAGACCACGGTTATCGTTAACATGGGTGCACGATTTTCGCTAGGTTACACACTGAGACATTGTATATATTACTGAGCAAATCAACATGTACATACATATATACAGACATATGAATGTTCGAAAAATGCGAAAATTTGTCGCGTGTGTACCCATTTGAAGAGTTCCACTACGAGAGCTTGGCAATAAATTAAGACTAATCCTCACATGTTCGCCCAATGAACATATATTCGAACTGGGACATACATGAGAAACAATTCACACGTGTAACATTGTTAATCTTTCGATTCGATTTTACATAGTATTCTGGATTGTAAGATTAATATCCTCATGTAACGTTCACGTAGTGAAGTTCTTACTATGGTATTGGTTACTCTAGTATAAACTGATGTGCCTATTATTAAGCGAGCAACAACAAGCATTATTCTTAAATATATAGAGCATAAAAAAGAACGTGTTTCGTATATCCATACATGTACCAAAAACAAAGCAACACGAACGACTGGTACAGAAAATAAAAGAGAGAAGAAAAGAAAATGTTCACGGTGTGGTACATCCCGTGAAACGTATATTACAGAACCAAATAAAGAATAACTAGTATATATCGCTTATGTATCTCAGTGTTTGTCTTTTCCTTCCGCTTACTGTTTCAGAGTGTAAATGAAAGAAAAATCCAAGAGAATTATTAGTTCTCAACACGACGTCAAGTTCCTTGTAATTCGCTGCACGACGAATTGGGGAATTCCCTGCGGGGTTAACCTCAATGTTTCGCCTCCCTAAAAAGCGGAGCCAAAGTAAATCGCTTCTGGCCATCGACAGTTTCTCTAGGATATCCGTACTGTTTATACAGACAATTGAATCTTCCTAACTCGATTACTGGCGTCTTATTAGGTTAGCAGTTACGCGATAGCTGCCGCGAGAAACTTTCAAACCAGTTCCCGAAGAAATACCTAAAAAAAATATCTCCTTTATAGGGACTCCTGTTCTCAGTGCTACGTGTTGTAAATAACATATAAATAGGCGAGCTATTTACGTTGGAGGGTAAGTTTGAGAGCACTTTAAACTCTTGTTTACCTTTAAGTACCTTTGTAGCAAAATAAATAATAAAAAGGTCAACAATTAAAAAATAATAAATAAAATATTTTTTAATAAACTAAATTATTACAAAACGCAATTATAGAAAATAGAGAACAGATTTTTTTGTATTACAAAATAACGATTTTAGAAATTGACTTCAAAATTTTCACAATAAATGTCAATGATACATGTTAAACATATAATTAAGAAAATTAACTATTTGAAGACTATTGGTATATACAAATTAAACCAAGGTGATCACTTAAAAAAAATTGTAAAAAACATCACGAACTACTGTAACAGATTGTATTTCACGCTCCACGATCAAAGGTCAATCGATAGAGAGACGAGTATGCCATTGGGACAAGCGATGCATGCTAGAAACACGCTTCGCTTGATCCGGCTGGTCGCACTGAACTTTGAAGATTAAGGTCTGCCGATCACGGAAATTCCCCTACCCTGATAGCAACACCATAGGCCACGCGAACGCTCGTTAAGCTCACGTGGAGTTTCACACACGATAAGCTGATAACATTTTCAAATCCGTAATTAATCAGCCTTATCAACAGCGAGCACACGATGTCCTAAGATCTAGAAATCTGAATCAGAGTCACAAATTATTAAATCCGTTTGAAATACAATTTTGTCTATGTGAATTGTCGTGTTTCCTCATTCGAATGGTATTTAAATAAACTCCTCGATTAAAATAAACGAAATCAATCTACTTAATCAAATAAAAATTCTCCAGTTGTTTAGGGAAATTTGTAACTGCACTGAGTGCAATTAGGCTGCACGCAGGGGATACCCGGCAATACTGGTGGTAAATGAAGGAAACCAGGCCTCGGTGAAAGATGATCCGTAACCTGAGCATACATGTGATCTCTCAGCTGTTGTTGTACGCCAGAATTGAAGTAATTGTTATACTGAACGTTTAGAGCTACTCCCTCTTGCTCGTGTTGTCCGCTGTTTTTTATGGGTAACGTGGTGCAAGCCGTCGTATCTGCTATATTTTTGGGAAACTGATCGGGAACGATGTTCAACAAGCAGTAACCATCTCCGTAGAAGTTCCTGGACAGACTGGAGTATATTGGTGCCAACATCGTGCCTGCAATATGTTCGTTACTCCTGGTCTCGTTGATGGTTTGAGGTGGTCGAAACGCTGATGCGTAGGTGGTGGAATTGATTCCGAAACTTTCACTGGCAAAGTACTCGATGGCTTTCAGAAGGTCCTGGCCGCATCTTTGCAACACCAATTGTAGTACTGAGAGCTTCGTGTTGGGAAAAAGTCGAGCTAATGTTTCCACTGAAGTCTGCGACACGCTGCTCTCTTTTGTCTCCTCTGAATTGTTCACGTTGAATACCAGGCTCTTGTACTTTGGCGGGTTCTCGTTGGTCGTCTAAAAAGCATATCGACCAGTCAGATATTCAATATTTTTGCTATTGTTGATATTACATCGATCAATCATGCTGGCTGTTGCCTAAAACATGACAATAGCGCTTCAAGTATCGGTACTTGTCTCAACTTTGTTTGGGTGCTTCAAACTTGTTAAAATGATATAGATATATTTAAATTAAGTTTCTAAATGGTTACTAGGACACGGTTACTTACGCAAATCTATATTTTTATGAATATAATTAAAAAGATGGAACTTGGGTAGAAAATTGTTTTAACTATTAAATGTTACAGATATTATACGCATCTTTCTACAAATGCATCAAAATCTGCGGTCTAATGATTACATACTGATGAATCCTGACACTGGTTATTCAGAGAGTCGTCTTTCCTCGGATCTTCAATGTGTAAGCCCTCTTTAGGAGGAGGATCTTCTTCTTTGTTAGTATCTACAACTGACTTTGGTTCGGTTACTGCCATGCCAAATATTTTCCCTGGAGGAAGTCGATTGAATCTCTGTCCAGTCGCTACTTTAGCCATTTTCAGGGCAATAGCGTCCTCAGCCGCCTGTTGCCTCTTAAGGGCGACCTTTAAATCATAGAATAGATGAAATTAATTTCTGTGAATGAAGAACTGAAATTCAGATATTGGCACATGGCAATGAAAAATGAAGTCAGATCGGATCATGACTCTGAGCTTAATTTATAAATGGACCCGCCGCTTAGCCGATACTGCATATGTGTTTTCTTAACGGCCAATGTCAATAGAGATACATATGGGACCATTTGGCACGTGTTATTCCCGGCCGGACCACCCACTATATTGTTTCACATCGTCAGGATTGTTGAGGAAGTCTGACAGAGTCCCTCTTTTAGATTTTACGCTTCTTCCAAAAAGAATACGATTTTACCAAGAATATTCATTCCGAAGGTCCTAAATCAATAATTATCAGATTGCTGGTGTTTATGTATTTACATGATAAATTTAATATACAAAATACACATTGTACGCAGAAGTACAGGCTGTTCTAGTAATCATGGTTCAATTGTTTGCAATTGGCAAGGGGCGATTCTATGTGAAAAGATAAGTCAAAAATATAGAATAACATTTTTTCATACGATGACTCATTTTTAAGGAAATCGAATCTGCAGTCTAATAATTAATTTTCTCGCAAAGAATTTATTACAAATTGACTCTAATAATAAGTTACGCTACAATTTCTAACACTCTCACCATTGTTGACGTATACGGTGAGATTGAACATTTGTTTCAACAATGCTACTGACTGCAATTAATGAATTTCTCACCCCATAGCGAAATATTGCGCAATAATAGACATTTAATATTATTACCTACTTATCGATTTTGAACATTAAATCATTCATATAATAATCGAGTATTTTTTTGGAAAAAGGTATAGAAGATGACAAGGTAAAACAACGTATCAAACAAATAGCGTTGGAAATGAATAGCCTTGCTTCCACTTTTTAATTTGATAATTATGATCCTTCAAGAATTTTGCTCTTTCTATATTCACAGAATAAAGAACAATTTTACAAAAAATATATACCATAGATCTGTAGGTTCTTTTTTCACAACATTAGATGCAATAATATTTCTAATAGAAAACGAAAGTACATTTCTCTTAGGGAGAAGAAATGGAATTTCAGTAGCAGTGTAAATGTCATTTACAATCCTCATATTTTTCAAACGTTGTGTTATAGTAGAATCATTAACGCGAGAGAAATCAAACAAATTAGCCGGCTGATTGGTGGAAGGTAAGCAAGCTCGATTCAGAAGCGAACATTTTCCGTGTTTCACGCAAGTTTGTTTGAGAAACCGGCGGCAACGTTTCCATCGAGCGGATCGAGAGGATGGATGAAGTATCGAGTGTCATAATGCCTATGCAAACAGAAATGAAACGCAACACCGAGCGTTAATGGATTTAATTCCTCTTCTCCCCCGTCGTTTGATCGACTCTCTTTCTTCTACCAGAGGAACAGGAGATCGAGTGGCACAAGTGCAATAGAAACTGAATATCACTTTGTCATTAGTTCCCCCTGACCACCTCTTTTTTTTTCAAAAGTCAAGAACTTTTAACAATATTCCACTCGTATGGAAAATGACGAAGGGCACTGATTGCTTTCATTAAATATCGAAGGTGACGAAGTTGACCTTTTTTTCTCCATTTCCATCTACTCGCAGAGGAACACGGGATGCTTCATTAATTATTGCCGATATGTCAAAAAGTTATTATACATCAACCACCGTGTAGGTTCTCGATTTTATTCTTTTATATAAATACGATGTTCGTTAGGTGTCTTCGTGAACAATGATAAATCCTCGAAATCACAAGGAATAATAAAAATAAAATTAGTCGAATAAGAATTTGAATTTATTTGAATTGAAATTGGCAAAAAATTAAAAGCAATCTTACCTGAGCAGCCATTACTCTTTGCCTCTCAGCAATCAGAGAACACTTTGGACAAAGACACTCTCTGTAACGACATTCTCTTTTGTGTCCCCTCAACCAAGAAATCAAGCCATGGTTTCTACACCGAGCACACTTTGGTCTCCTCTGCTTCAGCTCACCTTCATCCTCCTCGTTCTCCTCTTTACCTTTACTCTTTCCACGCAACATAGTCTTTTGATCACTCACTAATATCCACAGATTTAATCATTTCGAGTCATCCAACAGTAAACGAAACAATAGAAAGTATAAATAAAAGTAAAACTTTGTTAACACTACAAAGAAGTAATTACTAGACTGCAGAGTTTCATGCACTTATGTTAAATTAAAGACGCAGAAATGCGTGCAATGTACAGAAATATATAGAATATACAAAGTACGATACTCGTCACAATTTTTAAGACGCAAGACTATACATTGGTAGGCAATTTACAAAAATGAAAATTTTCACTTATATAAATCTTCGTTTGGAAAAATCCGCAATCTAGCAATTAACGAAACAATTTATTATCGGTTTCCATACTAACACCGTAACAAGATATTAATTTCGTGCGACGATGAAGATACAAATTTGATTATGCGAATAAACAGCGAGAGGAACGAATAAATTGCTAACTATCTGGCGTCTCAGGGCGATTGTTGATAGACGACTGAGTGGCCAGCCGGCTGAAAGAAATCACTCTCTAATCTTCTGCAACATTTGGATGTTTCCGTGGTGGCGCGCGATTGGCTCCGCACCGTGTACACGTTGCCTATCTCTACAGCGATTCCAGCATCCCTCCGGAGGAGCAACAAGACAAACATCCACCGGACCACCCTTTCTTCACGATTGGCCCGCCGATGTTTGTTCTCTTCCGCCACTCCTACCCGGTCACTGAGATCCTCTGCGACTTTACGGATCTGCTGACACTTGCCGATCAGGGATAGTAACGAAGTGTCCCATTCTTCATAGCCAATATGCCCACTGGCTTTTATACAAAGGTGTCTCAACGAGGTTCAACTAATTTGACAATTTTTGTGATACTTCTGATTATGGATATACAGTACTCTTCTTCGTTCACTGAAAATGCTTAAATAAACCTTCTTCCTTGTTTTAATACTTTGTATAATACATATTTCTCTATCACCTTTGATCACTCAATGATGTGGAATTTTTCTTAGAAGAGATATTTGTCACATTGTAGCAATGTTGTCAGCGTGTTACATTCATATCCATTAAAGCGGAAAATTTTGTACAAGAAAGAAACTATTCCTTTTTTGAGACTGAAAGGAAGTAAAAAATGATTTAACAGTAGAATGACAGTGGTACGAATTTCTTTCTCATTGCTAGCATATATGTACGTCGTAACCATTATAATACATTGAGGACTGAATTTTCTATTAAACAGAAGAAGCTAAGCTTGAACAAATCGACTAGTCTGATGAGACGTTTCAAGGTTCGATATAGTGTAGTATTAAAAGTTCATGTATCTGACGTAAACATTGAAATACACAATAGTTTTTATAATCCGATGTATGTCATTCCCGTTGTGGATTAATTTTGTCCCTGATGTACACGCAGTGGTTGCAACGAATATTGGCATACTATTTTTTTTTTATTATAGCATTTGCATATTAATTCATTCTTGTAGTAGTATTATTGTATGACTGCAAAGATTTGATACGGTGAAAATGAAACGTGGAATCTGGAAAAGAGACACAAATAACCACTTGACAGTAAATCATTTGGTAATATGAAATCTCGGTTAGAAGATATTTAAATATGTTCTATTGATGTCCATTAAAGTAGAAAATTTTGTATGAACAGAAAGAGTTATTTTTATTATGAAACTGAAAGAAAATAGAGCAAAGTATTATTGAATGGGTTGAATAAAAAATAGCAGTGTATTGAATGAAGGTGACCAAGACTGGAAATCTGCACTGAACTGAAGAATCTTATACCCAAAAGTTATTTCTTCTTTGAAACTGAAAAAGAAAAAAACGAACACAAGAGAATGTTGTTGAATGATGAAAAAAAAAATATATAAAAAAGAAAAAAGAATATGATACTTATATTTTGAATGGAGATGGCCCAAGGACTGGAAATGGAGTGATTGGTTGTAGAGAACAAGCTTGTTGCCAAGAATTAAGATTGTATAATTCGCAGGTTTTATAATATTTTTTTCATTTTCTTCACGAGTACAGATTCGTAGCCGGTTAAACGGTTCTGGAGTGTGGATAATAATAATAAACGAGCCATCGCAACAATAAATCGATCATTGTCGATATTCGTAATGTTATTAGTTTTTTTTTTTTTTTTCTTCATCTCTTCTTCGTTTCGCTAAATATTTAAAACGTTCTTCGTGCCTTCCTAAAGACGCACACCCGCGAGTATACTGTGGAACGCGTAGCCATGATATGTGATTCCTTCGTTTCCGTCGATTTACGACCGATCAAAGGTGGGAGTTAACCAAATTTGAATAATCCCTTAAAACACTCACGGATCTTCTGTTTAATTTGCACGATCAGATAGTTGGTTCTCCTTTTTGATTGTTATACTTTCTTCTCTGTTTCTATTTTATCTTTCATATTTTCTGCTTCAACCTGAGTTATATGGATATGGTAGATCATTGATATGATTATTTCTTGATATGGTAAAACTTCGTTGATTTTTATTTCACGATATCGATCACAGACTTACTTTTTCTCTAACACCCTCATTGTTCCCCTTCTCCTCCCCCACCTTCGATTCAACCGCATATTTTTATCGCCAGTTCTTTAAAACTCATTTTAAAACGCTTCTCTTCTTTTTACACTGAAATTTCTGCAGGAAGCTAGGTGGACAAGCGTTAGCTTTGTTTCCTCATCATGGTCGTTAAACACATATCATTTATGGTTCCTTCTCCTCTCTTTTCTTTCGTAAAGTAATGAGAAGATACGGATATTATCGAGAGAATGCATGTTTTTAAAATCGATCATCACTTAACAACAAGCTTAAGCCTAAGTAAATTTCCCATAAATAACGACAACGTATTCTTTGGAATTTTTAGCACGAACGACCCTGTATCCTTCTCTCTCTCTTTCTCTCTCTCTCTCTCTCTCTCTCTCTCTCTCTCTCTTCAAATACCTAATCGTAGAACTTATTATTCGAAGACGATCTCCTTTTTATCCGATCTTCTCAGTATTGTTTCTTTAGTTTCACGACGATTATTCGATTTATTTTAAGTGACAGAGTCGATTTGACACATCGACGCTCTACAATAAGTTCACTGGAATTAAATCTATGGAGAGAACGACGAAGAAAAATCGAATAGAAGATTTCTATCCTGAGCTGGACTCGAGCCAGAGTTCATTCGCGTACGAAGGCAAGCACTAGACCACTGCGCCATTATAGAAGACTCGTAGTGAAATAGTTAGTTACTTATAGTACACTATCTAGATTTTTATATCTTTAAGTAAATATATCTGTAATATAATAGACAATTTGTATTCTCATTAATATTGCACCTATTTGGATATTGCATCCTCCATATTTTCTATTTCTTATGGAAAAATTGAATCAAGCGTTCTAATCACTCTGAAACTTATTAGTTTCTCTTACAGTAATTATATCTATGAATTTCTATAGTAAATGCTTCTGATAGAAACGTTGCCTATTTTTTTAACGTTTTAATCTACCCAATACCGTCTCTTTAAGTATGGCATTTTTGTTTCAATTTTCGTCTTCGAATAACAGTCGCGATCAGATTATTGGAAATATCGTACATAGGTACATTCGTGGACACACAATAAAAAATAAAGCGTAATATCGTAAGAGATCCATCGTGTTCTGTTATGTTTCGTGGTCGTGCGTGCCTTGGTAATTATAATACGATAAAAAATTGATGCTCTCGATGTATGCGTGTACTCTGTTTGGCGCGTATAAATATTTCAAAATTGAGCGGGCGATCTACCGCGCACGCGCGACGGACGCGCGCGCTCTTTGAACAAGGACGAAGTAATGCAACTTCACTGAAACAAATTTTCGCTTCGGCGTAACGTATTTTTATCGCGAGGAAGCTTCCAAAATTAATCCTTTGAAAATCACGATTCAATGTACGTATATAAGACGAAGCACAGTTATACAATGTTCTCGACGAATGCTAAAAATCGAACACCAACATCTGTAAAAAGGATCGCCTGATTTCGCAGATAGAAAATCGTCAAAAATCGCGGTTAGAGATTTTCCAACGTGATTAACAAAGGATTAAATCAGAAGTTATATTTGCGAATTGTTTGCAAACCCGTGAAAACAATAGAAATCGACCTACGATCACGCAGAAAAAGCTCACAATTTATACAAATCACACCGATTGGCCCCGAAAAAATCATAGAATACGATATATCGATTTCTAATTCGCATGTGTATGTGTGTGTTTTCCTCGTTTTCCCCTCCCTTCCTTCCCTTAACTTGCCACCCTTCTTCTCGTCACTCAGCATGCTGAGGGTCGATTTCATAAGGTCAGATTCGCCTTTGACTAGACTCTTTTTAACCTTGCATCTAAATATAACATGCAGGTATGTATGTATATACAGACTCATGCCAGATACGCGAGAGCACCAGGCCGCCAAGAAATTAATGCAACACCGACCATTACATTGTGACAAACCTTTTCAACCTTGCAATAATTCTAAGAAAACAATTTCGACGTGGATGACTTTTCCAGTCACTAAAAGATATATGGGTAAATGAACTTTTTTTACGTATCAGTTGCTAATAAATTGCAGATTTTTATATAGTCATGCAAAATTTGAAATAATGTATAAAATAAATATATAAAATATTCAAAGAATAGTACTTGCTATAATATTCAGTCAGTAAAAAAAATTCAATAATTAGAATTTGCATAAATATCTACAATTCATTTGTTAAATTAGATTTAAACGACAATATGGAGTTTAAGAAACGATGAATCGACATGAAACCGGCCCTCATTCCTTAACTTGTGCACGCACGTACCTGATTGTATGTTCACGGTTACAATGCAGGATATGTGTGTTCCAATAATTCGCGATTCGACAATAATAATAATGATCATGGTAATGTCATTGATCGTTTGTCTATCGTAATATCAGTGGGACAACGCATTTTGTCCCGTTAACGCGTTAGACAGAATTACAGCGTTTGTTTCTTAAAGCTATCGGTACGATGATTGAACGCCGGCACGAGTAGACAAAACAACGACCACGTATAAAATGGCTGGAACCATAATTCGTTGATGTTCGCTGGAAACAAGCAGTTACTCTACCGACCAAATTAGAGACTAATTTATCACCCACTCGTGCCTCCATTGCGTTTCTTAAATGAAAGGAAGCTTTGGCTCCCACAGATACAGAGACGTCATCGAATAACAGTTAAATACAAAGGAAACTATAGTAATCGGTTGCTCCAACAAAGATGAGCTGGACAGTCAGGGCAAATTTTTCAAGCTGATAACACTCATAATGTCTACTTTTGAAGAAATTGGCAAAAATTCCTAAAGTTTGTTTTAAGACATTCTCTTTCGCCCTCTCTATTTGTTTATCAATGATAATAATAGTAATACTAGAGGACAGAGATATCATAGTGAAAAAGTTTGCCCAAACTCGGCCCAGGAACCTCGGTTGCAACAATAAACGCGAGTAGCAAGATGAACGAAACTCGAGTCGAGGAACAAACGAGCTCTTTGAGGCGAGTCCCTTTAATTAGCGTCTCCTCGCAAACACTAATAGCCTACGTCTGTGCGTACGACATACAGGAGGAAAACACTAAAATTTGGGTCAACACGGGAAACGCATGGTGCCTAATGACTCTGTGTGTGTTTGTGCGTGTTGGTACACGTATGTAAGCCTTTCTGTGTGTTGTCCGTGTATGTGTAAGTGTGTGTAAGTACATGTAATTGTATCAACCAACATGTGTCGAGTAATAAATCCTAATTAGCATCGTTACAAAAACCTTACAACTATTCAACAAAAACCAATCTCGTAACAACTTTTTATCTAATTTTGTCGTTTCTCGTTCGCATGTGTTTCGCCCCTATGCTCCATCTCCGGATGGAGAAAACTTGTATGCGATACTAGTCCCAGAAATTGATCATCGCGTTAGTAGTCTCGGACAGCGGTCTCGGAAGATTTTCGTGAAAGAGCGTTGATTCTGTGTTGGATCGTTAAACCTGTTCGGTATACATCTCATCGTACATTAATACATATATATCAACAAACGAGGTCGAGACTATAAGCTTTGTACTGGCTGCTCTTTCAAGGAAAATCCACGTTGTTCCGTTGGGCACGAAAAGGACGATCGCTTTTTGTCAGATTGGTTACTTGGTCTAGATCGGTTCTATGCCGGTCAGAACGATCGTGTCCCTTCCATATAGTAAGCTCGGGATAGTCGAGCGGATGGTCAGAATGTATAATGATCCATTAACGAGCCGACTGGTACAGAATGAAAAACGCGTCGTTGGTCTCGTGAAACCTAGAAGACGGACCGAGTTACGTCGCTCTGTATCAAAATTAAAAAATCTATCAATAGTATAGTAATACGGTTTGGTTTAGAAAGAGACTACAAAGCGGCCCTAATGCTCTGAATCGACCGTTGTAACAATCGGCACGTTATTATCCATCTTACCGACGCACAATCTCACAATCTATCCGATCTCATCGTTGGAGGACCCACAAACGTCCTGGAGAATTATTTATCTGCGCGAGAATAAGCTTCTTAATGAAAAAAGAGCATTAGATACACCCTGTACGACACGTAGTCTCACGGATATCTATCGTCCCTTTCGTTCGCGCAAAATCTAATCTATTCTAACTACTGGTCGTGTCGAGACTACCGTGGCCGATGCCACGCCGGGTCGAGAAATCGCCGACTGATTCTGTTACTTTTGTCCTTCGAATAACTTCTTCTTTTTCCTTCTTTTTCTTCTTTCTTCTGGTCGTCTTCATACACGATGCACCGTGACTTCTTTCCATTATGGCTGCTCTAATTCTGCTAGGTTACATTACGCAGCATTTTTCCTTTAGACTGATCGCATTGTTGCTTTGTACAGGCTGCAACGATACAGATCTGTTCTTCTCGAGCATCAGCAGGTCCCGAAATAATGCATTTACGTTGTGATTCGTCTTGGCGGATGTTTCCAGAAAACCACAGCCCCAGTTCGCGGCTTCTGCTGCTCCTTCGCTCATCGATACCTCGCGCACCGATGGACTCTCGTCGCATTTGTTCCCAACCTGTTAAATAATGAGAATCAAATAGAAATATCAAATTATATTGTTATTCTTTTTGTGAAGAATTTATAAAAAGATTGCTTTAAATATGAAAGATGAGAAGAAACGAGGAATGTCCATTTTTCATGATTTTCCACTTTATAATACATTTTGTTTCTGACAACTGGGACTAGAGAACTATCGAATTACAATGATTATAATGTCCAAAATGGCTCCATAAAACAGCGTTAAAGATTTAGAGTACTGGGTTCATTCAGTGGTTTGTTCCACTCTGCACTGGAACAAAACAAGGATAAAAATAATTAATGTTTTATTATTCATTTTTTACGATGTCTAAGGTATAAACTTCGTTTTACGAACAATACAGTTAAATTCATTAAATGTTCTTCCTCTCGTGAACTAAAATATTAATTTTCTCGATAAAATTATTTTATGGCAATTCTTGTTTTCCCCTACTCTTCAAGTTATATTTATTCTGTAACATTCCTCACAGCTTTCTCACATTAATCTTCATATTATACGTCATCATTTTGTTAGAAAAATATGACAACTTGAAAACGAGACAACCAAAAGAATAGGCCTTACCAACATTATAGGTATCTGTGATACGTCCTGTCCCTTAAGCTCCCTAATAATAGCCCAGATCGGTCGTAGTTCCTCGAGGCTTTGCCGTGAGCACACCGAGTACACCAGGATGAAGGCGTGACCTTTGCTTATGGAGAGCCGTTGCATCGCGGGAAACTGATGAGACCCCGTTGTGTCCGTAATTTGAAGCGTGCATATGTTTTTATTGCAGCTTATCACCTGAAATATTCGTAGCATAATCGTCCCATTTCCGCCCGTTTGAATATCTCTGTTAGTTCGCCACGCTTCTCGTCGCAAACACAGCACGGGTCTCAACAGTTCCACCAACGAAGCTTTTTTATACTTTCTTTTTTCTCGTTCCGAAACTTCTTCGATAGTTTCAACAAGCTTGAAACTGACATTGCATCGATCGATTAGGGAATAATTTAAATCTACTTACGATCACGATCGATGACCGCTTAATCGATGTTAGAAATTGAGCAAACAATCAATTGAACGGGATCGTCGATAATTTGAATTATCCACTAATCGATCGATCGCGCAATCCCAATCGCAACGCGATCCACAATATTCGTTATTAATGTCGGTAAGGAAAAGCCTCCATTAATATGTATATATATCACTCATCTACTGTAACAATGACATAACACAAAAATTATGATTTTAGAAAAAACTTAGTTTGAATGTATTGAATCGTTGTAACTTTGTTAAGACCATATCTCTATGGTTAAAATATGACGTTAAAATTCATTGAATGAGCGATATATCGATAATCGACGACAACCATTAGATATCGATATACGATAACATAAAAAATGCATCAATTGAAAATTAATATCATTCATGTCTTAAAACATTCAGAACAGGAAGCATCGTTAATTATAAAATAATAGAGGGTTAATTTAAAAGTTAAACGTATTCAAATGGTATTCGAATCGTATCTCTAACCTAAAACCCTATTATCTCGTTTTCTGGTGGGTTATATAACAATGTCGAGAGAACAATGGATTTGAAATGCAAATAAAAACAGAGGTAGAAAACGTTGTTCGGTCGAGGAGATCGATTGTTTACTGGCAGTTCGATTCCATGTGAATCTCGTGATTACAGAACGAGATAATGGTTAGGAGATGAACGATTAGAACAATGATCTTGCATCATGTATGAATCATCGGTGAAGCATCAGCGATTTACGTCACGACGGTCCCTGTTACTTATCTGATCGGGAAAATCTATTACCTCTGTTTCATATACGACATACCTCTACTACTTGCATCGCCTGTCCGATCCAATTCTATACTACTTCCCCGGTTAATTATCAAACGTGCGATAGTCTCGATATACGAGATCGCGAAATCGATTTAAATGATAAGAAATGCATTAACGTAGTATCTAGGCTGTTTCGATATTGAAACACACGGAAATTGAACTGACCAACTCTATCGAAATTTACATATCCTTGTACAACATGGTAGGCCTGCAACATTAGCTGTAATACGATTTAAAAATTGGGGAAATTCTACATACAACATAGTAGGCAATGAGAATTTTTAAGTGCAAGTATTATAACTCGATATTTCTTATTCGAGCAAATGTGCAAGAATTTTGGAATACATACGGAAATTTTTAATTCATTTCTAGGACTGGCAATTCGGAGCTTTTCTGATGAAAAATCGATGACATTTTTTACAACAAACATAAATGGAAATCGTACATAAATCAACGAAAATTAGAAGATGAGGATATCTTGCCAGAAAGGAAATTGCCCTCGCTTACGTAATATACGTAATACGTAATTCTCTTAATTGTAGATTGTTTCAATGAAAGTATTTCTCTTAGTTATAAACAGAGAATAGTATACGTTTGTTAATTTTCATTCAGATTCATTAAGATCTCTACGATAATACGGATTCGCATAACTCGACATATTTTTGGAATGTAACTATATCGTGTTATACGAGGGTACCTGTATTCCGTCTTTGAAACCTTAAATGCAAATGTAATATTGAGAACGTATATTATCTTTAAAACCTTAAATGCAAATGTATATAAATGTATATTGATAAAAATTTGTTGGAATTGATCAATTTCGCTTCAAATTGACTTAATTAAATAGATAAATGAATTATCTAATTATACAGACAATAAAATTTTCATATACTATATCGGTTTTGGAAGTATGAAAAATAAAATTCGCGCGCAATTGAATCTAATCGATATCTAGATCAACTCCGCGGCTATATTATGAATAAGTTACAGTTTAAGTATAAGTTTATGTATTCGCATAGGAAATTTAAAATTGCACAAATGTAGGAAATGCACATAATATGAAAAAATATACAAAGTACGTATACAAATTATAGTACATATTATAATATTCAGTGGACGAAAGAAATTTCTGCTTAGATTCCACTTGTTCAATTTATAAAAATACCAATTTGCATAAACCTATATTTGATGCAACATATTATATTTCTTGGTCTATGAAATTTATCTTAATTTAATTATTCCTAGACAATGGTAAGTCACCGATGACTCCCGTGGCAACTATCATGCTGATTTATAAAAGTATCAATTTGCATAAAAATCTGCAGTCTATAATTTTGGAATTCGATTTTATACAAAAACGGAGCATCGCATAAAAAGCATAAAATTATTTTTTCGTGTAGAACCAATCCTTTGCCGATTTTACCATGATTACCGGGACACCATGTATAAAGTATACTAATTCACGCATCCTTCTTAGGCTTACCTGTCTGTACGTATCCTCGATAGTGGGTATATAGGACTCACGAAAGGTTCCTTTCACGAAACGCAGCACGAGAGAGCTTTTGCCGACACCGCCCGCCCCAAACACCACCACGCGATAGTCGTTGCTCTGCTCCGGCATCCTGACATCTGCCGTCCCGATGATGTTAACCCCCGCCAGTCGGGGTCCGTCCGTGATCCCGTTTAAATCTGTCTGTCGCACACGACGTACAAAAGCGAAATTGACTCACACGCCCACGGCTTTTTGCGTAAAGGCTGCAGCAACCCTCCGCCACCCCAGAATCTCTCCTTCCCTCTTTTTACGCCTCTGCCGGTTGCTGTTTACATTGACCAATATATGTACTCTCTTTATTCGACTCCCACGAGTGCGATGACGTTTAACGACTGGCTGATTTAATTACAAAGCGAACCACTTTGAGCATCAATCAAATTATATATGGATTATAACACTACTGTATCTCCAATTATCATCAAATGATTGAATCACAAGTTGAAAGCTTAATGAATAAAGTCAACGTGGAGTCATCAAGCTACTGCTCCACGTGCTATCTTTTTCGTCTGCAATTTTCCAATAGATTGTGTAATTTTTTAATAGAACTATTTTCTTTTTTTTTTTTTAGCGATATTGGAATGCTCGATTGACTGATTACTCGGCGAGAAAAACGACGGCCCGATATAAATGCCACTTCAAAATCCTCTTACGACCCGTAATCATCCCTCTATATGTGTATGTATTCAACAAGTGATGTTTGAGACTCGAGTCTCTTGTCAACGTTATCAAACAACGTTTTCACTTCGGAGGCTCGATGGTAATATCGACGGCGATTTAAGAAACGTGTGAATCGGGTTTCAATATCAATCACTACCAATCACTCCCGAGATCATCTAAAAAGAACGAAATAAAAAATAATCAGTACAAAGAGCAGAGAGGTACCCGGGAACCCCGGAGCGAGATATTCTTGACCAATTACTGAACCACGACCACGGTTAAACGTCGACGCGTCACGAGTCGCATTAGGCGATAAGATCACGATCGCATTGACCCGGTGATGCGGAGGGTCTGCAGATAATAAAGTGTCTGGTGAACCTTGTGGGCCAGACGATGCCGCCGTGCGCTCTCTTTTCGTCGAACAAGTCACTTTGACTTCCAGGAAACCAATATAGTTCCTGGAGAAGACGTTTCACTGAAGAAGACGTTCCCGTGTGCACTTGCTTGCCTCTTCTTCCTAATTCAAAAATCAGTAATGAACTTCACAGACTGGAGGTCGAGCTCCGTTAAGGTTCAAAGGAATCCTCTGCCCACCGAAACAGTCAACGTGCTAGACCAAGGAGCCTTCTAGGAGCCGGGACGATAATAACTGGCCTGGCCAAGGATTCTCATCCAGTGTCGATGTCCTGGCAAAGCGGGTCACCTGTCCAACGTCCAAGTACCTTAACCACGGCAGTTAATTAGCAAATGATCGATCGACGGGTGTTGCGCTCGATTTCCACCGGCCACGGGATCAGCATATTCTCAGCACTCTCTCTTTCTATGTCCGGCCACTCGCTACCGTGAACTTTCACGATCTCGATGGAAAACGAAGCGCACGCCCTCCGCACCGGGGCTCACCCCACTCTGCACAGCCGAACGTGTGTATGTGCGTTAGGTACGTGCGCACTACGCCGAAAGTGCCGTGGAAAATCAATAGCGCGTCCGTGTGTCGGTGCACACGCACGTGCACCGTCAACTGTGCGTGATTTCCAGTCCCACCTACCTTGCTTTTGCAGGACTCTGCTTGCAACTCAACTCCTGTTCTGTTCTCTCACGCAGTTCTGGTGAATTGATTACGTACAAGGATGATCAGAGTGACTAGCTTGGTGACATACTGCTATGGTTTCCTAAAATGCTGATGTAGACATGATTGTGAAAGGATTCGACAGGAAGTGTTTAGTCTGAAAGCAAGGATATTATAAAGAGACCAAAGACACGAGTACACTTGTATATCAGTTTTTATGTTATGATTATTCTAGTTCTAATACATATAACTTATATAATATTAGTGAAAGAAAGTAATACACAGTTTGAAACTCGGTGAAGAACTTAGTGAAGTTCCTCTCTTTCCCTGTGTAGCACAGCCATAGAGTTTTTATAAATACAGTACAATCATATTGTAGATTAAAAGACTTGAAATTTCAAGATTCTTTTAATAAAGGATTTTTTATGATGATATCGCTGCCTTCATTTTCTATTGACTCGTACGTCCACTTGCGATTATTCCTAGTAAAAGAACTGTACTTAATGCTAGCTTGTGAAAGTTAGTGCAGTTATCCAACACTCTTTTATGCCAAACCTGCATTCGTGGCTACACTTTGGCGAAGAACATTTGACGCAAGGAAGATGACATCCTGCACAATTCAAATTTAAACAGTCACATAAATCATCTCCTGTTTGGATATATATGCCATTTTCATTGTACAAAGCGTGTCTTTTGCTGCCTTGGTATAGTCGTCTATGAAGCTTTCGTTTCTCCCTTTCACTGTGTTCTGGATCGAAATTTCGCAGGAATTTTTTCGTCACGCTGTCTACTGCTTTCTGACGTGATCCTCGAGTTCTCTGTAGCAGCATAGGTTATAAAGATGTAATAAAATTAGAATGCATATTAATCCATTAACTTACTCGTTGAGTAGGTGGAGTAGATTCTACTAGCGGGTGCGAGGGTGTTTCACTAGAATTCGAGTTTCCTGAATCCATATCTCACATTTGAATTTCAATAAAATATATTTGCAGCAATACTTAGAATGTTTTGTTCCACATAACCTCTACCATATAAATTATGTTTCTGAAAACTTAATTTGAAGATTATATAAAAGCATAAATATTTATACTTATGAAAAATGTATGATGTAATTAAAAAATTGTTCGCTTTGTCTGTAATCAATTCTTTCGTGTTTAATTAGCGATTAATAAAAATAAGCTATAGTTTATTCTAATACCATGCTTTCGCGCTGTATCAGTGATATCTGTTGAGATTACGAGAAAATATTTTTTTATTTATGAATCTGATCTTACCGATTGCGGATACTGTTACCCACCTATGACAAACTATCGTAGACGTCAATTATAAACAGTTATACATGCTTTATAAAAAAAGTGCTAGATGTCATCCTTTAACTGAAGCACATGGTTAAAATCAACAAATTTTTTGGGAAACAGAACGCATTACTTTACTTACGTTTGGATTCAAGTGTAAAAGTAAAAATGGGAAGGAAAAAGTATAATTGGAAGGCGAGAAATATCGCAGAAGTTGAAATTGACAATTCTGCGACTAAAAAGGTATTTCTGTATAATATTATATCCAAAAAATAATGAATAAGATTTAATTATACTCTTCTTTGAATAGATTCCTATAGACATAAAATATCGTGAAGATAATTACGATAACTGTAACGCGCTAGTTCTCCCAAATGAGAAAAGAAGAACAAAGAGCAAAGTTAAAAAAGTCGCTACTACACGGTTATTATCCAAGAAACGTAGAAAACAATTAGAGAAAGTTATAGAAAAGAAGAAGAAAAAGTTATGTGTAAGTTATAATATAGAATTAGTTTTTTCTCTTTGAGTATTCATTTTGCATATATTCTAATCTTAAACAGAGGACTGAACTGTTAGAGGAATTGGGGAAAGTTCAAGCACCGCAGGAAGAACTGAAGCAATATATATCTTTGACCAGTGTACAAACTAAAGGACTGAAACGTCACTTTAGAGAAATGGAATTACCTGTTAAGGAACATGTGATCAAATCAAATAATGAAAATGAGGACAACATGTCAGAAGTAGCCGTAAATGCTATTAAAGGTAGCAAGAAGAGAAGGATGGCAATTTTGAAACAACAAAAAGTACAGGATGCTGCTTCAGATCCAAACATCATTGGATTTGATGTAAGTTAATGATATTAAAAGTTAATGTAAAAACTAATGATTATTTATTATAGGAACCTAGCAATAGTGAATCTGAATCTAATTCTGAGGATAATGAAAACAGAGAGGAGAAAGATGCAGCAGAAACTTCAGAAGAAAGTGAAAATATTCCAAACAAAGAAGATAATATTGTAGAGAATAATATAACAAAAAGTACTGTGGAAGAACAGGAAAAGTCAATTGAAAACCAAACCACTATAAGTAAAGAATTGTTAAAACCACAGCAGCCAATAGAAAGAACGCCTGCCACGTTTGTAATACTGGAAAGGAAACCGGAAATCCAAGCAGCTAGGTTAAAGTTGCCAGTGGTAGCAGAAGAACAAGCTATAATAGAAGCAATTAATGAAAATCCTGTTGTGATAATCACTGGTGAAACGGGAAGTGGTAAAACAACTCAAGTACCCCAATTTCTCTATGAAGCTGGCTATGCTCGAGAAAAGGTAATTGGAATAACAGAACCTAGAAGAGTAGCAGCTATATCTATGAGCAAACGTGTCGCCGAAGAGATGAATCTCACCGAAGAAGAAGTTTCTTATTTGATTCGTTTTGAGGGGAATGTTACATCAGAGACAAAAGTCAAATTTATGACTGATGGCGTATTATTAAAAGAAATACAGAGTGTATGTAATCATCTAGGTAAATTAAACGAATATTAAACGAAAATGATAATCATAATCAAGATTTTAAATATTTTAGGATTTTTTACTGACGAAATATTCGATAATCATCCTCGACGAAGCGCACGAACGTAGTGTGTATACTGA
Source organism: Bombus flavifrons (assembly GCF_040668555.2). NCBI lineage: Eukaryota > Metazoa > Arthropoda > Insecta > Hymenoptera > Apidae > Bombus > Bombus flavifrons. The sequence goes on along the minus strand of NC_138457.1, from coordinate 7,299,372 downwards.
TATTCTGATAGGCTTGCTATCACGAATTGTACCACTTCGAAATAAAAGGAAGAATCCTCTGAAGCTCGTAATCATGTCAGCCACTTTACGCGTGGAGGAATTTGTAGAAAATAGTAAATTGTTCAAAACGAAACCGCCTGTATTAACAGTGGAATCGAGACAGTTTCCTGTTACGATACATTTTAATAAAAGGACAAGCATCAATTACGTTTCTGATGCTGTAAAGAAAGCCATAAAAATACATACTCGCCTTCCCGATGGTGGAATCTTAATATTTTTAACAGGTATATATTTTTCCAATCTGGGATTATTTCTAGAGCTTATAATGTTGTTGTTTCAAAAATGTATATCGTTAAAATTTAGGGCAACGGGAAGTAAATTATGTAGTACGTAAATTACGCACAGCTTTTTCCATGAAGAATAAAAAGGAAATTGCAAACAAGATGAAAGAACCACAGAAGACTAATGATTCTTCGAAGAAAGAGGATGATATAAAAAACAACAGTGATAATGAGGACAAGAGTGATAATAGTGATCACGATGATGATGATGATGATTTTCGTTGCAAGGAAGCTATTCGTTACAACAAATTACGACAAAAGAAGAAAGTTCAATTACCAAATATTAATCTGGATGAGTATGTAAGAAAATATAACAGTAATTCTTCCAGTTTCTTTATAGTTAGATACGGATATTTTTGGTAAATTTTCCAAGGTTCAAAAAATCTACAAAATGCACATAATGTACAAAAATATACAAAATATCCAAAGTAAAGTACTTATTATGTAGTAGATAAAACAAATTCTTATTTAGGTTTCATTTCTTTATATATTTATAAAAATATGTAATTGAATAAATATCCGCAGTTTAATTAAAATTATGTATCAATTTCTAGTTACTCTGTGATTCCTACCGATGACACTCACGAAGATTTAATTGGCGCAGAAGATGACGAAGAAATACAATTAGACGAGGATGAAGATGAAGATGACGACGTAATTGACTTAAAAGCTTGTGCAGATGCACAACCATTATGGGTTTTACCATTATATTCTCTGCTTCAGAGTCACGAACAAGCAAGGGTAATTAAAAAATTTTGAGAATAATTCACAAAAAGGGCAAGTGGGGACGATAGTATTAAAAGTCTCTAATCCTTAGGTATTCGAATCACCCCCAGAAGGACACCGTTTATGTGTAGTATCAACAAACGTAGCAGAAACTTCTTTAACTATACCTAACATAAAGTATGTAGTAGACTGTGGACGTTGTAAAACGAGAATGTACGATAAAGTAACTGGAGTAAGCACATACAGAATCTGCTATACTAGCAAGGCATCCGCTAATCAACGAGCAGGGAGAGCTGGTAGAACTGGTCCTGGACATTGTTACAGGTACTTATATCAATATACAATTTTGGAGTCATTGAAAGATCTAATTTCCCTATTGGATATTATTTACAGGTTGTACTCTTCAGCAGTGTTCAATGATCAGTTTGAACAGTTTAGTCAATCAGAGATTCAAAGGAAACCTGTGGATGATTTAATGTTACAGATGAAAGTCATGAATATTGATAAGGTTGTTAATTTCCCATTCCCAACTCCACCGGATACTATACAATTACAAATTGCTGAAAAAAGATTGATGATACTTGGAGCTTTACAACAACAAACTTCCGGCAAAGAAGGTATTAACAACTATAATTATTTAAGTTAAACCATTAATTTAATCATTATCGGTTACTTATTCTTTACTATACTTATTTTTATTTAGGTTCCTATAGTGCCAAAGTAACGCCACTCGGTCGCAGTATCGCTGCATTTCCAGTTGCTCCCTGTTATGGAAAGATGTTGGCTCTCTCTCATCAATATGACCTTCTGCAGTATACAGTGTGTATGGTGGCTGCACTTTCTGTTCAAGAAGTATTGATGGAAGCATTCGATATGGACGGCGATTCTCGAAATAAATGGTTGCAAATGAGGCGCTTCTGGGCTGGCACCGGAAATAGCTTACTTCTTGGTAAATAGAATTTAAAAAGATTAGAATAATATTAAGAAATGAAGATTATATTAACGCAGTGAAATGTATTCTATGCAAAGGCGATCCGATGGTCTTAATTAAAGCTGTGGGAAGTGCAGAATATGCTGGAACTAAAGGAAGATTACTTCCCTTTTGCGAAGAGCATGGTTTGCGACACAAAGCAATTGTGGAAATTCGAAAGCTCCGGCAGCAGCTAACAAATGAAATCAATTTGAATATTGAGGATTTGAATCTCACTATTAACCCACAGTACGCATTGCAGAAAGTAATTGAATTACATTTTACGTTTAATAAATTCCTCTCCTACTGACAATTTTAATTTAGGATGAAACCTCCAACCGATATAGAAGCCAAATTACTCAGGCAAATAGTCCTTGCAGGAATGGCTGATCAAGTTGCAAGGAAAGTGATGCCAGATGAAGTTAATGACGATCAAGACAAGGCTAAATGGAAATATGCTTATAAGTAAGATATCAAAGACTCCTTGATCATTTAAATCATAGCCGAATGTAATTATATAATATTTTATCCAGAACCACAGATATGGAGGATCCAGTATTCATACATTCCTCATGTGTCCTTCGAAAAACCTGCCCTGAATGGGTAGTTTATCAAGAAATATACGAGACGAATAAAATGTACATGCGTGGTGTTACAACTATAGAACCCGAATGGCTACCTAAATTTGCTCCATCTCTATGTCAACTTGGAGAACCTTTGACTGATCCACCACCAAGGTCTCTTACTCCTAACCGTACTTCTCTTTTTAATACATAAATTGCTTATAGCAATGTATTTGTGTAGGTATGATCCAGAAACTGGAAAGGTAATGTGCAGTATGGCAGGAACATTTGGAAGAGCAGGTTGGAAGTTACCAGTAATGGATGTGGAGTACCCACTATCCGTAGATGGAGTTAAATGGTTTGCATGTTTCCTTTTAGAAGGAAAAGTGTGTCCAAAATTGAAACAATTCGTTCCTTCATTGTTATCGACTCCCCAAAGTATTAACAAGACATGGGCTAAGTAAGATTTGAAATACATGAAGCTACTCGACACTGAATTAACAATTTTATATGATTATTTTAGATTAATACCACGAACACAGGAAATGACGCAATCATTATTGTCCCGCGGAATTATGTCAAGAGAACAATTACTAGAAACTTGGAAAGTAGATAAAAATTGTAAGCATGTTTTATAGCATGTGCATAGCTATAGGGTCGGAGTAAATACTAAAAATGATTTATTATTAATTTCAGTCCTTCTGTCTGCTTATCAGAAATGGTTACCAGAATCAGCTCATGGACACGTTATGCTCATTTGGCCACCTGTATGACAAATTTAGTATCTGACTCCGTATTCATGAATTGTATGTATATTTTACATACCCGAATTTTGTAATATACAATTATTTAATACAGTGATATATTTCAACAACAGTTTATTCAATGAAACTGCAATGTCACATACGATCTAGATTAACTAGAAGCTCTGTTTTGGTTTTTCATGAATTCATACACGTGACACTTTATGTATCATTCCATTTCAATGATTGTAATAACAATTACTCGCTTTTAATAAATTACTATCTTAAACCTACATTAATATCCGATATTCACTAATAGAACACAGTGGTGCATAAAATGCGTACAATGATAGAAAGTATAATGAATATTTACAAATCTTTTGCAGTTTTGCTATAAATGAAAATTTGCGCGTGACACTAAACGTCCATTATTCTACACAGTAGAAGTAATTTTCATTTGAAATCGTTGGCAGTGCTATGACATCAGTAATTCAACAAACGTTTGGAAATATTAATTAGGTCATTCTGCTTTTACTGCTTTCTTCTCTCTCCTTTTAATTGGATTTTTTTTACAATCTCTGTACACATTGTTCAGATCGAAAGCTGCCTTTATATTATCCTAAAAAAGCAACTATTTTTGTTTGGTACATACTTTAAAGTTTTCAACTATAAGAAACTCTATCATACATACCAATGAAAAAAGAAATTTAACTAGTTTGCCCTTATGATCTGCGTATGGACGTCTTTCTACTTCTTTCCCTTCCTTAAATAAAATTAAGGTGGGAAGCTGTTTGCTAGTGCTAGCATCACTTATGTGGTACTTCACTGCAGCATCTGGATACCTCCCTATATCTACTTTTCCGAATTTCAAATTTTCCAAAGCGTATCTACAAATCCACTAAATATTACTTTCAATGAAAGGTTGTATAGTGATAAATAGTGCATAAGTAATCAATCATTACGAACTCTGCCGAAAGCTCGGAGAATATAGGTGCAAAGTTGACGCAAGCTGGGTTCCATGCTGTGTAAAACGCAACTAACCAAACGATTCTCGTGTCACGGTGCAATTCCTCCTGCAATCCGATTGCACCTCGTAAATACGTTACTTTCTCTGGACCTTGGTATGTTGGTTCAGGAAATACTAGACCGCATACTGTAATTATTAAATCATGTAATAACATTCATATGAAGAATAACTACAATATCAAGTCAACACATACAGATGAATACAATAGCAAATATTATTCCCATACGTATATCTGCATAAAACCAAAGAATCAGATTGGCAACTTTAGTATATACAAAGCTGGATGATAAGTAGCTTATCATAGTTACACTTCCAGTCTTCCTTGTCCTTATCATTATGACTATCATAAGAAAAAACAGAATCTCTGTCTCTCTCTGAAACAAGAATATATTTAGTATGAAATATATATTCTACACGCATAGCATAATAAACTGTTTGTCTTTATATTTAAATGATTTACCCCATCAAGTTCGCACTCAGCTTGTGCAAATACATAGTTACACACAAATGGAACACGTTTGGAGACAATATATGAGAGACTGAGTAAAATGTTTATAAAATAATAGGGCTTCAACAGAAGTCGCAAGTCTTTTTTTAAAGGCATTTTCTCTCTTTAAATGATCTGTGTATAGGTTATGTTCGCTGATTAGGATAACAGCAGCTCCAAGTTTCGTGGAAAGATACTTTTATCCTATTTTATTATATGTAGAACGAGCTTCAATTAATTTATAAAGATATTCTGAATAATTTGTTATAATTCAATTTTTTCCTTGATGACAATAGACGAAGCAACAATTACAATTTGCTCATGTCAACGAACCCTTCCATGTTTAGATGAACTCCAAAATATTATCAAGACTGTTTCATATAATTTCCTTATCGAATACAATACAAAATTATGAGAAGAACGAGTATAAACGAAGTATGATCTCTGATTTAAGGAATTAAATGGTAAATTAGCGACATAAGTAATTCGGTTGTCTCATTGGTCGACAAATTATAATAATACAAATCAAGCGAAATAAGTCGTCTAGAATTTCCCTATTATCTAATTAAATTATTTTAATGTGTGATATTACATTTTCCAATTATTTTTTTCATAATAATTTTTCTCAATAATCAATTCTCATAATAATTATTAGTAACAGCATTTGAAAGAAATTAAATTGTTTTTCTAAACTACTACTATTTAATATAAGTAACTCCTTATTATTAATTTTCCATTAGCCTTTTGTAATTAGTACGATTTAGATAAGTCATGTTAATCATGAAAATAAATAAATTAATTAATAATCGTATCCGATAAATTTCTATGCATCAGACGAAACTGTACTACATACGAAAATGCATTATAGATAAGATACGACTTACGATTAATAATAACACATTCATTGGACTCAATATCTCAAAATTTTCCATAAGAGGGGATAAAGTTTTATATTTTAATGTAATATAGTGTAATATAGTATAGTGTAATATGTAATATAGTATAATGTAGTGTATATAGACACGTATATGTCTACATTTCTAGAACTATCTAAATAATTATTACATAAATTTGCATGAGAATGATCCATTTGTTATGTTTACAATAGGTCTAACACAGTTTAATAACATTTGAGGATTATTAGTACTCTGTTCTTGAGAAGCATTATGTTAAAACAATGTAAATGTACATAGTGACATCAAAGAGATATATCCCCACTTTTTCTGTGAACAAAGATCATCTGCTCTCAAATACTCCATACTCATCAATAGCTTTTGAACTAAACTTCAAATATGAAGTCCTTATTGATTGTATGTTTGACTGCATACGTTTGGTTAACATTTTGTCAGAAAGCTTTAGCCTCTAATAAGAGTATTCCTTTGGTAGTCATTACCTGGGATTATAAGGATGCTGCACAAAGAGGTAACTACACATTTCTGTCTTTAAAAAGATAGGAACAATATTATAATGATAATTTCTTTTCAGCATGGAATGTTTTGAACAATGAGAAAAGGAGTGCCTTGGATGCAATAGAAGAAAGCTGCAGTGTCTGTGAAGAGCAAAGATGCAGGAAAACTGTAGGATATGGAGGCAGTCCAGATGAATCTGGAGAAACAACTCTGGATGCTCTAATCATGGATGGGTATATTTTTCATTCATTTACATATATATTCTAAGCAAAATATTGTTTCTAATTGAATGATTTACCCAAAAATAGAGTAACAATGGATGTGGGTGGTGTAGGACTATTAAGAAATGTGAAAAATGCCATTTCAGTTGCTCGTAAGGTTTTAGAAAACACCAAACATTCTTTGCTTGGCGGAGAACTGGCTACAAAATTCGCTGTAGAGATGGGATTCAAAGAAGAACCTTTACAGACAGAAGAATCAAAGAAAATGTGGTTGGATTGGAAGTCAAATAACTGTCAACCCAATTATTGGAAGGTATACCAATAATCTTCCATCTAGGGAAGAGTCCAAGAAAAGAATATTTCTTTTCAGAAAAGAAGAACCAAAGAAGCTGAAAATAAATCTCATACACATATATTTGTATTATATATAAATGTCCGCCTAAAATCATATATTTACTTTTTCAGAACGTAGTTCCGGACCCAAAAAAGTCTTGTGGCCCATATCGTGTAGCGAATATCATGGAAGACAATGTGGAGGAGCATGAATCACATGTGAACGAAGAAAACCACGATACGATCGGAGTTGTAGCTATAGATTTGAATGGACATATAGCAGCAGGTACATCGACGAATGGAGCTAGAAATAAAATCCCTGGCCGCATTGGGGATTCCCCCATAGCTGGCGCAGGCGCATATGCTGATCAAAAGGTTGGTGCGGCAGCTGGAACCGGTGAAGGAGATATAATGATGCGTTTTTTGCCAAGGTAAGAAGGTTATTCAATGAACTATCATAATTAGGCATTTATGTATTTTTAATAAAAATATATAGAATATATAATAGAAAAAATACTAAATAATTAAAAGATCTAAAGTAAAGTGTTCACTATGATATTTAATAGATGGATAACTTTAATTTCTATCTCTTTAGTTACGTTCATAAAGATATATAATTGCGAAAACATCCACAGCCTAATCAGGATGTACTCTTGTTTAATTATTAGCAATTTTCAATCTGAGAATATTTTTTTAGTTTCCTGGCTGTAGAGGAAATGCGCCGTGGCGCGACTCCAACTGAAGCTGCCACTACAGCAATTAGAAGAATTGCCGAACATTATCCTACATTCACCGGTGCTGTAATTGCAATAAACAAAGATGGAGAATACGGAGCTGCGTGCAACGGAATCACACGCTTCCAACATTACGTAGCTAATCCTGAATTAGGACAAGCGATGATGCGTTTCGTTAATTGCATAGATGCCAAATACGAAGTCTTTAAAGTCTAGAAACAACCGATCGTTTCCTTGTAATTTCTTTGAATGAAATAAAAGTTGAAGAACTGCAGAATATAATATAATATCTATATTATAATATATTGTTATCTGTATTATCTAAAATGAATATTATTTAAAGAAAGAATCAGAAACTGGAATTGCAGTTCCGATCACATAAGACTTAAGAAGGTTCAAATTCAAAATACTTACGGCGCTTTCCGATAGACAGCAGTACCGCTGCGGCATTTGTTGACGGAGGTGACGCTTTTTGGATTATGATATCTGTCGAAACAGTTGAGCGATAAATGTTGATTTCTTTAGAATCAATATTATTCATTTCTCAATACTAGGTGTACGTGAGACACATACTTCAATCTACAATATTGAAATTTTAATTAGTTTCCGTTTTTTTATAGAAATTTAATTGACGTTAATAACCTAACCTCAACATTTTAGAACACTCATATACAATAATTAAAATGCCAGAAACAACGGAGGAGGACATGGGAATGTCCGTTCGTTTAACGAACGATGACTTCCGGAAACTGTTGATGACACCAAGAGCATCTGTTCCATCTGCAACTCCAGCTTCTATACCTGGGACTGCTAGAGACGCCAATGCAAAGACTGCACAGACACCTAATGTTAGTGGTGGTAGTCGAGCAGAGTTGCGAAGGAAGAAAAAGAGCTTCTATGCCAAACTGAAAAAACAAGAAGAGGATAAAATGGCAGAATTGGCAGAGAAGTATAGAGACAGAGCTAGAGAACGTAGAGATGGTACTAATCAAGACTATCAAGCAGAGGATCCAATGAACAGTGCCAGTGCATATCGTGCAGTTGCACCAGATTTAAAGTCAGGAATGGACGCAGCTGAGCGAAGGAGGCAGATGATTCAGCAATCAAAATTCTTGGGTGGTGACATGGAGCATACTCATTTGGTGAAAGGCTTGGATTATGCTCTCCTCCAAAAAGTAAGAATCTACAATAAAAAATTATATATAAGAATATAAATATATTAAAAAAGATATTTTATTCCACAGGTACGTAGCGAGATAGAAGCAAAGGAACACGAACAAGAGCAAGAAATGGAGAAGTTAGTGAAGCCAAAGGAAAAAAAGGAAAAGAAGGAGGGAGAAAAGAAAGACGATGAAATGCAGTTTAAAACCAAGATAGGACGCAACGTTTATAGAACAGTTATGACCATGAAATCCAAACAGATCGAGAGAAACGAATTATTCACTCCTGGCCGTATGGCTTACGTGATAGAATTGGATGATGAAAACACGGATGTAGATATACCAACGACCTTAATCAGAAGCAAGGCAGATGTGCCCACCATAGATAATACCCCTACCTTAACAACAAACGACATTGTAATAAACAAATTGGCACAAATTTTGTCTTATCTTCGCCAAGGCAACCGTCATGGTAAGAAAGGAAAGAAGAATAAGGATGGAAGGTCTAGACCTGACGATATGAATGACATGGATATTGCTCCAAGACCACAGGATGAGAGTATTTATGGAGACATTGGTGACTACGTTCCAACGATTGGTAAGAAGGATCCGAATCAACCGAGGGAAAAGAAAAAGGCCTCTTACTTTGATAAGCCTGAAGGTGGCTTGGACGCGGATGATAAAGCAAACACTCCACAATTACCGAATGTTGCACCTTCCAACTCGGATGGTAATGCTCCAAAGAAAGGAGCGCTTCTTAATAAACTAGCTGCCGAGCCTGAAGGGTATGCAGAATGTTACCCAGGGCTGGACGAGATGCAGGACGCAATAGATGATTCAGATGATGAAGTAGACTATACCAAAATGGATCTTGGCAACAAAAAAGGCCCCATCGGCAGGTGGGATTTTGATACACCTGAAGAGTACAGCGAGTATATGAACAACAAAGAAGCTTTACCAAAAGCGGCATTTCAGTATGGTGTAAAAATGGCTGATGGAAGAAGAACAAGGAAGTATAACAAAGAAAAGAACGAGAAAGCTGAATTGGACAGAGAATGGCAGAAGATTCAAAATATTATGAACAAAAGGAAACCTACTACGGTGTTGGATGCTGCATCAGAATTCAAAGTCCCTAGATATTGAATGTCGAGTAACTTGTATAATCTTGTTCACGATATATATATATATATATATAGATTATATAGAATATATATATATGTATGTGTAGTATATATTGTATGATTTGTTTATGATTATCACTTGTACAAAATCGGAGATGCAATAAAAGACTGTATAATATTTTTAAAATGATGTTGTCCCTGATCTCTCTTTATGAAATTGCGTTATTATTATTGCAACATAATCGAAGGCTTACATAATTTTTTTATACATCACGGCTGGAGATCTAAACATTCATGACCTAAAACTGACTAAAACCAGTACAAAATTGATCATGTAAACATACTGTGACCTAAGACCAATAGATAGAGGGGAATCTTTCACTAAAACTCGTTATAACTAGTTAAGACTTATAATTAACGATAATTTATTTTAAATAAAGCGTCGATTCGCAACATTCTGACTTATCTAAGATATTGGAAGTGACGTATTTAAGACATTTTAAGATATGGAATTACTTCAAATTGGAACACTAAAGATTTTAATCCTCTTAGACTTTGATCATTCATTGATTGTTTGATCATTTACTGTAATAAAAATATAATAAACAGTTTGAATTTACAAAAGATGTTACTATTGCACCTTAAAGACACGTATTACTTTTAAAATGAACGACTTCTTATCAAAAACAGATAATTACCAAAATTCTTAACGTATATCTAGATTTTCAAAATAATAATTAATCAAGCTAACGGTTAGTAACTACTATTATCTTAATAAAAACCGAAATACATCGATATTTATAGATATATATTTCGATATAGATAACCGAAAAACATCACTTGTCTAAGTGATGGTAAACAATCAAATACAGAAATAACCAAAATATTATTCGATTTCCCTCCTACTTCCTAAAAATTAAGAATGATTTATCTAGAATTCGAATTTCTTCTATTTGTAACTTCACTAGTCTTTCCTTAAAAAGTTGTTTAACTTTTTCGGTAATGAATTGCTTCTAGAGTATTTCATTTCTGGTTTATGTCTTTCGAATAAATTTTCTAAAAACTATTTGCACTGAACATTTCGTAGCTTTTATGTGTATTTACAGATTTGTTTCAAACTTTACGGTGCTAATGAAAATTCGATACTTTTCGTATAACACGTATAATAACTTGATATTTCGAAACGAGAAATCTCATTGGGAAAATCCATGTAGGAAATCGAAATATAAATATTAAATGATCAGTATAGATAAAAAAAAGAAGAATTAAAAAACGATTCTTGACCCTGCTGACTGATACAATCAGCTTATATAAACGTTGTGTGGTTTAACGCGGTTCAGTCAGATAGCCACAAGTGCCAGCCATTTACCAGCCGTCAGTAGCTGAATAGCAGTTGGCGAAGTGAACGCACTTGAACAAAACAGCCGGAGGACCGTCCACGTCGATTTTCTGATGTTGTTCTTAAAAAACTTCTTGTCGATACGTTCCTACGTCGTGAACACAGTAAGCCAATTGTATGAAATTTGTAGATACCAATGTTTACACTGCTTTGGTGTACGAATAATTCAAATAAATATAAATAGTAGAAAGTAGAATGATAATTCGGTGCAATACAGCATATAGCATGTTGGAAATATCTCTGGTGATAGTAGATTGTATTGAGTCCATATAATTTTAATAACATGGTAGATGGAAGTAGGAGCCAGGTTTAGTTTTTCTTACTATCTTGTAGCATACTTTCCTTTTACACAGCTTCCTCACACTGTCTTCTCTTTGCAGCTTATTTGAAAGTACAGTGAAAGTTAGAAGATATCGTTAAACGCTGGAAATAGGTATGTACAATGGTGTATACTATACTGTATTTGTTACGATGCTTAATGTTTGGTATTGGGTTGGCTGAAGGATAAAGCCCTAGCAAGACAAGTATAACGAAATCAGTGATTATAGCAATTTCGTATATACCTAAAATATGTCACTATTCATTTTTCATTTCTCTATTTATTCTTATTTATATTCGCTGATATAATTTTTTAATTATTATTATTTTTTAATTTCCATAGTTTCTATAATCTATAATTAATAAATAGTAATTTGTTAGTTATATAAAACTGATTTTTCTCACAATCCGTATCTCTTCAACATTTTGCTTACATTAATATTTCACTATACTTGTCTCACTAACAACGTAAAATACGTATGTGGAGGATTGGTCGAGGATAGATAGTACGAAACAATGAGAGCGAGATATTACTGTCGCAAATCTGTCAAATATATTTCGAATAAATAAATAAATAAATAATTTACGGCCGTATACATGAGTCGTTGGTACAAAATACAAGTCGTGGAATAAATACTCGTTAATGTTCGTCGCGTAACTCGATAAATACTCGGAGATACTCTGTAGATGATATTCGATACTCTATATGTACTGTGTCGCTCGCGATCGCGTCTGTTTATTTATACTGGTCGGGGGAAAGTCAAAAAATTCAAATTCGTCTTCAACCGACGGTTGCATGTAGCGGCGGCATTGTTTTGCCCGGAGTTTATTTGTCCTTACATTACTTGTAACCTAATAGTCTTTTGATACTCCGAGGCAAAACAACAACATGATTTGAATGGTCCTCTGACTCATGTATCGCTACATGTATATCATTAAATAAATGACAATTAAAGTATTTTAATATTTAGACGGCAATGGCACAGCTGAAAGTGGCTATAATTGGCCAGAGCTCCTTCGCAGCCGAGGTCTACAAGCTCTTGAAGCAAAATGGTCATCAGATCACAGGAGTCTTCACCATTCCCGACAAGGCTAACCGGGAGGATCCTCTAGGTAATTAATCCTACAAAAAATATTTACTAATCAGCTGTCAATTTTCCAACATCGTATTGTTACATGTTTGTACATTCTTTTACAGCGGCGATAGCAAACGCTGATAATACTCCAGTCTTCAAGATCAAATCCTGGAGAAGCAAAGGCGTGACCTTGCCGGAAGTCCTTGAAATGTATAAAGGAATCGAAGTCGACCTAAATGTTCTTCCATTCTGCAGTCAATTCATCCCCATGGAGGTCATCAATCATCCTCGTCATCACAGCATATGCTACCATCCATCGATACTGCCGCGACATCGGGGAGCTAGTGCTATTAGTTGGTCAGTTGCTCTGAAATGAAGTAACCATAGTAACACTTTACCTGATTGCAATTGACTAATGTAATAAATGAGAGCGTTCGGTGGTCATTGTGCGATTTTCTAGCCGCTTATCTGCCGAACTGGTATTACTCGTGACGAGAGAGGCGCGTAACAAGACACTGACAACGTCAATCGAAGCGCACGCTATCTTAGAACCGGTTCGATTTCATTATCTGGTTCAAAATTATCGCAACACATGATACGTGTTTATTCGTGCCTTTCTCGTATCGGTGAATGTCGATAAAGAGACTCATAAATTGTCGGGCGCCACTGCATAATCGTCGTTTTCAATAATATAATTTTCTTGCAAGTAATCATGATCTTCTTATGCTCTCTTTAGGACGTTGATAGAAGGAGATGATACTGCAGGATTCTCCATTTTCTGGGCGGACGATGGCCTTGATACAGGGCCAATTTTACTCCAGAGATCGTGCAAAATAGAGCCTAATGATACTCTGGACTCTTTGTACAGTAACTTCCTGTATCCTGAAGGTATCAAGGCCATGGCGGAGGCTGTGGATCTTGTGGCCAAAGGAACCGCTCCAATGATCCCCCAAAAAGAAGAAGGAGCCACTTATGATCCCATGTTGAACAAAAAGGAACTTCAAAGAATAGACTGGACTAAGCCTGCTAAGAAAATTCATGACTTCATTCGTGGCTTGAGTAGCACTCCAGGTGCGTGGACAACTATCAACGGCGATGAAGTTCGTCTGTTTGGATCTAGCTTGTGGATTGGTGATGAACTACCTCAAGAGAGGATTAAAATATATGTAGAAGATAGACCAGCCTACTTGCACGAAGGTGGACTGCTAATTAACACTATTGATAATCACTTTATCAACGTGGAGAGAATAAAGCATGGGAATAAAACCATTTGTGCCAACAAATTCGGTCAACAGAGTGAAAATACTACGCTTGAGTTCACCGAAGAAGAGCAGAAGAACGTAGAAACTTTAAAGAGTATTTGGGAGAGTATCCTCAAGACGGACGTTGACAAGGATACTGACTTCTTTGCCTGCGGTATGTGGAAGAGTATTTCTATTAATATTTAAAAAATAAAACTTTATTAATAAAATTTAATTGATCGAATATCTGATATTTTCTTACAGGAGCAGGAAGTATGGATGTTGTGAGGCTGGTAGAGGAGGTCAAAGACAATCTGGGAGTGACTTTGCAGAATACGGATGTCTTCATGGCTCCAGTGTTCATTGAGTTTGCTAACACGGTAATTCTTGCAGCTAGAGGTATCTCTGCTACCAAAGAGATCAAGTATGATGCCGTGGAAATACAAGCAAACAACATGACCTTGAAGTTTCCTAAACAATTGTTCATAAATGGAGAATTCGTGAATGGTAGTCTAAAGCCTATAGACACGGTTAATCCTCACGATGAGAGTGTTATCTGTTCGGTTGAAACAGCTTCTGTGGAGGATGTGGACAAGGCAGTTAAGGCTGCCAAAAAGGCTTTTGAAGAAGGGGAATGGAGCAAGATCAGCGCCAGGGAGCGTGGAGCTCTTCTTTTCAAGTAAATATTTTCCAAAATTTCCTCTGGTACATCTTTATCTTATAATTTAATGCATTATTATAATGTTACTATTTTATAATTTATTTTATAATATTCAACATCTTTTCAGATTAGCAGACCTAATGGAGGAACATAAGGAAGAACTAGCTACCATTGAAAGTATAGACTCCGGTGCAGTATATACTTTGGCTCTGAAAACCCATATAGGAATGTCCATAGAGACCTGGAGGTACTTTGCTGGCTGCTGTGACAAAATCCAAGGCTCCACCATACCAATAAATCATGCCAGGCCAAATCGCAACTTAACATTCACGAGAAAGGAGCCCATTGGTGTCTGTGGTCTAGTTACTCCTTGGAATTACCCTCTCATGATGCTCTCCTGGAAAATGGCAGCTTGCCTGGCAGCAGGCAATACTGTAGTAATGAAACCAGCTCAAACTTCACCTTTAACAGCTTTGAAATTCGCAGAGCTAACTATAAGAGCTGGTTTCCCACCTGGAGTTGTTAATATTGTACCAGGGAATGGCACTGAAACTGGAAACGCTATCTGTGAACATCCTCTGATCAGAAAACTAGGCTTCACTGGGTCTACACCGGTTGGACAGTCCATAATGAGGTGTTGTGCTAACAGTAACTTGAAAAAAGTATCTTTAGAACTAGGTGGAAAGAGTCCTTTAGTTATCTTTGAAGATACTGATCTTCAACAGGCAGTTAAAATTGGAATGAGCAGTGTGTTTTTCAACAAGGGAGAAAATTGTATAGCTGCTGGTATAGTATTCAAATAATTAAAAAATAAATGTTCTTATAAAAACATTATTAGAATTTAAAAATAACTAAAAATTCGAATACATTTTTTTTCTTTTAAATAGGTCGGCTATTTGTGGAAGAGACAATTCACGACGAATTCGTGAGGAAGGTAGTGGAGGAGACTAAGAAGATCTCTATAGGAAATCCTCTAGATAGAAGCACCGCCCATGGACCACAGAATCACAAAGCACATATGGATAAGCTCTTAAGCTTTGTGAAACGTGGAGTTCAAGAAGGAGCTAAACTAGTTTATGGTGGAAAGAGATTAGACCGCCCAGGCTGGTATTTTGAGCCAACTATCTTCATAGATGTCAAGGACAACATGTACATAGCAAAAGAAGAATCCTTCGGCCCTATCATGATTATCTCCAAGTTCAGCTCGAAGAACATGGATGAAATGATTGCTAGGGCTAATAATACAGAGTACGGATTGGCTTCGGGTATCTTAACAAAGGATATCAGCAAGGCTTTAAGATTTGCTGAGAAAATAGAAGCTGGGACAGTGTTTATCAATACATATAACAAGACAGATGTGGCTGCACCTTTTGGTGGTTTCAAAATGTCTGGTTTTGGCAAGGATCTGGGTCAAGACGCTTTGAACGAATACTTAAAAACGAAGACCGTTACTATAGAATATTAGAAGATGATATTATTAGCTTTATCTATTTTCATTGCACTTTATGCTTTATAATTTATGCACCAAGAATATATATTTGTAAATTTTAGTACCCTTTTTTACTCGTATTGGATATATTTTTTTAAATGTTTTTGATATTTTCGAGTCTAGAAGATAATCATCGAGTCAAGATAATCTAGATTTCTCATCTTGAGAAACAGCAAAATCTTGCTCCCACGCAAGCGAGCTACATAAACAGTTTTTACACAAGCCCCTTCTAGTCCCTCTTTCAAAACTCCAGATGCTCCGACGTGGTTTTTTGTATAGAGACAAGTGTGCTCCATTTCTGTGAGTAGTTGGCCGTTATACCATTATTTCCTTCTAAGATCTTTCCATCTATTTTTTTTTTTTTTTTTTTTTCGTCAATTGATCTATATTCTCAGAGAATCATTTCTTTCAATGACCATGACAGATAGAATGTATTACAAAATGTTTGTTAAGATTGATTCTAAGCTGCTTATTAACAGATGGCTCTGTCTAGTTGTATAACAAAGTATTGACAAAGTGGATTATATAAGTTATTACAGATATATAAATTATCTCTTATACAATTAAATGTCTTTCTTTTTTTATATTCCATCCTCTTGTTTTTATAAAATTTCCTATTTTAACTTCATATTAAGATAGTTTTCTTTATCCATCAAATACTATAAAATTGAAAAAATTAAGAAAAATAGGCTTGTAATCTTTTTCTCGCGTAGTCTTCAATTTCAATATTTTTATTAAAATTATTATTATTTAAAAATTTCTTCAAACAAACCCTAATCCTTTTATCTACTGACAAATTCATCCTAGACGAAGATTCTGTTTAGGATTACCTCGAGTCACAAAGAACAGACGCGTAAAACGTTAACTTCAAGATAAAGGAAGAAAAACTCCCCGAAGTTAATGGACACGTGTTGCTTCTGTGTACCTGAAGATCCACCTACTAATAAAAAGGCTTCTATGAAAGTAGGTGTATGAATGGTCAACAACCCCGAGGGCAGGAACAGCTGTTCTCATAAACATTCCATCTCCCACTTCCTCCTCCTCCATTTGAAGCAACCCCATGAAATAGCTCTAGAATACTAGTTACAAGTTCACATCCTTTTCTACATCTCGTTTCAGAAAAAGAATTCCGTTAAGTATGAATTTATGATGGTTCTTGGCTTCCAGAAATTATTTTATATCCTTAAAGAAGAAAGAGAGATAAGTATATGAAGAATATAGTGAATAAGAAGAATATAAAAAATACTATGACTGCGATAAAGGTGTTACATAAATGAATACCTAGTGAAATTCCTTCCGACGACCACGAACACGATTTCTTTTCTATGGCTTTTGAAACGAATAGCCTTTTCATTGAAATTTCAAGGATTATTGAATTAATTCGACGACCGGCCAACTACGGTTTTCCATGCGGCATTATTCATCGTGAACAGGAAATGCAAATTTTCCTCTGACCCGGCTCTGCTCCCTCACCTCAGGACGCTGCCCCCTGACCCTTTCCCAATCCCCGTTGCTTTCTCTCTTCCACATGCTTCTGTTTATCTTACTTTTCCGCCGCGTATCTACGCTTTTTTCTCCCCTTTTAGGTAGGTTCTGAACGACTCCAAAACGTTGATACATTTTCAATGGAAATGTGTCCTCTGATCAGATATTAACTTATATCTAAATGCTTTTCCTACTCTATTTCCTTTAAAATTTTATTTTCGAATTCATTGTGTTAAAAATTAAATATAGTAGACCTATATAAATATATATAATTTTGTACTTTTATAAATGTACGTGAAGAGACGGAATCCAAATAAAGATTTATTTTACCTATTAAATATTATAATAAATATCCCTAAGTTATTTAATTATTACAAATGAAGCCTTTAATAGCGTTAAAAATGAAATATAATGGATTGCTAACTACCAAAATCGCTAATTATTATGAATAGAGATTGTAGTTCACGATAAATCCCTTTGATAATTGACTAATTATTTACGAACAGTATTTTCAATGCTTCTAGAATAGAGCATACGTATTTCCTACTTAACAGCAACCAGTTTTACTTGCGAGGAGTGTGAAGACAATATTGATGAACCGATGAAGGGAGTTGCAGGTCTGAAAGTCGCATTGGCACTAAAATTAATGCGGTCAAAATTCACATCGCGATCCACTTAGCAATTACATTTGCCGGCCAACAGAGAAGAAGCCACGCATCCCGCGTCCAAATGTCCCCTCTTCACTCGGAGAACCGCACCACGTGTTTCTTTCTCTCGGAATCCTCCCTTCTCCGCAGCTGTTCTGCAAATCAAGTTCACTGTTCAGTCGCCCTCGGGACATCGTGCTGGATGGCTATAGTACATTGTGTCTTCATCAATTTCGCACGTTTTCTCACTTAACAAAACTGGTTCAAACCGTTTCAAACCGTGTAGTGTTGATGCAGTCTCTATTTACGTTCAGTTTTATGTTTCAGTTTCTGTCCTCTTAATCATTTAATTATTGTTTATGTAAAGGAGAAGAGGTTATTAGTTATTAGTTCGGTCTAATAATTCTTTAAAAGAACGAAATTGAAGAAAACGTATCCGTTAATATCATAGTGTCCGAAAGCTGCTATTGTAACCTTCCTGTGATCCCGTGGATATCGCGCTGGGCGGAAACGAATATCTTTTTGTGGGCCACGCGTGTTTGGTAAGCTGATCTATCGGGTGTTCCATGAAGCACGGATATGGGCCGCTGTGCTATCTCCTGGATCAACTGATTTTCATCTCTATCATTTCCAGTTACATCTCAATACATGTAATTCAACTTCCTTTATTTAATTCAACTTCCTTAATTGTATCTGATATTTAGATCGCATAGTTCATTACAATTTAACAGATTTTAAGTATTGTCAATTTTTCAAAGAATCATAGATAATCTAAGCTATTATATGTAGTAAAAGCTACAGATTCAAACTTGCAATTTAGGATTTCAAAGGTAATATTAAACTTCTCTTCAGTTTCACAATACTTAGAATTGAATGGTAATCTAACAGCGGCGATTAAAATAGAAATTCAAAGGCTTTCAATGAAGTTATTGTTCGATATGGTTCCGGATGTCACAGCTGTCTCACATACAGTAATTATAACGTGAATGCAAATGGACTTTTCAGACAGGTCAAGGCTTGGCTCAACTGACTACGTTACTTCTAATATTCTTTTTTGGCTCCTTTTATTTCGAATCGATTACGTATGACTTGAATTAACTTGACACAGTTCATGGAACTTAGAAACGATCGTTCAAAATAAAAATTAAATATTGGAAGTACATAATATGTACGTACATACTCAGTTGCGCTGAAAAGTGATCTCAAGCGTATAGCACGGTGCATCGACGCTAGCTTGTTGATTCACTCGAGAAAAATCAACTACATACAGCGTAACGTGTATGAGTCATCCTGGGTCACAACAATAATACTACTCGGAAAGATTCTCGTTCCGCTCTGCCAGGGAATCTTCAAAGCGTTTCCGACTGAGAATTCAGTTGTTAGACCAGGTTCCGTATTCTGGTTTCATTTTCTTCAAATAATTTGTTTCATTTTTACGATCTCTATTGTAACCTTCCAAGTGTATTGCGATGCAAATTCTTCATCAAATCATATTTCTAATTACCACGATTTAATATACAGATCTAATAATTAATAATAAAAAGAAAATTAGATAATTTGGAAGTTGTATTTTTAAAAGAACAAACTTCACTTTTAAATTAAATGATAGATTAAATAATTCTTAGATTACTTCATTTAATTCCATTAATTCGATCAAAACATAGTTTTTCCATGTATTGTGATTCAATTATTTGTGAACTCGAGGCAGCTGAGGTTGTTATCGGTCTACTAGAAAAACATTCCAGGTGGTCCTGTCAAAGCGGGTCGACTGAATGCATTTCAAAGGCCTCACGTGGCCCTCATGATTGCGCAATCGTTCGCTCTGTGAGCACAGAAGTCGATGATGCTGAAGACTACAGACTACGTTGTTTAGCTACCAAGAAAGAAAAGACTTCTTTGTTGCTAATCTCTCCCCTCGTTTCTCTCCTCTTTTCAGTTACTATTAAAATTATTTTCATATCATGAAAATATTCTTCTCATTTTTCATATCTTTTATTGACAACTCAAACGTGCTTTCTGATATCAAAATCTTTTTTATTGCTAACGCTAAATCAAATTGTTTCATCTCAAAAAATTACAGTGTTGCACTACTTAGCGGGAAAGATTATCGAATAAATTATAATTTAATTGAATCTTTGCTTCAGTAAAATTAAGTCTAATATTAAGTTTCAAAATTTTCTTAGAGCTTTCCTGTAAAGATAGATAATGGAAGAAAAAATACAGCAACACGTGGAACACTCATCCTCACCATGCGTGAAGCAGATGTTCATGTTTCACTTGATGCCAGCCGACGGCAGCGTTTCGAGCTGGGGAGTGCCGCCGGCTTTCCGCGAGTGTTGCCCAGGGAAAAAGAGGCAAGCAGAAAAACGAGGGGAGGGAAAACACCCGTTCAGGTCAAGGGATGAAGGTAATCATGGCTAACAAACTAGAAAAATTCTCTGTAATCGTGTCAAGAGAGAGACCACTGACTCTGAGTTGACCCTTAAATGTTGCACGTGTCAAAGGACGCTTACCATGCTAGGGCTTACTCTTCAAATCACTTTGATCAACATTTTATATCGATCCTAGACGAACGATGTTCATCTAGTTGACGTTTTCATATAGGAAAAAAAAGTTGTCGAGGAGGTCCTCTTCAATTTAGATTGACCTAGTTCTTGATTAGCAGGGTTGCGAAGAAGATCCAGAATGGATTGGATAATTTGTTTCTTAGGAGGCCTACAGGTTCAGGTTGCTTCAGGTTATTAACCCAGGTTCCTTAATGGTTTCTGTAATGTGTTGTCAGTGAATTAAATATCTGGATATTAATTGGTACTAATTATGGTACTAGGATTATTGAAAAAAGTTGAAAAAACAATTGATTTATATTGCAGATATTGTTCTAAGAGCATTCATTTAATATTTATTTTGAAATATTTAGATTCAGGTTTAAATTAGAGAATGTTATCTATAATTTATGCCACTTTATAGGCTTAACATACATATCAAACTTCCAAATATAATTTCATCCAATATCTGATGACAGGAGACTCGTAGGAAGAATTGCAGAAAATTGTACATTTTATTTATTTCAGCCTGGAATTTATGAAGAAGGAAATATCCATGTCTTTTGTTGTGCTTAGCTATAAATCTACCAAAAGTGATATCTTGTGCAGCTATCCGCCCCTTCCTGTTTCCTCTTTGCAAGTAGCTGGGCTAATCTTTAAACCGCAGCGTCCTGTGGGTGTACAAGTTGAACAGTTATAAAGTTCCTGCTTGAATCACAAGAACACTCAGTCAAAAGACAATCTCCCTAGAATGTACATCATGAACCAAGCTGATTTTTGTTTCTGATCTTTCTTCCAACATTTCAATGTTACTGTGTACGATGTGACAAAAATCAATTCTACATATCATGTAAAAGTGTTTAAGTCTGAATCTGGAATTTGAACAGTGACAATTGGACATTGAATGGGGAAAATTTGCATTTGCTTGCAGTATTGTCACAAGGAGTGTTCTGGAATTGTGGAAATGATCCTGAACTGGCTACGTTGCGGCTCGTCATCGGGCACTTTGCTACTTTACAAACGCAAGCTGCCTTTTGAAGGGCAACACCGTACTCAGTGAATCGCATCAGTGAACATTTTTTTTCTCTTCATTCACGTCGTTAACAATTACTGAACTTTTTTTCATTGTTCTTTGTACATGGGTGTAGAAATAAAAAAAAAAGAAAAACGAGAAAAAAAGTGGTAAGTCGTGGCTTTAGTGCGACCACAATAAATAATCATGCATTCTGAACAATCTGCTGACTGTTTTTTTTTCTCATCCTCTATCAACAAACACACAACCAGCAGAGCTCTCCATATTTCTTTTTTCACATACATTTTATTTCGTCTTAAATAATTAGTTCTTATATAACTACCAATTAAAGAGAGAGAGAGAGAGAAAGACTGAGAGAGAAAGAGAGTATGTGATCATATGAATGTTGTTAACAAAATGACATTAGCGATCAAATTCTAATGATTCCGTCGGTAAAGTAAAACAATTTCCTATGTAACGTGATAGCAATCTTTTTCCTTTTTTTAAGAGATTACATATTCGTCATCGAATAATATAAAGTGCAATGTTTGTTATGTCCGCGGTGAATGCAGTTGCAACTATAAACGGATTAGCTCCGTTTCTTCGCTGCGATTAATTTAAAAGAAAAAAAAAATAAAACAAAGAGGAAGAAGAAGAAATAAGAAATAAGAACGTAGAAGAAAAAAAAAGATTTTGCAATTATTTTGCGACGATAATAATAAGGCAATTTCAATGTTTAAAATTGTTCGCGTAAAATTTGTCACCTATAAAAAGTCAGTCTCATTTTTGTCTACGACGTGCCGTGATAATGACGTATTTTCAATTACAAGTTATGTACAATTTGCGGCGATACTGTGGACAACGGTGGTGCTTTGCATTTTCTTTCTTCTTTTCCTTTCCTTCTTTTTTTTTTTGAGCTTTTTAAGTATAACGATCTACGTATAAGAATGACGATCTACGGATCATATTCTTAATTATACAAAAATAAGCTAAGCTGTTCTTCAATATTTTGCTGGAGTTCTAGGAGGAAAATGAAACTAAAAGGCTTCGTTCAACAAAGTTATTTCGCAACCACCGTGGTCCAATGCCATTCGGAGCACAGGAAACACAGTTTCCTTATACGCTGACTCCGATAAAAACTCTTTTTCTTAACGTTAAACTTTCGATAAAGTTTCAAGAGTTAGAACCATTAAAAAGGAAATGTACAACAACACGTAGAACTCTTAGCTTCTGCCCTCAACGTGCCTCCCGTTTCCTGCTCATTTAAAAGTATTAAAACGTTCAACTATCAAGGAAAAAGGAGGCTTCTGGTTTAGCCAGCCTCTTGCTGGCTTTCATAGCACTCGAGCGATCGTGAAGCTGATCAAAGCTAAGAGAAACACTGTTTCACGAGTATCGTATATCCTTATTCGAATTGAACTACAATAAGAGGCACTCTGCTGGCCAAAAATACAAGAATTATCTGACTTGTTAACAAACTTGCAAAGAATCAGTTTAATGGCAGGTACTTGATTAGGATTACAGCAAAATAATCAACAGGTACTTGATCATCTATGTTTGTTAGCTTAACACTTAGCCAATCGAATAGGGAGATCTCCCCACTTTAAAATACATCGCTGCATAACCGAAAGGGGAGATCTACCATTTTGACCTTAACAACGTGTTTTCTTTTTTCTTTTTGTTATGATCAGTTATTGTTTACCTGGAATTGTTCTCAATTAATTGCGCCACTTTTTCTGCTTTTATAAAGTACAGTATATAATAAAATACACCAATTTAGTGGTGTTAAAATTAATTAAAAAGTTACACTATCAGTTATGACTAGATAAAGTTATAATCGAATGATACCACACTATAAAAAAATATTAAGATCCATTATGAATTTTTAATTTCACGTTCAAGTCGTGTTATTTATCTTCAGTCATCTTTAATGTTTTTAATTTTACCTATATTTTTGTATACTTTCAATATATACTCTTAATTTGATGTTTTATATAAACAATATGTGAAATCATTAAATAAAATCATTACCGCAAAATATAATTGACCACTTAAACAATTTTTAGACTTCTTTGTTTTTCAAGCAGTGAATAATAGTCCGCGTTACTTGGAAAAATGCGCGATAGACAGCGTATAGGTTGGGGTTAGGTTACGGTGAGAGACGTATAGCTCGCTGTGGTGCGCGCGATTGATTAAGTGTTAAGCAAGGTAAGAATTCATTAATAGACTACGAATATTTATGCAAATTTTTATGAAATGGATTCTACACAGAAATTTGTTTTGCTCAAATATCTATCAAGTACTACTCTTGACATTTTATATACTTTGGCCTATTATGTGTATCTTTGCATTCATAAATTTTCCATAAATGCCTGAATATTCGCAGTCTATTCATTAAAATATATGTTTACAGGACTCTGGTAAAAGATGTAAGATTAGGTAGAACTTAATTGAAACAATCATTGCAAGACTATTTGCAATTGAAACAGTTGATATGAACAGTTTCAAAGTATCGAGTACCAGTTCAGTTTGCTGTCCGTTATTGAAAACATCTTGGATTTTAGCCTGCAGTATACCTCACAACAATCTCCTTAAATGTTAGTTAGGATAAAAGGGTTGTTCGCATCGCGTTTGCGTTTCGATTGCAAGAAAGATAGAATCTCACGAGAATTCGTCTATCAACGATCTCAGAGGTGCGATAACAGAGCTAATTTAGCACAACGTAACTTTGTTACCGAGTCTCAACCAAGCTCGGCCTAACATGGGCATAGACTCGATAACCAAACGTTCTTTTTCCTGTTTGTTCTTTCCTTCATTTTTTTACCTTTCCCTTTGTACCTTAACGCAATAAAACATTTGAGGATCATTATTTTGTTGGCGGTAATGAACGCCATTAATTTAAACGCACAATGGAACGAAGATATTAAAGCTAGATACGGAAAAGAGGGATAAGATATTAACGATAAAAAGCGACGTAGAAATAGCGATGGGTCCAGCATCATACTCTCCTCCTATCGTCATCAAACGTTTTTTATATATATATTTGATATATACCGTTCCGAAATGTTCGCGCTATTCCTTCTAGCGACTCTTGAATACCTCGAAACAAAATAATTAGCAGAAACTGATGGCGACACAATGCAACAATTACGATCTTTAACCTCGTTAAACACTCATGATTATGTTACGTTACTTATTTACGTTATTTGGAGGGCTTCGAATGGACACACAGTTTCGAAGCGTTCAAGACAACATCTTCGGCGATATGCAAGACCTCGAGAGACGTTCTTTTAACAAAGTCTAACGACTGAACACCCATCGCCGGATGTACAATACTAGGTGTTCTGAGCTTTGGTACAGGCACGTAGAAACATTAAATACTATGCGTAATAATTTACACATCCTTGATCAGTCAGTCCTCAAGCATCTCGAGCTGAACGTCGTTGGAGACATACGAGGGAAGTCGTAGTATAAGGACGCTAGGCTGCTCAACTTATACCCTGTGTGTCTTTTTGTCTCTATACTGTTTAATCGAAGCAGCCTTTTATCGATCCTGGTTGCGTCTTCATGGTGTCTCCTTGATTTCACGATCGCTCGAGGGTAACGTATGCTTATTCGACAGAGTTACGAACAACAACGGTCGTCGCTGCTTGGTCTCCGGTCGGACGAAGAAAGGTACATAGCCGGTGCTGTCTTGCGAGCTAGGTCGTCGACGACGCTAGGTCACCAGAAGTGGGACTGCACGTAGCCGCCGCCCATACCGATAGGATTGAAGCGATGTGGGTGTATCTTCTCCATTCTCATGGCGCCAGGGCCGCCACTTCCGCCGAGAAAACTGCTGTGTGGCCCGCCACGCGGCCCGAAACCACCTCCCGCTCTTCCTAACATTCCTGGCCCACCTCCACTGATACCCATGCCCATTCCTGGCGGTCCACCAATTCCCCTGCCCCTTCCTCCACCTCCCAGGCCGCCTCCAGCACCTGAAAACATTTCACTAATCAGTATCACCAATAATTTTTTTAGAAATGAAAATTCTTCTTTTAATTTCCAGGTTAAGAATGGAATAGTTCTAAAGGAAACCGGCGAGAATATACATAAACAGGTAGATGGTGTATAGAATAAAGTGGACAGATGCTGATTGTTCGTTTCTAATCATTTTAATCAAATTTAACGAGCGACTACAGAATCACGTAGACCCGTGTAGCAACAAGGAATAAGAAAGGTATGAGATACTTATGCGGGGGGCGTGTCTGAAAAAATCTCGAGCAAACTTGTCATGTTTTGTCCTGATGATGACTATGATTCCCGTTCGTTCATTCTTTTTCAAGCAATTCAAGTATCCTCTTTGTTGAATGGGGTAATAATGATGATTAGACTGCGGATTTTTATGAACATAACTAAAGAAATGGTACCTAAATAGAAATTTGTTTCAAATGTGTACTAAATATTATAACGAATACTGTACTGCTTAATTAGCGTTTAAATACGAATATTCTATATATTAAACCATCTCATAAGTAATATGGTCGCTGATTTTTGTATACTAAATGAAAATAAAACATTGCATGATGGCAATTGACCAGTACAGTTAATCAGTATGATTTTATTTCTTATAATTCCTTATCTTTTTCTGAAGCTTTTTATCTCAATTTTATAAAACTTCAGTAGTAACAACTTTCATTCTTTTAAACTTAATTGTCAGAAAAACTGTGTTACTTACGAGGTAGCCCAATACTTTTGCATATTATATGCATGGTGTGCATGTTTGAACCTTCAAATCTTCCATAAGTGAATAAAAATCCGCAGTCTAATGATGATATATCGGAATCAACTATATTGGATAAGTGGGATATCATCAGCACAAAAGCCATAAGTACGTTGTTAGGCCAGTTTCTCGATACGACTCGACGCACGTATTTCGTGCGTTCAACACACGTTTTCTTAAATGGAAATGTTCGTACAACAATTGTCGTTTAGTCTACCCATATACCACGTACATATTTGTAGCTCTCTACTATATCAATGTAACGTGTCCTGTGTGTGTATCATGTATGCGTGTGTCTCTTTACAGGTGCGCAGAGTGAACTGGAAATCGAAAAGAAACGCTTAATTAGGTTATGTTACAAATATCTTCTCCGCTTAAAACAATGAATTACAAGAGAAAAATTGTGCTTGGTAATTACGATCAGTTCTAAATAGTTGAGAGGGGGGGCGTTATTTTGTAGATGATAGCGCCACTTCCGGTTCACTCTGCATCTTGCAAATATGTCGATCATTTTAAACGCTAGAATCGAATCTAATTTTCGGTAAAGTGAGATCAATTAATTACAGTAAAACGTTGATCGCATAACCGTGTTTTTTCGATTTTCTCTCCTTTTTTTAAATATTCGTTTCGGTAGAAGAAAAAGAAAAATACGATGATGAATATATTATTGGGAATGTCGCAGGCATTTTCAACCGAGACATAATTCTCTGTCCCCTCCAATTTCGTCGCTCTCAAGTTACTCTGTAAAAATCTTTCTAGATAAATGATAAATTCTTACGACATTTTTCCCAATTTTTACTTCAAATTCCACATATTATAATTTTTCTAGAGGAATATTTTTACGTGTTCTGAATAAATTTTTGAAGCTTTTAATACAGGAATTGGATGATGAATTTTTCTGGTGATTTCTCGACTCAAGAAGAAGAGAATGAGAGAGAAGAGAAAAAGCAAGAGAGCGAGGAAAAGAGAAGTAAGTTTTTATCCGTTGTATATCCCGGATACTCCACTTCTTTCTTTTTTTATTCATTCTCTCGTTAGTTATTTCCTTATTCCATATCACAGCCATCGTTAGCACTACTAGACTTCGGGATTATAACCATTTTCGCACAATCTTCGATCCGTTAGACCTTACAATTTACTACTTAACATGTTAAGTTAAAAATTAGAATTTCGATTTATTTACACTGAACACTCGCGTCGTTCTTTCATCCATAAACGTAATCATTTTTATTGCTCTCATTCAATATTATTGCGACAATGGGAACGATCGTTTCTACTTTTCAAATTTTATTGTTATTACCAGAGTTCCTAGGGAATTTTTAGATCTTTCAGAAATAATCTCCATTTCGATTTTTATTCCTTTCAAATCCTTTTTTCTTTCGGTTTCTTCTTCTTTCTTTTTTTCTTTTTTGGAAAGAACAACGTGAGATCATTTCATAACATGAATATATTCTAAAGGAATATTTGAAAATCTTACTCATTAACCCGACTAACTTAAGTACTAATTAAATTCTCGGTGTTAAATTATCCCAGCTTCCCATTTTTTTTTACCATTCCTCTTTTTTCAGCCCTATCGCAGCGACCGATCCGTCTGTCTTTTACTTGTTCTTTAATTCGAATTTCGCAGCGATAGGAATTTTACAACAGACGTAATTGTGTGCAAAGGGCTCAAATACCGGCGCATTCGCAATATTAAATTCCTAAAGAGTTTCTATTTTCTAAATCCCAAATTTTTCGTCAATCGGGAATGCATAATCCTATATATAAAGTCTGTCTTTCTTTTGATTATTATTTTCATTTTTCGAGCTTTTTCCAGATTTTTATTAATTCATTTTAAATTAATTAAATTCATTCTCACTAGTCAAATTATATCTTAGGTTTATTAGGCACATTACATCTGAATAATAATAATTGAAAAAATTGATTGAAAAAGCCAACCATTCTAATCATTTCTCTACAGAATATTCAATACTAATCATCTTCATTTATGTTAATCATCCACATTATTATTACAATTTCAATTTTTTATAACATATATAATTTTATATAAATTTGAATTTTGTGTAAATAAAGAAACAATTTATTCAAGCGAAAGAAGATCATGCACTCCCGTTCTTGATCATGCACCTGAACGTGTTATTAATATAGGAGCAAGATGAATCGTACCTCCTACCAAGGGAGATCTATTATTTTATAACGTCAATACGGACCATATATCGAAAGCGTCCACGTCATAATTATACTTCGAACAGTCGCGAAAAGTCGACTAAAAAAAGGAACGATTGTCAGGGTCGTAGGAGATACGTGTGTTTCTCATATATTCTAGCTAATTCGAAATTCACCATTTTTTCTCGACCGATTCATATATATATATTATATATTTATATATATATATATTATATATATATAATAATAATAATAATATATATATATATATATATATATATATATTTATGTATTTAGCATTAAAAGGACGAAAGTTAGTAACAGCGAAGATCGTTTAACTTTATAACATGGAAAAATGGCGATCAATTCGAAAGGACGATTGCCATTTTTCCTTTCGTTCAATATTGTTGCTTTAGCAACGACATATCACCAAATACAATGCTTTTTCTCAAGCCTATTCGCTTGTCTACTGTTCGAATTATCTTTAGAAAGACAATTTTCGTCGGCAAATTTCATCCATTAGTTTTACAAGACGAGATATAATTTATCTAATGAGAATAAATAGTCGCGATTCGTCTTACAGGATGAATGAATATACATACTTTACTATCTATACAGTTCACTGAGAAATCGATATCAGTGAACACAATGAACAAAGTATCGATTAACGGACAGTCGTAAAAATTGTGCAACCTTTGCAAGGAAGGACTCGTCTAGCTATTCAGAGTTGTTAAACTGGGTATTACTTAATAATTCTATCTAAGTAAAACCCAGAAACGTCCTCTTTTTTCTTGTTTAACACATTGACCATCAAAATATTGGACACTACTATCCATTGTTAACACAGTAATCAACTTTCTGAGCAGTTATCTTTGATACGATATAAGATTAATTAATGAGTGTCTTCTATATTTTGTGTCAAAGTGTTAAATCAAACTCTGCTAGTAGTAAAACCGTATCGTGAAGCTCCTCTTTATTGGAGGAGAGTCTTCGAACCACAGACTTGTTGCCTGATAGATTACAAAGTACTCGTTTACATTCGTTGAGCAAATTGTGTGGTTGTTTATTGAATTACAAACAGTTGTGCTTTGTGTTAAGATCAGGCTTAAGCCTGAGGAACTTTACATCTTGTTATTATAATACAAAAGCAAAGTCGAACAAAGCTAGGATTCACATAGAAAAAAAGAATTAATCCTAAAATATTGAATCAGAAAGCAACAGTTTGTTCCTCCTGTCTAAGAATCTGTTTTCTCCAGTTACAATTAACGGTAGTAACAATTGTGCTTGGTATTAAGCGCACTTAATCATGCCAATCTCATTACACCAATAGGAATTCATAGTATCATAACTGCAAGGGTAACAACGAGTACCAAACAAGAAATTGCGTTCTTCTTTTAATAAAGGTAATGCGCATAACGCTGGTATTTATTCCTGGTTGGGTACAGACGTTCTCCTTTGTGGATTGGCGAGCATAGAAATGAAAATGATTCATGTTAAAGAGTTATACGAAACACTTGGAGACAAATGCAGTTGGACAAATAGTTTCATTAAAATAGGTGGACAGTGCAACACTTGTAAGCCTAAAAATTCTTTATGTCCGTTTAATTTGCGTATTATCCACCTAGTAAATTAGACTTAGACCTTTAAATATGATGGAATGTCAGGTATGAAGAGGAAACTATTTATCTAAATACATCTGTCCACTACTGTATATGATAATCGCTTGAAAGAGGACACAGCCATGCACTGAGCAAGTTTTCTGTCAAAGCCACACGTTTCTGCAAATGCAATCTGTCCAGAACTAACCATAGATTAGCAACGACGCTCATTAAATAATAATTATTCGCAGGCATACAACAACTTATGTGACAGGAGAGCTGCGTGCTTTATACACTGCTCCAAATTCTTTTGCACAGGGAACATAATATTCTTTTGATGAATTAATTTATGTAGTTCTCTTATATTATTTCAAAAATATTCTTATTTTGAGCAGTGTATAAACAAATCGCAAAACATCGTGTTACGAAGAATCCTACTCAGAACGTACATATTTCCTTTGAACATACATATTTCCTTGTGTTTTAAAAAAACCTTAAGCCCTAATTAATTATAATTAGAGACATAAAAAGAAAAAAAACAAGTATCTCGCACGCACGTTCATCATTGAAGGATCATAAGAGGAAGCAACAAATATCTTCTTAAACAGAAAATGTATTTCCAAAGTCTTAAATAAGTAACAAAACATATATGTATATGTAATACGAAACGGTATGTCTTACCAAAAGAAAGTACAAAAAACAGCTTAAAGACGTACATAATTATACAATAATTTGCTGACACAAAAATGTATAGAACTAGGATGATGCTCCACAGCATGGTTTGAACAAATTTGAGAAACGATGAGGCAAAATCAACATAGTAACAGCAGCATCGGCAACTAGAAAAACAGAGTTACAATTTCGTTGACCAGGCAATGTCCAAAAAAAACAAACTTCTAAAAAACCAGCCTTGTGTGCAGAATACAACTTAGCGAGTGTTTCTCTTTTTTCTTTCAATAATCACAAGCTGCCACTGATTCTAGCAGGATACGACATATTTCAGTCTTTTTTTTCTTTTCATTTCTTGCTTTTTGTCCACTAAAGATCATCACACACAAAAACATTTCTATCACAGCGACACTACATGTTTGCATTCTTGTCTGTTTCATTAATACTGTCTTTTGGGTCCGTCTGCAAGGAGATTTTTCATTCTTTCATCAACTGAACACCACTGTCAGAAGAGATCTTCTATGTTTCTTACTTTTTTTTTTCTTTTTCTTTCTTTTCTTATTTCTCAATTTCACGTGAAACAATCTCATGCGCACAAAGTCAAAAAAACTTGTAACAAAAACAGAAAGAACACAGAGAAACAAAACAGGCGCGACAAGAAACGTGTCTCCACACATTCGCAGAGAATCTGCTGCATTATTCGTTGCGCGCATTAGAACGCAAACAGCATTTTCAATCTTCGCTGTACATTGATTTAGATGCAGCCATATCTGGCAAACAATTCAAATGTTAGACATGATCTCACATTTACACGCCGTCAATGATGCGAACGCTCTTTCGAAGAAAAATTTCAAATTGGAAGAGATCATTCGCATCCTGGACAACGTGTTTCAGATAGACATAAAAATTTTGTACACCTTGCAACTACGTTACAAAATTTGTTACAATGACCATTACCCTCTGTTCTCGCAATTACGCGCGTATCATCGCAAGAAAAAGAAAAGAAACGGAGAAAACTAACACGACAATTTGAAAAAATCAGGAACTAAGGAAAAAGTGAGAGAAAACGATAGAGACAGGAATAAATAGAGATGTGTTCTATGGAAAAATGATCTTTCAAGATCTTAGTGCTTCTACGGTTCAACAATATGCCGATAACAAAACAATGGTTTACTGCGATTTTAGTAAGATTCATAGAAAGCCAAAATGCAGATCTGACCTGTCAGTAAAAATCAAATATCATAATTATTCACAAATTAAGATTTATAATACATAATGTTCTTTATGAAATTTGTATTTTTACAATTTGTTCTTCAAGGAAGTAATTTCTACTGTCAGGTTGAGAACGAAAGAAACTCGGGCAAGACTAATTGTCTATCAAGAAAATCGAAACTACTTACCTCGACTCTGGTTGTAACCAGCCTGCCATCCAGCGTAGTATGCCGCTTTCTGTTTTCCGTGTTCCTCCGCGATTTTTACGCTAAGTGGCTCTGATCCACCTTCTGGTATCGTACCGTGTAGTCGTGCGATCGCTTCTTGTGCTTCTTCCCGCTTGTCGAATCTATAGGGACACAGTAACCAGAAACAAACATTAAAAATCAACCAAAAAGGTTTACTTGGCAATGGACGCGAGTAACCCCTGCCAGATCTATGTAATAACGTATGAGGTTGAGATTGAAAGAACTATCTAGAGCGTGCTATATAGAACACGAGTTAACGAGTCCTTAAATCTGCCAAAATTAAGAAATTTGTCAAACTAGTTTCGATTCTATTTCCAGATGCTTGACACACTTCCCAGACTATTTTCCTACAACAAACCAGAAATCTAGTTGCATGCACAATTCACGATGGCTAACTAGGTCAGTGGTCGGTAAATCGAAATTATGCAAGTGAAACAAACGGCAGAGGAACGGTACAAAAATAATTTGGCACCAAAGATCTCGGAAAATAAATACAGGTATCCAACACGCGCGGATACGAATTGCATAATGACTAGGCAGTTTTTGTCTACTATGTATCAACAGCTGTATCTGTCAATTAATAACTGCTCCAATTTTCTAAGCACATGGTGTACATATAATGAAAACAATAAAAATGTAATTGATCAACCAATACATAGAGAATACATTTCTATGAATACTTCCATCATAGTTTGTTACCAGCTTAGGATGTTATGTTACTAATTATGACAAGAATGGCAATGCGCCAAGGAGTATGAGCTTATATTTTTCATTAGCACGACAATTTGCCTTTTAATGCTAAATGGAACTGTCTCTTTGTAATACATTTTCGCAAGACTACTTGATAGTACTAGATGATTTTAAGAATGGGATGCTACAAAAGTGAAAGAAACATACCTCACGAATGCTACACCCCTTGGTAATC
Organism: Bombus flavifrons; assembly: GCF_040668555.2. Taxonomy (NCBI): domain Eukaryota; kingdom Metazoa; phylum Arthropoda; class Insecta; order Hymenoptera; family Apidae; genus Bombus; species Bombus flavifrons. Next base: position 7,266,083 of record NC_138457.1, on the reverse strand, counting down.
CAGTGAGCTTATCTTTTAAAATGTTCTTTTGCACGATATTTCCGTATTTGCTAAATATATCATCAATCTGACTTTCAGTTATATTTCTGAAACAAACATGGTGTAATATCATTACTATACGTTCCAATTTTTATCTACTAATAGATAAATTTATATTAAATATCATAATATACCTTGGCAAATTTGTTACGTAAAGATTAGTTTCTTTGATCTCCTCACCAGATGGCCGTGCAAAAGACACTTTTAGCCTTTTATTCTGGACTTGGAGTCCATTTAAAGTACTTATAGCAGTGGCTGCATCTTCTGCTTTCGCATAATTAACAAAGCCGAAACCGTAGCTATATCCTGTCTATAAAATAAAATGATAAATGTAGATTCTTGTAAAAATATATAAACTGATTATAGTTTCATGTAATGAACCTACTTTATAATCTTTCATAACACGACAAGATTCCACAGGTCCGATAGTTACAAACAAACTATAAAGATCTTTCTCTGTCATACTCTGTGGAAGATAATTGATGATCAAATTCGTTCTTGGTTCTTCATTGCCTTTGGTTTGTTGTTGTTGTTGCTGTTGCTGCTGTTGTGGCTGGGGTTGTTGTTCTCGTTGATCTGTCATTTTGGTAAATTCTTGTTCTGTTTTCTGACTCTCCGTTTGATTCTGCGGTTCTTGTTGATCTGTTGTTGCTGGCTGTGAGTTCTGTGGCTCTGACTGCTGCGTACTCCACCTGATACGTCCCAGCATAATCGTTGATGGGGTCAGCAAATACAAAAAATATAAACAAAATCATTACTACGTTTTCCCCGTGCAATGCCATGATCGTTGCTCTGTCTGCGCTTTTGAATGCTCTCATTTTCTTTAAGCAATTGAAAATAAATAGAAAATAAATCTGCATATATACATATATGTATATGATGCCAGACCTGTGTGTCAGAAACAAACAAACAAAGGCAAGTAAGGACAAAACGGAACCAGCAAGAGTAGCCATGAATGAAACCAACATAAATCAAACCAATAACGTAGCATGTCAATCGTGAAACTAAACAGAAAGATATCACTTAGCTAACAAACAGCTACCAAAGTAATATATAATAGTTCAATTTCCAGATATAATGCAAATACTAGTGTACTCCTATATAAAATGCTTATGTATCATAACCTTTTTACATGAAAATGTAACAGAGGTGATAAATGTGTATATGAATGGACAAACTGACTAAAAAATTAGCTCCATTTTAATACGATTTTAACAATGAGTACCCGTGAAGGTGTCCTAGAACGAAGGTATCTATTTTTCAATGTAGCAATGTTTCTCTACTCGTAAGCACGTTCATCGAATTGTGAAAAAAAAGGGGGAGGAGAGCACGCTTCGTTGACGAGAACTTCCGCGTATTCGATCGCTTGTGTCTGGTTTTGTTTATTATTTACGCGCTCGTGCTCGATTTTTATTAGCGACTTGAGAACGCGTTTCTTCATTTCGTTGTCATTCATTACCGAGTCAGTGATGAATTCTCTCGAGGTAATGTAACGGCTGAGTCAACGCTAGAAAGAGATGGAGAAAGAAAAATAATGGAGGGAAAAAAAGAGAAGGAAATCAGAATTAGGAGTTGAGTGAGAGAAAGTAACCTTTTGGCCTTATTTTGAAGAAGCCCGGGGAAAAGGCCCGGCAGATTCGTGAATCGACCAAGCTGTCAGAATATGGAGGGAGTGAGAGGAAAAGAGGGCACCAGAGCAGGCGAAGGAAAAGGACAGACGGACCTGAAGATATAAACCTTAGTTTAATGAGTGGTTATATGGGAGTGTGGAAATAAGATATACATACCGAAGCGGGAAGAAGATGTGAAGAAAGAAACTGACGTGTATAGTGGGAGAAGAGCAGCGAAAAGGAGCAGTGCACGCACTCTCACTTGTGTCACGCGCGTATATGCAACTCTCTGGCTTAATGCACGCCAACAATTATGTAAGCGAATCGTTGCACCATCACGAATAATGCACACACTTGATTATCATACATCGATGGTCTTTAGTGTGGTTTAGTTAATTTCACAGAGAAGGGCTCGATACATAGAGAAATGGAGTAGTTAGCGAGCGAAGAATCGCGGAGGAACGTAACACGATGCGAACGACACGGCGTACGCAAACGTACTGAGCCCCAGCCCTGACCTGCCTCGCACGGCACCCTCTCGCGGCACGCTACCCCACTACGCTACTCTCACTCCGAACAAACTTACAGAGTGTTTCAATTCGTTGGTACATTTTAAATCTGTACCTAATATTATTAAGACCTTTCTAACAATTCACAGTAATTTACTGACTAATATTATTAATATATTATATAATTACATTAGATATAGTAATTATAATTATATTATAATACACTATGTACACGTCATAATTATTAGTACCAGAATGGAAATACCTCTCCAGTTATTAATTAGTACTAATAATATTAGTAAATTTAAAAATTAGATGTTGTAGTTAGAAGTAAAAAATATTATTATATAAATATTCAATAATATTATATATGCTTGATTAACAACTTTTTTACAGTGGTTATATATTTCCACTGTAGGGGTCTGTCTTGTACGATTGAATTAATATTACGAACGCAATTTTACAAGTGCATACATAGTATAAGATATGGTGCAAGAGCTCAATTAACTAATAATATTAGTAAGCTCACAAGTTAGAAGTTCTAGTTAAAAATACAAGACATAATTTATATAAATATCAAATATATGTTATGTTTGATCAAAAATCTTTTCACAAAAAATTGTAATATTTTTTCTGTACAGGGCCGTTTTGCACAATTGATCTAATATTATTATCGAAATTTTACAAGTATGTATGCATATATATTACTAGGTACATATATTAACTCCCTAACAAATGAAACGCCCAGTACAATGGGGATGCGCATGGAGCGGGACATCCCGCCTAAATTTCTGGCGCATGTTTACATGAATCCGGGGCCTATGCCAATTTCTCTCATTATTCTATTCCTTTCAACGTCGATTTTTAAATAGAATAAATCTATGACTACTAGTTTTCAAAATTATTCTGTTCTTAATATTCATTATAATCACTTAATACAGAAAATCGTTAAAAAGAATTATAGCCGCGATTTTATAAATAAAATTAATGTACCATTTCTACGCGAACGACAGAAAATTTAATTATTTGGACTCTATTATTATATATTATGTATGGATGTGTAACTAAATTTGCGAACACATTTTTGTTAAACATACCTTGGAAATGCCTCCCAATAAGGAACTGCGAACATCGCAAATTTAACGCGCGACTTTACTATGTAGCTTGAGTTTAACGTGATATTGAAAAAGCTTGTACAATCCTATCGCAGTAAGATTTTACGAAACCAGAACCGACATACTTTGTTCTTGTTTGGGTCGCACAACCGTCATTTTTCTTTTACACCCTATTTTGTTTCAGGAAACGAGGTTACTCTTTTAATCGGTGGAATTTATCTGCATTATACTTGTCCTATTTATACGTATATTACATATAAGAAAAGGGAAAAAAGGCGATAACGCTGCTCAAAATAAGTACATAACGTATCTAATAACTAAATTGCAAATTTTTATGCAAATACGCATTTTAGAGAAAGTAATTTAAAAAACTAGAACCTTGGTAGAAAATTGTTTTACCTATCAAGTATAAGAGAAGATATAGAAAACAGTATACTTTGGATATTCCATATAGGTATTTTTTCATAGATTTTCTGCATTTTTATATCTTAAAATATTGCATAAATGCATAAAAGTCTTCGGCCTAATTATTAGTAGCTGTTTATGCATTTGGAGGAAATTTAAGGGTGCAAAGGTCTGCAGAATCCATACACTATGCAAAATTATGTAAAATATCTAAAGTAGGGTAATTATTATAATATTTATTGTTAGTAGATAAAACAACTTTCTATTTAAATTCCGCTTTCTTAGTTATGTTCATAAAAATATAATAGTGCATCAAAGCCCACAGTCTACTAATAATAATTTTAAATATCGATATTTCGTTATATACGTAGATATTCTAAAAATTCTAAAAATCCAGTCTCTCTTAACTTCTCAAGCCACTGCATTGCGCTATTATACACTACCACCACGAGCCTACTTCCGGGAAACTTAACACGATCGTTCCTTCGGTTTATCTAAAATTCGATATTTCATCCAAATTATCATACACCAAACAAAAGTAGAAACAGCAATACAATAAACATCATCTAAACTTTCAAAAGATATAAAAATATAATGTTAAGATATGTAAACAACAGTTTTATGTATTAAAAATACAACGACCACAATTTCTAACCTCGATATAGATTCCATGACTAATAAAACGCAATAGATTGTTAGCAAGCAATTTTTTCGATCTTTTTGTCAACGTAAAATGTTTTCAGCTAAGAAAATCAAGTTTAAATAGGAAACTTACCCCGCTTGGGGATTCATACTGCCTTGCATACGTTCGTTTTGTTCGTGTGTGGCCATCCCGAGCGTACGCGAAACATAACACTAAGTATTAGAGTATCTTCTGTCGTAGCGGGCGATTTTTCATTTTCGCGTATCGGTCGTGTCGCATTCACGATGCTTTTCGGATGCACTGGCGCATTTTATAGAAATTTCCTTTTTTCACGACTGCGCTACCAACATGCACGTGCGCACTAACTATAATGAAATATACTGTGGTTCCCGCTCCGAGATTGCTTCGAATTTTTTAATCAGCTTCGAAGATGCAATTCTAACACTCCATGGAAAATTTTTTCTACAAATTCGTTGCACAGATGATTTCGCTCACTAGTGAGTTGAAATCGTTCAGGTTACTACCACCTGCGACGCTTCATAATAAACGACAAACAAAGCACGAATAATGAATATGGGAAATATACGATTACAATCTCCTTATCCATGTCATGTTTTGTTTGAAACAGATGAGAAATTAAATACACAATTAAATGTAACGAATCGTAGGAAGATTGATAGCAGTTGATCGTAGAGGTTAGATTACTTAAGTTTCTTGTAGATGTTGATGTTTCGAAGAAGTTAGATTTCTTAGTTCTTAATCGTCTTGTTTTATTTGAAACAGATAAAAAATTAAATACAAATTAATTAGATGTGACGAGTTGTATGAAGAATATCGGTGAACAGTAGTTGATCGCGTAAAGGTTAAGTTCCTTCTGGAGCGCTAACTTCTATTGTTTCTTAAAATCTTATAACTGAAAAGTTAAATATCTTGTTTAGATTAATTGGTTAATACGTTTGACTTAAAGAATTCCTTATACTTCTTCTTTATTCGATATTGCAGTAATAATAATTATCAATATAAATATGTATAAAAAAGTATAAATAGATTATACATTACATGTACATCTAAAGCAGTTTGATATCATAGATAACATGTTAGAGAGATACAAATATGTCAAAGTAGATCACTAGCTTAATTAAAATCGAATAAATAATTCAATTGTACGTTGCACAAGGCACACAATCCTGAATGCATTGCTGGGAATTAAAGAGATCATTCAAGTAACATTTAAGAAAAGAATAACTAAAGAAAGAGATTTTATCTCAACATAGAGAATCCTTTAGCTCTGGTGAAACGGAATGGCCTACATTGGATATATCGTGTATTCATTCCTGGAGGAGTATGCACCGGTGTTTCATTGTTCTCTTTGTTCCACGCATGTCTTGGAGATTCTATGCCAAAAGGACTATAAAGCTTTGTTGGTGTTCTACCAAGGAGCTGGCGAGAACGAGTCTGGGGAGTTTGCATTTTACAAATGCTATTTGGAGATTGTTGCTCCTCCAATCTTTGACGTCTACGTGTGGAACTCTTAAACTTCTATGTAATAAATAAAATAATATTGATTTAGAGAATTCAATCATATTGTTATTGAATATAATATTGCTATTCTTTTATTTGAGTATTATTATATTGTGAATGTTTCTGCATTATGAGTAGTTTGCAGTTGCATGTTTACTCTCAAACATCAAAGCAACAAATCATTCTGATTGTATACCATAGTGAGCTAATAAGCTTTGAAGGTATTTAATAAGGACTACTTTAAAATGTCAAAAAGAAAATCATGATATGAACTATGGTGTAAAATCAGAAGTAATGATAATGGATTTTACTTTGACTTTTTGGACATTTTCCCTGATTATATTATTAGTGTTCATTTAACAAAAATAAATTTCACAGACAATTAAAATATAATAAAATATATACAATGAACATAATATACAAAACCATACAAAATATCTAAAATAAAGTATTTATTGCAGTAGACAGAGAGATTGAACATTCCTATATTTAAGTTCCATTGTTTTATATATATATTTGTCAAAACATAAATATGCACGAACATCTATAACTTAGTTATTATTATTACTTTTTTCTTGAGAATTTATCTCACCTGTGAAATAGTTCCAAAAGTTGTACGTACAGAAGATATAGTTTTTGATAACTTTTCGGCTCCGCTTCGCAGAGCACGTCTAGAATCTGCTGACATATTTCCAAGACTTAAATTGTTCCAGCTACGGTCACCTGTTTGCTTATCTTTTGACATTTTCTCCTTACAAGAATCTCCGGGCTTTTCCTTCTCGAAACGATCCTGGAGGCGTCGTCTCAGCTTTTTCGTGATCTCCGGTGAATTTTTGACATTCAGAACTTCCCGGTGAAACGTGAACGAAACGCTACGTGAATCCGGCCGCATACTTTCTAAACTGTTATTACTTGGCCAGTCAATTACGGTTTCTAACGCATAGAAACGACTACTTTTTAAATGTTAATTAACACTCTGTGGATAAATAATAAAAAAACCTGCAGTATTCGATTCATCCCTTGGAATACGTTGGAAGCGTCGTTGCCAACCGCCAATGTCCCGAAAACAAGAATGGCTGCGGCCTATCAAATCAATTTGGCACAGCATCCATTTCAAAACATCCTGAAAATTAATGGAAATTGGCCTATTTATCCATCGTCTTTAGAACCAACTTGTAAATTGTCATTATTAGGATGCGGATCTTTATAGAGTATTACATTTTTATGAACATGACTAAAGAAATAGATCCTAAATAGAAATTTGTTTCATCTATTAAATATTAAAATAACTATTCTACTTTAGATACTTTTATGCATTATATACATTTTGTAAATTTTTGAGATTTTAAATTTCCCAAAAATGCATAAACATCAGCGATCTAGTCATTGTACACTGCAATGAAATTTCGATTCACAGGTGATCAAATTTGAAAAGTATGCCACTTGATTCTCTGCAAGAGTATCGATTTTCCATCCTAATAAAAGAAAATGTATAATAATGTATTTATGTACATTCTTTATTATATTTTAGGTTATCACTATTACACTGCGGATTTTTGTACATTTATAAGAAATAGTAATTTGTCACAATGCACAAAATGCATGCGAAATGCAAAAATTATAAAATATCCAAATACAGTACTCTATAATATTTAATAAGTAAAATAATTTTCTGCCTACATTACATTTTTTAAATTATATTTATAAAAGCACTTAGCTTAACTGAACTTAAAATTACAAGCATCACAAAAAAAATAAATAACTAACAATAAGTAATAATAAAATAATAATACAAATTTTTTAGGAAAAACATTGATAAATTCTAACAATTTTCGTTTTACTGTAAGTATTATATGAAGTAGTATATTTTAAAAGGATGGGAAAGGTATTACAAAAGTATATGTTTATTGTGATTTTTTAAATATCGTCATGTCTAATGAATTAGCATTTGGCGAAGGTAAATAAAACCACGTGATCAAAATCTAGGGGAAATTAGTTAGAATACAAATGCTTGTAAAAAAAACTGTCAGAGCGATGCTTAAAAATTGGTTATATTTGTGCATGCATTACAAGTGTTTATATTATAATTTTTAGTTTTATCTGTTTATTTGTGGCTCATTGTCCAATGGAAGTTGAACGTAAAATTCTTTGTGTTCTACTCTAGTCGATGGATCTTTTGACTGAAAAGATACTTGGGTGATATTTGATTCTCATAGCGTTACATTCTGACATTCTAAAAATAAGCGCCAATTATTACATATACAAAAAATATTGAAGAATTTTAATTATTTTGTCATTTATAACGATGTTGTAAATATAGTTTGACGAAGGAAAAATATTTCTTTATATTATATAAGTATATACTCGCATATTTTGATAACCTATCCCAAAAAACTAACCTCAAAATGAGTTACAACAAAAAGGTATCATACTTCTACAATCCAGACGTAGGAAATTTCCATTATGGCCCCGGACATCCAATGAAGCCTCACAGACTTGCTGTAATCCACAGTTTGGTATTAAATTATGGTTTGCACAAGAAGATGCAGATCTATCGTCCATATCGTGCAAGCACCCATGATATGTGTCGCTTTCATTCAGACGAGTATGTTGAATTTTTACAAAGAGTGACTCCACAAAACTTGCAAGGATACACCAAATATTTAAGTCACTTTAACGTAGGTGATGACTGTCCTGTTTTTGAAGGATTATTTGATTTCTGCTCCATGTACACAGGTGCTTCTCTAGAAGGTGCTACAAAACTGAATAATAATTGCTGTGACATCGCTATTAATTGGAGTGGAGGACTGCACCATGCAAAGAAATTTGAAGCTTCTGGTTTCTGTTACATTAATGATATCGTAATAGCAATCTTAGAATTGTTGAAATACCATGCTAGAGTACTTTATATAGATATAGATGTCCACCATGGGGATGGAGTACAAGAAGCATTTTATCTCACAGATAGAGTGATGACGGTATCTTTCCACAAGTATGGAAACTATTTCTTTCCTGGTACTGGAGATATGTATGAAATCGGAGCAGAAAGTGGTCGATATTATTCTGTTAATGTACCCTTGAAAGAGGGCATTGATGATACATCTTATGTTCAAGTATTTAAGCCTGTTATATCTCATGTAATGGAGTTCTTCCAACCAACTGCTATAGTTCTACAATGTGGAGCAGATTCGCTCGCAAATGATCGTCTTGGCTGTTTTAGTTTGAGCACAAAAGGTCATGGAGAATGTGTGAAATTCGTGAGAGACCTAAATGTGCCATTGCTCACTGTTGGAGGAGGAGGATATACGTTGCGTAATGTTGCGCGTTGCTGGACCTACGAAAGCTCTTTGCTCGTCGATGAACAAATCAGTAATGAGCTACCCTACACAGAATACCTAGAGTACTTCGCACCAGACTTTACATTGCATCCTGATGTTGTAACCAGACAAGACAATGCGAATAGCAAACAATATTTGGAGGCTATTACAAGACACGTTTACGATAACTTGAAAATGATTCAACACTCTCCAAGTGTCCAAATGCAGGATGTTCCATGCGATGCGTTGCCTCCAGAGGAAGAAAGGCAACCAGAACCTGACCCTGACTCCAGGCAAAATACACAGGACACTGATAAGATAGTTGAACCAAATAATGAGTATTATTCCGGAGAAAAAGATCAAGACAAAATGGACGTAAGTGAATCGTGATAAAAGTCCGGACAAATTAAACATAAAACAGAAAAACGTTGTAGTAGGAAGCCGACTATCTACACCAGTATGAAACAAGAAACGATTGAAAGCTAACTTTTGCTGACGCGAAACTTGTAAATACTATACACAAAACTTGTAAATATCATTGATTCATTAAAAAGACTTTTTTCTTAATTTGTGCATTTACCAACTTCTTGTTATACAATAAGATATAATAACTCCCAATTTTTAAATAGTCATTAGGCAAGTTTATTGTTTTATGTCAGACAGCATATTGTCTACAATGGTACAACAATGACGATGAGGATGATATTAATAGTAGCAATAGTATTAATAGTAATAATAGTAGCAGTAGCAGCAGCAGTAGTAGTAGTAGTAGTAGTAGTAATAGTAGTAGTAGTAATAATAATAGTAATAATAATAATGATAATAATAATAATAAGAGCAATAACGATAACGTTTCTATCTCTGTTTCGGGGCTATTTCGCTATATCACAGAGAACTTAATCTTCATGAATATTTTCGTTCGTTCTTTACTACACTCAGAAAGTAGAACTTAAACGATGCTTTCTCGTCTCTCTAATAAATTTGCTGCTCGGCTTTCGTATAATATTATAATATATATATATATACTAAAAAACGTGACTAATACAATAAATTAGGTTTTCTCTTTTTTAAATTAAGGCGCTTCATTCTGTACATTCGTTCTTAAAACTTTACAAAAGTTTCTCGAAAAATAATACAAGTAGAAAAATACTCACAGTATGAGAGGAACGGAAATATCTACCTCGACACTTGTGTCAGTTACAAAAAAATGCAAGACTTACGATAGGTAGAAAAAACCCTCTTGCATGTAATGGAATTAATGTATTGGCTTTGCAATGGAGGCACTGAAACATATATATGATACATATTCACGCACAAGAAGACTCGATAAAGCTTGCATTTTTCTATATTCATTTTTTCTCTCTTTTACAGAAGCACGTCTCTCTCTAGTTACTTCCTGTTTTTCTTTATAAATCCCTGCCTCTATTTCTTTGTCTCCGGTTCTTAACATATATATATAATATATGCATGTATATTAAAAACATTCAGTCTCATAGTAAAAAGCAATTCCATTTGGTGTCAGATTTATATGTCCCATTGAAATCCACACTCTCGCGATCATACACAGGCATTAGACGTAGGCAGTGCTATAATCCAGCGATCCTTGGAAATCCAAAAAAGAAAAAAGTTCTTGGAAAGATTTTTGTCCCTATAGAAAATGTTTTTTAGATGACTAGATGATCTTGTTCTTGATTCGTTCTCGGTCCAACGGTGAATTCTCAATGAGAGGAGGAACCGTCTTGATGACAGGAGACACCGAACCGAAAATTAGGTTTCAAAATGCTTGTAAATACTGGTCACATATGTCATAACTTGTTGCCAGTCAGGTCGCTCCAATTGACACATTTCCCCTATGTTCTATGAATTAAGTAACTTCTTAGTAAAGTCTTTTTATTAAAAGGTACACTACCACCCATAACCAGAGTGTGAATTTTTATGCATTTATGGGTAATTTGAAAGTGCAAAAATGCATAGAATGCATATGGTGTGAAAAAATATATATTTAACATATAGAAAGTATCTGTTATAATACTTAATAGCTAAATTAATTTTCTACTTAAATTTTCTATTTAAATATACTCGCAATCTAATCATAATTTTGAAAATACAACAAAAATACCCATCAAGTGTTCAACTACTTATGGATAGTAGTGTACATAACAATCACACGATTTATAACTTACCAACGTAGTAGATATCCCAACGCTTTCCGCAGCGGAGAAAGCAATAGAAAAGTTTCTTCTCTTTTCCACTGGTGTCAACGTATCGTATGGTACCTTGTGTGGGAGATAGGAATGGAGGATGGCGCAAAGAGCCAAACCGTCGTTCCACGAACTACTAAAATTCGTGATATCAATATTCCGGTAGCCCATAGTTTTGTTCTGGCACCATTTGAGCAATGCGTTTCGTTTCGAGCCTCCGTTTTTTATCAATCCACAGAGAGGATCTTTGCGCTCTGATAAGTCTGTTACGCTGTTGCGACGTACAAAGTCGATTGCCTTCGCATTCAGTGCAGCAGAATCTAGCAGTTCGCCAGGACTCAACACTACAGGCACTGTTGACTTTGTTTCTGTATTAATCATTGAAAAGTTCTATAACATTCAAATGCTTTTGCAGAACATTGGCTTTAGAAAGCAACAGTGTATGAATCAGAGGATTTTATGAATAATCTTGTTTCAAAACTTTTGAAAATAACATTTGAAAATAAATTACATGTCGTTACTTAGCATAGTGATAACATAATGTTTAAAAAGAAAATTACCTGACAGTGGTTTTCTAGTGATTGCGGTTTGGGTTTTATTATTATTTGTTGAGTTCGTCGTGCAGATTAAATTATTGATCTGCTGCTGATCACGAAGTGGGGCTTTTAATGTCATTATATCATTTGTTCCAATGGAATTAAGAGAGGACGTAGAACTGCTACGACTTCCAGGGCCTATGTACAAATTATTATATTAGAGTCATATGGACATATATTGGGTGGTATAGAAAAATTCATCTATTATGTGTTTCATACCTGCTTTTGCTTGTTTTGTAGCATTCTCAATACTTTCTATTAAACATTTCACAGATAGCCTTGAATCTTGACGAGAAATATTAGCTTTCCGACGCGCGGCAATCTCCTGTTGAACGCTTGTCAACACACAGTGTTGAGTTTCCGTCGGTGTGCTTGCTGGCCTTTGTTGCGGTTGTTGAATCACTTTCTGGTTAGCTGAAAGATCAGAGAAAGACTGTACTACAATTGTACTTGAAGCAAAATCGCGTAACAAAAAAAAAAGCAATAAGCGCTATGTTTACATGTAATAGGAAAGCACAAGAATGACAAGAAAGAAATATCTAGAAAAAACCAATCACTTTTTTCGATTCGTAGTTCTAAGGCCACAAGTATATTTACATTTACTTTGTGTTGAATGATACATAAACAGTTTGATGAGGGACGAAAAACATAAAAGCAAAATTTCAGGTCACAGACAAAAAAACTAGAGAACATAAATTAGAGATATATTGATTAATCCAAACAATAGTGAAAAGTGAGAGATTGGGGGAGGGGGGAGCTAGAAAAAGTATATTTGAGACTAGCAACGAGAAAGGGTGTATTACAAGTGTTTAAACACATCTGTTTGCTAGAATAAAAATCCAGGACAGACAACGAGGGTTTGAACTCTGCAAATACAAGCAATCACGTTTCCACACTACTTTTTTGCGACTTACGGTCGCGTATTGTACCTATTTGTCGGCCTGGTCTCAGTTCCACATCCTCAATGATCGTCTCAAACTTCTCTCTTAAAGACGAAGTCCTCCCTATCAGAGATTTATCCTTGAACATTGAATCGCTACTATTCTGACCTATTTTTAATTCCGAGGTTGAGCTTAAGCTCTCATTTTGTATCTTCTTTTCATCCGTAATTACCAAACTATTAGTCTGAGATTCTATACTTGGTTCAGATTGAAACAAGTTCATGTTTAAGAATTTCATACGTTTCAATCTATTTGCTTCGCAAAGAGTTAGATTCTTTCCAATCTCCCTTAATTCATTGTTGAACCCCAAAGCTCCACTAGTAGTCTTTTGTGTTGAAGTAGAATCTAATGCTCTGGTAGTTTCTTTTGAAAACGATATTAGATGTTCTTTTGGTGCGAGTCGAGAGGAGAATGGTGCCAATGGAGGATCTAAAGCAGATCTAGGTAAATTTTCCAGCGAAGAAAGAATAGAATATGTACTATATTCTTCTCTTTCTTTATCTTTCCTTTTTTTAATATTTGCAAGAACCAAATCTTCTGATTTTTGGGGTAAGTAAGGTTCAAATGGAAAACTTTTTGGTCTTACAGATATTAAATCATTGGTGTCTCTGTAACGTATTGCACTTTTGTCAATGTAACCATTAAGAGGAATCAAATCTTCCTTTTGTTTTATCTTCCTGATATTACTATTATCCAAATGATCAGCAGAGTAAGTTCGTAAATTTAGATTGTCTAGGGATGTAGAAAAGGTTCGATTTTCTAAAGTAGAATTGAAGATATCTTGCTTGCGAGTACTGTCTAAAAGAGAATCCACAATTTCACTGCCAGATCTGGATTCGCTTTTCTTCAGAAATAACCTGGGCTTTTTGTTTGAAGAGAAATCGCTCTTAGACTCTTCCTCCGATTCGTTAAATTTCGAAGTTCCGAACTGCGAAAGTAAAGAATTTTCTTTATCCCTTGTATCGGACAAAAATATATCTTTCATTTTAAACTCGTTTGTGTGTTGAGATTCTTGATTGCTGGTTACTTCAGAATTATCTGTATTTATCGAGTCATTGCTTGTTTGAGTGCTTTCTTGCAACACTTTCCTCATTTCCGGATCTACCTCAAATTTTAAATCATCCATTGCATTTTCCAATCCGGAATACACGTAATTCTTAGGAACGAAAAATCGACTATTAGAAATTTGAATACCGTACGAATCTGTCCCGGCATTTTGAATGCCCTTTATGTTCTTCAATAAGGATGATTTTGCAATTTCATTTTCCTCTGATATACTTGATACATGAAGTTTTTGATAATCTTCAGAGGTCTTGAGAAACTTCTTTGATTTTGTTCTTTTAAAGTTAGAAGCCTCGATATTTAAAGCCTCGTTATTGGAATCTAATTCTATCAAAGGTTGTTTTTCAAAATCATCAACAAGCTCCAGTAAATTATCTTTTGATTCAAAGGAAGGACAAATCTCAATTTCTTCTCCAGAAATTAATTTGTCATTTAGTTTAATAGGATCCTTGGAATATAAAATTTCGCTACTATCGTCGAATTCAATATCTTCCTGATGAATTACTGAATTTAACTCTTTCAAGTCATCAATTTGCAAATCCTCTTTTTCATTTGGATCCAACTCAGACGTTTTTTTAAAAAGATTGGGTTTTAAAGCGCCCTTTCTGCACTCATGCCGCCTCTTTATAATGGTACGACCGCGTTTTAAGATATTGTTAGCCGGCTTGCGAGAATTTCCAGCAGTGCTACCGAAACTCTTACATTGAGGAACTGCAGTGCTGCCTGACATCCGAATGAAATTGAAAAAAAAAAAAAAGATAACATGCATTGTATTAATCACTGTACTTCTGTTCCTTGATCGTTCGTTAGAAAGTATCTTGTAAAAGTATCTAACAATAAATATCAATCATCTGTCCTAATACACTGATTGAACTTTGTCTCCCTATTATATCATCATAATCAATCTTACATTAAATATGATTGTTCTCTTTCCGTGTTTGATAACAGCAAAATGTATCTAAAATAAGAGATTCCAAAGGTAGTTCACTTACCTTTATTCAGTTTATCGAGTTGAGCTTCTAATGCTCTCAGTTTATCCCTCTGTGCTTTATTCTCCATCATAACTCGCTCCAGCTCACTCTGAGCCTCCGTTTTAAAATCGTTCGCCACGCGAACGGTCATCAGGAGGTCCGTTTGAAATTGTTCCCACTCAGTAGCTTGTTCTTGCCTCAACTTACGTTCTTCAGACAACGCTCGCTCTAATTCATACTGACGCGTTTGAGCTTCGCGTTCCGTTCTTTGAGCCTCGTTCAATGCGGCCTTTAACTCTCTTTTATCTTCCAGGTGCCTTTGACATTGTGCCTGCAACTCCGCAAGAGAATCTCTCACGAGTTGTAGTTCTGCACTCACGGATAACCTTTCGTCCTTCAACTGGTTCAACCTGTATTCCAAGTCATCTATTGCTGACTTGGCATTATTACGCGCTACCTATAAAATATTTAATTAATTCTTTGCCCTTATACAGAATGCGGCATTTAAACGAGAATACGTATTTTATTTAATATTTAATCCTGATGTAGAAAATAAAGAAACATATATGACTGGTATGTAAAAACATATATGATTCCCCTAAAAAAGGATACAGAAGACTTTGAAATCTTATAAAAAGAAAGTGGTTGCGAGAATAAATTTTTCCTACCCTTACATCTACATCATGAAATGGTGTAATTTTCTCACAAGAATTATTTTTATAAAGTTATAAATAAAAGTATTCTCATTAAAATGCTGCATATGTTGCAGTTCTATATGTTAATTTTTTCCGCCATAGTGAGCATACTTTGTATTCTTCTTGAAGCTGTGAGTATTGATCCCTAAGACGGTCATGATCGCAATGCGAACGCGCCAACTGCTCTTGCAGGGCAGCCGCTTGCGTTTCCAAAGTGTCTTTCTCCCTTCTAGCAGCATCCAAAAGTTCATCTGCCTCGCTTTTGTTTTCCACTTGCCTCGATTGTTCTAATTCCTCGATTTTCGCTCGAGCATTTTCCAAGAGCGTGGCTAACCTACTGATTTCTATATTCCGATTTGCACCCTCTTGCCTAGCTTCTGCTAGTTCCATGTCCAGTTGTTTCCGTTCGATACTCGCCGTCTCCACCGAGGATTCCAAAAGGTGTACACATTTTGTTAATCGCTCTGTTTCCGCAACACTGACCTCTGCAGCTGCTCGAAGACTCTTCACTTCAGATGTTAGTTCCTCTTGTTTCTGCAGCAATGATTCTCGTTCTTCTTGAGCACTCTATAATTAGTTAATTTAACTAATTAATTTAATACAATTTGTTATAATTTGATGATTTAAAGCTAAGTGTATTTACTTTTAGAAGGTCTACTAATTTCTGTTCCCGTTCTGTATTATACCCTTTGGAAGATTCCTGTGGTTGCTCCTCCCTTAACAATAGACCTTGTAACGTGTCAACCTTGGAACGGGAGTCTTCGAGTTTCTCTGTTTGTCTACAGAGTGACTCCAACAGCACATCTTTCTCTTCTGTTAATCTTTCATTGTCAGCTTGTAGTTCTGTAAGCTGTGCCTATGAATAAGAGGAATATTATAATTACTATCTTATGTTGTTCTATAAAGTTTTTGGCTGCTAGTTGCACATACTTGTAGATCGCTTAATTCTTGTATTGTTGCCTGTAACTCTTCATTTGTTGAATAATGCGTTTCTTCCATTTGCAGAATTCTATCTTGCAAACATGCGACAGAAACCTCTGATACAGAACTAGAAGAATGCTTGTCCCAATCTGGGGTGGTACAATGAGCACTATCTTGGGATATGGTGATAGGTGTGGATCCTTCATCTTGGGGGATTGCTATTGATGCTGGTGCAGAATTGTGTAATCTTGAGGCATCCAGAAGTAACTGTTGCTTCTCTGAATCTGACAAGGGAGAATGTGCAACGTCTCTGAGTCTTGCACGAAGAGCTTCGTTCTCTTCTGTAAGGCGGTCTAACTCCAAACTATGCTGTTCCTACAATTAAAAAAGAGCGAACCCTATTATTCATTACAAATTTTCAAATACACTTACTTCAAGCAAGTGTATAAATATACGAATGATATTATTACGTTGTTATAACATTTTTTGTCAATTTTTCTCTTTTTCTTTGCCGTTTTATTTATATCAAAAACACGATGCCAAACGCTTACATAAACGAGAATATGGTAACCGATAGTATTCTAATTACTTGGGCTGACTAGTATGATGAAACGTAATATGCTTAATCGTACGATATATGTGCTATGACAATGTTGAGAAATCTAAGTTTCTAATTCGAAGAGGACAATTCTTATTTCCTTCGATCTCTTGATTATGCGGCGAATAAGTGTCAACATTTTAGGTTAGGTCTACGAAATTCAACCAAACATCTCGCAACTTTCTAAACGAGTGATGGTTGTCTATTTATGACTCTTTGGGGAAGTGTAAACAATTTATAAAGGAAGTTGCTCCTTGTCGTTTACCGTAGACGTGGAGAAACAACGTTTTTTCATAGCGTTCGCGGTCGTTTCACTTCACAAGTTTCCTTCCTCCGTAAACATCCCTCTTCCTACGCCCTCTGGCTATCCTTTAAATACGCGGGATAATGTTCCAACCCCTTCATGAAAAAAACAAAATTTCAATACGAAACAGAATATTTATTTATTTTAGAAAGATCAATTTTTTCTGTCATTTTTTATAAGTATGGTTAATGGATGTTTTAGTTTTCAGTGTCTTTATTTTATTAAATTCATTTATAATAAAATTCAATCTTTTGTTTTTTACAGTTATCTAATTCTTTCACAAAACCTTAATTAGCGGGGAAAAATAATCCTAACCTTTTTTGGTAAGTATGTAATTACCACCTAGATTTGTAAAAGAGGATCATAAATCATTTTTATAAATGATAATGTTTTTGATAGACTATTTGTAATTAAGTGAATCTAAAAAATTGTTGGGAAAAATAATCCTTACCCTCTATGATAAGTAATCATCAACTATATTTACAAAAAAGAGATCAACGATCACTTTCATAGATTGCAGATTGTATTTTTATAGATTATTCACTCAATAATCAAATATTATGTAATATTGAATAGTGAATCTAATAAGTGAACAAGTGTAGCTTTAATTATTTCAGTCTTAAGACTATTCTTAAATTATAAGATTATACTGAGTGATTGCATAACATCCGCTTTTCATGATACCAGTAAGCACGGCTAAAGGGTAAAAAAAGGATCACCCACGTTCACCTTGAATCGTTGTTAATGTCGGTAAATAACCTGCTCCATCTCGTAGAAACCGCCCTCGAAGACGATCTCCTGTGTTTGTTTTCCTTGTAAGGTCAATGATGTTAGACGAGAATGGGGATTTAAGTGGGAGAAGTAGATCTACACGTGAGTAGAACAACGGAAAGAGGAGATAGAGAGAGACCGAAATGAAAGCAAATAACACAATAAATATATACACGAATCTTTCCCTCGCGGCATACAAATTTTTATCTATCAATTTTGTTCTAATGTAAGTTTGAAAAATTGATATTTCCACTATTTTCAAAACTGACTTTAAATAAGACGTGTGTCTTGTTAATAGATGTTTGTTCAACATATCGTAAGTAACTTCTTCAACGCTCATTTATAGTTCGTTAAAACTGTAAATCTGTAGCAAAAGTTAAGAAAAATTTATATATAATTCGAATTTTTACCATTTATAACAACTTCTTTCTCGAAGAATTGATCGTCTTTTCCATTTTCGAATAAATTTTGCAATGACTACTGTAAATAATGATGAAAATACTATGTTTGGTAATTAAATCAGATAGAGATGAACAACCTGTCTTATTGGTGAATTTTCGATAAATCTTTTTAATTTATTTTAATATCCAATTCTTCTTTGTTGAAACGTTTCATAATTTGATAGAAATTCATAATAAAAATGCTATAAACTTTTTAAATGACCCAAGTAGATATTAATCAATGTAATGTAGATATAAAGAGCAAAGGGAAAAACAGAGAATGTCACAAAATAGCTTTATCGAGAAAATTAAGTTTTAATATTTTAGTTCACTAGGAAAGAAACAACATTCGATAAATTGAACTGTATTTTTCACACATAAAATGAAATTATATCTTACTTAGATATCGTACAAAAGAATGATTAATAAAATATTAATTACTTTTTACCTGTGTTTTGTTCCAATACAGAATAGACATTCCCTGTTTTTAACCAGTACACCAAATTCTTAGGGCTATCTTATAAAGACATTTTGAACATTATAATCATTGTGATCTAATAGTATTGTAATCCCAATTATCACAAACAAAATGTGTTATAAAATGGAAAATCACGATAAATAGACATTCCTCGTTATTTCCCTTTACTCATTAGGAAGTTAAGATTAAAATGGGAAAATTACCTTGAGAGAGGTAAGTTCAGCGCGTAGTTCGTGAAGATGCTGAGCATCGCAAGATGCCTCACGTAGATTCGACTCGAGTCGTGCGTGGTCCTTGCGCAACACCTCGATCTCACGCTCCAGCTCCTGCATCCTGGACCCCTTACCGGGTCCCTTTGGATTGAAGCTACCCTTAGCGTTCCCTTTGGCTCCTTCTTTACCGAGGGAGCCCCAGTTGCCTACCGGTGGGTTTTCGTTCTTCGCCTCAAGCGAGGAGGCACTTGGCGCCTGACGCAGCGGGATCTGTTGCTGTTGTTGCTGCTGCGACTGCGTCGGCGGTTGTTGCTGGCCTCTGCGAAACAGCGATCTGAACTTCATCATGGTCGCTCTTCACACTTCACTGGACACTTAACCGAAATTCCAAAACCATCATTCCCGAAAACACGAACATTTATTATCCTCTCATCGTCCAGCTAACAACATTATCATAATGTTCAATTTATAATTATTATTCACCTTACAAACCGATTACGTTAGGTAAGATCATTGAACAAAATTATTTATACTCCTACAAGACTTATTTAAAGTCTCCATTGCATTCCATTTTACAGGTAACACGATCCTAATCGATAAGAATTCCATCTCGGGGATCTATCCACCTCACAAGGACAAACTTCATTAGCAACAAATATACATATTAGAGATAATCTAGATTCCCTATAATCAATGTCTTTACGTTATACACAATAGCCTAATGAAAGAAATTTTTTAATACAGTTGTTTTTTACTCTTTTCATAGGATAGCATAGATGTATCTATACTAAGGTTTACGGTGAAATTCTACAGAATGCTTTGTAAGGAAAACGTGCCACTTTCACGTCGTCGAATTAACAACATCGGATTTCAAGTATAACTAGTATACACGGGGAAAAGTTTCCTCGACTTCTTTTTTCTCCAAACGAGCTTTCTCGATCCCTGAACGATGTCACTTGAAGTTAAGGTTACACGACGAGGGAAAGACGAGATCGTTTAGCAACAGCGTGTGACACGATCCCGAAAAGGAATTTGAAAATTCGTATACGAGATGCGACGACCTCGAGCCACTTTTCGAGGCCTATGTGTCTCTCACGAGCGTTTACGAATTCCAGCCGAGCATGTACGGAGGATTCGACTGGATCTTAGCCTCCGACGGCGACCACTTGTTGCATCGACCGGCCGACCTCCGTGGCACGAGTGTATTTCTTCTCTATGTTTGTTCGGAAGATACGCTTGCATTCTTGAACGTTGAATTCGCCAAATAGGAACCTTCCAAACGAATCTCCGATGAATCCGAACGTCCAAGCTTCGTTCAAAATTTGAACTTCAAACACGTCGGTAGTTTAAAGCCACTTGCGAAATTCCAATTATTGATAATTCTATATGTATTATGGTATATTCGTTAGTTTTTGGATAAAAAATGTGAAATTCGAAACTGAAGCTTATTTGTACTATCGATGATATAATGCTTTTTTGTATGATTTGAAGAACTTTCCTTTGAAGAACACAGAAAAACAACACACTCTCTACAGCGGTGCATCGAGCACTGAATACGAGTCTCGACTTGTGTCCCCTCCAGAATGGTCTACCCCACCACGGGCCCCGACCATTTTGCTGGACGAAGGGCTTGAGAACGCGTCTAGGCGTCGAATATATACTTAGAAGTTACTGTAGCAAACGATGATGCTGCTGATCCTTTTCAGGATCCACTTTCGATACACACAAAATATGCTCTTTATGTAAAGAGCGATTATTCTCATTTTTCTGTCTATGACGAATCGTTATCAGGCTATCGCAAGGACATCGTGATGTTTATCATACGGACGAAATATACTGTGCGACAGTAGTGTGAGGTAGTGAAATTTCAATTACATAAGATTGCTTCGGATTTCTCGCGAGATGAAAGATTCATTGAGAATAAATGGAAGGAGAAAATTAAGAAATAAGTATGGGGAAGCACTGATTCTTAGAAAATATTTTACATAAAATATTCTTGGGAGAATTAGGAACTTCATAGAGCCATCTACAACAGGTTGAAATGGTGAAATTTCACGCACTTTCAGGAAGGGCCCTGTTAAACCGATCGAGTCGCCGATGGGGCTTCGATCATTCGATTTCTTGTTCGATTTTTTCACAACGAAGATCCCTGTAACCGCAATAGCGAGAGAAGATGAAAGAGAAACAAAGATAATTGGCGAGGATCGTGGTGGGGCTTAAGACAGCCTGCGCCAACTCTCTGGGAACGAGTACATACGCCGTCGAAGATGGTTAGGCGAGTACAGAGGGGCGAGGAAGAGGAGGTAGAAGCTGCTTAAGGAGGCCACGGAATCTGCAGACGTCTCACCGTCGACCAGTTTTCTCATACGGTCGACATATGGTATGTACCCGGTGGCCTAAACTTCCACAGGATAAATCTCTACCTGAGGTGAGTCCTTGACCTGCCTTCTAATGCAAAACTGATTACTACAAACAACATATATTATCAGATGTTAACTCAGAAATATTAAGAATGGCGTTCATATCATTTCTTAAATCCTTTTCTGGTTTCCCATGTATGTACATAGATTCTGAATTCTATAAAATAAGGAGATCTAAATACTACAGTCTAGACTAGTATAGCTGAATTAGTATACCAAGCTTGTGTGAGCTAAGTCCGATGACATGACTCAAGTCCTGCCAAGGTCTGGGTTAAATATAAGTCTAGGCTGGGTCTAGGTTGAATCTACTTATATTATCGAAATGAAATCTTATATTTCTGCTAATATTTGTAACTTATGTTACGCGAGAGTTATCCAGAATTAAAATGGAACAAGATGGTTATTTAGAACGCGAAAAACGAAATCAGTCTCTTTGGAATGTCCGAATCGATGACTCGACTCTAACGACTGTAATCTGATAAGGATCGATTTCAAGGTAAGTTAAATAACGTGGACAAAATGCAATGCTGTGCATATACCTGATCGCATTATAAGGCTAACACATTCGTAAAGCAGGCTTATTATGGACCTATCTTCGTGGCACTATGCAGTGTGTGCATATGTGTCATTATCACACCCGTATTGGAGCTTTTCTATTCAGTTTAGCGGAAATACAACGCGTCCACTTTGTCATCGCAAATATGTTCAGGCATATAGACGTCGAGGCTGCGGAAAAACGATCCAAAAAAAAGACAGGCAGAAATGCGTCTAAATATACATGGTCGCGATGCGATGTTGGAAAGTATCCTGGCTGGCGTCCACTGGCGCCGAATCTAAAAAAAGTCTGGGGAATACGCGTTCGGCAGATTTAACATAATAAGCTCGTTGTACGGGGTGTTGCGAAAATTCCTATGAATAATCATTCGATTCATTGTTTCTTTTCTTTTTATATGTACATACAGTGAATCACAGAAGTATTCGAATACTTGTATATACATTTTATGAATATATTATGTTGAAATTTCATTAACACTGTCATGAGACTATGGCGAGTAATATCATAATAAATATAATCGATATATACATTCCTGCTTCACATTTTATCAATACAATCATGACAGTCGTTTTCATTACATGATAGTGAAATTTTAAATTGTTTTATAAAATAAGTTCTCAATTTTTACGAGTTACTACATATCCATAACGAAGTCTGAAGAAAATGTTTAATTAAAAATCAATTAAGATCTTTCTTCTTCTTTGGGTGGTATCCTAACCTACTTCACCGACATGTTACTTTGCTCGATCTAAATAACATTTACTGGATTATGTGGAATACCTGTTGCACTTTATAAATACATACAGACATATCTTTCCGTGAGACTAAAGAACAAAAGGAACAATGAGAAGAATTCAAATATCTCATCGAGCAATCAATCCGTTTGAATATTATGTTCTCCTAATTGTCTAGAACAACATATAATTGCGTCTAGCATGGTTTAACATTTCCCAGGCGTACGAAGGTGGATGCGTTGGTAATATCAATAAGAGAATGTCCGCTACGATGTAGACACGTCGGCTTGTCGATGCACTTAAACGTTCGCGCGTTGTTCATTCCTCGATTAATATTCCATATAACGTTCCTATGCAACAATTTACGTCATTGCGTTCCTCCAGACGCCAAAGATTGATTGAACATTTCTTATTTTGATGGTTCTTCAGCCCTTCGATTTGTTCTGCTTCCCTCAACATTTGTTTAACTGACCTTGTAGTTAACTCTCGTCATTCTAACTCTAAAGAAAATGTATCAATTCAAAGGTAACAATTCTTTGGTTCGTTCTATTCGAATCAGAATACGAAAATAGAGCGAAATATAAGCCAGGCTGTTCGATAAACGAGATCAAGGCTGATTAAACGTGCTTTCTCTGAATCACCATGACATCAAGCGTTTAGCTTGATCGAACTAACGAGCTTATAAACCTCTTTCGCGAATTGTCACGTCCAAGGAATTGCGCCGCTTACGACATGGCCTTATCTGTGGCTCAAGGAGACGCAAAAGAGATATCATTATCGCCAGGTGTAAGTGTAGGAGGTTCCATCGCTCATGCATACTTTATGACGTGATCGATTCGTGTAATAGCATTCGGTCAGATAACGATTTCGGCGAATTCTTGTCTTCGGTGATTTGTAGGCAAGAGAAAGGAGCTATGGATTTCTTTGCGGCGACACTGTAAGATAAGGAACGATGTGAGATGCCGGTGAATTGGACAGAAATTTAAAAAGGCTAAACTTTGTTTTGGGACACACCGAATTTGTGACTTCACTTCTTAAATCTTTTTATCATTTTTTAAGTTCCTTTTTAAATCACTATACACTTGATAAAACAAGCTTTACTTACAACAAATATAAAACCCTATGCACGATGTAGACACGAATAAAGTATACTTAAAATAAACAAAAAAGTTGAAAAAAAATTTTCGTAACATACAGTGTAAAATAGAAACAGCTTGAAATTGATACACTATGAATTTTAGTAATATCTGTATTGAACATTTTTAATTTTAAATGTCATCTATTCTGTGGCATTGCTCTTATTAAATATATGTCCATTTTGTAAAATTATGATATCTTTTTTTGTATTTCTTATTCTATAAACTTTCTTTTGTCTGCCACTATATAATAAAAATACTAATTTTAAGATATAGGTATGGTTATTTTAAACGTTATATATATATATATGTATTCAGTGTGCTCCAAAATGAAGCTCAGTCGGTAAAAATGATGATGATCAGTGACGACAGAATAAGCAAAGGAAGAAAAATACGCAGGCGTATTTTCGTCACGCGGCTGCGATACGCTTGATACAAACATTTATATCCAAAGCAAACAGCGATTGTTGCAGTCGCCTTGTGCAAATATTGAACAGGCAACGATTACAAGACTGGAATGTGGGTTGTCTTCCATTTGGTTCACTTCGAATTCTGGATTCTTTTTTGGAAGTGGCTAATAAACGATTACGAAGAATAGATAAAGGCCGTGGTGCGGAGTTGATGTTGATTCCTCGGTCAGCTTACGCATGACATCACTCTGTTCCCCGTTTTCTACCAATTGACTTTGCCCTTATTCAAAGGCCTTTAGAGCGTCTCGTCGCAAGCTTCTATTATAGTGATTCCATTCATAATAGCCTCTGTCTGTATCTTTTAGAAATATTCAAAGTTTGTCAGACCTAAGTGTACTAGTGTATATTCAGAAATTTCGAAGCGAAAGTTAAAGTAGGTTTAGCTAGAAAAAACTTATATACAACAGTTAAAGATATATAAAGTTATATAAAATATTTAAAAATTTCATTGGCACTGAACATAAATAATTTACCAATTAATTTGATAGTTACAAGCTGTAGATTATACAGTTCTTTCTTACAATTTTATATCAAAGAGGATAATTAGATAATTTGTAATTTGAAAGGATCTAAATGGTGGTTAAAGATTATGCATGCCATCTGTTGCATGAGGTTCATTGATAACTGATGGCGAGTTAAAGACCTCACTAACGTGTTTACTTGGCTGAACACCGTTCTATGGTGGATCGCCGTAAATACAAAGAAGTTATCGGGCTGCAACGAGTAGCTCATTGACTTTTGATTCACTGGGTATGTAGGTCGTCCGACGTCGACCAAGTACCGCTCTCATTGTCAGAGTGGGTCGTCGATCCGTCGAGCAGTCGCCACTTTAGAGACCCCGTAAGAATCGACCTGTGCCTTTCTTCTCTCTCTCTCTCTCTCGCTTTCTCTCTCTCTCTCTCTCTCCTTTTCTCTCTATTAGCGTAAAGAGCCGCATCTTTAGATCTTAATTAAGAGACGACAACGAGCAGACATTGTCGACTGACTTTACGCCAAACAACTGTATACTCTCCAGGAGATATTACTCGCGGACTTCAACTTTACTACGGATATATATTCTCGTTCATAAATATTAGGACATTTGCTGGATTTATACGAAATATGACATTTAATCTAAGATATCAAGAAGAAAATTAATCAATCAGAGTTTTATATACATGCAAGATTTTAATATATTTAAGAACTCTTCGGGAAGTGGTGGTTATAGGAAAAAAATGAGCGTGACTTATCTGATGTAATGGAGAGGTTGATTTATAATCACCTGGAACAGGATTGGACCAGTTAGTAGGTTAGAATGGACCTCTTACGTCAAACAGCATGATTCAGAGGGAAATGTTAGAAGGAAGAAATGTATACAGGTTGGTCAGACTAACCAGATATCCCTGAAAGAATAATGAATCGATTTAGTTACTATAATTTTGTATGTATGCGCGAGCAACAGATTAGAATATACAGTGGTTCATGAAAGTGTTCCACCATTTATAGAAATTTTTTATGAATATATTATGTTATGATAGCCGAGTCTCATGAAAGCGCCAATGAAATTTCAGAATGTTTTATATAACACGTACATATAATAAATACATGAAAGTTTTCTATGATAAATCTTTAAAGACTTTCCTTAACTACTGTATCGATGTAACGATGTCTAATTATACAAGATTCAAATAAAACGTCCTGAAAACAACCATCAGGAGTAATTATGAATAATAGACTATAGGAGGAACCATGATGTGAAAACACTTGCTATCAAGAGAGCATAGTGTTCAAAAAGGTGGTCGATTCCATTAAGAAGTTGTTGGATGAAGTCAATAAAGTCACCAGGTATGGTGAACCAATCGAGAGTAATGTATAACCCCCTGATTTACATTCGCACGTGTTCTCAAGGCATCATGAGGTGATTTTTGGAGAGTTCTCTCGGCCACTCAAGTCTGGCGAAGGTATTGGCGGTCTCCGCCACAAGGAACAAGAGGAAAGGAAGGAAACTGCAGCTAGTGCACAAAAGGAACTGGTTTAAAGCGCGGTAGCGCTATCTGCGGACCAGAATTCGCCTACTTAGCAGCATAAAGCTATTGCACGTAACAATCAACTAGCGTATCTTGACAGTAGGAGAAAGTGTACTCTATACAGGCCCGGACTTCCACTTTTCTAACTCACGCAAACCAAATCTTCGCCTGTGGAAAACGCAACAAGTGAAGTCTGGTTTATACTGATTTTTATAGAAAGTAGAGACGATAGAAAAGTCAGAAATAGATATAGTGGCTTACGAAAGTATTCGAAAACTGTTAGAAGCTTTTTATGTATATATATTATGTATATATATTATACAAAACATTTTGAAATCTGATATGGATCAAATTTGAAATAGATCTGAAAATTATATATGTAGAGGTTACAAGATACTTATTGGAAGCATACACTGCGCGTAAATTAGCAAAGTATTTGAAGTCAATTATTATTCACTATATTAATAAGCCACAATGTTTAGTGAGACTATCTTTAGTATTAATTGTACGTTTAAGACTATTATTGACTTAAGATTTCCACGATGGTTTTCTGAATTTATCATATTTGATCTTCAGGTTATCAATCGTGTTATACATTATTTTGTAAGCCGATCTTTCGTGAACGTTGTAATTCACTTCTTCAGGGTTATCCTGAAACTGTTTCCAGGTTTCTTTTTATGGCAGATTTCCATTGGCCAACCAGAGGCACTTCTTTGACCATAAAAAGCATTAACAAAATCTGAAAATACTCAGTTTCAGTATAACACTGAAGAAGTGAAATACAACGTCCACGAAACGTCGGCTTACAAAGCAATATATAATATGACTGATAACCTGAAGACCAATTATGAATAGTATCTATGCTGTATACTAATTTTCTACTGAGTGTATATTTGCGATATATGTCTTGTAATTTCTATATACATTTCCAATTAATACGTTAGTACAATAATTACGATGATCGTGTCTCGTTACAGTGTTAACGAGTTCTCAAAAAGTTTTGTAGAATGCATATAATATATTCATAAAAAATCTTGTGGTCGGTATACGAGTACTTCTGTGAACCACTGCTTTTTTGATAGAAAATTATGATATTCGTATGTTATGTTGCACATACATATACGTTTAACAGCGTACAAGTAACATATGGCATCGAGAAATGATCGGGAAAGAAGCGTGTATGGGGTCACTGAACCTTCCTATGAACTAACGACGCATCGTACGTATCCCTTTTCTTTCTTTTCGCGTTCGTTTCGGTTTTTTCCTGTTCCGTAAAAGAGAGGAGGCCGCCACACGCGCCTAACTGGCAAAACGTGTCACATGGCTCGCATCATTGTGAGAGACGCATGGTTTGTGGTAATGGTAATCCAATCGCCGGAGACTCGTTCGACTTGAAACTCACTTGTGGTGTCGCTCCTCTAGCTTCGCCTCGTGTCTGCCAGGCCGCTCGACTTTTCTGCTCGTTGGCCTTTTCGGGCTGAAAAACGACGCGACCACGTCCCGCTTTTTTCCCGTGCCGGCCGGTGGCTTTGGTTCGGGTTTCGATCTGAAATTTTCAATAAAAACGCTGTTTTTATATTTATGAGATATTACAGAGACGAGAATTTGTAAAATCGAGCAAACACGATTCGAATACGATCTTTAATTTGTAACTGGATTGTGAGTATAGTAGTAATCTAAGTTGTAAATTTAACAAATTGAAATTTGTGTACTTGTATTCTAAATTTGTATATTATTATATTTTTAACCTTGTATAATACATTAAATACAATGTATGTCGCGGAGACTTCAATTACACATATATTGCAAAGCCTATGGTTGATTGCAACAATCCTGTTGCTACATGCATTACAAAGTGACAAAGTGTATTAAATTTTCATGAGCGAAAGAGTGGACAAAAACGATGCATACGACATCACCGAATCACGTAAGATTTCTTCAAGAAATATGCAAATGACTAATAAAGGATTGTGCAACACGTAGGCGCGTTAACACTCCTACCTGCTCCCATAACAATCGCATGAACAGCGAACTTATTATCGAATTACAGTGACGAGGCTCCTTTACGTCTTTTTCATTCCTGTTTCTACATTTCTATCTGTAAAAATTCACCAGTAACTATATAGTATACGGTTTAATCTTCCTAATTCTGGTTATTTAAGTACAGTTCCTTTTTTATAAAAAAGATTTTTAAAAGAAATAAGGAAAGATTTTTAACTCTTATCTAATCATTGACCCACTGGAAAACATAACAATTTGAGACAAAATCGCATAATTTCTGAATTATTAATTTAATTTAGTTTTATTACTAATCCCTATCACAGTGAAAATACAAGTAAAATACAAAATAAAATAAAATACCCTAAATATAATATAGTAATATAATAGTAGTATAATAGTAATACAACAAATTATTAGACTTTACTATGCCCAATAGCACTATTTGGAGGTTAAATTTGAAATCTTAACAAAATCCTTTAAGAGTTTCTTTCTCGAGTTTCCTTGATTGATATTTTTTATTTTGCTAATAAAATGAAGTTTTTGGAAAAGAGACTAGATTGAAATTGTCAAAGTTAACTTAATATAGCGTAGAAAAGTGAACTTATACTGTTATGGAATTCATGGGTTCAATTACTAAATATATATATGTACTATCAGTTTGGTGAGCCATAAAATAAAGAAACAGAGATGACAGATCGAAAAAACGTAGTAGGTTAGATCTAGTTTCCTTAAAGATCGTAGGATTTTCTTGTGTCGTTACCAGTTACGACAGACTCGTTCTCTGCAATTAAACGAGATTAATCTTTGACCCACTTAATCTTGAGCATTTAATGAATTGCGTGATCTCAACTACAATGTGTTTCCTTAAAAAAGAATGTGGAGGAACTTGAACGGATTTAAAGTGTCCAGCAATTATGACATGCATCGAGATGTGACCAGATGATGGGTCAGTTTCATTGCTGACTGCTGGTCAATGCCCTCAGTCGTTCGATCCATTTACTAAGAATGGGGATCTAGTAAATCGGATCGATTTCATTTTGTGTCTGTACTTGGCTAATGCTCTCTTAACGTCTTACGTAAACTGCCAGTAACAAGTGGTCTTAACAAGGAAAACTGTTACTGGTTTCTCTACCGTAGAATATTTTTCTATATCTGGTCTGTGGATACCTATACAAATTCATATTTTGATGGAAATGATATAAAGAATAGAATCTATTTAAAGATTTATATCACACATTAGGTATTGTCAATTGAATATACTGTATATATGATATTTTATATACATTATATGCATTCTATGCATTTGTATATTTTTAAATTTTCCATAAATGTATAAAAATCCGCAAGCTGCCTATTCATGCGCATAATCTGCTCTTGCATTTGAAAACTGAAGGGCGTACGGGGAAAAACGGGAAATGTCCATTTTTCTTAATTTTCTATTCGATAACGCATTTTGTTGTGAAAACTATCACAAATCATAATAATCACAATATTCAAAATGTTTCCGTAAGATAACGTTAAAGATCCGGTGTATTGATTAAAAACAGGAAATGTCCACGCTGTACTGGAGCGAAACACAGACAAAAATAATTACTATTTTATTAGTCATTTTTTTGTATGACATCTAAGTAAGGTATAAACTTTACTTTATGAACAATGCAGGTAAATTCATTGAATGTTGTTAATTTTCTAGTAGACATAAATATCAAAACTTAATTTTTTCAATAAAGCTATTTTGTGACATTCTTTCTTTTCTCCTTACTCTTCATTCATGCACATAAACTGGGTCCAAGATTATCATAAAAAGTAGACTTGATAAGAGTAGACTTATTAATACTATATTTCTCTTAGTCTCGATACCATATATTTGATATTATCTTATAATAATTTAGAATCAAGAAATTGATAAAAATTTTATAGGGAAAGAAAAAATTATAGGGGACACCCGGGTTTGAACCGGGGACCTCTCGATCTGCAGTCGAATGCTCTACCACTGAGCTATATCCCCAATTTGATCACAGTTTCCAAAATGGCGCTACACTTATTCCAACAAACTAGTCATAAATAAATTTTTCCCAATAAATTATACTATTCATCCAGATTACAGAATAACTGATTCAAGTATTTTCAGAAATCTGAGTTAAAATTACTTTAAAATGTACTTAATTGGAATCAAATGAACTAGTGTTAGTACAGTCCAGTAAAGCGATTTGTAGAGAGAAAGCGACGCCAATGGCTGCGACAGGTAGATAACGGAATTTCTGGAAAAATAATCGCTCGACCGGTTTCTCGATGCGTAACAGACAAGGCAGGGTCTGTTGAAGGAAGCCATTACGATTGCGGTAACAAGTCAGGCTTTGGTCCCACGGCTTCCAATGTTTATTACATTAACCAACGAGTTTACCGCCAAGCCGACTACATACTATCGCCATCTATACGTCAACTTTTCGTATTTTCATTGTTATCGACTTATATCGACAATGTAGGAATTTTCAAAGATATATTATCGTTTGATCAAATGGAAAAATGAAATGAAATGCTCTGAAGTAAACAAACGCACGTATGTTTCGCAATAAATGGCAAAGTATAGAGGCGACTTATATAGGCGCCGAAGCAGAAAAAGCGAAAGCGAATTCTTAGTGTATATATCGTTTTTAACTAGCTTTCACTCTAAACGTAACGCAAATGAAAAACTTATCATAGAGGAATTATATTTATTAGGAATTGTATTTAGTGACTAAATCTCAATTAGTTCTAATATAACAATTCATATCTTCAATTAAATGATTTTGACTATGAATAATTAAATCTGCGGATATTTATGTATTTTTATATTTTTATGAAGATAACTAAAGAAGTAGAATTTAAATAGAGATTTGTTTACCAAATATTATAATAAACACTGTTTTGGATATTTTATATATTTTTGCATATTATGTTCACTGCATGCATTTCTGCACCTTCAGATTTCCCATAAATGTATAAAAATCTGCAGCCTATGAATAACTTATTATTAAAATTTTGTTGTTTACTTGTAATTATTATTAATTTGCGAAACATTTTTTAATCGTTTTCGGTATTGTTAACTTTACAATTAGTACTAGATAGTAAATATCAGTGACGTTAATAAAAATTGATGATGGTTGAAAATAATCAAAAATCGTTAGTGGTAACAAAAGAATCTTTTCGCCATCTGTAATAGTTAATGGCAACCAAAAACAACTTCAGTCACCAGTCACAATTATGGTCACCAGTAACCAACAAAATTTTAATTATCTATAATAACTATTCTTAACTAAATTCATATAAACTAATCGTGGGATACGATTTTTTATGCTATGCCCGTTTTAAATTTATGTTATAAAATTATGATCTCTGAATGTAATTGATTCTTATAATGGTACAACAAACAATTGGTACTCACCGGGCTTTCGTGGACTTGTTCGTGATTGGGATAGAAGTGGCTGTTGCCCGCTTAAACGGTGCCCGCCCTCCCGAACCCACGGACATTCCGCTTCGAGCCTGTGACAAACAGGAAAAGGCAACCAATTAATACAACACATACGATCAGATTTAAGAAAATATAATTAAACGGTACATCGTTCCCCCACTCGCCGTAAACCACTCTCGAGAGTATCTGATCCGAGTACATGTGAACGCACGCAAACGTCTTTGGATTAATAGTACAGGTGCAGCGTTGAAACCGCAAGTGTGACATCCTTGACAAGATATCTTCTCTTACGAACACGAATTCGATCTGTTCACGCAGTGGATACGTATTAACTGTGACTACCAACGAAACATGCACTAAATAATTATAGAAACGAAGGCCGCCACTCGACAACGCAATACTGGCGCATCTAACATTTTCCACAGTACGCGAATATACATATATATGTATGAACCAGGTATACATATTTTGAGAAGGACGGAACCCAGAGGTTCGTTTTGAATATTAGAATTATATTTAAGTGGCTACAAAAAATTTTTACATATCATATCACGTATTTTTTATAGTATTTATATAATATGTCGTTAATTAAGTCCATGTATACTAAATTATATCATTTAGTAGCATGTCTAGTAACACTTATGAGTACGAAAATTTAGTACTATGAAAACGAAATATAGGATCTAATAAAAAGACGTTTAATCAAAAAATAAAGGTATGTGGGAATATTCTTTTGTAGCCACTAGCCACTGTACATATATGCGTATGTACCGAGTTCCCTCCTAAAGCGTCCAATATTTGTCGAAACATGTTGTTTGGTCCACGTCCGCTACTGGGATCGATATAACTTTTCTGATACAAAAAGTCCCGATTTATTAATTGATCACGTCACAACTTTCACCGGGATCACAAACAAAACATTTCTTAACCTATAACGCACGTAGTTCACCCATAACATCTTCCATTAGGACTAAACTTCTCAAGTACACAGAAAACACGACGGAATTCGAGGTGATGCGATAAGAAGTAAATCGGCTGCGATAAGTCGAGAAATATCTACGAATACACGATGACAGATAATATATTATATCGACTTGTTCGAAAACTATTATAAATTACGTTATACAAAACATTTTGAAATTCTCTTAGTATGTATTATATATTAATAAAATTTGAAACGAATCTATAGATTATGTATATAGAAGTTATTATGTCTCAATTATACATGTACATACTTACATTATTATTTATATTTATAATATAGTCTACACTATAATATAGAATATTTTGCATAGCAGTCATAATACAATATATATATATATATATAGTTATAATACAATATTATAGTATTTAGGAGACTCATTCCAGGGTCATAGACAAAAAATGGAATACTCTTAAGCTTGTAAAAGCTATTGAATGCAATCAATTACCAAAAAGGATGAAAAAGTTTTCAAGAAAAGACTGATGAAATCATACATACGTATATGGAAAAAGTTCGAATTCTAGATAAATCTTTCTTAACTTTCGCTAAATATTTTCCAAACCTGATACATATATATTTGGGAATATTTGCTAGCTAATAGATAAAGCAGCGTTAATATGTTATAAATGAGTGTTGAAGAAGTTAGTTACAATGTGTTGAAGAAATACCGGTTCCCAGGAGAACTGGTGAGACCCAGTGGATTTTCAGCGAATATGCACTTGGGAGAGTTTCAATCAGAAGGGTACACGTCCGTATACGTAGCTATAAAGGTTCATCGAACCTCGCCTCGCGTACGGGTTCTCGGCCAATAATAAAGATGCATGCCCGGTACGTAACTACGTTCTGTACATACGTACGTAAGTACTACCCTGCACCCGTGGCCGCTTGCTCGACGCGAAATACTCGCGGCGCACATACTAAACTCGCAATGCACACGCGACCCGTTGTCCATTCTTCTACAGGGTGTCCCCATAGAGAATACAATCAAATTCTAATCTTAATTTGAGCCCTGTGTACTCTATTAAATTCATTCAATACAATTTCCTGAAACAGGCGTCTTTTGTACAGCTGTAGTTACAATACTGTAATAGTGGCTTCACAGATTTGAAACTATGATCATTAAATTGCAGATATTTATACATTTATGGAAAATACATAAGTGTAAAAATATATGCAAAAATACATAAAGTAAAATAAATTGCTGATTATTATTACATGTAGTTATATCCATATAGCTTTATCCTTCAGTTATATCCATAAGAATAAAAAACCGCAGTCTAATCATCATTCTAGAAGCAAGAATTAAAGTGATTATTAGGCTGTAAATTCTTATTTTATGAGAAATTTAAAAACGAATGTGGTATGCCAAAATGTAGTAGATCCGTTAAATTCAAGAAATTACGTTTCACATGCATCAGTCTTACATAAATTTATATAAATATTTACAGTTCAATAGGAACTAATAATATAATTAGTCCCTTGTTAAAGCTACATTCATACATGATATTACATAACCTAACTTCTTCGGCTTTTAATTAGGAAGTTATAATCAACTTTTCATGGGTACACAACTCATCAGAATGAACGTGCGGAGGTACTGTTTGATGGAAGAGCGTGATACATAGCGATACAAGATCCGTTTGTACATAAGGCGCATGTGCATGACCGGTTAGTCGCTGCTAACACTAAGTTGCGCGCGATTCCTGTCCGCCGAAGGAATTGAAATTCCTGCAGAAACGGATCGTTGCCCGGTGTTCTCGTGGAACAGAACTGGTCTTACATAATTGGCAAATTGACAGATTCGCCATTTGGACGAACGAGCGCGGACGTGTAACCCAATGGCTCGATAATCTCGCGTCTATCATTTACAGTTGATTATAAACGATCTGTGCGCTCGTGCTCTGTAGTTTGTTTGTGTTTGTGGCATGGCCAAACTCCTTCACTTTATGCAAGATTCTTAAATACTAATTTTTTGGGGGTCAGGATGGTGTTTAGGTTTCAGGTTAATGTTATGTAGATTTATAACAGCAGCAGGGTACAGTTATTAGTTCTAAAACAGATGGAGATGAAGGAGTTAGTAATTAAAAAAAAGTAAATTAATTTAAATTAATTTAAGTCTTCAAGTTTACTTGAACCTCTATAAGGTATTTCAATAAATAAGCAAAATAGATGTAGAAGAACTCCAAGATATGAGTATGAAATAGTAGAAGTACAGATTGCTGAGAATACATCACAGATAAAGTTTCTTTGGAGTCAGGATGATGTTCAGACTTCAGGTTAAAATTATATGGATTTAGTACAGCATCTGGATAGAGTTATTAGCTCTAGAACAGATACAGACAACATAGTTAGCAATTAGAAAAAACAAACTACAGGATTTTTTAAATATTCAAACTTAGTTAAATCTCTATAAGGTAGTTCAAAAACTAATAAATAAAACGAACTTGGAAAAACATCAAGACGTTGTTATAAAACAGAAGAGGTGCACAATGCTGAGGATGTATCGACAAATACAAGGTTCCATCGGATCTGGACGTTTTTCACGTCTGGCCGCAGGGTGTGGCGATGATAGGTTTGTTTCTTCGGCCTACACTTTGTCAACGGGAGCAGCTTGGACGGTACCGTCGCTCCGCTGGGAACACCAGACAGCCCACACACGCGACACCCGCGTAAACGATTCAACGGGTCGCGCGGTAACCTTTATTATCTCTTGCCTTTCCTCTCTAACGCCCTTTAAACCGACTTCGATAAGTGTCTCGTGTACATGGTGTCTTTATTATACCCTATTATACATAACTTTTTCTGTACATACACGTTTAACTAGAACCCCCAGAAACCCCACGTCTCTTCGTATATACGTATATACACTATAAAGTGTGACATAACCTCATCGTAACCGCACCTGCACATAGGTATCCAATTTTAGGGTCAGGTAGAAATGGCTGGTGGCAGTATCAACCGTAAACGGGCGTCCAGCGTGGCGAGGGAACAAACCGGTCACGAGAAAGAGAGAGAGAGAGAGGAAAATCGAAACGATCCGCGTGATTCGGCAGTTCAATGCGAACTGGCTACGTCCATGCCATTCCATTCCACGTTATTCCGCTGCTGTGACCTCTCCTGACTCTCCCTCTCTCTCTTCCTCATCGGCTCGTCCCTTCGCTAGACATCATTCCGAGCTCGGCGTTCGTCACACGAACAATCGGTTCCTCGATTTCTGTCAATGGTGTTTGTTTCCTTTTTTGTAATTAAATATTATTATCTGTGTGATAACGTGGAGCGTCTAGTCAGAATTTCCGAAAGAGTTCCATAGGAATAGAATGATGTACGAGATTACTAGTAATGCATTAGCCTCGAATAAACCAAATTGATCATCAACTTCACTTTTTCTGTCAATTCAATGTAGATAATGCAATTAGTTTCCAATTCTTAAAAAATGATGATTTATTGATGATTTACTGCTTACAAGTAAATGACTGATTTACAAGTAAATGACATGTGTAACAGTAAATTCCATCAAAAATCTTTTGAATATTTGGTAAATGCCACTTACAATAAATTTCTGCTTCTTTGGTACGACTGATAATCCACAATGTGACAAAATTTAGTAGAGAAAATTGATCCAAATTCGATCTATGACGGAATGATATTTCACATGCTCCAACCCGAAAGAAACTACAAGATACTTAGTACAAATACATATTATCAATCATATTAATAAGCCTTAATCTTTAGCGAGACCATCTTTAATACTTATTATATGTTCAAGGTAGTTATTATGGTGTATACTAATTTTTTAATAAATGCTAAGTATACGTTTGCAATAAATATCTTGCAACTTTTATATACATTTTCTATCTAAATTGAAATTTTACCAATAGTAAAATTTCACAATGTTCTATACATAGCACACGTCGTATGTACATCTCGTATCCAGTACATGGTAACTGTGAACAGATGGTACATCCATTTCTACTAATCCATTTCGTGACTAGTCACAATGTATCGAAGAAAAAATTCTAGTCATCATCGGAGAGATCCTCCAACATTCCATAGTATGACAAAAAATGCTGCACATGCGATGTCGTCACGACTTTTTACCTGTTAGAAGACACGCATGAACACATATGCATAAGCACCTATACGTGATCCATCGTTCGATTGGCTCGGTCGACCTTGGTACGCGCGAACTGGGTGACCTTCTGACCTAATCGCCGCTAATTTCATTTGCCGTGCGTGTGCATTAGGTAATATGCGAATCCCCGCGCGCATGGTGGAAGTCAGCTGCAGAGAACATTCTCCGGGAGAGCTCCTGTCGCGCTCCAAATACCTGTTCGTTTCTACCCACCTGGCGTGATTACGGCTCGTGGCGTCCCACGTAGATCTAACCATGGATCAAGAAGCTGGGGCTTTATCTGGTTGTCGTGAGAATCCATTTTTTCGCCTGTCACTTTTTCTCGCTGCTCTCGATTCGAACTCCACCCTTCCAGCTTCACCTGTAACCAATTTACTACGTTTCTGTCATCCTTTTTTTAGCCCTCGGACTCGGATTCAGGGTGAAGGTGGTGCCAACGATAAGCTATCGAAGTTTACAGGTTGAATGCCTTCGAGTTTTTCTGGTTCCAATTTTTAATTTAAAATTGATAATCTTAATAGCGCTTAAGTACCAAGGCATTTGTGTGTTTGGTATACTAGACTGTTCCTACTGCATTCTTTGGACCATTTCCGACTCAATTACATCTTCCTATTCTTAATAAATTTCTTGAGCTTGAATCGTTGTTAATGCATAGAATTCTTTGTTCTCAGTTTACGCTGAAGTTTGTTGTTTATCAAAATAAGAGACATAATAATTTAAACTCCAATAAAGAAGCAAAAGTCATTGCGATATTGATAAAATTATATTGTGTGGCATCTTTCAATTGAAAATTTATATTAAATCGCATTAGGCCTTATTTTTTCATATAATCGACATTATCAAACTTGAAATCCACCGGCATTAAATGATAGTAATAAGCTGCAAAGGGGTGCTACTTCTGAGAATCATGACTTATTATGCCAGCACCAGTCCAGAACCGTGTAATAGGTCGAATTAGTCATTAAAATTAACGGTACAGGCAGCAGGGCGGTATTTCGTGGTTTTTAGCACGGTCAGATGCAGCTAGAAGTAATTACGTTAACAGTTAACACTAACAGAGGGACTACGGCGATTAAAAAAATTATATGTTACTCACCGGATCCTACTGCAACACTTGATTCAAACTGTACTATCGATCGAACATCGCTAAATATTGATAACTGTTTAGTTAATTTACTATCACCTTTTTCTATCTCATCTTAAAACGCGATCTACTAATAAGAGGCGCGATCTGAAAGAGAACGAATGCGGAACTGCATGCGGCGCGAACGACAGCCCGCGAGAGACTGCCGGTTGCAATGACGATGCATCGTCTTCGACTTGGATGGGTAAAATGGATGGATGGATGGATAGACGGCGTAGCAGCAACGACTAATCACCATGGAGCACAAATACCAATGCAACGTTATTGCATACGAATATAAATCCGCAAACCTGCAATTTGAAAGATCGTTAGGAAAAATTGATAAAGTAATGCTTCCTGGTTTTTTATCCTATGTAGTACTGACTTTTATGTATTTGTCTTTATAGATTATCTCTAATCCTTTCTTCAATTTATATATATATATATATATAAATATATATATATATACTATACTATACATATATATATATACTATATATATATATATATATAGTAATATATATATATATAATACTATATATATATATAGTATAGTATAGTTGTAGTAATATGGTGGCTTATAAAAATATTTCAACATACACGATAGAAATCTTGTTTATATAAAATTGTGTATAAAACGCATTGAAATGTCATTAGCACTGTGATAAAGCACAATTGTCACAATTATATCGATAAAATTTGAAACTAATGTGAAAATGTTTGTTGAATCTCTATTACTGTTCCAATACTTAACTGTATTGTCTCGTGAATTGTATATATTGGTCAGAACCATCCTAAATAAATTTGATTAAAGAGGAGCATTAGGATTGACCCTCAACAAATAGGGTGATAGGTTTTTTACGTAACTATGAGGGTGGGTCACTTTGTCCTTGAATGGAAGAGTAGGTGGGACATGCACGTCAGGATGTTTGTCTTGCAATTAATGATATCTGACGATCAATATTCCATTGAAACTAAACGTTTGAGACAATAGTGCTAAATCAGATGAATCAGATATGACGCTTTTGGCTACCTATTGAGAGCCAAACTATCTTAACTATGTAGCTCAACATATGGCAATCAATTGGGCTAGATAAGATACGCGAGTAATAACTCATCGCCTAATTTATTCAATAAAAATGGATCACATATTAACTCCATAACCGTGTCGAAACTACTGTTACTTTAAAATAGTCTTTATATAATTAAAAGAAAACGAGACAACAGTGGCAAGGTGCCATTAAAAATGCAACAGTTTTGTGTTACGATGCAATGAAAAATAACTGACCATCATTCGAGTCGACATTGTGAATTATAACGGAAGCATAGAAACAGCTTGAAAACTCATGGTCCAGAAAAATATCTAATACTCTGTAATCTTACTTTCAATTTTCTCTCAAATTATAATCTACTTGCGGCAAAAAGAATATAATGCATTAAATATTGGGTCATCTCTTAAGTGGTCCTTAAGTCATCCTTTATGTGGCTTTTCTGAAAGTCTGAAATTGTTTAAACGTTTAGTTTAAAGCTTAAGATTTAACACTTAAAGTTTAAAATTGGAATAGAAAACTTAATAGGAAAAGGTAAAGAATTATAAAACAAAGAACATGAAAAAATTCATCATTGATTAATTGTTGACTGTAGTAATTTATACATTACATTAAGTATGCGCACTCTACTAGTAATATATCTACAAAGTAGTGGCCTTGAAGATGCCTTAATGTTTCCGTTAAGTTCTACATTACCTGACCTAGACTTCGCAGCAAATTTGATCGACAGAACCATACTCACAAAGAAGCAGCTGCAGCTGGAGGTACGGATGCGTCATATTCTGGCAAGTGCATCATAGAGAACGTGAGTATTCCTACCAAACTAGAGCGGCGTATGCTAAAGATAAGTCTCGGATTGGTGTATGTACCTACAACCGGTGCGGGAAGCAAGGGCAACCTTGGCCTTAGAAGTTTATATAACGAGGAAGCGCGAGGATCACGAGCTCAGTTGCGTTGATTCGTTTCGATCCACCGATACGTCAACTGGACAATCTCTCTCGACAGTCACGCTTTCTTGATGCACAGCTGCTTATAAACAACTTGGTCTCTTTTCAACTGTTCCGATGATAATCATCACTTTAATTATAGTTATTACATTGAACAGTTATTCCTTGGCAAAATTTCGAGTTTACAATTAGTGGTTTTAATTTAAGTCTTAATTGTAATTGGAGATGACTGATCTCATTTCGCAGCCAATATTTGGTTCTATATGCTACCTGGAAAACAGTCGACGATCAGTCTATGAAGATTAATGGAAGTAATTTTAACAAAAATGAAATTGTTAATCATTCCGTCAGTTATGGTAATACTTTGTTATATTGGAAATTTCCAATGTTGAAAGAGGAGGGGATAAGCTGATCCGTGAAAAGTGCTCAGATCGGTGGACAATTCGAAAGATAATACGGAACGGAATAGTGTTTGTGGACCGTTGAAAGTGAAACGTAGAGGCGGTGGTGACGAGAGGAGCGCGGTCAGATCGTTTGAACGTGACCATGGTGAGTAGTGGCAAGTGGCGCTTCCGGTGTGCGGGGCAAAAATCTGCATTCGGTCCCTGGAAAGTGTAACACTGTACTTTCTGGTTTTAAACATAACCATCGTGTCGAAGTAAAACGGTAATATTACGAAGCTTGATAATTTTAACATTTAAAAATTTTAAACTAGAAATGTTTGAAAATCGAAATAAATTGCTAATGCAGGATATTATTATCTTTAATAGAAATTGAACCTTCTTTGAGAATAGAATGATTATTTTATGAAGCCTATTTCCTGACGTACGAATCTTAGAAGTTGCAGTGCTATTTCTGGAGGACGACATTGAGACTCTACTGCGGAAAATATATGTTCAGGTGACGCGGCAAATCTAGAATTGGAAAAAGGCGATGCATCTGATTTTACTCTGGGCGTTGGTCGCCCTAATTGGCCAAGTGGAATGTAAATGCAGCCTAGCACGGATTGTAAATGACGAAAGGTCGATCGCTTACGTTTGCACTCACGGCGACCTGGACGACCTTGACGAGATATCTAGTGATGCAGATTGGATAGAGTTTACGGTGTCGAGGTTCAGTCTTATCACCGAAAATGCGTTCTGGCGTTTCAAAAACCTTCAGAGACTTTCTTTCTATAATTGTCACATCAATTTCATCAGTCCGGGTGCTTTTGCTGGTTTAGATAGACTAGAATGGTTGATATTCCATGGTACCAAAATACACGTAGCTAGGACCGCCTGGTTCCGCCCTTTGGTAAACTTGCGGAGACTTATCCTGGATAGGTAAATTTTATTTTTAATGGTTACCTTGTGAGCAAAATAGAGTTAAACGATTTAGAATTATTTTATAAACTAATCACAAATTATTCAAATCATAAAATATACAATGGCATACAAAAGCTTTCGTACACTTAACATAGAAATCTTTTATTTATGTATCGTGCGTGTTATATAAAACATTTGAGATTTTATTACCACTATAGTGAGATAAGAATGTCATGATTTTTTTGGCAAAATTTGAATCCGATCTGAAAATATATGAAGAAGTTGCCAAGATGTTTGTTGAAAACTTATATTTAGCAAAAAATCAATATACGATACGAATAAGCAACTGAAGCATATAATAAGAATAAAAAATAGTCACACTGAATATTATGATTAATTATTAATATTGTGGATGCTTGTCTAAAATGTTTAAATATTTTTGTGATCCATGCAAAATATACAGTACAATATACGATATACTTGTACTAAATAACATGTAACTACTGTACACATTTTCAGAATTGTTAAAAGTTTTACCAACACAATCATGATAATTGAGTGTCATTACAGTACTAATGAATATTCAATGTGTTTCATATAACACACGTAATATGCTTATAAAAGGAGTCAACAAATGTACGAATAATTCCCCGAGCCATTGTATGTATATGCTTTCTACATTGAAGAAGATAAAGTCGAATTTAAAGCAGAATGTTTAAAATTACCTATGTTATTCTCGGGATCTATTTTGATTACGCGAATCAAAATTGAAGCCTCTGCTAGGACAAAAATGGTACCGGTTACATAAAAACAACCCGATGAACGATGATCTGGTTGTCAACAGGGAACATAATTGAAAACATGATGTCACGATCTAAAAAGATTTCCAAAACAAGCATCGTAGGTAGAGGTTATTTGCAAGAAGAGACGTGGAAACGCGGCATTTCCTTCTTTGCGAAACGCCAGCGCTCTCATTGACTTCATTGTAAATCTGTTGTTACGTAAAAATGATAATAAACCTCGTAATCGTTACAAAGCACGTCGGGATTGTTTACAGATGCGATTTGGTGCACATAGAGCCCGACCTATTCCGCATGCTGCCCAGATTAGAAGTTCTTGGTTTGCGTGATAACGATCTCAACTGCTTACCGATCGATGAACTGTCTTATCTACTCATGCTCCGGACCGTACGAATCGATGGTAATCCCTGGCTCTGCGAATGTCGACGAAAACTTGATGAATATTTTCGATCTCGTTCTATCGTCCAGGAAGTCGAATGTTTGAAGCAAATTAACGACTGTAGGAAATATCAATGCATGACTCCCATTGGCTTCACTGTTCTTCCTTCTATTCTCACTACTCAACAATTACATGATTTTAATAGGGTAAGTACATGGTGGTCCATTACAATGTTAGTAAAATTTTAAAATGTTTTGCTATACAAATATCGTATGTCCATTTCTTGCAAAATTTGAGCTTTTATATATAAAAAATAGTCCTTGACTGTTTCTTGTATAAAAATTACATTTGTATCTAGATCATAATTTTGTCAAAAATAACATTTTTGTTTATTGTCTTTAGTCCATATAGAGTTATTTTTAAGAACCATGATCCATCTTTATCATTTTATGTTCCTAAAAAGGAACAATGCACAATTTGCATACAATTTTATAATAGAATGAATTAAGATAAATATGATACAAAAATTTCTCAAAAATGCATGCAAGTCCGCAATTTAATATTAAGCGTACTGTAGGTAATTTCATTTCTTAATTTTCCTAGTAATCTTGATCTTAATTACAGGATCGTACGATCATTCGTGGAAATGAATTTCAAACGAACGTATTCACTTCCCTGGACAGACTTCCAGATAAAACTACTTGGATAGAGATATCTGGTTTAAAGATAGACAAGTTACCAAGGTACGCGTTCTTTAGATTTGGGAATAGTTTGAGGACCTTGGATTTGGTCGACTGTGGCATCACTACGATCGAAGATGGAGCTTTTGCAGGTTTGCATAAGCTGCAACGACTGTCCTTAGTTGGTAATTGGTTACCAGTTCTGAGTGTCAATTGGTTTCGAGACCTCGTCAGTCTTCAACAATTAATTTTGGAACGAAATGGCATAGAGAAGATTGAAAGAACCGCATTGTGGCACGTTGGAGATTCTTTGCGACATCTCGATATTCAAGATAACTTGCTTCGATGCATAACCACTGAGGAACTGGCTAAATTGACAAAGTTAGAGAGGCTAGACGCAATGAAAAATCCATGGCTTTGTACTTGCAGAACAAATTTACAAAACTTCCTTACCGAGAGAAACGTAGGATTCGAAATTAATGCAGGCCGGTGTTATCAGAGTGAGAATGAAATTCCAGATGGCAGAACTGGCTGGCACGAGCAACAGGTATTACGCCAATCATTTTTTCAACCTGCTTAATTTAAAATGCTTATCTCAGAAACCAAAGACAACATTCATTTAAAATTTTTACAAAAAGGTTATTGAGAAAAAGTTAATTTTTGTCAAGTCTAAATGCAAGACAATAATCACTATATCTTCAAAAGATTTTTCAAAAAATGAACCTGATAAAAAGTATCAACTTTTCAATGTTTTGGTTACGAATAACCATTATCAGCGATGAAAGGAATTTTATTTCATTTACCTTTACTTATTTTGATATCTGGTAGCAGTAACCAAGTAAATTTTAATCACTTGCAATCGTTACTGGTAACCAAAGTTATTTAATCTATGATGTACTATAACTTTAATTTGAGTTATAACTAGACTACACTTTTCTATGCATTTATATAAAACTTTAAGCTGCAGAAATTATATAGGATTTCTCATAAATAAAAATAACTTCTACAGAATTTTATTGCTTTACTTGTATCCACATAAATATAAAGGTGCATAAATACCCATAGTCTAATTATAAGATTATGATCTCTGGTCGATCTCAATCGAGTAAAAATAATTATCTTCTTTTATGTGTAGACCATTCAAAATACTTCTTTTACCACTGGAAAAGTGCAATGGACTTCTTTCGAAAACAGCCTCAATCAAACGAACATTTCCGTAATTGGGACACCTCCTCCACCTTTTGTAACTCCTTCGCCACCAGAAATTCACATCGTTTCCGCTTCACCAACTATTTATACGGGTACTTGTAATCCAGAGGAAACCAGCAGCAATACAGTCTACAC
This sequence comes from Bombus flavifrons, assembly GCF_040668555.2. Lineage (NCBI taxonomy): Eukaryota > Metazoa > Arthropoda > Insecta > Hymenoptera > Apidae > Bombus > Bombus flavifrons. The sequence continues at coordinate 7,221,220 of NC_138457.1, read as the reverse complement.
TTGTCGAGCCATTACATCAATCGAGGAACTAAATCTGATACCTTCAACAGCTCGCGAGATTCGAATTATCTTATCGAACATCAAGAAGATTCCCGAGAACACTTTTGCGCGCTTTAACGGTTACTTATCAAGGTTAGAGCTTCGAGACTGTGGTATCGAAAGTATCAAGCCGCGCGCCTTTTCAAATCTTCGTAACTTGGAACACTTGTCCCTTCGAAGCAACCAACTAGAGTCCATAAACTGGGATATGGTCCAAGGTCTTCACAACCTAAAACATTTAGACGTATCTCACAACAATATATATAGAATTACGAACGATGTGTTCGATCATTTACCGTACCTTATTAGTTTAGACGTGTCTGATAACGCCATGAACTGCATCGGTATAGAGTATATAGCCCATCAATTACGCTACTTATCGTCTCTGGATGTTTCTAATAACCCTTGGAGTTGCCTGTGTGGGACCAAATTAGCAGAATTTCTCGACTCACGAGGCATACAGTATAATAGGAGTTCACTCCTTTTGAAGGAAGATTGTTACGCTTCTTCGGTACCGGAAGTTACTCATAGTCCGTCAATTTCAGTGACAACTAGCCCAACGGCTAGGAACGAAACTATAGAAGGAACCTGCATTATCATGGAAGATACAACCAGGATTCGATATCGATGTACGGGTGGTAATCTGTTGTTGCTACAATCAATAAGGCAGGATGCAACATCGATTGAATTTTACGAGGGTCACCTACCTAGGCTACCTGCAGAGTCGCTCAGGAGATTTGTAAATCTACAAGAACTTGTTATTAGAAATTCTGAGTTAACCACTGTAGAGGAAGGCGCATTTAATGGTTTGAATAAATTAGAGAATTTGACGATACAGGACAATCCTCTGGAAATGGTTGGATCTTCCTGGTTTGCATTCCCGAACTTGGGAAGATTAGATTTGCGTGGTAATTCCATCAAGTATATCGAATCTGGATCGTTTCGATATTTAAATAATTTAACATATTTAAATCTCGAGGGTAATGACTTAAGATGCATATTTACTAGTGACTTAAACGATATGCCTAATGTTTATATCGTTGAATTTTCTGGGAATCCTCTGAAATGGAGGTGTAGAGTCGAATTGGAGCAATTCTTAGAGGCTCGAAAGATTAGGTTTATCAAAATCGAGAATTCCTGCGAGGGTAAGACATTGGTGAGAAATCTTTTACTGGTAAATAAGACGGATGGATCGTTTGATTGTCCATCAGAGTGTTCGAAAGCTTCCATTAGTCGAAATTTGTTCGTTCTATTTATACTACCATCGCTGATAACACTAGCCTATTAAGTGACATTAAATTCGATACCTAACTATGGTACAATAATATGTGTTCATTCATTGCAAAACGCATTTTGCACACCTGTTCGAATAATTAATAGAGACTAAATGTTTATACGTGTTAACAGAAATTTCCTTTCTGGTGATAGTATTACTTTCGTCGGTGAATTCATTTTAAGGAACGCCGAGTTTGCAACTTCTGTTTATAACTAGACTGCGAATCGTGTATTTGTGCAAAATTTAAAGATGCAAAAATGCATAGAATTCGTACAATATACAAGAATGTATGCAGTACCCAGAATAGAGCATTTCTTATGATTTCTAATAGGTAAAATGAATCTCCATTTAAGTTAGAACTTTTTAATTATGTTCACAAAAATATAAATTTGCATGAATATCTGCAGTCTCTTTATAACGTATGATAGTTTTTGACGAGTTAAACTTTATATGAATTTTATATACGCATAACTCTTCAAATAATCATTTCCGCGCCCCAAAATCAATATTTTTGGATTCTACATATCAAAAATCATCGTATATTATAAAACTAATTACAAATTCTGCGTATTCCTAAACGAAGTTGAATCTAATTTTTTAAATAATAAAGATACTTACACTGGACGAGTGTTATGAAATTCTGTAACGCAGTGCTTAATAAGCATAACATACAAGGATTTAGTAATGATAGCTGCTAAGAGGGACCATCGAGGATCGAGAATATGGAATATATTACAAGCTATAATTGCGTATATTTCTTTAATTTGCAGTTTAACTAGTTACTTATTAACGTTACGTGCCATATCATATTTTATTAGGATATCAATATATTCTTGTAAAAAAATTAGATTTTATTTTTTGTATAAATATCTTCAATAAGAAAAACTGTATTACAGTTAAATATTTATTATGTTACAACTGTAAGTAATTTAGGAGGACACGAACGAAAGCAGCTATGTAAGAAAGATTAAACCAGCGACGAATTAACTAATTTATGCTTGAATAGTTGTAATTTGCAATTGCACAAATAAATAATTTATTGTAAGCTGACCTAACTTTTATTCTTCATCCATTAATCAAAAACAGTCTTTGAAACTGTTACAAATTACGCGTTATGTTACAAATTATATCGATGTAATACAATAAAAAATATAAAAAATTTCTGTACAAAGCTGCAACACGTACTCAAAAGCCCGGCTAGCTCAGTCGGTAGAGCATGAGACTCTTAATCTCAGGGTCGTGGGTTCGAGCCCCACGTTGGGCGAATATATTTTTTTTCTTTTTCTATGATAAATAACAATGTTTTTTATAAAACAAAAGAATAAGTGAATACATAACTGGCGAAATTGTAACGTACCGTTTTCATCTTAAACGTGTTATCAATGATTTTGATAGATTACCTACATAGAGTGACTCATGAGCTATTATATCCTTTATATTTAAATAAAATAAATGTATTTAACTAATCTAAAATTCGAATGATCTATCTGTTTAAAGGAATGTTTTTTGTTAAAAAAAATATATAAAATGTAAAAAAAAGTCAAGTACACACCTTCATTCCTCTTACATTGTACTTTTTAGCAGAGCGTGGTTTCGATCCACGGACCTCTGGGTTATGGGCCCAGCACGCTTCCACTGCGCCACTCTGCTCTTGTGCTGCTTCTTCCCCATTTTAGAACTCCATCTTCATATTTTCTTTATTTTAAAAAAGTATTTTTTTTATTATATTTTAATAATAGTATAGAGGGTTTAGAACTTAATTTACTCTGTTATTATGCAGTATAAAATTATCAGAATTACAATAATTATAAGAAATAACTCAAATGAATGTAAAAAAAAAAAGATACTTCTGTTAACTGGGACAATTTCGAGTAAAGCATGTGTAGATTCAGCAAAATAAAGCGCAGTTGCGTTTACGCTAACTGACCCACATTCGCTACAATTTGCAATCTTGCGAATAATTTTACGAATTATGCTTTTGCAAATTATGCGGAATGAGTGCTTTAAAAAAAAAGGCGGTTCATTACGAAATGCGTGTAATTACGTTTACAATCTGATAAATAAATTAGAGTTATCATATTTATTTAACTTAAATAATATATTGACATCTGCTGACTAATATTATTTAAATGTCGTAAGGAGACCTACTAAAAGGTATTCATATGTATAGTATTTTTATGTGAATCCAATTAATTTATTATAAATTTTATACACATTTGAGCATCGATAGAAAACTTAATTCTAAATCTAATTCCACTATATAAGATATACATGTAAATATATATTAATGAAAATTTAATACACAATTTATTTCTTTACATTGAAAAAGGTCATGTCCAAATTTTTACGAAACATATAGCGAAAAAATTCTCAGTCAGCACTCAACAATATCATACGTTCGTTGCGATGACCTCAAATAGAATTCACGCGACATGGGATCCCTATAAAAATGAAATTCGATTGAACGAGCCTCAATCGAAGTTTCTAAATTATGAAGGAAACAACAATGAAGTTCAACACGTGCCTCTTGTTCGTTTTGGTGGGTGTCACTTTAATCCACGCCGGACCAGCACGCAAGGCCATTGAGAAGAAATCACTGGCAGAAGATACGAAGATAGAAACCACCAAGGAAGACCTGAAAATTGAAGAAAATGATGAACAGAAGGGTAGGACGAAGAAAGCTGCATTCTGTCTACAAATAGATCCAGCATCACAGCAGATTGCTTTGAGCGATAATCTTGTTCAGAATATTCCACTGACGGTGCAGGCTCAGTCCGTTCCTCAGCCATTCCAAGCTCTGAACTTCATTCAACCTGCTCCTCAAAATTTACCTCAAGCGAATATAGTCGTTCCTCAACAAATGGTCCAGCCAACTTTCCAATCCCTACCTCAAGTGGTCCTTCCTCAGCCAATGATCCAACCGATTCACACTGTACAAATTGTTCAACCTTCTTCTCAACCGTGTTCTACAAGCCAGTCTACCCAACAGACTGAAGTTCCCCAGACAGTTCCAAAGCCAGAACCAACTCCATCACCTGAAATAGAAGTTGAAACTGTCACAGAGAAGTCAAAACCTATGCGTATTGAGAAGTATCCACAACCTTTACCAGTACCCCAGGAAACTTACACTGTGGTGCCTTATGTCCCTACATATCAAGAACAGTTGATGTTTATCTCTGAACCCGAACATGCCACTTATGTTCAAGTTCCTTACACTCATCTCCATGGACCACTGACTGAGTGTACTTGTCAGAACATTGAACCAATGGCTATGAACATGATGCCAATGCCTATCATGCCCTATACATCAATGTTTCAACATAGATCATCTTTAATGATGCCTCATATTCATGGAAGTGTAAGTAGTAAATAGCAAACAATGAAATGATTGTTTAATATGATAATTAATATGTGTTAATTGATTACAGGATGTAAAAATAGCACCACAAGGTAAAACAAGAACTGTTATCAACATGAATGTTCCACCTCATGGTTACAATCATCATCTTCACGGAGCTCTAAACTTTAGAGGAATGCACCATATGCATCCAGAGACTTCTCTAGCGAGGAAACACAATCTTCTTGGCAGTCCAGTTGCTTCTGAAACGCATGATCTGCTACAGATCAATAAAACACCCCGTGAAGCTGATTCCAGTCATTTGTCACCAGAAAAGGAAGCAGAGATCAAGCAGGAAGAAGGCAAAGCTATGTTGATCGACGGTCGACGCAATGCAAGAAGTAGCAAAGAGGACACAAAGAAGCAGGAAAAGCAAATAATTAGAACTTAAAACATTTATACAAGATGTAAACAAATTCATTGTATTTTTTATTTTTATATCTTTCAAATCTTCAATCTACATGTGTGAAAGTATATAATTAAAAAAATGGACTTTTAAAATCAGAAAGTTTTTGTTCTTATACCTTTGTAGACAATTATCTATTTTTATTTAAACATCTGAACAGTAAACTAATGAAGAAGTTTTGGTACAAACATTTTTGCACATACTGTTTAGGTAAATAAAGTCATCTCTATGTATAATAACTAAGTCCTTTGAAGGGGATTTTTGCAAATATTTCTGTAATACTGATGTGCTTAGCTGCATCCATGAACATTTGCATAAAGTAGTATTTTTTGTGCTTTTTCTTCCATTTAGATCTAATTTCAAACAAAAGATCATTATGAATTATATACCACCTTAGTGATATACATAATGTAAATTTGTTATTTCATATTACCAATAAGTTTAAAATCTTCTTCCAAGATATCATTATTAATATTAAACCACCTTAAGATATCTTCCTTGGTCATAGAATTTACTCGTTTTAAGATATGTTCAATATTCTTCATAGGATCAGAAGGAGATACAATTCTATTTAAAACTGATTTATTTATAGACCGATCACTACTTTCATCTCCCTTACACTTACAACAAGTGCAAGTATCTGGATGGTCAGCTCCTTTACATTGTTTATCGTAATAGGGAACTAAAAAAATTCTTAATCAAATCGTTTCTCATTAAAGAAAACAGAAAACAGTTATTTGATTACCCTTGCATTTGAAGCAATAACAACATTTACAGTCTCTTGCATGATCTGTGCCTAGTGCTGTAGAAGTGAAGGTTACAGCCGACTAAAACAGAGTAGTTTTTAATAAATTTATCATAAAAAATAATTATAAGAAAATCGTACATGTTGCAATTTAAATTCAGTTGCAATCGAATATGTATATTTATAATATTTTCTAATAGAACGTCTTGTTGGAGGAATAGTCCTTGGTGGTTGTGAAGAAAGATGATAGGGAACATCATGATAGTCTTTTTTGCAACTATCTTCTTCATATCTTGCAAAATGCCACCAAAGATCCACTTTATATGGTCTGACATCTATATTTTTCTGATCCAACACTTGAGATATCAACATTCGTTTAACTATCTATAAATGATTATGATATATAAATTATTCTGACCATTACATACTTTTGCAAGTACCTTTGCAGCTTGATGACCAATGCAATTGCCAAATACCCTTAACTGTCTCAACAAAGGAGTTTTCTTCAGCGTGTATAAGATATTCACTATTCCATCATCAGTCATTTTATTATGTGAAATATCGAGAAACAGAAGTTTCGAGAAAGGAATAGCACAACTCAAACTCCTAAAGATAACTACAATTAAAAGAAATACTTATTCTTGGAAAAAAACTTTTCTGTAGTTAAATAAATACCTTGCACCATGATCAGTTATGATATTCTTACACAAAATTAGGGTTTTTAAGGCTGGTCTCTTTGTTAACCATGCAGAGATATGATCAATACCATGATCACCGATATTGTTACAGCCTAAATCCAACAAATGCAGTGAATCATTGTGTTTTGCATTGGACATCATGATTTCAATATTATGGCAACTAAAGTTGTATTTTTGTAAATGTAATGCTCTCAGTGTAGTATTATACTGTAAACAAAATCTTGATTAAAATAAGAAAATTTAAGAAAGCTAGAAATATCAAATTACTTTAAGCATATGACCAATGACATCTGCAAAATGAGCAGAATCAAAATAATACATGCACCCCGGATTTGGTCCACTGATGTCTAAACTTTTCAAAGTTTCATTAGAGACTTCTTGGTCTGAGCTCAAAACCATCATGAAATATATTAAATCAGAAGCTGTCTGATTTACATCTGCAATATTTAAACTGCACATATGTTTATTTTCTAATAAAAAGAGTGCTATATTTTTTGTATTCTGTAAGGATTAATTAATTAAATTTTGATTAATAAATTGGAATCGTAAAATATTTATATATTTATTTATTTACATAAAAAATATCTTTTACCTGGTCAACAAATTTATTTGCTCTCAAATTAAGATTTCTAAGTTCTAATTTCTTTCCACATTCAAGCATGTAATCAATTCCATAGTTGGCAATATTATTATTTTGAACATCCAATTCTTGAATATTTTTATATAACTAATAGTAAGAATCGTGTTCAGAATACATATATTAATAATAATTCTTTTTTTAAAAGATATTTAACCTTACAAGAAGATGATCAAGCAAATTTATGAAACCAGTATCTGAGATATTATTGCTGGCCAAATTAAGATGAGTGATATCTTGATTTTCCTTCAAAAAAATTAATAAAACCGGAATGTCTATGTCTTGAAGATGTCTCCTACAATTGTATAGAAAATATGAAATTTAATTGGATAATTAGGAAAAATTTAGATGATAATTTCTACTTTTACTAACCCAAGTTTCTCATATACAAGAGGTCCACGCATATCAAGTATTTTCTCTGTACTGCAAATTGTTTTGCAGAAGCATTTGAAGAAACATAATGAGATTTGATGAAAATAAGGAGGTTTTACACTCTCCAATACATTAAATACATTAACTTTTCCACAATCTGTGCACGAAAGTGGACACTGATATTTATTGAATTTCATGATTCAATTCTAATACCTACTAATTTTTAAAAGAAAAGTTTCTTAAAAATTACGTTTACATATATATAGTAAAGATGGTAGTTGAAATGTTTATACTTCAGGTGAAGCCACTCATTGTGTTCCTATTTGTAAAAAATTTTGCAACAAGTCATCAACACATTATAATTTGTAAAAAATGACAGATGATTTTTTTCTCAAGAAAAATAATGAATCAGAAATTGTTCCACTAGATGAAATGTTCAGGGGTAAATATAAAAAAATACAATATTCTTTGAGCTCAGTATCCATATCAAAATAAAACATAACAATTACGATATGGATATTTATTTTATAATTAGCATATTGTGAAATGGACCAAATTTCTTTTGAGCAAAACGTTGACCTATTGCCATTATCACAAAGTGACAAATGGTTAATTTCTGCTCGTATACTCGATATGGTTACGTTAACAAATACAGACACTGGTCTTGCCTTTTTCAAATTTCGCAAAAGGGCTCTGACCTTTGAAGAATACTTATCGTATTTAAAAATCTTGGCGGAATCTAAAAACTTAGACTTTGAAGAAATGAAATATAAAATGCAGATATGCGGGAAGCCCAAAAAAGCTACTTAATTACGTCTACAAATACTAAATACAAGCTTTATTCTTTAACAATGGTTTACAGTATTGAAATTTGCACACATCATCTGTAAAATTAAGTCTGTCTGGATTATTATATTGTAATGAATTGATTTGTTGAAAATCTTTTATAAAAAACAATATTTTTATCTTGATATTTGATTTCTCTCGTTGCTTCATTTTGCACGAGACTTTCGAACTTAAAAAGCAATGTCTTGTTTGATTTATAAAACCCATTTGAAAATTATCATGTGTCAATACAATCGTAGTATCCCACAGTGAGCGTTAAAAGAATTATTTAGAACACAGAGCAAATTACTTTTGAGTTGAAAGATTGCTCTCTACGCACGTTAAACAATAAGTTATTTTATCGATTTATTTATTTCTGACAAATAAGATGAATACAATAAAATTGCCAAAAATAAATAAGTTTTACAATACTTTCTAATATCGTTTAATTACAAGGCACACGAATCACATAAAAATCACCATATCTTCTCGATAACATCCGATGGTCTTTTTTTACAGCGAAATAATCTATACAATCACAAATATGACTCTTTCGTGCCTCTTACAGTATCAAAAATAAATTAATATAAGGAAAAACAACTGAGGAACGTATTAACGATAATATATAATAAAATCAAATATATAAAATTATTTCAATGATTTTCATTTCAACCGATAAATAACATAGAACAGTTGTGTCCTTCGATATGCAGGCGTTAAAATACTTCTTTCTTATTATTTTTCATTCTCTTCGCGGAAAAATATATTACACATTCTGCTGTATCCATTTTAAAGCAGTTCTAATGTTGCCAAGCGTTACTCTACCAAGGAAACTAGCGATTAATTGATATTCCGGCATGGTACGTCTTCCACAAGATTTTGTGGAAAATGATCTATTATAAGAATTCTGTTTTCTGTCTTCCTGGACATTCTCATTTTCCAGTACTTCTGGTAGTTGTAACATGGAATTTCGCCCTTCGCAAAGTACTTTTGTAGTTAAGCACAGAAGCCATTGCATAATCTACAAAAAATATAAAAATATAATGGAGTTTATACAAATTTAAAAATTAATTTAGGAATGTAAAAATAATACTTCATTAGTTGATGGCAATTTCCATTCGCTCCTAAACCAGGTGCTCGGTGCCCATAAGTGCAATTGTACTATGGTTGCTGCAGTTTCTGTGTCGAGTCTCTGAAATACAAATATCGCTAAAAATATCGTATATATACTTCAAAAGTAACACGACTCAAACAGATTTTTCAGGAAAAGTGAGAAAATATCTAGAAGTTTACAAAAAATATTATATTATATATAAATATTAAACTATATAACATTATTCAGCTAAACGCGGACTTTAGGAAAAAATGAGTAAATATTAGTTTGTAATCTTCCTTCCATGGTTTTGATATTTATTTAACACAGGACTGAATTATATTGAGTAGTGACACACTTTTAAAATACACATGCAATATATTCAGTTGTAAATACCTTATATAAGCTCCTCGACAATAAATTCTTAATGAGTGCAGAAATAATAGTTGGCATATGGTTAGGCAGAGGTTGCAGATCTGTCTCTTTATAATTGTGATTTTTAAGAGAAATCCCTTCCATGTCGCTATGGAACGGATTTTTCATACCAAATATTTCATATGCTATGGTCCCAACTGTCCAAAGATCAGCTTTTGTGTAATTGATACTGGTAAATGGACCAGGTTCTGCTGTAATTACTTCCGGCGCCATTAGAGCTGCATTCCCACCTTTGTCGATATCATGAGTGTTGTAAGGCAGGTACAATCCATGACGTTTATCCGCCAGGCAACATCCAAAATCTGTGATTACCAAAGATGGACAATTCTCTGCTTCTTCTGACAAGTCTAACAGAATATTATCACTCTTCAAGTCACTGCATTTTTAAGAACAAAAATAGTATATATGAAACATGATATAATCTGAAACATAATACAACGACATTCTGATCAAACAAACAATATTAGTTTACCGGTGTGCAATGCCATGTACATTCAAATGAGTTACACCCTCCAGTAATTGAGCCAGCAGTAGTATTGATACCCTCATATTCAAGTTGTGATTGCTCAAATATTGTTTCAACGTAGTGTCATATCTGCAATTGAAAAAAAAGGAACAGTTAAATTATCTGAGATTCTAATCCTGAGAGAATTATCTGAGATTCTAATTTTATGAAAATTATGTAACATTTTAATTTTAAGAATCATGCGAGAGAGAATCGAAAAGTTATTTCTTGGAATATCAGAAACCTTTTCATTAGCAGAAATAGGCTCATGTTTCTTCCAGATCCCTGAGGGTTAATGCGTGCGGGTAATGCATCCGGATACATTCTCCAAGAACCAGGTAACACTGGTACTCTATCAGCAAAGACATAATACATTGCTACGACATTTGGATGAGGAGGGAGCTTGGTTTTCCTCTCGACCATTTTCATTTCCCAGTCAGCTAATTCCTCGTTTCGTAAATATTTTCTGGCTGGTACAGTTTCCCGATACATGGACCTCAGAATAGACAACGCATTCGATTCGGTATCATAATTGAACATCATTTTTAATGCCAATGGAAATGAAGTTATATCTTTTGTTTTATCGTCGATGTTTATCTGGTTTTCAGTACTTGGAGAATCGTTAAATCTTGCCGAGTAAACAACCGCAGAGCATCCTTTCGCGATTGCAGGGCCAATTATAAAATCTTTTAAACTAACTACTTTCTCTTCGTTTTCGATTGTTTCGTAATTTTTGTCATTTTGTGGCGTGTTCCATTGCAATTTTGATACAGATTCCTGTAAATATTTTTAATATGTAAAGTTTTTCTTAAACTTTCTTCATCAAATGAACATAAAAATAAACTGTTATTTACCCGAATTTCCCAGCAGACTCCTTCCAATTCATCTTCTTTTGTTAATATTCCAGTACCAGATGCCAATGACACACCAACCAAAGCAAAAAAAGGAGCTGAGTCTCCACCAAAGACCAATCTACTAGCAGCTCTTCTACGCAAGTCAGCAGCTAAACTATTAGTGACTCGCTTCAGGATGTTATCTACAAAGATTCGTCGAGCATGGGCCCCCAAATAACCAAGGTGTTTTCCTGTGCTGGACACATTGCTATTACCCTGGGGCAACCAGCCCTGGGACTTGCCTATTTTAAAATTGACAAAGGTAAAGCTTTAACTTTTCTATATACATTCCAAAATTTTGATATTTCATCTATTTCATCTATACAACCTAATCCCACAATGACACACTGTTCTTTTGGACTATAATACAATTTGCCAAAAGTTTCTTTTTCTAATTCATGTTCTTTTTTAGCATACAAATTTAGTTCATATCTTCATATCGAATTACCTAAGTTAATCCATAGTTAGTCAATATAAAAATTTTGTATACAATAGAGACAATCATAGAAAATAAATAATTATTTAGGGGATTCAACAGCCAATCATTGTAAGTCAGTCTTCCATAAAAAATAATTTGCACCTTGTAAATGTCTTTATAGCACCAAAACTTTTAATTAACAATTATAATAACTATATAATAAAAATTATAATAACTAAATTAGAAAATGTATTATGATGATTAAATTGAACTACGGATTAAAAGTTTCTATAACGACAGGATATAAATGAAAATCTGACTTACACTGATTGACTTCTAAATTATCCATTTATTTATTTACGCAGAAAAATTTTGTAAAAAGCTCTGGTATGTTGATAAGTTTTAAACCTGCCTGAGGTCATGTATATGCTCAGAAACAACAGTAATTCTATATAGATGGAACAATACCACTACTCAAAAGATGGCAGAAGATTATTGAATAGAATAGTGCATATTTGGTTTAATTATATTATTACAAGATATTAAAATACAGTTTATAACTCATACTAGAAAGTATTTAAGACTTATCCGCCAAACCAATACATGTATATGATAGTTAAATAACCTCAAAACTGGAAATATACTGAAACATAATTAACATAACTTCTAATATGAAATACAATATACATATACAAAGATACCTGAATTGTCAAAAAAATATGTTGAATCAATCAACAGTTTCTGTTTTGGTTACTAACTGTGTCAAGGTCCTTTGACAACAGTCGACCATCCTGCAGGAATAAATTTCTCGAAGGAACTCACCTACTTGCACAACGTGTATCTTGTCGTGATAGTTCCTTTGATGGAAATTAGAGTAGAAGCACTCGGTATTTCTGAATGAATGCAGTAGAGCCCGACCATTTTGTACCAAACGATGGACTGCTGTCCGAATCGACATCTCTCCGCGCTTTTGGGCCGAGAGAGCCCAGCGGGCTAACTCCCAAGAAAAGTAAACCTTCACCACCGAAGGCAGACTCGTTGTTATTAATTTGATCGTTTTTTAAAGATTCTCGATTAACTGCGTAGACAAGAATTGAACAATTTCAGCAAAATCACCCCTTTCCCCTTCCGCTGTCGCTTTCGCACTGCGCTGTCGAACTCTGTCGGAGTGTGACAGAACACGTAATTACGGAACCGTGAACAGCCATATGTCATGAGAAAGAGCATAAATTAAAATAAAAATAAAAGATAAATGTTGAGAAGGAATTTAATATATTTGTAATTTTTATATGTAAATGCAGAAATATTTGCAGTCTAGCAATAATCTGTATATTTATTTAGTAAATATAGAATTTTTACGTACACTTAAATATTTACAGAAATATTTGTAGTCTAGTAGTAATCGATGCGTTTATTTTTAAGATAAATTGTATTTGAAGAACGTTATGCGATTTGTACAGTTATCTGATTTTAGATCTGATAACGTGCGGAAGAAACGCATTAAATGCGTTCACTATGTGCATGGTGCAAGTTCAATTTAGAATTACTCACACTTCAATTTTATCTAAGCCAATGATACAATTGTATTTCCTCCAATAGGAAAAATAAATTGCGATTGAAGAACGGTGAACTTGATAAACTGCTTTGATCATGTTTATTTCATATAGTCAATTATGTACATTTTTAGTTTAACTAATTAATGACATTAATGAATATATACTCTCTTCAAAATTAACCCTGAAATAACACTATACAGGAAATATCCGTGAAATTAATTACGATTAATTTTGATTTTCAGTAGTAATGATATCTATAAGCCCTGCCATAATTGTATACTGCTCTACTATCAATTGGATTACAAGTGAAAAGAGCATCTCCACGAGTCCCATCCGGGCAAGTACACACCGCGATATGCCGCCTGGGTGTGCAAGTAGCTGATGGTCCACACTCTTTCCCAGTGCAAGGATTTTGGCAAGAGTAGTCAATGCACGCCTTATTATCTGGACATTCGCTGTCAGTGAAGCATTCTCCACGTTGACAACTAGTCAGAGCGTTTCCTATATATCCTGAGGGACACGTGCATACTGGTCTTTCCTTCCCAGTGTTGTCATGGCCAGGAGTACAAATTGCATTGGTTCCACAAGGATTAGGTTCGCACAGATCTCCTACGGATATTAATAAATTTAATCATGTATCAATTCATATACATTTGCTAAATTTGCTTCAATAAATTTGCAATTCATATAAATTTGTTTCAAAAAGTTGAAGTAAACCTTGAAGAGTTCATGAGTTCAAATATTTTTAATTTGGTAGTGAAGATCTGAGATATTAACCTTGATTTTTTGGAACACTGTACACGATTAAGTTTACTTACGTGCTTCGAATAATCTACAGCTAACGAAAGGATTGCCAGTCATGTGTTTTGGGCAACTACAAACTGGAGTTATGCCTCGCACATTGCAATCTGCGTTCACACCACATACTCCGTCACAAGGGTTCACGCATCTCTGATTTAGACAAGCTGGTTTGTTCCCTGAACACTCTAAGTGCGTGGTACATTCCGGACGACAGGCTACGAACGCATTTCCCAACCAGTTCTACAATTTTGCAAAAAAAGTAGTGTTACAGATGACAAAAATTCTAATTGTAAATATAAATCTTTCTTAATTTTCGTTATACATTGATCATTGAATAAAAAATAATCTGAAATTTTTCGAACGATACTCACAGTTGGACAACTACACATGGCTTGATGATTAATAACGTGACATTCCGCATTCTCACCGCATTGACATGGATTTTCACATCTGAAATTAGACGAGCAGGCAAGATGATTCGGGCATTCACTGTCACTTTCGCACTCGTGGCGGCAACCAGTTAAAGGAGATCCTCTATAACCCGGAAGGCAACTGCAAACAGGAACCTCATTCACTACCTCGCATTTGGTATTAGCTCCACAAGGACTCGGCTTGCAGGCAGCCTCTAAAAAAGTTTCATTAATATTAAAGTCACACTTGTCTCGAAGGATATTCTGTTTCATGTATACTAAATACTGAGTGACGCAAAAGTAGGATTGATCTAAAATTTAAAACTTCTACAAAACAATTACTAACCGATATTCTCGAAAAAAATATTTTTTACACTACAGTCGCTTGTAGACATACAAGTTTTCCATCAATATTAATTTCTTTTTAAATCTTTAAACTTAAATTTCATAACTTTTGTGATGTTTATAGTAGGAGTATAGTTTTATATGCATAGAAACATATACGAAAGTATTACTTACGAGGGTCAGCTACACGGCAAGAGGTGAAAGGATCTCCCGTGTGTCCCGTAGGACAATAACACGTTGGAATGTGATTTTTGGTTTTGCATAACGCGTTCACGCCACACAGACCATCGCAGGCATCTATACATCTGTTATTAGTGCATACTCTGCTTCCAATGCAATCCTCATTAACTAGAAATTAGGTACATAATTAAAAATCTTTTTTGATATACTTAAACATTCAAATCTTTTATATAGACACTCACTTAAACATTCCACCCTGGTACAGCGAGAAAGAGGGTCCCCCATGTGCAAATTCATACAAGAACAAACTGGTCTGCCTTCGCTAACAGTACATCTTGCATTAACTCCACAAGTATACGTTTCGCAGCCTAAAAAATATTAAAATACTTTAGCGAAACAATCTATAAATTATTTGACTTAACTTACCAATATTGTCAGGTGACAATATCTTGGAATGATAATATCCACCGTTAGTGATTGCGAATAGCGAAACAAGAAGTAAAACTGCGGTCTGTAAGTATTTCATCTTTTTAGTAGCCTGAAAAAGACGTTTTCATTAAATTTTCAAAACTATGATGAATTCATTTAATTCATAGGTATAGTTAAAAAAATATTACCTCGAACGAAGAGTGACCGTGTTTGAAGACCGAACCAAGTGAAGTAACAGGTTCTCAGTGAATGTGGAGATGAGCGTGAGTTTGAATACGAGGAAAACCCCACCTCCTACAACCTTCAGTCCCAGTTTGAATTTTGCCTACGCGTGCCCCTGACGATCCTTCGATGGGTCTCGCCTACGCTGGACCACTTCCAATGTAAATTACTCCAGAAGATCATCTTTTTCTTCGAGTAAGCAAAGAAACATTCCGAAAAATATTATTTCAAGTTCATCCAACATAATCGGGAGCTATTTACTTTGCTAATTAACGAGGTGGAAGAAAAACAGTCAGCAATGACTCCATCTTTATCCTAATAAAAATGACGTATTTCCTTTTTATTTTTATTGGTACATGATATATCTCGTTACAAAATTTTCTTCTAATCAAATATAAATATATCGATCGTATAAATTAATAAATAACATCCTAACAAATCGCGGTAGAGTTCGATGCTTTAATTACATAATAAATCAACTATTCTTTTTTTAATAGATCGACTTTCACTGGTCGGAATGTAAACCCGATGACGGGATAAATATATTCGAAAAAAGCACCGCGTTACAGATTAAATACAGAGAGCGTGAGTAATCGCACTGCAAGTCTACTGTTCGATGGGCAATCATCCTTTCGCGCCAAAAATGGACCTGCCAGTGTCGATGGTTCCACGTGCACATTACGATCATCGACGCAAAGGTCATTATATGCGCAATCGTTTTAAAAAATCAGATAAAAAAATCGAACTCTCAAAGGTCGTCGAATTAAAAATCACTCGTAAGTTATAAAACTGTATTATGCAAACAAGGAAAGACTATAAACATATCTGCCCAATTATGATACCTGCAAGAAAATTAGTTAGATACCAAAATTCTCTTAATAATGATCGTAATAGACTCTTAAAATGATGAAGACAATGATTAATATTTTACCTTATTTGTTTGGCTGATTTATTACAATAATTTAAATAACTTAATAATAAACTTGTATATCATAGACAAATAGATTATACCGTCTTTCGTCCTAGGAACAAACTTTTGCGATATTCATTGCTAAATTTAAGAAACTGTGTGCACGATTATAAATGTGATACATGAGTTTAAAAAAAAGAAAACAATTTATTATAGATGTCTGCGCGAAAAATTGTAATTGAAACGATCTGGTTTCCTAGAGTATATTCGTAAATAAAAACTCAAGACTAATCTATCCGATGATCTATTGTACAAATGCAAAAAAAAGCTTCCAGCATACCATTCGATTTAGTCTGTGCTTCGTTTTACATTATAAAAATTTTCGAACGAAATTTAGGAAACCAGCCTCATAGTTTCCAACTATGAGACGAAATTAGACAATAATGACTTATAGTAGGTAACCATCGTCGTGTGTCCCCGATTATTTTTTTGTCTGATTTTTAATCTGCTTCGGAATATTCTTTAAAAACTCTTCGTATGCTGCATCTATGTCGTCGTCCTCCGACATCCATGGTTCTTCACCTTCATATCCCTGTTCCGATATGCTGTAAAAGTATTCATACGGTAAGGGACAAAAGTATTCGTACAGTCGGAATGTAGAAATAAAATGAACAATATTTTTTACATTACTAAATATATTCAAATATTATCAATAATACCAATATTTGTGTACATTTATTATACAATTTACAATTTATTATATAATTCAATTATTTATAAATGTCTATTATAATATACAATTGCATATGTTTGAATATATTTAATTATATAGAAAATATAAATCTTTTTATTTCTATATTCCAACTGTAGGAATACTTGTGTCTTTCACTGTATATATAAAGTGACTGTGAATCTGTATCTATGTGTGTGTATTGAAACAAAACTTGAATTATAGGCAGCTACAAGTCACATAACTAAATTAAGAGCATTAGATTGTAATTAATTCATCACGGTAAATTAATACACCATGGAATATATAAAAAGTTTAGAATTAACTCCATAACAGAAGAAATAGTATGTCAGAGTTACAAGATAAAACAATCACTCTAGCGACCTAACCAGAGAATTGTATGCAGTAGTAAATTTACCTAAAAAACTACACAATACTGCTAAAGAAAATATATATATAACACTTGATTAATTATATGTACATACATGTGGTCTTCTATGTTCATTGTGCTATCGGCAACTTCTTCTAAGAATTTATTTTCCTCCGGGGTTAATAGCTTGCCATCAGGACCATATAAAACTGGTTCATCGATGGCCTGGTTGGGATCTATTGGCTCTATTGATTCCACTGTGGAATTATCGGAACTCTGACCCCAGTTTCCGTTTCTCAATTCGTGGACACTATGTACCATATGTCCTATGTGTGAATCCACTCTACCTTCCGTTACAATTTCCGTTAGAGCTCGCATCATGTTCTCCATCTCTTTGCGTCGACATTCAACTTTATCTTTTTCTAAAGTTTGTCCTGCTAACTGTAAACCATATTGGAAAAATTAACACAATGAATTCAAGAAAATTCTTGGATTCTAGATTTCTTAACATAGGAAATTTTTCACATGTTATATACTTTAAGGGCTTGACAGATGTTCTTGACAGAATTCGGCGCGGGATTTTTTAATATAATAATAATAAACTGAATTAATAAGTTTCCTAAAGTAAACGCAGAAGCGTGATCCATTTGAGTAACCAATTCAGCTAGAAGTAGTATCAACCCGTGACACTTCTTCTGTTCTTCCTCTGTGTGATTCTCCTTTTGCTGCCAGTTGGAAGATTGACTGTCTGTTTCACTTTTACACCTGTTGCCAACTTGCACTTATTAAATCGAAGATTTAAATACTTCATTAGCATTTAATAACTCACAAAGTATACAAAGTCCATCTGAAAGACGTCTGTTCTATGGGAGTCAAACTATTGTCCAAAGAGGCGCAAAGCCGAGCACCACTGTACCGGAAATTACCCTCATTTATAGACTAGAAATAATTTCATGCATCAATACAACTTTCTTTTCAATTAATGCAAAAAGAACAAGAATATACCTGTTGAATTATTATCTTCATAATTTCTTGAAATTGACTAGGAATTAATAAATAAGGCCTAAGATTATTTATGAGCGGTGGCACGATCAAAGTGAAATGCCCTGGATTTAATATCAACGAATGTATAACACTCATTAAATTCTGTGTTATGCTTGCAAATTCAATTAAGTAATTATCATCTTCTATATTCGAGTCCTATTAATAAACAATAAATAAATTAAATTAAATTAATTATTTAACTCCTATTAACTTTCATAACATATTTTCAAAGTATGAACCTGATGTTTGTCTCTATAGTCTCCTGAACCATCATCAAAATGACCATAGTCTCGTATATTTGATCGCTGCTCCTGCTGTTGCTGTTGTGAAAGGTTATCAAACTGTTGAACTTGCTCTACTTGCTGATAATGTTGAGAAGCACCATAATTATACGCAGGATTTTGCTGTATATGTGCTTGGAGAGGTATTTCACGCGCCATTTGTAACCTATCTTGAACTGAGTGTTTATGTATATACATCTGTTGTTGATGACGCTGTACCATCAAACAAATACAAACATTTTTCACAGTTACTCCAATCAAATAACCAATGTAACCAATAGAAAATAAACACTACCTGCTTAACAGGATATGACTTTGGAACAAACTCAGCTGCATGAACGGACAATGTAGAGTTCTGGATAATATCATCGAAAGACTTATCCAATTTGCCCTGTTCCATGCTTCTTGATTCTACTGACCCTACAGTTAAAAAGCCACAACCATAAAGCAATAAAGTACAAAGAAATCCAGCATAAATAGCACGGCAGCTTTGAAGAAGTCTTCTCATAAATCATAGCAACCTGTTTGCATTCCAGATGTAGCATGATGCGGTCTCCTTAATATGGGGATATCCTGTGGGTTGGAAGTCCACGGACCCCTACCACGACCACGTCCGGTTCCACGTCGTTCCACGTCCCCGTCTCCACTTCCATCACCTCCCAAAGGATTCATGCTTTCCCCGGCTAAAATTTTCTTGACTATGTGGTCACTTTGAGGTTATGTTAAACGACGACGATGGCACCGGTGTGGGGAACCGTCACCCGTAGTAAGATTCGAGACGCACACTTGGTGGTCGTGCGTATTTTACCACATAAGTTCAGTAATTCCGCTGAGCCCGTTAGGTCCGTTATTCACAATAAAACGCGTGCCGCCTCATAAACAGAACATCAAAAGTCGGCCTAACAAATTTATCCACAGCAAATCCCTCTTGTAATCGACTACGATCGATGGTAAACGTGAGAAGTTGGTTAATATCTCACCATCCGCTCTTCAAATTGGAACTATGTACTAACCAAACGTGAGGAATAAAATATGAAAAAAAAAGAAGAGGAATTTGATAAAAAGAAAAATCTTTGTACTCCTTTTATATATAATTTCTTATCTTTAATAAAATTCGAGTTATATTTAGTCTCATTAATTAATTAAGAAGATTTAATAGTAAGAAATTATCCATATACTCGTATTAATTTACTTGCTTTGATTAAATATTTAAATTCGTTATATGTAAAAGATCACCTGTGGTATTGAATATTTTTGAACGATATTTAGAGAATAAATCGTGTAATAGATCTGACAAGTAACAATTTCATGAAAAAGTAGCGAAATTCGCCCTAAATAATTCTTCGAATTTGATAGGAAAAAAGGAATTATTTTTAGTGTCGTTAATTAATTAATCAATTTGATAGAATAAAATTATGAGTATCGAGTATAATGAGTGCCATCCTTTGGATATTTTATATACATTTTTATATCATATACATTTCGTGCTTCTGGCAATTTTTAATTTACTGTAAATGTTTAAATGTACGTAGCGTACTTTATGTAAATTTAAATTTTTATGAACATGAAAAAGGAAATAGAACCTCAGAAGAGATTTGTTTTACTCGCTGAATATTAGAACAAATACTCTACTTCAGATATTTTATATATTTTTTGTATATTATATGCGTTTTGTGCATGTTCGCAATTTTAAATTTCCTATAAATGTATAAGAATCCATAATCTAGTTTATGCAAATTAAAATTTTTAGAAACACAACTAAAGAAGTAGAACCTAAGAAGAGATTTGTTCCCCTCCGTAAACATTATAACAAATGCCATGCTTTAAATATTTTATACATTTTTTTATATTTCTCATAAATGCATAAAAATACGTAGACATTTTTCAAAAAATCTCACATTTGCTATACCACAGATATAGTTTAGAAAAAATGCCTGTCTCGCTAGTTTTCCATTAGCCTCGGCGATCACTCGAAAGAGGCGCCTTCGACTAGCCCCCGAGTTATGAGGTTACGATCGTTGACACGGACGCAGATTGATATCGAAATGAACCTTCGTGGTCCTTGCTAATGATGTTGTCGAATACGAGAAATCGTCGCCGAGTTCTTTCGTACGCATTCGTCTCGTTGCATTTACTCACTATTCGAGATTCACCAAGCTACGTGAAAAATCGCACGCGTGCATATGATTCATAAAATATATTGTACTAGGTTTGACCGTTTCAGGTACGTGCGTATGCTTGCAACCCAAATGTATACGATTTCCAATTGTTTCTTTCCTTTTTCAAAAACATGCAATTAATCTTATTGCAATGACACACTGGAATTTTCCATGCACCGAGCAAAGTTTCCTATACAAATGAATAAATAACGATTCCTTTCATAAGTTTCTATTCTCTAAAAAATTTGAGTAATGACATATATAATTTGAAAAGTATGGTAAAAAAATATAAGTTGCATTCTGAACAATAATAAGTTTAAATTAATGTAACATATTATTTAACTGCTTCAAAATATAATGTGTTATTGCAGATTTAAAATTTCATGAAAATGAATTGAATGTAGAGAAACTACAATTATATGATAGGATTCTTTAACGCAATGAATTTTTAATCTTGCATGGTGAATGTATATTCTTTATAAAACAACTTGCACTTTATTAATTTTTTAAAGGGTCACATATAGTATCACGTGTACTTGGAGATGTTAGAAGTTGGCTTGAGGGTAGTTCGTGGACAGGATTGGAAGTGGGATGACCAAGATGGTGGAGAAGGTCATGCAGGAACAGTCGTAGAAATTGGCAAACCTCCCTCCTTTGGCAACTCTGCTTCCAGTCCAAATCCATCAGATAGGACACCAGATAAAACTGTTATTGTTCAATGGGACCATGGATCCAGAAGCAATTATAGAATTGGATACCAGGGAGCTTATGACCTTTTGGTATTCGATAATGCAGCCACAGGAGTTAAGCATGCAAATATCATATGTGATGGATGTAAAAGACATGGGATAATTGGTATTAGATGGAAATGCATGCAATGTTGCGACTATGATTTATGTACTCAGTGCTACATGGCTGAAGTGCATGATCTGAGCCATTGTTTTGAAAGATATCAAACAGCCAACTCCGTGGGGTAAGTTTTTTCAAGATTACATTCTTATTTGATTAGATATACAAGTCACCTTATAAACTTAGTTATTTGATATGTAGAGTTCAATTGAATCCCAGAGAAGGCTGCACCAAGATTCCTTTAAAAGGAATATTTATAGGGGCCAAAGTTATTCGCGGTCCTGATTGGGAATGGGGAAATCAAGATGGAGGAAGAGGTATCACATATTTATGCTTATAACCACATTGTGAATGTTTATGCACTGTTAGGAAATTTGAAAGTGCAAAGATACACAGTAACATGCAGAAATATATAAAATATTCAAAGCATGATATTCATTATGATATTCAGTACCTAAACCAATTTTCTTCCTAGATTCCATTTTTCTAATTACCTTTGTAAAAATATGAATTTGCATAAATATCCACATTTGTATAAATATGTATTCATAACAATATTATAATAAGGAAATCTTAGATACACAATATATTTGGCACTTAGGAAAAACTGGCAGAGTCATGGATATACGTGGATGGGATAACGAAAGTAGTCGTTCAGTGGCCACTGTATCATGGTCTAAAGGCAGCACAAACGTTTACCGACTCGGGTACAAGGGTTGCGTAGATTTATGTTATGTGGAAGAAGCTATGGCTGGCACATACTATAAGGAGCACCTCCCGCTCCTTGGGCAACCGATAATGACCATACCTGACAACGGAGCCAACGTAACCCCGACAAGGAATGGTGTTCCTTTTGCTGTATCTAGTCCACGCCACTCAACTTTCAACGTTGGGGACAAAATAAAAGTATTGGTTGCAGTAGAAACGCTCAAAGAGATGCAAGAAGGTCATGGTGGTTGGAATCCACGCATGGCCGAATATATAGGAAAGATCGGCAGAGTTCACCGTATCACAGATAAGGGAGATATACGTGTACAATTTGAGGGATGCAACAACAGATGGACGTTTCACCCGGGCGCGTTAACAAAAGTCACCAGCAAAGACAGTTTTTCTTTAGGCGACATAGTTAGAGTGAAAACCGACTTATCCGCGGTTAAACTATATCAACGAGGTCACGGAGAATGGATAGACGTGATGAAAAATGTAAGTTTATTGATTTTCTAATAGTCACTAAAGTTTACAGTAAGAATATTTGTAGGCTCTGGGAAAAACCGGGAAAGTAATCAAAATATATTCTGACGGAGATTTAAGAGTAGCTTTAGATGGTCATACATGGACGTTCAATCCTTTAAGCGTCACATCCGTTCCTCCTGGAACTGAAACTGTTGCTTTACTGGATGAAGCAAATAGAAGTCGAGATTGGACAGGTACACTTCCATTAATCACAGATTATTTAAATATATGCATATGTATAAGTACTGTCAATTTATTATTGCTTATATAGCTGAAGGTGTGGACACAGAGGTTGAAAAATTATTAAGGGATGCAGCCAGAGGTGAGGCTGGAGTCTCTGCAGTTCAAGAATTTCTCAAAAAGTATCCTGGTAGAGTAGATGCGAGAGCTGGCGGCCCAGGAGGTGGTAAAAAGACCTGTCTTCAAGTGGCGGCTCATCAAGGGCAAAAGGATCTCTGTATTCTTCTCCTGGATGCTGGAGCTTCTTTACGAGCTGTAGACGAGGACGGAGACACGCCTCTTCACTATGCTGCTTTTGGGTTTGTTCCGAAATCAATTCAATCTAAAATAATCATATAAATTTCAAAATTATATTTTTAAGAGTTTTCTTGTTTCATATCATAGCAATCAACCGGAAATAATGGAGCTACTTCTATCACGTGGCGCAGCAATTAACGCTGTGAACAATGGGAAATGTAGCGCGTTGCACGTTGCCGTGAACAAACAACACGCTCAGTGTGTTAAAGTATTATTACGTCACCATTGCGACGTTAATCTGCAAGACTCGTACGGAGACACAGCATTGCACGATGCCATTGGGAAAGATGCTCTGGATATAATCGATGCTCTTTGTTCGTGCGATAGGGTGGATTTCACCTTGAGAAACAAACGAGGCTTCAATGTGTTACATCATGCTGCCTTGAAGGGTAATGCTCAGTAAGTATACTCGATTTTTCGGCAACGAAACTTCTGGAGACTTAATCACGAAAGTATATGTGTATCCTTTGGTATAGTGCAACAGAAAGATTAGTGGCACGAGCAAGACATCTTGTAGATGTTAAAAAAGAAGATGGTTTTGCGGCATTGCATCTTGCAGCTTTGAACGGCCATAAAGACGTAGCCGCCATGCTTCTTTCTCCGACTGGTGGAAATGCGAAAGTAGATTTGCGGAACAATCGCCGACAGACCCCTTTGCATCTTGCCACTTCGCAAGGACATTGGGCTTTAGTGGAATTTCTTGTTCATCATAATGCTGACATTGCTAGCACGGATGCAGATGGAGATACGGTGCTACATATTGCTATAGTGAAGAGTCCCAATCAGAGTAACGTGGTTCCTACGCCTGAAAGTTGTCGGGATTCTCCCCTTATCTACGCGGTATGTTATGTTTCCTAGATTAATAATTATTAATAGGTTTCCCACTATCTATTTAAGTTCTATAGATTATTAATTATTAATAAATATCTCACAATCCATTATTATTTGATTTTTTTCCTTTCTAATTTTCTTCTTATTAGTTACATTATTCGAATAATGCTTACTGTAGATATGGCAAAATTTGGCTCGCCAAGGCGCGAAGACAGAACTCGCGTTAGCTTGTTTCCTAGTAAGTGTGGACAGGAGTTGTACACTACTGAAACATGTGAAGAACTCAAAGAATAAGACACCATTGGATCTTCTCGAAGCTGATTCCCAATTAGCCCCGCATACCGATTTGCTACGGTGTTACCAATACCAAAGTCAGAGTACTCAATTAGAGTAAGTAACTTGATGATTGATTATGAGATTGTATAACGTATATACAAATCTAATTTATTTTTATATGAACTTGTTACAGAATAGAAAATACTCCTGCTTCTCAGCCTTCCATATATCAGATAGACACAGCGTTACAATCGGAAGTAGTGCGTGGAACGAGAAAGTGTATTCCAGGTTCTGGTGACGCTTCTGAATGCCACAGTTGCTTAGGTATAGTGACAAACGCGATGAAAGATGGAAATAGATTTAATCCAGGCAGCAGTGTTGTTATCAACTGTGCACAATGTGGTCATGGAATTGCCAAAACGAAAGCTAATCAAGGTACTCTATATAAATATTATCTTCAACTTATTAAGGATCAAGTAATATGCGTATATAGCTTATCATAATGTTATATTAACTTCAATTTCTTTAAATTTCATAAAATTGTAGAATTCAGGTAGAGGAAACATCATAATGCTAAAAAATAGATAATAAATAAATAAATTTAAAAAATAATAATGATATGTTCTATATTCCTATAAAAGTTATTAATTTACTATTTTGTGATTTGTTATAGATGGCCAAGCAACGGGAGATATTCCTTTGACAAAACAGGAAGAGAATGTGAAAGATAATGTATTGGATGAGAGGAAGAAGGAAGAGGATCATCAGGGTAAGGAAAGAGAGAAAGATAAGGATTTAGAACGTTTGCGTTATTTGGAAACAAGAGTGGCCGATCTGGAGGAAGCTAATATGTGTAGCATTTGCATGGAACGCCGTCGAAATGTCGCCTTCTTATGTGGTCATGGGGCCTGCGAGCATTGCGCTGCTCCTTTGAAAACCTGTCACATGTGTCGCAAAGTTATTACGAAAAAGATTAATTTGTATTAGACAATCAAGTTGGAAACGTTTGTTCGCCCTCTAGACTATTTTGCTTCCTAATATTCGTACGTTAAATACGTGATATTATTGGCATGTAAAATGAAATACTGAATTACAACTGCCAAAATATACAATATCCCCTTTTTTAAATAAAACATGTTTAATCAAGTCTCCATAACCGCACCAATGTTGTGCCATAAATAAAAATAAAATTTGGAAGTCACGTGGGTGAGTGTCACATTTACAGTTTTTTTTTGTCGAATTTGTAGTTATTTTCAACAAAATAATCACGTGCTTCTCTTTCTCGGATTACAAACGACACTTTGCCCGTTGTATCCCGTCCATTTTTTATCATTAGTTAAAAATAAGCATTTTGTAAAAACCTCCTTCTTCTGTACTATAGATATGGAATCAAACCATCATTGAGCATTCCAAAAAGTTCATAAAAATAGGATACATATCCTCTACACTTCTGATGAATATTTTGGGATTCTCTTTTTGTTAATAATACATATTTGACTGAATAACAACACAACGCCATTAAGTATAATGGAGATTCATGTAAATGAACTTGCAAATTTTCATACATATCGTAAATACTTTTCCATAATATACAATGTATATTATTATTAATTGTAGAGAGTATGTACTGTTTCTATTATTTTGTATGTAATGTTGATGTGACATTAGTAGTAGTATGAAAATTTAGTACACACACACATACATACACACATTATATATATATAATTTTATATATATATATATATATATATATATATATAAAAGTGGATATCAAAGGATATTGCTTCTAGCCAAAATTAATATAAAAAATTATACTTATTAATTTATAAAGTCCTTTTGTGATTATATGAATAATAAAATGAGAATAATAAAGATTAATCGACAAAGGTAGCTGTCCATTGTAAAATATGTGCCACTAATAGTACTGAATCGAACAAATCGTTTTATAGAGCAGAAGTATATTGATAATATTTATACGAAAAAATCCTCTCAAAGAATGTGCGATACTATTGCTAAAGTTGGCATATCATTACTTCTGATTAAACTATAGTGGTCCAAGCGTAGAACTCCTTAGATATATAACCATAAAAATATACCATTGTACCAATTATACATTTTACAGATTTCTTCAAAGAAACGACACAATTTCTATATTATCATTGCATTTTAGAAATTTAATTTGGGACTTTACAGTTGACATAACATTTGTATTAATAATTCAATTTACTAAAAAAGAAAACAATAATTTTCCTTCTCTCTTTTTTTATAATAATAGTTGTATTGTCACGAAGTCTGTGTTGCGCGTAACTACAATTCATTATATTATATAAACTATGATAGCGTAGCTTTTTAAGCGTCGATAATAAATTTCTACAATTTTACGTGATTCAAGACATTATTTAAATAAACAATTTCAAAATGAATAACTTTAATCAATTTAATATTTTTCTTCTTCAAGGCTTTTCTTAAATCATATTTATATATAGTCTTACAAACTAAAACGAAACATATATTTCCAAAAAACACATTTTAACTTAGAAATTAATAATAATCAATATAATAAATGTAGAACAAAACAGCATCGGCGATTCCTTTCCTTTTTTTCTTTACACAGGCAATAAACAATGATAACAATAATAACAAACACTCAACAGATGATGCCACATTCAAACAAGACTTAAAGATGGACTTCGTTCATTTTTTTTCTTAGTTTAGCAAGCAATCTTATTTATTTTGGTACTCGATAAAATTCAATAATCATATGTTACAATATTGAGCCAGTTTTTAAAACTGTAGCGATAGTAATGATAATAATATAATAATAGTAATATTTTTTTCTCCTAAGTAACTTAAACGTAATACGCTATTCTTTATCAGATATTATCATATTATTTAGTACCTAGTGAAACTTAAATGAATTCTGGCCGGAGCCATGCGATAGGATTATCTAATTCTAACTATAGGACCATTTATCCACGTGCTTCGAGTTCTTTCTTCCTTTTCTTCCTTTCTTGTTTGTCGAGAACGATGATATTTATGACGATACTTGAACAATGTAAGCAATCAAGCTTACGAATCGATATTTTCAAGTTAAAAATCCAGTCTATTCTCGTTTTTTTTATATTCATCAGAACTGATATGAAATTATCGAAGTATGAACTAGTTGATCCATATTATACGTTAGATTTTATGGATACGTTAACTACGAGGAATCGATGTCACTTTCCAAAGATACTTTTCTATTCCACAGAGACATATAAATCAGAGAAAGAACATTTTTTTATTGTATGTTGAACTATTTCTAGCTACTCGTCGATAACGAGAAGTTTCTATGAATACACGGGTGACATCATATAAAGTGCACTTCTTGCATAAAGGTATATTTTGATACGGTTCAACCAGTTCATCGACAGACGTAAATATGTTTTTGTCGAGAGAAAAAAAAAAGAGAAAGAATTCTTCCTTCTTCTTGCACTAAGTTCCAATGTTCTCGTGTTATTATGAGTAAACAGTTGTAACATTGCTTTTGTAACAGTCTTCCCTGCGATTCGTGAAAGTATGTGAGTTTAAAATTGTCTACTCGTGTCTACTAAATTTGAGTATACGCCGATGCCGACAGGAATTAGTAATCAATGATCAAAGTGACGACCTTCTTTTTACTCCCCTAGATTTCTATCGACAAAATTCTTCTAGCGAATTATTTTTCTTCCCCCTTTTCCGTAGAGAATTCCACAGCTCCATTCGTTTGCCGATTTTCTCTGTATGTGCTGTCGCACCGTCAAGTGCAATTATTGTCAGCTATGATCAAGTCCTGAGTAATAGCCAAAACAATTCTTTAATATGATTTAATTACTTTTTATCTCTTTCATCTCTAATAAATATAGCATCAAACTTTCCAGCAGAGACGTACACATGTTTTCTGTGAAACTTCTATTTAATAATTTCTATACCGTGCCTAACATTGCACGTCCTTCCATTATACAATATTGCTAAGTTTTCTCTTTCGTTCGAGTTTCGCCATTGACAGGATTCTTTTAAAAGTTCAAACATTTCGATAGCATATTTGGACTGGAGGTACGTATATTATAGGCAATACTGAAAATTATGCATGTAGAATGTCACACGTGCACAATTATAGCATACAGCTTTTCCCAACGGTCTCTCAGTTTTCATTGCAGTATTTCATTTATACCGCGAAGATGACCGCGGTACTTCCAATCCGTCCAATCCGTCGTTTTAAACGCATTTAAAATAACTCGAGATATTTCATCTTTTTTTCTCTGTCGCGTAAACAAAAAGAGTAAACTTTCGCTAATGTGGTATGTGTGTTGAAACGGAAATTCTTCCTGGCGAAAGGAAGCGTATACGCGGTGAGAAGTGATAGTTTTGCCCACTTATCCTTGAATAAATCAGTGCGCTAGTTAAAAACTGAATTTGCATTATACAATTACTACTCTTCGTATTGATCGATTGACAGGTTCAAGCTACGACCGGTTCAGGACTGCAAGGTTGCAGCTCGGGTTCGTTTTGAGGTTCTGTTGTATTTGTGGTAGCGGTACTGGCCGTGTTTGGATCATGATTTGGATCTGGATCTGGTGTTACAGCCGCCCACTGTGTGGTATATGGTGCAGCTCCTGCCTGTCTTCTGGCTTTTCTCTTTGCACGTCGTTGTTCCATCACTAAGCGCAAACGTCTCATCTTTCCCTTAGTTGCTTCATTCTCCTTTGACAGTTCCTCTATAATTATAAATAATAAAGTTACAGATCTACTTTTCCTTAATGTGTTATAGTCGATTTGTTTACCCTTTGAGTGTTTAGTAAAATAATTAGATATAGTTGAGAAAGATGTTAATTTTTCTTACTATACAATTATTTCTAATATCTTTGAATTAATATTTTTAAATATAGAATTTATGTTTTAATTTCTCTTAGACAAATGAATCAGTAAGTATTTCTTGGTATTGAGTTTCTGAGGTCACACTTTTGCAGAGAAACAACAAAGATTATACACAGATGGAATAATGGATTTATAATTTAATAATTTTATTAATTTTCATTTTAATAATGAAATTATCGAACAAAATTGTATTATTGCAAGATGTCAGAACAAAGTTTATAATTTATGCTAGTAAATGTTTAAACCTTATTTGATAACCCAATATTTCATTGTTTACATATTTCTCTTTCCTCAGTTTAATAGTAAGATTTCTATAAAATATTTTTGCATGAACTAAAAATTGAACTAAAAATTCATGCGCTTCTGCATATTTTATATGTCCATACTACATATGGATTAAACACTCAAAGGGTTAAGCTAGATTTCTAGAGTACCAGTAGAGTAACCAGGATTGGAGGAATCATGACATCCAACAATGGGTGTTGGGGCACCATTTATTGTGGTTGTCGTTCCAGTTGAGGACGGAGAAGTTGAAGACTGCTGGCGATTGCTAGAGTGCCTGTGATGGTGCCTATAATGACCTGCAGTAGCAGCTGGTGTGGCACATAGCAAATCATTAAGAATGTGAATGATGGTACTTATATCTCTTTTAGGACGTCCGTGTCTATCTTGAAGAGCTGGATTTAAGGTCCCACTAAATGTACCAGAGTATACACCCTTTCCATGATGATGCATACTCTCTATTATTGCACCTTGTCTGCGTCTTGCATTTTCCTATGTCCCAAAAATTGTATGTGGTTACTCACTACATTAATAATTTAATAAAAAATATTAATATTAATTTCACTGTGTGTTTCACATTACTTAAAATTTACACTGTATGCATGCAATTACAAAAAGACCATAAAATCATAAAAATAGAAAAAAAATTGATATTCTTCTAATCACAAAATAAACAAAGCAAGAAGAAAACACATTTAAGAACCTAAGAGAGCCTCTAAAAAATGCGCTTTACAATATATTTTTTATATTTATTATTATTTAAAAAAACACAGACGTTTGGTGGTTTATTTTTTCACATCTCTTAAGATCTTAACAAACACACAGCGCTAACGTATATACGAAATAGTGGTACACAGGGGGAACTGGCATCGGTAACAATGTATACCTCTGCGAGGTCGACCCGCGAGGTGAGTACCTCAGAGGAGAGCTGCTTAAGTTTCTGCGTCAAGTTACGAGAAGCTTCAGCTAGCGCCCTGGTGTCTAAGGTTGCGGCCTTGGAATTCTGCTCAGCCAACGAAGAGGTAGGACTCTGAGGACTAGCATCCCCATCCACAGCATTACTCCTGATGGAATCTGTACTGTTAGCGGATTGTTGGCCATGGTGGTGAGCAGTGCAGAGTTTCTTTCTTGGCGGGGTTATATCGTAGGGCACTGATTCCATGCATCCATGTCCAGTAGAGGTAGATTGTTGTAGGTGGTCCACGGAAGATGAAGAGGAGGAAGGTTGAGAACTGTTGGGCGAATTGATGGACTTGTTTCTTGAGTGGTGATGATGATGATGGTGGTGATGATGGTGGTGGTGGTGATTATGGTGATGGTGGTGATGATGGTGGTATAGAAGGCAAGATTGACAAGCATTGGAGTTCCCATTGGGTGACACTGAGCCGTGGCTGCTGCTAGTTCGAGCGGTTGGCGCTTGGTTAGCACAGAAGGACGAATGTGGTGAACTCGGCGAGTAAGAAGATGAGGATGAGACCGAGGAGGCAGTTGTGGTGCGGCTTGAACAGACTGGACTGGTTGTCGTAGTGGCTGTCGAGAGGCTGGTACTGCAGCTAGCTGCTGCGTGTAACGCCGAAGCCAGACTGCTTATCAAAGAAGACGTCCTCGCAGCCGCGGCTCCATTTTGTAACTTAGCAGAGGCGCTGCTGGTCGAACGCGCAGCCAGTACAGTGGACCGCCTACTTTGCAGGGAACTTGATACGTGGCTAGTGGGTAAATTAGACCCGTTCGAACTATTTCCACCGATAGTTAACCCAGTGGTATTGCTGGTCGCCTGATTGGCCGTTGGCGAGGCCGGAGTTACTGTAGATAGTTGTAGCTGTATCAGCATCATGTGATCCCCTAGTCGCATTGTGAGATTCAGGGGAGCCTTGCCGGACAAAAAATCGTTCACCTGAGAATCATTCAAGCTCTCCAACGCTTGCATCACGCTCTGCTCTGGTCGTTGTGCCTGAAAATATATAATATATCTTAATTCAATTTTTATTAATTTATCCCATTCCATTAATCTGGGAACGAAATTGCGATATATGGACAGTTATTTCCATTGTCACAATATTGTCGGATGACCTAATACATACTTCTTACAGAAAGAAAAAAACTGACTAGAAATGTAACACAGCCGATAAAAATGCGTGACACGATTCGATCAAGTGTTTACCGCTAAACGGCGTTTAAATACTTTTACAGGATAAAAGGCAACAGTCGGAGAGCCGAGATGGAAGCCGTATACGACCAAGAACTCATTGCAGATTAGCCAATTCCACTCTACCAATTTTATGGCTCCGGTATTAGCACTCAAACATCTGAATCAGTCGCTTTTTACATCCTATTGTATAACCATCATCAAACAGCTTTGATCTTATAGATCAAAGTTGATAAAAATAAATCTTTTACATAATATATTTTGGAAGATCCAAAACCTAATATATTTTTTTTTCTTTAAGTATACTGGCTTTTTTCGAGCAACTATACGCTCTTGCACGAGTCCAACTATTGAAAAATCATGGCAGAATTGAAAGGGACCGCTGGTAAAGTGGCCTACGAAGTGAAACGCCAATATCTCATAACGCTGGTATCGCTTATTCATTCAGGCAAAAGATGAGGTTGAATCGATGAGCTCACGACAAGAGATGGAAACGCGAGAAGACCTGCAGAAGAGAGGAAACCTCGCGGAACCGAGGCTCAGACCCTAGACGGCACAGCTAGGCATCCCCCGGTACACCTAACGGACTTCCTTTCACTGACGGTCATCGTATATTCGGTAATTCGATTTACATTCGTTTTACGGGAAATCTAAACTTCGATGAATGGACCCTGCGTCATCTCAACCACGTAATGTTTCTCTCTTTCTCCGAAACTTCCACAAAACTTCCCAGTTCCCATTAGTTCGAAGTTAATCAAATAAAACAGATTAATACTATATCAATAATTTTTTAACCAATTAGATTCAATTAGCGAATCATTTAGTAATTTATTATTGATTCAATTTATATATTTAATCATCTCCATTCCTTATTTTTTCCATAATTATTATTAATGATTTTATAAAATAGATAGCTTTCATGTTTCAACTATAAAAGATTCACAAATTATTATTAGAGGATCACAGGGATTCCCATGGATTCTCGTTGCAATTACTACAGGTCAGAGAACCCCTGTCAATGCCACGGAGCACTGTGAGTGCCGCAACGACCGTCGACGAAGCCAGTGGCGCCACGCTCGAAGCGCAACCTGCTATCAAGCCAGGAACGTACACCATGAATCGTAAATACCCGTGTGTCTGACGCCTCACCGCCGGAGTCTGGTTCTACCCCACCATGCGTTGTGTTGCTCAGGCATGTCTGCGGTGGTGGTGAGTCGTATCGCAGGATAAGGAAAAAGTATTTACACTTCGAAAAGAGAACTTTGGGTTGCAACAGCCGATGGTAGGGGTATCGTTACACGAGGAACGCTTACGATTTATGATTTACGCACCACGCGTCAACCAGAGATACTGCCAGAAATTCTTAATACGATATAAATGACAAATTACGTTAATACCAGCGTCTCCAGTTGTAACGTCCGCGCTTTACACGTGTAGATAGATCTTAACCGCTTTTAAATGCGTCTTATGTAGAATCTATCAGAAGATGATATATTATTGAGCAATGCTACATTGTAGCCAATTGTTGAATATTGGGTTGTTCTTAAAGTTCGTAGTGATTATATAAATGCTACTTCTAATTTGAATACTAAAGAGAACTGAGGAGAAATATCGAGGATCGTTAATAAAACAGGTTTCTGTTTTTAACAAGATAGTGTTGAACGTCATATATCTAAAAAATTTTGAGTCGTAGCTGAAACATTCTGTTTTATCCATCAATCACTGAATATAGTACACCTTCATTATTATTTATCCTAGTTTTTACAAACTTATTAGAGCGATATAAACAAGAAATAAAATATTGTAAAAGCTTGCGAAAGCTATTCAAAGAAATTCTACATAAATGTTTCTTTACTTTCTACTAGGAACTTTTTAAGCAACCTAATATTTTGAACCTCACAAAGCAACTGGAATATGGTTGCTTTCCCCTAACCTTGAGAATTTGCCTTTCCTTTGGTACATGTTTGAACCATCTGGAGATGGCAACTAAAATAGGAACTCTCACTCGTTACGACTTTCCAAAACGCTCATCCAGAATTTCTCTACAATATGGTATAGACTTTAACAAAGGAGATTCATTTTATAACATTCTGCGTTCCAAGTATCACATTGCGGTTAGACTATCGGTGACTGGAAGATAAAAAGTCGCGTCGCGATGCGACCTTATGACTCTTCTTTCTATCTCATTAAAAGAAACGAAGGAAGAACAAATATGACATCATCGCATTCTTACGATTTTCGTTATTCAAAGCGGTACAATTTGGTTTAAGACATGACAGTGTGATCAGCTGTCTTCACCCTCGCTTAACAATGTCTGCGATTATTAAATTGAGCCAGCTGCAAAAACGATACATTAACCTGGTCCTAGCGCGCTGTCCACTTATCATTTAACGCCCTTTGGATATGTTCTTCTGGAAATAACGCGGAAACGTCAGAGATGCTCTGCTCTGTTCTGCAGAATTTCCACGGTCGATCAATAAAACTTCTCCACTAGCCAAGTAGATATTACCGGAGTCGCCTATCAAACTTTCAACCTGTCTAAAGAAGTCTCATTCCAGTACTACTATGCAGGAGCCTGTAACGAGTATGGCTATATATACGTTCTTACATTTCGTGATCGATATCGCCTTTTATTCTCTAGCTCAGGAGTTCACACATGTATACATATATTCTCCCAGGTTACTAATTTTCAATAAAACACGAATATAATCTATTTGGTGAATACAACGTTTTTAATCTCAAAGGTTGAGAACCCTCAATACATAGCACCGGTTTTTTTCAAATAAAGGTCAAGAACCACCGCTACGTGCTCATGAATGAACAGTTAACGTAGTACTACGTTTTTACAGGTGCAACCATACAGAGCTATGTTCCTCCATACTCCTAGAGAGCCAATATAGACAAGGAATACCATATATGGTATTCTATAGACAAAGAATACTACATATATAAGAGCAAAACTATAATGGCTACAAAAAAGTACTTATAAACACCCTTATTTTCCAATGAAGCGTTTGCTTATCAGGTTCCACATTTTATTATCACAGTATTAAATTTTTGTAATCAAATGAAAATAAAATACAAATAACATGAAATTTAATACACTTGAACTTAATGAATTAGCATATAAATACTATAATTAATACAATGGTGTGCAAATACCTTTTGTAGTCATTATATATAAACAAAGAATAAATATTGGATCGGTCGAAAATTTCATAACGTTTTTGTCATGAATTTCTATCAAATAATAAAACGTTCGAGCAAATACCAGAAAGAAAACGTATTAATGTTTTAAAATGTTTTATACGATACATATAATACACACATAAGAGTGTTTTTACGGGTTGAAGTTACAGATGAGAAAATTGAATTCTAGATAGATCTTTCTTCATTTCTGACTACCAATTTTCTAAACAACCTAATGTAAGGTGCGTGTCGATCCGAAGAGCCAGAGTAGAGCCGATTAGGCTGGCCAACTATGTTGTGCGAAACCGGCGTATGTCTCGCCCCGTTTCTTCGTAACCACCCACGAAAGAACGTCGGACGTGTATAGAGTCACTGTAGCGGTGATCGTGGTCGCGAAGCATAGCTACACACATATACATACCCTACACACGAGTATACTTTAAAATTGACTGCGGGTGACCGAGACTCGAGCGGGCGGTCCCCTTGACAGCCATGCGAACGAGTCTCGGTCGCGATAAGGACCCGTGTGCCAGCGCTGTTGCCAGTGCCTCGAGCACAGCCCTAGAGAGACTATTTCAATGAGAGAGAAAGACCGTGTATCCTTTGTGTATGCGCGTGCACTCGGTGTATGCACGGGCCAGCTTCGTTTTTATTGATTCAAACCGAATAACCTAGCGGAGATGGTTAGCTTGATTCTTCTGATTTCGTTCTCATGGAACATCGACCAAAGGAAATCTAAAAAGCCTTCTTCTTCTTTTTACGAATGTGGGATGATGTTGGGAACAAGAAGGTAGAACTGTAAGATGCATAAACAATTATATGGAAATCATTTAAAATACAGGATTGAGTAAATGATTTAACGTTATAGAATAATCAAATTGCAATAAGATAAAAATAAAGGTTCTGGATTGGAGGTACTGCTCAGTTATAAAAAGGAATAATTACAGAAACTTTGTGACCAATGGAAATACCTCTAAGGTGTCACGACAATAGAAGGATGGTACAAGATGAACGAAGAAAAGTATGACGCAATAGTACTGGAAAATAAAGCACTGACGATACGGTGGCCGAGAAACCAAGTGACCCAATGATACACGAACCAAGTTAACGGCGTTTATCCGGATCACAATTCCACACATGTTTTCTATCTTTCGTGGGAACTCTTCTTCTATGGATTCTTCGTAGAGCGACAAATAAGCAACATTTAAAAAAAAAAATCCCATGAGATTCGACTTCTGTTCAGAAATA
The DNA here is from genome assembly GCF_040668555.2 of Bombus flavifrons. NCBI lineage: Eukaryota > Metazoa > Arthropoda > Insecta > Hymenoptera > Apidae > Bombus > Bombus flavifrons. The sequence goes on along the minus strand of NC_138457.1, from coordinate 7,184,557 downwards.
ATCTCATACAGCTTAGACCCTAAAGCTTACTCTTCCATTCGTAATTGACAATGGTAGTGATCAATAATCCATTTATTTCATAGAAACTATGCTTTATGATCTTTTGAAACCATAATTACTTTCTGCATTATAAAAAGAAGGAATTGAATTTACATTGAGATAACAAGTTGGTCTATAGTAATTTAGGTAGTTTTATTAGGTTTTTATCGCCAAAAATATGCAATTGACTTACCAATAGGCCGGTTTCCACGCTCGGCAGCAGCGTAAGCCGACTGCCATCTTGTAAACGATTTTCCTCTAGCGTTCCCTCACGCAATTGTCTGAAACACACAAATTTCCAGTTAAATTTGTCATTGAAACTTTATGCTAATGAAATCAGTGCCAAAATTGTTATACATTAAGGGTAACATATGAATATCACAAAATAAGAAAATTAAGATTCAATATTTTAGCCCATTAGAAAAGGAAAACATTTAATAAATTTAACTGTATTGTTCATAAATTGACATTTATATCTTATAGTATATATTATATTTAGATATTATAAAGAAGAATGATTAATAAAATATTAATTATTTTTATCTGTGTTTTACTTCAATACAGAGTGGAAGTTCTTTGTTTTTATCTAGTCTACCAAATCCTTAATATTATCTTATGGAGACACTTTAATTTAAAAATAACATAATTATTGTGACTCGATCCTGGTAGTTTAGCAGTCCCAATTCTCACGAATAAAATGTGTTATAAAGTGGAAAATCTCGAAAAATGGGCACTCCTCGTTTTTCCCCTTAATCTCCATATGTTGTTTTGCAATACATTGCCTGATAATTGCGGGCAATTCCAACACTGAGGCGTTACCCTTATCGCAGGCAGTATGATGCAGTCATTTTTACTATTGTGACCTCTCATAACTAACTTTATCTCTGCCCATGGTCAAAGTTATATTTCATCGAAAACTGCCTGTAAGAACATATCGCTAATTACATGTAATTACTGTCATAGAAACATCTATTTATTTTTTATGTAAGATCTACGAATAAGCGAATGTGTAATCAATTACGATAATCAGTAGAAACTTCAATACCACGCAAAATTACATAAATTGTAGGCGTCAATGCTTTAAAAACCTCTGTGACATTAGCGTTAATCATCATGCTGAAAGTAAGGGACAAGAAAATGATAACACAGCGGTAAGATCCGAGAGATTAGACAATACGATAAGTTGCTCTATCGCCACAACAGACATCGAATGAAGCCGCAAATAGCGTACAGGGAATTGATATCGACTGGCAATGTCGCGAGCCGCAAGAAACACTGTGCAATTCCTTCCGCAAAATGTTTATACCTATAACACATTATTCCTATATTTCGTATAATTAGAATTGGAATTTTCCATGATTATATATAAAATTTCATAATTATATTCCATAATTAATTACATATATATATGTATATATATATATATATATATATATATATATATATATATATAAAATCTAGCTTAAGTTATAATCTTTACAAAAAATATATATATTAAACATTATAGGTTAAGCTAGGTTATATACTGTAGAATAAGCTATAATTAGAATATTGATGATTCATTTCTATTGCAGATAACGTACAAAAGAAAGATATAGAAATTTGCCTCATTCGTTCATTAAAACACATCTTGTAACATGCGCAGGTTTCTAAGTATGTATTAACACTTAGGCTTTCCAACTAGTATTATTGAATTATAGATGACTATAATAACCTTATATTAGGTTACTAAAATTTAGGATATTTCATTTTATATAGATTTATATAGAAACAGATCAATAATAAAATTAAATTAAGTTAAAAATTTCAAAATTAAGTAATCTAGTTTAACCACAGTTAATTCCTAACCTAACCACATTTTCACTTTTTGAATGAACTGAATTGAAGTTGAATTGTAGGATTTTTGTTTCCAGTTGTGTTCTCAGATGGAAATGAGGTAGATTTAGGGAATTTTTTAAGATTTAACCGACAACGAAGATCAGGTCAACGTTACGCCATTGTTACGTCCAGAAGCGGCACCGGGATTATACAACGCGGGGTAACGCCCGATTGAAATTTATTAGCTATGCTTCTTCTAATAAGGAGATAGATTGTTCGTAAGACGTGTTTCCAAGCAGCGTTCCTTATTATCGTTATAACATGGCGAAACGTATGTATTTACGTTCGAAAGTATTAACTAGTCACTGAAATGATTGCGAAAATACCAACATTCCTTCGTCAGCGTTCGTATAATTGACTTCAATTCTGCAAATGCATATACATTCCACAAACTCGTTCGGTACTACCTCCGTAAAGAATCCACTATCAATTAGAGAGACTTAAGGCAAACCTCAATTTTTTTTAAATATATTTTAGAGCTTGGAGGATCCAAATATCAAAGCCTAAGGTTCATCTTCATACTGCGATTAGATTATTCCTTATATGTTACACAAGTTGTATTAAGAATTATACCTGCAACCTTCTGCACAATATTGGCGAATCGACAAGTTACGAATTGTAGGTTATGTATTTATGTTAACAATTTCCCAATTTTACACCAAATAAGGTAATCAGGGAGAAACTAAACAACGGGAAACCGTTTCGTTATCAAACTCGTTACTACTGTGCAAAATAAATTTATTGACGTTAATAACCTGCAACTTGTAACTTGTAAAATTTCGTTAATAATAATTAGACCGAGGAATTTTATGTACTTATAGGAAATTTGAAAGTGCAAAATTGCACAAAATGCACATAATATGAAAAAATATATAAAACACCTAAAGTATACTGCTTTCTATAATAATAAATAAGTAAAGCAATTTTTGCCGAGATTATACTTTGTTAATTATATTCTCAGATATGAATTTGAATAAAGATCTGCAATCTAATAGTAATATTAATTCAATTATGCAAGAGGGATCTAACATGCATTCTTAAATAAGTAAAAAAGGATTTCTTGTTCATAAATTGATATAGAGCAGAGACATCTATCGATTGATCGGCATTGAAAGAGGAAGTATGAGGGTGGCGGATATTCGCGACCCTGGCGCCACTTGCGCGGACTCCAACGGGCTTAACGGTTTTTCTGAAGATCCTGGTAAGATCAAGTCTTTGACCTGTATACGTTTCTACGATCATCTCGGATAAGTATGTATCCTCTTTTTAAAAAACTATTACTATTATTGAAAAACTATTATTGAAGCCCCAAAAACCTAAACTTATTCTTTCATGAAAACCAGGTATCAATTCTTTGATTTGAATTCTAACTGACAAAGTACTGGAATGTACATATTTGAAACAATGAGCATATGACTGGGAGGAAGTTTTACGACATAGATACGTCTTCTGAGAAGCTTTATCGGTTTCGGATGAGTCGACAAAAAACAGAATCGAATTGTTTGTTTGAATGGATAAGCATACACAGACGGTTGCAATTCACATGATAAATAAGTCGTTCATAGGATAAAGTGGATAACTCCACTATTTTAAAATTTTTGGGATTTTAATGCCAAAGTATTTGATTGATGCTTTAGATTGCGGATTTTTATACATTATATTTTTGGGAATATGATCAAAAACCCAGACTCGATAGACAATTGTTGTACCTACCAAATGTTATACAAAGAACTATATTTTAGATATCTTATATATTTTTTCATATTATGTGTATTTTGTGCAAATTTCTTGTAGATGCATAAAAATCTACAGTTTATTTATATTGTGTAATTTATCAATTTCCTCTAATTTGTGTTTAGTGGCGTTAACTGCCTTGACAAATAAGCGGTTCAAATAATAAATGCAGCATCCACAATGATCAGCAATGTATGTACACAAAATATAGTTAGAAAAACCAAATTAGCTGTATTTTCAGTATGGACCTCTATGAATGAAAAAGAGAAAAGCGTGCTACGTGAATGGCGCTAAGAATAAACTACGTCTAAATTCGAACATATATAAATACATAAAGTAAAGGAATACTAAGAACATTCTTATCGCTAATGTGATAAATATTGTTTTCTCCTTGGTTACTCTCTAAGGTCATGAAACCTATTTGTAATGATACCGTTGTCCACTATCATTTCTCTTACTAATTACAAAATCGTAATTAATTACACATTTCTTTTATAGTAACGGTAAAAAATTCTTAAATGAATAGTAGTCGATGATAAAAATAATTGGATGGAAAAGTTTACTCCTTGTTTGTGCAACGAGGATGAGTAACAGGTATAAGACTCTCGATGACACATGCTTAATCGTGGCACAAAACGGTTAAGGTAAGGTTGCATTACACCTTGTTTTTTTTACGTGATCCAAGTCGCAACCAGAAGATATATGTATTATCTTTTAGATAGAAAATCTATTCACAAACTTAAAAATAATATTATTTGTGATAAAGATTATGAATTTTCAACAACCATATAGAACAAAAACACAAGAAAATTTGTAAAATGATGAAAAGCAAATTTGATGAAAAGAGAAGTATACGAGCACTGACCAATTCTGACAGTTTCACAGGGAAAATAACGCTAATACGGGCAAATTAAAATCGTCGGTCCATTCTGTAATTAATGCGATACGCATGAACTGAAGATGCAATAGAATGAAACAGAAAGAGACGAATGGGGCACACACGGCAAACGGGCTAACAATGTGCACGTGTCGCATTTACACCGACGGGAGAAGCGAGAGAGCACACACATTAACTACGTAGCGAAGAACCGGCGTATGCTACCTGAGCCTGAAACTGGCCTGGCAGGCACAAGGGAACAAATAGCGATGGGTATTCGTTTCTCATCGATGCAACTCTTGAAAAAGACACGATACTTTCGTTGGAAACGCTCAATTGCTTTACATGCAATTACAATTATATTTAATCTTGCTGTTCTCCTCACACCTTCCTTAGATATATATATATATATATATATTAGAAATCTTTATTCATAATAAACGTGGAATATACAAAGCAATACCAAAATCAAATATTTAAGTAGTATCTAAACTTTAATAATAATAATAATAATAATAATATATATATATATATATATATATATATATATATATATATATATATAGACCTGAAGAGAACAAGATTAAAATCAGGAAATTTCCAAAACTTACATCTTGTAAGCTACTAACTCAATACAGATTCTCAATTATTCAGTAATTTAAATTCGAATTTACAATATATGACTTTTCAAAGCCCTTTGTGATTTCTTAGAGTTAGAGATGCAACTGAAGAAAAAATTTAACGACAATTGCTATATAAAATCGAGATGCGAGAAATGGAAAGAAAAAGGGGAGAGGCAATTCAAGAAGAGGAATAAACAGAAAGAGAGAAAATTCCAGCGATATGTTGCGTACGGGAATAGCCAATCCTGTCGTCTTTTCCATCCGACTGTTTCTCTTTCTTCTTCTACCTCTCACTGCAGAGGGCTGTCACCGTTCCACTTTACGAGAACGCGATTCCCGAGATATTCTACCTACTACACCACCTCCACCTCCTCCTACTTCGAATCTATGGTATGCCAACCTTCCTCTCCACCATGTTTCTCTTGCGTGCTTGTACGAAGGAGGAGGATCAGTCCGAGCGGCGGCCCCCACGACGCCTACGAGTATTATGCCCACTCTCTCTTTTTCGTTCAGAGCATCAATGCTGTTTTCGTTCTTCCTCTCGCACTTTTCAACCAACAATATCGTGTGCAGTAGTGTGCACACGTTCACCTACCATTTCTTTTTTTTTTTTTTTTCCTATGAAGGGTCGTCTACACCTAATTTTCCCTTCGAAATCAAATCGTGAGAAAAATTACCCGAAATCAATCGTCTGCTCCATCGATTTATCGGTAATTTCAAAGCATGTGATCCGAATATTTCTTGTATTATAATAAATAGAATATATAATATTCTATCAATTTATAATTAATATAACGTTTAAACCTATTATTTATGACAAACAGGTCACGATTCAAAACGATAGTAACACGTTTTATGTGTACATACAATACTGCCTTGGTAACTGGTCAGCTATCAAGGGAGGAGTCTACATGAATAAAAAAAAATTCTGCCTCAGCGTGAAATGAACAGAGATACAGGCACTGATACCCGATACCTATCTCAAGATATAGATTTTTTCTTGCAACAATTTTCTTAAGGACAGTTAAATACCGAACACGCAAAAAAATGAAAGTTGCACGCGTGCAAAAGAAACGAAAGAGATAAATGTATAATGCTGAAGCTTCTCTTTACAAAGGCGCAAGGACTAGTGGGGATAGTTACGGTCAATTACCAAAGTAAACTTTCGGCTGGTTAACAAAGTAGTATGTACTTTACATATGCTACTACCTCTAGAAGCCAAACTGATCACCTCCATTGCGCTCAACCACCTAGTTACCAAAAAACAAAACATCAATCGCATACTCTGTTACTAAAATTACAAAATTCTCCAAAAATCATTTTGACTTCTGGGACTCTTACATGCACGTATACTCTTTCGATATACGAACCTTTCCCGATGTAGTAAACAAATACGTTCCTTTGCGACCTTCAACCTCTTCGAGATGATCTTCTTGAGGTTCTCGACGGTGTCCGTCCGGTCGACCGTAAGGTCGAATTGCCCACCGGTAGTCGGCGTGATGCTGATGGTAATTTCGTCGGGCTCGAGGACGGTGGCAGCGACGCAGCCACACCCCGGCTGCGGTGGCGGCGGCGGCGTAGAGGAGGCGGACGACGACAACGATGACGACGAAGACGATGAGGAGTTCGTAGGGAGTGGAGAAGTGGAGCCAGCCCTTATCGAGCCTTGACCGCAATATTCCGTTGACTGGTCGCTCTGCATTGTTGTAGAATACGTGGAAGAGGTGGTGGCCGTGCCTGACGACGCAGACGAAGAAGCGGTGATGTCGTCGGTGTCCCGTTGGGTCTTCGATCTCTCGTCGTTCTCACTGCTGCCCATCGCCGTCACGTCCGACGGCGGACCCGTGCTACCGTCCATTCTGCCACGGTAACTAACGATACTGGTAGAACCGTATCGCCAACTTACGCGCACCTACCTCGTTCCAACTCACGTTCTCGCGTCCCGACTACTATGTAATGTGTATCATGCACCCGCACCTGCACCTGTGTCTCCCGGCGTCCTAGCTGTCCGAGACACACTCGTCCGCGTCGCACAACCGCAGTGTCGCCGAAGGTCTGGCCACAGTGTCTTCGGGAACGCGCACGCCACGAGGAACGACGAAGCGAAATACCAACCAACGTAGGGAGAGACGAGGATGGGAAGGGAGAGACGGACTGAGGTGGAGACCAATCTGAGAAAAAAGAAAAGGAAATTTATGAGATCCTTGAAATATCGTATATAGGACTTGTGATTATATAGGTATGTATGATTCTATATAGGGATCCCTAGGAATTAAAAAAAGTTTTCTTACTAGGTGGTATTTTAGTACATCGGTACTGGGAATTGTTCTTAGGAATTGTTGGACACATATATGATAAGGTTCTGTACTTTTGGTCCGTTTTTGTGTAACATAGATATGCCCTGTGCTGCCTGATTCTTTGTTCTTATCGCGCACACACATATACACATCTGCACTAAAGACAAATTCCGTGTACAAACCCTGTGACCAGCCACTAGCAACTGAATAGCCAAAAGCCCAGACTTTTGCTAGCTTCCCAGACCGGGCCTAGCTTTTCCAACCGATCAACGGTCAACTAACATAGCAGCGCCATTCCGGAGAATGTACGAATGTCCCCAGAGCGGGATATTTGAATAGGAAAAGATGTTTAGTTTGTTGTTCATGCTTAAAGAATTTATTTAATCCATTAACGCATTGACTGCCATGTAAATTTATGTATTATGCTTTAAAAGTCGCAATAGATTGAGGTATATTATATTATAACATTAAATTTTTGCAAAATATTATATTGTATTTGTGCACCTTTTTTCTGGCAATGTTATTTAATAATAAGTCATTTATATTGTTGAAAATTTGTTAATCTATAAAATTTATCTCATTTTAATCATTCTAAAAAATATAGTGGGTTACCGATAATCGCCATGACAGCAAAGTGTAAGGTACTAAGCAATATCTTGTCAAATAAACACATAGGAATAGGAATTTATTTCATCTATTAAATATTATAATGTATATTTTTCTTTAGATACTTGATATCTTTTTACATATCATGTGCATTTTGCAAATTTTGGTTACAAAAAGGAATTCAAAGGATTTGTTAAATATGTTGTATCTTTTTATTGCTATTTTTTCCATCACCTAGATTTTACAACTTTATTAAGTTTGAAGAAATTGAAATATCTTATAGCACTTATAGCATGATAAACTACTTCTTTTTAAATTATAGAATTTCTTTTTATACCTCTGATTTGTGGGTTGTATAATATGTGTACTTATTATTCTAATACATTCTTATACTTTACTTTTATACATTACGTGTATATTTAGTATTCCAATACTCATAATGGCTATTTAGAATCTGATATTAACGTAATACAATTTTCATCACCGAGTTTATTACACATTCTTATTGTCCAGCAATTCGATATAAGTTCTGGTAATGTTTATTTAATGTGATCTACACATAACAAATCATAATTATTTTTGATCTTTAAAGTATAAAACGATTTAAACTATAGCTTTATACACATATACATGTACATTAGATTGTTTCTAATGCATATGTCTCACATTTTAATATTTTATGATGTGGTGTAATCTTGAAAAACTAAGTATCAAAAATATGTTATTCCAATAGCTTAATATTACACCTGAAAGATTTCTGTTCCCATAGCTTCCTTTTTCTTCACAACGTAGTATTGGAAGAACACATGTATCGTGACAGTACACGTTAATCATTTTTTTTAAATAAATCAATAGCATTAAGGCCTAAATTGCAGTGTACACTAATGTTCTTTCACACTATTCTACCCATTTTTTTTATCTTTTTTGTTGTAAAAGACATTGATATAAAAATATTCAATATATAAAAATGTAATATATAAAAATATACAGTATACAATAATAAAGTATTCGTGAATCTAAACGATTCTAATACATATGTAGATGCGCTGTACACTGCATATTTATATTTAAATTATACGAAATTAGTTGAACAAAAAACGACAATCCCTTGCATTGTGGCAAGTATTATTAGATGCAAGGGTCATGAAAATTCACGACCCGAATTCTTCCGTATCCGGTTCGATAGCCTTGAATTCGTAATTTCCTCTTCCGTCCATTTGCAAATAATACTGAAAATAAACATAAATATAAATTGCATATAACATTAAATATAAATTAGGTAATTTTACAATAACGAATGATTTTATTCCTAAACCTCGTGATGTTTCCAAAGGGATCGTCGATGCGATACTGTGAACAATGTAATATTTGCCTGTCTGCAATACATATACATCGAATCTTCGACGTCAACGCTAACAGCGCTTGTGCATTCGTCTAAAATTGCAAACTGTGGTTTATGATAAAATACTCGAGCCATCTGCAAGAATTCGCAACCAATATTATGTAAGTTCTATATTTTGTCATTTCTGTAATAGATGTTAAAATATCGTACTGCTATGCGCTGCTTTTCGCCACCCGACAAAACGTCCATCCAGTCAGCCACGACGTCCCAACCTTGCCCCTCGATATTTGTAAGATTTTCTCTATCTAATAGATGGCCCAATTGAACCAGATCTAGCAACTTCTTTAAATCTTCGTCCGTCATATGTCCACGTCTTATCATTTCTGTCTTTGTATGAGGATAAATTACTTGATCTCTCAAGGTACCCAGAGTCATGTAAGGACGCTGAGGTATGTAGAATAATTTCCCTCGCGGAGGTTTGGTAACTGTCCCACTCCAAACTGGCCATAACTATGTTATCAATTTTCCATAATTCGAGATATGAATGAACATATGAAATAAGATTAAGCTATTATTGAAAAAGTTATAACGACTTACTTCTCCGAGTATCCTAAATAAAGAACTTTTCCCGCATCCATTTGGACCACAAACTAATACATTCATTCCCGATTTTACTTCAAATGATAGTTCTTTGATAAGAATATCCCCATTAGGAGTTACTAGAGGCACACCATCGAATCTTATGACATTATCTTTGTTCACTATTCTTCCTTCACCCGGACTTCCAATTGGTTCGTCTTTAAAATCGGAAATCATTATTCTTTCGTATTTTCCTGAATTTAGATCGTCAAGGACGACCTTTATTTCAGTTACTCTTGCAGTTAATCCTGCTAGTCGCGTCAGTTCTCTCCCGGCTAAAACTAATCTACCTATGGCTTCTGCCAATTTTATTAACATACGACCGTAAGTATAATAACTCTTAAAACGATGGTTAGGGGTTTCCGTGAGCGCAGAGTTTTCCATGAAGAAAGGTATGCTTACAGCATAGAAACCGACCACAGTCCCCATATCTGAAATAAAGATCAAATTGAAAATTAGTACCAATGAGCAATTAATTACATTGTTAGATTATGGAGAATGTCTTACATTTGCCAACGAAATTATCAATTATTCCCATAAGAGTTTTAAACTCTTGACATTTACGAAGATGTGTCATCTGCAAAAGAAATATTGGAGTAGATTGTTAACTTGCGTGTAACAAGTAAATATTAAGTATATGTATTCTGTAACTTACAAGTTTATGAAAACTACTAAGAATAGTTAATTTTTCTCTGTTATTTCCTTGATAAAATGCAATTTCCTCAGAATTAGTGATTAACCTGGAATTAATATGACGGTATTCACCCTCGAGACGTTGTTCTTTAACTGTCATCTGCCCAATGGGTTTACGTAAATGAGTTATTACTACACCAGCAAAGATGAGATAAGAAAGCATGATTAATGGTGTCTGTAAAATAGATGTATATTTTATTATTAATATATTGTATCCCTACATCTATAGGACTTTTATCTCACATACTTCTCCACCAAGATTAGTTGTAAGTCTGTAGACGTAAATAGCAATATCCAATAAAGGTTTTGCAATATTACTGTACAGGTTTGTGCAACTTTCACAAAATTTATCAACATCAGTAGTTAAAAGTTGATCTGGATTTGCAATACGATTATCCAAATTGCTCATTTTATAATAAGTAAAGCCTCTACAAAAAAAGATTAAAGAATTTATAATTAATTTTCATCTATTATTCCTCATTCTAACAACATTGATCATTATCAATGCCATACACTTCATTAAAATATATGTTATGGATAGGACAAGAAATTTGACTTACTTAAGGTACTGATCCAATAAATTTCGTGTGATATTTGTACGTAACCTCAACTTTGTTTCGTATGTACTATATTTCAGTACGTTGTTCACAACAGATATCTAAATAAATATAATCATGGAAGATTATATCAATAATTTCTTCCAATTGGTAAGAAAATAAAGCTGCTTGGCAGCCTGAATGAAAAGATTTCATTAGCAGCCTATGAAAGCAACTTCTAATTTTTTTACATTGGATCTATCCACTTACCACTGGTATTAAACAAAAAAATCTTAACAGATTTTTTTTGAATGATGGCTTATCCATTCTAAGAATTGACCTAGAAAAGACAAACGAGAACTTAATAAATTTTCATACCATACTTTTAAATCAAGATTGAAAAGAAATATCAAAACATACGCATCTACTGAAGTGATCATGTTTATCATCCAAAAATCACAGATAGATCTTATAGTAAGTGTCCCTGCGATAAGGAGAACAAAAGCCATTTCAAGGGATACCATTGAAGGTATACCAATTTTGAGCAATTGGTACAATTGTCTGAAGAATCTAACATTGACATGAGCTCTTGACCCTTTTGGTTTTTCCTCCTGCAAAAATTATTTCTTCAGTGACTCATGAAAATATTTGAACATTTATTGTTGCTAACTTTCATGTATATATTATATGTATATATTGTATAAAACATTTTGAAATTTCACTAGCACTATAAGGAGACACGACTATCATAATTATATTGATAAAATTCAAAATGAATCTGAGAATGTATACAGAAGTTACATGATATTTAGAATATACTTCTTAAAGATTATATAAAGTCATTATTCCCTACATTAATAAATAAACCGCAATATATAGTGAGACCATCTTTAGCACTAATTGTATGTTTAAAATTACTAATCATACTGTATATCAATTTTTCATTGAGTGTATGTTTGAAATAAATATCTTGTAACTTCTATATACATTTACGGATTGGTTTCAAATTTTACTATTATAATCATGATAGTTGTGTCTATCATAGCGCTAACGAAATTTCAAAAAATTCCATATAATGCGTGTATTATAATCATAAAAATTTTCTGTGATAAGTATTCGAATACTATCGTGGATTATTGTATGTACAATGATAAAAATTATTTTCTCTCTTACCTCTTTAATAACATACTGAATGTCATTAGTAGACCAGGCATTTCTGCGAGATAAAGTAAATGTTCAATATCACAACAGCACCAACAATTGCATGTATACGTATGCACAGAGATTTTACCTGCATTTCGCGACCTGTTTCCGGTTTCTTTTTTTTAAAATCCATATTAACGCAGTTAAAGCACAAGCACCAGCTAAAGTGCGTCTTGTAGCAAATTTGCTAAATGTCGGTGCCATTCTTTCTACTATCAAAGATCAAAAATTCAGCTCCGTCTTCCGTGACGGCTACAAGCTATAACGCTACAACACTTCTACGTCTACTTTAAACACTGAGGTGAACAAGTAGTGGGGCGAAGAATCAACTACATCGATAAGTTTGCAAACTTTGGACACTATAGTCTACCACACATACTGTTGGTCACATTCAATGCTGCATTTATTTGCATTGCAAAATTGGTGAAAAATCGATTTTCGAAATTTTCCTTTATTCAGAAAATTTTCTTTCCTAGGAAGAAACGGATATATGATGAATTAACTGCGAATATTTTTATGCACATTCATACTACATTTTGAATATTTCATATATCTTACGCATTATATGCATTTTTGTATCTTCGAATTTCCAGAAAAGCATAAAAATTCCACACTCTAATGATAAGTATTCTAATGATGAAAAATATACATACAAAGTCTTTTTCTACATGCAAAATTAATTTTCAATTACATAAATATGTAGTTTAGAATTTAGAAGTTAGTAATCATTTAACTTTACTTTCTTCTGTGCAACATAATTCTGCCCAAATTTGGAGCGATTATTCACAGGGTTGTGCTAACGTTATTACAATCTGTGTAACGTTATTACAAAAACAAGAAATGTATATACCACATTTATAAGGAATATGTATATCTAATATGTAATATTAGAGAGAAAATTGCTTTTCCAGTTAATTTAGTTGAAAATGATATTCTTACGCTACTTCTTTTTTACAAAGATCGCTTGGATCTAAACTAATAATGCGGAAACGATTATACGATATGATGTAAGAATCAGAAAATGAAAATATTTTGAAAATGTTTTGATAAAACAGGAGGATTATTTATAAGAAAAATGTATTAATTATTCTTTTTTGTCTGTACATTAGCTACTTCATATTTTTAAAATACTTACATTTATTACAGTCATTAAGGATATTTTTACACACTGTTCAAATGCACTTGTAAATAAAATGATTGAGATTGTTGATTAATATTGCTTATTTATTGAATATTAAATATTTAATAATACATCTTAATAAATACTTCATTGCATACTGTTATGACAATACAAAACAGGCATATATGTAAATACATATATATATATATATATGTTGAAATTTTTATTAAATATTATCATTAACCACAACTACTTTTATTAAATAATCAATAGTACGTTTACATGATGTGAGAAAATATACGTAGATTTAAAGACACAGGAAAGGCAAGTTATTCTTAGCTTCAAATAAAAAATATACTTTATTGAAAGTTCTTTATACAATCATTATGTTTCCAAATTCGATTATGTAAATACTGCAATACTTCCCACTATTTTATTATTAGATTGTTTTCCTATATATAAATATTATTTATATAAGTTTACACATACTTTATTAAAATATTATAAATACAACCAGTAAATAAAAAGTAAACTTGAGCACCTTTTTATTTTGCAGCTGTAAATATGGTCATTGGTATGCAAAGGTTTGAAGCACATACTTCAGAATTCCTACTTTGAAAGTCAAATTATTCCCACCAACCAGTCACTGAATAATTAATTGAGTTCATCGATGAATGACTTCTACAAACAAAAACATCAATGAATTAATTTTTACCCACAGTAACATTTATCATCTAAAAATAATTCATTGGACAACTAGCTTACAACAAAACATGAACTTTCATCACATATTTTTTTTTAATGATATTTCACTCCTTTCTTTTGTATCTACTTAACACTTGTGTAACACGTGTTCGTGCTTCTCCTCTATTCTTTCATTATTCAAGTAGCATATATCGGTCCGTTTGAATTTATAGAGAATAATTCATTCATCTAAACTGCTAAAGAAAAATGTATCAGAATTAGTACACGTTTATAAGATGAAAAATTATAAAAATATTTAGTGCCATTTGATGATTTTGTACAGGTGATTTCTTAAATCGACACTAAATTATATCAATCTCTTTATATTACACATATTTCTTTAAATTATCTATTATATTTAAGAATGTGAAATATTAGAGATCAAAAAGGTAAGAGTGATTCCTGAAGGTGAATAACGCATATCAGCAGATAAAAAGAGCAATTAATGATTTTAGTTTAAACGATTAATTTATTCCATAAAAGAAATGAGTAAAAAAATATGTATATATAAAAAATGAAAAAGAAGTATGAATATTTCGTAATATTTGTCCAATGTATAGGCCATCAAATGTTAAAAATGTAATAAATTACCGGATTGGGTAATCCCATCATCCGTGCGTCGAAATAGTAGCGAGAATTATAGAAAATGGGAAGCGTCATTTGTAATGGAGACTTCAACCTTGAGTTGAGTGTTGATTTTTCAATGACGCAAAACCCGATAGTACGTAAGTAATACATTTCAATTCGTAATCACCTGTTGCGAAGTTTAGCCTCTCGTCTACTTCCCAGTCATCATCATCCTCATCATAATTATCATATTCATCCTCATCCTCATCCTCAACCTCATTACCATTATTCATCATTATCATCATCTCAACATCCTCATCATCACTATCATCATATAATCACCACTATCACCTCCACCACTATCATCATCATCATCATCATCATCATCATCATCATCATCATATCATCATCATAATCATCATCATCAAGTTCATTCATCGATTGGACGGTAACCTGTTATGTAACTCACAAAAATGCTTCCATTCATGGTGTGATTGTCTGCGATAGAACCACTCACTCATTCCCTTCTCTCCTTTTCTTGTACTTTGACAGAGTAGTAACATGTGAAATTAAGTATATACGTGTATAGACTGGTCCAAGTGGTCGGGACTGATTTTTTGGAATGTGATGCAATACAGCAAGCTTTTCTATCTCTTAGTACCATCTTCAAGGTTTCATTTGATCACTAGTGGAATGTTCCTCCAGCATATCTCCAGCAAAGTTTCCTGTTTATCCAAGCACAGAGATTCATTAATTTGTTACTGATGCTGGAAGAACATTCCAAGATTCTGTAAATCTATAAAAGCCTTTGATAAAATGTTAAGGGATACAAATTTATGTTGTAGTGTACTACAATGTATATACAATGATAAATTGCTAATAACTTTTATGAATGTTTAATCAAACACAGAACACAGATAAGATATATTGGTATATAAGCATGTAGACATATTTACTCCATGATAGATTCACACTGCAAACATTGAAGATTGTCAAGAGATACAACAAACTTGGATAACACACTGCACAGTTTTCCCAAATCTTGTAATTTTCATGTAGATCAACACATCATCTGCTAAAAATGTTTACAGAGTCACCTGAATGGTTCCAGTAATCTGAACCACCTTGTAACAGGTAACAATATACATTAGCATATAATTAAAGAAGGTATCACAGGCCTGAAATAAATTCGTGTATAAGAGGTTGTAAGTGAATATAATTGTCGTTGATTCCACATAAAAGAATTGTTGGCGCACATTTTTTTTCTATTTTCTCAAATGAAAAAGAGAGTAGCTTGAAAAAAGCAGGATCAAATGAAACGCTTCTTAATTCGAGCAATATCACACACACACACACACACATAATACATACAACGAATTATATAAAATAAGCTATCTATTAAATTGTCATTATATGTTTTCTTATAATTTTAAAAAATGATGTGATATTGATCGAACACAGAAATAGGTGGTTAACAAGTGGTCCAGCAGAGGAATTTGAAAATGTGTATAAATAAACTACTGCCAGTGTATAGTTTTTAATCATCCTGTAATGAACTTATGTAATAAGAATCAATCTCTGCCACCTATCAAAATAACATTCTCACATGACAAAACTTTGATGTTATTCGGTCATCATCACTCTCAATATTCTCATTTGAAACGCAATCTCAATTATTAATTTACAACAGAGAACTGTCTACAACAAAATTCGTAAACGTCCACGAACGACATTAATGCTCCTTACGTATTATTTACACACTCGTCGTAGATCATTTCCAAATCGTTTCGCAAGGCATCTTTTGAGCAACAGTTGGATCCAACTGATTCATAAATATATGGATGAAGAATCCGCTTCGCGATGACTCTCTAAGGAGAGGAAAGCATTGTTTTCACCCTCGAAGAACAATATATACGTTATTAATTGCACGATTAGATTTATGTTAATGTTCAACAGAAGAAATTAAACAAATATTTTTTTCATGGTGAATAGCGAACGATTTGAAATAGATCAGCCGGCTATAATAATGAGCTAGAAACGGTTCTAATGTCTGTTAAAAGTTGTCTTAAACTACAGTCTTTGTATATCGATTATCATTTACAGCAGGACGTCAATAAATAAACTTCGACGCACTTTCCATCAATGTTTTCTTTACATTATGTATAAACATTCTGGATTTCAATAAAGATATATATATCTATATATGCATATATATTTATATATATATATTTATCTATATATATATTCAGGCATTCAATAAACGACTGTGCTCCATCCATAAAATATTTTTTTTCATCTTTTGTTTTTTCGTAATTAATTACCGCTCACCTCACATTTATCAATGTACTCACTCATCATTATCAACACGTTGTTTAAGTTTTTGTATCAGACACATATAGTAATATCTATATGCTTTCGTGATCGTGAAACAGCAAGAAATCACTTCTCGATTAAACTTTCATGCCTGTAGTTCTTAGACGACCATTAACAAATACATTCGACCGCCATACACACACACAGAGAGACACGTGAGGTAAAACAATCCAATCTAATTGTCGATTATAATAATAATCTCCTCAATCCGTTAAATCAAAATAAGAAAAAGACAACGATTTTTTAATAAAATAGAAGAAATCGTTTCTTTTTTTTCTTTACACTCTTAAGAAGCACGGTGAGCCAGGCTATTCAAATATTTGATCAAATCATGCTAACACGTACTGCTAATTGCAAGTCTGACTGAATATTACGCAACTGGAAGTTTACATAGGTTTCTAGATAAAATTAGAGCTTTCTAAAATAGTATATCGAATCACAATTCATTAAATTACATAGATTATAAACTTATATACTTTTTTCTTCTCGAAATCCTTTAAATCCTTTAAAAGCCCTAACTTATAGAATTTATGAGTTTACGTTTATATAATATTTGTTTAATCTTACAATTAGGAGTACACGTTCAAAGAGTTCTGCTTAAATGATTTAGAAACATTTACATGATCTCGTAACAATAACACATATTTATTAAGATGAAACTCGCATTGCTCAATGATACTTAATAAAATTATATGCATGTCAAATACGAAACATTCTAAAATTAACATGCACAAAAGATATGATAACACAAGTGTATCTTTCACAAAAATCCTTTTTATATCCCCTTAATAATGTGTACTCATAATTGTTAATCTGGAAATATCCCACCTACATTAATTTCAATGCAGCGTATTGTTAATACCATAAAATAATTCAACTGCAGTTATTTTTTCTATCTTCATTAAAAGTTTATCTACGCAAGAGTTTGTTGGCTACTAAATATGCAATACGAGTGAATTTTTTCCCATTGTTTTTTCTAATCGTGATCTTTAGAAAATAAATACTCTACTCTCAGTTTGTAAAATATGTAAGCTTATATTGCTTCAGACGATCGAAGAATTTTGTTACTTTCTGTTTTTTTACTTGCGAAAAATATATTAAAAGCTTGCAATATGTCTTTAAAGTGAATTGAAAGGAGAAAAAAATAAGAAGTCGGAAAGATTAGAAATGCCACCTTTCACACGCAATCAATCAATGAAATATTTGTTACGCACCTATCATACCCAATGTAAAACACATTTCTCACATAAACCGTTCGTGTATACACGCGCTAGAAACGTTTTCTTTTTCCTTTTTTCCCGTTTGTTCTTTCTCTCCTTTTAAGGCAAAACGTTTAAAGAATTAATGGCATTTTAAATATCGGGTAGCTGCGATCAATCTGTATGCAACTTCAATTTCACACTTATTCTTTTCCATACATTCCAACGGTTTCTCATACGAAAAACGAACATTACACTTATCGTAAATATGTTACTGTTGCAACGTAAAATTGTTCATTAGAAATGAACAGACGGCCCCTTGAAACTTCATCTGCTTGATTAAGAAGATAAATTCAACATTGAGAATATATATATATATTTATACACTCACAATTTATTTGTAATAAAGACTACGAAGAAGTAAGTTAGAAAAAAAGAAGAGAAAAAGAAAAAATAATAAAAAAGAACCAAGCAGCAAAGACTAAACTTCATTTTTATAACATAGGGTAAATGCACTCCGATTTCAACATTCTTTTTATATAAAATTCTAAATTTATTTTGTTAGGGGACATATTATGCAATTACTTAAATAAAAATGAAATTTGTCTTTCAACTAAATCTTCTTATTGACCTTTCTTAATCTCATGACCGTTAGTATCTTGCCTCAATTAAATCACAGTTGCGAAATTCAAATAGATCTATGTTGATGATTCGATTAAAATGAGTATACCAGTGGCATTAATGCAACATTGTGTAATGACACTGACACGCGAGCAAGAAGATCAAGATCAAAGTTGATGATTTTCACTCGATGAAAATCTTTAATCTCATGTTCTACAAACTCTATTGGACTCTGTGTACGCACTAAGTCCTTTAATTCTCAATTACACATTTAAACACACGGCACGAAACTTTAAATAAACATAAGCACATATACGTACTCCGCTACAATAAATCTCGTTCTTGTTCTTCTACAACACATCCACAATCATCATATATTATATATGTGCATATATATCATCATCATCATGATCATTATCATACCATAATCACCAGCAGCATCATCATCCTCATCATTGTCATTTTAGTACATTCTGTACATACTGAGTTGGTTAGACCGCACGCTTGAAATGAGATCATACAATTAGTATGCAAGTTCAGATGATCGAAGCTATCCGTCCTCTCTAAAACACGCACTTAAGGAATATTGTGCTAATTTCTCCATAAGCCAGTAAGAAAGTGAGAAAGAGAAAAAGACAGAGATGTAGAGTTAGAAATACATATCATTTTCTTGTGTGACGTGCTAAAAGACAGAAAGTGTTATTTCATTTTGTTTGTTACTTTTCTCCACAGAGCACACTATCTTATATGTATATGTATATATAATCATCATGATCAAATGAAATTGAATTTGAATAAAAGTAGAAAAAAAGGGAAGAAAATATATCATTTCTCTCTGTATGTCTGAGATAGTGGAACATACAGAAAGAATAATCATGGAACCCGTTCCCCTCCATTGAGAGATAGAGGCTTTGGTTCTGTTCTTTATATAAATGAAGAAGATTATTTTGTACCTACATACACTTGCCTAGACTCTTGTCACTTGTAGTTAACGTGTGTCAGGATCAAAGGAACGGATTCGTCGCCCTTTCCAGCACTATACTGGGACCCTCGACGCAGCTTATTCGTACTTGAGAAAGGTGTTCGATTTCTGATCACGTTGTCCTGGATGATTCTGCCAAGCACCTTGGGATGCGTTTGGATTATTCGGGCCTGGACCACCTGTTCCAGGATTGCCAGTATTACCATCACCACCCCCTTGATTCATCCAACTGAGAAAGCCAGAGTTTCCACTGTTACCAATACTATTGTTGCCTGAAGGTGGTTGACCAGGTGGGCCAGGCTGGTTCGAATAGCCCTGATCGTTTCCCTGATTCTGCAAGTTACCGATCAGACCCCAAGATGCTTGGTTCAGTGCAGCTGCGACCAAAGCCGGGTTGACTGGTAACGCGGACAAATTCAGCCCTCCCATCGCCAATGGATTTGACATACCGCCACCGCCACCGCCGCCATTATTTTGCCCAGTAATACCCAATGCTTGAAGGTTAGGCATGTCCAGATTGCCCCGATTCCCTGGATTGTTCCAGCCATTTGGACCCATATTGTTACCTGAGTGGCCCATGTATCGGTTACCCTGATAGTTTCCCTGCACGTTATTCTCGACGGGACCTGGAGCGCCTCTACGCATGTTCGAGTTCACTTGATTATTGAAATTTTTATTGTTCCCCTCAGACTTCGGCGCGGCGTTCGACACGTGTACAGACACTCCTTTAATAATGTGATCCTCGCCACATAGGGACTGGGCTACCTCGGGATCTAAGAAAGTAACAAATGAAAATGCACGGAAAGGTTTTGGGATGAACACGTCCGTCACTTCGCCATATTTGGAGAAATAGTCGCGCAGATCATCAGCAGTTAGGTCTTCTGTACAGCGTCCCACGAATACCTTGCAGGGTACTTGCTGAATCATTCCCTCCTACGCACAAACGCACAATCAATCAATCATGTACAACAGATTTTCACAGGTTTTTGGTAATTTTTGATTTTTTTTGTTTTTCTTTTAATATTATTCAATAAAACTTGCGTACAGTGCACATTACTGTTATAAATGTACATACAATAATGTATCATTTATCAAAAATAATGGTCAAGTATACACTAACTTTATTATTTAGCTTAATTATTAAAATCTTTGATTGAATGTCCAAATATTTCACATAAAAATAAGTAAGAGAAGAGAAAAGAATGTTAATCTGCACTAACGTCAAGTTTTATAGAAAAATCTTTTTGATACACATGTCTAATTAACGATTTGAGAAAAAAGGTATCGCCTGGTCAATTTACATTTTTTATCCCCATGAATATATATATATATGTAAATATAATATAATACTTAAGCACTATGGCCTTTTTAAAATCCATGCACAAAATCTGTACAATCTCCTTTTTGTCTGTATATATTCGATGTAAAATTTCATGCTATATATATATATTACATTATCTTAAACTGAATAAGCACAATAGTTTGATGATAAAATGTAGACAGTTATTCAAAGCTATTGCTAAAAGTAAATAACATTTTTTTTCTTTTTTTCTCTATTTTTTTTATATTTGCAACAGAGATCACGAATCAAGGGGAATATATGTAATTTACGTCTTTATAGCGAATACCATGTGACTACTTATAGATTCAAGGAAACAGAAATTCAAGAGATTCGCTTGTTAAACCGAGATACATTCTCTTTCACTTTGTTTCCATCGAGAAATGTCTATGTTCAAAATTATCGCTCGTATTCATTTCTAACCAATGATGGGTGACAAATATCATTAATTGTATTAATAAATTAAATCAGCGACCCAACAGGCCAATGAAGAGAAAATATTATACGAGGAATAAGAGCAATTGAAGAGTTAAAACAAATTACAAAAGAACACATATCGTGAAAATTCTTTGTCGCTTGAAGGTATCTCATACAAATGATGAACTGAGCGTTTACAAGCAATCTCCAATCATGAAAATCTCTATTCCCGTTGAAGCGTGACACATATGTATTTAACGATAGTAACAAGACTCATCAGTATCTTGAGGTATCAGAGACATGGTGATCCCTCGATGGGCGATGCTTGTAATAACGGTCGTAATAGTTCTCTTTAGCCGGATATCTTGTTGTATCTGTAAACCTGGCGTCTACTTCCTTCGAATCTGGCGGATATCTGGCGTCTACTTCTCTATTCTCAACAGCGTATCTACCATCCGGGTCCCTACCATCGACAGCGTATCTTCTATCCATATCACGATTGTCCACCGGATATCTACAATCAGCTTCTCTACTATCAGCTGGAATTCGATTGTCCGCGTGTCTGGTATCTGGATATCTGACATCCAGTGCGTATCTACAATCCGTGGATGCGTAACGACCGTCCGCCTCATAATAGTTTCGATCGTAACCATAATTATATCTGGCTTTCTCCGTGTAGTCCGGATTTTCCATGACCGGGTATACAGCACGTCCTTCGTAGTTGGTGTATCTTGTATACTCTGTGTCGGACGGATATGCGGCGCTGGGATTCGGGGCTGCTGCGGTTGTATGCTGGACCATGTAATTACGTGTGTCGTACCCAGGATCCTCATAGGATGGGTAACTCGGTTTCTCATACGCATTATAGTTCTGGCCCTCGTACTTGTACTTATTGTTATCATCGTACGGATAATTGGGAGGGTACGACGGATAATGCGTTGTTTTATAATCGTACTCCGAATCGTACCTAGGTGTATTAGCAGCTTCGGATGTATTTAAGTTGATATACGGTTTCGCCACAGGTACCCGTCGACTACTCGGCGTATGAACCGGTATAGGGCGGTAGCATTCATTGTGTTTGCTCGTATCATACTGACGAGCCATCATTAAGCCATCAATATTCTGCAACCAGATACACCAGCCCTCGACAATCACATACAATTTTTATCTATTATAATTGATTGAATCACACACATATACGCACTCTCACTCATTAACATACTTTTTTTCTATATTTTTTCTTTTGTTTTATTTCTCTTAGGTTTCTTTTTGTTTCAACGTGTCATACCACATACCAATTATAAAGTTTCAAACTATCATCGTAACACGCGCTAATAGAAGATCTTTTATAGTAATAAGAACGGCACGACTTTTAGACATCACGCGTCTTTCATTCATCTACGAACTGTACACTCTATTTGTTCGTATCGTTATCAATACCATTTTACAAGTATTATATTAAATCGATTGTAAAAGACACCATATACTGAATGATTCTATACTTGTTGACGTTTTATGTAAGTTAAATCTAATCATGACCTGGAAGTTCTCTTCGCAAAATTCAGTGCTCACTTCAAGAGATTATAACAATTTGTTACATTACACACCTTCGATTGCACACACTGTCACGCAAACCATACCCATTACAATATTTATCATTTTCAAAAAGTTACACATTTAACCAGTGCTCGACTATTTTATCATTTAAAATTCACTCCCAGTGCATAACATACGTTTTAACACGAAAAAAGATCGATCTCTCTAAATCTCGTCCCATAGATGCAATGATACTTTTGTTTAAATTTTTCTAACAAGTTAACCAGCTGCACAGTACACAGAATTCTTATGAAAATTTCGCACTAGGAAATCAAGTTCATAAAATAGTAGTCCTACATGTTGCAACTAATCTGTCCTAAGTTCTGTATAAACCAATTGGGTATGTATTTTCAAATTTCCGTATTTATTTGTCTGACAGTGGTACGCTCTCATAGCATATTCGTGAAATTTCCACACTATTTAAAGAGAACACAAACATACCAATGTTATTTACAAGGGCACGCAAGCATACTTTCTTAAAGTATCTCACTTTGCATTGTACTACACTCATTAAAGCATTCACACACATATATCACATTTCCATTATAAATATGCCACTTAATCGATTACACATTCATCTATTTATACCACAGTATACTTTCTCCTCAAGAGATATATAAAAAGATGACGTTCAAAAATTGTAAATGGAAACCAATTATATGTCTTATAGTCATTGTGCAAAGATTCAGAATAGAGAAAAGAACTTTTTCAACCAAGATTCCATCCGCGTCTGTGCCTTAGTCAGGCCTCTTAATCATTCTTTTATCTTTTTTATAATTTGTACTGTTGTTTATAGTTCGACTAATATCTTACAACGCGCATCATAGATCTATACAAAATATATATAGAAAAATCATTCTTATAAAGATATTGTCTTTCATTGCAAGAAAGTAATTTTGCTGTTTACTTAATTAACAACTTTTTTGCTTTTATAATTTTTGGGACATCTTTTTTATAATATGCATTATTTTGTTATATTTACTAAATCACTTTAAAGAACAAAGAAATAGTACAAGATTATTTTATATTTGTATTATTTCATAGAGAAATAAATTAAGAATATATTAATTTGTGTGAATAATTATTTATCAGAAAATTACATTATTGGTACATGATAAATTGGATAATACGAAACGCGGGTACAGATCTACGATTCGCATGCAAATATCCTACATATATGTATTAAGATCTTAAACAATTGTTAAATAATTAAACATTTCATAGCTACTTGCAGATACATGAAGAAACAATTAATGTTTTTCAATGAACATAATGATGCTCTTACCTTACTATTGGGAACCTTGACATCACACCATCGCCCATCAATCATATGTCGCTGGGCAAGACATCTTAATTGAGACTCATAACTTCCAAATCTAATAAAGCCAAATCCTTTGCTCTGTCCCGACTTTGCATCTTTTTTAACCTACAACAAAATTTAGATTGAAATGAAATTTTAATCTATAATTATTTTCAAGATTTTAATTCACTATTCGATACTGAACTATTTTTAATACCCTCTTTTTTCACATTCTTTAGGAATATTTAAATAAGAACAGAAAAAGAAAGGTGAAAGGAAAAAATTGAGAAACTCACTTGTGCCATGAGTACTTCGCCAAATGTTTCAAAATACTCTCGCAAGTTCTGCTCGGTTGTTTTCCATGGTAAACCAAGTACGATCAAGTCTGTGCAACGCAACTTTGTTTCCATTCTTTTAGTCTTAGCTGTGGAATTTTCCAAATTGTCATCAGATTTACGTTTGTTCTCTGAAAAGATATAAGTGTTCATGTCTACTAACTTTTTTTCATTTTACTAGAACTTCATCCGAAAAAAGTTTGTCATATCACAAGATTCTACACGTATATATATATAATTTAAGAAAGAGAGAAAAAATAAATGCAACTGTAATAAAAATAATAATAAAAAAACGGAAGTATGGAAATCCAGTACAAATAACTACTTTTCAAAAAATATAAAAAATTTGTGTCGTACTGTATACGTATGTGACTATGGGTGTGTATGTGTGTGTGTGTGTGTGCGCGCGCACGCGCAAAATACATTATATTAAACATTCAGATTTACATCTATGAATAATTTTATATATTATATATCATAATATATAATACACAGTAGTATAATACACAATAGTATATAATACTCACATAGATGTAAACAAACTTTAGCTATAAATATATAGATATTTATAGATATTATTAATAATATGAGTTAAGAATACAATGCTAACATATTTATGATCCAGGTCTGTGAATGTTCATTCATTCAGTTGAATATTAGCATATGCTTACATTAATATCACTAGATGTAGTAAATGATCAAAGTTAATAAGAAACTATTTTTTAAAACTATTTAGAAATAAATATAAGTATTTGACCCCCCACTTCCCATATGTACCTTCAACTGCTTTACAGCATAAGCAAATCGATAGTTTATAGATACTAATGAACTCTAATGGCTGCTTTGATACATTTGATTTTTCTTGTTTTTGTAGAGAAAATGTGTTTTGATTACTCGATCAGTTACAGTATTGCAATATCAAAAAAAATATACAGTATGTAATTTGCATAACAAATTTATATAAAAATACTAGCTTTTTGATACTTGAATTTTTATATACATATGAAACGTAGAGTTAACATTGCAATTCCAGGATTTTGTTATTTGCATTATTTCATTCTATTTTTTATTCTATAGATAAAAGCTTTTGCTGTTTACATTTAATAATGGGAAAAGGGGATTTTATATATATACTAAAATATATTTATAGAGATAGACATTAACAAATATTTTCCACATTGTATCCTAGTCTGAGTTATGGGAATCAGAGGATTAACAATAAAGTTATGCAATATGCAAAAAGGTGAAGTTCTATGTTATTGAAAAAAAGTAAAAAAAAAAAAAAACATAAATCAAGAAAAAAAGGAAAAGAAGAGAGGATGGATTTGAAAGCTCAAAATATAACAAACACAAACACATGTACTGGACTTCGAAAAAGACAAGTATATGAGTAAAATGACCATTAAACTATGGATGTTTATGCATTTATAGGAAATGTAAATATAAAATTACATAGCATGCATTTTGTATAATCTGAACAAGTATATGTAATATTCAAGCTAGTAGCTGAAACAACTTTACTTAGTTACATTCACAAAAACGTAAATTTGCGTAAACATCTGCAGTCTGATGATCATAATAAGATCAACATGAATTATTCAAGATCAAACATTAGCAACAATAATATTACTAAACTCACAAGAACAAAAAAAGCTTTAATTTGTTATAAACAATTGATAAGTTTAAGAAACATTTAAGTTTCATATTAATCAATATATAGTGATGATCAGGAATACCAAAACATATTAAATTTAGTTATAAAATCCCATACAAATCTGCAAAATATAACTTTCGAATTTAAATCTTAAATATACATCATAATAAATAGTACAATAAAGATAAATAATAATAAATATTCCACAAACTACTTTCATCAAAACATACAATTTTGGAGATCATAAAATCAATAAAAGAATTGATGCTAGATCAGATTTAGAACAAAGAAAAATCATTTAAAAACAATACGAAACCCTCATAAGAATCATAACCAAAGTAAAAATTTAGGTTACATGTAACAATTTTTCTTGAAATTCGTATGAAAATTTTATGAAATAATGTTTCAAGAGTCAAAACTGATGTCATAATAATTCTTAACCCCTACTTTTTACATTTTACAAAAAAAAATTACAATCACTGCAAAATTACACGACTGCGGATTTTTATGCATTTATAAATTTGAAACTGCAAAATTGTACAAAATGCATATAAAATGGAAATATATATAGAACATCTAATTCATAGTGCTTTCTACAATATTTGAAAGGTAAACCAATTTTCTGCATTTACAAGATTCTACCTTTCCAATTACATTCCTAAAAATACATAAATTTACATAAAAATCCATAATCTAACTACAGTTTTCAAAATTCATACAAAAATTTTCTAAAACAATCTAAGTGTGTATTAATATTTCTGTTCCTCCAGTATATGCAAAAGCATGCTATATACATATAGTTGATCTTGATTCGTGTGGCGTTAGTACATTTTTGGAAAGGAGTGGGGAGAAGGAGGGGAGGAAATAGGGGAGAGAAAGATATATATATATATATATATATACATACATATATATATATATATACCAAGAGAGCGAGAGAGAAAGAGAGAGGGCGATCGAAAAAGCAACGATTCATAGTGAAATAAGCACCTTTTGGAAAAACACAGAAGTAAATCGCCTTGCCCCATCCATTTTCCGGTGGATGAAGACGCCCGTCAACGAGACGAATGCCGCGCATCGTCCGAGATTCTGGATTCCGATATTTCAGGCCACATGTCCCGGGGAACTGGGCGGTTACGGTAGTCAATAAAAGTGTGCTATCGTCCTCGGTCGGCAATTCAATCGGCTCATCGCCTTCGTCCTCGGCAACCTGGATGTACGACGACATGATTCTTTTCTCTTCCAAACGTGCGGTCTCTTTCCCCCAAAAACAAAGATCAAGCGAAACGGTTTTCCCTATTTTCCTTTTTTTTTTGTTTTCCTCGTTTTCTTCCCAAATAAGAGAAGTACAAATTTGTTCCTTGTACAACACAACAAACACACACGCTCGGACTCGCAGTCAGTCACGCAACACCGCACCTCTTTCTCTCTTCTCGCCACCACCTCTGCCAGTGCTGCCAACCGGCCCGCCCCGGAACTCCACTAATGTGTTTCACCAATATATACGTTCCGTCAACTTCCGCCTTTAAAGCAGCATTTTTAGGAGAAAATCGATTATCTTGAACGATATTATAACAGCAGAATGCGAGAAAGATTTTTTAGAATATGAGTAGTAATTTTGAAACAGTTAAACAATATTTGTTTTGGTATATTTGGAACAGATGTATGACTAATACGGAGTTCAAATGAAGCACTAATGTGGTTTTTAAGCATTATGAAGTTGTTTGTTTTTGAATATTTTATATTTTTATATTAACAAAATGTAAAAAATATAATGATATATGCTCGAATTATCAATTAATATATGTTGAAAAACTAAGAAAAGAAAAGTAATTTATAGATTTACTAGAAGTAGAAAGGAAAAGTAATTTGTAGGTTTAATACATGGAAAATAGTTTTTGTTATAAATCTATTATGTATTTTGTTTGGTTTTAGAAATAAGATATTATTTAATGCCATTGTTGCATTTTTATAAATTGTGTATTTATTAGTTCTTATTCTGATATTTAGGGAATTTTATAGTGCCAACAGAAGTGTTTGAGAAATCTCATAGCAGCAGTTTTTAGCGGGAAGAAATCAAATTTGAAGAATAAGTAGTGTTTCCTTTCAATTAAAAAGTCGACTAATTATTTCAAAAATATATTTCTCTTTGAGAGTACAAATCATGTATTTTAATTTATGATTAATATATTAAAAAATATATTTATTTGTTTACAGTACATAATATGTGACATATATTTGCTAATATTATATCAGGTAAGTCTCATTAGATTGATTGTTATGATAAACTAAAAAGAAACAAAGTTGAAATGCAGATAATACACAGCCTAAGAAATTTGGTATTTGTATGAATCGATCATTAAGAAGGCAACCGTATGCAAACCACTGACAAGAAACTATTAAAGAAGCCATGATAATGGGAAACGGTAAACTTTCTGTACTTTTAACTCTTATCACATGTGCCTAAAAAATATTTTATTCCATTATCTCTTCTTCAAGCCAAGCAATTATTACAAACTGAAAAAATTGGGAGACTTACCAACATCATTAATGGAGATGCAAAAAATAATACTGTTAATATGCAACTAAGGAAACCAACATATTTTGCAGCTAATGCTCTGTCTTCCTCATAAAAACTATAAAAGTACACAACTCCAAGGAAGCAAGTCGCTGCAATCATTTGTTTTATTGGTTTAAATTTTTGTACACTATACAAAATGAATATGTAAACATAAGATGCTTGGAGTATGGAGCCAAAAACATTCACTAACAATATAAATCGATCTCCAATAAGCATACCATATCTCATCCACAAGACACATCTGTAACATTTTATACAAGAACTTGACTCCAATAATGAATGTTAAGTAAATGTTTAAGAGTCATTAAAATGTTTATAAATTAAGCAATGATATGAGGATCAAATGAACAATCATTAAGGCAAATTAACATCTGTTAGCAATAAATTGTTTTTAAAATCAAAAAGGTATAACACTTACGATGTATAACATGTTACAAATGCCAAGATTGAACTATTTCCTGTACTGCCATTTTTAATGATCTTTCTGCATACTAGCCTAAAACATACTTTTGTAACTTTCTGATTTCATTGTAAGACAATAGAATTTGTTGAGTGCAACAAAAGAGAATTAATGCTTATTCCTTTAGATTTTTTTCTTATCATTATCAAAAGAAAGTTTTATGAAGTTATATGATTATAATTTGTGACCTTATTGTTCATGATTATGACAATAAATTATACAACTATATTTTAAAATTTTCTTCATAAGAGTAAGTCTGTTGAAGGCTTGTATTTTTACTTACACGCCGGCTAAAAATTGTAAAACCGTGCAAATAGAGGCGGTTGTGGCTAACGCGTCTCTAATCTCCGTCGAGAACATGATTTAAAATATTCATATTACTTCTGTATATCAACATTCATGATTTGGATTTTTAACCTTGAAATTCACTATAAAATGTGATCTAGTTTTATTATAAAAGAGAGTCTAATGAGATTGGCGAGAGAAAATAAGCAAAACCATGTAATCAAAATCTAGGGGAAATTACATCATGTTTAAAATTCTGTGATATAAAATAAAAAGTTATTTTTCAAAACATTATCCTCTTAAGCATATTTTACTACAGGTTAAATAAATGTCATAAGTTCAGCCGCACAATTAAAACATTTTTTAAAATATTAATTAAAATCATTTCTGAAGATTACAATATACTAGCGACCATTAACCAATAATTGCAGCGTCACGTGATCATTTGTATATATTTATCTTTGACTTCACGTGTCTAAGAGAATATATATATATATTTTTTTTTACTTTCTATTAAATCATTTTTATTTATAATGTATTAAATAATATATTTTATATATGTACAATATAACTTTCCGAAACAGTTATGTACAATTGTATGGTACTAAGCATCACGTTGTGGTTGACATCTACATATTACTGAAATACGTCTGCCTTTTAGTATATGTTGTCCTTTAAAAAAAGATTCCTCATTTTTTAGAATTTCGTGATTATAATTGTATCTAGCTGCACCACTATAAAGCGAAGATAACAGATAATATATATGTATTAAAAGTACATAATATAAATAATATACATGAGTTGCATTAATATAATATATAATAACATAATGTAAATAATATAAATAATTAAGGAATCATTACTCTTACCTCATTATATATAGGGATCTTCTTGGCAATAGAAAATCTTTATATAAAGTTACATTATCAACCATTTTTAGTCTCATTACGCTATCAGTTAATAAACTTAAACCAGTAATAATCTCTCCACAGAACTATGAAGAAGAATTCTATCTATGTAAATTCTGCTTGTGTTGGAAATTAAAAAGTAAAATACATACTCTAATGCTATCAACATGTGGCTTTATCCATCCTTCTGGTGCTAAGTCTAAAATATGTATCAGTGAAATCTGAGACATATCTTTAGAAAATGCTTTCTCTCGAATTCTATTTATTATCTTTGCATTCTCATTGTTCCATTTGCCTTTTTCCGTTTCTCTATAATTATGTATTGCCTATAATAATCAATTTAGGGAAGTACAATTAAAATTTCATAGAAATAGTGATGGTTCAATTTAATTATACTAACATCATCCCAATGCGACTGTTCATATTTTAGTCTCCTCACATAAGGATCAATTTCTTCCATTAATGACTTTTCTTCTTCAACTGTGATAAAATTTGGGAGAACTTGCATCGTTCTCTCTAGTTCTTCCTTCCAATTTTTAAAATTAATCTCCGTCTTATTAAACAGAGTTTTCGATTGCGAATAATATTTTACACTATTGTAATTGAAATATTTATTTATAAAATAAACGAATAAATTTAATTTAACTTTCATCCTTCATTCACCTTTTTCAATAGGTTAGGATCCTATAGACTACGAATAATAAAGATTTAATAATATACATTAAAGTTCAATCGATCACCTATAAGAGGTGGATATTCATCCAATGTTATAGTCTTTAGGTCATTTGACATATGTAAATACATATATCAAAAGATGAATATAATTGTTTCAGAAACAACAATATTAATACATAAAGAAGTAATTTTCAAACTACATTGCTAGGGATTACTGGGTACGATACTGACTTTTATTTAATAGAAGGTGAAAAATATATTTATTAATATATATAACATACATAATACAATATTTAAACAAGATTATAGTATACAAATATTGAACAATTTCACAATTGCAGTGTAGCTTATTTAAATTGCGTAAATCGTCTTGAATGACTTCACTTTTAGTTTTCACCAGTAGGTAGCGTAGCAGCATTACTGAGCATGTGGTGTTTTAATTGTTGGCGGGTAATCGTTAATTATAAATCATGATCATGTAATATGGTCGTTTCACGGATGGCTTAAAAAATTAATTTTGACAGTTCGTCTCTATTTTACAGCACCTTAAAATTGAAAGCCTGAATTTACTCCAAATTTATATTACGTTGTCTCATTTACCTCTCCTGATTATATTTAAATTTGTATTATTTTACACATCATAAATATAATTACATATTATGTAGTTAATTATTTGAATTTCAAATATGTATGCAAATATAATGATATCTGTATCAGCTATACAGGGTGGTTGGTAACTGATGGTACAAGCGGAAAGGGGGCGATTCTACGCGAAAAAAGAAGTCGAAAATATAGAATAAAAATTTTTCGTTTCAGGCTTTGTTTTCAAGAAAATCGACTTTGAATTTTCGCTCGGTACGCGTGCACTTCATCATGTCTCGTTATAACGGATCTCACTGTAGATCGTTGTCTTGATGGATATTATCGCAGTTTAAGTTTGTTTTTGCCGTAACGGAAAATTAGGAATACATAATGAAATAATATGAAGTAATCATAAAGTTTATTATTACAAAAATTGCTGAAAATGTTGCCCATTCTGCCGAACACATACTTCTGCTCTTCTAATTAAATTTCTATGAACACTTTCTAACGTATTTGATTGTTTTAAAGTATGAAAGGCTACAATAATCTTTTCTTTCAATTGCTCGCAACTTGCGATTTCTTCAGAATAGACAATTGATTTAATATGGCTCCATAAATAAAAGTCAAGCGGAGTTAAGTCAGGAGAGCGTGGTGGCCAAGCTATTGTTCCAGCACGACCAATCCAGCCTTGGTAATGTTGGTTTAAAAAATCTCTCACATGACAACTAAAATGTGGCGGTGCATCATCTTGTTGAAAAATTAAACTTCCTCTAGTTCTCAGCGGTACATCTTCTAATAATTCCGGTAGTTTGTTTTGTAAGAAATCGAAATATGCTGCTGACGTTACATTTCCTTCGAAAAAATATGGCCCAATAATTAGATGTCCGATTATGCCAGCCCAGACGTTTACGTTCCATCTTACTTGAAAATGTGTTTCAAGAATAGAGTGAGGATTCTCATTTTGCCAATTATGCATGTTATGGACATTGAACATGCCATCCCTTGTAAATTTCGCTTCATCGGTCCATAAAATTTTTAACAGAAATTCCGCATCGTTGGCATGCTGTTGGAGCAACCAATGACAAAATGCCTTTCGCGAAATCTTATCATGAGGCATGAGCCCTCTGGTGACATGATAAGCATGTAAGTTGTTTTCGTGTAGAATTCGAAGAATCGTGAAGCAACTAAGATTATACCGCAAAGAAAGTTTTCTTGCACTTATGTCAGGATGTTCCAAAACGTCCTTTACTATTTGCTCTTCAACATTTACACTAACGCGTCGTCGACGACCACCATGTCGTCTAAGTTTTTCAAAAGAACCATATTCGCCGAGGGTTCGTTTTGCTCTTTGAATAACACGCCTGTCAGGATGTCGACGATTGGGATACCGGTGTCTGTAATGATCAGCTGCGGCTGATGCGTTACCACCACACACACCTAACGAAAGTATCATGTCCGTATATTCCCGATTGCTGTATGTAGACATGGTGGTAGGCTAATAGGTACTGATAGTGGATAGCGATAAAAGTCGGATAGTAAGTTAATAGGTAGGAAAACACTTCGGTCACATTGGAAGTGTTTATCAACATAACGTCAATCGAGACAACGATCTACAGTGAGATCCGTTATAACGAGACGTGATAAAGTGTACGCGTACCGATCGAAAATTCAAAGTCGATTTTCTCGAAAACAAAGCCTCAAACGAAAAATTTTTATTCTATATTTTTGACTTCTTTTTTCGCGTAGAATCACCCCCTTTCCGCTTGTACCACCAGTTACTAACCACCCTGTATAACTATATAGTTACTATATAGCTACTACAACTATATAGTTATATATTCTGATAGTATGCATAATGTTATACATAAATTTTACTATAAATTGAAATATTAGTAGGTATTTTCATTATTAAACATTTTCTTTATTCTGCACAACAAATATCATTTTTCATTTTTATGTTATATTTCTTTCAGAAATAAAGTATGTTTCTAAATTCCCTATGTGTATAGTTCCTCTAGTCACTATAGAATACGTTTCCATATCTCCTCTTGTAATTGCATGATTCTATGATTCCTAATTCCCTAGTAGAAAATGCGCGCGAATTGATGATGGATGACATTACAGAGTTTAGAGCAGATTATCCATTATTTGAGTTCGATCTTTCTGAACAATCTTGCATTGAAAAAGAAAGATCTGAATATTAGACTTACAATGAAGAAAGTAAGTCAGTCTGCTAAGGTAATATATATTTATGGATATATATGCAAATAAATAATAATAACAATAAGTAATAAACAATAAAAATAAATAAATATATTAAATATAGCAAGTACTATATTTTAAATATTTTTATATGCATTCAGTGCATCTTTGCATCCTGAAATTTATCCTTCAGTAAACGAAACCAAAAGTAATATATAGCTTTTATCCAACAATTTTTCTTTACTATTTCGCTTTTTGGTCGCTAAACATGTAAAATTCATGAATATCTTTGTTTTATCAGTGTGATTTTTTTTTTCATAGAGCTACTCAAATAATGGCACAAAACTTTCTCAGAAGAAAATATCAGTTTATTTTACAAAAGGTATAAGTAATAGCAGTACAGTGAATAGTACAATTGAAATCAATGCCGTAAATCGTGAAACGCCAAGAAAGAGAAAGATTTCAAAAGATACAGATTCAACACGAGTTAAAATTGCAAAATGTGATACTATTTCAGGTGCATGTAGCATAGAAAGCATAAATCAAACTCCAAAAAAACAAAGACTTGCAACTGGAAATAAAGACAATGTAATTGATATATTCAATAGCTCTGGTAAAAATAACAATACTGACATGGCTATAAATGAAACTATATCTAAAGACATTTTTATAACAGAATATGATTGCAAGGAAAATACAGGTACCAATGAATATATAAGCACAACGTATAAATCAAACAAAAAACAAATAATGGTAAAGGAAGCACTGTTACAAGAGATTCAGTCTGATAACCATCTGATAAAAGAGAACAAAACAGATCATATGAAACAATCTGTGTTTAGTGATAAAAAGCATGAAGGAATTCACTCGGAAATAGAGTCATTTTTTACAGATGATTTTAAAGATTGTTTCGAGGAAGAATGGTGTTTAAATACTAGCCAAATTAATTTTAATTCCTTGCAGAGATGTAAAATTATTGATGTACAAAGGGAGTACAATAGCATATTGTTAACTGTGAACCAAGAAGACTCTGGAACATCTGATACAACTGTTAGATGTTCAGATTTCTGGTAAGTAGCACAATTACAATAGTGCATTTAAAATAGAATATTTAATTCAATGCCTCGAATTGAAATTTAGGAAGGATGCTAAAGTACAAAAAGATGACATTGTTGTTATTCAAGCTAGAAAAGAAAACAACCAATGGATTATAGATAACAGTAGTGGCTTTCTTATTGTTCAGCCAGATGCATTAATATCTGGGACAACAGTATCTGGTGCATTATTTTGTAAAAGAAAGGCAGTTTTAAGTGAAAAGTTTAGAAAGATGGAGAGTCTGCCTCCTTTCATGGGAGATTCCACACCACTGGTTATTGGAAGTTTAGTGCATGAATTATTGCAAACCGTAAGTGTAATTTAACATTCTTTCTGAATTCTTCTAGGATTTTATAAATGTGGTATTAATATTCCAGGCAATAAGAAAAAACATTAGTGAAGTAAGCGATATTACAAAGTTAATGAACAGCATATTGCAGACCACAGATACATGCAGTTTACTTTATGCATCCAAGATATCTTTGGAGACCTGTAGGCAACAAATTCTCCCATATGTCCCAAAAATACGAGAATTTATCCAACATTATTTGAAAGGTAGGTAAAATGTATAATACACGATTTATTATTTTTTATTGAAAATATTCAAAATTTTAGATAAAACGCAGCAAGGTATAAATAATATAAAGAATAACTTCAAAGGTAGAATCGCTCAAATTCGGGACATAGAAGAGAATATTTGGCTGCCTAAATTAGGTTTAAAAGGAAAGATAGATATTAGTGCAGAAGTTAAAGTAAATTGCAAACAAAAAATTATGCCGCTCGAAATTAAGACAGGGAAGCCTTCATTTTCTTTGGAGCACAGAGCGCAAGTTATTCTTTACATCATGATGATGAGTCTTACAGGTCAAGACACGGATACAGGTCTTTTACTTTATCTTAGGTAACTCATTAACTTACCAGAGCATATTAAAGTTTTACTAAATTAGTTATAATTAGTTATAATACCGATACATTCTATTACAGGGAGAATAATATACAAGAGATTAATAGTAGTCATCCTGAAAAAAGAGACTTGATACTATTAAGAAACTCCTTAGCTAGTTATTTTGTTCCCAAATCGAGTGAGAAATTAACGAATCTAACTTCTAAATCAGATTTGCAGATGTTGGATTTACCAGAGCCAATTAATCATCATAATGCCTGTTCAAAGTGTACTTACAATACATTATGCTGTATGTACTTGAGCAAAGATTCAAGTATACAGTTATCTGAGACAAACCCACTAGTGGAGTTAGGGAAAAAAATCTTGGATAAATACAAACCTAGTCATATCGATTATGTGTTGCATTGGATTTCTTTATTACAGATGGAAGAAAGTTCACAGTCGAGTAATAATGTAACGAGATATCTATGGACATTAAGTCCAGAAAAAAGGTAAAAAGGCGCATGGTCATTTTTATAAAATTATATTGATCTTTTTAATTAAATTGATTACTCCATTTCTTCAGGGAAGCAAAGAAAACTTGTATATGTAATTTGAAAGTGATAGGAAAAGTTACTGATTGCGATACAAAATACAGA
This sequence comes from Bombus flavifrons, assembly GCF_040668555.2. Lineage (NCBI taxonomy): Eukaryota > Metazoa > Arthropoda > Insecta > Hymenoptera > Apidae > Bombus > Bombus flavifrons. The sequence goes on along the minus strand of NC_138457.1, from coordinate 7,147,513 downwards.
CATACTTTTGTTCGCTCAAATCTCGACACACAATTCTCAAATATTAATATTCCATATATGGAATTTTCAGATAACGAATATGTTTTAGTCAGCACAAATACAAGGATAAATTTATCTGCAGGATTTATAACACAAAGAAAAGAAGATTCTATTACGTTAATATTAGAAAGGTACATAAAAAAGAAAGTTTTTTTGTTGAACATTGTGTTGAATTATGATCTTCTATTTGATTTCAGAGATGTTACCAAGTACAATATAAACGAATTTTTCCACATAGATAAGTACTCGTCTTCCAGCTTATTTTCCGGCAATCTTGCGAACGTAGGAGGTTTAATGAGTGACAGTGAAATTTGCGAGAAATTACGAGATATTGTGATAGACAAGTTCGTAGAATTTTCATATTTATATCTTTTTATAAATCTTTATATCTTTTCTTGTTGAATTTGTCTTTTTATCAGGAAACCAGCATGTTTTGAAAAAGGTTTGCCATATCCGATCATAAAGGCAAGTGCAAGGATATTACAAAATTTAAATAAAATTCAGCAAAGAGCAGTTTTAATGGCAATATCCGCGAAAGAATATCTTTTAATTAAGGGAATGCCAGGTACAGGAAAAACGCAGACACTAGTTGCTCTAGTAGAAGTTCTGCATAAACTAGGGCATTCTGTGTTAATTACTTCACATACAAACAGTGCTGTAGACAATATTTTATTGAAACTGTTACACAAGAATATTGACTTTCTGAGATTAGGATCATCGACCCATCCATCTTTAAGACATAAAAGTGAAGCGTATGCTACAGCAAATTGTAATACACCGAGTAGCTTAGAGACGGTGTATTCTAGTAAAGTATGAACTATTTCTAAACATGATATTTTCTATAATAAAATTATCATCCTGAATACCTCTAGGATTATGGTAATAGGAAAAAGTTTTAAAATTTACCCAGGGGTAGTATTTTGTAAATAATTTTATTTAAAAAAGAATTTTTCTTTTTGCAGCATTAGAGGTATTCATATAGCACTAGAGATATGGTGATTCCTATTGTAATTAATTTTATTACCTATCTTTATAATTCTACAGAATATTATCGGTGTAACTTGTTACGGAGCCCATCATGCACTTCTTGGCAGACGTACGTTTGACGTATGTATCGTGGATGAAAGCACGCAGGTGTTGCAACCAACTGTATTACGTCCTTTATACAGTGCAAAGAAATTTATTCTTGTAGGAGATCCTGATCAATTGCCCCCAATTATTAAGAACAAATTAGCCAGGTATCAAAATACTTTTGAATGTATTACATTATAATTAGGCTTCGAATTTTTATGCATTTATGAGACATTTAAAGATGTAGAAATGCATAAAAAAAAATCTCTGCTTAGGCTCTTTCTTTTAGTTGCATTCAATAAAAATATAAATCCGCATAAATACATGTACACATGATGATTACAAAGAAAATATTTTTATGCTCCTTATTCATTATAAAATTGTAATAATCTTCTTTTCACAGAAAACTTGGTGCAGATGAATCCTTATTTGCTCGATTGGATAATGAAAACAATACTATTAAGCTAACAAAACAGTATAGAATGAATAAAAGTATAATGTACTTAGCAAATAAGCTTACATATAATGACATGTTAGAAGCAGGTGATACTTCTATAGAGAATGCTACTTTCGTTACACCATCCAAAGAAGTAAATGTAATAAATAAAACACCCTTCAATGTTATATTCGTAAGCTAATAAGATTATATTTCAGGTTTTAACAAAAGAAGAAGAATGGATACAGAAAGCATTATCATCTGACATAAGTGACTCCGTAATCGTATTAAACACGGGATGTACCAATAAACTAAAAGAAAACTATAACTTAAGTGAAAAAGGATATCTAGATAGCGACGAAGTAAACTCAAACATTTGGGAAGCTGTTATAGTGTCTAAATTAGTGAAAACATTTTTAAAGGTGACATTGAATAACATTTAAATTAGCCACTTTTATAGTAAATTTATATTGGAATAATTGTTTTAATATTTAGGTGAATGCGAAACTTGAAAATATTGGCGTTATTGCGCCATTTAGAGCGCATGTTAGTTTATTGAAAAAAATTGTTGCAGAAGATATAGAGATAAATACTGTTGATCAATATCAAGGACGCGATAAAGAGATCATAATTTATTCATGTGCTAAAAGTATAACTAACTTTAGTGATATAAGAGAGGTAACATATTTAAGTTTAATAAATTTATATAAGTTAAAAATAATGGTCTAATTAATATTTTTTAAACATAGGATTTAGAAGTACTAGGGGACCACCGGCGATTAACTGTGGCTATAACTAGAGCAAAGCATAAGTTAATTGTCGTAGCGGATAAAAGAACTATATCTCAATATTCGGCCTTCAAAAAATTATTTTATTTAATTGAAAATAAAAATATAATAGATTTAAATAATGGCTATAATGGGTTTTGCTGGAAAAATCTTCTACGTATTTTGTAATATATTTTATTACCTTTTTATACGACAAATTTGTTACGGCGAAGAATTGCATAAAAAAAATTTGTTGATTTATGAAAGGAGGCTGCATGAATATGCAATGCATGAATATATTTCAATTTTGATAAGATTTTATGTCTACGTGGAATGTTTGATGTATTATTTTATTTTATACATGTATTATGAAGTGTTGATAATTAAGATATGTGTTTGATTAGAAACTTACTGTTTTTACGTTTACCTTGATTATAGAACAAACATCTTCGATCATACATAAAGTTATTGACTTTAACGGAAATCAATTGAGATAACAAATAATGTGTTATTTTAATTATAAATATAGATACTATATCAAGAGTATTAGATATCATGATAAGATAATGATTTCAAGATATTTAATGGTTCAATAAGATGTACAATCGGTTTATTTACATATTGTCCAATTTATTTTTTGAAACTTAATGGTATTCACTAAATAATCAATAATCTTTTTAATTAATCAGTTTGTAATATAAGCAAACGCATGAATTTAATTAGAAATCAATGTCTGTCTAATGAAAAAAGCTTGTATCTACTCCAGATTCGAATAATATCTAATGCAATTGAAGATCAATGATTGAAGATTACAATTAAAATATCTTATAATATATATTACAAATTATATTATGTAAGTAATATATAGTATAATATTTATAACATATATAATGCAATAATGTATAATATATATATTATACTATATGTATTTATAAATAACTTACACACAAATCTTTATCATTTAATCATTTAATCTAAAAGGTTATATAGTTTTTTGAGAAGGTTCAATGCAGGTTCAGATATATTCGTGAGCTACTGCATACAAAAAGGTCTAAAACAATTAAGATAGTTCTAACAATAAAATTATCTTTAATTTTTTTAACTAGTTTTTCTTCTTCTGTGTGTTATTTTTTTTTTTGAAATAAAACATTCCTGTAATTTCTTCAAACATGTTCTTTGTATAACTATTGATATCGCAACGCCACAATATTCAATATTTTTTCCAATGACGCAATATTCGACATTGATTAAAAATAAATGAAAATTATGGTCGTTACTGCTACCATTATCGTCGATAGCTAATTGTTGAAAAATTATATGTCAACGTGATAAGATATGTAATACAAGTGTAACAACGCAATTCGGAACTCTATGGAAAATGGCAACATAGTCACATGTACACATACTACGCAATCAAAACATTATATGCCCCATCTATGATTGTTGCTGCTAGAACTAGTGTGAGTTATAGGTGAGAATACAAAAGGAGTTTGATGTCACTGGTCACAATCGCGCAGCGTTTATGCAGGGTCATTGGTAACTGATGGTACAAGCGGAAAGGGGGAGATTCTACACGAAAAAAGAAGTCGAAAATATAGAATAAAAATTTTTTTTTTAATTTTTCCATCGAGACAACGATCTACAGTGAGATCCGTTATAACGAGACGTGATAAAGTGCACGCGTACCGAGCGAAAATTCAAAGTCGATTTTCTCGAAAACAAAGCCTGAAACGAAAAATTTTTATTCTATATTTTCGACTTCTTTTTTCGCGTAGAATCACCCCCTTTCCGCTTGTACCACCAGTTACCAATGATCCTGCATATTTGAAAAATAATCATTATACAATGTCACTATTTGCATTTTTACAGGTATCATGACCTCTTTTTCACTTCATTCGATATTTTTCGTTCTTAATGATCATTTTCTGCAAATTGACTGATTACATATAAATTTGATTTTAATCGTTCTGTTATAAATATGTACGTCGAATACAAGAATGAAAAATAAGAAAGCAAGATGCAGCAGGACGCTCCAAATTCATTAGAAGTTATTCGCATAACTAAAAAGATATTTAAAATACTTTCTAAAATATTTCAAAAACTATCAAATGGAGAAATGATGTCAATGGATGGTCTTTTTTGAGCGAGGAATATGATTGTATAAGCAAATTTTTTAAAAATCCATTTGTTTAAACAATATATTATAACCTGGTGCTATCTCGGCATGTTTAGAAAATGTCGAGCGGTCTGGCTCAAGTCGGAAAGAGCTGAAAAGAGAGAGAGAATCTTTTGAACCGTTTGGTATCGGGCAACTCAAACATTTGGGTGGACTTGAAAAAAGTCGAAAAAAGTCTTTCAATCAAGTGGTAATTTTCAAGTATATAAATGTCGTGTGCTATTTATTTAAATAACGTTTATTAGACCAAGATACATTTTAATACATTTGGGTATTCACAATAAACTATAAATTTTGATAAGATGTGTTAGGCAAAAGTACCGATACGCGATGGTACGACATAGCCATGCTATGTTATGTGTCGGCGTTTTACATTTTTTGTGTTTTAATATATTCTTTGGATTTAAGCTGCTGGGGAGCGAAGCTTTTATGTGATTTTGTTTTTAGTTGTTTTTTCTGTCCTGAAAACTTGGTCGCAAAACAGGACGCTTCGGTAGTCTACTTTTTGGGTGCTGTGTAACTTTGGGGAGGGGTGGGATGAGAGGGAGGGGGAGGGGAGAGGGATAAATGTCGTGTGCAATAGTGGACCGGTGACACTAAACTCCCTTTTTGTTTTCGCCTATAACTAACTCTAGTTTTAACAGTAACTCATAGATGGCGCGTGTAATGTTTTGATTATAAGTAAACGTACATGTGGCTATGTTGTCATTTTGTACATTTTCACTGGAACGAGTTTGTAGTTAAGTTGTTCACTCTTCTACACTTCATTTGTTTCTACATGTCTTCAAAGTTACCTCGTACTCTCAAAATTCTTTATTATGATTTTTATAGAATATCGAACATGAGAACCACAAAAGTTACACCTTTACGGCTGATATCCACCGGCTCTACTTTTCGAAACCGGTAACTAAATTATGTTTGATATTTTTGATATGTATATTAAAACAAAAGTTCATTGTTCATTAATATTTTTTCATGATTCATTACAATTCAAACATTGATTCATAACTTCAGGTTATCTGAACATACCGAACAGTTAAAAAAATGTGATCTAGTAAAAAGATCAACAGTTGATCCTGCAACAGTAGAGTTTCATTCTAAAATGAGCAGTAGATGGTGGGATACTAATGGTGAAATGCATGCTTTGCATTCGTTAAATCCTCTTAGAGTACAATTTGTTCGAGATGGTCTAGCAAATACTGGATTCAAAATAAAATGTCCTCATTTGCCATTAGAAGGGATTAAAATATTGGATGTTGGTTGCGGTGGAGGATTATATTCGGAATCTTTAGCTAGAACAGGAGCAAACGTGACTGGGATTGATGTTTCTTCAGAGTTAATAACGGTTGCAAAAGGACATGCTGTTTTGGATCCTAGTTTAGATGGAAAATTAAACTATGTTCAGACAACTATTGAAGATTTTGCATTGATTAATAAAGGAGTATTCGATGCTGTTGTTGCTTCAGAAATTATAGAACATGTAAATAATAAGGATTTGTTTTTAAAGGTATAACTTTTTTCTATAAAGAAGAAAAAGTTAATATAATATGAGTAAGATTATGTATATATGACTATACTTTTGTGCTTTTCACAGTGCTGTGTAAGTACTTTAAAATCTGGAGGATCAATATTTCTTACAACTTTTAATAAAACATTATCTTCATGGCTTGGAGGCATAATCACAGCTGAACATATTTTAAAGCTAATACCAAAGGGCACCCATGATTGGAATAAATTTGTCACTCCTGCCGAAATGCAGTCCATATTAGAAACATGTATATTATCTTTCATTGATAATATTAAGGGGGTTTGTTTTATAAATTTCTATCAATTAAAGCTTTGACCCTTTTTTAGGTGGTTGCAAGACAAAATTGATTCATGGACTATTTTACAATCCTTTGAAAAGAGAGTGGTCGTGGAGGGCCTCAACAGCGATAAATTATGCACTTCACGCGGTAAAGAGAAAAGAAGAGAAATAAATGACATATTCTATTCTTTCATGCATTATTATTTATATATTATTTATTGTTTATTATATTATATTATATATACTTTTATGTGTTGGTATTTATATACTTACTGGGGTTAGTTCAGTATTTCATATACGTATATATATATTGCAATTTATATATTGATATATGGCACTATTATTATTATTACTATTATATTATACTTTGTGATATATCTAAAAACTATACCTGACCTAAAAGAATGAGGTTTAAATAAGAATTTGTATCATTTTTATATTTTTGTGTTATATACACTGTGTGCACTTTTGCACCTTCAAATATTTCATATGTGTATACATAAATTATAATTCACTAATTTTTACCTATGACTTTATTCGCGTGGACTACTTATAAAAGGGTTATATTTTAGGACAAACACGACATAAACCATCGTTGTTTAATATCTACCAAACATGGGAGTGTATATAATTCAGATTCCAGGCTATTTCTCAGCTTCTGCAGGACAGATCGAGATTATGAGCTGCTTCTGGATGAGTATTTTACTTTTTTTTTGTTTAATGTATAGACACAATCTTTCTACTGTCTTGTTATATGTATAGATAATATTTTTGCGGATGTTCGGATTTTAGTGGTCATTATTGACCGTTAATGGAGAAAAAACGCAAGAAGTAACATGAAAAAGATTTGTTATTTTCGTCTCCGTAATATATTATACATTTTGTTATAAGGCAGGTTTTGCATATTATTTATGTTCATGACGACGCATTTATTACATTTATTTTTATCTCGTAAGGCTATTATACATATTATACAGACGATAAGCAGAGAAATTATTGGAAATATTACAGAAGACGTATAAACATAATATGACGCTAAAATAGATATGTAAGAAAAAGTATATACTTTAAAAGCTTATCTTAACATATCACATTAGATAAACCTATTTTGCCTTAGCAAAACCGACACGGTTATTTCCCATATCGAATTCGGTATAATAACGACCGATGAAAACGTCTCCCAAGATCCATAGTGGGCCGTTTGGCTCAGGAATGTCCATTCCCATGAATCCGCTGAGGCAGACAGTCTTGCCAAATTGTGTAACCTTTGATAGAAAAAGCAAGACCATTATTAAATCATTTCAAAGTTGAAATTCTTTATATCATGAAGTTTTCTTGTAATACTTGATAGATATTTAGATTAAAAGATATTTATCTTACCTTCAAGACATAGTCTTTTCCAGTTAGAGGGAAAGATCGGCCACCCAATACAAAATTAATCGTAGGCAAGTTAGGAATGGAATTGCAGTCTACCATGGCTTCTCCAGCTGCAATGGGAGTAGCACCAATAGCACTGTTGATGGCTTCGACTTCTTTGACTGGTCCAGCGATGAGGGAGGTACCTGTGTCAGCAATGGCTTCGCATCCTTTTTGGCAGATTGCCAAATGTTGGGATCCTACTTTGATTCTAAAATTCGTATTATCGTTAATCACATTGTTCTCTAGGACTACGAAAGTTATTTTCACAAATTTAATAAATACCCGTCCATCCTGAATTGCCAGTATCCTTTTCTGTCGACTGGTACATAGGTGAATGGACCTTCATAATGATTTGGATCCGAACCTCCCAAGATCAATTCTCCACCAGCTTTGTCGTCAGGGTTTCTGAGATGAATTAATAAATAAGATTTTTATTTTTTCATTTTCCTCTGTGACATTTCGAATAATTTCTGATTTACTTTACGATACCTGTTCAGGTAGAAACTGAAAACGGGCTGAGGTACCAATCCTTGTTTGACCATGTTGTAGAAGACAGGTGTTACGCCATCGACAGCAATTCTAGAGTAGGCCATACCCAAGATACCATCGAACTTAGCGGCGACGAAAGCCATTCCCGGTTCGCTCAAAGCTTCAGCGAAAGTCTGATCAGAGACTTTTAATCCAGCAATCTGTATCAAACATTGTTATTCTTCAATTAACTTCCTCTTTTAATTCGATTAATTTAATTACATGCAGCTGAGTGACAGATGTGAATATTCACGAAAAAATATGTGAGGATATAGAAAGTTAGAAGGAAATTGAGTCACATGATTAGGTGATATATTTTTTAGTTATTTATAGATAATGGTTAGAAAATCGTGGGAAGCAAAATCAATATTTGTAAGAAAGGAATAAATACTCTGTTATCTGCATGTAAATACTTACATTCACAACATCAGTAGACAGATACCCAGAGAGACTTCCAGAGCCATAACGGATGGCAAAATCAGTACCATTCTTCTTGTACGTGGACGATTTGGTATTATCATATTTATGATGCAACTCTGAAAAAAATATATGGTATTTGTGTTAAATTTAAAGAAAACAACAAATTTGAAAGAGATAACATTATCTTAGTCACATAAAAAAGTTTTTAATTCTGTTACTGATTTATAAACATTCTATATGTAGTAGTATTATTATCTAAAAGATAAAGTTTTAATTGTGCTAATGACAGTGATAACATTATTATAAAAAGAGATAATTTGATCTTAATCGTACAGAGGAGTTTTTAATTTGGCAATTAATTTATAAATACTTGAAGTGTAGTACTATCATTATCTTAGATAGGAAGTTGCACTTCATAATGCTGATATATCATATCACAGTATTATCATATCCATTCTTTTTAGATATCTAAAATCTGTTAGTAGTAATAACAATTTATAAATTACTCAATATTATTATTACTGTTTCTTTATCATTTAACCTACAAGTTAAACTTTCAGTTTTATGTATATAATTTTCATAATATTTTTAAATTATGATCTATCATACGCAATAGCTTATATAATTCATGTAAATAAATTATGAATTACAGAAGTGAAACAAAAGATCTTTAAAGTTTTTATAAGTTTTGACAATATACTCACTGCAAGCGATATTGGTAAGATGACACTTCTGGGAAGGAACCCAGAGGTTTGAGGAACCAGTATCAAAGATTACTTTGAAATCTTGTGAGGGAGTTCCAATGCTAATGACACCATAATATTGAGCATCCAGATAGTTGGAAAGGGGTTCTGGCTGAGGGAAATCTCCTTGCACCATGTGTGCTTGGTATACTTCAGTGTTATATTCTTTGAATTGTTTCCTAACAGTGTCCATCTTATGCAGAGTAATTCTTGAAAGAAACAAAAAATATATTTTTGAAATCTACATTAGCAATTCCTAATTAAGTCTATAAAGAAACATTGTAGTCTCCCGCAAACAAATTTTTGCAACAAAATTTTATATTAAAATAAATAGCAATTTATCATTAAATAATAATTCTTTATTTTTTGAAAAACCTTTATATTGATATATAACTTAAGTATGTATTAAAGTATGATTTAGATTCTGATTCCGATAAATTTTTAATGCTCAAGAATATGAAAAACAATGTGCAATGATATTAGAATAAAAATGAGGATAGAAATGTATCCTCTTTAGGGGGATAAAAGAAGACCACAGAAAGCCAACTTATGAAAATCATTGAAGCTATACTTACAAAACATCACACATGAAATTCATTTCGAAAATGATTATTCATTTTATACAAACAAGTACAATTGGAGGAATATGTGACGATTATTAAATTATTTAAAAATTTGCCTCAGTGTATACAATAACTGAGCGAATTATAGAAAGTCATGTTCTTTGTTTAAAAAAAATTGTTATATTTACCTCTGCAAATCAGCATTGGCTAGCGCTATGAAAGCACAAAGGCACAAAGCGGTACGGTACATTTTCAAACAAGCTTCTAACTCTTGTTTGAAATAGGAATCTTAGCAAACAAAGTTCAGAAAAGGAAGTTCCTTTTTCCCGAATTTTCTGCGTAACACTACTGGCAGAAACAACACTGATACATCATCGAGTAAAAGCCTCCCTTAATAAAGGATTCTCCGAGATTATCGGGAACTTATTGCGCGTGCGCATCTTGGACCAGCAGACGCATGCCAATATCACGTATATTACTACATAAAGTTAGTTTAAATATAATAAGTAAAAAGTTTATATAAAGAACTCAAGACTACATATATTCACAGTATATACTTTACAGTAATAATTTTCATAGATATTCATTGAAATATAGCATCACAGAAAAATCGAAAATTTGAAGAAATTGTTAAGATGTAGATACGTCCCTGTTGTCATAGTCAGCTGATTGAATACTTGCAAATACATAAAACGAACCACTTGTAGAAAGATATCGCGCTTAAGTGGCGTGTATGTATATGAAGTAGGATTATGTTAGTGAACGTATTATGTGTCTTCGTTGTGGCGCTACCTTGTGAGGAAAGTAATAATTTAATTCGTTTCGACCCAGCGCCACCTTGTAATGAACCTAGTTATTCAGTTTAAAAAAATTTGTTTGGAATCAGAAGGCATTATATTTTTATGTTAACAAATTTAAATAACTTTTGTGTACATAAAATCATCAATAAACTGTGGAATTTTATGTGTTTACAGGAAATTTAAAAGTGCCAAATTGCATAGAATGCACGTATAAAATATCCGGATTATAATGCCTTCTATAATATAATACTTAACAAGTAAAACAATTTTCTAGTGAGGTTTTACACTTTTAATTATATTCTCAAAGATATGAATTTGCATAAAAGTCTGCAGTCAAATCATTAGGAATATTGAAAATTTTTTACGTGATCAGAGATTTGATATGTTTTTCATCTCGTACGATCGAAAATAAATAGGAAAGACAAATACTTTTCATTTACAAATACGTTATTTATTGGCATTATTGATATCGACTGGCAAATTGTCTGTAATTTAGCTTTGCAAGGGTATTATAATAACATTTTCGCGTGTCGTGCATGTCTCCGTCGATATTTCGAAGTACTGTATATTCGACGAGTTTAAAATATCGCAAAATTCGCATAACCTATTTCAACTTTAGAATGATATTGTATTAGCGAATTCACAAAATTTTAATTCTAGAAAAAATTTGGTTTTTAATTTATGAAATGCAAGGAAAGAAAAAATTCAATATGTACTTTTATTATTGTAATTTTACAGATTTTGGAATTGTTGACTATCTTGCAGTATTTTTAACGTAACGAAATTTGAAAGCATTTCAGACAAAAAATGGATTATTCTTTCCTAGTTCAGTTCTTAATTTAGAGTAGATGTTACTTGTAATAAAATGAACATTTAGTAAAATTGAATTTCTTGTTTTCTACGGTTGTCTATACATTTATGTAGATATACATATAGTAACTGGCGAAAATATTTGGACATTTACCTTGTAAAACTGTTATTGTTTCGTTTTTTGCTTTGAAATTAGTTGTATTCAGATTTTCTTATAAAATTCTGTAGAAATCTGAAAAACATATGTAACTTTTGAATTTAAATATATCTAAATATATATTATAGTTCATTATTAAACTGCGGATTTTTATAGAATTAAAGTAGTTCTATCTATCAAATATTCTAGCACTATACTTCGGATATTTTATATATTTTTTTGTATCATGTGCAATTTTACAAATTAAAAATTTCCTATAAATGCATAAAAATACACAGTCTATTCATTATCATTCAGTGGATATACAATATAACTGAATAGTAAAAAACATTCTATGTTTTTATTGAAATTTAAATTTGAAATATCGAAAAATCGATACAAGAATCGAATGTTTCGAACCCATAAACGATAATTTAGGAGCGACATGAAAACCACTATAGAAATTGTAACTGAAACAGAAATATCAGTTTCGTGTAACAGATATTCAAAACCAAGGTTCTATTTAATTTGTTTTAAGAATCAAAATCAATGTCATCATAATTTTCAACTCCTATTTCTTACATTTTACAGGGGAATTGAACAAAGAACTTGTCTTCTAAATTCTATAAACTAACCTAGTTCATCCTAACACTTTTGTTCATTACTGTATTTATAGCTTACTCTATACAATCTATAATCTCTCTAAATTCAATTTTGTAACAGGAATAAAAATCGAATCGATGAAAAACAAAAAAAAGTATCGCCGTACGATTGTAATTTTCGTTGAAAGAGTTTCCATATCGATTACTCGAATTTATGTTTACGCGGGTTGCTACCAGCAATGCATTCTGGGTTGATAGAAGACCGTGATAGAAGACCCTAATCGCGGGCCAATCAGTGGGCAGGATCACAGTACGGGCACTTCAGTCTTGAACTCAATCGAGGAAAAGTCGGTGTTGGATTGAGCGAGCTAAATTTTTGTGAAAATCAGTTCACATAGAAAAAAATAAGTACACATTACCGCCGGGGCCAGAATATAACGATCGTTTTCTTGTGTATCAGTTGGTGAACGTGTTATTTGAAAAGGTATGTCGATGTGTTATACAAATGGAAAATCTATTTTTTTTTTCTTCATATTTTAGACCGGAACCCATCTCTTATGTCAAAAGTCAACTTTTCTGATTTCATCTAATCACCGTTACACTCAGCGCGATATTAATTTTCAAATAGCCGCCGTTATCATGGCCTGGTTACGATGCATTGCGTGTAAACGAATTATTATTCTCGTTTCGTCGCATATCGATAAAACATCGTCCTCCCGCGTTTCGCCACCGCAACTCTTTACTCTCCGCGATTATTTTGTATCGCAATTATTACACATCTAATCATCCTCTGGATTTTTTAATGACTGCCCAATGGATTATTATGCCGGCTAATGACATATATGCTACTGTCAAAATTGCGCGCATTCCTTTTCCCAGGTTCAATTTATAGTTCTCTCAGTAACCATAATTAGTATTTTCTTTTCATCCTTCAGTGTAAAGAAAGAGAAAAATTGCTAGCCTCTTAGCAATTTTTACATTGAATGTTTTCCAGTGGAAAGATGCGTAGAAAGGTGTATTCAGGTTTTTTCTTTTCTTGCTTTCTGTATGTTTCAGAGTTATCAAAATGTCAGACAGAAAGGCTGTGATAAAAAATGCTGATATGTCTGAGGAGATGCAGCAGGATGCTGTTGACTGTGCAACTCAAGCCCTTGAAAAGTACAATATAGAAAAGGTATGTTTAGATTCAGACTTGAATAATATCATAGATATTGCGTGTATGATGAGAAATGGTACACGTATCTGAATTTGAATATAATGTACTTTGTTTAGATATAATAAGTAAGAGGTAGAGAAATAAATGTGTGAAATGTAATGGATTAATTATATATTTTTATTTCAGGACATTGCAGCCTTCATTAAGAAAGAATTTGATAAAAAATACAATCCAACGTGGCATTGCATCGTAGGCCGTAACTTTGGAAGCTATGTAACACATGAAACAAGACATTTTATCTATTTTTACTTGGGTCAAGTAGCGATCCTTCTCTTCAAAAGTGGATAAATTGGAGTCTATTCTGTAATCACAAACCTTTCTTCCTCCCTTCACACACGCTACATGGAAATACCTTAAATCACGTCACAGTCTGTAAGAAAAATTACAATATTGTGTATAATGGAAATTTGATTTCAAGCAAAAAAACACGCACTCCCAGTTAAACAAAGAAGTATAAAAGTATATAATGATCATCGGTACTATTGACTTTGCTGTTTTACTTATCTCAGGAGATAAGACAATGAAAAATTCTGTAGAAGCTATGGAGAGAAAAAGAAAGGGTAGGGAGATGATTAACTGAATGAGAAGAAATGAAAAAAAAGTGAAAGAAAATCAATTGACATACAATCTTACATGTTAAAATGTATCATGTATGCCAGAAAATTTGTTGTGTTCTTGTTTTATATTAGGTATATATAATGCGAGGTTGAGTTCAATACTGGCGATTTTAAATTAATAAATTTTTAGTGTTTAATACACTAAATGCACCTAAGTATAATGTAACATTCATACAAATTCATGTATGGTTTTTATTATCTTACTATGCTTGAGGAGAACTGTATTCAGTAGTCATCAATAATGAATCTAAGCCAAACCTTGATTGATTGCTGCGATCATTATTATTTTATGTAATGTTGTAAATTGTCCCTTTATTCTGTGATGCTGTGCAAAACAGAAGTGGTTAACGAAATCATCTTCGATTCGTTTGAATTCTGTGACACTTCTGTTAAAAAAAATCTGGAAGTGAGGCTGACGAGAGAGAAAGCTTAGTTATGGACCCGCCATCGCGTTGATGATAAATTTAAACGTAACGATTATTTAAATTTACACAGTGCTAAGTAAGATGTTGCATAATATTCAAATCGAGTCATTGTCATAATTCTAGTTCTTTTTATATTGTGCACACGGAATTTTGCAAAATGTATTATTCTTAAGGCAATATACATTTAGGGAATTATTTTCTTTTTCTCTTTCTTTCTTTTTCTCTTTCTTTCTTTTTCTCTTTTTTTCTTTTTCTCTTTTTTTCTTTTCCTCGTTCTTTCTTTCCATCTTTCTTTCTGTCTTTCTTTCTTTCTTCCTTCCTTCTTTCCTTCCTTCCTTCCTTCCTTCCTTCCTTGCTTCCTTGCTTCCTTCCTTCCTTCCTTCCTTCCTTGCTTCCTTCCTTCCTTCCTTGCTTCCTTGCTTCCTTCCTTCCTTCCTTGCTTCCTTCCTTCCTTCCTTCCTACCTTCCTTCCTACCTTCCTTCCTTCCTTCCTTCCTTCCTTCCTTCCTTCCTTCCTTCCTTTCCTTCCTTCCTTCCTTCCTTCCTTCCTTCCTTCCTTTCTTTCTTTCTTTCTTTATTTTCTTTATTTTCTTTCCAAAAGAAAAAAAAGAGGAACAGATATATTCAGCTCATTAAATTTTATCCTTTATGTAACACCCAATACCCAATATTACGGTACTTATATATATGATAAAATATAGATTATACATATATATTATACTATTTATATATAGTGCAATCTTAAAACGATTTTTCATGCAGTATTTGATTATCACAACGTTGCTACATTGTTCAAATGTTAGACTGATTATTAAACATCGTCACAAGTATATGACTTGCATGGTTCTTTTTTATAATAATACGCATTTTTTATAATAATACGCAATATTATTATAAAAGTTTAACAGAGAACGTTGCCCTTTAAAACGACAAATTACATCTAAAGAAGAGAGAGAGAGAAAGATAGCAGAAGCGGGACAGAATTAATTACACGCTTTTTGATTATAATCCAATCTAAATGTTCAGGTGAACGTATTCCCTTTGGTCTCATCTTCGATGTATCTTCTTTTTTTTTTACGTGTTAACGCACATAAAGGCGAATGAAGAATAGTGGCATCTGTAAAGAATACATTGAGAAAAACTGATACACTTATTTAGTGTTTGAAGTTTGTTAAATAGGAGAATTTGAAAAAGTGTAGTATTGCGAAAAAAACAAAGCTGTGCTCAGAACAATTCACACATTGCTGATGAACCATCAATTCCCATAAGATTTCAAATATATATATTCACTGTGTTATTAAACGTGGAGTGAATAATTCATCAACCAATTCCCAAGTTTTTTTATGTATATCAAGACTGCGTGATTACCGAACAGAAAGAAAAAGAAAAAAGTGGAAGCACTTGCAATTTTATATGATGAAATTGAAGAAAGAAAATTCGTATGTTATGTTTGAAAATATATCTAAAAGAGAAACGAAAGAAAAACGAGGCAATGCAATCCTCGTCGCTGCTAATTATAATTTTGTGTGCCTCGACGTCTTTTTTAAAAATAAAGCTAATTATGATTCTTAAACTACATTGAGAACATATTCTATCTGTTTATTTATAATTATATTATAATATTGTTTGTATCATAATTATTTACTATAAAACATTAGTAAAAAATAAAAAAAATTTCTTTTCTGTATATAGATTAGAATATAATATATAAATATGTAATAACGTTATTATTATTATATAACAATTATTGTATATAATATTATTATTATAATACAATAATTTATTAAATAATAATTTTATTATATTTTATTATTTGTAGTTGAAAGTATTCAATATTTTGTAAAATGTATTTAACGATTAATTGTATCAACTTTATCGGTTCTTTCTATACATGCTATCTCCTTATTGAATTATTAATTAATGCGTAACGTCTATTAAGTCAGTAAAATCGATATTACATACAAGAGTTGCATCAAACAATTACACTAAATTAAAAATTAAATGATCTTTCGAGAGTCATCGATACTAGATCGTGTATCAGATTTAATTAGTGACTAAATTCGAGCGGAAAGGTCAATGCAGAAGCTTCACCTAATTCGAGTGTATACCATACCAAAAGAATCCCTCTACGTATAGTTTTGCATGCTTTCAGAAGAAGAGAGAGCCTAGGTGACACAGTTGCCAGGACGACAATCAAATCACAACAAAACATTTCTCCAGTTGCTCCCAAGTTTTGAGTAAGAACTAAAGGAAAAGGAGAAAAAGTTTGGTACATAATGAGGGAAAATACTAAGTTCATTGTAATTGAGGTGAACAAGCTGCTGAGACGTAGTTACAGTGTCATTTATTTCAATTCCTTAAGCTCAGAGGAATTGGTTCAAGTAAGAATTTAACTGCTCAGAGGTCATACTGATTGACTCCATAAATTGAAGGTCACAGGAAAAACATGTATTAAGTCTATGTGTTAAAATCAATACTAATTTCTATGCTACTTGATGGCTAGAAGGTAGTGTTTTAGTGCACTTGAGCGATTGTGGAACTTACAGAAAGTTGATAGAGTTGATCAAGTTGACTTCAATTGATAGTTCAATTTGTTATTTGATTTCATAAGATTTCACTTTTCAATTAATTCAAATGATGTTATCAATGATTGGTTTGTTCATGCTAATTGCATTGTAGGTGTTGAAAGAAGTGTTAATTAAAATACAGGATCAGAATGTCGATGCCAGTGATACAAAGAATGAAACTCCTGAAGAGATCTCCATCTATATCCTGTCTATTCTCCGTATTCTTCATTATCAGCCTCAAACAGACCCTGTGACCTTTAGGCAAGAATCTTTATCTTTCATTTGGACAAAGTTCTTTAATCCTACTGTTCTCTTTGCTACTTCAAGTATCTCCTTTTAAAATTTCAAACTACTTTCTACTACTGTATTTTGAAACCAAATCTTTAAATATTTTATATATATTTTAATAGCATTTTTTGAATTAGTATTAAAGTAGAGTGATTTGAATTAGAGTTACTGGTATTTATTGAACTGGAATTTTTAATTTGGGAAAGTGTAGATCCAAGGAGAATAGCAGGGTTAAGATTTAATGTAGCTAATATTAAAAGACTATCTAGACTGTGAATATTTATATTTTTGGCTGATCACAGATTGATCATTTTTTATATGAATATAATTCATAGAATTGGGACATGGATACAGAATTATTGCACTCATTAAATATTATAATAGATACTATACTTTGAATATTTTCTATTTTCTTGCATACTATATACAATTTATTGTTATTTACTTTTGCACCTTTAGACTTCCCATAAATGTATAAAAATCCACAGTCTCACTCTTTATCATTTTGTCTTAGGAACTTTTTTCTAAAAGACTACTCAAGTACTTCTATTTATGGTGGTTTCTTATATGTATATAGGCAGGGCTTGATTCGCGGAGATCCTGATACCATACACCCCATCCTGACCTGGCTTCTGTCTCACGTAAACATAGTTCGAAAGAGAGCTTACTTATCACGTTTCCTAGTGAAGGTATATTGTATCTTCATGTACAAGGTGTACTAGAAAAATAACACGGCTGATTTTCTAAAAATATTTATAAATATCAAGTACAAACAAACTTTGTTCCCTTTAAAATAGAATCCTTAGGAAACTAATACATCGTTGAAGACGCTGTTCACATTCTTGAGAATCAGATAATCATAATATATATATATAATACTATTATATAATATATACTATTCAAAATAGTCGTATATGCTAAAACTAGTAAATTATAATTGATACAAAAGCTAAAGTATGGATGTATGTTATGGTTTGTAAAGTTGAGTTTTGATGATTATTACCAGTTTCTAAGAAACAAGATCAGTCTTATTACTGTTTCGACACACCGTATATGTATGTGACTTTGTTTTCTTAAAATTATTTCCATCGAGTGATTTCATTATCATTAATTAGTTAGAGGTTCCTGCTGAGTATTTAGGCGATCCAGAAGTCTCCGCTTTGTACGAACAATACACAAGTTTGATCGATAGATTCAAAGCAGCGCACAAGGAAAGGGAGATCGGAAGGAAGGTAAAGGATCTCGATGATTAAACTGCGGATGTTTATGCATCAATATATTTATGAAATTTAAAGTAAAATATCGAAAATAAAGCAGTCGATCTGATATTCAATAACCAATCTACATGTATGTAAGATCTTCCTAATTTTTTTCCCCATGAGTTTAGAATTTTGAAAATGCTAGCGAGCTCACTGCTGATTTAAAAACGATGGAGAAAGAGAAAGAAGTAAGAAAATACTTATTTGTAGGTTTTTATTCGTTTATTTTTATTCTGGAAATTAATCTCAATTTTGTATTAATTTAGGCGGTAACTATACGTATAGAGAAGATGAGAACGAAAGCTGAAAGCGGAATACACTTGTTGGATGCTGCTCGAGCCTTGCGAATAGAGAAAGACAAGGAACGCGATTTTGCGTTGCAGGAGGAGCAAGAAAAAGAAATAATATCCAGATTACAAGTAGAGACACTAAATAATTCAGATTTATAACAATACTTATAACTCATATAATAAGATTATTTTATAATTTAGCAATGGTGTCTTATTAATCATAGTGTAATTAACAAGGAGATGATTTTGCATAAAAAAATAAGTGGAAGATAGAATAAAATTTTTCCATGCCAGACTTTATTTTCACGTAGGATCATTCGATGTACAATGATTCAAATTACGATAGTTACACACGGAACATTGTAATTTAATATATTTAATGCAATTCTAGTAGAAATTTTTAAATAACGAATAACAATTTTAGACTAACTTACAAAGATTGGAAAGAGAATTACAAATTCTGAAGAAAGATGAGAATGAAATTACTGCTCAGTCATTATTACAACATTTATCTGAGGTGATTACCGTTCAAACTATAGTCACAGATGAAAAGCTACCTGCGGAAATACACACGAGAAAAGATCACATAAAAGCTTTGAACGCAGTAAAACAGTATTTGTATTTGGGTCCGGATCAAATAACGACTTTACGAAATAAATTGGATAGTATAGGCAAAGAGATTCAGAATTTGATAGAGTTTAAGGTAAAATAATACATAATTCGTTTCATGGATAAATCTTTTATTTATCAATATATTCGTAATTTATAAAATTATAATTCTTAGTCATTAAATTGAACAAAAATAAAATTCATTTATTTCTAGTTACAAGTTATATTCATTAATAAAATTTGTCTAGATCTCGCAAAGCAATATTGATAAGATTGAACCATTTCGACAACAAGCAGCCGCAGTTGCAAATATAAAAAGAAACATCCTTGAAAAATTAGAGAGGACGATGAGTTCTTTACAAGAGCTGCAAGTAAAATTGGAAGAGAAGCATGAGCTGTCAAAAATGGTGGTAGAAGATGTTATTCCTAAAGGGGAGGAGTTAAAAAAGTATATAAATCGTTTAAAAACTAGAGGAACGCTTTATAAACATTGTAAGTCCGAATTGACATGGCTTAATGCAGAAAACAGTGTTTTGCATCGAACAGCCGCCATCTTAGAAAATCAGGTATGTACTTTATCTTTTACTACTGATTTTTAAACAGATTTGGATAATAATTAGTATAATATCTATTAGTGTATTAATATAATATTGATATTATTAGTATAATCAATGCAATCAGGCGAGAGAGAGACTGGAAACTGTAAAAAAAAATATTCCAGTCAATTTCACGGAGGAAAATGCATCCTCAATAAATCTTCAGTTGGGTCGGGATGTATCTGCTTTTAGAGCGAAATTGGTTCCATTAATAAATGGTAAGAAAAATATATATGTATAACAAGATATAGTAAACGAGAATATAAAATGTACTAAAATAAAGTATTCGAAAATCTTGAATATTGTAGAGGTGCAGAGTTTGAGACAAAAGTGTCGAGAATTCGAACAACAGCAGGAAAAAGCGAAGAAAGCTCACAACGAAGTAGAATCAAGCATGAGTAGCTCGATTAATAATTTACAATCTGAAGTGCAGAGTAGAAAAAACAAAATAGCGAAGGTAATCGATTTTGTGTTTACTGTATTAAATATTACTTTATCATTTAATAAATATCAAATATTTATATCTTTATTTTCGCTTAATTATCACATTGTTATTTAATTATTCTATAAATATTAAATGCATATAAAAGGATATTGAAGAGAAGGACAAACTGCAGAATCTAATAACTAAAATGAAGACTATGGAAGAAAGAATAAAACGAGACATAGAGGTTTGTTCAATTTTTTAGTTTTTCGTGCATGTTTCGTTATTTTTTATATTTGTAAGTATTATTGTATTATATAGGACCCAACAGTTTCTGATCCTGGTAAAAAGATAAAAGAGGAACTAAACTCTGCCATCCAGGCGGAAGAAACAAAATTAAAAAATTTAACGATGGAAAAAGAACGTTTGAAAGAAATCTCCGTGGTAAACGAAAAACAAACGCAGATGTGGAATGATATATTATCGTAAGTAAAATACATAGTGTATTTAAAAAATGACGTGTAAAAATACATATCTTTTTTAGAGTGTTTAAATGTAAAATAAAATGTGCCGAGGAAAGTAAACAATCGAATGGAATCGTCGTACGACGAGGAGGAGCAGAAACGTTGGTTTTACAGTAATATATATTCACGAAAAGATATTCAGTGAAATTGTCGGCATTAAAGATATGTATATCGAATTAACAAAACTTTAATCACATAAAAAATACAATTTAAATTTACAGATTTTCGTGATCGATTCGGTAATTTAAAAATTAGATTGAAACAGTTACATATATTCAAAGTAGAATTGAAAGATATATAACACTATATAACTTTCATTCAGTAACATTTTTTAACGTTAAATTTATAAACACTAACAATTGATTATTTTGAAGAAAGTATACGCTAAAGTATTTAATATCACACTTCTACGAATGTTTTGTTTCTGAAATATGTGTTCTAAATGTATTTCACGAAACAATATTATGCTATGCTTGTACATGTCTTGTATTAAAATACAACATTAAATATATCTTTTTACAATATGTGTTGAAAGAGCTGAATTTAATGAAGTTGTAGCCGAGAAATAATAAATGTTAACATTTTTTCAACTTTAACAAAAATCTCATTCATACCTCAGTTGTTTTATTTGAAATTTATTCTTTTTTGTTTTTTTAATCAAGTTCATTTTTACTCAGCTCTAATTATACCTACTAAGGAATTCAGATTCTTTTACGGTTTGAATATGATTAGTTCAATCATTAATATTAAGTGATATGTCATCGAGATCTATGAGTGAACGTGTACTAGTCAATTATTACAATGTCTAGGATATAAAATGCACATTTTTGTCCGAAGGGAAAATCCTATTTCTCCTTTGGCATAGATATATAAAACATAGTTTCTTTGAAAAAATAATATTTTAGTTGTTCGAGTCAATATTCTACTTGGTATCTATCATAATTAGAATAAATGCAATACTATTGTCTAATACCTATAATAATAATGGTAAATTCAATAGTAAAATAATATATGATATATTATATTCTTACGTGAAGTTTCCAGTTTTAGTAGTAGAAATTCAACTACAAGAATAATTGCTAAAGGTTTTTAAAATCCTCAAACAATTTTCTTCTCTCTCTTTTATATTATTATTCGAAACAAGAGAACAGTACCAAAACATCTAGAATTTCATTATTCACTTTAGTAAAAGTAAGTCGTTCTATCTGTACACTTTTAACTAACATTCAACTATTCATGAGATATTTAGCATTTTTACTCACTACTGTACAAAGAAATACATTTTGGTTCGTAATATGTATCACGAGATGATATACAAACTGCACGTGTCAACATTTCTGCGAATATTTTACTCGAGAAGTTCGTTTCGAGTTGACAATTATATAGAAATACTGAAATCTTTCGTCTCTATTAATATTCAACGTTCATAACGGTATAAACCAACGTGAAAGTCTGAGTAAACATTATACGTTGAGCATATATGTAGTATTAATTGGAGTAAAAAGAATTCTTGCGATCGCGAAGAGCATTCTAATTGTTGCTAAATAACATTATACGATTATACTTAATAATTCACAGCATTTCTTATATCTTTCTTTCGATTCGACGTTCACGTCGGAGAGAAAGGGAATGAATAACGTTCATCAGACGATCGTTAAATGCAATAAATATCGACTACAATGAATCATTGAATGATCAGGTAAAAATCCTTGCCTTAAGAAAGTGGCAGTGTTTATGACTTCTAGATTTACGATTACCATAAATCCTTTAACGAGGTGCATTGTACCTATTTCAAAACAACGATTACGCTAAACTGATCTATGTGGTCTCTAGTAGTAATATACTGCTCAAAATAGCTAGATTATTATCTATATATCGACAGCTATCAACGTTGTGGAAACTAAACTTTCCTAATATCTTATAGTATTTTTATTCGTGCCTAGGTTTCGAATTATTTCGAGCAGTATAATGTAATTCACAATATTTATAGTTCTATAAACAGAAGAGGAAATTCTCTCTTAACCCTTGACCAAGGCTGTATCAGTTTTATCGTTGCTAACATTATTATTATTGTTGTTGTTGCTATTTTTAGAACCAACTGCGCTCAAAGCTATTCCCAATTGAGCCGCATAGTACGTTAACATTATAGAAACCTGAAAAATACTTTGACGAGTTAACAAAAAAAGGACAATAAAGAAAATCGTATTAAAAATACGTATAAAGATATTATGTATCAAAATCATTATACCTGAGAATAAGGTAGGGGAGTATGAAAATAGTGAAATCCGAGCAGCGTATCAGATATGAGGAAACATATACTACCAATGCAGCTGCATAATTTAGTCCACGTCCATAGCTCCTGACGAAGAAATACGATTTATTCAATAGATCGTGTATGATGAAAATAGTTATTGTACTTTCCAGCACAGTGCTTTCCAGTCGTATTATTTTTGCTCGGAAAATTGATAGTGAAAGTTAAGGAAGATTTATCTAGAATTCGGATTTTCGTAATCTGTAATTATACGAGTCCTTTTTTGACAAATTTCTCGTCTTTCTCGGTAATGAATTCCTTCGAATAACTTTTAAATCATAAATAAATTACGGATATATTTATGCAAATTCATGCTTTTATAAATATAGTTGAAAAAGTGGGATTAGATTTGTTTTACTAAATATTAAACCGGTACTATACTTTGGATATTTTACATACATATATCTTTGTATAATATGTAATAAATACATAAAAATCTGCAGTCTAATAAATAATAACAGTTAATCAGTTTAACTACATGTGTTGGATAGAAATTCATAATAAAAACGTTACGAACTTCTCGAACGATCCAATATAATCCTTTCATGAACGGATACATCTCCTTTAATCTGGATAATTGAATAAAAAAGCCTTCTTAAATTATAATTTATTTATAACACGCAACCTCCTCCCTTTCGACGCGATGAACAAGGAAGCATGGTACGTAGATGCACGTGGTCAAGGTGTAGGCCATCTCCTACCCAGCTTGTTTTTACATGACTCGTTTCACCCTTTAGTTGGATCAGTGGATCGTGTTACACTCAACGTAACAAAACATGTAACTCAATTTATCTACAGCTAATCTAATTTTCTGCTAGATAAAAGGCAGGAAGTAAGCCAAACGATCCATGAAAATTCCAAAAGACTGGAAAACACCGTGTGTAAACAAAACAAAACTTTTCATTTTTTTTTCTACTTTTCTCTGTACTTTGTAAAATTGCACTCTAGAGATTGCCCTCCACGCCATGGTGGTTAGTAAGACCGTGTAAACAGGAACCCCAATCACCAGAATTCCATTCAGACCAGGCATTAAAGCGTATATGACTGAAAAATACGATTTTTTTTTTATTTTTCCAAAAGCTTGTTTAATTTTTGTATATGTAGGATGTCTCGATAATCATGGTGCAATCGACAAGAGGATGATTCTACGTGAAAAGATACGTTGGAAATGTAGAACAAAGATTTTTCATACAACAAATGTGGAAATGGTTATTGAGACACCATATTTAATCAGTATGTTTATTTGTATAATGAGGACGGAGGATTATTCGTAGACTACGGATTATTATGCAAATTGGTTTTACGTACTCAATTAAACAAATGGAATCTAACAATAAGTAGAAATTTCTTTCATTCATTACATATTAAGTCCTATACATTGGATATTTCGTATATTTTTTTCAATTCTAAAATCCCTATAAATGCATAAAAATTCGCAGTCTGATTATTCTTGACTTACCTAGCGAACACAACGCGTATAAAATTGTACCTAACATTATGTTAAGCGGTATAAAACCGAATGCACTGATGTACATGATTTGGGCCAGGGCAAACATGCACATCCCTGGCGTGAAACAACTAGGCCAAACCAATAGCGCATCTCCTATGCAACTGAATATCAACCCTGTCAATATTCGTCTGGAGAACCTGTATCTGAAAAATAAGACCGTCAATCGTAAGTGTCTCTCTGGGAATATTCAATTTCTAAAACTAAATAGAATATCGATGTTTAATGTTAAAAGAAAAGTAGCAATAACAGTAATACTAGAACTACCGATTTTACTTAATTTTTCTTAAAAATTGTATGACAAATTTTATTAAAAATTTTATTAAAAACCTTTAGAATTACAATGGTGTATTCTTTGACCTTTTTCTGAGATTTTTTCAAAATTTATGGATAAATATAAATTATACCTTATATAAGTTATAGTTCATACGTAGTTCCAATACTAAATAGGTTCCATGATAACTTTATTCTTAAATGTTTATTATCAGCTATAATCGACTAATCGACAAATACATTTCGCCAAAGACATTACTTCCATCATGGCAGAAATGGGCGTATATATTTTATTTAACAAATAAATTTTACATAATACGACGACATTATATGTTAATAAAATTATTCGTTATTTATCTTTTTATAAGTATTTGAAATGATAAATAATTGTATTATAAATAATTAATGAAACTGAAAATTTCAGATGATTATTGCCCAGCTCTGATCCAAGATTCCAAGCAAACAGAAGCACAGAGAAGCAGTGAAGAAATATTCTAGCGTACACTTACATTTTCAGGTGACTTTTTCGGTTGCAATATTTTTCAATCAATGTTCATCTTTTATAAAGTGATATAATTTTTTTTTTTGTTTAAAATATTACAGAAATATCGTTAATATATATATTGCCGGCTGTCGAAACGTAATAGCGATCATTTCGTACGTTACATAGGAAGAAGAGCAATCATCGGTATGTACGTCACAAGGCCGACGCAGAACGTTATATTCTGCCTCGTAATAAATCGATCCTCTTCTTTGTTTCCAACGGAAAATTGCTCTTACGAGATCAATCGAGAATTTCGCGCGATCTGTGGAGTGCGAAAATCGTTAAAAAGAACAAACTTGGCGGGACGTTTAAAAATATGTGCGTTACCGATTAGGAAAAAAAAGTGACCTGAAAATAAGCATGTAAGCGAGGTCGTATGATAAATGGCTAGCACCTACGAGTAGCCACGGAAATGTAACATTGACTCGATTAACTCGTATCTTCCGCTCAGTTAAACGCTTGTTCGTTAGAAGTATCATTTTGTAGATATAATATGACATATGTATAGTAACTCACAAAACTATTTAAATATCTATAAACATTCTGTATGAATATATTATGCGTGTTATATATTACACACATTTTCTAAACATTTTCAGATTTTATTACCACCATAATGAGTCATGGCTACCATGATTATATTGGTAAAATTTCAGCCGAATTTAAAAATATACATGGAAGCTACAAAATATTTAGTGCAAGTACAAAATATCTTGTAACTATTATACTATATACTATATACTATATATATTATAGTGTATCAGATATTTATGCAGACAAAAGAGTATTAAATCAGAATTATTAGTTTTGCAGAGACAACTACTACTAACAATATTTAAAGTACGATGTAAGATCAACTGTTAGAATATATTTCATTCCATTGCACTTACAAAACATTTTTCTTTCTTCAAAATTGATGATCTATGTTATTTTGATCAAAATCTTCAGTTTGACTTATATTTATTTGATCAACCAGTATCTGACACAATTGAGTTTTACAAAAATGATTCGAATTAACCACAGACTACGAATAAAGGACATACTTATCCTAGTTTGACTAAAATTTAACTTATATCTTTTTGTTCACCCATCATTGATATATATATTTTCAGATTGGTTTTTTATCGATATAATCATGATAGTCGTATCATACTAATATATACATAAAAATACATTGCCCATGTTAAATGTTGAAGTGCTTTAATGAGCCACTATAAACGGCAACAACTACGTTGCGTCGTTAAGTTGATAATAAAAACGGAAACACGGAGGTCGATAAATTACCTCCGGTTAATACTTTTCGATTTTATATCCAAAATGCATGGGGCGCTAGTGACACTACTGGTGCGATTTTTCATTTTCATTTCCTTCTCTTTACTTTTTTTCAAATTTTTCAATGCTCGTATATTAATTTGAAATAAAAAATTGAAACAACCATTTAATAGAGTGTTATTGAGTTGCAGAACAAGAGGCGTGAGACAAAAAGGATCGGCACATGCAAAATTCTGTCGCACTTACTCCTGCGATAAACTAATTCCATGTAGAAGAACAAAGACGATAAGACTTATAATTGGCAAACACTTGAAACATGCCGTCAGCAGGGATGGCTGCTCGGCCAGTAATATAAAATACACGGACACGCTTTTAAAGAATGGGACTAGCTTTGGGCCGACACTTTTTAACTGGAACAGACAAAACATGAAATCGGAATCGAATGACCGACCGTGAACGTGACTGACACCTTCTTAACCGAAACGCTACTGTACTAACAATAACGATCTTTTCTTAACACGTTCACTGACACACGAACTTTCTTTATTTTATCCTGGAAAAGAGAATGAAATATACTACACCGTAATATTGAATTCTTGCATTATATTATATCGTATTTATGCATTTTTTCCGCATTTTTAATTGCGCATAATTTAATCTAAGTTATTCACATTGTTGAAAATCGCTTAGTGTAGAAAAAAATTTTTTTTTAATCATGTTAAAGAATTTGATGATCACTGTGACAGTAAACGTGTTAATCCATTTGAATGCTCTCGTTATCGACTACTAATCTTTTCTTTTTATTTTACTTTTAATTCCTCTTAATTGTTCTCATTATTTTTATTTTTAGAATACGGATTTTTATGTATTTATAGGAAATTCGAAAATGCAAAATAATTTACAAAAATTTAAAAATATTCAGGTATGGGAGTTTCTATAATATTTAATAGGTAAAACAATTTTCTATCTAGGTTCCATTTTTTAAATTATATTTGTAATATTATACGAAATATTACGTTCATAAAGATATAAATTTGCATAGAAATCCGCAATCTACGTATTTTACTTTTGTACGATTTTATTATATAGCGTCTAACAAAAAATTAATGAATTTTTATTAATTTAAATCTTTCTTTTCTTTGTTTCCCTTCGATATTAAGTATCTCAAAGTTAGTTTTATTTTGCGACATAGTTAACATATATTTTCATAAACGTAACTTATTTCGCAAGATAGTTATATATACCAAATTTTTTCGAAACGCATGCGGTGCGTCATCGATTTTATATGTTATATGTATAAATTACGCTTAATATGACATATTTATTATTTTACCAGTGTCAGCAAACAGAGTGTTAGGGAAGAATAATTTTGTTAATGCGTCTAATTGTAAGTTATTTATGCGTGTGTAATGGATGTTTGTTATTGTAAAAAAGTTTAAGAAGTTATGTAAAATGTTTGAAAAGAAAAGTTAATAGTTTTAAGATACACATATCTTGTATGGGGCATGAAGAATGAAAGAAAGGAAAGATAAACAGATACAAAAGATAAGATAATAGAATAGTACATTATCATAATGTAGAAACATAATGGTTTTGTTAATTGTTGTTCTATACCCTTGTGCAATCATAATATTTGTTTGAGATTAAAATTCATGAAAGACAAACTAGATTATCATGATAAAGATAAACCAAAGAATAGTTCTATGCACTTTAAACTTGGTACTATATGCAAATAGCTGGAAATTATAAAAATTCCATGATATAATTCCAATAAAACAGTCAATTTAAATGATGATTTGAATGGAATGCAGAATTGGAAGGAATTAATTTTCAAGGACTGATTTTATTCTTTGTCTGGGACAAAAATATATTTCAATAAAACATTACATATACTGTATAACGTTACTTTATAATGTTAATTGATCAATTATAGAATCAGTGGAAGATTGCAGAGTAACTTAGTCAGGATAGTTAAAGAGTATTCAGTGGCACTTAATTTTCATATCAATAAGAGCAAATTTAATTCATATAGTTGCAACAATGTATACTTTACTAATTAGATTATACGGTATATCGCGTTAAGACTAAATATTTAAAACGTCGTACTTCCTATAACAAAAAACTGACAACGAAAAGTAATAGATCGATTTGAAACGAAGAAAAACGAACGAATCCTTTATGTTCTTATTGCCAGCTGGCGGAAATAAACGTAAAAACAAACTGACTCAGGCAATACTACCAACATTAGTTATTAATAGCCCGTAAACAAAAACGAAAGTCAGTCAGCGCTGGACGCAAAAAAGGTAGCGCTTGTTCAAAACAAAGAGAACAGCTGTTCAATGGAATGTTCTTTTGTAATTTTTGAGTTTCTGTATTTTACTATAATAAAAAGGAAGAAGAATCTTTCAAGGTCTTTGTTCTACGAAGGAGAAAATAACGAACCTGCATCTGAGAACTGTCAAGATGTGGATAACAAGAAAAATGTATAAATTCAACAAAGACTGTTGGAAAGATTATTTGGAATTGAAAAATCAATAAGAAGAAATATTGCTTACCACTTGTGCAGGAGATGACATTTTCAATTAAACCGTAATTTTTCGATCTGAATAATGACATGCACCTACATACACGATATTTTCCACTGAACTGTCAGTTACCATACAATTGCCACAGTAGACTGTTCCCCCAACTGCTGCATTATTTCTCTCCGCGTGAACAACATCGTTTCCTATTGGTTGATCTTGTAACAATAGCTTACGGTGACCAATAGAGGTTAGGTCCTTTTCTTTTAACCCTAGAACAGACATGTTTCTAACACTGTCATGCCGCGGGCAATATGAAGATACGTCAAGTAGATGGAGTTTTTTGTAATCCACACTGGCTCAGTAAAGTATGTAAACATTTATGTAAACCTTTTGCGAATATAATCATGAATATATTTCTTGAGTGTACAGTGGCTCATGAAAGTGCTCAAACACTTTTAAAGACATTTTATGCGTATATTATACAAAACAATTTGAAATTTCGTTACTATATATATACGTTATAACGAAACACAACTATCGTGATTATATTGGTAAAGTTTGAACCGAATCTAACAATGTACATACTAGGTTAATACATACGACATGTCTTTTTTCGAGTTAGATTTTAACCTTACGTCGTAATTTTTCTAGAACATTATACATCTAATTATAGTAATTTCTACATGATTCAGTTTATGAAATTGATCAATGTGGCATTTGTATTGTTCAAATACTACTCCTAATTTGCATATTAAAGAGGAATAACAAAAAACGCCGAAGACTGTCTCATCATAGTGCTAATAAAATTTCAAAATGTTTTACATAACACTTGATATCACATACATACCCTACTAAATATGTTATACTAAAGTGTTCAGAGTTTTCCATACCAAGTGTTCAAATTTTCATAAATCACAAAGTTTTCTCTTTTACTAAATCTTGCATGTTAATACTTGAAGATTAAAATAAATTTTAGTAAATAAAATGAATTATATAATAAAAGTATATAATAAAAACTAACGAATAACGTGGTTCTTTCGTAATTTAAAATGTATCGAATCAGTCGAGATGACGTAACTCTCGATTGCATTGTATGAAAACTTTCGACCTTGCATGATGGATAATAAATATATGTATTATCAAAAATTGGTATTATGAAAGATATTTACATATAAATATATATTTATTTATATCTAAGTATCGTCTTCTGAATCCAATTAAAGCGATTCTTAATAAATTACATGAAATATATAGAAATTAAAGAACAATTAAATTAAAGTCTTTTTGTAATTTGAAATATATCGAATCGATCAAGATGGCGTGAATCTCGATATTTTATCGTTACAAAGTTTTAAGTTTTGTGTAATTCGATAATAAATGTATTATGAAGGATGATTCAATTTTCCTATTCGATTTAACTAAATGGAAGGAAATAATTTATTTTAAGGTTACCGGATATAAAAGTGTTACGGCTACTTATAAATTATATTTGATAAAATACTGTATTATTATGCCTGACTGGAATACAATAACTGTACAATAGTTGAAGCACAGTAATACTAGTAATTGCTACAACAAAATTGAAATGAAGAAAGGTTTATTCTAGAATCAGAATTCCCCAAATTTGGCGAATGATATGTGAAAAGTACTTTATAGCAATATAATACCTATAGGTAAAGTAAATCTTTTATTATCGACTTTCATATTTATTAGCAACCTGTATCAAATAGAGTCAGCGGAATGAGATCACAGTTTCAAAGTTATAATATTCGTTATCTATTAAATCGAACAAAAGATAGAATGCAATTTATTATTTAATAATGCGTTGGTCCGATCTTATCTTCTGTTATCTATAACATCCGTTTTGGCAACGAATGATGCAGTTTTCAAATATAACCCTATGAATATATTGTTCCATTCTTCTTCAAGGCACTTTTGATATGATAATAAAAATCGAGGTCATCTGGACCATGTAAGTTAAATCTCTTTTCGTCTCGTCTATATAACTTTTCTCTACTTTTTATTCTTCTTATTATAGAGTATATAGTCATATACTGCACAAAAAAATAAGATGAACTTCCTCGTTTATAATTTCACAGTGATATATAATTGTAACATTATACAAACAGCATTGTTAAATCTCATTTTAGAGCACTACAAACGCTACTTGAATATTTAAATGAATATTTTGTTACGATAACTTAATAATCTTGTGGAACATAAAATGAATGATATGTAAATAAATTTTTTATTTAATATTTCACATTCACAATTTGTCCAATTTGGACATTTGGTAGAATTTTTTAGCTGTTTGATTATCATGTGGGTGGCTACCCCCAGTGGGGTACCATCTTCGTGTTTGTGTTAGGTTATATCCTTTATGAATGTAAATAAATTACATAATAATAACTATTATTGATAAATATTCAAATGAAATGAGAAAATATTTTAGTATTTTAATATTTAATAATTATTACTAAATATAAAAATTTAATCTTTAGATTAAAAGATATTTCCTAGATTGTGCGGTTTTTTAAAGAGTCAAGTATATTCACGATTAATTCATGAATTATTGAATATTCAAGAATAAGAAATTGAAAAATTTGAATAGTTCTAAATTATTGATAGCGTGAATAAAACTAGGTGTATGATGTTTTTCAAGGAATAATTAAGATTGAAATATTGCTTAGAAGTTGAAGAAATGTATTCTTTAGCTAAGTTTAATTGTATTCGATCAATTTTCAAATTCAATTTTCTGGAAAAAAAAGATTAAATGAAAGAAGAAAAAAGCGTCATATGAAACACGTTACTCTATATTTTTGACTTGTCGATTGTATCATGATTATTGGGACATCTTGTATAGTCCGCTCAGCTACGTTGAACATCTCGGCGTTTTATCAAATTTGGGAATGCGAAGGATGAAATATCATGGTTTATGACTGAAAACATCTTTTTTGCGATTACTCGGGTATTGTATGGAAATCCAAGCGGACGTTTGTTCAACGTTCCTTTTCTTTTAAAATTTCCGTTTACAAAGATATGGTATTGTATAGTTTAAACGCGTGAATCTAACCTGATACAGTATTGGAAAACGTCTCTTGTGTTTGTCCGTACAATGTTGTTGCGAACGTACAAGTGGGGATTAAACTGCCAATTTAAACAGCTTGCTCGTAATTTTGGAATATTAAAGGTAATCTCATTTCTTAAAACATTATTTCTAAAATCTATCTTTGCAATCTTTTGCAATATAACCAAAATTTTATTTAAAGCATCAACCAGCTCTTGGATTTGAACATCATGTTGCTAAACTGCCGATAATACAACATGTTAGATGTAAATCTAACACTCCAATGAATACCATTATACTATTTGTTCCACAACAAGAGGTTTATAATCATTTCTATTATTCTTTTACCAACTGAGAATTCATTTCAAATTTCTTTTAATAAATCCTTCTAGGCATGGGTTGTTGAAAGAATGGGAAAGTTTCATAGGATTCTAAACCCAGGGTTAAACATTCTTACACCAATAATTGATAGAATTAAATATGTTCAGTGTCTCAAAGAAATAGCTATAGAAATACCTCAACAAAGTGCTGTTACCTCAGGTAAATTCAATTATATGTTTAAATATTACAGATATAAAATGGCATTAATTATATTGTTCTTTTATTGTAGATAATGTAACGTTAAATATTGATGGTGTATTATACTTAAGAGTAGTTAATCCATTTCTGGCTTCATATGGTGTTGATGATCCTGAGTTTGCCGTAGTTCAAATAGCTCAAACTACAATGAGATCTGAGCTAGGAAAAATACCTTTAGATAGTGTGTTCAGAGAAAGAGAAGGGCTCAATGTTTGTATTGTTGAGAGTATAAATAAAGCAAGTGAAGCTTGGGGAATAGCTTGTCTAAGATATGAAATACGTAAGGCTAATTGAAGAAACTTTCTCATTTGATATAAAAAGTTATTGTCACTTGAATTTCTTGTAACAGGTGACATAAGACTACCTCAGAGAGTACAAGAAGCAATGCAAATGCAAGTGGAAGCAGAACGCAAGAAGAGAGCCGCAGTTTTAGAATCAGAAGGACATAGAGAAGCAGAAATAAATATAGCAGAAGGAAAACGTTTAGCACAGATTCTAGCATCCGGTAATTGTAATCGTGTTTTTAGTCAACAATCTATTATGTTTAAAAAATTATAAATAACTTACACAATACCATAACAGAGGCTATAAAACAAGAAGAAATAAATAAGGCGATTGGTACTGCACAGGCTTTAGTGGCCATTGCAGAAGCACGTGCAAAGAGTTTAAAACTTGTGGCAAATGCTCTCAATATGACAGATGCAAAAAATGCAGCAGCATATAGTATAGCAGAACAGTATGTCAAAGCATTCAACAAATTGGCAAAGGTCAACAATACTTTGATCTTGCCCAGTAATGTTTCTGATGTGTCTTCCTTAGTAACACAAGTATGTCACTCAAAAATTTGTCCTTGTGTACTACTTTGCAGATTGTAAATTGTTGTATATGATTACTTCATCTTCTAGGCAATGACGATTTATAAACAAGTTATGTCTCAGCCTACTTTAGATAATCCTGATGCAAAAGAGAACAAAGATGCTCTCAGTGTTGATGACTCAGACGAATCTTTCGAATATTTCAGTGACAAAGAAGAAGCAGAGAAGCACAGAAGCAGCAAAAGAAAGCAAAACCCTAAAGTATTGTAAAATACTTATACATAACATAAATATATTTTGATTTTTACTATTTTTTCTGGTTCTGTCCTTATAGGGATGGGGAGAAATAATTAATTATGAGTCAATAATAACAAAACAATTTTATGCAAAGATTCATAAGTTAAAATAGTTACAAGAATAATTAATTTTTTAAAAGTGCAGTAGTGTAATGATTGATAAATTACTCTGAGTTTCTATGATTCTTTTACTTTCTTTTCTTTGTGTGAACAGAGACTGTAGGTACTGGAACAGCATATGTTTCTTGGGAAATTCGATTGATATAGTATAATGCAATCATAGAAAACAGGAAGCACGTTGTAATTGCCACACGATGTACTAGACCTGATGCGATTAAACTGATTATCAATGAAAAGATAACTGTAACAAGAAAATTTGATTATTATCTTGAATTAGTGATGTTTGACCTTTTAATATCAACATCAAGTAACATACCTTCAGGAAACAATTTTTGTTGAAAAGATTTGCCAAATACTGTTGCTTCCAAGTTTCCTATTGCAGTTAATACACACAAAAACAATATAGATCCAATATATCCTCCCAATATTGTATAAACCTGTGACGATGCCAGGGAAGCTTTATATATTTGCATTCCCGAAAATACGAGAACTGTTAAAATAGATGACAACACAAACGATACTCCGCTACTAACAGCTGAAAAATAAAAGAAAACATATTGTTTCCATATTTAATTTACTTAAATCGTTATTTTGAAGAAAATTAATTTACATTAGAAGAATTGGGATAGGAATGTGACTATAATATTAACTAATCAGAAAGTAGCATACTATTTCTTGTAATATTTCTACATATCTTATCAATATATTACGCAAAAAAGATTTCTATAAACGTTTTGAACTATGGTGCTTTATAAATTTATACGTACGCATTTTTAAGGAAAATTTTTGTGGTTAGAACCGGTTCGAATTGATTCGTGGATCTTTCAATTTTCAGCACAGTGCTATGTTGTCACTTTGTCACAATGTGCTAAGACATACCAACATTAGTTGCATTAAAGTCCCTCAAATTTAAAATTTAATCAAATTAAGAAGCGTTGAACAAGCTAAGACAGAGGCTAGGATAATAATTAAGAATCTATATTCTCTGTAGCTATAGATTTCTTAATTAATTTATAATTTGTATAATTGCAGATTAATAATAGATTTTTAAGGAAAGTTATTTCAAATATATAATTTAGGATTATGAAATTAAATGTTCAAAAAATGTGTACATAAGTCGTGTGAAAAATTCTGGAAAAATTCATTGGGATATTTTCAAATATCTATTTTCCAGATAAATCATCATTTATTTAAAAATTTAGCTATGGTCGTGAAGAATTATGGTAGTGCAGGATTAAATAGTCTAGTGACATTTTCTCTCTAGAACGTGTCGAAATTTCTCTCGCATATTTAAATGTTTAGTTTGCTAAAATGCATCATCAAATTATACAGATATAAAGATTGTCGAAACATTTAGAACAAAGGACAATATTATTGCAATCTAATCATTGGTATGATATACATTAGATGGTTTACTTGACAAGAAATATGCGTGCGCAGGGATTGAAGCGTTGTTATCGATTTTGAACTTGTTACGGAGACTCCCTTTTCGATCGATATTTTAATTAACAATTCTTTTACTATTCTTTCTTTATCGTCCTTGTAAAATTCTGCAACTATTTCCAAATAAGAATAACATCTCTCATTTTATGTATAACTGTCATCAAAATAATGTATTATTCAAATTATACAATATTAAAAATAACAAAATTGATCGAGAAAATAAATCAACCATAATATTCTATAAATATCTAAAATATTTAACATTCAAGTTAAAGATATCTTTTCATCAAAATTTCGTACCATAGCACTCCCTCATTAAGTGGCCAGAATCCTGCCTTGTAAACTGACTACTACTATCCCTACCACATGTTCGCAGTTTTTTCCATTTCTATCTCAACTCCAATCCCGACAATCAACATAAACATAAATTTATATCGGATATCTTAAATATGATATCTGAAATCAGATACTTCTATCTTTTCATCAATTTTATATTGATGTAGAATCTCGTAAGCTATTGTTATAATGAATGTATGCTCTGAATGAATGAAATATTTAAGGTTATGATTAGAATGGATGCGTTAAAATCGGTTAAAAATACATAATTTTTTTGACAGAATTGTGTTTTGGCTATGTAACAACATACTTTTTGTAATTCTAATGCTATATTTCGTATTTTTAATACAATCAAATGTAAAATGCTAGGTAGGACGTAAAAAGTAAAGGAAAGCGTTTTTAATAAACACGAAAATGTGATTGTTTAATAATACGAAAAAATAATTGGTTAGCTGTGTCCATATTTCACACAGGCACGAGCATTATGAAGTTAATGAAAAGCTCAATCTTGTTTCTCAATTCAAACAGATGCTTCAATATCTGACCAAATTCCGTCTCAAGCTGCGGCCAGTTATCAAAGCAGTGTCGTATATGTTCACGGAAGTTGATTTGACTAGCGCAGTATGACGTCAGAGGTAGTAGGCCGTGTTCGCGGAGAAGGAGTAGGATTGGCTGTCAGGAGTGATCGGTCCGGCGAAGGAGTAGGAGGTCCGGGTCGCCATTTTGGCAGGTTGTGAGAGCCTTCTGTCGTCGCCGTGAGCCGAGCTGTCGTTCGCCCAGCTGAGCCCTTTACGCGCGCGCGAGAGAGCTCATTCGGCTCGATCGAATTCGCGACACCAAAAAGCAGAGGCCAGGCCGGTTGGTCGCGAAATCGAGGGAAATACTACTTGAACCAACGGGAACCGGCTCCACGCATGTATATTCGCAATCTTTACGTATATCGTTCTACACATAACTCTTCATTCCCTGTTGGTGCTCTCGAGTAGGTTTTACTCTCGTGTCGGTTGAAACGCCAGTTTGTGGTGGTGTGCGTGTGACACTATCGTCGAGGCTGCAGAACTGTTCCTGACTGTGATAGATAGTACGACACGAGAGGCAGAGAAGGAGAGTAGTTAGAGAGTCGAAAGGTGCGTGAGCTTTAGAGGAAAAAAAGTTCGAGTGTGACAGAAGTACAGGGACAGTATGGCGGGACAGACGATCAACGACAGGCTATTGGCAGCCAGGCACAGCATCGCCGGTCAGGGTCTCGCTAAGGCTGTCTGCAAAGCTACTACCGAGGAGATGATAGGACCCAAAAAGAAGCATCTCGAATGTAAGTTCTCCGAAGACACAATTATGTGTTTGTAGACTAAGGAATTCTATGTATTTATGGGACATTTGGAAGTTGAAGAATGTACAGAATGTATATCGTAGGTAAAAATATACTGGGGCGTGTAGAAGTTTCCGAACAGATAGATCTTTCACTTAGTATTTCAAAAGCGATATTTTAAAAAACTGTTAAGTAATATTGCATAACTATATAATGGTACTTGTGTATTATAATACCTTCTCTTACTAATTTACTTAAAATTACTTTTTGAATATAGAATTGAAAATTCATTCTGATCGGAGATCTTTACATGCCACTGTATGAAGTAGGCAAAGGGCATCTGTTACGATAGTCAGTAAGTAAGACATTTCCGTTTAGATTTTGTGTTTGAAATTATATTCGTAGGAATATGAATTTGCGTAAATATCCACGCTCTAGTTATTTGCATTGAAAGGATGGGATTAATGTTCTAGGTCTTAGGTGAATCGGATTTAGTCGAGGTGATTTTACATAGGATTTTCACGGTGACGAATGGTACATATCCGTTTAGCACGTTTAGTGTCACGATGGCTGTCAATCGCTTGCGTTACTAAATTTTTTAGACCGATTAAAATAAGATAAACTTCGTGAATTAATAAATTGTCAATAGTATGAATGATTTAGATAACACTGATAAATTTCATAGTCTAAGAAACTGTCAATGGTGTGAGTGATTTAGATAACATTAATAAGTTTCATGGACTAAGAAATTTTTAGTGAATTGTCAGAAAAAAGTGTACAAATATAATATTTTACAAAAATTAAAAGTTATGGTATAGTATATTCTAGGGCAAAATATACAAAATACGCGTGGCAGTGAACGCATTAACTACTAACTATACTGCTAATTTTTACGAGAAAATATTTTTTAGTTTGAAAATTTATTTCTTATATCTTGTACGTACACGCTATCTGTTTATTAATTTTAATAATTAAATAATTAGAATGTATTTCAATTAGGTCTATAGATTAGATATTTTTAATTGTCTTGGCATGTTCACAAAAATTATTAACATATGCTAAGTTTTTCCGCGTGGTCCTAGTTGAAACGCTGTATTTTTAATAAATATTGTCAAATTATGGCCCATTTAAAAATATCGATTACCAGAAATAGATAGCTAATACAGGAATAAGGGTCCTGAATAGATGTGGTTTGGGTTATACATTAGGTTACACCCCTTGAGAATCGTTTCAAGCTTAATCATGCACCTGCAAGCAAACAAATCGCATATACATAACCTTTTTTAGAAATTCAAACTTTCTGCGATTTATTATCTGCATAAATTTCAAAATCGACTTTTAGCCAAATTTTCAATGTAAACAGACCGCAATGTTTTGCTCATTATATCATGACATATAACTAGACTGTGAATTTTTATGTATTTAAGAAAATGGAATGTTATAAAGAATTTAAATTTATGGGAAATTTGAAAATGTAGAATTCGTAGAACGCACATAATATGAGGAAATATATAAAATATAATATAGTGTTTTGTACAATATGTACTTGGTAGGTGAAACAATTTTCGACTTTTTCAAATGTATTCTCAAAAATATGAATTTGTATAAAAATTCTCAATGTTCGTATGACTTAATCGAGATATAATTACGCTATATATAGATATATAATATATATAATTATTATAATTAGATATAGCTAAATATAACTGTTTTGGATCTTCAACTTATCAGTATTTCGAACAATTCCGTTACATGAAAAAAGTGAGAGGATAGGTCCTCGGATAGGACCTTGTTCTGAAAACATTAGTCCTCGCATGGAGGAATATCAGTGAGACGTACAGTGGCCACAAAAAGTATTGGCACATATCTTTCTTTCCCAAGGAAGCATAGTTTTCTCAAGAACCACATTTCATTTTCATAGTATCAAATATTTGTAGCCGTACGAAAATACCATTATAATCTACCATTACTATATACTATACTACTATAATCTCAATTGATTTTTATACATTTATTAAAAATTTAAAGGTGCAAAAATCCACAAAGTGGACATAATTTGTAAAGGTATATAAAATATTTAAAGTATAATACTCTCTATGATATTTAGCAGATTAAGCAATTTTCTACATAAGTTTCATTCCTTTAATTAATTTGCATATATATGTATTTCTTTATTGTATTGAGAATCAGTGTTTTTTATCTCAATCTTTTCTAAAGTTTGTGCATGTTGGATATATTTTGTTTTTATGTTAATTTAAATGTTGAAGCTATGTCATAATTTATTATATATTCATTAGTATATATTTTGTTGTATTATTGTAGGTTTTATCGGCTAAGATAAGACGTTGTAATGTACATATTCCCTAATTATATTTATAAGAATATGAATTTGCATAAATATCTACAGTCTAGCTACTATATTAAATACATTAATGTACCAATGTTTCTTGTATAGCTAGTGTGTATAGTCAACTATTGTTATATACAAAGCGACTCGTAGACTGGCCGGAAGATGAATCACGTTCCGACGGGAATATCTGCATTTTTTTCTCGAGATCAAACGGTTTTTCAAGGTGTATGAACCTAAGCCAATGTCTGGGTGTTGACGTTACCGCATTAGTCACGTCTGATGTACGAGAAATGAAGCGCGCACCTCTCGTGTGTATGTGAGTGTGTTTCTGTCCGTTACACGTTAACGGGTTACTTTCCATTTCGAGGCGTTGCACGGACGAAAGTGCCTTGATCGACAAGGTTTTAACGAGAGGAAGTCAAGCCATGAATGTGGAAATCCTTTTTCGAAATTTGGGATATTAGTACAACTTGTATTATATAGTGTGTTCCAATAATCATAGCAAAATCGGCATAATGGTGATTCTACGTATAAAAATAGGACGAAAATACAGAATAAAATTTGTCAAATACTTTTAAATTTAATTTTCTCCGAAACGACGCGAGCTATAAAAAAATTGTATTGTATCGTGATTATTGGGAAACATTGCATATGTACATATCTACTACTGCAAAGCTCTAATAGGGTTTTTCAGAAGTCTAGTCTATTTAATTCCGTTCAATTCAGTTGTACATTTTGTTCAGTTTATGTTTACTTTTTATAATTATTAAATATGTAAACACTTTTTATTTTTCTTCTTCAATTTGGCACTATTCTTATAGCGTAATCAATTGTTATTTTATTTTATAATGATTTTAAAATCAAGCATGAACATTTCTAGGAATTATCTACATTGTCAAAATTTCATTAAATTGAAATAAATTATAAACAAAATAGAGATTTCATTTTCATGTATTTAATGTGTTTTATATAACTGAATCTTTGGACTTCTATATCGGGAAAATGGCGACTCATTCTAAAAAAGTCCTTTAGCGCGTTATAAAAACCTTATTGGATCATTCGACATATGTACAGACAGTGGCAGATAAAATTGATATTCTTAATTGAATTCTAATAACTCTTATACTAAAAATCTTTCGTCATATTGGTAATCATATATTCTATGGAATATATTTTATTTATTTATTGTTCTTAGTAAATGTAAATCAGTTTTATAAAATTACGATTGTATCAAATTTTGGTACCTTTTTACATTTCTCATCTTATGAACTGTACATCACACGTGTATTGTACCTAATGTTAAGAACTTCTAAAGGCAATTTTCATATTTCATGCAGTTTCTATTCGGGGAAGTTAACGCCTACTAAGAGCTAGAAATTGAGAAATCGATTAGTCGGCTGAAGAAAGAAATGAAAATGCATGAAAATATTAATAGATGTTGAATGTTGGATAATTTCATGCCGCTGAGTTGAGAACTCGGTTTGCGTCATCAGAAATTTTGAATAACTATCACGGTATCAAGTTACGTTCTTTCGCGACCGTTACACCGATAACGATCGTTACTTTTTATTGAAGAAACAAGTAACTTGACTTAGTAGACTTTTTGCTCGTATAGCCACACCGCTCGCGAGTTGCTGGTATCGATTGTATAGTTTGTTGGCAAAGTACTTGCCGACCTATACACGCCCATTACAATTATGTTAACACGAATAAGTGCCATCTATAACCGTGAAATGTTTGTATTAACGAAAATTTCTAAAATTTATGGAGAATTCTTTTTAATAACATGGAATTAACAATATAAAAGGCCTTTTTAACAACATAACCTCTATAGTTCAGAAACAATATAGTAGAGTTCATATATCTACATACTAGGTTTAAATTGGTTCTAGTCGATCGTTACATGAAAACCAATATATGTACATATCGTTGCAAAATATTCGAAGGGAATTGATCGAGATTTCTAGTTAAGTAATGGTGAAAGTTTTTGAACGCTGGATCCTACTGATAACAGATGTTTCGTGCGAAAGTAGTTTCCGCCGCTTCCTGCGTGAAGTTGTTGTTACGATATTATCGGTTTATGAATGTTGCCATGAAGTCGAAGCTTGTTAGTGACATAACGTTCTTCGAATGTTGCCGGGAATGGGAACTTTATTATGTTTCTATGCCTATCAATCGTATCGATAAATACATTTCTTGCCCCTTTATAACCTCTGTTACATTTACAATGTTATTAAACAGCCATACGATAGAATTCAAATTTCGTGCTAAAATCATTTTTTTTTTCTTTGTTGATACATAAATCGTTCTAATTTCGACTACCGACTTTGAATTAACAGAATATACAGTTTGCTTACGAAAGTATTTCCCGTATTTAGTATGAAAAACTTGTATATATACATTCAAATAAAAATTGCTGGAAACGAATTTAGCATTTGGTAGAGGCAGAGATTTTCTGTATTACATTTAAATAATCTTCTAACGTAATAATTATTTTAGAACAAACTTTAACTGAAGAAACTATGTATAACAGTTCTGTTATTGAATTTTAGAATTGATAAAATTTTGGAACAATTCTTTCTTTTCTGGAACAATGAAACTAAACAGTTGTTGGGAAAGAGTTTTGAATTATGAGAAAATTGGTTCGATTAGATACATATGTATGTAACATGAGGTTTCAGTACCATATGAGAAAAACCTAAGTAAACCTAACTTAATATGTGCATTGTCAGATTCGTTTAAAACTTTACCAGTATAATTATAAGGATCGATCTCATTACAGTATTAATGGAATTTGAAAATGTCTCGTATAACATGATATATTCATAAAGAATTTGTATAAGTGTTGGAATATCTTCGTGAGCCAGTGTATGTTGATTGTTTTAGGCTATGAATATGCATTCTAGATTATAAATAATAGTGGAATGCGAAAATGGCCTGAAGAATATTTTAATATTAAGGATGACGTGGGATGACTAAGGGTGACGTGAATGTTCATAAACTGCGTTATGTCGCGTTCCTTCGATTAATTAGAGTTGGACAGTTACCGATTGTGTAAAAGTTTAGTTATCGACAGGAAAGTACGCAATTTTATACGTGAAATGATAGGAAACCGCACCAGTTCCTCGTGATTATCGATTCTACTGTCGCATGCGTTGCATCAAGGTTTGTAGATATATGTGTATGTGGTGTGACCTGTATCTGTTCCAATTTAAAAGCCCACCCTCGTCGGAGACTGTGACGTAGGGTCTTTGCACTTTTCAATCGTATCGAATTATTTCTAATTGATTCAGCCGAATTAAAAAAAGGAAGAAATATAGAAAGAAGCTCTCGGGATATATATATATATATATACGAAACATATATATATATTTCATAACCATTGCATCATATTTCGTTAATATAACGTAATTTGTTGCCTGTTTTTTTTATGGTCATTTTGTCTTTATGACATAGAAAATAAGAAACGTTTCAAATACATAATGGTTTTTTGGTTAATTAAAAAATTATGTACGTGTACACATATTTATTTATATATATAGGGAATATCCAGTGAATATGTTGTTGCAATAAATTTGAAACCTAATTTATAGGTTATTAATACACCACAGATTTTTATTCATTTTTGGGAAATCTAATTTTTTAATTCCTAATTTTTATTTTACATACCTAAAGCAAAATACTTATTTTAATGCTTAATAAACGAAACAAGTTTCCATTTAGAATCTATTTCTGTAGTCATATTCGTAAAAATGTAAAACTGCATAGACATCCGCAGTCTAGTTATTAAATACGTTTGTGCGATATCATTTAAAACGTATAAGAAGAGGAAAGAAACTGAAAAACACGAGTCACTCTTATTGAAGAAACCACTTTTGTAGAACAAAAATTACTCAAGAGAATTCGAAACAGCAAAGGAAATCAAGTTACACAATATTTTGGAGAATAATTGGCATTTTTTAAATTTAATTTTTCAATTCTCTTGGATCACGATGCACTATGAATGATTTTGTGATATTTTGTTTAATTTTAACACATTGCAGAGTTAATGATCGTTTTATTATTTTACGTAGTAGCATTTGTTTCAGTCAACCCCTGGTGAGTGAAAACATTAACATTATATTTCGTTAGTAGTAAGAGCGCGTTTCCGTTTTAACGGAACGGAACTCGCAGTCTTTCTTCC
This sequence comes from Bombus flavifrons, assembly GCF_040668555.2. NCBI lineage: Eukaryota > Metazoa > Arthropoda > Insecta > Hymenoptera > Apidae > Bombus > Bombus flavifrons. Next base: position 7,103,451 of record NC_138457.1, on the reverse strand, counting down.
GGTCTGCTAATTTAGATAGCGAAACGAATTCCTGTCGACTAAATCTTCAGCAGGCTCGAATTCGTCCTTTTTCTCGGAAAAATTTCTACGAACAACTGCTCTCAACAATAAAACTAGAAATTCACTATTTTCTTCGTTTCATAACCTATTATTAAAGTCTGGGTGATTATGCATTTGTAAAAAATTTAAATCACCAAACATGTACAGTATTAACGCCGTCGCAATAGTAGATTTTTTGTTGTCTTTAATTATAGTCGTAACTTTCGATGATACTAAATTTAGATGTGAATATGCGTGAGAGCTTGATAGTGAGGGGGTGAACAAGCGCGAGTACATTACATATGTTAAATAAATATACTGTGTCATACACGCAAACCAAGTTTATTTCTCCGTATTAAACAAATACACGCACACATATTTTTGAGAATACAATTAAAAAGGTAAAATGTTGGTAGATAATTGTTTTACCTAGCAAGTATCATAGAAAGCGCTAGAAGTGTCCAAATACTTAAGTACGGCAATATAAATGAAACCACTTATATATTTAAAAAGTATTTCATGAGACAGTATCGAACTTTTGACGATCCAGAAATATCTCGATTACAAACGATAAATTATTGTTATGATTGTTGATATTTTACTGGTGAAAGGTTTCCGATAAAAAGAAGGAGCAGAAATGTGTGCATATTTCGTGTCTCTTGATGGCAAATTTCATCGACAGTACGTAGAATGGTGCTATCTTTAGCACGACAACTGATCATCCGTGGCCTCCGAATGGGCATGCAATCAGAACGATCGCGAGGTCATCGGCTGGTAATCGAGTGTACGGCCGATCGATAGACGGAATCTCGAACGAAAGCTACCCAGCATGCATTGCTAGTGGGCATGTGCGAAGTACCGTCTAGTCGACTATCTACATCTTCTCGGTTCTACGATCGATTCGATTCGATTCGACTCGATTCTTCCTGGTCCTCGTATGTCGTTTATAACTATTGACTCAGGGGCGGAGGGATTCTGGTGTAACAACAATAAAAGCAAGTAATCTTTATGAACTTCCTTTACACTAATTATTGGTTATGTGGGGTTAGATCTTTCTGAGATGTAAATGGATAGTCTTGAAGTATAAATGTACCTTTTTTATTTCAGTTCTTCTTGTAGTTTATCGTATATTATACAAGTTCTGCGGTCATGTTCGACAATCATTATTGACGTGCGGTACAGCGTCTGTTGCAGTCGTCAGAACGCGAAGGAAAAATTTTCTTAAAGTTCGATGGTTTATGCTGGGATTAAAACTATTATCGAAACAGAGAAATGAAAAATTGAAAAGTTCTAACGTTCGAAAGAAAAATTTATTTTGATCGGGACAGACAAATTGAGTTAAGAAAATATTATAATGAACAAACAGAGAGAAATTTGATGTTCGTTTCTTGGAGAGATTTGTAATAAAGTGAATGGGCTTTGTTTGAAATTGACTGATCGGTTAGTCTTTCGTGCATGCTAGTTTAAAGAGTTATTAAACCAGGTAGTTTAAAAAATTTATACGTAACAAGAAGAATTGAAATAAAGGAAATTAAATTTGTACTTCAAGATTATATTTGCATTTTAGATATTAAATAATTTATAGTTATGCAATTCAGTAACTTCTTCCAATTTTCACTACATATTTGATGCTACTCTTTTTTGATAAAATAAGGAAAATGATTTTAAATTTATGTTCTTTTGCTTTATTATCTTTGACTATTTAATGGTCGGAATTTATTAAAAAAAAATTAGGTCAGGTTAGGTTAGGTCAGATTATGTTGCGTTAGATTAGGTTAGATTTGGGCCAACAATTCTTTAAACGTAACGAGGTTACATACTTTCGTTCATTCAAACGCGCGTTTAAATAAATTTACTAAAACTTAACCCAACCTTCTTTGGTAAACGTTAAACATTATGTGAATTAAACTCAAAAACTAGCATAAGTACATCTAAAATACATCTTTATTTAGTTTGACGAAATACGGAAGAAATTTTAAAATTTGACTCTTCCTAAATAAAATAATAAAACGTAGGTTCACTTCTCGAGCTCCCTACCCATTGAAATTTCGTATTTTGATGATAAAGAAAAGCTTAAAAAAAAAAAAGAGAATTACATGATAATTAGGGAAAGTCTATATATAAACCGCATAGTTATCAATCATTGTTCTTTCACAAGTTGCACAATCTGGACCCCAGTCCATAGCTAACCAAAAAAACATCTTAGATAATAAAATTAAAATCAAAAGTAATACGTATAAGAATAAGAAATTTTCTCTTGGCGTAGTAAAACCAGTAATGCAATTACTGGCATGATTTCTTTTCCTGATTATAGCTAACCTCGCCTTCCTTCAAGAAAAGTCGATTATCAACGGCTCAGCCTGCTTTTTCCTAGGGAGAAAGGGGGATCTTAATTATTACGTCATGATTTATGCAATTTGTTAATAGAAGCTTCTTACGTAATTTTAACGTGATGAATATATATTTACGGAGATCCCCGTGGTCGCTATCGTGGTCGTCGTTAATCATACCGTCGTTCAGAAATTGAGAAACGAGAAATTAAGGTGATTCGCACCAGTCGTGGGGTTTCTTACTTGTCACTAAACTGGGGATTTTTATACGTTTATAGGGAATTTAATTTAAGACTACTTTTATCCTTAAAAACGAATTTTCCGATAAATTGCTGTTCATTCACCCGGGATAAAATCATTCATTATGGGAAAGACAGTTTACGTAATTCTCTTAATTCGATACGTAAACGTGCAGCAATGGAAAGTGCCTATGATAATCTATTCGAAGACACGTCAAGTCGTATAATTTATCTGCAAAGTGTAATTTGCTCGCGGGCATTGTACGACCAACAGTCTCGAAGATATCTACCATCGATATTTCCTGTGTCTCTTCGCACGCTCCTTTTCCTTCTTGGATAATATTCATTGTCCTTCGGACAGTTCCATTTCCAATTCCTGCAATTATACGCTGGATGTCGTGATTGGATTGGACTGCACTACTGTCGCCGTTTTCTACGTAATTCCTGGCAGCGTGGTTATTAAAATTATGGAAGACCACCCGTTCTAAAGTAACTTTTATCAAAAATATTTCGTATAAATAGAATACAAATTATCGTTCGAATTTTATTGCAGAAACGATCACCGACGTTCCTGGAAACAAGATTGTACTATACTTTCTAATTATAGCAAGACGGCAAAAGGATAAGAGATATACATAAATGGAAACCACTGGAATTTTCTTTCTCATTATATGGGATTTATAAATTTATGAATAAAACTGAAGAAATACGTTGTTACTACTAACACGGATTTTTATCCGATTATTTGGAATATCTGGAAACACAGGAATACAGAGAAATCGCGTAATATGTACAAATGTATCGTGTGCTTGATGCAAGAAGTGGCATTGTCGTATTTTTGCAAAATTGAGTTAAGCCCGGTATTGAGTTTCTAAGCGATTATATTTTATACAAAAAAAAAACGATAGTTTCAAATTCTATCTAGGAATCACTATAATGGCATTTGTTGAAAATTTTTCATAAAATAAACTATCTGCTAAAAATACCAAAGTCAACATAAAAAGCACGAATAGCATAAGCTTTAAAATTGTCTCTTTTTGTATTAGAAAAGAAATTTGAAACAGCAGAAACTTTTCTGTCGGATATTATTTGAACATGTATTTTTTAATGTATGTTTAAGTGTTAACATCTTAACTTCATAAATACTGACGTTGGTACTTCTTGCAACAAGCCACAAATATAGAATATCCATAGTACTCATTATGATATTTAATAAGTAATGGAAATCTCTGTTTAGGTTCCATTTTTTCATTTGTCACCATGAAAATTTGCATAAATATCCGTCAGCCTAACGATCATCATAATCGAGTCTCATTAGAATACTACTAAAATTTCAAAATGTTTCATACTTCATATGAACCAGCCTACTAATTCATACAGTTGAGGACAAAGCTAAGTTTCTATTCTTCTAATTTTCTATTTTTATTCTCCAACTGTGGACTAGATTATCCAAAATATGTATTTGTATCGTCGTTGGAAATATGAAACGTATCAGGAGCCGACAGAAAGTTTGTAAAACGGAATGCGAGAAATAGAATGATGCAAGGTCGAGGTAACCAGATGTTCCTATTTTGCAATATATGAAAGTTTGTTCATTTTGATAATCCTCGCTTGTTGCAGCTATCGTCTTACCAAAACATGTTATCGGTGACGCCCCCCATTCGAGTCTGGACTCTCGGGAGAAACATCTCAGCATGCACACCCCTTCAACTTCCAGATAAATTCCGATAATGATTGCGTTCTTCGCTACATTTAACGACCAATCTCCCGTTCTTCTCAACAACTGTTCGATTCATCAAGTTCCCTCTGTTCCAACGGCTATAAACATGTTGTCCATCAACGATATCCGCCACAATGTGCTTCTCGTTGTTTATTTATAAAGTCAGTTCGAAAACAAGAGGCGGAATGGGTCTCTTTCTATCGATTTTTATTCGAGGCTGTGCATACATGGCAAGCTTTCCTTCCTAAGCAATTGCAAGATACTTGTAGATACTATTTTGGTAACTTAAAACGTGCTAAGCATATTATATTAAAAAAATTGTTAGCGAAATTTAGGAAAGATCCATCGAGAATTTGAATTTTTGCCATCTGTAACTTCGTCAGTCTCTCTTACAAAAATTTCTTATCTTTTATCGAAAATTAATTCTTTCAAATAGCTTTTACAAGCTTCTAAAGTATTTCATTTCTTGTTTGTGTCTTCTGAATAAGTTTTATAAAGACTAGAACAAATAACGTTGAAATTGCGCTATGTTCAGTAACTCGAGATAAATAGAAATGAAAGTGAACATTCCATGACTCAAAATTTCCTGGATGTATGAGGTTAAGTGTTCATCTCATTGAAGAAAAGAAACCTATTTTATTATCAAATTTTCAGTTCGATTCTCTAAAGATAGTATTCGTATATTTGAATGTTTTATTATTTGATAAAAATCTATAATAGAAATTAACGAACTTTTGGACAACCCGATACTTAAACAGGTGTCTTTGGAAATACTTCTGAACAAATTTAAAAGAATTTTGTCAACCATAGGACTTAATTGAGATGAATTAGGAAGAATTTCATAACTTCTATTCTGTATTTGCCTTACATATTGGTTAGTTCAAGTGTAGCTTTTTTCCTGGTCTGTAGAGAACAGATAAACAGTCGTGGAACCTGATATCGCAAGTAGGTAGCGGTGCCTCTTCAAAACCTTGGACAAAGATAAGTCTTGTTTCCTCTTTCCTTTAATCTTCTCGCGTTTTGCTAAATCCATTCAAATTGAATCTGTAACTATTCCTCTAACATGATTTCTATTTCAGGGAGCCACCTGTTTCCTTTCTAATCCAATTCGAAGATTCCTAACCTATATTTTGACTATTTTCTGGGGTGGCGGGGGAGGGGGTTATAAGTGAGAAGAATTAGCTCTGCAGAGAAGCACTTGTTATTAGACTGTAATTATATTTCTGCAAATTCATATTTTTATAAAAACAAGTAAGGGTGGTGTACTTACTAAATATAATATATGCATATTGTGTGCATTTTTTCACTTTTGAATTTCTCATATATACATAAGAATTCGTAGTTTATAGTAAATATTGTATTAGGTTGTCCCAAAGGTTTCTTTCATTTTGTAAGAAAATAATAAATGCACAACATTCTTTGTTTATATTATTTTATTGAATTTTATTATTCCAATAGAACAAAATGGATCATAATATTCTATAATATTATTATTAGAAGAAGAATATTCTTTAAAATATTTTATAATATTTTGATATTCTACATATAACATTTTAAAGTGTAATGTAAGATCAGATGTCAGAATTTGGATATACTATTAGAATCTTAGGAAAAAGGCAGGGAAGAAATAAAATTGATTTGCACTGTTAGAATCATAAGGAAAAGACTGCAGTGTAGAAAATATTAGCGCATTTATCATGTCGAAGATCTCACTTATACTCCTTAGCCTGCCAGATTGTTACCAGATTGTTACATGTACAATACATATAGACGAATGGCGTCGGTTGCACTTGTTACACCACTGGCAGAATGCAAACAGTAAACACTAAACTGCGTGGTTTGTGCCTTTTATAAATAGCAAAGAGCACTACTCAATGGAGACGGCTTGCGGTCTGTATTCGAGAGTACATTATTAGAAAAGAAGAAGCGTGACAAGGTCGAGCACTTGCCGAGACATGTTTTCCGTTTTGGCAACGGCTACGTTGGACTTTTATTCGTTGAAAACAAACAAAGAATTTCACGCGAAAGATCACGTCCAGCACTTCTGCGCTCTCAGATTACATAAAATCTAATCTAAACAATGATAAAAGTTGTGTAAGACGTTCGAAGACCTTTTACAACGCCGGAGAAAACAGAAAGTAATTGAAGCGGAAGATTTCGACGAGGGAAGGAACGCACGTGGTGTGCTCGATATTCTTAGAAGTCGGTTGCAAAACCGCTTGGCGATCTATAGCCCTTTGTCGGCCACTATACCTTCTTTCTTATACCTTCTAATTGTTATTGTGCCATTGGAAACCATCATAAAATGCGTTCTTGCCGATACGGACGTAGGGTTTTAATTTTAGATCCTTTGCTTCCATACCAAGTGGTGGAACGGCGTCTTCTAGGAAAGATATTTCAGTTCAAATAAACGGATCGTTCCATTCCGTGTTTAGAGAATGAATGGGACGGGGAGACGCGGTTGGAAGCCATGAATCATTCGCGGAAAACTAGTTCTATGCTCTGTTCCGTGTTTCTTTACACAGATCCTATATACATGGGTAATGTAAAATAGAATAAGTGTCTCTTTCGTTTGAAGGTCAGTTTCTCGACCACGAGATTTTTCATCTGCTATGGTAGAAAACAACGGTTCGATCAATAGCGTGGCCTGTCGGGATGAGAAAGAAACGATAGTACTCTGTCGAGATGGTAGATAGCCCTTGATGGTTTCACTGGAAACGGCTTGGAAGAGATAATGACTAATCTTGGTCTTCTTTTAATTGCTACTAGTCCCGAGAACAATGAGAAAGCTTATGGGTGGTCGTCCTCTCAGGGGAGAAGTAAAAGAAAATCCTTGGTTTACTATTTATGAAGATTCTTTATCACGTCATCTTCTCTACCTTACACAACTTTACTATGGTGTACATATATTGTGTCTATACTTCTAACATGAAGAAGAAATTATCCTCATTGAACTAAACTAAAAAAAGAAAAGAAAAAAGGGAGTCGATCTTCTTATTTGTATAAGTTCAATTTTCTCAAAAATGAAGCGTTGTACGAAAAAATATTTTTGCCTTATTTTTTCACATAGAATCCCATCTTTCACCATTCTTGAGGCGTTCTGTATAATAAATTACTGTAATACATTATTGTAAATATATATTATTATAATTAATACTAATGTATTTTGAATAAGTATTAAAAGTAGAGAAAGTAATTTTACTAGAAAAGGAGAAAGAAATTCGTGACTATAAATAATTGGAGACTACTCGTTATTCTTTGTTTCAGATTTGGTGCGGTGCACGAACGAACCCAACGTGTCGATACCTCAACTGGCGAATCTGTTGATAGAACGGTCGCAGAACACGAACTGGACGGTCGTTTTTAAAGCTCTGATCACGGTGCACCATATGCTTTGTTACGGCAATGAGGTAAAGGCCCCGTATCTGCAATGCAGAACAGGATTCAGGAGTACCTACCCATGAGTGGCTCTCTCGATAAAGTGACTTCTCAAAAGCAATCAGACGAACTTTCTTTCCCTTTGCCTCTTGATAAATGCCAATTTAGGAACGATATGGTAGTGAATATCTGATTACTTAATTGTAAAACACGAAAAACAATTGTACTTCCATATTCTTTTTAATTGGCTCTCCATTATGATGATTTTCTGTTACTTGAATATTATGCTTTATCTTATTCTTAAAGTTCACTGAATTTATGATAACATTTTATACTCTGATAAATTGAATAAATGTTTAAAATCACTTAGCTTTTAACGTCCCAATAACCTATTAAATATATTTATGTATTTAATATACTTAATATAAACATAATATTGTTTGCAATTTTTAAGGTTAAATTGGAAAGAACTGTTAGCATGGAATTTTTAATTGACAACATGGAATAGAATGTTTGGAGTATTATTTACATTTGTCGAGAGGTTGTCTAACTCATTTTAGTTCAGTAATGAGTTGAAGAGGGGAAGTGTCGTCGCCCTTGCCAGTCGCCTGTGCGTGAATGTGCACGGGGTCGAATAGCATGAGTCCGTGACCAGAGTCTAACATTTACGGTTTGCACATGCAATTCAATAGAACAGCAACTGTAACATAGTCATTTCCTTGGACAGAGCCACAACGGCGACAATAATTCTAGTAATGCGAGCAACGATCTGTTTTAAAATATTGCATACATCGTTCGCCATAATTCGTCATGGAACTTTAATAGGATATACTTATTCAATTTTTTAATTATTTCTATTATCTTAATAATTTTCTTAGAAATTATTAAATATAAGGAATTATAAAAATTGTATGTCTCTTTTGAAATAAAATTAGTTGGTTATTTTAACTTATGTATATTGTTAAGAGATGAACAAAATGTACATAACAAAAAAAATATATATATATGTATATATCAGGTGATCCTAAAAAAAAAAAACTTACAAGTGCAATGACCTTTCTGTTGCAGAGGTTTACACAGTATCTGGCGTCCAGTAACAGCACGTTTCAACTCAGTAATTTTCTCGATAAAAGCGGCGTTCAAGGTGACCACAATGTTTAAAAGAATCTTCTTGCATTAACTTGTGCCGAGTGGTTCAATTAGATGGTCGATTCCGGTCATCTCCCTATCAATGTTCATTGCTCCTTATTCTTTTTATCTTAACGGTGATTTTAAATAAATTGTAGTATTTTATTTAAAACGGTTAAATCTCTTTAAAAAAGACGTTGCAGTATAAAGTATGAATATTAACAAAGAAATGAATAAGAATTAAATGGAAGTTTGCAAAAGCTGTGAAATACAACTTTTGAATTATGTTAATACAAGAATGATGAGATGTAAAAAATTATGGGAGAATTATTCGAATTACAGATATTTTAGAAAAATTTTTAATTGAATTGAATTTTAGCTATATACATTAACCGAATGATAATCGCTAAAATAGCTATTAACGAGTGAATTTGATTAATTGATAATTGTATGATTTACTTCAAAATTGCAGGGGATTAATTTGATAAATTAAAATCGCGTTAGACAGTGATTTAATTGAACCATTATCCAGGTAGCATGAAATTATTTTTGTTGTTGCTTTCGTCTTATACAATCTGTATACTATATAATCTATTAACAACTTTACCAAGAAGTAAAAAAGATACATCCAAATGCAGCATGCACGCGAGCACATTTGCACATAAAAATAGTCTCATAAACTTTAGCGATTCAACACCTTAATTGCAATATTTTATTTTAAAACATAATAAAAGATTTCTTCACTCCTTCAAAAGGATTGAAAATGTGAAAGCTAATTTTCAGCTAAAGTATTAACATAATTAATATCAAGATATTGTCAAAATCGAATAACTAGTTATATGTATACATATAGTTAAGGTATAACTGTTTCTAACAATACCATCACTTTTATTCTGGAATCAACAATTTAATAATAAGTTCTTCCTGGCTAACTTCCTACCATTATGCAGCTATGTATGCGTATCTGGCATTCATCTATGATTTACTAACCTGGAACTAATTTTCTCTCTATTTGGGCACAGCAGGAGCTCGTATTGGTGAGTTAAAATATCTTTCGATTTCCTTTCTCTGTGAATGTTCTTTCTGTATTACTATCCCTAACGATAACTTAATATTCTGTTTAACACTTGGCAAACAAATTGGATAATACAAGAATTTTTACCAAATTTTAATCCTGAATAAAATTAACAATTAGTCTAATTGCTAGTTACTATTTATTGATGATGTTAAACTGTACAACAGGAAATTGAAAAATTGTATCTTCCGTATTCCAGACCATTATTTAAAATTTATGATGCCAGTTGGGTGATTAAGTATCATGCAATAAATTCCCTAAGGAAATCAACATTCTACTTGTGATTTCTAGCACTAATTAAATTGACATCATCACACATTTCTCCTGAAATATGCGTTCAGGTTTCATGTAGGAGGTGAAGATGAATGTGTTCATAATTTGCGTGTCGCACACATTTTTCACGTTACAGACTGAAAGCGTGTCAAGATCGATAATTCTAACAAAGTCTATGCCCGCTTTCATTTGCATGTACTGAAATTTTTGCACTTGTACAATTTCAATTTTCAGTTCATCTTACCTCCTTTGGGAAAAGACTGGATGTTTATTTGTTTTATTAACTGTATCCTGAAGTTTCTTTGGATTCTTGTATAACAATATGCATGAAGGATAAATTTATCTTCTAAACTGATCTTTTTTCTGTCATTAGGCTATGACATGTCACCATTTATTAGGAGATATGCGAAGTACCTCAATGAGAAGGCTCTTTCTTACAGGACCGTAGCGTTTGACTTTTGCAAGGTGAAAAGAGGGTAAGCGATCAACTTTGATTAATAAAAATGAAAGAAAGCTACTTGTACTTGTAGCAAATGATTTATTTTAAAATTGTGTTTTAGGAAGGACGACCGTACTTTGCGCACAATGAACGCTGAGAAATTGTTGAAAACCTTGCCAGTTTTACAGTCACAGTTGGATGCTCTATTGGAGTTCGATTGCACCGCTAATGATCTCACCAACGGTGTCATAAACATGGCTTTCATGCTCCTTTTCCGGGATCTGATTAGATTGTTTGCCTGTTACAATGATGGCATTATTAACTTACTAGGTAGTATACTTACAATTTAATATTTTCTGTCATCTTTTGAGAGAAATATTTAATTGTTGGTTCTAATTTTAGAAAAGTATTTTGATATGAATAAAAAGCAATGTCGCGAAGCTCTGGACTTGTACAAAAAGTTCCTCATACGAATGGATCGGGTGGGTGAATTTTTAAAGGTTGCCGAGGTAAGTTGAATTAGCTTTTACGTACGAATCGCATAATTACGCTCCAAAAATTTGTCGAGATTAATTTTTGTGCTTCTCCTTAGAACGTTGGCATTGATAAAGGAGACATACCTGATCTAACAAAGGTAAGAAATATAACTCAATTGGACTTAAATAGCGTAACGTTGAGTTCTATAAGAAAGTATATTTGTGAAATTTTGAAAATGGACATTTTTTAGGCCCCTAGTAGCTTACTGGATGCGTTAGAGCAACATCTTGCCTCCTTGGAAGGAAAGAAGGGATCTGCAGCAAACACTCCAACACAGTCTGCAAGGTGTGTTAATTATAATTCGTACAAACATATAAAGCCTATGTTAACGTTCAGAGTAGGATTAAATTCACTAATTCTAAGGAATATTTTGCGATTTGTCTGTTAACAAAATGTTATACAAGATACGCATATTGTATAAAAATGCTACGAATAAGGTATTTTCACTTGGAAAACAATATTTTCTATAGAATTATCATGGTTCAAGAAACACAATATCGCATATTTAGGCATCGAATCCTATCAGACTATTTCCTTTATTACTATTCTATTGCAAATTCAACGCAAAGATGCAAATCCCATTTATCATCCAATCGTTAATCATATTACTCTCCTCGCAAAATGTTTTGTAAATTGTAGGGTAAAAGGTAATGTTGGCGTTTCTTTTCTATTGCTTGAGAACGTGCGCTTCTTTTTTCGTTCAGGAGGATTCTTTACTTCTTTCCTTCGTTTCCTTCGTTCTTCATTGTCTTCTGTTTTGCGGGCTATAGTGTCAACTATGTTTGGTATCAGATCAGTTTGTTATTGCTTCTTATGATTTCTAGAGATTTTGTTCCAAGTCTTCCACGGAAATTTCACTTAGCTTACTGCTCAAGAGATTACATTTTATCATAGGCATTTTTTAAAATAGTTTATTGCTGATTATTGCACGATTATCTATGTTTCTGTTGATTCACGGTGTGATCACCATCTCGGTGATATATATATATATAATTTTTAACCACTTGCGGCGAGAGCGCTTAATAATATTTTAAATCTCGTTTTCAATATAAAATTAAGATACGGTATTTTCCAGATAAATGATCGCATTTTTTATTAAAATTTCTATCCTGATTAACCGATCATAAATAGATCAGTTTTTGGATCATTTATTCTGAGACTATTATGTTTTCTGTGTAATGAGCTACCAAAGTTCGTACAACAGTAACAACCTTTATAATCAACATTTATTTCCAATTAACACATTCTTTAAACAATAAAATAGCCAATTTTGAATATAAAATTAAAAGCTAGGTGATATTTTCTTGCACATATGTCGTCTGTATATAAGCGTGCGTACCGTAGCAGTAGCAAACGAGAAAGTGTGTGCGTGTGTGTCTTTTTTTTTCTTTTCCCTTCCTTCTTTTTCGTTTTTATTGTAAGACATGTTAGGTAGTATTACTCAACTTAATTGCTTGTGTGAGTTCATTTGAAAACGTACGTAGTGAAAAATATATATGTATAAAAAGAACACATTAATATCTGTGGATAAAAGAAGGAAAGTTAGCGTTACGCATGTACAATAATTATATATTTATGGAGCATATCTGTATGTACGTTTGGGTGAAAGAGCACTGAGTAGCTGAATTTTTACACATCGTTGTTATCTTTATACGTACTACACTGTTTCTTTTTTTTTTCTTTGTCTTCTCCTTTGTTTTCAATGATCAACGTTCCTTTTCGCTCCTTTTTCGCTCCTTTTTCGCTCCTACGGCCACACTTATCTTCGCTGCTGAAAATGGCTTTTCTTCCTTTTTTCCTCCTGTGTGAATCCACACCACTCCATCGACACACATCCATCGCCCAATCATTACCCGAGCAGCAATAGAACGAATGTAAAGTCGGGAGTGTCCGCCCTGTCTTCCACCAGTACTGCGTTTGGAACAGCAGCCAGTAATAATCGCCTTGACCACGCCGGAAATGGACATATCGATGAAGCACTGCGGCAGCAAGCCCTCGCGGAAGAGGAGGCTGCTATGAATCAGTACAAGGTACTGAAAGATTTTTTATTTGAAGACCACATGTGAAACACGTGATAAGTCACGTTTCCTGTCTTTTATAGAAGAGCAATTTTATAATTCAATACGTTGTCAACCAATTCCACTTCAAAACTACCTTTTCATTTGATAATCCTCTTGAACATTTCAAAGATATTAAAGATATTAATTATCTTAATATATAACACGATATAATATCGTGTTATTCTCTTCTTCAGCTATTTCATATTAAAATACTTCTTTTTAACTACCAAGTGTTATAAAAGTCATAAAAACCAACAATTTTATATGGATTTACCATATTTTTCCATGTGGTCTTCATTTATTGTAGTTAGATTGTAAGACTAAGGGGCTCAGTTATTATAAAAAACCATTGGTTCCATAGCTGACCCGATTCCCTTATTCTAGGCGAAAGTGCAATCCCCATCAAGCGGACCTAGTACGAATCCATTCCTCAGTTCACCGACCAACAACGCTAATCAACCAATAGTAGATCTATTCAGTTCACCATCAACGACAACGGCAGCTGAAAGTCAGGTAACTAGGAACTTTCCTCTTTTTAGAATACATAATGTCTTATTATATTATAATAATATAATAAGAATATGTTTAGAATACATAATACTTTGCCTCCATGATAATTTCTTTATAAATTACATTTTGTTGTTTTCAGCCGCAAAAAGCGTCAGACGATTTGCTCCAATTAGCAGGGAATCCTTTCGCGGATATGTTCGGAGCGCCACAGCCTGCAACTGCATCGACCACACAAACGCAGAACAATATGTGGATGACTAACGGTAACGGTAAATATGAGTATTTTATTTTATGTAATTTAATTAATTATGTTATTATTGTATCTTATAATAGCACAAAAACGATACTAAACCTTTTATTCTCTTTTATTTATTATCACTGTACATTTTTCTTTGGCGATTATTGTACGATGATTATGTTCTTTATGTTATTTCATCGGTCTGTTTTTATTTTTTGATTTGTAGGTTTCGCCGCAGTGCCCCCAGCAAATAATAACTTTGTTACAGATAACAGTTTCTCTTCCGTATTTGGTAATCAAGACTCGAAATCTGGTGAGTACTTGATTCGACCTATCTCATTGGTTTACGAGATAAAGATTTTTAATCTCTCACTTATCAAGTTAAATGCACTGTATCTTCTTTTTTCACATTCACACTGTACATGTATATATTCATCTCTTTTTATGGTGAAGGATTTCTTGCTTCAGATTTTGTATCGTACCTTTGCATCTTACTAAATCGTTTAGATTCATTAACGATGCCTGAGCAAGTTAATCCTAAAAGAAGGTTGTAGCAATATGCCAAGAACAATTCGATTAAATTGAATCTTTGGATACAGTGAGTAGTTTTTATTTTGTGATCAATCTCAAAATGAATTTTTTAAAAAGCTTTGGGGTTAACCTCTCAAGTATCATAGTATTGCTAATGTAATAAGAGGCATTGTTATTTAAAGAATATGAAAACTATGGAGAAGGAGTACAATAAATCATATTCCTGCTTTTTACACGAAAGCAGTTTTAACATTTAGTATACTTCCATGTTACCAAAATTGTCTTTTCATTTGGTTCTGGAGTTACGCATGTGTTTTTCATTCCTTTCAAAATTTTCGAAATACTCCTCATTGTAACATAAAAGTATTTTGCAGATATGAAAATGTTGCTTCTCTTAATAATTACAATTTTTAGCTCCCATAAAACTTTGTCAACTTATTAGATACTTTTAAAGGATTAACATCTTTGAAACTAACAGATTGTTTTAATTTTCAATCATGCTATATTAACATTCTCCTGTTTGATCATAAAGTGGCATTAAAATTAGAAATTCATCAAAATTGTGCTTGTCGTGTTTCTTACCTGTGATCTTCATATGCGAATAACGACCATGCTTCTTACTACAGATCCATAGACTACACGATGTAACAATAAAGTTTACCTTTTCATACAAAATTCAACAAGCTTTCATTGAGAAATATATCAGAGTATTCTATTAATCGGCCCGATTCAAGAACTTTATTGTAAGGCACGTGTACAATCACCTATAGTATCATCTTCAATGCAGCGTGCACGTGTTAGGACAAGGCACGACAAGTAATGTAGTCAGAAAGCATATCAGACCCTCGCGAGTAATATGCAATTAACCCCGCATTGAGAAAGTGAAAACGCTAATAATCGATGCACCTTGATTTCTGCGCAAGCTGGTGCTCCAGGAACGGCCGGATCCGTACCAAATCCTTTTATGTCCGACTTCCCTTCCCTTGGTTCCCAGTCAACGCAGTCAAACGCAGCCGCTTTCGGTCTCTTCGAGCAGAGTGCCGCAAACGTTGCCGCTAATGTGAGCGGTGGCGATGGCCAGCAACAAGGGCAAATCGGCGGAGACCTGTTCAGTGCTGGCGGCCAGGCAGATCTCTTTGGGGGCGACTCTGCAGTGCTCAGGACCGCGGAGGGTGTCGCTGGGGACGCCGCCGCGGAGGCGGCATCCTCTGTGACTCTGACCTCCGGTAAGTCCACTGCCACGCCGCCACCCAGACCGCCGCCTCCCGCGACAGCGATGAACGGTACACCTAGACCAACCTCGCCTACAATGTCCGGAGCGGCAGCTGGGAAACTATCCGCCGGAACGTCGAGTACCACCGCCGCCGCTCCAAGTAAGAGCGCGTTCGACGATCTGAATGATAGCATTCGTATGGCACTGGGCGGGTCTCCGTCAAGACCGGCACCTATATCTCAACAACTACCAACCGCCGCGCAACAAGCACAGCAACCTCTGCAGCAGGGTTTTGGCATGTTCGATATGGCTGCGAATATGGCTGCCACCGGGCAACCGGTCATGCCTGGAGGGCCGATGGTCGGCTACGGTATCCCAACCCAAGTCCCGGCGGGGTACGGTTCTCCGGCTAAGCAGCCGACCTCAGGTGACGGGAATGTATAGATGACTATCATCAGTTTGCATGTCAGAGGAATCAGTAATGCTTTCCAGTGGCCCTCATGAGCCTGTGTACTCTTGTGTACCTTATGATTAACTCTTTCACGCCAGATGTTACATATAAGCAATGTTGTACTTTAAAATGAAGACTACAGAAAAGCATGATAAGGTGAAATTCTATCTTTATAATATTTGTACAATTTTTTGTGGAATCTATATTTCATTATCAAGAATTTTCTATCAATATTGAATTTTACTAATTTTATGTACACTACCATCCACAAATAGTTGAACACCTGGCTTAAGTTGATCAAAAATTAATAATAATAATAAAATAATACTTTTGGAAGAATGATAGGTATAACGGGGTTGTGATAACTGCATCTAGTTTCATTAAAACTGGTTCTAATTTTAATAAGGTACATCTTCCTTATAAAGACAAAAAAGAATATTTTCTTAACGATTGATCAAAAAGATTTTTGCTTCTATAGCTTCCAAACATTTGGTTGTGAAAGGATTAATGTTTGCGATATTTCAGTGTAAAGAGGGGGATCTAGTAATTTAGAGATAATATAAAGAAGTGAACCAATCTTGCATTCTTAATGTTTTAGATTTATATAATGATATAATAATTCTGAAATAATATAGAGAGGGAAACCAAATTTGTAATACCAGTTTCAAATTTATCACAAAAGTACAAGCTCAGAGATATACAGCATTGGTGATTTGTGTATCTGTTTTTGGTTCGTGAAGTAGATTTTCATTGAGCTGTTCATAAAAGTTGATTATTTGATGCGTTTGTAATGCTTGAATGTGTACCTGCTGGTACTGGCATGATGTCTTTGGAAAATTTTTACAATTTATGTTTTTGGAGAATGTAGAGGTATATTGTAAGTACTACCTGAATTTACTATTTAATTACCAATGCATAATATATCCAATAGATTGTGTATATATTTGAAATATTCCTTTTTCTTTACATTTTTCTCCTACTATTTTTAATTTTTTGCAGTTGGATATTAATAAGTCGATATTTCAAATTAAGCTGCAAGGAATTAAATGGCTATATATTGTAGATTTATTCCATATAATACAATGATAAATGAATGTATATTACCTTTAGTCAAGATAATGATACACGTATTCGCACTGTATACTCTGTTAAAGTAAAAAGCATGGCTTTTCCAGAGTTATGTACTTGCAAATGTTATAAACTTCATATATAAAATTATAAGGGATATATTCTTTTATTTTATTATAATTTATCCCAGTTAATTGCAAGTAGTTCAATTTTACCATCTTGTTTATCAAAACCCATGCTTTTTTATGTTCAAAAGTTTGGTCCTTCTTTGTGTATCATTCAATGTGCAATAAGAACATGTAACCTTGGGTTATGCTTTATGGGGCTTTGGCTGATGTAGATGTTGCTTAGGTTTTGACAGTTTGGGCATGATGCTGATGCCTACCACTGTAGCTGGAGATAATAATATTTCAGCAGCAGGACAACAGCAGAATGCAACATCCACTGGCAAAGTCCTGACTGGAGATTTGGATAGCAGCCTTGCTAGTCTTGCTCAAAATCTGACAATCAACAAAAGTGCGCAGCAGCAAGTCAAGTAAGGTGTACAAAATTTTTTGACAGCTTGGTCTTGAAGACAGGAAAGTAGTATTTTTGTTTCTTTTAGGGGTATGCAATGGAATTCCCCCAAAAACGCTGCTAAAACTGGTGGCCCAGCTGGTGGGTGGACACCACAGCCTATGGCAGCTACGACTGGTGCTGGGTATCGCCCAATGGTGAGTTCAATGTGGTGACCAGTTCTCCAGTGCTATATCATTATCAGCACGCTGTTGTTGGACGTGATATCTTTGTTGTCAGAGTATCACGACCCCTACTATTCTTATATTACATGTCAGATATCTTTATCTACTCTCGCCATTTGTTACTGAATCACTATCAGCATGCTGTTTTTTATCGTTATAGGATTATTATTTATTGTACATAATTATCCTATAACCATGTCTAATAAATTATCTTCGTCTTCGGACTTGCGACACGATCTTGTTTAATTCGTTTTATATTTCTAAGCATAAATGTAGTCGATAAGCGAGTTTAATGTCAGGAAAACACTTGCGAGTAATTTACAACGTTTATATAACCGTAGATTATCGTAGCACGCTTGCTTTATCGCTCACTAAGCTTTCACATAATCAATGATTACGATAGATCCTTGTCCTTTTTAGTACTCTGAAACACTTAGCTCGGTTATCGTGTTGCACGTTTGGATGCACTGTGCATTATTTTATATTCAAGTATCGCTGTAACACTGAACACAATTATTGAAAGTTCACAAGATAAACATCTTAAATATAAATTACATTAGACTTCCTTTGAATTAAAATAAATTAGAATTGTAAAAAACGTTGACCACTTTAGTACAGGGTAAAGAGGAAATGAATATTAGAATATAGAAAACATATTCGTCGATCCATACACTTAGGTATACAATGCATGCATGGCATATGGCATGCTACCTGCTGTTACAGGGACAAGGAATGACGCAACTCCCTTCAACTGCTATGGGCTTCCCTCCCCACACTGCACCATTGGTAAGTTCCAGTTTCCATGGAATTAAATATGGTAAAAAAAAAAAAAAAAAGAAGTGAACTTATCGCTTGATCAAAGGTTTAACTTCACATTGCTGTACATAACAAATATTGTTACTAATTTGTTCCCTGAAAAAAAGTTATGCCATTAGATGATTATTGAATGTTTAAATATGACAAAATTTTTCTTTAGTAACTGATTGTAGAGGAATAGTTCATAGAATTTTGTAACCATTGTTCTTATAAATGTATATTATATCCTTAATATTTCCCTGCTTTGCATTTATTCATATGTGTGATGCACCTGAGTGTTTGATTTAAACTACTTTCTCTAGCAGAGTTGTAGGTTTTTCATAAGTATGTTGTTTGATTATTGCATATGAAATACCCTATTGTATAATAAACTCAATGCTACCTTCATAAATATCTATTGTACACTAGATTCAGATTTGTAAAAATGTAAATACACTACTTTTGCTGTTCCATATATCCACACATGTGTAAAGTGACACAAAACCTACAATGCAAACTAAAACGACCCAAATACAAAATACTAAAACGCAATGAGCTCCATATATATTGATCTGATTGAATATAAATGGTCAAATGTTGAAAGCATTGTTAACGAAGGGAAAACAATTACTGGAGATAGTTGGACTTGGAGTAGTAAGAATTCCAGAAGTACAGATACAGTGTATCTGACCAGTCGGCTTTCTGGTGTCCCTAGGGAATGCAAGGTGTGCCAATGGGCATGCAGGGCATGCAGGGCATGAGGCCAATGATGAGCACAATGCCTGGTGGTCCTGGTGGCATGATGGTCGCAGGAGGAACTGCATCAATGATGATGCCCAGCACAAATCCCATGATGAGTGCTAATCTTCAGCAGCAACCGCAGCCACAGCAGCAGCAACAACAATCCCAGGCTGTTCAACAGCCGCAAAATAATCAAGTCCAACTTGATCCATTTGGTGCCCTGTGAAGAGATTAGGTATCTATTTGCTATGCCCTTGTCATGAAGAGAAATGTCAGTGACAAAACTGTGAATTGTGATTGGAATTAAATAGACATTCTGGAAATTAAAAGGTCTTCTGATTTTTTACGGTGATACGTAACAAATTTTATCCACTAATTCACCTAATTGAATTCTTGGATTTTAATCAATTAGTTTGTAAATAAAATAGAAAAATAAGCCAAATGTATAGACTTGGTGATTTTATTCTAGAGAGTTTTTCTTAAGAAGGAACAAAGCTATGCATATCAGAGCATATTGTAATGAATTGTATCTGTATATGTTTGTGATTAATATATAATATAGCATGATTATGCGAATCTGTCCAAAGGCAGCTTTGTTTGTAAATGATTAACAGCTGTTGAACAGATTTCATTTTACACAAGATACTTGTATAACAATGCACAGTTCCATCTGAAGTACATACATAATTCCTATCAGGCTCATTTACTAATGGCACCGGTTTCTAGTTAACATTGTCTATCTGCACTCAGTCAACGATTCAATAACTTTACTCATAAAATGTAAAAATAAAGACAGCACATCAAAGGATTGCAATTTGATTATTAAATAGATACAGCATTTAGTAGCTTTTGGATAAGTGAAATGGTAATCAGTTAAGAAGGTATGAGGTAGCTTTTAATAGATACAAAAAGATATTGTATTATATAATATCATTCTTTATCAAACTTTATAATATTTATAAAAGACTAACTTAAGAAAACATGATCACATATCCAAGAATTACCATGTTTAATATTAGTAATGAGTTTGAATGTAACCTTCATATGACTAAAAATGATTTTTTCTTGCAGGAATTCTGATTGGAATCGAGCAAACGAAGCACCAACTTTGTAAATACCGTGTAATATGCCTAGGAAATGTGCCCTGCTTGCTCTTGTTATTCTATGTCATCCGTAACGAACCGGCCCGTCCTCACGAAGAAAAAAGGAGAAGAAGAAGAATATTGAAGTTTATCGTTGGATCGTTCTCCGGGAAACGCGACGGCGCCGACGGATTCTCATTAATATACATATTATATATATATATATTTCTACTGCTGATTGAGTATAATCGTATATACGGATTTACTCAGTTTACGGCGGTTGCCTTACAGAGATACGCGTAGTCTCAGTGTATACATACATATATATACATAGTCTTGCGGGACGACTAAAAGAAACAAAAGATAAAAAACGAAAAAAAAAAAAAATAGAGAGCTTAGGGACAGAGTTATGAAAAATGAAACATGAAAAATGAAAAAAAAAAGATTGTACGAGCCGTATTACGTTTAGAATTCCATGAGGTACGTGGATGCAACTATTCCGTATGAGTTGACTGTGATAGTATTGCATCGACATTGTAGTGTTTTCCAGTGATCGAAGGGAGAGCTGGAAGAAAATGAGGGAGAGCCTGAGAGAGCGTGTACATGTATATTTGAGAGCAAGAATGAATGGAAGGTTGAACGAAGAGACGGAGTTATTAATGAAAGTGTTTCGGTACAGGAGGTAGGAGGTCCAAAGTAGTTCCATACAAGCTTTATATATACTGGAACGTGTATCGAGTTTAACTGAGAATCATCTTTCCGTATAATATAGAAAGAGCAACTATGTTGGAGTTGGCTTTAAGTCATGTCGATTCTAAACGTACATACACATCGTGGAAAATTATACATAGTTGGCTGATGCATGATGTATCCATAGTAAAGATGTAAAGTACGTACGTATTTTGCGTATACATGTGCACACGCGCGCGCAATTGTGCAGGTGCATACGTACCCGACTATATTTCACAATTCGTGCGAGAAGATATAACGTTAAAAATATAAATATTATCTGAAAAAGAAAAATTATACATATAAATATAAATGTATGTGTATGTATATGGCGTAATCCTAATAATGGCGCACCCGTGTCGCTCTGTTTCATTTTTTCGTACTATCTTTACCGGTATATATTTTGATTTCGACTCAGGGCGCTGAAGCAGTTACGACGTATCCTTTATTAAAGTATTAAATACTAAACGATATACATATATATATATATATAGCGAACGAGAGTGAGATTGTGCGAGTGAAAGAGATATAAAATGGAATGTTAGGTGGTCTCACTAATGTTCTTTATCCGTATACCGTTCCGAACTGTCTTAATTAGGTAATTAAAACGAACTATATATACAAGTTAAGATTATGATACTCATGCGATAAATTATAATGAATGTAACACGCGGATCTACGATTCAGTATGGTACTATTAATATATAGTCAATAATTCCTGTTCTAAGGTCTAATTCGGGATTCATTTCATCCCCTTGGCGCGTGCAGCTACCTCCATGAACAATGTTTGCTATATATTACCGAATACATTATATAGTAATATAAATATCTTTGTTCCTGTCTGGAATTCGCGACACTCGAAGAGGCTGCACGAGATTCTAAGCGGAGAGAAAAAAAGCCCTGTAAATTGTACCAACTTCTTTTACTTTATTCCCCGTGGTGTTGCATCTGTAAACATTCTTTCTGGCTGATTCGAATGGCTTTGATTAGAGGAACACTGGTGTATAGGAACGGAAAGAGAACCTAGAGAAACTTGAAGTGAGACTTGAATGCTTCGCGGTCACTGGAACCTACCTATTTGATACTCATTCAATGACCACTATGATTTGTGAATTAGCAGCGATTTTCGCTTTATTTGGAGAAATTTCGAACGATGTAAAGCAAGCGCTGGTTTGTAAGATTCTACGAATTTTTACAAAAATTCGGTAAAACCATTTGACAAAATTGAAAAATATTCTTTAATCAATGAATTTATAAAACTACATTAGCAAATTGAGTAAAACATAGCTGTTTTCAGCACAAGAGGAGTTTCTTGATCAAGATCCCAATATTATGACTGCAGAAGAGAAGGTTGTAAGAAAGGAAGAGCGAATCAATGAGAATGTGAGAAAGTTTAGTTCAAAGCGTTGGACTTTGGGAGGTCAGGAGTGCACAGATGTTTCTTTCACATTGGACCACATGCATAAATCACATTCAAGATCCAAGAGGTACAAATTATACTTGTTAAAGTTTAGTACGACAAATGATTTCTCAAGTAATGAATCTCTTTGTTGAAGCGAGATTAAGAGGTTCCCAATTTTCTAAACGTGATTATTCAAGGAATTTGTGCACTCCTGATGCGAAGTTTGTGTCTGCGACTTATTTAACTTAGGTGTTCTTGTATAATATGGTTCTCGCAGTTGGCGGAAGTAATGGCCATAGGAGACTAGATCATAAAGTACATGTTCAATTAACGACTACAGATCATGCAAGAAGAAAACTGGTCACCATTAAGTTTAAAAGGGTGGTCTCTGTGTTGACATTCTGCGTAACCTTGGAAACTTTTCTTTCGTACAGTAGAACCTCGTTAATCCGAATTTCTTGTATAGAAAAAAACTTATTTCGAATTAGTAGAAATGAGGTTTGAATTAATGAGGTTTTATTTTCGGAGGAGGAACTGGTCCGAAGAAGTTCTTGAACAAAGTACACTGATAGGTAGAAAAGTTTTTTCGATTATATTTTCCTTAACTCTATTTGCAAAAGAAAGAGAGAAAGGAAAATATTTCTACAAAGAAACTTTTGAATCGTGACAAACGTGAAAGGAAATCTAAATCGAAATAGTTAAAGTGGAATATCCAATGGAGTTAGGGTTAACGAGGTCTCACTTCGCACAAAAGATGTGGAAACCATGATAATGCAGAACTTCGTTATTTCGGAATCGTCCAGAGTTGTCCAGATTAGTGAGATTGTACTATATTATCAACGAAAAGCGGAGGAGAAAGGAAATTGTAATTCTCTTTAGGCTTGAGAACAATGGAATAAATGTAAATTGATCTTTTTATACTACATGCTTTAGCTTTCTTTTCTTTTGTTCTGAAGAGGTTTGGTTGTACGATCGTGTAATGCGTTTAGAACAATGTTTTACATTGCAGTACACAAAAAACAAACGTTCGTGTAAACTTACTGGTGATCGAGTGTAACAGGACAATATTACATATACATATATAACACATATTTTATCGAGGATTATAGGGCAGTAGCGATCCATGTAACTCTCCCCTATAAGCTAGCGAAAGGCAAGGCGATATTCGGAGAGGGACAAAACGAGAAACGAACATTACTATATCAATATTTTTCATCGATCAGCCATTAACACGTTCAGTGTTATGAAACCCAAGAATGATCTCCTAACTTCCCTGTTCTTACTGCGTTCCAGCGTCGTGGAATGAATGTTGAACAACACATCATTAATGATCACTAATTGACTGACAAGGGTCCAGTAATATTGTGATTTGCAACTGGTAGAGTGGAGTCTGAGTGATACGTAGCTCAAAATGATACTCCAATGCTATGTAACTTAAGTATTGAGTGAATTTATAGTGTCCCCTCTTTTTTTTGTACCAATAATTACTTAATATTTCAATTATTTTGAGCAACGTAGTGGTAGTCAACAGAAGCTGTGTACTCTATCTTCAATCTCTAGCTAACGTTAGGTTAAATAGTCGCGGAATCTCTAGTAGACAGTAAGTTGAACTTATTGTCATTTAACTCTATTTCTCATTAATTTTCAAGTGTACAGCCTATTCCTGAATAGAGGTAAATATTTATATCCATGATTATTGTACATACAATTAGATACTTAGTTAGATGAATTGTACATATCATTAATTTCTTCTGCGAGAGTCCATTCTATCCGATTGTAAGTTGATGTTAATACAATGTTTAACTTATTTACCAGTAAATGTACGGGAATATAAGATTAGTCGAGGGCACTGAACGTGTTAAAGAGCGTTCTTGAGGGAAATCCTGTGTAAAGTCGCTAGCCTTTAGCGGAAATATTTTGTTTAACGAGAAAGTAAAATGAGAGAGAATGAGAGAGAGAGAAAGAGAGAGAGAGAACTAAAAGATTGGACGAGCTCGGCCGAATCGATATATCGGTAGCAAACTAGAGAGTCTATAGAAACACGGAGAGAACCCGCTATTTTTTCTGACATCATCTAATGGGAAAAAGGAAACCATAGTATGCCATATTATACATCTCGTTTTTCCGTTCTATCTTCTGTTAGGACGTCTCTCTTTAACGTAAGTAGTTATAATTGATGCGCGTGAAATTCAAAACGGAAGAAGTACACCGACTATAAAATATGTTAGTTGAGATGCTATTATTTACGGTTAATTTGTATTAATTGTCATTGATATCATTATGCGCTACGAATATGTTGTAAACGATTATTATGTAACACATGAATGGCGTTTAATAGAGTATTTATTGAAATTACTAGATGTGTCCATTCTTCTTCGTGAAAAGAGAGATAAACTAACATTTACTTTATCCTAGCACGCTTTATCTTTTCTTTTCTATAACTAAATATTTACTAACAATAATACACGAAAGGCGTTTAATAGAATATTTGTTAAAATTAGCGAATGTGAGACCACTCTTATTCATTGTGAGGAAGAAAGAAAGATTAACGTTCGCCTGGTCAATTTGTTGAGTGACTAGATTACTTAAAAAATTCCTTTTACAGTTGTTCTAGAAATTTCTGTACTCTTTAGTTCTAGAGTTATTTCAAAGATTACTCTACTCTGTAATTCTCTTCAATAATTACTCTAATCTTCTTCGATTTACCCTGCTATTTAATTGGTAAAAAAATGTCAAATTATTTTTAGTTAATCAACGATAAAAAACAATGCTTATGGTACAAAAGTACTTTGAAGTACTGTTAAGGAGATTAATTTAAAAAAAGAAGAAAGAAAATGCTATTTCATTCTGATGATTCATACAGAAAAGTACTGTATATCAAGCAGACAATGATGACAACTAGGTTTGTAATCGAAACAGTCGCAGACGTAATATTCCTCTTTTGTAACTATCTTTATTGCAGATGGTGGGAGAGAGTGATATAGAAACGCATTACAACGATCGTTTGGAAGTACAGTCAATTTATACGGTACCAACGCGACGATTGTGTCGTAGAAGTTGTCTTACCAAAAACAATTACAAAATTTGCTTCGTTGAATTTGAGGTTCGAATACTTGTGAACATGAATGGTATTCAGAGGAACATTGGGTAAGTGATTTCACAATTTTATGTAACGATCACTAATCAATCACAAATCAACAATCACTAATCAACAATTGTATCTAAAATTTTATATAGAAATATCTATGGCCTTTTTGTTATATAACTATATATCTATATAGATATTAGAAGATATTTTCTGCATGTAATAAAAGATTACATAATATACATAATCCACTGTAAAAAACTATTATATATATTATACGTTTTATATAAAACATTTGCAAACATCACTGCCATTTCCATGAGACACAGCTGACATGATTTGTATTGATGAAATTACAATGCAAAAATGTATGTGAAAGCTAAGAATTATATATCAATATTTAGCTATGAATTTCAAAAATATCAAAACTGAAAACCTCTGGTTCCTCTGTTGGAGAAACGTGGAAAATTTCGAGAACTAAGAATGGAAAATTCCAAAAATAGTAATTACTGACTATTATTTTTCTAAACTATATCTCTTTTCCTTTTTTTTTTACTTTTTGTTAAAATTTTGCGTTCCAATAAAATTGTTAACATTAAATCATTTAAACAACTTTGTAAGCTGTTAATAATTATTAACAAAAACAGCAAAATAATTGTTTCACAAGCTTCCAGACAGTTTTACATTTTCACTGAAGAACTTATCGAGGTTGTATCACTTTTGACAGGATAGTTGCTCGCACAAACGTTTATAAGAATTACATCATAGATGTTCTCTGCTTCTGCTTGTTCGAGCTGAATAGCGTGCGATTGTTGGCATAATTCATGTCTACAGAGGACAAAGTTACAAATATTGCTTGAGATCCGATTTCGTTAAGCGCACGATGCCAAGAAAAAGTAAACGACTTCTTTGGCCCTACGGCTAAATTCCAGATCCTTTCACGGAAAGTGAAAGTCAATCGTTGTTTGCTAAGAAACGATCGATGCCGCTGAGATTCACAGAAAACAGCTTCTTCAACGAAGTTAAAAGGGATTATCTCGAATGACAGAAATCGTTCACTTTAATTTGTCATAGTCGAATAAGCGAGTTTCTATATGCCGTATAAATTGAACTTTGCAAATATTGACTGTTCACTGAAAAAAAAAACTACCACTTGTCATGAAACAAGTTTCAACACATCTGTTTTTTAGTTGCATATGTATTTACACGATTTATACATAATTTGAATCAAAGATAAATTTCGGCCATTTTGCATGTTTACTTCTAAATTTGCAAAATTCATGAAAAAAAACCCAACTTTGCGCTTATTACTTATTATAATTCGTGTAGTATAGATGTTGATTGTTAATTTTTTCAATATTTCTGAATTTTTCTCTTTCCTATGTAGTCATGCAATGACATTGATTGTCAAGTGTAGAGACCAGATTAGATTAGATTAAATTGGATTAAAAATTGAATATAATTGAAATATAAATGTAGAATATAAAATTTCACGGGGAAAAATGTTACGTATCGCGTAGGAAAAGTTCCAGACCATGTAAAACAATTTGCAACCTTTTATAATTCCTCTCTATAATTTAAAATTGTATAATTACGTTAATAATAATTATATGATATATAGTTATATTATGATTATATTATAAATACTATAATGTTATAATATAATATTGTAAAAAAATTAAATATAATAATATATAATTAAATATAATATTATAAAAATCTGCCTTTAATAATTAATATTTAGATATCATAATATTATATTCTTCTTAATATTAGATATAATATTATATGTAAATATCAGTTACTAAATAGAAACAGATTTTTCATTGGTAAAATAAAAGTAATCACAAATATAAAATTAAATTTCACAAGTAAAAAGAAATATACTGTATTGTATTTTATATTGTATTGTATTATATTATTGAGGCCTATGCCCATAATAATTTTCATTATACATGACTGTTTGGTATCGATAGTGGCACAACCTGCAACCACTTCAAATTTCCTTGTATCGAATACAAGGTCCACATTAAGCTTCTATTTTTATTATTTAATATAATAAGTATTTAGTATTTAGTAAGAGTATTTAAGCTGTATTTAGTATTTTCAATAATGTATACATTAATATGCCTCTTCTCTAAAATTTTCATTTTTTACTATTATTCCATAAAAATATAAATAATTTAGATATAACAATTCACAATTATATAATAACAAATACAAAATTAATGTTCGACTTGCAGATAAAAAATGACAATGAACATAGGGTAATGCAAAGAAGCCGATAATATGACCTTCAATTATCCGAGTTAATTTCTTGTAAAAAACAAGAAGTCCATTATGTCATTGCAAGTACATACATTTATGCAAATCCCCGACATTTTTAACGAGGTGGATAATCAACATATAATTCACTACAAGTTGTTTAAAATTGAAAACCAGTGTATTACACGATTGCACAACGATTGACAATTGATAATTTATTATCACGATGAAATTTCATGTTTAAAAAGTGTAAATCATTTAATGATTTAATAACTTCTTCCTTGAAGTATTACTAGTATACAAAATATGCAGTGTGACATAAGAAGTGTTGCTTTGCTAATGACCGGTATATACAAGGTATTCCAGTATTAATGGTACAATCACCAAGAAAGTGATTTCACGTGAGGAAAACAAATCGAAGATACAGAATAAAATTGTTTTGTTACATATGACGCCTCATTTTCGAGAAGATCGAGTTTGAAATTTCGTCAAGTGGAGTTGAACTTGATTAATGTTGAACGGGACAGAAACGAATAACCGATAGCAAGTTATTCGAGTTAAAGTGGGTAAAAAACGTAGAGAAAAACTTTTACATAGAATTTTTCGTTTTTGAAAAAATAAAATTTGAAATTTGGTCGAATACGCGTATATCGGGCTAATTTTCTTGAAAACTATTTTTGCAGGTAGAATAATCTCCTGCTGATTGTTAACTTATATCTATATCACCTAAATTTACATACAACAATAAGATAACAATAACAATAACAATAATAATTTTCAAATGTGAAAAATGTGTTGAATATTTTAAACATATTTTTCATGTGCTATCAGTTCTTGGACACTCTGTATATGAGAATGTTAGATTCTGTGGAAAGATAGAGGAATATCATTAGAAATCATTAGCAAAATTTGTTAAAAAATAAGAACGTTAGATTTTATGGGAAAATAGAAGAAGAGTATAGTAGTATATACTATAATATGGTATAGTATAATGATGTATGTATATTAGTATATAGTATGCTGTAGTAGCATACTAGTATATAGTACTATACTACACTATTACTATACTATTACTATACTAGTATAGTAATATAGTAGTAATAGTGTATAACTATATACTACTATATAATAATAGTATATATTATTGCTAGTATATTACTACTAGCATCCGTACATTATTCAATGTTTCGCGGATGTGATTAATAGAAATACGAAAGTACTATTAGAGTATAGAAAAAAGGTATTAATATGCAAATATTCCATGAAATATCTTTCTAATTATACTGTAACTTACTTCTAGATGAGATGGAAGATAAGATGGAGTGCATCAAATGTATATTCCTGACTACGGTCAATTTCATCTGCATATTTCATAACTTTTCCATCACATTTGCCAGAAATGATTTTTAATATACAGGGTGGTTGGTAACTGGTGGTACAAACGGAAAGGGGGTGATTCTACGCAAAAAAAGAAGTCGAAAATATAGAAAAAATTTTTTTTTATTTTTTCTACTTTTTTTATTTCTTTTTTTTTTTAATTTATCCATCGAAACAACGATCTACAGTGAGATCCGTTATAACGAGACGTGATAAAGTGCACGCGTACCGTGCGAAAATTCAAAGTCGATTTTCTCGAAAACAAAGCCTCAAACGAAAAATTTTTATTCTATATTTTCGACTTCTTTTTTCGCGTAGAATCACCCCCTTTTCGCTTGTACCACCAGTTACCAACCACCCTGTATACATACCTAATATCACTAACGATTTTAATACTATTAATGGTATATATGATATTCGTGTATTATTTCATCTGCTAAATATTATAATAAGTGTAATTTAACATATTTTTGCATAATGTATGCATTGCGTAGATCATTGCGTCTTTCCTTCAATTTCCAGTCTAACATATATGAAGGATTTATGATTACATAATAGCTTTCTCTTCATTTTGAATCGCGTTATCGCTTTATCGCCACTTGCGATAGCAGATACTGTTGCACATATGCGAAGGGCAATGTTATGTGTTATACGTTACACGACGTTCACTATAAAATGTATTCTTCTATAGCGTGACATTGTTATCAATCAGAGTTCCCTCGCTATTACCGACTATTACATAAGATCATCAGAAATCTTGTTTTGATAACGTGTGGTATTTGCTCATTGCCTACACTTAGATGCATCTATTGTACATACAATTTGACTTGTCATTGGACTTAATAAGTGGCAAGAAATTCTAGTTTCACTGTCTTACACACAAGATTATTTTTACATTTGTGTATATCTGAAATCATGATGGGCATCATTGTGGATACATTGTAACCTTCTGCATGATCCTATAATTTTAGTAGATTTTAATGCAAAATCATTTAGTAAAATGTTCCATACAAGAGTATTTAATACTTTTATTGATATACAAATTATTTGTGCTAAAATCTATGTTAATATAGTTATAAACATGTATGTAAGAAATAACAATTAGTGTATCTACTCTGAGTAGAATATTAGAGTATTTACTCAAATTGAAATATTTAATACTTTCCTAAATTTTAGTACAAATAATTTAGTACAAATTATATGCTATTAATACTTCTGATTGGTGATCAAAGCATTTCTTATTAGTAATAGCATAGCAGTATTTCTGATTAATATCTAGTACAAATTTTATATTAAAGATTTTGTATTAAATTTTTTATACAAAATTTGTATTAAACACTAATTAATATTTAATACAAATTATAGTAGATTTTAGTACATACAATTACATACAAGTAATAAATAATAATTAGTGTATCTATTCTAAGTAGAGTATTAGAGTATTTACTATAATTGGAATATTTAATATTTTATTAGATTTTTATTTGGAAATACGTATTACGTTGTTCGGTAAATTCGTAGCGAAAGTTAAGAAAGATTTATCCAGATAAGATCTCTTTATCTATCAAAAATTGTTCGTCTTTTTCACTAATAAATTTTTTCGATATATTTTTATATACATACAGTTCCTGGGTTATCTCATTTCTTGTCTATGTATTTCGAATAAATTTTATAGACATTACGATAATTAATGTAGTATATATTATAATATATTCTGTTATTCAAATAGATAGAAGAGAAAATTAATTACTATAGTTATTCTAGTTATTATAACTACTGGTTATTCAGAATTTCTGAAATAGGGGTTCAATGTTATTTTACTAAACACAGAAGCCGATTTTAAGTCCTTTTTAAAAATAGTATTTATTCAAACACTTCATTATAGCTTCACAACTTCCCAATATTCTGTAGGTTACCCAAATAATTCTAACAATGATCTGTTACTGTTTGTAACAGTTTACCTTGCTGATATTGTAATTTATGTGCTCATTACAATTTCATTACAAATTTCGAATAATATTTCTTACCTCGCCGAAAGATTAGATTACATTTTATTGTATCCAATTACTAAAATTTTTTAAAATACTATATCTGCTTTTTTACTTATTAGTATACATCTGTAACAGTTTATTTATTACACATACTTATCCCTCCAATAGTGTGCAAAGATAGAACTTGCATTTTTATTTGCATCAAATGATCAGTTCCATTACAATAATAGAATGAATTGTTTTATTACAGTATATAAAGTGAGCCCTCTAATGCTTTATATGATTCAGAACGAGTTTGTCTCATTAATGAGATAGCAGTGTTCGTTTCAAGTTTAAAAGAAATCAGTAAAATAAAATTAAACTAAATATGATGCTATGAAAGTATAATAAGTATAATGTAACATAATATAAAGATCGTGTTAATATCGAGTATGATGCCTATCGTCCTTTTGTTGAAATTAATATTAAATTTTACTATTCTGTTCTAATTTTACTATTCTATTGTTCTATTATATTATATCATAAATAAAATATTTATATAATATCATTTATATAATGTTATTATAATATTAAAAAATATTTGTAATTACATATATATATATCGGGTTATGGTTAGAATTTTGGGCGCGTAACAACTCTTCACGTGAATTAGCCATTGTTTTACACAGCCGAGATTATATTTACACGTATATACAAGTCTACTACAAAGTTTAACAAATAATAAGTCTAGTGAATAATAAGCTTAACGAATAATAAAGTTAGTGAATAATAAGTTGAGCGAATAATAAGTTGAGCGAATAATAAGTCTAACAAATAATAAGTCTAATGAATAATAAGTTTAACGAGTAGTAAGTTTAATGAATAGTATGTTTTACGAATAATAAGTTTAATGAACGCTATTAACAATATTTTTGGGTTTAAACGAATCCACGGTCAGCGGGATAACTCTCTACTAAGCGTAAACTGATCTTAGGCACAGAAATACGATTGTTGAAAATGTTCGATGTGTCACTCTCCAAGGCAATCGCACGAAATGCCAGCCTCGTGGAGATTTTTCTCGCTGTACGCTTGTATTTGTTTTCTATACTCGTTTGGAAGCATCGAGAAGGTACCAAACACCGTTGCTAGGCAGTTTCTGCTTGAAGTTTGATACACACTCGTTGAAAGCATGGAGAAAGTTTTAAATGCCGTTGCTAGGCAGTTTCTGCCTGGAGTTTGATTATTAATACAATGTATGCGCCTTGTATCGGCACCTCCGAGACAACATCGCACGTGGCTAAGCCCGCTCCCGAGGTCGCATGCCGCCACAACCACATTTCTCGGAAAACCCATACAATCACACCAGACCTCCGTTAGGCACAACGTCCATCCCGTGACCGTGGCTACGTTCTGCGACCAATTGTCACCTCGAACCCAATCTCGCTATCACAAATCTCGAACAATTACAGCTATGATAAAATCTAGGCTAGAGTACTAGAGGATGTTCCCAAATTTTTCAAGGAAAGGCTTCGGCTTTCCTTTCATCTCCGACATATATATGTGTGTGTATATATATATATATATATATATATATCTCGATTTATTAGTTAATGCAAAAATTATTGTTACAGGGATTCCAGGAAGGTTGTAGAATTCACCATCAATGGGCAAACTTACACAGGTCTGAATCCAATAATTAGTCAATTAAAATCATTCAAAAGCAGAATAGAAACAATAATGATTTTGATGGTATAACCATTTTCAGTGACAGAAAAGATTCCACCTGGAACATCCTTGAACGTCTTCATCAGAGATTATGCAAAACTACGAGGAACTAAGGCTATGTGTCATGAAGGAGGCTGTGGTGCTTGCATTGTGTCAGTGGAAGTCAAAGGTGAGACAATGTCTGTGAACTCTTGCCTGGTACCAGTTTTGATCTGCAATGGGTAAGTTTCAAATTAATTATATTTCTTAAAATTAATATTTATATCATATTTTTTGTATTGCTCACTCTTTTAGATCTCATTTTAACATTTTTTTTTAATGCAGCTGGGCTATTAAGACGATTGAAGGTGTGGGTAACAAGCAAGAAGGCTATCATACCCTGCAAGCAGCATTAGCAGGCAAAAATGGCTCCCAGTGTGGTTATTGTTCACCTGGAATGATAATGAACATGTATAGGTATTTCTACCTTCTACATTTATATTCATTATATATATACATACAATAAGAATTGAAATGCTATTTTAATATTGTAGATCATTAATATTAAATAATATGTTAATATAAATTGAACAAGTAGGTTTAATTAACTTAATGTTTTCAGTCTACTGCAAAACAAAAAGGGAAAAAAATTAACAATGAAACAGATAGAAAATTCTTTTGGAAGCAATATATGTCGTTGTACTGGTTACCGACCAATTCTGGATGCATTCAAGGCATTTGCGAGCGATGCTCCAAAAGAGCTTGTTAAAGACATTCATGACATTGAAGTAAGTCAGTGATAATATTAACATTAAGATGTGAGTAGATCTTGAAACATAATTCCGTATTTATTCTCGAGTATTAGATGTAACAGTTATCTGTTATCTTACTGATAAAATGTGCAATCATTAATTTACAGAATTGTTAATATCAATTCAGTAGGAAATTTCGGCAGAGGATAATGAATGCATCATTTTTTATCTGATAGATAGATATCCAACCTCATTTTGTTTTGTAAACAAACAACAGTAACAAGATTCTAAAGAGTTTCAGGCGCGTATTGATGGGCAACCCACTGCCCATTCGTGGCTTATCAGTAATAGATAGGTTGTATAAATTATACAGGGTGGTTGGTAACTGGTGGTACAAGCGGAAAGGGGGTGATTCTACGCGAAAAAAGAAGTCGAAAATATAGAATACAAATTTTTTTTTTAATTTTTTTTTTTTAAATTTATCCATCGAGACAACGATCTACAGTGAGATCCGTTATAACGAGACGTGATAAAGTGCACGCGTACCGAGCAAAAATTCAAAGTCGATTTTCTCGAAAACAAAGCCTCAAACGAAAAATTTTTATTCTATATTTTCGACTTCTTTTTTCGCGTAGAATCACCTCCTCTCCGCTTGTACCACCAGTTACCAACCACCCTGTATAATTTATATACTTATATAATTTATATAGTTTATATATTAATTTACATAATATATACAGTCTATTATAGGTTTTATTAATGTATTATAGACTTAATTGAAGAAATGGAATCTAACCATATTTATATTTTCTGTGTATTTTTGCAAACAAACCAAAAAATTATTTCATTGCTATTCACCACCAGTTTATACTTCCTTCGACTTAATCTCCTCCGATCTTCTTTGACAAAAAATTGTTATCTAGGAATTATTCAAAATAAAAGCCTGCAAGAAAACTGGTATGCCGTGTGAAAATGGTTGCAATGGTTGCTACACACTCAGCCAGAATACAGAAGCTAACATTTCCATGAAATTGGATGGTAGTCAGTTCCATAAGGTTCTAGCAGTCGATGATTTATTCACACTATTTCAGAATAATCCAAATGCGAGTTATGTTTTGCATGGTGGTAACACCGCACATGGTAATGATCAATAACCATTATTTTACATGAAAACTACACATGAAACTATTAAGTGATGAAAGTCAAATGAGAAATTATCATATTTTTTCTGTGTGGTTTCCATATTATATTTATTTGTGCTCTATCTATATTAAAATTCTTTTTTCTTTACAGGTGTGTATCGAATGAAGACACCGGATATAAGTATTGATATTAACGACATACCTGATCTGCGTAATATAACAAAAACTGACGACGCTTTGATTATTGGAGGAAATATTTCACTTACTGTAGCAATGGAGACTTTTGAGAAATATTCAAAGGAACCAAATTTCGAATACTTACAACACTTAGCCAAACATATCGATTTAATTGCTAGCATCCCAGTGAGAAATGTAAGTAAATATAATTAACAGTGTACGATGAACCCAAACCACTGATAACATTTTATGTTGCAGATTGGATCTGTAGCAGGAAATTTAATGATCAAGCACACGCATCGTGAATTTCCATCAGATTTATTTTTGATATTGGAAACTGCAGGAGCACAAGTGCATATAGGTAACTAAAAAAGTTCAAACAAAATTATTTGAAACATTTATGCATATTCTCTGTATTGATATAAAATTTATTATTTAAATACTGTTTCCTATGAAAAGTGGAAGCTGGTAGCAAAAAAACTAGCATGAATTTATTGAACTTCCTAAACTTGGACATGAAGCACAAAATTATATACAGTATAATGTTGCCAGCTCTTGGCAAAGAATACGAGTACAGATCTTACAAGGTATGCCTTTGTATCTTGATATATCTAGAATAATTGGATTACCTGGAATCATAGATTTCATTGGAAGATTTTATTGGACTGCAGATAATGCCACGAGCACAGAATGCCCATGCTCACGTGAATGCGGGGTTCTTGTTTAAATTAGATGGAGCTGGAAAAGTGCTTGAGAAACCAAACATCATAATTGGTGGAATAAACAAGGATTTCGTAAGTAAAACTACAGGTTTACTTAGCAATGTAGGTTTAAATCAAAATTGATTTTTCCAGCTGCATGCATCAAACACTGAAAACTTTTTGATTGGGAAATCCATTTTGGACAAAAAAGTAATTAAAGATGCTTTGGATAAATTAGACAATGAACTTCATCCTGATCATGTCTTACCTGATTATTCTCCAAAATTTAGAAAAACACTTGCGGAAGGACTTTTCTTTAAGGTATATTTCTGAATGAAAGCTATTAAAATTTTGAGTAAATGAATCTTTATGTCTGATCAGAGATGCAATATTTTTTGTAGTATATTTTAAGTATTAAGCCTGAGAGTGTGGATCCAAGAGCACGCAGTGGTGGAACTCTTTTGGTGCGTGGATTATCTTCAGGCAAACAGGACTTTGATAGTGATAAGAATTTATGGCCTTTGAATCAACCTTTGCCAAAATTGGAATCCATATATCAAACATCTGGAGAAGCTCAATACTCAAATGATATTCCACCATTGTCAGATGAAGTTTTCTGTGCTTTCGTTCTTACCACAGTAGGGGCTGGGAAACTGGATAAAATAGATGCTTCTGAAGCATTGGTATTATTTTCACGATTAATCTAATTAATCTAAAATATTAAAAAAATGGTCAATTTCAAATCTTATTACTTATTTTATTTATTACTTATTTTTATAACATAAATCCAAATATGTTTTTCAGAAAATGAAAGGAGTAATTGCTTTTTATACTGCCAAAGATATTCCTGGGAAAAATGTATTCATACCAGGAAGTGCTCAAGAAGTAATGTTGAATTATGATGAAGTAGTAAGTTGATTCATAAACAAGTATGTTATGAATACACTGTAAATATTTATGCAAACTCATATCTTTGTAAATAGAACTAAAAAAGCTAGGACTTGTATAAAGATTTGTTTCATCTACTAGGTATTATAACACATATTGTACCTTGAATGTTTTATTCATATATTATGTACATTTTATGTATTTTTTTTCTTTTAAATTTGCCATAAATGCATAAAAATCCGCAAACTATAAATGTTTAAAATTCATAACTTGTTCTTATTTGTCGTTGTATCTTAAGCTGTTTGCGGATAAAAATATCGATTATGCTGGGCAGCCAGTTGGGGTGATCGCTGCGATAAGCTACGCGATTGCGAATGAAGCAGCACAGAAGGTACATATTTCCTACGTCGACTTCACGCCTGAAAAACTATTGTTAACGATTGAAGATGTGCTTGCATCCAAAAACCAATCCAGACTACTTCAATCAGCTAACGTTGAAGCGACGAACAAGGGTGTGTACACAAAATATTTGTGTTAAATAAAATATTTGATTAATATCTTCTTTCTTATAAATTAATGCATTTTATGATCATTTACTTATAGACTTTTTTACACAACTGATTATCGTTATTTTTGATTAAATATCATAGGAAATGATGTGAAGCACGTGGTTAAAGGAGAATTTAGATGTGGAGGGCAGTATCATTATACTATGGAGACTCAAACTTGTGTCTGTGTGCCAGTAGAAGATGGTATGGACGTTTATCCAGCGTCTCAGTGGATAGATCTGATACAAGTAGCCATAGCCGAGCTTCTCAATATAAAAAACAACAGGTAAGACATACAAAATATTGATTACAAACAGATAATATTTAAAATATTATTAGACAATTAAATAAATCTTATTAAATAAATATTAAATATTAAATATTACAATATTTAATATGTAAATATTAAACAAATATTAAATAAATATTAAAAATTAAATAATATATAATGTTTTATATTTTAATGTAATATTTAATATTTATTTAATAATATTTATTTAATTGACTAATAATGTTTTAAATATTATATATATATATATATAATATATTAATATTAATATTTAATACTACGTTTCCTTAATTATTAATTACAGTATTAATATAAAGGTGAGAAGATTAGGAGGTGCCTATGGTGCAAAGATAAGCCGTGCCACACATGTTGCTTGTGCTTGTGCCTTAGTATGCTACAAATTAAATCGACCAGCTAGATTTGTTATGTCACTAGAATCTAATATGCAAGCTATGGGAAAGCGTTATGATACTCGTCAGGAGTATGAAGTTGGTGTAGATGATAATGGTCGCATTCAATATTTAAATGCAAATTACTGGAGCAATGCCGGTTGCAATTTCAACGAATTCCATGCACCTTTAGTTGCACTACATATCAATAGGTAAATATACTTGAACATATGTTATAATAAACAGTTTAAAATAGTTGATTCTTATTTAGTTGTTATGACTACTCAACCTGGGCTTACAAAGGCTTTGAGGTTAAGACTGACCTACCTTCCAACACGTACTGTCGAGCTCCAGGTATTTCAAATTACTTTGAATAATAACTTGTAACATAGCAAAAATGATGATAGCCTCCCTAAAATTAAGTTCTCTAATTGACAGGTTCGACAGAAGCTGTAGCTATGATAGAAAACATAATGGAGCACATAGCAAAGACTATTGGAAAAGACCCATTGATGGTTAGATATGCAAATATGCATGAGGACCATAAAGGTGCATTGCAGTCTATGATAAATGACCTATGTCAAAACGCGGATTACGAGACGAGAAAGAGAGCTGTAGATTCTTTCAACAATGTAAGGTAGTTCGAATATCTACCATGATTTTAGTATACATAATATGAAATTAATTAATTAAATAATTTTGTAACTTTTGTAGGAAAATCGATGGAAGAAAAAAGGAATATCTTTGATACCCTTAATGTATCCTTTACAATTATGGGGACAATTCCATGCACTTGTATCAATTTATGCTAGGGATGGAACAGTTTCAATTACTCATGGAGGAATTGAATGTGGTCAGGGAATTCATACCAAGGTGCCAAAAAATATAAATATAATAAAATATCTTAATATTGTACATGTATTATAATAAATTATTGGTAGTAATACACAAATTACTTAACTAATATAAATTAACTATTATTAGTAATACATTTATTACAATAACAGTTTATTAATTACATATTTTTTTTCATTACAGGTAGCTCAAGTAGCAGCACATACTTTGGGTATCGATTTATCATTAGTTACCGTAAAACCAAGCAACAATTTAACATCTCCAAACAACTTTGTTACTGGCGGTAGTATCACTAGCGAGACTTGCTCATATGTAAGACTTATTTTCATTTATTAATACATTATACAAAAAAGATTACATATATAGTATATCAGAGAAGTAATGAGTAGATTGCATATGCTCATGCATTTTTGGGAAATTCGAGAATGCAAAAATCTACAAAATGTGGCAAAAATAGTGTAAACAATGTGCAAAATATTTCTACAAAAATGTATGTATAAAATATTCAGAGAGTGTTTAGTATAATACTCTTTAAATGAAACAAATTTCTTTAGTTATACTCGTAAAAATATAAAAATGCATAAATATTCGCAATTTAGTAATAAGACTGATTTCAATTCTCAATAATTGGCAGTATTATTAAAACCTAATTTCTCGAGGATTCTATTTTCGAGAGACCAAAATCCATTTATACTTGAGCTACATACAAATATTTTTAGAGGTCCCATTACTTTCCTGTCATCTTGTATTTAGGAATACCTATGTATATGTGTATTTTAACAATTTTAGGCAACCATGATGGCTTGCAAAGAACTGGTAAAAAGACTTGAACCTATAAAAAACGAGCTGAAAGATCCCTCATGGCAAGAATTAGTAATGACAGCACATACGAAAGATATCGACTTGTGCGCCCGATATATGTATGTGTTTCCAGTAGTTAAATAGCTATAGAAATATTAATCTAGTCTTCCGAATATTTACGAAACATATTTTATAGGTTTACTACAAAAGATGATATAAAATCTTATCCGATATACGCGGTAAATATTGCGGAAATTGAACTGGATTTATTGACTGGACAGCACGTATTACACAGAGTGGATATAATTGAAGATGTTGGGAGAAGCATGAATCCAGAATTAGACTTAGGACAAGTGGAAGGCGCCTTTATGATGGGTCTTGGTTATTGGACCTCCGAGGATTTAGTTTATGATCCCAAAACTGGTCAGCTGACTAATTATAGAACTTGGGTATGTTGTTAAATTTGTTTAACCTAATATATGTAGGGCTGAGAATTATAGTTGTATAAATCAGTTTTTACTAGGTTTTATAAAATAGTGTATACTGTTTATTACTATAAAAAGTATAATAATATAAAAGATATCTTTTCAAGTCATGAAACCGGTTCGCGGTAGAGAATAAAATTCTAACTTAATTATTTATGGAATGAAAGAGATGATACTTTTAAAAATTGAGGTACATAATTGGATATAAATTCTCAAAATCTTAATTTACACCAAATTGGTTTTACCAGTCTGCCATATTACACGTAAGAGGAATTCTTGAAAAACAAAAACTAAATTTTTTTTGCAGAATTATAAGCCACCCGGCGCGAAGGACATTCCTATCGATTTTCGAGTTTATTTCCGTAGAAATAATTCTAATCCGTCAAGCGTTCTTCGTTCAAAAGGTAAAACAACAAACTGAAGCAAATGGTTAATAACTCTAAATCCGAGATGTTAAACTTGGTATTTATTAAATTCTATAGCTACTGGTGAACCACCATTATGTACGAGTTATAACGTACTTATTGCAATTCAAAATGCGCTTAAGTCAGCAAGAGAAGATGCTGGGAACAAAGATCCTTGGAACAGATTAGGTAATGAAAAATTATTAAAAAGTATATTCTTTTATTATTTTGTGTGTGTGTGTGTGTGTGTGTGTGTGTGTGTGTGTTAATATAGCTTCACATAGTTTTATATAATATAATCTAATCGTACTCTTTTTTTTCACAGATGGTCCCGTTACTACCGAGAAAATTCTATTGAATAGCTTAACCAGCAAAGAGCAAATGATATTTTGAGATAAAAATTTATTTTTGAATAAAAGACATACTTTCGTTATCCCTAATCCACTTTTAATAATCATATATTATTACATACAGTTATCTATAATAAAGAAATGTAAAAATATAAATAATTATTTTTATCTTACAGCACTTGATATGTAACAATAATATAATAATAATATTAGACAATAAATATATGTTTCTAAAATTTGCCTATCGATTTCAGAAATTTGCACATATTTAAATTTCCACGTTAAAATGTGCAAAAATTTGCAATAAATTACCCATAAACCACTATCCTATCGCACAGTTATGTATGTAAATATGTTATTCATGGAGGACTTTGTAGAAAAATAAATAGGACGAAGTAGTTTATTAAAAAAAAAGTTATAAACAAGTGTTATATATAGCTAAAAATATAGCAATTTTATCAATAAATTAATGCTATGTAGTATATATAAAATTATCATAATAATTAAAATAAAAAAAAAATTTGGTACCTTAATGCATACGACCCTGTTACTAATTGCGCAATAGCAGACTTTTCAATCACTGCGCAGCATAGTAGGCTTTAGCTTCAGTTTACGCGCGGTAGTCCAGAAGTGATTGTTGTTATTTGCTTCTGCGTTTTCTTGTCGAAAAATTTCTGCAGTTTTCGATAAATAAACTGGTGTGAAGTGACGACATTTGTTCCTGTCGTGTGGAAATACTGGAAGACGTTACGGAAACATCAGCAGAGTGCATGTGGCCATGGAAAGAGCCCTGGAACGTCATCGGTGAGTGACGCTATCACTGACTATGTTGTTTCCATATAACTTGAATAATCACGTTTTCACAAATAATAAATTTAATTGTTATTAACAGACATAACCTCTTGCAACATTGAATTTTTTTAACTACTTGCATAGATTTTAGATTAATTCTAAATTGTGATTGCTTTTACTGACATCTTGAATCTTAACCTTACTTGCATTCGTTCAAAATGGTGCATGTTCTGACATGTTATCCCGCGCTGCTTTTTTGGCGGTTAAAGGAGTATCGCGAATTTTTAACTTAAATTTCGTAAGAATCAAACTTCAACAAATTAATCAGAGTCATTTATGACTTCAGCAAAATCTTTTATGTACACTACCGTGCATAGGTACTTATACACTTGATGTAATCCAATCAAAACATTGATATTTTTATTATATTTTCACTTAGTAGTAGAAAAATGTTTTTCTATTGTTAATTCTTCTTGCCATAGCCAAAATAACCATAGCTAGGATCAAATGTTTTACTAAATTGAAACTAAGACAAGGGATATACCTGCATCAATCAACTTTTATATTTATCCCTAATAAATAGTTGACACTATATAAAATATATAGAAACTTTTAGGATATGGTTGGGAAAACATATTCCAATTCTAAGATCTCAACTTGAAGAGATACACTTAAAATCATTTTCATAGAAGCAATTTTTATTTACCTTAAATTATTGCTCTTTTATTTACACTAATTAATATCAATTATTGTTTTTATCAATATCTACTAACTGGTTTATATAGGCTATATATATGGTTGCTTGAAATGAGATCGGAAATGAAACTTTAATTACAGAACTTCATTTGTTCAAATAGTTGTTATATTAATATTTGTTATATTAATAGAAGTGTTCAAATACTTGTACACGGTAGTGTATATATAAACTAGAGACTAGATATGTGAAAGTGTTAGTGAATTCTTCCGAAATATTTTTACGCGATGTATACGTATGAAAGTCATATATCATTACAAGATTATCTTTTTAATATAAATTTTTACAAATATTAATTTTTATATAAATATCCTTTCTTTCTTTCTTTTTTAATTTTGAAACAAATTTATGAGAGGTTAGTTTGCTTGGTGTATTGAATTCTTTTTATCAAGAATAACGTACTTTATGTTCTTTACAATTATCCTTATAAAATCGAATGTAGTTCTGATTCGTGAAGTCATAAATGCATAATTATGAATACTACTTATATAATATGGTAATATAACCGGAAGGCACAATTAAGTCTTGCATTCAGGAATACATGTATAGATTCTGAATATAATTATACAAATTAATCAGTTCCTTTATGTTTATAA
Source organism: Bombus flavifrons (assembly GCF_040668555.2). Classification (NCBI taxonomy): domain Eukaryota; kingdom Metazoa; phylum Arthropoda; class Insecta; order Hymenoptera; family Apidae; genus Bombus; species Bombus flavifrons. Next base: position 7,060,409 of record NC_138457.1, on the reverse strand, counting down.
ACTCACATGGTCATGAAAGTCAATATTTTAAAATCAGTGTGATGGTAAAGAAGGAATCGCGAGTAAATGAACTGTCGGGAAATTTGAATTATGTAATTTTGTTTTCCAAATTAGTCTATAAATATGTATGAAGTACTTTTCTTTGATCTCTATAGGCATATTTCTTCTAATTTCTACTTCTTCTACTTAAATTCTGTAGTATTTCTTTTCTTTTTTACTATTTTCCTTTTGCTGTAACTAACCTTAATTATTTACTTAATAATCTTTTCCTTAACAATAGAAGACATTGAATTTCACTTTGAGGCACATTGAATTCCCAATATTTAATAATACATGATAGCTTAGGCTTAATTAATATTGTTAATGATGTAAATTGGCCAACAAAAAAATATTGGATGCGTAAAAATGGTCGGTATCGTGATGGTGACTTTATCGACCTCATTCTATATAGCAACGTTTATATGCAATATATGTATGTATATACATAAACTTTATATACGCATAACATTTCAAATAATAATCTCTGTGCCTTAAAACTAGTATTTTTGAATAGTCAAAAACTATCGTAATATGTTGTAAAGAAAGTTATAATTTCGGTGTGTTCCAAAATAAATTTCAATTGAAATTTTTATAATTATCAAACTGAGGAAAGTTGACGCAATTACATTAATACATATAGTTGTTCGTCGTACTGTTGATGATCGAGAAACCACATCGTTTGTAGGGTTTCTTTTCCCTTAGCAGGTCAGACTATTTATGTATTCGTTTTTTTGCATTTTGTTCTCTATATATTCGATTCTTTTTAAGCACCTGTTCATCACGCATGTCGTATTTGATCCGAGGGTTATGGGGCTTCGGCAAAGCGATTTCCCCGTATGTCTTTTTCCGGTCAAAAATCTTGTCGTATATGGGGCGTCTGATAAATAGACTGCGAACTTTTATGCATTTATGGGAAATTTGAAAGTGCATAATTATACATAATGCTAATTTTTCTCCACACTATAGTACTTTTTACAATATTTAATAGAAAGAACAATTAAAGAATATTGTTTTTTCTATTAAATAATTATAAATTGGTTCCTTAATTATATTCATAGAAATATGAATTTGCATAAAAATTCACGATCTGCTGATAATTGATAATGTGAACTGACTGGTAGAATAGTTTTTATAATATTTAGTAAATGAAACAAAGAAGAATGATCAAAAAGTGACGTACCCCTTTAGGTACTTAAAATTCTAATGAAACATCATTCTAGAAGTCCTAAGATATAAAAATCGTCATTTATGGTATATTCGATGAAAAAGTTGTGAAAATTGTAGATCAAGTTCACCGTGGCCCGCGATACATTCAATATATTACATTTCGTTTTAGAGGTAAGTTAATGTACAATTAGAAACACATTTCATGGAATATTTGCATTGTAATATCTTACCTTAATTTGTTGTGTTTTGTCGTTATTAATTAATAACTTGAGCAAAATATGTGTTTTTACATACTATATAAATATCGAATTTCCTTTAAATGTTTAAACGTTGAAATAGCGTTTGAATGTTTACATTTCATGCATTCAGTTGGTTATGATTATTTGAAATCAGAATACTTTTGTGATACTAAGAGGACGCGATGCCGTATTATAATTCTAAGTGCCCGAAGGGATACAAATGTATTACTGTTTGATTACTCTCCTTCAGTTTAACTATCAACTGATATAGGTGCACGTACATCACAGTTCAAACTCCTTTCACTAGGTGGCAATACGTACGTACTTATATAAATTGTTGTGACAGAATCTCCGCGCACTTTTACCTTTGGTGAGACCTGGTATTAAGTAGGTTATGTCATGGCAGATGGAGAGCTCGTGACTTTTTGATTATCATTGATTACATAGACAAAGAGGGAGAGAAAAATATATAGAAACTATTTGATTACGTCTGGTATAAAAAACTGACGCTTTTCCTGTTTAGTGAAAACGAACGTATCCCCAATTGTGGGTCTCAGTCGTTTGACGTCACTCTCGTTACTCATCGTCGGTGATAAAGTAAAATTAATTGTATTAATTCCCCGCAATAAAATTAATCCCACCATAACCGTACACGCGTCGAAATTAGTGGTAGCACAATTTTGATGTATACGTTTAAACGACACGGGTGACGTCAAAGTACATCATTTCGATAGAAACCTGTTTGAACTGGAATTATGCGATAGCGTATCATCATTTTTATAGAATGCTTAGTTATAAACATTTTTTAGGCTCGTTCTTCGTGTTTAACCTCTGAAATATTCTAGAAAAGCGGAACATCGTATTCCATTTACGTAACGGATATTAGTAGGAGGAACTCGTATTGTTCATTTAGGTTATTTTTCATCTGTATTCAGAAATTATAGAATTTTCCATATGAACATCCTGTTAAGGTCTGTTTCTTACATTTAATCTTAAAATTATTTTATATTATTATTCAAACAGAAGATAATAACTTCTTTTTTAATTTACATAAGAAATATTAATAAAAGAGGATTAGATCGATCATTTTGGTTATTTTTCATTTACATTCAGGAATTGTAGCATTTTTCATGTAAACATCTTTTTAGCTTCGTTTCTTACATTCAATTTTAAAAATATTTTACTATTTCATTTTATTATTCGAATAAGAGAAACATAACGTTGTTTTTAATTTATAATTTCCGTTTAGATTATTTTTCGTGTATATCGGTAAAGTATTGAATTGTCAAATACATGCTCAATTATTACGAAATCAATTTGATGGACGATACGGATGTCCATAATTTATCAAGCTAGAGTGCATAATCAAATGGTTAGTCGCGTTCCGCCGTAGCAACGGAAAATATCGTCGAGGAAGGGGATTTGATGAATTTTTCTTGGCAGAAAATATTTTGAGGTTTTGGAAGCTTCGTTGGACATGCGCGGCACGAGTTCTGCAGAGGCAATCAAAGATCACCGCTCTTAATGCGGTGAACCGGCTGATTCCTTTGGAGAAATAGGAAACTCTAGTTCAAGAATCTAGGATGACGCATCGGTGCTCCTAATTATCGTATGGGTCATCGTTACAAAAACAACTGTATCCCTTTACTACATTACCAGAAGAGTCTTTGGAATTTGTTGTTCCACTCATATCTGAGATTGGAACCAAATAACCTTTCAATGTATCGTAAAGCTATCTATTTCAACGAAACCAAAAAACGCCTCTCAAATTTATCATTTCGCATTATATTTAGAAATGCGATCGTGTAACCTTTCAATGTATCATAAAACTATTTCTCCCAAAACTGCAAAAGTTTTTCAATCGTTCTACATTACATCTGAAAATGGGATCGATGGGATAACCTCTCAAGGTTCACGATTGTATCATAAAAGCGATTGTTAGAAAAAGAAGAATGAGGTTAGAGATATTCGAAAAGTGGTTGGATAAAAGTAGAATAAGGAGTTCATACATATACGGGTCAGGGACTCGGAGAACTTAATTGTGCGATCTCCGCGGTATTTTCTCGGTTGGCGTGAAAATTCCGCGAATCTGATCGCCCTAGAAGCATCAAGAGTTATTAAGAAATATCTGGGAGGTGAATCGTACGATCCTCCTTATACCGGAAGATTTTTAAGTTTTTTAATGTTTCTTCGAGTATGCGCGCTCGGCTGTTCCAACAAAAGGGTGGAAGAAGGGGTGGAAGCGAAGTATGACTGGTCATAGTACACATACATACACGCAGTGCCGGATTCAAGTTTTTAAGGCCTGGGACTATTGACCCAACGGAGGTCTCCTTCGTAGAAAAATAGAGGACACGATCAAAGTGAAATAAATTTACGTAAATATGAAACAGAACTTATTTTGTGATTAAAAGTTGTGTTTAAAAATTTGTTATTATGAATTTTTAAAAGATAATCAATTTATCTTTATTTTACAATTTTTTTTTTGTTTTTTAAGATTAGCGAGTGAATTAGTCATTATAGTATATGCATTGTAATTTTGTGATAAGTTATATTTAAGAATTTTTGGTAGGCGTTGTTGAGAAATAATTGCATTTTTAGATCTTTTTACCATAAATGAGTCGTAAAATAACTTGTATAATATTTGCTTTGAGTAGGGAGATCCAGGGCTATAGCCGCCCTTAATCCGCGCCTGTACGACCATACCACAAAAGTCAGGCAAATACATCCTACTTTTATATGAACCTGCAATCATTATCCTAAAATCTTATTAAACAATTTTAACGGAAAAAGAAACGCTTTACTTAGATAATAAAATTTTCTAATGAGAATGATAACAATGAAAGGAAGGGGGTGAGAGGGAGGTAGAAAAATGGAAATAGTACAAAGACAAAGAAGCAAAAAGAAGGAGATAGAAAACGGGGGTAGTATGTTAGAGGGTTGGGCGGTCGGGGCGCCAGAGTGTGCATGCGCGTAAACTCGGGACATTTCGGACAGCGTAGGTATGACAGTCGAACGGAGACCGCAGTGCCGTGCAGATCGGGCGCAGTGGCTTGCACCGAATTCGTGCGCACGAAGGACCTTCAGCCTCTCCCTGCCTCTCGCGCGCACTCTATCCGTGTCTTTTCTTCTCTTCTCTTTCTATTTTCTCTTTCTCTCTTGCTCTTTTTCTCACAACACATCGACGTGTAATACCCAGTTAGAACACACGTACGTACACAACCGTAAAATAAATATACTATTATTAAAAGTAAAAGAAAGTAACATTACACGCGCCTATGGACACCGAAAGCAAGCCAGACATACGTACACAGAAGTAGAGAGAAATTTTGACACACATTTAGCACAGAATAATTGAATACGTAATACGTATGTACAGTTGGTGACAAAAATAAGTGGTTAGGTAGTGGAAATAGGAATCAATGAAGTTTTGTTAAATACGACTTGTTTACACCAAAATGTAAATCAATATTTTCAATTAATTAATTTAGGATATATAATGAATAAAACTTAAGAATATAACGTAACACTGGTATTAGTTCGATTAAACTTTATCGATGTCCATCTACTTCCATTATCTGTCCGCTTATTTTTGTCTCCGACTGTATATAGCATACAGGGAGAGGACGAGAGAGAAAGAGGAATTGTATCTCGATAATACAGGCCTTGCGGGAACGAACGGACACACGAGGCCAGCGACATACTCGCAAAACGGAAGACACGCTCGCGTGCGCGCGCACGCAAACGAGGCTCGTCCATGCGCGGACGTTGTGTGGCTCGCTGTCCGCTGATAACACGCGATACGTCTGACCCGACCAGCCTGTATGAGAAACGGCACAAAGGGAAAGACATCGACCTGTATTTCGGTGGATATCTGTAATTTGTACCGGTATCGAATATTTCAAGTGATAGCTTCGAACAAGAAACATTTATATATTTTCATTTTCTTTCTTTTACTTTCAATTTCTCTCTCTCCTCTTCTTGTCTCGTGACCAACGAAGCAGGATGGAAAGACACGCGTATCGACGATAATAGTATACAGTAAAGTCTGGATAAGTGCTCGGCACGATCTATGCCGTAAGTGCCCGATTGTCATCCCCAGCCATAGACATAAGAAATATAGAACGCGGGTGCTATGAAGAGCGTGGTCCTCGTTAAAAGAAACAGACATATGGAGTCTCTTTCAATGGGGCCCATTTTTTAAACATTGTGTCCGTGATCTACACTTATAGTTTATGTCGCCACCACTCTTGAAGCTCTTTGAACGTTCGACCCCGACCAATGTCTATAGCTGTGTTGGATAAAGCTAGTAGTTATAGTGGATCCTTATTTGAATAAACTGGTGGTTCTGACGAATAGGAGCAGTCATCTGAAGGCTGCAATGCATACGCAATTTCATTACTGTGACGTATTGAGTTCGTCAGAATGTTGATTCGTCCAAATACGCATCCATTATAACCCTATCCTAAGTGATCAGCATGAGTCTAGAATTTCGAGCACTTTTCCAGACTTTACTATATTACGAGTGCGGAAGTATTATAATATTGAGGGGGGGGGGAGGAAAGAAAAAGACCTGAAAGCACCCCTTTTTACAAAGATACAAAAATCACCTGTACCGTAGAGACGCGATAAACTGAGTGTGCCTAAGGTTATAGGTGTTCTCCGTGTCACAGCGGAGACGCACAACGAGGAGAAAAGAGGAGGGGTGTCCAGGGAAGGGGGTGGCGGAGGGAGAAGTGATTTTCCAACGGTCGTCGGCATAGTAGTGCATGCGCGGCGCGTCGCGACGCGGCGCCTCGCGGAGAAAGAGTAAGAAGTAGCGATTTCGTCCTCTCCTCGGTTTCTTCCCGTGCGTTTCTCCTCGTAGACGTCGGCTCTCTGTGCTACATTCTTACGCGTTCCCTCGTTCTTGCCCGTTCTCAAACCGTTCGGATCCGTCCTTTCTTTTCGTTCTCTCTTTTCCTGTCCGTCAAAACTCTCCGTATTCCCCTTGATATTCCCCCTTTTTCTTCCCCATTACGACATACATATACATACATACATGTACACGTATATATACACTTACAATTACTGTATACTCCCCTGAAACCTATCCCCCCCTTTTACGCCCGTTCCCTGGTTCTTCTCTATGTGTTAGAGTGTGTCAGAGATTTTCACCGGTGTGTCGGCTGGATTACTCGGTACGCGTTTTCTCGTGTTTCGAGTCAGAGGAGGAAAGCTCTCCGGGGGCTGCGCGTGTATTTTCGTGCGTCGCGCGGGGTCTCGTGTCTGGTGGGTCGCGCCGCGCGAAACCTACGAGAGGCTGCTGTTTCTTCTCGCTTCTCTGTCTGTCTCCCCCTCGAAGTCTCTTCGTTTACATTTTTCTGTTCTCCCTTTCTCCGTTTTTCTTTTCTTTCTTTTTCAAACTTTTCTTTGGTCCAATTTCTGCCCATCAAGAAAGAAAGAGCTGCGTGTGTAATACATGTGAGAGAGGGAGACTCGAGGACCGTCTTTCTTTTTTTTTTCTTGGTTCCTCTTGGCAGTCTTTCGTCGTCCTCGGCGTGCAGCAGCGGCGACAAGCGGCGGCAGCCAGCAACACACGGCAACGAGCGGGCGTCCGTGACACGATCCAGGGTAATCGAGCGATCCGTTTGTTCGTGGTTGCAAGTATACGAGTGCTTCGAAACGCGCGAATAAATGTGTCGGTCACGGTACAAGACGTGAAGCGGGGGAATACACGGCAAGTGAGTATATTTTTAGTAGCAAGCGCCAAGCGCTAAAGGCAGAGTGGTATAAACGGCGCGCAGTGGCCTGATGAAGCGGCGTATGTGACATCAAATTTCTCTCTCTTGCCACCTCGACGAGACACCGAGACATCTTGCAGACCATCAGCGCGCGGTGAGTATTGCCCCGAACCCTCAACCGATTGATTCGCCATTCCGCAAACAGCCGCTCCCCTGCCCCGCCTCCCTTTCGTCTATGTGTGCCCACCCAATACCATCTCCTCCGCAGGCTGGTGCCATCTCACCACCCCTCCGAATCCACCCGTACTTCGTGCTCGTGTGTCTTCTGCTGCACATAGACACACGTGTACGAACCATTGGATCATATATTTCTACTCACGATCGTATAAAATCTTTCTTCCTTATGTCTCTTTATATTCTACATATAATACACTGATTCTCATATACACGCCTATTTTCTTAACCTTTATTTTTCTTTTACTTTAGCTCTTTCTCAAACACCCGTTTCTAATACATCAGTTTCGTATAGTATATCCCTTAACCTTTTTTCCTAACCTCAAATTTGCAGCTGAACTTCCTCCCCTGTGCCGCAAGACACATCCGTTGTCTGGACCGGATCGCATGTGCACGGATCGCCGCACAATAGTGACATTACGAAAATTATGTAACCGTTCGTCCGTCCGTTCGCTCGATCCGTCCTTCGTTCCTTCCTCTTGGTTCCTCTTCTCCTTCTTCCTCGACCTACCTACCCCCGGTGCGCGGCTCTCTCACGCTACAACCTTCTCCCACTCCGGCGCGACCGCCCCTACGCCGCTCCTCTCGCCCCTCCCATTTTTGCACCGGTCGCGGTTGAACATTATTTCGGGAGTGTCAGCCAGCCTGCCAGAGCCCGCGTGCGATCGACAGAGACGCCCAGACTCGCCGTCCTTCTAAACGGTCTCTCTTTTCTACACCTCGTCTGTCCCGGGATCGGGCAGGCGCATTATCACGCGCAGCTTCTGCTCGCGCTGCATTCCTCTCCAGCATTGTTGCCTTCGCTTCTCTTCTTATTCTTCTTCGGCTTTCACCCTTTCATAGAGCAAGGTATACGTGAATGACGCGATAATGGCTCGTATGCTCTTATGGAATAACGTGATGCCTTGAAGTTTGCCTGTCTAAACGTACGCTATTATGAACTTGCGGATGCTTCTTTGATTATTCTATGCATATACGACACCTGAAATTCTTTCGATGTACCGACATACCATACCAATTGCATTATGCCGTTAAGGAATAAACGTTGATACACTTAAATTTTGGATCCCTAGATTTGAGGGTTATTTGGATTCTGAAATTATGTACAGCGATATTTAGTCAAATTCTGTTAGGTTACGTAAGGAGAGGAAACATTGTTACACGCTGTTCTCGTTGATTCGAGCTAAACGGAATCGAAGCAGGCTCGAATTACACACTGGGAGAGCTGGTGAGGTAATCCTGTCCATGTGCACACGGTGTACGTGTATGTACGCGCGCGATCCGGTAGTTTGTCGTTTTTCGTTGTTACGACGTTTCCACCGTGCTACGCTGGAAATATTTATTTTCTCAGAACACGATCTCGAGTTACACAAACCTCGGCTCGAATGTAAGCACGAATTATTGAGACCCTGGTACACACTAATGGTACGCCTGGTACGTTTTCCAATGAGTCGTTGTATATAATATGCACGGGTTTAATAGTAGACCCGATGAATCAGAGGATTGATAACAGTTTAGCAGAGTCCGGGGCCGGTCTGATCTTGTGTACAGTAGAAAGGGTCGCGATTAGTCAGACCCGAGTAGTCGCCGTCCCTTTAACTCAGCCATTCTCGTTGAAATAATCGTGCATAAAATTCCTCAACCCCCCACTACTCGTATCAGCCCTTGGCTATCCCCACCACGTTGCCACGGGCGCACGCCTTTGCTCTCCCCGATTCGCTTTGTCCTGAAATACATCGAAGGCTCGTTTTCTCTCTCTCTCTCTCTCTCTCTCTCTCTCTCTTTCCCTCTCTAGCACACGCCAGCTTTCTGTCCTCGTTTTGTCCTGCTTTCATAGTATCGACCCAATACGGCTGACCTAGACTCACTTGCAAGGAAGTGTACTCAACCTTTGACACTTACTCGCGACGCTGACGAAACCGGCCGCGATCGATAGCCCGTCAAAACTAATTACGCACGTGGGGAAAACGGTCGTGTTCGGTGGTTGGCTCAGGGTTGGTCTTATCGCGCACCATTCTAACACCTTTTTACGGTGTTTACTACGGATTTACGTATCGCCAGGATTACCACTTTATTACGATGGAAGATCTAGGGAATTGTGAATTAGAATTTGGAGGCCGTAATAAAAGCGAAGTTGTTTGAAGGAAAACAAAGGTTGAGTTTCTTTGAAAGCAATTTCGTGCAAATGACGTTTAGGTTCTAGGGAAACATCCGTGAGGGGAAAAGGTGTCTTAAGAGACCAGCCGGCAAATCTCTGAGAATAAATATTTTAGGTAGATGTCGCTGTTTGATATATTTTTAAGATAAATGTAAATAAAATATTTCTTATTTGCTTGTTTTTTGTATTAATCAAAAATACTTTTACTGAAATCAAGATCTAGTGATTTTTGTTGGAACCTGAATTTTCTGTAATAGTATTAAGAGGACAATGCTGACCACTGTTGGTTAATCATCATCCAAAAATTTCTTATTAGCTCATCATACCAACTTACAGATATTTTTACTAAAATTAAAATCTAGTGATTTTTGTTGAACTCGAAACCTCCGGTACAGAAATAGAGATATAGCAATGTTGGTTTCCATTAATCGTTATTTAAGGATCTATTTGACACATTAAATTTGATATTATTTTTAACTAAAACCATGTGTACCGCCAATGATACACTTGTTTTACACGTGCTGAAAATATTAGCTGGTTGAATAGAAAGTTTAGTATGGATCACACGATGGCTGAGCAGGTTGAGTATGTAGGTTATCATCCGCGCTTTTCGAGATTTTCGAGATGGTTAAAGGCGAACCTATGCGTGGGTGGATATTTATAGAATAAATAGGGAAGAAGTTGTTTTACGGGCAGGTTGATAGTTTGCTACAGTTTCGTATGTCTTTCCGATGAAAGGTTAAGTTGTAGCCATGAGTATATCGACCTATCGACCTATATTAGAGACGGAGGTATATATGTGGAAGAATTAAGTGGTTGTGTGTGTATCGAATGTGATTCTTGATAGGAAACCGAGGGGAAAATGTACAGAATGTAGTCGTCGAGGAAAGTAAAACCAACCCTAGCTTCTTTTTCGTTCAAATATCATATTCTTTATTTGTACTGCATTGAGATGAAAAGAAGAACTTTTGGGAAACTTACAGTTTCTCGTGAACGACGTTTTTTTTCTGAAAGAAGTCATAAAAATGCTGCGTCACAATCGTCATTCACAGAGAGAATATTGGCTTGCAATTTTGGGCTACTTTATTGTTCCACGAATTAATTTTTTTAGGTTAGGACGAGACGGTAAAATGTTTTTTTTGCAAGTAGTATAAGCTGTGCTATTCCTCCCACTCTTGGTTCCTTTGGTCCAGTGATTTTATTGCAGGCGGGCACAATTCCCTTGAGGAAAACTTACTGTCGATTCCGTTGCAACTTTCCTACCTACCAGCCCTGTATGACTTACGGTAGTTCGATTTGATTCCAACGGACATGTAGGTTTCGTTGAAACAAACGTGTCTCGGAGGACGCGCAAGATATCGCAATCGAGATTCAACTTTTGTTATTCCATTACAAATTCTACGCTTACATATCGGAAAGTAGGATTGTATATATGCAACCATTTTTAAGCTAAAGCAAGAGTTAAACTTTTTACATGTATCGTAACTGATATCATATATACGAGACTCAGCTTTCTCTGTTCCATTGGAAACTTACACTCACGTATCGAAAAATAAAACTTTGCGTATATAACCATTTTTAATCCGCATGGAGGGTTATTTTCTTAGGTCATATTATAATTAATATCAAGAGAAGTTGCCTGGTGATAAATTATTAAATTATCAGATTGAGTTCTAAAAATGTATCGATTTTAGAGAAAAATCCAATCGCGGCAGTATAGTGTTTCGAATGGAAATCGCGAATAAGTATGCGCGGCACGCATGCGCGGTATGTAACTTCGTGACCGTCACCGGTCATTCCATAACGTTTCTTCGTAGGCTATAATCGTGCAGCGTAGCGAGATAAAAGATGGTTTCGTGTTCGTGTGTCTGGCCACTAGTGCTCGATAGTAATCGCCGGAGAGACATCGGGACTGCCACGTGCCGACAATTTATCGACCCGTGATATATACGAAAATTTGACCAGGAAGTGTGCTGTTATGTGTGTAGTCCTCGTCGCGCCGCAGACGCTAGCCCGTCTCCGTCTATTCCGTGTGGCTGGTACGCATCATAGTGGATTAAAAATAACTAGACACGTGTGTGAAACTGGTCGAGCGTGCGCGGCGGCCAGAAATAAATCAGCGGCCCGTCGATTAACTTTTTCGAGGCGAAACTTTGCCGCTGGCCAATATGCATCGTTGCTAACCTCCGAGATGCTTTTTCTCTTCTCTTCCGCGAGCCTATAAACGACGACGGATATACCGTTGTTTTCCTGTTAACAGAGGACGCCGCGGTTATTTTAACGTCAGGCTAGCGGGCTCGTTTCCCTGGAAACGCTTTTTTGGAAACTGTGCGTGTACGCGCGGACTGTGACTGGTTTATTAAGCCGTTCTAAAGAAACGATTTTTGGTGGCTTTCCGAAGTGTGGCGCGAGTGAGATCAGATCGAGGTTATTTCCTGGTGACTTTTCCATTGGTTGCAGCATCTCTCGAGCTATCCTTCGAAATTAAGGTATTTTTAGTTATACAGATTTCAGTTATACTAGATATATTGCTTGGTTTCCTTTTTACATATGTGTTTGGTAATCATACAATTTAATTTTCATCTTGTCACTAGGACAAGAAATCATTTGCAGAAAAGATTAATGTACTTCTTATTACTGTATTAAGAGAGCGTCAAATTCTATTTCTTTTTACTTCGTAATATACTTCAAAATATATACCAAAGAAGTTAGGAACAGTAAATGAATTCTACGTTATTCTCGTGTAGCTTAAGCCACGTGTGCTTGCTACAGTAGCCGACACACGCGCCACTTGTCTTATATAGATATATATATTATATATATATATATATATATATCAGGAGATCCATGGTGACCCATGTAAGACCCACTGAATACTTTTATCCTTTTGGCAGTGTAATGAAACAAAAATATCGAAATGAACGATTTACAATTAAGTATAATCATTATTATTTCTTTGTTCTTATGATTATTGCATTTTTTATATCATATAGAAAATTAAAAATTGCTTTTATAATTAAACTACAAATTCAAGCTACAAAATTCACAATACTATATAGCTCTCGGGGTTACACCGTGAAAGGATTAATAATTCTGTAAGAGAGATAGCGTAGAGCCCCTAGGGAATTTTTACTGACGATAATCCTGTCCACCTCAGCCAAATATCTCAACTTATTTCTCAGTATACATAGTCACTGAATAACCACGTATATCTCGAACTTTGTTTCTTTTCTAACCGTATTGGTTTCATTAACTTAACCTGTAAAATGGTTTTTAGTAATTTTTGGGTATTGTAGTTGGCGGGAGACGTTTATGGGGCAATCGAAACATTGTCTGTTTAATGTACAGACGCACAATACAACCGTGTCTCGGGCTTCCAAGGCAAATGGTTCGAAAGTTTCGAGATTCCATCGGAATGAAATATCGTTCTCGCTTTGGCTGTAAGCCACTTTTGTACAGAAAGGAGGGGGAAGGGGAGAGGGAGGGAGGTGGGCGTATATATCAGCAACAGAGGAGTCTTGCTCTTATCCAAAACTTTTCTGTTCGTAAGTTTGCGCGTGGCAGCGACAGTTATCGTCGTGTACCGAGACCTTCTATTTTTCATATTTCCTCGCCTTTAAATCCCTGCCATCGTAAAAGCTTCCCCTCCACCACCGCGCGCCCCGGCAAATGGGTCAAAGACGACGTCGCGGGAATTATTTTCCGCGAAACATCCCGGGCATTCTTGCGCTCGAGATCTCTCGATTACAAGCTAGGGGAACTACGGTAACTAGGGTAACTAGTCGTTTTTTTTTCAACGCATTTAGCTGCTCGCAATTTGTACGTTTGAAAGTCTCAGTTTGAACACATAGAAACTAGGGAAATAGGGAAAATAGAAACATTTGCAAATATGGAACTTGCAATGCCGTTTACGTTCTTGAATTCTTTTCATTTGAACTTTTAAGCTCTGGACATGCTCAATTTAAATTTTCTAATTTCTGAGAATTTGCCGACAATTTCAATTTTCAAATTTGAGTTTATAAACTTTCGAGATTTAAAGTTGAAGTTATCAACATTTCTAAATTGAAAAGTTGAATTTGAAAATAGTTGAAATTTAAATCTAGTAATTTCGGAATTTTACTAAATTTTTAATCGTATAATAATAATAATGTTAGATTCTCTAAAAAAATTTATCTTAAGTTTTTTATTTCGAAATTGAAATTCGTAAGTTTAAGAAATCAAGAGATACGAGTGATATCTAAAATTTACAATACTTCGTCTATGATAGCGAGAAAAAGAGATATAGAAACAGAGATGCCGTGTTTGAAATTCCAGCAGACAAACAGCGAAGTCGGAGTCATCCAGAATAGCAAATACGATGATTCACAGTGGCGGGAAGCGTTCGTGATCAGTGATCATTAGAGAAAAGGTCGTCGCCGAACGTGATGAAAATTTTTCGCTAACGAAGTCGTGAGTGTTTGATAACGTGACTCGTAATGTTTCGAAATAATTGAACAGAAGCTAATACGTTGCTCCAAGCCATCGGGGAATCGCGTTTCTGGATAATGCAAGGAGATAAAACATACATAGTCGTAACCAAGACAACACATACTTAAACCCAGCTTAATACCATAATACACTTTAATAATGGCTAAGGCTCCACTACTTTAGTATTTTTAGGTTATCACACCACTCTACCACTATAATCAATAACATATTTCAAGCATGATAATATTAGACGAACAAATCTTGTCTTAACATTATACGAAGCGACACTAGCGTCACACGAGTGTTAATTTATAATTATAGTATATAATATAATATACACATTCATTTATCCAATTATGGATTTGTAGGAAATTTAAAAATGCAGAAACGCAGAAATATGTGAAATATCCAAAGTACAGCGAATGAAATGAATTTCTACCGAGATTCCGTTTGTTTAATTACGTTTATAAAAATCTACAGTCCACTCGTTATAATATTCAGTTATATTCAGAATAGTAGGAATTTACATAAATATTCACGATATATTTATCTTCTACCTTTACATTTTTTAAATATTCCAAGTTGTTGAATTTTCTCCCAAACATAACCTAACCTACATGTTATTAATTTTGTTAAATTAATCATCGACTCTTAAGGCTAGCCGATCTTCATGAAGATAATTAATTTTTAATTAATTCGAAATTGCTTTTCAAGAATCTCATGGATATTCATTTCAGCAGGAATACTTCTCATACGTTATTTGTGTTATGTTTTCGCCCGATATAGTAGGAAAGTTACTGTTTTATCGACACGAATGGTTCCCATCGAGAGGTCAATGAAAAACGTCGTCTGAAAATTCGGGAACGCTATTAATGGAAAAATATTGGTCAATCGATGCCAAAAGGATTGATGTACGTCGACTCGACGTCTAGTCTGTCGGTACTTTGGCACTCTTCACCGGCGCAGACGCTTAACGTGACCGTCTGCCAAGTTTCTTGATTGCCGTAAATCATCGGAATCCTGTGTTTAATGTTTAGACATCCGGTCTCTTGGAATACATTGTTCTGGTTATCGTTCATGTGCACCTTCGATTGAAAAAACTTTCTTATCCTTTTTCTTTTCATTTTCAATTACGTGCGCTTTCCAAGATTCAACCAATTTGCTTTATATACAACATTTCGAAGTTTCATTAACACTGCAGTAAAATACGACTTTACTGATTACTTTAGTCGGAGTTGGAAACAATTTGGAAGTGTATATAGTTATACAAGCTACAAAGTATTTATTGCGAATTTCATACAAATTTAATATACCAATCATATTGGTTAAATTTGGGAGAATCTGAAAGAGTAAATAAAAGTTTCGATATACAGGGTGGTTGGTAACTGGTGGTACGAGCGGAAAGGGGGTGATTCTACGCGAAAAAAGAAGTCGAAAATATAGAATAACAATTTTTCGTTTGAGGCTTTGTTTCCGAGAAAATCGACTTTGAATTTTGGCTCGGTACGCGTGCACTTTATCACGTCTCGTTATAACGGATCTCACTGTAGATCGTTGTCTCGATGGAAAAGTCACCCCCTTTCCGCTTGTACCACCAGTTACCAACCACCCTGTATATGTGGTACAAAATTATTATACACAGCATAGATAGCCACCTTAGACACGTAATAACTGCTACAGATAATTCTACCGGAATATTGAAATTTATTAATACAATATCTCCACGTTAAGTATCTTATAACCTCCATTAAATTGGCACACGCGAAATGTGGATTCTTCGAAGTGTCATCTAAGTTTTGCATTAAGGATGAAATTTGGTATAAATGAGCAATCAAAATATTCACGTGACTTTGTTAGATGAAATTCAATTTGGAAAAAGTAAGATGAAAATTTCTGGAAACAAATGTAGCATTTGAGACGGGTTAATGATATTTTCTGTCCCATCTAGATGATCTTTTAGCGCATAAATTGTCTTAAAAGGAACTATAACGGTTCCATCCTAAAAATCGTTGAATTCTAGAACTGGTCATTTTTATAAATCCGGAATAATGAAACTAAATAAGCATTGGGAAAGTGCATCGAATTATGTGGAAATTGCTTTGATTAAATGTTTCATACGAACCTAACCTAATATGTACATATTACACACGAACGTTATAATGTGTACATTTCATTTTAAAAAAACATTTGATACGATGTGTATGTACATTCTCAGATTGGTTTCCGACATAATTATACTCGTGCCTCATTGCAGTGCTAATGAAATTTCAAAATGTTTCCTACATAGTCCATAACACACATAGTATATTCATAAAAGGTTTCCGAGTTTCTACATTATTCGGATACTTTCGTAATTACATGTGAACTAGTACTATTCGATCAGGAATGTTCGATATTCAGTTAGGTTCGTCGTAGGTTGACTGTGTATCCTAGATGAAAAGTTAATCGAGCTTGCACGTGAGTGGCTTGTGAAACGCGCCATAGTGGTCGCTTAAATCGCGCGAAGGCGCTTGACGAACTACTGCCACGCAATAGCTAGGTTCGTACTACTGAAACTTCCATCTTTTCCCATATGTGTTTCAGACCAGTAGATATTACACTATACCATATATTATATTCTGCTATCTAGATGTGTTACTCATATTTCACGCTGTCCCTAACCTCAATAGGACTGCTACTGGGGTTTTTCTAAATAAATAACGAAAATATATAATTTCACGTTGAAGCCATAAATTCCTGTCCCTAACCTCAAAATGACAGCTACTAGATCATCTTTTTAAATAAATAACGAAAATATTTAATTTTAGATCGAATCCGCTTATCAGTATTTTAATAAAGTCACTCTCTTTTTGTTTATCTTCTTTAAGTTCCTTTATTCATTATTAATCTTGTTAGTTTTTCTTATGAACATACATAATACATCTTCGAATTTGTGATTTCAATTATGAGGTAGAATTACACGAATATAATTTTACCTAATAATTTCAGGTAATTTTAATTTATAAAAGTTATTAACCTTCTGTATACTGTATCTAAATTATTAGATATAAAGTGGATATAATTTTATTGAAAACAAGATTGGGAGTCCATTAGGTAAATGTAGGGATCGGTGACATAATTGTTTCAGTGATATAGTGCGACCCAGTTTTACGGGGCACCGTATATATAGCCGACCTTCGTTCCCTCATTTGCTTATTGGCAAGGGTATTTTAAACGCGATGTCAATGAATGATCAATAAGCGAAATGTTAGTGATTATAATCGGCCGACGGGCAGAATTTCTAATATACTCGGAAGAAGCCGTGTAATTACCTGACTCAGATGTTTTCAAGGTTTTCTGAGTTCGTTGAAACGATTACGCCAAGATGGGAGAAGAATTCTATCAATTTCCCTTATCGTTCAATTTTATCTCGTTTCTCGATATAACCTCAAATTCAATTCAGTCAATTTTTTTTGTAAAATAACAACATACAGGCAAATCGCAACCTGCAACTAAGTTATACGTAATATATTTCCCAGTTAAAAATAAAATTAATCATTTTCTAAAGTATACATATATCATTATTATATGGAGATCTATACCAACGTTACCAATTTATAAAAGGAATTTGTTAAAATCAAAGCTAGGTAACTAGGGGTTTCTCATAAGTACTTACACTTTAAGTATTTATTTTAAACCACGGTGTTCTAGTTTTTCAAATTTTTTAGAATCACTTTTTTAAAATCATTCTAACCTCTTTGACAGTGTCCTCTAACGTTCAAATTTCGCAAATTCCGTTTAACCTTTCACGTTAGTTTCTCTATAAAATAGCCATTTCTATGTCTAATGTAACGTAGCATGTCTAACGTAGCATAGCTTTGAAGTTACATACTGATACATCAGTTTTCCTTCTATGTAATTTCATCTTTAGCTACATTCGTAACCCATTGTGACTTCAAGGTTATTTTATTATTTTAAGGTCATTTTCTTCATAATAAAATCTCCGGAAATTGTAAATTCATTGATCATGTATATCTGGAGGTTGATATTTGTTGGTTTCAGTTTACATATGTTTCTTTAAACTCATAAAAACATTTCTGGTTATAGAAGGCTAACCCCCTATATGAAAATGTACTACGTAGTCGCAAGGCTTGATTAAAAATCATGGGATTGCATGAGGCACAGATTCGTGGAATAACCGACTAGAACACACAATGTCGTTGAAAAATGGGTCGTGAAAGACAGCGCAAAAATAATTTCAGCTATCGATCCCTATCAACTATGTGCACGCGTTAAGGACACTAGTGCAGCCCGAAGAGGCCTCGAGATGTATTGGAAATTGCACTTTAGAGCTTGTTGTTTCTCTCTCGCTCTCTCTCTTTCTCTTTCTCTCTATCTATCTATTTATCTATCTATCTTTTCACACGGTGCTGTGAGTAACGTAAACCCAGGGTTTCTCGAGTTCCTTTGTTCCATGGATCACTTAAAGAGAGGATGACGAAAAGTTCACCTTGTTTACCGACGGAGCATCGGCTCTATTCAAACAAAAAGCTATCGTTTTAACGTTTTATCGAACACGCCTAATTGCACCTATTTTAATAGAATTTATTGTATAGTCCTAGTAATCATGATACAATGTGCAATGGAGTAATTTTACGTGAAAATGGAATGAAAGATATGGGTTATATGTTTTAGAATTACATATATTATCGTATATTATACATAATTACTTGGTGCAATCCAATTGAGAATTGAGAAAAATGTTTTTCTATCGTTAATTTTTTACTTCTTATCGAAAGTGGGATCAAGTGTTCTGCTAAATTGAAGGTGAAACGAAGAATATACCTGTATCAGTCAAGTTCCATATTCATCTCTAATAAACAGCTGACACTTTATAAAATCTATATAACTTTTAAAATGTGGTTGGAAACATATTTCAATTATTCTAATATCTCAATATTGAACGAATACACTAAGTCACTTATCTAAGTGTTCTCGTAGAAACCATTTTAATTCACCTCCAGTTATTGCTTTTTTATTTATACTAATTAATATCAAATATTTTAATTAATATGTACGCTCTATATATGTTGGTGTCTGAGATGAGATTAGAGACGAAAGTTAGTTTGAAGAGCTTTATTTGAGGTATATTTTATATATTACCAATTATTCGAAAATGTCCGAATACCTACGCACGGTAGTGCAGATGCAAACATTAGATAATTTTAAAGATATAAATTATTAAAGACTTACATACCAGTGATACAAACATAAGGAGGACAAGAACCATCTTGTCTTCCACGTTTCTGTGGCTCCACTATCGCATCCGGATTCGTACATAACCTATTCTATGGAAGTCTAACAAAGCGAAATCAAGGACGCCGCTTATTATTACTAAGGGCTTCGATACCGATCAATACCGCATAATCCAGTAGCGTATAACGTTTATCTGCTCTCGACAGAGAGCACAAGTGGTATTCAACAACTTTTTTGTTCCGACAAGAGTGTATTCCTGTCCTAAAATTTCACACTTTTACGCCATTTTGGAATTGTCCACTAACCTTAGAGAGTTGAGTTGTGACGTAGTTAACTTAAGATTCTATATCACAATGACAAATAGAGGTTATGTATTGTATGTACATTTGTTTTATTACAATTTATTAATTTGAAACCTCAGATATTTTTAGTTGATTAGAAATTTTAGGTTACTAATTTGAAAGTCGAATCATCGTACTTAAAAGAGAATCAGGTATCTAAATACCTATTTTTATATTTTTTTGAAAAATATCTCAAGCTAAAATATACAACATGGATGAATGCAAAATTTTTATTTAACATCATTCATTTATTACAAAACATTATGAAAGCATATAAATAAGGATTGGACGCTTAAATATTAAAATTTCTTAGAATTTTTTATTACGAAAATATAACTGTTCAAAAATAGGAATCTTAAAGCAATTTTGCAATATTTTTACAAGATTATAGAAAGTTGTTAAAGAAATGATAGAAGTTAGTGTACGGGTGAGGTTAAGTCGTCGCAGTTGTGACCGATTTTTCGATACACAGCTGTGTAGAGACTCGTCGAAAAAAGAAATCCATGTTAATTCAATATTCATTACCAACGGGGTATTTTAGGATACAATATCCGATAGTCCGGAGTAATTGCAGGTCCAAGGCGTGTCAAATTATTTATTGCATTCGTGTAGTGATATGTTAGTGTCATATAGGCCGGCTACAGTCGCGCATGCTTCTACACTCGCTTAGAAAATGAAGTGTAACATCGTGGCGCAGGAAGATTCACGGGACTTCTGTATTGTTTGTCTGTAGATCGATTCCCAAAGAATGTCTCTCAAGTTGAGTTAATTTAGCCGGAGAACTGTGACTAAAAAAATAACTAGGGGAAAAAGAGAAAAGAATTTTTTTCGTTCGTTTAATACACTGCAAATTGCGTATCAGTTTCTAGTGAATATTGTACTAAACTTACAAGATGACAATAAATTATGCCCTACAGGAATATTGTAACTAGAGCAGACGCAATAAATATTACCAGGGAATTTCTGATATTCTCTAGACTCTCGAAAATCCTTTCTTGCAAATGAATTTCTGCTTCCAGGAAATTCTTGCTAAACTTTACCTACTTGATATACTATATGACGTTAACTTCTGGAAACAATTAATTACGATAGGAAATTCTTTTATTGTGTATTTAGATAACGTATAGGTTATCAGAAATTTTGTTAGATCACGATACCTCGAATAACAGCACCAATTTACGTCACATGGGCTCGATTTCTCGTTGGAGAGCGCTCTTTTCCAAGAAATCCCCTCTTATCGAATCTCTGCAATTCTATATCGATATCAGTATTATCTATCGGTTACTCTTAAAAAAGCGATTGATGTTCCAGTGTATATTTTTAAAGTAACCTTGCCTTTTAAATTACTTTTTTAACTTCAAAGTTGCTGATAATTACTTTAGAAGCATAATATCGCTATTCTATAGCCTATATTTCCTAATGTAAATTATTAATATTTAGGGTTATTTAATTTTATTTTATATTTTACGTTCTTTATGCTAGAAATAAAATTAATTTAAAATAATTTGGCCCTAAATTATTACGCTCTCTCGTGACCCAATGATATCAATCAAGAGTTAAACATTAAAATAAGATATGATTTCTTATACAATACTTTTTTCATTTGGATTATGACAGTCGTGGCCTCTGTCATGGTTCTGACGTATCAGAATAGTCTAGCGTATCCCTAGCGTAGTTACGAAGCATAACTGATCCAGGACCTGTCCGTCGAACCGCAGTGACATCTCACGTGATCAAAAGAGAGGTTCCTGGACCGTGGCAGTCCTTCTTTATCCTTAGATCGATGCGTATTTCTGCATGATCTGAAAAAGGACAAAGAAGTGTCACCGGGTGATTGAATAGAGGGCCCGCGTGTCGGACGCTTTTAATTTCCTGTTCATTGACGTCTGATGTGAATTAACCTTATTGGCAGTTTAACGGTTTATTTAGCTTTCTGGTTCTAATCTTAACCGGCGCATTAAATCGTGCATAATGGTGTCACGATTGTTACGTTCGTTGTAACACTTTCGCTGCGCGATGTCCGGTACACTTGACGCCTCTGAGTATTTATACACAGAATATAGCGGACAAGAGAAGGAAAGAGATAGAGAGAAGGTGGATGGGCTATATGGATGGCTTCAATAGGATGTGTTCCATCGAGTACGATATTGAATTAATATTATCCATTAGCGTGGTGACGCAGGAGATTCTTGTTAACCCTGGATTGCTTAACTGGGTTACAACAAACGTGGATACAGGACAATTAACAATTAATTGTCGTCGTCAGACGTGCTTCTACTGTTATTATTCCCATATGCCTCGTATCAAGCATTACCTTCTAATATTTGAACAAGGAGAGAACGTTCATTTTGTTAGGTTACGAAATGATCGATATCGAAATGATTGGGTTGGGAAATGATTCTTTTCCTCAATGAAGGGAAGGTTTCCTTAGTGGTGTATTGAAACTCCTGGGGATAATTCCTATTCACTGAAGTACTCTTGTTATTCACAATTCTATCACAATG
This sequence comes from Bombus flavifrons, assembly GCF_040668555.2. Lineage (NCBI taxonomy): Eukaryota > Metazoa > Arthropoda > Insecta > Hymenoptera > Apidae > Bombus > Bombus flavifrons. Next base: position 7,038,302 of record NC_138457.1, on the reverse strand, counting down.
GTGTACGCATATTTCACATACGATCATTAACCAAAGTTTTCATCCTATGAAATGGATATATTTATTAAAATAAAATGTTATAGAATTCCGCTGCAAAGTATACTATGCTAGCCCAATTAGGAGCTGTTTTATTACTTTATTGCGTCTAAATAAAAATGCCCTTTTGAAGTGAGTGACTATAGTATATTAATATTAATCTATATGTTATAAAATCCTACTATACAATTAGTATATACTATACTGAATCTACTAAGACCTGTTTCATTATTTATAGGTTAAGAAGTACACTTAAATAAAAATAGCCTTGATATAAAGTGTATATCATTAGAAATTTGTATATGCTATCATCATTGTATTATCCTACAACAAATTATTAAATCGAGATACTTTCACAGAGAAATAACAAAATATAAGAAATAATATTTTAATAGAAAATATCGTTAGGAAAATTACATAGAACGATGTTCAGAAGATAATCCCGTAAGAAATGTGTCCATGACTATCTCGTTAGATTTCTTGTCACGAAAACCGAGATGGACTATGGTTGAATTCAGCCAAACTTGAAAGTCCGGCTTTTTGTCGTAGATGATAATACGAGCTACGTATCGATCCCAAGATTCGTGACGTAATAACACTGTGTGCGTCACGATTCAGGAATACGAGATATCCTGGCTGGTCGATGTTTCCAGGTTCGTGTTTTTGCACATAACAGGTAGATATTCACTTTATTTGCATTTACAGTGTGTTACTTTGTCCTACAAATGAATCACTATTGGCTGTCGCTACGGGTCAATATTAACTCGTAGAAAATTCGAACGATAGTCGATAAACTACAGTTAATTTCTTTGATAATTCTGAACATAGTCATAGGTCAACTATCTAAAAAACTTATTACATGATTATAAACTGTTGTCGACTGTCGCGGAAATTTTTAGGTTAGGAATGGTTCCTCGCAGAATCAAAAAGGCAGATATTCAAAAGTATGTATTGAAATTCTAAACGTGGTTTTAAATAAAAAATCTAAAGAAATTGAATTCGTTATATTAAATATAAAGTGTCAACGAATGTCGTGTTCAGAAAATACTTTAGGTTAAGAATTTGGGATTCATTCGAGGTTCAAACGAACAAATATTTGAACGTATAAAAAAATGAAGATAATCTGAGAATATTAAAAATTCGTGAAATCGCAATGGTTAATTTGAGATTCGAAATTTCCAAGTGGATATTTTGGAACGATTAGAAATGTTCTAATTTAAAGAGGGGATATTCGAACAGGTATCGGAATTTTATTTACGCTCGAGTGATGTCAAGGAACGTTTGTTTTCCCAATAATTAAATAACTATGAGGCGCGTATCGGGCCATGAATTGTTAATTTCGCAACAATTTACCGCGAGGAGGATGTTTCTCTGCCCACGATCGTAAGCAGGACCGATTTTGGGTGTGGATGAATGTGGGCGACGATTCAAACGTTAGGGCGACTGGATAAAAATAAACATCCCGCCTAATCTAAAGAAATTTTTGAATATTTTGCATTGCCTTTCAGCATTTCGTCAGAATATTTCCAATAATATGTTTTCGTAAAAAGAATAATAATTTCAACATATGATTACATCATACGTGGCGGGGATAGAACAAAACCCGACTTATTCTAATGCATACTTATTATTACTTATTTGTTACGTTAGAAACATTTGTTAAGAAAGCTTAGAATCGATACATTGTGAATTTTAGTAACATTTGTATTAGAAATTTGTCATTACGTTGATCACAATCATCTATTCTGTGATATATGTTATATTTATTCATTACTCTTATTAAATATAAATTCATTTTATAAAATTATGATATTTTTTATATTTTTTGTTACTTTACAAACTTTCTTTTGTCCGCCATTGTAAAGTAAAACTAGAACTTTGTAGCCACCCTATATAATTTAATTAATATAATGTATTCCGTTTTTTCTGATTTAAATACATGCGTCTAAAGATCCGAAAGCAGCAGGACATTCTCCTTAAACGCGTAACGCTACCAGTTACCATCTTGGTGGTTGGATTTTCGTGAGATTTCGTACGAAATCGTGGAACTTCGGTTCCCTCCTATGTTGCGTGTCGAGCCTGCACAGGCATAGGTAACGCACAGTTCTGTGTCACGGATTCCAGGCTTCTAGTTATCCCTTTTCAACAACTGTTAGATATCCTTGCAGGTCGAAATTGCATCGTACGACGTGTAGATTAGGCGGGCAGTCGAGGAAGGTTAGAGGAGAGGGCGGGATCGTCGACTGGTCCTGGATATCGTTCATAGAACTACAGCGGAGCGAAGGGATGCGAAGCGATAAACTTTCCTGCCATAGATACCGGACTTCCGATCGTTTCTTTGAAATAGGATCGAGGGAACGTCAGAGCGGAATAATTTGATTAAAATGGCTGAATACACGCGAGCGAACTCGTTCGGTAGTTGTGTTGCACTAACGGACTAACGTGTTTATTGCCGCTCGGGATACCCTCGGACCAGCAAAATAACCAATCCTTGCTTCATTTTTTTAAATAATATGCAAGAGCACATCTTTCAAATTTGAATCCATTCTGTTGAATGTTTCAAAAAATGTTTTCGTAGATACTCTATATGTATTTTCTGATAGTAGGAGTATAATTTAAAGATACTAATTTCAATTTTGAACTTCTGGTTCGTAAGACACTTCTGTTTACACGTGCATTGGATAAATTTACTAAGTGATAAATCACAGCATCGAGTTTGTAGATAAGCGATGTTAGGTTATAGTGTTATATTAAATTTCTGTTAGAATAGGTTTGGTTTAGATTTGTGAATAGATCTTATCCTATTTTAGTTTAGTCTTCCTAGATTCCATATTCATATTTTTCCCTCTACTCGTCCAGTGCTATTGATCTTTAGTTCAGATTTGGTTAGATTAAGTTAAGACTAATTTGGTTTACATTTATCAAACTCCTTTAATTCAAAATTAAATCTTTAGTTTAGATCAGATTAAGGTAGGTTAGGATTACTTTAGATATACAAAGTTTGCTCAACTCAAATGTATATACGTATATACTATTTTTAGATTCTGATCGCCGAATATTTTTAAATAAAGATAAAAATTATAGGAAAATTACTAACGTCTTAACACGATGTTTAACCAACTTGTAACCCGATATAGAACGGTCGTTTCAAACATTGAATATGCATCTGTCTACGCCTACGCGTAAAAACAATGACGGTAGTGCCTAGCCAAGCCTGTTAGATTCTGCGATAGGAATTCTTTTCGGTTACGCGTTCAGTGGCGCGCGACTCGTGTTAACACTGTACACGGTGTATGTACATTGAAAATCGTAAATGTCGATTGTTCGTTGGTATTCCTTTAAAGCGCATGCCCCTTCTACTGACATATATCCATCTCTCTCTTTAGCTCCAGCTCCTTTCAACGTTCTCCAAATATGTTCCTCCCTTATCTCCACAGCGCGAGTCAATATTTGCTGTGCACTTAAATGACGCGTGGTGGGAGTAGCAACCATCTCGTCGACCAACGGATTTTCCATTAATAATGTACATTAATGAGATCGAAACAATTAGTCAGTCGGTCGTTGAATTATGATTAATGAGAAAGCGAGGGAGAAATTTTAATCTTCCTTTCTTTTTCAATTTATGCATTTAATTACTGGAATTACTAACTTAATGATATTAGTTACCACTTTAGTTTAGTCAATTTAAATAAAAAATAAATTTCAACCGTCCTTTCCTTTTCAATTTATTTAGTTACTTGAACTACTAGTTGGTAAGAATATCAGTTTAGTTTAATCTATTTAAGTAAAGTAAATTCTCTTCCCTTTCTTTTCCAATACGTTTAGTTATCGATAAGCATACTACTTACTGATTTATTTTATTTATCTGGTATTTATTTAATCGCTGTAGAAAACTCTTATGTACATACTGCACGTATGTGTTACATAATACACTTCGATATTTTATTATCGCTACAATGAAACATGACTGTAACGATTGTATTGAGTAAAGTTTAAAGATTATATTGGTAAGATTATATCGGAGTCTGTGTACTTTCGTGCGACTGTATACACGAATGCTTACTTTCGATTATGTGCAAAATGAAATTAATTTATTAAAATTATACGTAAAAAGAAGAAAGTGATATTGTATATATAAAAAAAGAGAGTCAGAAGTGAAGAATAAAAGAAAGTATACGAGGTTAGTTTCGACGTGTATTCTCTCGATAAATATTCTGTAAAAAAAAAAAATGTTACCCTACACATTTTTATCCGAATCTCGCGAGGAATTTCGTCTACTAAATTTTTTTCACAGACGGTTCAACTAGTGCATAACCTATTACTTCACAGCTGTGTATGTGTAAAACATCTACATAAATAAACGCAGTGGAGGAATAGTGAAGGCATAATAGCGGTCGTGCGGAGTCTATATATAATGCTCGGTCACGAGCATGCCTTCGTTCACCGTTTCCACGAAGGCGTTGCGTTTAGCGTGACGAATACTGATTAGTAATGTAACATCACAATGTCGCTGTGTTCATGTCGCATGAAGATCTCTTTCCAATTATGACGCTCGTTACGAAGAATCTGTCGTGTTATTGTTGTTCCGTAGTGAATCACGATCTCTGCACACGTGTATATGTACGTACCGGGGCACTGTGTGCTGCTATGTGTTTCTTATTTTCTCCGTGAGGCGCCAGTATCGAATCAAATCACCGAAGGTTCGTAAATTTTCGTATGTCTCGCGTAGGATTGCCTGTATCGTTTTACCGAAGGCAGATCCCGATTTAGTGGGAGGGACCAAGTTGAAATTGCTGTCATTTAACGGTGGATTCCGTGAATTGTCATTTTACTGCTGTCGTATAGCAAGGGGTCTGGTTTTTCAATCCTTTTTTTTCTTGTCAATTCGCAAACACTGGTCAGTAACAGACTTATTGTAATTGATCACTAGATTTTCATACAAATCCATTATTTTATACATATTTTATCAATTTTATATTATTTCATACTATATTTATATTATATCGCAGATTTTTTTTTTTTATTTACGTAATATTACTTCTCCAGGATACATGGTGGTTTACATGTACATTGCTCTTGTATATATATATATATATAATTTTTCATATTATGCGCATTCTGTGCAATTTTGCATTCTTTAATGTGCCATAAAAATCCGTGGTTTAATTATTATTATTTTATATTTATATCGAACAGTGTTTAACGATCATTCACATACAACAATTTTAATGAGAGATTTATCGAAGCTTGTCTTTAAAAAATGCTATGATATCTCCCTTATCGAGAACATATCAATTAGATCAATCGATTCTTACTATTTATTCTGTTGGCCAACGTGATTCGAGACAACAGGAAAGAGAGTAGTATATTCTCTTTATCGCGCGATGCCAAATTTGAACATGTGTACACGAGATAAAAAAAAGAAAGAGATTTTTCACATAGCCGAGTGTTTATTGTAAATGAAGTTCCGCGACGTAGACATTTTTGTGGAAATCGGTACTATAATAAAAAGATTTGTACGACTCCTTTTATCTAACGTTTTATTACTTTATTTCCATCGACATTGACGTAATTCTGAACACTATCTCGGACGTTGCTCTCCCTTTGTGATACCCAGTTCAAGCGCTACGTTGCTCAAAATAATTGGGTCATCACCTGATCGTGCCATTTTAGCAACAGAAAGCCCAACATTCCGTATAAGATATATCACTATACTGTCATAGTTACATTACCCTATATAACTCACGGTAATATATCATGTTGAACGTTCAATTTTTTACATACAATCAGTCCACTGACGTGATATTCAAATCCTACGTTATATCTTCTTAGCTCTATTGTAAAATAACGGAACGCAATTCTAACCTAAAAGTGAAGGTCGTATATTTGATATTCCTTTCATTTTCTTATATAACTACAGGTTGCTTATACTATCTAATAACTGGTAATGATGATAAGAATTGCAAGAAGTCGATTCTTCGTAGAACCTAACCCTGTCGTAAAATAGGAAACCTCATTAAAAATGAAGTTCGCTTATCTGATATTCTCAGTATAGTTGACAAATCTTTAAAACTCGGCTCTTTCGGAAACGTGTCGTCATGTGAAAAGTTTCACTCTACGTTATCGACCTTTTTTTCGCGTAAAATCGCCTCTTTGTCGACCGTATTACGGTTACTGGAACACCCTGCGTTTACCAAAAAATATGTCGGTCATTTATTCCGTATCGCAATGGGAGTCACGTGACAGAGGTCGGTCCGAGGAGATCAGATCAATAAATTCATTCAAGTCACGCGGTGTTCGCCTAACTTTTTCTCCATATAACGCGCCGACAACAGCACTGCGACGATTTTCCACGAAAGTACGAAATTCGAGCTAAATTCTCTTATGTCAGACGCTCTGTACGTGTTTAATCGGTCTCACACCCCTCATCTCTTTCACCTCGTATGTCTACGTTCGCATAAAATGGCAGACAAAAATATTCATACGATTGGAATATGGGAATAAAAAGAAAAATATTTTCTCTGTTATTAAATATACTTAAATGTGTGTAATTGTACAGAATGTGTATGAATGAATTCGTAAATACAATAAAATACTCTCAAAGATTTGAAAAATATTGAACTTCGGATTTCGCTAAAAACTTGTTACTTTAATAATGCGAATATTAGTAGAGAAAGTAGTAGTAGAGGAAGTAGTCTAAATATGATGTAGCACTTCTACTTCAGGATTTATTGCCAAATCTGTTCAAGATTTTTAAGATGGCAGTATATATGTCTAAAACCTGTTTGCTTTATGATATAAAGTTAAAAAAAAACTGAACAAAGGTAATGTCTCTTTCAAATCATATATTTAAAATAAAAGTAAAAGTATTCGTGTTTAGAAATTCAACTAGCTCATATTTAAACTCTAGTCTGTATTTGGATCATCTCTTGTACTGTATAAATACTTCTATCTCAATAATCAAATAAATTAATTAACAGTTTGTTCCTGTACATTTATTACTGTAATTATCCGAATGTAATGAAACAGACATATATTCGATTATGTTTAATAATATAAGAAATATTTTTTTATTTTTATATTCCAACTGTATTATTTAATACTTTTGTCTCTCACTGTATAGCCTGTGTGTGTGTGTGTGTGTGTGTGTGTTCCTGTTGCTTTCGCCTGCCGCCGCCGCGCCGCCCCTCGTCGACTCGATTGACGTCATTATACGACGGCGTGAAGCACATTAGCGTCATGAAACGTTTACACGATACTTTACTTCGACACGTTATCAATCCTGCCGGTTTACATCGGTCTAGGCCCCAATATCTTAAAATCTGTCAGGCTAATTATCGGCGGCTGGCTGCGAGAAGGTCATCATCACCTCTCTACTTTTAGTTACTGCCACCACTACTTCTCTTTCTCCCCACCACACCACTGTGTGGTGCTAGTGTCGCCATTGAGTGGCGCGCACAACCAACTGGCCGTCTGTAAATTTTTTTCTTTCATAGTCGCGTTTCGCGAATTCGTTCACCCGGCGGAATTATAGACGCGAACCGTGCTTCTCGCGGAAGACAATCCTCTATAGAAGTTGCTCGTTGACCCTCGTTTGTCTCGTCCTACCGGCCTTGGGTTTATAAATATTCGGTCCAGTGTGAACGTGTGCGTATGTCTGTGCAGTTCGTTGTCAGTGTCGGAGATATGCGCTCGGCTTTCTTCGTAAGTACGCTTTCTGATATAATAGCCGGAATTCCAAAAGTTTAATGAAATATTTGTAGAATACTTGTAGAGCTCTTATAAATATATATTTCTTGTGTTATAGGGAACATTTTGAATTTTCACTAGCGCAAGAGTGAGACTCGTCTGTTACTGTTATATTGGTAACGTTTGAAATAAATCTAAAAATGTACATAAGTGCTACAAGACATATAATGATACAAGCGGAAGTATTTAAACAGTTTAATCCATGGTATTAACGAGTCTCCAATATTCAGCATCTTTAATAGACTGCGAATTTTTATGCATTTATGGGATAATTATAAATGCAAAAAAGCACATAGTACGTATAATATGCGAATATACATAAACGTCCTACACCTGTTACAATATTCAGTAGGTAAAACAAATTTCTGCTAAGATTCCGTTCATCTGTTTGTCTTTATAGAAATATGAATTTGCATAAATATGTGCAATTTACTTATTATAGAATATATTTAAACGTTAATTGGAGTCGCTGTGTCAGCAATTATTCCGAGTAATTTAGAATAAAATTATTTTATTTTAGAGAATTTTATATCAATTTATATTTTGTATTTTACGTGACAGAGACATTTTATTCTATAAAATATACGATACAAATTAAAGTTAAATATATTGTAAATTGTTAGCAATTAAATATGATTCAACGATATCAGTCGAGAGCTAAAATTGTTCATGCTGTATGCTAATTTCTTACTAAATATATATTTGCAATAAATGTCTTGTGACTTCTATGTATATGCATCGTCAGATTGATTTCAAATTTGACCACCACAATCGTGACATATATGTGTATGACCAACATACTCAAAATGTTTTATATAACGCGCAATTTATTTATACAACACGTCTTTAAGATACAGTAATGATGAATTTAAGATTAATGCCCTATATATTAATGAAAATTCGAAAAGATAGGACCAACAGGATTTCGTTAATAATTGAGTCGGTGCAACCATCGAAAATCGATTGTACCGATGTCGATAATATTTAATAACCTCGTCGCTGCATTGATTCGGTTAAAATTCTGTAAAATAATACAAAGTTGAGAGATGGCGGAGAATTCTGCAAAGTTTAATGAAACGTAGACTGATGTCTTTCTCTGGTTTTTTTATATTCTACATGGCTCATCAGTCAGAAAAGCGCGAGTAATGAGATATGAAACAGTGAATGGTTTGTATGGCACTCGACAGCGCGCGCGCTCCATACGGGTAATTGCATACGAATGCACAAATGCATGCAAATCTTTCTGCGCTGTAAATCTCGCCTGTTCCGCGGGTTAATTGTCACTCTTCGCACCGGCTAAGGTCATCCCACTCTATTTCTACGCTACAGAGCTTGAATCTGACCATTAGATTCATTTTTTATCTAAATTTATTTAATGAATACATGGTGACAATTATGGTCGATTCTCATTACTAGATTGCGGATATTTATGCGAATTTATACTTTTATGAATACAATTTTAGAAAAATGGAACTGAAGTAGAAAATTATTTCATATACTAAATGTTGTAGAAAGTACTTTAGGTGTTTTATACAGTATACAGGGTGGTCCAGATAAAGTGCTACAATCTGTTTCCTTAGAAACTAATGGAGATATCAACTTCGTTTTTACTGTAATTAAATAGCGTACTGTTTTAGTGCCCAATTTATTTTTTGTGACGAATCGTAGACTGAAAAAAGGGGCCACTAGAGATTTTTTTAAATGGAAGGTTGTATTAATTTTTTGTGATTCAGATAGCTCTTATTGGGTTACATCTAAATTACTATGCTAATGAAATTTTAAGATAGTTCGTGGTATAAAAACAGAAAACAATATTCCGGAATAATACACGTAACGTGAGTCGTTAATAAAAGTGAAATTACAGTACTAGAATTTTTCTTCGAGAAGATAATATGGACGATAATGTTATTTAGGTTAGCTTCAGTTTAGGTTATGTTTGCATCGGTAGATACATATCGATTCGATAACAGTATCGATACGTATCGGCGCGTTAGATTTTGACCGATTTGCGTTATCTGTCATTAACGTACTTTTACAATCGAGATTTTGCAATCACGGGTATCAAAGTATCATCTTTGTCGCAAGTGATTTAATAGATTTACATTTTTCCATCTAGCGGAACGTTATCTCTGAAATCATGACGTAAATCGAGTAATGAGCTCTTATGGTAAATTACGTGAGAAGATTAGATGAGAAATGAGAATAGAGAGAAAGATTGTATCTCTTTCTCCTCTTTCCTCGTACATTTCTTGTCGTTGACTTAAACTCACATCAAACTATTTATGTCGTTTCGTTTGACCTCAGCGAGTCAGTGTATCTAGTAAATTTGCTCGGTATTCTTTGTTTCTTTTTTTAATAAAAAAGCTAGAAATATTAATTTATTCCATTTTAGCTTTATTTCACTAGTTTCAGTTACGTAGTCTAAATTATTATGCTTCACTAAATTATTATGTTCCCTAAAGAAATAAGTAATTTTGCGTATTATGTGCATTTTATACAGTTTCGCAGCTTTAAATTTCCCATAAATGCATAGAAATCTGCAGTACGAATGGTTATTGGGATTCCAGAGCTAATATCGAGTTTCCTATCTGTGTATAGTATTAGTGTGCTGTGAATCTATGGACTTGGTTAGATGATAAGTGTATATAATACAGTTTATATATATATATATATATATATATATATATATATATATATATACATACTGCAGGATATAGGACGTTATAAGTGTATGTGTTACAGTGCATGTACACACTTATCCTCTATCCAAGTCCATAGGTACAAAACGACAGAAATAGTACACACAGATAGGAAACTCAATACATATTAGCAAAAATATAATTGGCAACCGACACGTGCGGTCATGGCTAATCCCTGAAAGATGGAGGTATGGTGAATTCTTTAAGGGAATCCAGAAATAAGACAGAGCGTGTGTGTATGTTGTTCAGGATGGGCAACAGTACAGTTCAAACACGTGAAAACACTAAATATACACTGATCGTCCGTGCGGTAAGTCCGCGTCGAAATAGAGCAATTTTATCCGATTCAGTGAAAACTGATCCCGTGAGGCATTATAATTAGAGGGCGAGGAGTTATTGTTGGATTTCCCGGGATTATTGATGGATCGATTCTCGTTAACGTTTCATTGATCGTATTAATATTGTTCGTATGAAAAAAGATTCACATTCTCGAAAAAGTGCATCGCATAATACCAGAATCTCTCTCTTTTTCTCAATTATCCTCTGTGTGTGTGCGCACGAGCACAGGTGTGCGCGTGTGTCATTCGCTGCTGAAAGACGGTGGAGTTTTTCATTCGAAGGTTGGTAACCCTGCGTGAATGCGCCCCTGATAGGGATAGAGCGTGAAATTAATTGTAAAACAACGCCTGAAAATAAGGGCAGTTTACCACCACCTTTACGCTTACTATGGCAGTAGTTAGTCTTCGCATCAAATCAGTTTCTAATTAAGGAAGCCCACCCCTGGTCACAACTCTGCATCCATTGAACCTGTATAACTTATATGAGAGAAAAAGAGCGAGATTACACGATTTCTCTGTAGACTTTGCGTCATTAGCACACGGGTACGAGTAAAGAGAGATTTTATCGCCTTGAAAATTGCCAGGCATAATTGCAACTGCAAACGCTATAAATCGAGCAACCGGAAATTTTATACGTTAGGTTTATTGTTGGTTCGTATAATATTATTAAAATGCCATAAACAACGATCAATGTAAGCTAAAATCGTTGAGAAATAAAATTACGATAATCTTTTAGTCTGTCAAATGATTCATGCGGTATTTTTAAGGTTATATACGTATGATGATTCATGTGAATAAAAACCTGTACATCGATATAACTATTAACGTAGGATAAAATCGGTTGAAAAATAAAATGGTAATAATTTTTGAGGTTAAGTTCGTTGATGATTCATGCGATATTTTTGAGGTGTCATATATGTAGGACGATTAATATGAATTGAAATCTGTACATCAATATAACTATTAACGTAGAATAAAATTGTTGAAAAATAAAATGGCGATAATTTTTTAGGTTAAGTTCCGTCGATGATTGGTGTGAAATGATCAAGACGTCGTGTACGACGATTAGTATGGATGAAAATTTATTGAAAAATAAAATTACGATAAACCCATCTCTCGAACAATAAAAAGAATTTTCCAAAGTTCGATAACAAGAATTTCTCGACGTTTTCTATCTCTCTCGACTCGAGTGCTCGAACGAGTGTAAACAATGGAAGGGAATCCGCGTGAAAGTACGAAAATAGTTGGAATTGGATGGTAAAAAGAATTCCGTTTCCTCTCTCTTTAGTAACTCCCTCTTCTCCTCTTGCTTTGCCGCTCTGTTTGCCCCGTATCGACTCTCGGCTCTTCAGCTCAATCAACAATATCGACACGTACTCTCGAAATATAGAGCACAGAGAAAATATCTCTTTCCTCCACGCGGCCAAGGAAATGGCCTCTGACCGCTTCAAACAATTTCTTTTAGTTAAACGACACTCTTTAAATACGAGTGGTTATTGGGGTAGAAAAAAGAGCGTCGATTACTAAAACACGATAAACCGTGGTGACTTTATTGCGAATGAAAAAATCGAGGCAATTATTGCTTCCCGTTCGTCGAGTATCGGTAATACTTTATTCAATAATGACACCTCATTATGTTTATGAAATTTGTTACATACGACTTCTGGGAAAAAGAATAGAGTAAAACGAAATTAACGAGAAATCATTTACAAGAGAAGCCTTTACATCGATCATAAATCTATATCTTCTTATTAGTCTAGGATTTTTAATTATCTACCTTAACGTTCTTAAGGCACAGCATAAACATAAGAAACATTGAAATATATTAATAAATAAGATGACATTATTTTTGCTTTTAAAATTAAAAGTAGAAAAACTAGAATTGGCCCAAAGACAAAGTTATCCGAGGAAGGGACCGGACGAATTCATTTATAGAAATAGATATAGATCCAGTAATAGCATTTTGATTCTTACTATTGGTATAGAAATCCATATATACTTAGCTCTTTTGTAATCCAGCTATTTTATTCACATGTATCTGAAAGACTTAAAAAGTCAAGAGAAAATTATGAAAACAAAGTCATTTGTAGACTGAAAAATTGTACACAATGCATATAATATGCAAAGATATATAAAATAGTTAAAGTCCAAGAGTATGTACTATTACACTTAGTTGATGAAACAAATTTCTATTTAGATTCCATTTCTTTAATTATACTCATAAAGGTATGAAGTACTTAAAAATCTATGGTGTATATTGTATCTTTGAAGATTCACAATGGTTTCTCAAAATGTACTCCTTATGATCTTCAGTAGATAAAACAGTTGTCTATCTAGGTTCCATTTTTTAAATTATATTTATAATAATGTGAATTTGCATAAACATTCGCTGTTTAGTGATTTATCGCACAAGCAGTTTCTATAAGATACCCTTGAAGAATGCGATCATTTCGCTTAGATCATCGCGAATTTTCGTTCTCTCACGATGATGTCTGTCATACAGCAGTTGTTAATAGGTATTTAAGGCTGCGGTAACTAGTTGTTTAGCGGGAGTTCGTTTGTAATAGGATGGAAATAAAGTTGTGAGTAAAAATTACGTAAACGTGATGAATGAATCAGGTTGAACTTTCCAAGTAAAAATGTGCGGCCAGGAGCGTTCAGTTGATTGCGAGACTCGTTATGTGATGTATCGGTTCTGTTGTGTTGAATTCCGCTTGGTGTGTTCCACGATATCGTAAATTACATATTGCAAAACGCTCGCGACTGTTCGCATCTACGACACAGATTACAACGTACATATCTCGACTTACACGAATTAATTAAGTTATTTATCAAAGCAATTCTCTATGGATCGTTTCATTTGTTAAGAAGTTTCGGTATTACATAGCAAACGTCTCGTTGGAACTAAGAGTAACTGATCCGTGAAAGAGTTAACACGTTTTCTACCGCACGGTGGTCATCGGTCACCCACGTCACTAAATTTTTTAGAATAATTAAAATGAGATAAAGATAAAGTTCATGGATTAAATAATTATCAGTAATGTGAATGACTTGGATAACATTACCAGAAAAAAGAGCGCAAATATAATGTAATATTTTGCAAAAATAAAATGTTACGGTGCATTTCAATCTATCGCAGTTGTCAAGGAGAATTATAGAAAATTCTATAGATATGTAAAAAAATATATCAAAAGATTCATTGAATAAATTTAATATTATAAATTATAACCAGACTGCAGATTTTTCTGCATTTATGGGTAATATGCAAAAATAGACAAAATATATTACTTGTTATAATATTTAAGTTAAACTTCTATTTTAAAATATTCTATTTTCTAACTAGATTCTGTTTTTTTAAATTACACTCATAAAAATATAAATCTGCATAAATATCCACAGCTCAGTTATAATATTGGTTCATCTTTACCTTCCAGTGTCAGGTCTAGTAGAAAATAGTGGAATTTCTCTATAGCTCGTACATTTATTGGAAAATTTCAATATTAAACAATTGAACGGAAGCAAGCCTCCTAAATCAAAATTTTGTAAACTTCGAACAGAAAGAGGTATTGTACATACAAATTTTATGAAATAAATCTAAAAACATTCTAGGTTATAATTTAGAATGATGAATCTGTACAATGGCTCCCAAAACTTTACGCATATTTACCACAGAAAATTTTTTTTTACATTGTACGAAACTTTTCGTGATTTCGTTAGCACTGTAATGAGATAATATATTGAATATATATGTATATACACACATTTTCGAATTGATTTCAAATTTACATAATATTCAAAAATATATATATATATATACATATATGTATATAGTGCAAACATATACTCAGTGAAAAATTAGTATACAGCATGGATAGCAGTCTTAAATATACAATTAATGCTAAAAATGGCCTCACTAAATATTGTGGCTTATTGATATAGTAAATACTTTGGTTGTTCAAATATTTTGATGATCTTTGAGAAGTGTATACTTTCAATAAATATCTTGTAACTTCTATATACATTTTCACATGTGTTTCAAATTTGACCAAAATAATCATGATAGTCGTATCTCGTTACCAATGAAATTTTAAAATGTTTTCTGTAATATATAAATAAAAAGTTTCTGGATGTATTCTTTCATGAGACACATAATACTAGAAACATTACAATTTATAATAACGTTAGTTTCTTTTACGACATCATGGTTTAGAGCATCGAGCCGCAAGTGGAACCAGTGGAAAATAGTGAAACTTTGCGCAGTACGCGTGCGAGCAGCTAGAGGGCAACACGAATCGATTACTACTTTGCTAATGGCTTATTTCACTTAACACGCCTTTCCGTGGCGAGCAAGTTCGCTGCCTAGAGCGGTGTTCGTGTCGCGAATCAGGGTTTCTGCACGTTCTGTGATTGACAGGGAAGAATGAAGCTTCGTGGCCGTAACCAGTGAAGGGGAGGTCAGTTTGCATGCCAATTCGCGATCTGTTGTCGCCGTCAACACGTAAACTGTCACCAGAAGGTAAACGGGCTATTCTATCCCTCTGTGTTTCTCCCTATGTCTCTGTCGTCGCTCTGTCTCTTTTCCGCGATCGGTGTTATTTTTAGACAGGCTATATCGTCGATGTTCGTTCAATTGCAAGCTCCCGTTACATCGTTTCTTCGTTGTGACATCATTTCGGAAGAGAGTGTCTGCCACTTTTACTGCCGTCTCTCAGTAATGACTCATTTGTCAAGGTACATAACCTCAAAACTATGTCGGCGTTCGATGACAGTCTAGGCCAGGCCACTCGTGGCAGCCTTTTACTTTACGTCCATAGCGCTCTACGGTTATTCTATCGCATCTAACAACTTCTTTTTCGTGATTTTCCAGGGATCGAATGAAATTATTAACTGTTATAAATAAAAGTTATTTACTGAACTTTTAACTTTACAGTTATTTCTTTTCTGTTTTATGTAAAACCCAGTTAGTATTGTCTAATTGTAGATAAGATTAAATTTTATTTTATTTAATTTTATTTTAGTTCTGCATTTTAAACGATGTAGGCTATCACTGGCATTGTGGAAGATGTAGAATATAAATTGTAATTAAATATTTTAAAGTTACGAAACTTAACTCTAATCTAAACTGAGTGGTTGTCTACTGCATAACTCAGGAATAGCAATTGAGGTTTAGGTTACGTGTGCGCTCAGAGTTCAGAGATTAGTTTTAGGAGCAATATATTTTCTAAATTACTTTCGTTAGTGTAAGTCTTGAAGGCTACTAGTTGAATTAACAATGGCATGCCACAGAATAATCTGTTTTCCACAACCTGAATGTTTTCTAAGGGGAATAGATGTCCTAGCTTAATTACAACTCTTTTATGCTTCCAAGAAAATAGAAGTTTCTTATTCATGTAAAAATGTATGGAATAAAAGTTTCAATAAGTTCACTTTATAACTGTTTTCTTGAAGCGGGAAGGATATTGATTAAAAAATTATATCCTATTATTTCATAACTAATTTTAAATTTTAGGTTTCATTCAATTCTTGCGATTTCCAATGTTTGTACTTATCAGTCGATAATTTTAAAGTTCAATGACTTGTATTTCCTGTTGTTTGGATTTCCTCTCATCACTTGTATTGATTCTAATAGGAGTATTATGATTTCTATTGTGATATATATATTGGATATATTTTAGAATATTAATATTTGATGAAATTGAATCTTTGGTTTTCTATGATTATATGTACTTGATAATTTATAGAAATTGCATAACTTTAATTCTTAGAAATAATAATGTCCATTGCCTATGGAAAAATTAAGGTGCCATTTAAACTGCATACATATATATAACCTTGAAATCTTTCACTATTGGTGATATAAAATGGAATTGCATTTTCATAAAGCTCTTTCTGTGTCAGACTTTTCAATATTGATAGTGTAGTATCATGAGATAAGGATATTTATCTCATTTTTTTTTACCATTTCATCAAGACCAGAAGTACCAATATAATTATGACATAATGACACATCTGTTTAAATAACTATGACTCGCATTGCCATTATCATATGCTAATATCTTATTTTTTAATTAGCATTCATAGCACAGCAATAAAAACCATGCATATCTTAGTTTGAGAATGGCAGTCCTTGATATAAGAAAGATTTGTTGAATGGAATGGAGTTTTAGGATGATTTTCTTATCTGTTGCAGCTGTTGGCCCTCCAATTTTCTGGAGGCCAGTGGTGTCAGTGACACCAGAGAATAATACGAGCTGCTAGCGTGAAGGAGTACAGTAGAGTTGGCTTAGGCCAACGTCGGTGTACAAAGCAAAATGGCAACAATAGATGGCCGACCAACCCAATATGGTATCACTCTTAAGCAACTTCGTGAGCTCATGGAGCTCCGGGGACGTGAAGGTGTCAATAAAATCAGTAGTTATGGTGGTGTGCAGGAGATTTGTAAAAAATTATACACTTCACCCAGTGAAGGTAAGATTCTACCCTTGTGTAGTTCTATGATTCAAAATATGCATGTACAAATGAAATATTCACAGAAGAAACTACTTTCACTGTGCAGGTCTCAGTGGATCAGCAGCTGATATCCAACATAGACGAGATACATTTGGTTCCAATCAAATACCTCCAAAACCACCAAAAACGTTTCTACAACTAGTGTGGGAAGCTCTTCAAGATGTTACATTAATCATCTTGGAAGTAGCTGCATTGGTTTCATTAGGTCTTAGCTTTTATCAGCCAGCAGATGATGAGGAGAGACGTAAGTATGAATTTTAATATTATTTCTTAGCTGTTGGGTAAAGAATAAGAATAAACGTATTCTGTAAGATATAAAAAAATGCATT
Organism: Bombus flavifrons; assembly: GCF_040668555.2. NCBI lineage: Eukaryota > Metazoa > Arthropoda > Insecta > Hymenoptera > Apidae > Bombus > Bombus flavifrons. The sequence goes on along the minus strand of NC_138457.1, from coordinate 7,020,641 downwards.
TTTTTTATGAACTTTTACAGCTTTGATAGATGAAGATGAATCAAAGTACGGTTGGATAGAAGGAGCTGCTATATTTGTTTCTGTGATCTTGGTGGTAATAGTAACAGCTTCCAATGATTACTCTAAGGAAAAACAGTTTAGGGGTCTCCAAAGTCGGATAGAAGGGGAGCATAGATTCTCTGTCATTCGGCAAGGAGAGGTCAAACAGATCTCTGTGACTGACATTGTTGTTGGTGATATATGTCAGGTATGTGCAGCAGACTATGCATTGTACTAGCAGAAAGTGTATTTCAAATGCAGTCAAGTACGATTTACGATTCTCTGGTTAACACGAAAAGCCCATATTTGAATCAGTAACATGATTTAATATAGAAACATTTGTACTTAAATTTGGCAACTTCTTGAACATATCGTTTTGTCTGAGAATTTGTCAATAAATCACATGCATCGATAATGAGTTTCGGGATACGAACATTACTTCGTCGAAAAAACATAAACAAGGTCTTCCCTAAATTGGGTAATCTACAATTCAGATAAAATATGGAGACCTGCTGCCAGCAGATGGTATCCTTATACAAAGCAACGATCTCAAAGTGGATGAGTCCAGTTTAACCGGAGAGTCAGACCATGTTAAAAAAGGAGAATCGTTCGATCCCATGGTACTCTCAGGTGAGGGTTCTGTTTCACAGATCGAACACCGATAATTAAATTTGTTTTCTGTGTTGGGATGGTAATCACAGTGACTTCTGTCCCTTCTAAAGGTACACATGTGATGGAGGGTTCTGGGAAAATGTTAGTTACTGCTGTGGGCGTTAACTCCCAGGCTGGTATTATCTTTACTTTGTTGGGTGCTGCTGTTGATCAACAAGAACAAGAAATCAAGAAGATGAAGAAAGGTATGTAAACTCGATTTCAGTGGGGAATGGAACGATCGATGCAAGGTGTCCTGAATTAGTTCTTAAACATTTTGGGATAAGATAAAGTAGTGTAGTGTTCGGAAATTATCATTTTGAGAACAAAATATTTAAGGAAGATCATCGGAATTTAAAATGATTACCTTGGCATCTTGAAGGAAGCAAATATTACGGATAATTTTGTTTTCAAAATGGTAAGACTTGCCAAGTTCTCCCACTATAGTACTTTAAAAAATTAATTGGAACTCGCTACTCTCCTCCTGTGGAAAATGCTAGAAATTTTTATCCGAATAAATTACAAAGAAGTTTAACTACTAATTGTTTTAAGAGAGAGCAGTAGCGGGTATTACGAAACGCATGGCACAAAATACGTGAAAGAAAAGTAGAAAACCAACAATTGACGCATGGTGTTTATTTTGGATTGACGCGAGAATATTTTATCGTGAACTTAGTTTTTCCAGTTATTTGTGACACTTTCATTTTCCTTAGCATGTGTTTGCGGTACTTTTGAAATGACTCCTTGATCGGTATACTAATTTCTTTCCTTTGAAGAAAACATTTAGCTCATAGCTCACTTTATCGTCATTGCATTGAGAGTAATATTGCATTAAAGGAAGAAAAATTTTTTGAAAAATGAAGTAGAGAGTGAATGGTTAGAATAGTACAAAATCTTGCAATTCGTAGAAATTAAACTTTAAGTAAGCAGTTAAATATTTATTAGTATCGCACGTTAATTGCAGCTATTATTATTATTATTACTATTATTATTATTATTATTATTATTATTATTATTATTACTATTATTATTAGTTACTCACATCATGTGCCTTTTTTGAAATATTTATATTAGCCTGCATCTGGTTGTTAATGTTCGTATCTCTGTCTTATGTGTTTATGTATAAAAACCCTCCACTGAATGAGTTAGAAGTATTTTTAGTGTTACTGTTACGTATAGATCAATTCTTACTAACTTTTTATAGAAGGTGGAGTAAGTAACTCTCTAATTTTCGATTTTTGAACAGGGATTCAGCTTATATCTTTATACCACCTTCTATTTCAAAAATATCAAACGTTAATAGTAAGAATCGACCTTAAGACTATTTACAAAGGATTAAATAGACATAAATCCAGTTTGCTTTCTTGTGATTTACGCTGTTGTGTGTTGTGTATGTTGCACAACCTGGAAGGCCCTTTAAGTGTTGTATAACATGTTTTTTACACTGTCCCTTGAATACTCTGTTCAGATGAGGTAATTAACAGAATAAGAAAAGAAAAAAGAGACACTACAAATACATACAACAATAACAAAAAACGAAGCTAGCGTTGATGAGAGAAAGAAAAACCTTCTAGGCTGTTCATTTAGGATTATTAATTAGTATTATGCTAGAATACGAGAACAGAAAAGACGATAAAAATCGGGAGATTAAGAATGAAAGAGAATTTTCAAAAATATGGCATAACTTACGACTGGCATATTACATTTTTAGATAGACTGCTAATCGATTTTGTTTTGCATGCGTTTTTTTATCTAGAGGCTAAGAAGCAGCGGAAGAAGAAGTCATTAACAGGTGAATAAAGTACTATCATAAATCATTACTGTTCATCACTTTGATGTTCGACATATACATTAAATGAGCACGCGCGCGTATTTATTTATTTATCTTAAAAAATAATTTTCTTTTAATTTTTTCTAGATTTCTGTATATTTTTATTTAAAGTACGCACGCGTCACGAAAAATCTTTTAAGTTCTACTTACAGATAAATAGGATAACACTTTTAATTTTGAACTTTTGTCCTTTATGTCACCACTCTGTATGTTTTGTTCACTGCACTCTCTATATTATACATTTATGTATATGGCCTCTGTAACGTGAAGACAGAAATTTGTTGTCAAATCAATCTACTTTTTTCTTTCACTTCTATTGTTCCTATCTTGTCTTCTTGATCCATTTGTTCTCGTACAAATTAAGTGGGGAAGATTTATGAAGACAGCGTGAAAGAGTAAAGTTATGTCTCATCCGTGCTTCTCTGTACCTTTTGTTATATTTGATTCTGTGAATGCTTCCAATAGCAGTGGTTCTATGCATATTTGAAGAAGAATCTTAGCCGCTATTAAAGTTTTGTATAGCTTCTGATTATTTCTGCATTTATTTCAATAGCGCCCTGTCTTTCTTTTTCTCTCTTTTGTATACTTTATAATAATTTTACTCACCTCTATTTCATAACATGTAACTGTTATGCTTTTCGATTAATCCTTGATTATATTCTCTCCATTTTTGCCGGCTTATTGGTACCGTTTACATTTCTTTTTCTTTTTCTTTGGTAGATACTGATTACTAACATTAGTCACCAGTATCATAATATTAGTTAGAGTATGTAAAGCAATGTAGTTGTAAATGTAGTACGAGGAAACTCGATTCCACTGGTCATCTAATTCCTATGTAATTTTGGACAATATTGCTATATAAAAATCCAAAATTAAACAATGTATCTGCACCTTCTTAAATATTACTACTTTCTAAATTGTATTGTTTTAAAGTTAGAATTAATTAAAAGACGATAAATCAAGAAGGAAGAAATGGGAATCGAGCTTCAGACGGTGTGGTTATAGATGAACTCAAATGAATCTGTATGTTGCTAATGAAGGAGATGAAGCTGGAGAAATAACTGGAAACAGCCATGTGAGTGGAGGCAAGCACGAGGCCGGGGAGAACCATCATGCAGCCAGCCATGCGGGCGGAGCAGAAGGGAAGAAAGAGAAGAGTGTTTTACAAGCCAAGCTAACTAAACTCGCCATACAAATCGGTTATGCCGGCTCGACCATAGCAGTGCTTACTGTTATCATTCTAGTCATTCAGTTCTGCGTTACCACGTTTGTGATAGAGGGGAAACCTTGGAAAAATATGTACGCTGGTGATCTGGTGCGGCATTTGATCATTGGTGTAACGGTACTCGTAGTCGCCGTTCCCGAAGGTCTTCCTCTAGCTGTCACCCTCTCCCTCGCTTATTCCGTTAAGGTAACTATTCATCAATTTCATTCCCTCAGAACTTCAGAATTAGTAGAATAGTTTGAAAAAGCGTTATTGTGTTTCTACGAACAAAATGAACTCCTGTTCTATTTATAAATCTTTAAAAGTCACTGTATCCTCACTGTAGAGAGGAGCACTCTTGAGATTTACTCTTCGCATTAAAGGTTGTAGATTTCTTAAGACTCTATCCATATTAAGTTATCGGAATGCACTCAACAGCTTTCTACTTTATCATAAATATTTTCTTTTTATTTCTATTTCTATTTTATTAATATTTCTCTTTTTATTTTGTTTCTAAATTAATAATTAAGATGATAGAGAAAAACAGGGAAAAACAAGGAATAGAGTAAAATGATAGAGAAATATTAAAATTCTGTAAATTCTTCATTTTACTCTTTATTTGATATTAAAATTTTGTGAAGGAATATTGTTGATGTATGAGTATACAATTATGTATGATTCTCTGTGTATAGAAAATGATGAAAGACAACAACTTGGTACGTCATTTGGATGCTTGCGAAACTATGGGTAACGCCACGGCAATCTGTTCGGACAAGACTGGTACCCTGACAACCAACCGGATGACCGTCGTTCAGTCGTACATATGCGAGAAAATGAGCAAAAAGGTCCCGGAGTTCTCGGAGATCCCGTCGCACATCGGAAACTTAATAATTCAAGCTATCGCTGTTAATTCGGCGTACACATCCAGAATAATGCCCCCGCAGGAACCTACAGAATTGCCGCTTCAAGTCGGTAATAAAACCGAATGTGCCTTACTTGGATTCGTAGTAGCCCTGGGCATGAACTATCAGACGATACGAGACGATCAACCTGAGGAAACCTTCACACGGGTGTACACGTTCAATAGCGTTAGGAAGAGCATGTCTACTGTCATCCCGAGGAAAGGTGGTGGATACAGACTCTTCACCAAGGGCGCTTCCGAGATCATTATGAAGAAGTATGTTGTTTTCTTTCCTGAGCCAATTATAATTCATAGATCAAACGTGGAAAACACTTGCTGTATTTTACAGGCCGATGTTATTGTGAAAGAATGTATTATTTACCATAAAATTGTTACAAGCTTGTTGTTTTTCATTTGAAAGCAATTTTAAAATTTAACTCCTTGTCAACTGGTCACATGTCATGAAAATTTTTTATTAAATTTTTCGTTATGAGGTCTCTTGAAAAATATTTACTGTTCCTCTTTTTTAATTATGTTATGCTGAAATAGATCTTTTTAATCGCTGAATAATATGAAAATTAAGAGATCATAAGAATTATAGTTATATTCTTCTTCTATAATCTTCACGTTTTATTGTTTCAGATGTGCCTTTATATATGGTCGTGAAGGTCATTTGGAGAAATTTACCAGAGAGATGCAGGAGCGTCTGGTAAAGAACGTGATCGAGCCGATGGCGTGCGACGGACTGCGTACGATCTGCGTCGCATATCGCGACTTCGTTCCCGGCAAGGCAGAGATCAATCAGGTTCACATCGACAACGATCCGAATTGGGAGGACGAGGAGAACGTCGTAAACAATCTCACGTGTTTGTGCATCGTCGGTATTGAGGACCCGGTACGTCCGGAGGTGCCGGACGCGATCAGGAAGTGTCAGAAGGCGGGCATCACTGTGCGAATGGTGACTGGAGACAATATAAATACTGCGCGTTCCATTGCCCTGAAATGTGGGATTTTTAAGCCGAACGAAGACTTCCTGATCTTAGAAGGCAAAGAGTTCAACAGGAGGATCCGTGACGCTAACGGCGAGGTACAGCAACATTTGCTGGACAAAGTGTGGCCGAGGTTAAGGGTGTTGGCTAGGTCGTCGCCTACAGACAAATACACGCTCGTGAAAGGCATAATCGATAGCAAAGCGAGCGTGAGTCGCGAGGTTGTTGCTGTAACCGGTGATGGAACGAATGACGGTCCTGCTTTGAAAAAGGCGGATGTCGGCTTTGCCATGGGCATCGCCGGCACCGACGTCGCTAAAGAAGCTTCTGATATCATTCTAACGGACGATAATTTCTCGTCGATCGTGAAGGCAGTTATGTGGGGTAGAAACGTCTACGATAGTATAGCGAAGTTCTTGCAGTTTCAATTGACCGTCAATATCGTCGCTGTTATAGTTGCTTTTATCGGAGCATGTGCCGTGCAAGATTCCCCCCTTAAAGCGGTGCAGATGTTGTGGGTGAACTTAATCATGGACACATTAGCATCTCTTGCATTGGCCACCGAAATGCCAACGTCTGACCTTCTTCTTCGTAAACCGTACGGTCGCACGAAGCCGCTCATCTCCAGGACAATGATGAAGAACATTCTCGGCCAAGCTGTCTATCAATTGTCTGTAATTTTTATGCTTCTTTTCGTTGGTAAATATTCTTGTTTTTCGCTCATTCATTGTATGAGTCCCTCAGAGAATCCATGCTGATCAAACTGGCCATATATTGGACAATTACAAATATTACTTTCTAAAATTTAGCTTAGAATTCTTTTTCTAAAATGTTCAATTTTAATATGATCAGTTTGGCTTCTGGGAGGTTCATATATTCTCTGTCATCTCTGAATCCAAAAAAATAAAAAAAGAAAATTGTATATATAAAAAGTTCGAATATGTGCTACTTGAACCATTTAGAAACTACATTGGTCAACTTCATAAATTGGAAAGTACAGGAAAATGATAACGTCGCAAACACTGTTTAAATTCATCTTAGAATTTACTATTATTTATGTCACCTTCTTGCGATAAATTAACTTATGGAAGTAAGTCATTTGTTTCTTGAGAAGTAAATATTAATCGTATACATATTTAATGAAATTAAAAAATGAATAAAAGATAGAGTTCATCGGTGTGGCTTCTGAGAGACTTATTTGTCGCGCAGAAAGCGACATTTGAGATTTACATAAGAAATCTTATTTCTTTCTATACACACAACGCGTGTGTCTATTTTTACGATTGTATTGGATCCATTGGAAATAACCAGTCAGGCTTGCGTTCCTTCCAAGTGTCTTCTTTTAAGCGATGAACTACAACAATATTAAAGAAAGAGAAATAACAAGAAATAATTCGGATTATTGTCAAGCGTAATAACTTTGTGAGAATGATTTTGTTTTTTGATTTCGAGATGACTAAACCGATCAAAACAAAACATTTTTTAACAGTGAGCTATTTGATTGATAGGTGATAAGATGCTTGACATCGAAACAGGCCGAGGAGTTGCGCAGACTGGTGGCGGTCCAACGCAGCACTTCACCATCATCTTCAACACATTCGTCATGATGACTCTTTTCAACGAATTTAACGCTAGGAAAATCCATGGTCAGCGTAATGTCTTCCAAGGAATATTCACCAACCCCATCTTTTACTCTATCTGGATCATGACATGTCTAGCGCAGGTAGACCATATTTCTTACATTCTGTCATATATTTCTTAAGAATATTATTAGAATTATGATTATGTGTTTAACAATATATTCGTGTTCGTTTTCAATATCTTGATATATGGGACATTAGGGATAGAAATTGTCAATATAGTAGAACATTAGAGAGATTAAATGTTTCTCTACTTATTTAATAGCCAAGTCTAGTATAGTATGATATATAGAATTTGAACTTGCAATGGAAGAATCTATTAATATTTATCCTTAGCTTTCTATTCTATTAATAACAAATAGTCAGCTAATAAATAGCCTTTAGATAGAATTTCACATTTTCTCACTCTCAATTAATTAGAAGATAGGTTTAACGAAGGGAAGAATTCCAGCCAAGGAGAAACGGACACGAGAGAAGCTCTTTAACACTTGGGTGACACCGAAATTACCATTTCTTGTGTCTCCTCAATAAAATCCTATGTCTGTTTTCTAGGTAATTATCATACAATACGGTAAAATGGCGTTCAGCACGAAAGCTCTCACATTAGAACAATGGATGTGGTGCCTGTTCTTCGGAGTCGGTACTCTATTGTGGGGCCAAGTAATTACGACTATTCCTACGCGCAAGATTCCTAAAATCCTTTCGTAAGTTATAAACATATTCATGTAAAAAAACTACCCTTTTTTTTAATGTGTAGATGATGAGAGATACTTCTGTTCGGTCTAGCGGGCGCAACCTAACTTAAAAAAAGAAAAAGAAAAGAAGAAAAGAATACAATAGTCACGCCCACGTGTTGCGTTCTCGTTCAGAAAATATTTTGAAATAATATTTTTTGTTACATGTTCTTTTTTTCAGTTTCTCTTTTGTTCGTATTGTATAATTTTTGTCTTACTACTTTTTTTCTTTTTGTAATCTTTTTCTGATATAAACTCAAAGGCGAGAATGCCGGAAGTCAACGTGTAGCGACTACTCAAAAAAAAAAGAAAAAAAAAAAGACATCTAGAAGCTATGAACAACTAAAGCAGCCATATTGCACGCATTACTAAGTAAATCAGGAGTATGTAAGATGGGAGAATATTGTAAATATTTCTTGCTTTCTTGCATTGTGTGACGCGACAGGAACGCGTTACATCAGGGATGCTACATTGACTAAAATGCATAAAATAATGTAATTGGGAAACTTCTTTAAAGCTTTGAGAATGAATCTGAAAAATACGCTCTCATGTATGCCTTGTATTGTCTTGTCAAACTAACTAGTCTTGGAAATTGGAAGCGCGATTACATGAATCTTGATTGAAGTTCTAACGTACGAGTTGTCATACGTAGCTTCTATGAGTTTTTATTGAGACCCTCCTGGTACACGATAGTCGCCTTTGCATGAACCTCTTTATCTTAATCGAAATTTCTATTGAGAAAGATTTTTCATGTATATGTATTTATATATCAATACTTGGAAGTTGTATTTAATAATTGAGCACGATTAATTCAGCGTTCGTCTATTGTACGAGTACGGAATCTCTGTTATTGGAGAATATATTGCCTCTTGACGGTGGTTGATAGTTGTATAAGGATGTATTGTTCGAATTTTGTATGTAATTCTTAATATTAAGATCGAGAATTTTGTATTAACTATTGTTGTATTTTCCAATTCTTACAATTTATGTATAGTTATTCTCGATATTAATTTAAAGAGATTTTTGAAGTTACATATATTGTTCGCACAGTATTTCCTATTATATAACTAAACCCCATCGCTATCATACAATATACAAGATATATGCGTGTAGCAACATCGAAAAGACGGTACCATTTGAAAGATAAGTATCATCATAATCGGTATCGTGTAAAAGTGTAATAGAAGGGAGGCATGCATCGTGGAAATCATATTGATTACTATTATTATTGATAGCTGTATAATCGTAGCGCTTCTGTTGGTTTATGTTCTCGCTTCTAGGAATCCTTTTCTATTGCTTTTGCCCGTCATATGTTTCTCACTCCACCATAATAACGTATTGCTTTATGTAGCATGCTCCCTAGACGCCCAGATATTAAGGAAACCCAATTAAAACCATGAATATGCAAACACTGTGATCTGAATTGAACACATTGGACAAGAATGATAGCGCGTGCTCAGCTGTTCCCTCGCTCCCCTTTTTTGTAATTGTACATTAGCGCTGGCCAAGTAATGAAGCGTTCCAGGTTTCTTCCATGGAAGAAACTTTGAACGTTTGGAGACAAAGACAATAATAAAACAAAAACACAGTATCTAAATATAGGAAAGACCTTATATATCTTTGAATTATTGTTTCATGAAAATTGAAGAACCTGGAGATTGGTCGATGGAAACCTGAATAAATTCTGGAAAACGTTTTTGAACTGAGAATTATGGAAGAAGTATGTTTGGAAGATTAAAAGAATCAAGATTCAAAGATATCTAATCATGATGGATCTGGAATATTCATAGGAATTTGTGGAATATGTATTTATTTGGATACTGGAAGTATGTAGAGTCTCCATCGAAAAAAAACGAGTATTAGTTCCCTTGGTGGATATTATACTGTTACTCGTTTCTCATTTGGTAAACCTGGACCTCGTATATTAGGCTTAGCCGTTGCATGACTGAAGACCCTTCTCCGATGTCTACGTACTTGTTTGTGTAAAAGAGTAACCAATGAAAACGGCGTCCTAATGATTCACTATACTCTCACGATATTATCTAAACATACACTGTATTTTGTAACATTTGCATTTTCTGTTTGGTGCAAGGGATCTCAGTAGCGCGCTTGAACCGAGTTCAAGTTTGTGAACTTTTGGTTCTGAAGTTCTCACAGAGCTGAAAATTCGGACTAACTAGATACTATTATTACAATAAGTGGTAACTTTTGCGCTTAGCGCTTTATCTGTAATCATTCCGCTCTCTCGCTGGAGCTGTTACGACTCTGTTTTTTCAACAACTTTTAACTGTCTATCTGTCTTTCTTTCTTTCTGTCTGTCTCTCCCTATCTCGTTTCGTTCTTGTACTTTCTCTGTCCCCATCTTTATCCATTACACGCACGGAGCCGAACTTTCTCCTTCTGAACCGGTTTTTTTTCATTCTCTGCATCTGTTTCTCTCTGTCCGCTTAGGCTATGCCTCCCAATTCGCAAGTTGAAAATTAGGGGACGAGAATCCCTTGCGAATTGGGACCAGCGATTCTCGCTGCTCTCGCGTCGAGCGCACTAAAAATACTAAAAAGAAAAGAAAGAAAAAAAAAAAGAAGATAATTAAAGATACACGAGCAATAATCAGATAACAAAATATGGTCATCATCGATACAGGATATAATATACGTATGTGTATTGTGGGACGCTTCTGTGTGGTCGTCCTGGTCAACTATACGAACACGATGTTATGATCACGGGAGGTGAAACGAAAACCTATATACATAACGATATATGGGGTTCTCACACGTTTTTATATTAATCTTCTGCATTCGCTTGTTAAAGCTTTTACTGAGCCACTTGTCGTAGGACACATAGAGAAGTAGTGGCGGTTTTTTCTTGAGCTTTACTTGCAAAATTTGTCCCTCCTGAACAGGTAAGGGAGATCTCGCATCTTGCTGGGCGACAAAACGGCACACGTTGCAGAGGATACCGGAAGTTATATATGTATGCCATTCAGACTCGTTAAACCGTGCGAAAAATGAACTGAAAGAGAAAAGAAAGAAAAAAGATAAAAGAGCAACCTGTCCAGAGGAGAAGGGAAAATTTACGAAATACCAAAGATCTCACACCCAAAGTCCTGAAATTTACCAGATCACGCGTGCATCGTTCCCCAGAACGTGTTGTTACATCACTTAATCCTCCTCCTCATTGTCATTGTGTTTTTCCTTTACTTTAACTTCTTTTTATTGTTCTCTCTTTTTTTTCCCCCTATCAGCTCTGTTCATCGCTGTCGCCCTTCTCCTAACAAGTACAAAAGTATCTCTTTCGTCATCATACACGCCATATACATAGACATTATCCATTCACACATGTACAGTCGTTTCTTCATCTGCAGAAAACTGCATTTTATCGCTCACTTTGTCCGCATTGCACCTCACATCGCATCCCCTCGTTCGTTGGCTCATTCTTTTTACACGTCGCAAAACATTTTTTCTTGTATGTGTGTATATATTATTGGCTGTTTCGCAGTTGCAGGTTTCTTCTTTGAATGCGTTTGTTTCGGCGAGAAACGCTCTGCTCACTGGAAGTAAAATTTTCTAGGAAATAGTGGTGATCTTCTGTTTCATGGATTCGAATATTCTAGTGACAAAGAAGATGTATAGCGATGGACGAAAGAAAGTTTAATCTCTGTAAATGTCAATAGCTTTTGTATTAAACATTTTCTACCTTATAGGTAACTGTAATCTATTTCGGGGTATATATTACATTCATTCATTGCTTACGTCAAAATATAATTCCAATTCATACAATTCTGGCCTTTTTCCTATCGTTTGTCTCTTAAACTTTCTTTTGTATATTATCGTAAATGAAAAACGAGGATATAAAATAACGATAGAGAGGAAAGGTGAATGTTTGCTTCCAGTAAATAAGATTTAGTTCATTTACAAAACACAGGATCACATTGAAACCCAAGAGTAGCAATATCTCGTGACTGTGAAACAGCCTGTACGCCTCTCTGTCCGTCTGCTTTCCTTTCTCGGCCACTTCCAATCACCGTTTATGCCACCGTCAGTCGATTTTCCTAAAAAAAAAAAAAAAAAAAAAGAAAGCAAAAATTGAACTAGCTAGCGTCGTCGAATACCGTTAAACAGATAGCGTGATTAGGTATCCAAGCTAAGGAGCGAGGGGAAAAACCATAGAACAGAGAAAATTTTGGGTGCAGTGCGTCGAGGAGCCGGTTCTACGCGTCATCAGTCAGCCAAATAAAAAAAAAAATTTAAAAATCAAAATCAAAGTTTCCCTCTTTAAAAAAAAAAAAAAAAAAACAACCTACTTTGATTATAGACCATGTGTGTAACAGGGATCGAGTGATGAAGAATTGGTTTCATGTTTTTTAAAAACAGATGGGGCCGCGGCCAGCCGGATGATATCGGTGCGATCAATCTCGGAGATGAGAAATTCGACCCTGACTCGGATAAAAAGCCGCGCGCAGGACAAATTCTATGGATCCGTGGTCTAACACGACTACAGACACAGGTAACTATCCCTATCTCTCACTCTCATGTCATCACTCGAAGTCAGCGTTCTCTCGGGTTCCCCTCTCCCCGTCCCCGAGATGAAGTTAAACAATATGAAATTAATATGAGAAAAAAGAATAATAATATAGAATTAACGAGACTACTTGAAATAGCCGCGCACGCGACGCTCCGATTGCTTTCTCTAATTGGCCTTGGACCGACGAGTCTCCCCCGTCGTCCTGGCGTCGATTTTCTAGGTCTTGTTTCATCATCGAATCGGTTGTGTTCAACGTTCTTTGTTGAATCACGTGTATTTTGCCATCGACTATATTACAACGCCCAATATATACCATATCATCGCAGCGACAAGTTGTTCTCTTTTTTAATCATGACCGTGTGCGCAGATTGGCCACTACACTGTGAATGACTCTTCGCAGACAGAGAATCAGGATGAAGAAATGACAAGAGAAACGCTGAAATTAGCCTGGATTTTGCTTGCTACTGATCCCCAGCTGCTTTTCACGTTCATGAGAATTCTCTCTCACACTTTGTGAATTATTTTATTGGAAGAGATGAAGCCATACAAACTCTTCGATTTGTCTAGCAATAGAGGCAGTTAGGATCTAGAATTATGATCAAGTAAGATCCACGTTCACGAACCAGTTTTTCATTGATGTTTTTGAATTCTGAATCTACCATGAAGGAGTATTTACGTGTAATGGTATAGTCTAGGCAGCCACACAGTCAAAAAGTATATACATGTACGTTATATACTTTGTTCCATATATATATATACGTACGTTTTTTAGTTTCTCTCATTTGGTTATTTTTTTTCGTTCGAGACCGTTGTTTACCTTGGTTTGCATTTTCATTTGAGTTCTTTGCCGTGTTACCTCGACGATGCGTACCTTGCGTTTTTGCCCTCTTGATATTGCGATATATCTCGCATTAGCCACAGAAAGAAAGAAAGCTCGACGATCTAAACAAAACATGCGCCCCTTATATTGAGAGTCACATGATTGACTTCGACCCGATTGATCGTCTTCAGGTTGTTTTCCCTATTTCAGTGCTCGTTTCAGCGACTGAATCTTTTTTATGGGGTCTTCTGAAGCTCGTCTAAATTTTTTATAGTCTATTAGGTACCATTTTTTGGCTCTTAACCCTTTATAAGACAAAATAAAATTGAACTGAACGGAACTACGTAGTCTCTTCGAAATAAGTTTATTCAGATACTGAATATTCCTACTTTTAACCAGAATTTAGTTATTTTCCAAGGAAAATGCGTTTAATGTTTATTTGTGTTTTTTTTCAGATAGATTATGTTCCACTTTCTTATAGTTGGCACTGCACCCCTTATAAAGGGTTAACATACTCATTGTATGTAGCAGTCGGTTTCAGTTACTCTTTCCAAAGAGAATATCTTCAAGAAGTGAAAAATATTTGGACACTATAAGCTACAAGTGTTACTATTGCCTCGCTTAACCTCTTCGACATGGTTTTCTCATTCGCAACTTTTTCTTTTACAGAAGAATCTGCTGCTTTTCTCGAATAAAAGACACTTCTATTTCATCGAGATTCAAGCTCGAAGAGGTTAAATCGAAGCACGAGGAAGTCAATTAAGACTTAATTGAACGACTCGAATAATTGACTTTTGCCCATTTCTTAAATACCTACTCGGGTCTCTTGGCATCTGCCACATTAATCGCCCATTTTCAACCAGCTCAGTCAAGAAATCAGCTCCAGTTAGACAAAAATTGCATTGTTTACTTAAGGGCAATGAATATAGTCAGGGATAAGTAAGGCGTAGAGAGCTATAGTAGATCTCTTCTATCTTTGTATTAACTTCAATAACGATTGCCTGATCGTTTATGATCCATAGAGTCCAAGCACGTATTAGATGGCTAGTCACCAGATCTACATAGAAGCAGCACAGATCTGATTATTTAGGACCAACTTATAGTAGTGGTCTAAGTAGTCAATGCTCCATTTCATTAAGTCATATCCTCTTCGTGGACTAGACTTTACTTCTTGCAGTCAGAAATGGCCATAGAACGGAAGGTACAAGTGCCTTCTAGCTCCTTGTAGAGATGAATCTGTAGAATTGTAACTAAGGAATGTAGTACGAAGAAAGTTCATAAGTTTGTTTTCATACGTTTTTGGAATATAAATGTTTTTTTAACCTGAGAACCAGCATTGAGGCTCTCTAAAGAAAAGACTGAGACTCAACTGGGACCATAAAGTGACAGATCTTTTTGTGGATATAAATTTTTTATTAATTTAATGATATATTAGGAAGTTAGTTCTGGACAGTTGGAGAATTGTTCAGCGCTTGAAGACTTAGGAATCGATACCCGAGCGAGAGTCGGAAAGGAAAAACAAACAGCCCTTCGTCGACGACGCCTCTCGTATTTTTCTGTTCCTTTTATTTTCATTCTTTCACTTCTCTCGATGGGAACGGGTTAAGGCTGATGAAGCTAGCGCATACTTGACCAACACCGCGGCTCGTGATGGTGTAAATTACTTATTTTATGCCATCACGATGTTACTTCTGCTATTTTATTGAGAATATCTCTTGACTATGCGACAAGAAATCATCATTGACATTGCAATACCAATTGATTGCGCTTGTTATCTAAGAAGTAATAAAAGAAATTGATGGAATGGTCGCATAATCCAAGGTGCAAAAAGGAAAAAGAGGAGTAAAGTTTGACCGAGATGATTTCCACTTTCTTTATTCTGTTGACTTATACTTCGCTTTCTCTCTTATTTCCTTTCTTCTTACTCTGATAACACTACCTCATGATCTAGCACTGTCATCAACAAAAAAAAAAAAGAAATGATTTTTTTATGAAGCAAGATTCACACATATATACAGATTTAAATCTACACAAGAATATCAATGTGTCTATGTGAAACTGTATATTTTAAGTTACTATAGAAACAAACAAATGAAAGAAAAAGAAACAAAACAAAATACTATAGATACCCACTCAGTTAAGCTAATTATGTAAATTGAATATGTAACCTACTTTCAGACGAGCAATAGAACTCTGGTGCAGAATGTATCTGTGACAGGCAGATCCCCCTCTCAGGATTACTATATGGTTAGTCCGCAAGTCCAATCTCCGCACTGTTTGACCGTTCTTAAATATTAATTCTTTATTATGATTACCATTTGATTACTTTTTTTTCTCGATGGTTTTGTTTTTTTTCTCATTAACCAGTTTGAGTTTTCCTTCTTACTGGTGCTTTCTGTTTGACGTACTTAGTTCCTCTCTTATCCATGCCTATACTTTTCTGCCTCTCTTAATAACTTTTAACATCAACTCAAAGCTTACTTTGATTTACAATTTCTAATTGGTCTTGAAAAATATATTCTAACATATTGCTTTTTTTTTTTTTTTTTTAAGAATTCCATGTTTCCTTCTATTTCAGTTTCATTTTATTCAACCTAAGTTTATCTCTTCCAATTGTTTGCCTCTCCAACGTGTATATCTCTCGCCTGTTTTTCATTCGTCGCAGTTCTGCTTGCAAATCGCAAGCTTCTACTCGCTTCTTTCGCGCAGATCGTGCTATTTTTTAGTTTATTTTTCACGAACACAGCGAGGAGACATACGACCCGTTGGATAATCTTTTTACCCTCTATTTTGCGCTATTGTTTTTTCCCAACTGTATATTTGTATTTCCTACTCTCTGTCCCCTTTCTTTCTTCATGTTATCCGGATTAAAATTTTGTTCCAGTCGGGATCCACATCATCCTCTGCTTGAAGGGAAGAGAGTTCCTCAAACACGTCCAATCCAGCCTCCCTTTTTCAACTTCTAACTTCAGTATTCAATTTTCCTCATAAGTATCTTCATAATATCAGGCATAATATTCAAAGGATTACCTAATCCAGATTTCCTTGATATCTTCCAAATGTTTGAAAAATATTAATATTTAATATCTCTAGAGAAGAATATTTTCTATCTAATAATCATGTGCTTCATCTTGCTTCATTTTGTAGATACAAAGCTTTGAAAACTGCAAATTTTAGAGCTTTGTTACTATGAAATAAAACAGAAGTCGAAGGTTGTTTATTAGATAAGAGATAATCCTATCATTATCCTTTATTGCAATTTTTAAATATTGTAAAGATAATATATACATAGTAATGTAAAGATATATTACTAATCACTATGGTTCTTTTTTAATATAGTCACTTAATAATACTTATCAATTTAATTATTTAACATGTACTTTACTGATGCACTTATTTCTCTTTTATGAATAATTGTGCTTCATAAAAGTACAGTATATATGTATGTATTATTTTTGCACTCAAGCCTAATCTCTTCTCTTCAAGTAAAAAAATACCTTATATGCTTATTTTTATTTACATTGGATATATTTATTTCTTAATTTCTGGTTTCCTGTTTCCATAAAGTAAAAGCCAACCTAATCTTAAAGTTAAACTGGATTTCCTTATCTTCCCAACTTTCACATTTTATGCATCCTTTTGTTTTTTTGTTGTTTTAACTTTATTTTCTTTTCCACTGATTCTAAGGTGTTGCATGCACATCTGTGCGTATGTATGTACGTATATAAGTTGCCCGTATATACGTGTCATACGTAGATATATGTATATATACACACGTGTATGTAAAATGCATCCGCGTATGTGTACGCGTATATGTATGTATATGCGTATATATGTGTGCAGAACACACATACACGCGCGGCAAGGTACGCTTTTGCAATTCTTTCTTTCTTTTCTTTATTTCATTTCATTTTTAAAAACACTGTCGGTCAATCTCCTTAATTATATATACATATATATATATATATATGTATATGTATTCATTGGCAGAATCATCGAAGTGATCTTTATTTTTAGGCGATGTTGAGTTTTATAATGCATTCACTTTTATTAGGTTCTCTTAGAAACATGTTTTTTCTGTTTTAACCCATTATTTCTCTCTTTCTACTTCTTTTATGACACAAGATTTAATTTCAGGAATTGCTCTGTTTATAACTTGTGTTACCAAATGATTCAGTGATTCCTTATGATACAGCAGTCTTTTTCCGTTGAGCATTGAGAATGAATTTTTACGTGTTTTTGCTGTCTGCTTCTAAAGTACCTTTCTTTTCCACTACTTTTTTATCAGACAGAAATTTATCAATAGAAAAATATTTACATAACACAATTATACTCTCAATATGAGAATTCTATATCATGAGGATAAACGTATTTGCCTTTTTTCTTTTCTTTCTTTTTTTTTTTTTTTTTCTTTTGTTTAATAATCTTCTGCCATGAAAGATACATTGGGTATTATACATATATCTACATATATATGTATATGTATATATATGTATATATATACATATATATATTTTGTCACGCTTCAACTATATATTTCCAATCAGTCTATGGTTAATGTAACAAGAACATTCTTCAGTGCCTCATATCTTACTTTACTTTGCTCATTTCTAAAACATTCTTTATTTTGTCCAAAAAAAAGTAGTCTCAGTAACTGAGACAAAGGGGCACAAGGAAAAATTTTCCTATTTATACTCCAATTTAGCACCACCCACACAAGCTGTATCACTTCCATTATTACTATTATATATCTTATAAAGAAAAAGCTACTTGTTTTCCAACAGCTTGCCTCAAGCTCTATTGTTGTCACTGTCACCATCATCATTCTGTATACATATGATAACATATGAGTAACTATCATGCCCGATACAGAACAAAGCAAAGAAAAAAGCAGCTATGATGATTCTGTAACTCTCACAAAGCACAGGCAATCTTTCTCTTTATGGAAGCTTTCCTAAAACTCAAACAATTGTTAATTCACAAGAGATGCACTTACTGAATATAAGCAGCCCCAGAGTACCTTGTACGTGTGCTATGCGTGTGAACTGCATGACCAAGAACTTACGGCAGGAACCTTAAAGATGATACGTATAATATGGACAAACAAAGTGTCAACATCGATTAACAACCACAAGCCAACAACGACACGCTGTTGCATCAGGGAAACAAACAGTATAATAATTATACTCATACATGTGTGTCTACAGCTCTGTGGACACCTGAGGTTCTATTGGCTGATATCTGCTCCTTTTTATTTCTTATTTGTGTTCTTTAATCGTTGCAGTGTGTGCCAGTCTTGCTGTGATATATTATACCATACCACTTAACATTTATATGGTGGATGATACATGGCCATAATGCATCGTGTGTCTCTCGATGTGCGTGTGCTGTTGCGTATATAATGAGATGTACGTGCACAGTTTGTCTGTTTATCTGTCTGTTTGTCTGTGTCTGCTGTGTACACGACAGTCGAAGCTCTTATTGATAAAGAAACCTTCAAGAAAACTGGCAGTTAACTCATACCTGTACATACACACATAAACAATGTCACAAACATATAGGGATTTTTATCGTTTTTTGCAAGCTTGAGGCGGATGTGCATTTATTATACACTTACTTGTACTTTCTTTGGTTAGAAAGGGATGAAGCCTATCAGAGAATAGTCTTTAAGCCAAAGGAAGCTAAGAATGTTTTAATACTTAATGGTCTTGGATTTCAGGAAATCCTTAGAACTGTGAATAATGGAAGAATAATGTTGATATATTGAATATACATTGTTTTGGATGACCTGCTTCGTTGAAAACTTGAAGAATGTTTTATTCATAATTCTAAGAACATCACTACCAGACCACCGATCACATTATTCTGGACTTACAGAACCTGCTGGATATACTTTATTTTTTACTACTTTATTTCACATAAGAAAAACGCTTGCATGTAGCAATTGACCGTTCAACTCTGTTCTATGCAAGCTTTCAAGCTTTGTTGATTCTCTTACACAAAAGGTTCGAGTTACTTTGTATATTGATGAATCTTGAGGTTATTGAGGAAGGTTTTAAGAAGCCAAGAGTAACTTTGCAAATTTAATTAATATCCGAAACATTAAGTTGATTTTTAATACTCAATTCTTCAAGAATATATCCCAAGTGATCTTCGAGCCTCTTGACAACTTGCACGAAGTCTCGAGCCCTCCAGAACTCTACACACGTACACTTTCACGTACACACCTGAAAAAAGACTCATTAAGAAGATAACTGGGAAACTTTTGACTAACGAGAATGAAGAGTCCAGCAACAACAGATACAAAGAAACAGAACTAAAATATAAGATAACGAGACACATATGCCAGTGTAAGCAGGGATTAAAATACTGACGCAAACGCCAAATAAAAAAAAAGACACGCCTAAAACAAGTAACGATACTACGGAGAGAATAGAAATTAAGACTGATGGTATGATTTGTGGTTTGTTAGCCAGCGGAACCCATTCGGGAGACTGAGGTATAACGGGGCGGCAGTCTTGCCCGCCGCCACACTTATCCTGTCGGAGTACAAACAAGTACGTAGCTCACGTAGATCGCCTGCCGTTTATAATACGTTGTATCGTCAATTCTGCCATACGTACGCATACACAGGACGGATCGTCGACGTACGTACGCTGTGCTGAGTGAAACGTCGCCATCGGACCTGTTCTCAATAACCGGTTACATTCACCCTTTCGCTACTTATTATTTGCCACTGAGAAACCAATTTGATAAAAGAGAAGAGTAATTGTAAATTATTCAGAGAATATAAAACATTGTATTGTTTAATGTCGTAGCTGATTTCAAAATACTACAGAATGACAAATATAACTAAAACAGAATAACAAAGAACAACAGATATTTAAGATGTTTAATTTAAGAAGAACACAAAGAAAACAAAAAAGTAATTGTATTTCTATTTTCATATAGGTAACTATTGACTGATAGTTTGCATTTATATTAAAATAAATAAAGAGGTATATGAGCAAAGTTCATTCATAGCGAAAGGCTGGAAAATGTAGAAAATACGAAACTAGATAAAGTTCGAGAAATTATCCAAGGACGAAGGCGACGATTCCTTAGCGCGGATGCAGTGAACGATGTTTCGTTGCACTGTGTTTTTGTGTAGTGGGTGTGAGTTGGTCGGTGGAATCGATGGAAGAGCCTCTTGTGTTGGTAGACCACCGTCAGCCCTCCCCTCTTTTTTCAGTAGTGTATAGCTGTCTGACATGATTGTGTGCTGCGTGTTTTTCCCCCATACTGTATCATTTTCATACTTGTTCATACGATATAATACCGCGACTGTTAGCACCAAAGAAAAAAGATACAAGAAAAACAAAAAAGCATTCTTTTTTCATGGCGGCCGTGTGGAACTTGTTTTTAACTAAACACGACCATCCCTCTTTTGGTATCGTACGTACACTCGCACGAGGACTATAGAACTGCCTCGACGAGAGAGGCAATCTTGTCCAGCTTTTTTAAAAAGCTCTGCCTGGTCGAGCGGAGATTCTTCCTCCTTGCTGCTTGCGTTTTCTGTTTGTGTTTGTCTCTCTCCCCCGCATTGTGTCTTTGGCGAAGGATCTCAGATCCAGCACCCCGTGAAAAGTCTTCTTTTAGAACGTGTTTACAAGCGTGTAATACCGTGATAACCAACTTTTGCCTTTTTGTTTTTACAGATTAACCCTAGGAAGACATTTCACGGCGTGTTATTGTCTGAAAACCACCTACAGTCTCTTCAATCTCCTATCAAAATATGGTTTCTTCAACCTCTCTCGTGAACGAATGTGTTTCTCAGCTTTTCTCAGTCTCATATGATTCCTTGCCTTTTCCTGTGCCATCTGCTGCTCGTGGCTGGGTCATTGTATCTAATTGCAGTTGGACTTACTTCCCTTTGTTGCTTCACTCTTTACTGAGGATCTGTACTGTATGTGTCAGCCTACAGTTGTTGGTGAAAGTGAACACTTCTTGCTTAAATTTTTTTTGAAAGTTTGTTCTTTTTCTAGTTGAAATCGATAAACTTGAAGATTGGTGGATATTATGTTGAGACATAAATCAACAGCAGGATTTAGATCCTACTTAGATAGTAGGTACGAAGATTCAAAGCAAGAGTGAAGTAAAAGTGAAAGAAAAATTATCATTTGATTTGTGGATTACTTGATTTATGGCTTTGGAATCAAGTACACTTGAATCCTAAAGAAAGTTCATGGCATGTTCACTTCTCTGCAGCTTCAAGGAGACACTGTGTACTTGAATCATCAGTTTCTAAGCTGCAAAAGGAAATAACTTATCCGAAAGCAATGATAACCCTACACAGATGTGGCATATGGCATTCCTCTGTATAAATCCGTTTAATTTGTTTCTTTGACGCGGTATGCGAGTGTGCGTGTGCACGATTGCTCACGTTTGCATCGATTTTGTGTTTGCCCAATCTCTAACACGGTGTTGCGCGCAAGTGGCATAGAAAGGTTGAGTTTGTTTGGCAATGGTTTGTGCGTTCTAAACCAGATAAAAAAAAAAGGGTTTCGTCAAAACAGGAGCTTCTAGTGGCTACAATTACTATAATTATGATGTATTGTAACTGCTATTATAATTGCCGGCATGTAAATCGTCCTGATATCTCCACGTTCTCAAACGAACGTATCTCAAATTCATCAAACTGGATTGCGCATCTTTGACTCTAATTTTCTAATGACTAAATCTCAATACCGCACGGTGCGCCCTATAGTGAACTTGGAATTCTCCAAGGCAATCTATTTTAGGATTCAATTACCAGCAGAATATGTCTATTTAAGCAAAAGAATGGTGCACTAAGGCATTATCCCGTTTATAGTATTCCAAAGTCAGGAAATATGCAACTATTATCAGAGTTCAAATACTGAACATGAATAGATCCATTTTCAGTGCTATTTTGGGTATATGTTGAGACTAAAGAATCATAAGTCTCGAACAGTCCAGGTTTCTAATTACTCTGCTGATTATAAAGATTGTACTGATAGAGTCATTAGACTCAAAGGAATGTAAGAACGTAGAATAAGCTTATGGATTATTGCTTGTTATTTAAAACAAGCAAACAACTTTATATATTAATTCATAAAGTAAACAATTTGTATTTGGTATCCAGAAGAGAGAGAAACTTGAATCTGCACAAAAAGATTCCTTAAAGGAATCAGTTAATCGTCATAAATGTGGAATGCAAAGTTATTTGAGTAGCATGATCACAAGAAATTAGTATAAAGTCACAACAATTCACCAGAATGCTCTCTAATTTATAGAACTTTCCTTTCATTTCTATCTTCTTCTCTTTCTCTTCCTCTTTCTCTTCAGAATGTATACACACTCTTTGCTACACTGTTGTACACTGTGTCTCTTTGTCGCTATTTTTATCTTAACTTTCAATTCCCTACGCTTGACTCTCTCCTCACGGTCGCGGTTCAAGCGTGTGCTTCATCAAAACTAGCCTCCATTGTCCAGCTCTTGGTTCAAGATTTATCATTTCTAATTGACCACTAGGAAGGCGTTTTTAATATTTCCAAGACACCAAATTTCTTATTCGAATAAGGAATTTCATGCTATCCCAAATTGTTTCAGCAACCTGACATCTTTATTTTCATCCTTGAGAATTTTCATCCTATTACTTTGGTTCAGGACACATTTAAACCAAAGATCTTTCTGTGAGTATCATCCTAATTTTTGTATACCATTGTAACTGGACTTTGGCGGTGAAAATAAAATCCAATGAAATGATCCATTCGATGTCCATCGTGTTTACTTTTAGAAGAGGCCAACTGATCAGAAGTAAGATGCGAAGATGATTCTGCTTTTAGAAATCTGTTGTTTGGTGTTTAGAATCAGCTTACCTAAGTGCAGGTGTAATCTAGTAGTACTCTCTGAGTCTGTGAGATGAGAACTAGACTCGTCCAGTCAGATTCGTTCTTATTGAGAAAGAATTGAGTTGTTACGATGATACGTAGTGAAGCAAAGAATTCCTGATTATTTTTATTTTGGTCCCTTTGAATACTCCCACGGCTTTTAGCCAGAATAAATAGGTACGCACAGTAAATATAGATGCGCGCATGTACGCTTGGCGATAGAGCCATGCCCCAGAACGCAATCATTTAAGTCTGAATTCGGGTGAAATGCAACCAGGTCCACGACGAAGAGAACAACCCATCAGTGTATGCACACGAGACATATACATATATACAACTACACGAACATCACACGATTAGAGAAAATCCTATAGAGCTGTACACCCAAATTATCCCCGCAAGAGAACCGGGTGTCTCTCCCTGTGATTAAAGGGAGAGAGGGAAAGCACAAATATACACATCTATAGACCAACAACTGAGTAATCATAAAGCTCCACCAAAATTGAGAAAAGTATATGTATATATATACACGTATATTATCTGTGTATATATGTATATATATATAGAGAGAGAGAAAGGACAATCTACATGAAAAACATATGATGTTTGACACACACAAATTGAGATAAATACAAGTATGACGTGCTTGTGTGTCGCTAGCTTGCCTCCTCGCTTCCTGATAGAACATCCTCTTCCCTATTTTTACAGCTACGAGTAATAAGAGCGTTCAAGTCGACTCTGGAAGATTTGGAGGAGCGTCGCTCTGTCCATAGTTTACACAGCTTACACAGTATGCGCAGCTCACGCAGCCACACCGGGCCCCGACCACTATCTGACTTCACATACATTGACGAAGACCCGACAAACACCGCGCTGAACGCCAGCAAGGGCAATTTGCCGAACAAAACCGCCGACCAGGACCACACAGCCGCCAGGATGAACAGCTCTACGTCGCCGTTGCTGCTCAGCGTCACGGGATCGGGGAACGCATACAACCACCATCATAATACCACCATAAACACCACCAATGACAATAGATCCTCGTCCAATAGCGCCCTAAACCAGGCCCAACAACCCAACCATACGCAGATGCAGAGTAACAACAACAGCAACAGAGACAGCAACACAGGAAACTCCCTGCTTCTCAGCTCCAATAATCTGGCCCTCCCGGAATTGACGAAGCTCGTGCATGAAACCAGCATTTAAAAGGCAGCTTTGCGTGTCACCACTGTACATCCACAAATTCTGCCCTTTTCTCTCGTCATGATTATTACTCTCACTTCACCCTCTTGTTTCTTTCCTCTATAACATAGTCATGAATCGTTTTTTCATTTATACTCTTTTTGTATTTCCATTTCAATCCTCTCTTTCTCTTACTCTATGTTTTAACTAGGAGTCAGAACACTGTCCTCGGTCCTAGACCATCTGCCAATTTTGGTTCTTGCCCGAGCCACTGTTTTGTGGCAAGACACGTTCATAAGTTTTCTTCTCTTGTTCAGCTACTTACTTATGGTAGTCATTTAAAATGATAATCAATAACCGGGTCGTAGATTTTCATTCATGATTTTTTGATGGCTGGTAGCTTCAAAGGACTAGCAAATTAACTCCCACCTACCATTGTTAAACTTCTTTTCTATATATGTCGTCTTTTTTCTTCTCTTTTTTCTACTTCTTACAAGTACAATTCATAGAATCGTCGTGCGGGTTTTGTTGTCTATTTTATAGATATTTTATCTATCTGTTCTCTGTGTCTACGTTGGAAGCCATAAGGTATTAACTCCTTGTCAGTTGCAGACTGACTCGTAGTGGATTTTTCTTATTCTCTGCATTTTACTGTCCCTTCTCTTGCATCGAAAGTACTTCAACTTGTTATCAAGGTTTTACTTTTTCTTAAAGTTAGGTTTTTCATATTTCATTATAATTTTTATTCTAGCTCTCACAAGTGATTGCTTTTTATCCGAGAGACCACTGGATTCTCCATAGTACCTTCATTCCTGCTGTCTTCTCTCCAAGGAAGAGCGTTTTTATTCCAAGACATGATCTATCCTCTTCTTCTTTCTTTTCTTCTCCTTTTTTCTCCTACGGAGTTAGAACGAAATGCTCCTTTTATTAAAGATGTTCGAAACAGTCAGGTGTCGCTTCTTTCGAATTCTGGGAGAAAGAGAGAGCTGCAAGTACTTAAGGTTCGTTTTGAAAACAGAGGCCTGTTCAGCCTGTCCGTCCGAGCTTCTTCACGAGGCGGCCCAATTCATCGGCTCTAGAAATGTTTGTTCAGCCTCTTTCATGTTCCTCCTTAGGAAACCGAGCACAGAAAACGAGACAAACAATTTACGTTCAATCAAAGTCATTATTCTACTTTAACATCAATCAAAATGAAACTTCAGAAATTAAAGATTGCTTGAGATTCCTCCATTTAATAGAAATTGTTATTACTTCATAAATTAAACTATATTAAATATTTTAATTAATTTTCGGAAAATATATTTATTGTATAAATGGATGTATATATATATATATATATATATATATATATATATAAAAGAAATAATGTAAGATGGAGGAATCTGGAACTTACTATTCATGCATTTAATGTTCCCTGTGTCAACAAGTGTCTTCACTCTTCTATTGTATACATTCGCTCATATTTTTGTGCGTTAAACTTCGTGTGTTTTATTTAAAGCATTTTAAGTTCAGTGTGCAACAGACAATGCCTGATAATAATCCATTAAAATGTTAGACTGGCTGCCTACTGTCTGCGTGCACGTCGGTCCGGCTTAAATGTTTGCTTGCTTGACTAATATCTTTTCACACACCGTTCATTCGTCATTTACATTACCCTATTCGCCTACTTAACTTTCATGGAACTTGATTCAAACATATCAGAACAGTTTTCATCCATTTCTGTCAGTAGAAGCAATTCCATTTGATTTTCATAAGAATATTACTTTATATATAAAATACTCCGTCAGGGTGAGTTGAAAGATGCATTGGTCTCTTTTGGAATCTTCCCAAAGTCTGTTGTTTTAACAGAAAATGTACTTATCTTTTCTCCAGAAGCCTGTATATATAGAGACCATTATTGTCTATCATAAAAATGAGCTTCTATAATCAGAGAAAAATTGATAGCTGTTTTATTCATTTCATTCTGTTTTAAGGATCAATTAGGAAGCATAACGTATCATCAAGACCTAACACATTTGACTTGTTCATCGTCACTATCTAATGTTCATTTAGGAAATCGTACAGGGTGTTTATAAAGTCTGTGTTCTTTCATACCATATATTAAGCTTTTGTACAATTATCAGGAATCCTATTGTCTTGTCTTTGTCTGTTTGATTCCACTGTGAAATGTAGTGAAGAAAGCTGCGTCCAGAATTATTAAATCAGTGTCATCTGTCAAGCTTGGTGGTGCATGATGATATTGATATCATACTGTGCTTAAAATAAATTGGAGATTAAAGCAACGTGAAATTCTTAAAATTATTTAATGAAATAGAGTTTCCGATGAGATTTTGAGCGGAGTATAATATAAAATTAAATAAAGACAAATTATATAGATGGAAAAAGCTGTATTTGCAAGGATAATTCAAGGACTTTGAAGACATTAAATTGAGTTTTTAATTGACAAATATACTCATAATTCTATTATTAAGCAATTTATATGGTATTCTAATTAATAATCCACCAAAATGATAAATATTCAAAAGTTTCAAGGATTTCAGCAGTAGATCAAGACTCCATAAACACTCTGTACATACTGCAATATTTCACTTTCGCATCTGAGGGGAATCTTTCTGTAGCTCGGTTTCTCTAGAACCTGTGTCTCCGTGAGTCACCCAAACAGGTTTTCAAATACGTGGGACAATGTCAGAGCATGGTAAATCAAGAAAACAGAGCTAGCAGTCATGAGACAATCGATTTATAGGCCGCCATAGTCCGCCAATAGAATCACGAAGAGCACGATTCATTTCTTTTCTCAATTCAAAAGCACAAAGGACCTACCGAGGAGCAATCAATGGAACGACAATGGCAAAAGGAAGTACTTAATCGTGAGATCGGATCTCGTCGCTGTCCTCTTCTCCCTCCTAGCTTCTTCTCTTATTCAGGAGCATGATAAAATCTTGATTCGTCTATTTTGGAACATGGATAGCTGGACAATTGAAAAGATTCAATGTTGTAAGTTTTTAATTCATGACAAGAAAGTATTTAAATATACATTTTGTATTGTGTATTTATAAATTCTAATTTATTTTGATTTTTATGTTATGAAACATTGGAAAATTATTATGCTATGAGACGGAAGAAAGTCAAAAGTTATAAGGAAGTTCTGAAAGGAGGGATCAAGGTTTCATTGAGGAATTGTATCATAAGCTATCAGTAACATGATCGGCAGGGATCAGAATTTCTTTTGCGCTCGGATAGCGAACGAGAAACGAGGCAAACTTACTTTTTAATCCGATTCAGATCGACGGATAGAGTCATATAGTCAGTTTATCTATTCCATTTTGTAATCTCTTAAAACGTTTCGCGCACCAGGTGTGTGTCAATGTGAAACACATCGACTTAAAAGCCGATATCCACTGCCAGGATTGCGAGAGAAACGAAAAATGAAGCAGAAAAGCCAAGGGAAAAAAGGAAAGACTATGATATTAATATTTCGTGAAAGAGCTGTAAAAGCGAGAAAGGAGAAAACAACTACTCAGCGTTAGGTCTTCTCTCCTGGTTGCGATGATGAGTCATAACATCACCGATCAAAAGTAACCACGTTACTGGTGGATAGTTTAGAAAAATCCTTCTCGTGAAACTACCCAGTTTAAATTCCAGTTGCGTTGGTGAAATACCAGATTATTCTGTACATAGTATTCTATTGCAACTAAGCTCTGCTGGACTACTGGTTCTATAAAACGTGTTTCTGGTACTATTTTAACTACCCATGCATAGAGTGGGACGTTGGAAGAAGTTAAAGACTTGAAAAACTCGAATCTGAAAGCTTGAATTTTAATGCATCGCAGTGTGCTATCAATTCATTGATGGCTATACAAAAATTTACACGAACTGCGATACATTAAAATGTTAAATAAAATCTCTTTTATAAGAAATATACATATATATATATTGTACGGTTATATCGAACGTTTTATTCTAACCGCTGTACATAAATCTGCCTCTTTTATGCTGGTTTTATTTTCACATGATCATCTGTCTCATTGATACATAGAACAGAAAGATCTACTTTGTTCATGGGGCATATTCGAGTTCTTCTAGAAAAAAAGGTTCAACTTCCAAATGTTCCAATTGTGGAGTTCAAGTTGTCTTGTTCTTATCTCTTATCCATTTCTATGTTAGGGTTCTCTGTCGTGATTCACCTGTTTGATTCGGGCTAGAAATCACTGCACATTAAATACATACACAGATTAAAGAAAATCTGTGGCACGTTGTGAAAAAAGGAAGGAACAGACGAACTTTGGTGTATTTGCAAATCATCATTGTCAAGGGATTATCTGTCTAATGCAGGCTACAAATGTTTTTATGCAAATAACAATGAGAGAAAATATGTTGCAATCGGGAGAAGACGTTCAGTTTTACATATTGACGCATTAAAATTAGTTTATTATACGGGAATGATGAAAATGATTGACTACCAATTATAACGATACACGTAGAGAATATAATATATATATATATATATTAATTTTTAATTAATTATTATTAGCGACTATTATTATTATTATTGTTATTATATAAAATAAAGTTTAAGACACGTTATCCGAATGTTATATTTGATTGAAACCGGTCAGCAGAGGGTGCATGAACATTCTTAGGTATATCTTTAGTATATTGGATTTTCTCTTCTTTCTTTCATGTCGCAAAAAATTATGTGTATTACGGTCGTTTTCACTGTGATATTAAACCTCTGCATTCACATTCTTTATACAAAATGTGTGATTATATTTAATGCGACAAATTTGTTCTATACCTGATTAAATATGACATAAAAGATGTTGAAGTACATGTACATACATACTGCGTCATAATGTTTCATTCTATTTGATAGTGCGTAAATACTCAGTGTTATATAAGTTCTCTTTAAATTATTTCTTACCTTGAAGAGAATTTTCTTTGTGATCCAGTATTCAATATAGAAAATAAGTGGAGAGACAAATGAAGCTGTAAGATTTCTTTAAGTTCTTGTATATGAGTGATACTTGGGAGTTTCATTCCAAGAAAAATTCAAAAAGGAAAAAGAAAGGATTATGACAATGATAGACTATTAAGTAAAATATAATGAAATAATAGTTATTATTAAGAAAATAACAAGTTCAAATAGTTAGCGTAATTGTAAATATTGTGAAATTAATTTAACTAAACTATTGCAGAGGATTAATTATTCGATTTTATAGTTCATTAATCCCTCTACTGAACGGAGAAAATAAGAGCGCGCGTCATAGAAGTCCGTTTCTCGATTCGCGTCTTTATAAATGGAAAAAACAAATCTGCACAATGACTTGGTGAATAAAAGTAAATAGTGATTCTTAAAGGCAACCAATGCTGGTCCATGTGCATTTTTCTATGAAAATCTTTCTCCCATGTGGGTTATTTTCTATCCAATTATTATATATATATCTATAACTAAACTACTTACTCTTCAAGCGATGCCATAATATTTCTATTTTTTTACTCACTATAGCCAAACTTCTATATGTCTTTTCATATTATTCTCAGCGTAATAGAAAGTATTAGGAGTCTTATCAGAATCAGAAAGAACACTGTGAAAGAGACTTCAATGAAAGTTTTTTATTTTGTTCACTTCTTATTGGTATTGTAACTTACACTGTATCTGCTTGCACTTTGTAAAACTCTACAACTCAACATGAGTCCACTTTGTCTATATTGAGCCTTGTTTTTGATCTGAATCTTTCAGACCAAAGAAGTATGAAAGTCTGCATTCTGATTAACTTCTTAGGCACTGCATTTCCTTAACTATCTCATTATATGAGAGATCAAGGATGAATGTAGAGAAATTAAGAGAATTTGAAATGAAGATGAGTGCCTGAAAAGGTTGCGTTTTATTAAGTATAAGATGAGAAAATTACTTAAGATTGTCCACTGTATGCTCACACTGAAAAAAGCATTTCTGTGGTTTCTATGCATTGCTTGCGTTAAACCGTATTCTGCTGCACGAATACACGATGTTCCTTCACGGTCGAGGAAATGAAAAGTGCAAAGTACTCAACTGCTTTTAATGTCCATCTTCTCCTCAGAGATTTTTCTCAACGATAGAAAAAAAATAAGTTGCGAGCTTGTCAAAGCAGGCTCATCTAATGAAAATAAATTTCTGCTTTCTCCGTCTGACATAATAAGTACATATATTTTTCCCAATTGTCAATCTCTCTATTCGCATTGAAAAAATAATGGTTGTATCACCAATGCCATGTGAAGCTTCGAAACAAATGCATTTCCGGAAAGGTACTCAAGAGCACTGTTTCCGGCTGTGAACCAAGGCACATCAGCTTTCACTTTATTCTGTTTTTCCTCACGCTCACCTAACATTTCTGTTCGTATGTTTCGTAAGTCACCACTCTCGCTCGTAAATCGATTTATTTTACGGGGATTCCAGAGCCTGATTTTATTTTCAAAGACCGTACTAATGCTTTTGCACTTTGTAATACAATAAAAAGAAGAAAAAATCAGTCGATGGAATCCTGCACGGCAGATCAGTTATTAAACGTATCACTAAGATACGTCTAATTAATTCTATCCTAGAGTTCTCAAATGTTGGTTCTTCAAGGTCATTTTCGAGTAGTCACCCCCCACTTTTATGGCGTAACACGTAACTGAGCCACTTGCGGTGTAAAATTCCCCAGGAAGGAGAGAAATACCTTTGTTTCAGAGTGTGAGCACTAAATTAAAGTAATGGTGTCAAAACTTTATTCGCAAGTTGACTGTTACAGTTCTTTTGAAAAATTATATCTTATAAAAATTATATATTATAATGATAGAGGAATTTGTTATACATAAATATATTTGAGGCATCCCCAGGTTTAACAGTCAAACCTTGTCAGTACTCTCTATGGATATAATCAAACAGAGGATATTATATAAATATAAATCATTTGAAGGTATATTTAGAAGTCCTGCTACTAGTGGACAGCACTGTAATCGAGGTTACTCTTCGATGGCCTTAAGACACTAATGTACAGGAACTCTAATATAGAATATTTGGCTGAACGTTTTGGGACATACCGAATTTGTGATCCTTTTTCACAACATATGATAAGCTTTTAGCGAGTAGAATTAAAAATCCTCAGTTCTAAGACGCGGATATCATTGTTTTGTGAGATATATAAACAAAATCCTGATTGATATTGTTTGTAGACACAAATGGAGGTAACCGTAGCTAGCTAGACTGGGTAAAGTAATTCTAGACTACGGTTAGTGGAATGCACGCAAACTTAACGGATATACAATCTCAGTTTTTTTCGAAAACGGAGCTCTATATGAATAACTCGTAATAACGTAACTAATATTTTTAAATTCTACTCACCAAAAAGTATCATACATTATTAAAAAAGTGACAGATTTGATGCACTCCAAAACGAAGTTAAACTTAATATTTCACTGCGGTCCATCTGACTACTCCTTCTTACTACTAGCTGGTACTGTGCCAGTCATTGATTATTCTACTGTAGACTACTTTGTTACTAAACGTCACGGTGTTCTATATTCAACTAAACACGCGGTACTCTACTGGGATGCATACAACTAGATGCGCAGTACTCTACTATGTTTAAGATTGAGTCTGTACGGAACTTTCTAAACTCTAATCTCGGATTTATTCTACTCACTCATTGTCCTAAACTTTCACCATTTCGTGACACTATTCAGAAGATACTCTATTATTACTTCATGTAATAAAGATCATTGTTATATATGCGTGCCTTTGTAACTCACTGGGTAGGTTTCGAGAAGTTCGAAGTGCAGAGATAAGTGGAATCTATGAAACTCGTCTCTCACTGGGCTAATTAATTAATTTGTCACTGTAATAGGATTCATTCGTCGTAGGATTTTCACCTGTTAAGTTAATATCAACAAACAATAGAACAAGAGAAATACATACATTGCTAGGCATTTCTTACAACAGTTTTCGTTTAGAAATGATAAATGGAAAACATATCGTACGAGGGTGTATATCTTCAAGGATATTATATCTTACGTTGCATGTATGAGCTATTCTCGGTTTCCACTTATGAATCTCTGTTATCTTTTTTATTTCCTTTTTCCATATACTTCGTGCGATCGAGTGCCGCGAGTTTTACACATCCAATGATATTCACGCGAATAACATATACATAATGATTATACATAACCAGCAGGTCACCACTTTTAAGTGTACTTCTTTCTCAATAGTTATTGATGATCAGGCACTTTTTAGCTTCACTATCTCTAAATATCTGTTTCTGTTGTAAATACTCCTTACAAAACACCAAACAAAGTAGTTTCTAAAATAGTAAATTGGTATCCTGGAGGCCAGTTCAATCGTTTCTCGTATAATCTGCTAAACAAAATTTCCATGAGGGATGGTAACTATAAATATAGCTTTGGATTTATTCCTAGGGAAATTTCAAAGAGATAATTTCATCAGTTAAAAGGTGCCTATAGGCAGAGAGCGTGGTGTTATTCAATACCGGGACAAAGGTTCAGGAATGTTAAAAAAGAATTACTTTTTTTAGTACATCAATATTTCGAGAAATGGTGTACTGTTAAGTGCATTAACTGCTCGTTGTATCCAGTTATAACCATGATATTATCCTTTACTCTTGAAGGTAATAGGTGGCGAGTTGCAGGAACGTTTGATACCAGTACCCTACAGCAAGAGTTCGACAGACCAAGCTGTAAGCGCTCCTCTCTGCTCTATCTTTCACACTTTCGCTAGATCTTTATCTTATTTCTATCTGTCTGTCTGTCTGTCTGTCTGTCTGTCTGTAACTGTCTACTGTAACTGTTTTTACTTTATGTTCACACACATATACACATAACATATACATACAGGCATACTTTTACACAGACATACATACATACAGAATTTCTATCTCTGTCTAATACTATCTCTTTCTCTCTGTTTCTTTCACACGCTTTTCGTTTTACACGCATTCTTTCTACCCCTTTTGTCTTCTATTTTTATTTTATAAGTTGGTATTGCTAATCTTTCCTAGCCTTTTCATTTTCCTTCTGACTCAATCTAAAATAAACAAAATTTTATTAATTATAAGATTTCTTTTACTATCTTTAAAAGAGATGTGATAAAAGTTACCAGAAATCTTAAGCAATGGAAAGGTTAGGGATGTTTTTTACTTGTGGTACATATCGACAGGTCCCTATTTTCCCTTTTTCTCGCTGATTTATGCGTCTGCGACATCCTCTAGTCACGTATGAATCTCCCCTAATGCACACACACAACCATAGAACACTTCTATGATAGCGCGCGTGCGCACGAGCTATTGTTTGGCCGCTTCTGTTTCTCAAACTATTTCTCTTTCTTTGTGGATCTCGACACCTGGTGACATTTGATTACAAGTTAATTTCTTTTATTTTAAATACTAGATGTTTGAAATTAGTTTTAATAGACTATGTTCTAGAACTGCTTCAGTTAGATTTGTAAGTAATTAGGGACGCACAGTATCCGTTTTACAAAAAACGTAGCACTTCGTTTCCATTAGTAACAACTATAAAGTTATTAGTACTATATCTGTTCATTATAGTAAATATATATAGCAATAGCTTTATTTTAAATTAACTAATGACAACTTTGTTAATCACTACGCACGTTAAATACTATTTACATGAAAAAATAATTGTTACTAAAACTATTATCACTAAGATACTATTATAATTTTGGGGATTTCACAAAATATCACTATATTTTGTGAAAAGAGTTCCATCAGAGATCACCACTGGTGTCGAGAACTTACTATTGCTTATCGATAGATCGATAACAAAGAATTCCTCTTAACCTTTTCAGTGGCACGCTGCATTTTTGCGCTCTGTTACTTCGTATTTCACGATTTTACCCTGTTTTTTTCCATGTCTTCGAAAATTATAGAAATTGCGATAAATCAATCGGTCTTTCTCGTTTCGATAAAAGACAATATTTAATAAACCTAAGATAAAAATACAATTCATTAATATACCAGAAATAGCTAGAACTATGAACATTATTACATTTGAAATACTACTAAATATTCTCTGGAAACAAGATCTAGTAAGATCTAAAATAATATTTTAGAATTTGCTTTTAGTAACAAACAAATTTATTAAAAATTACTAAAATATTTATGAAAATGAGATAATCAAATATAATCGGAAATTTTTCATCCAAATGAAATTCTTTGTTGCGACATTCATTGATAATGGACATAGCTTGATCTAGATCTTTCTTTTATTGCTTGACAGGGATATTTTCCCTAATTTTACAGGACATTTGTCCATCCTTTTGAATAGATCTGAATTAAACATCTGCTATTTAATCAGTACCATTTGCTGCCCTGATAACCTCAAGGGCTCATCTTCTTTGTACTTCGCAAACATTTTGCTGACCTGTCGGCTAACTATGCTTACATGCAAGCAAATAGTACCATACCTTTGATTGCATTTATGATACGACGTGGTTCGCGTAACTTCATCATCTCTTTTGTCGATTCTACTATTTTGTTTACAGAAAATGGTCACTATGATAAAGTTGACTGAACCAATGTACTTCGATCGAATATTAACTTCAAGTGTCGCTTACAATATGGCCGCAGAAGTTGGCCAATAGAAACTTTCAAACGAAAGTCAATGTACTATTACATAACACATTCACATTTTTTCATGATCCATACTTTTATTCACACGATCCACGTCGTGTTCGCAGGCACGTTATTAATGTTCCATGCATTACGACTATACCACGTGTTTTATAGTACATTTAATATAATTACATTTTTCCTAAGTGAACGTATTTCCGGTCGTTATGTATAGAACACAGATCCACAAATCTTTCAAATTACAGTCCCTGGCAAAGCGGTGTGCGATTTGTATGTACTCCTTTGCAATACTGGATATCTTTATTCATGCAAGTTGGCTGTCCTGTGAAGGATCCTTAAAAATGACTCTTTTTCTGAAAGTTTAACGCTATGATTAGCTTACAAGATAGTTTCTACAGTCGAATTATACAAAGAATTATTTTTTTCTCTGGATACTCGATACCGATCGATCGTCAAAATAGAGAAACGAAGATTCACCTTTGTAGAGTATCAGATAGAATTTTTGTTAGCTCATAAATAATTCTCCAATTCAGGGTCAATTAATATCTTCTTTTTTTTTTTTTTTTTTTTTTTGTTGAATAATTTATAATGTAATCGAGCGATATATGGTTGATTTTAGTACCTCTCTGATGATCTTCAAAGACGTGTTACGGTTTCTTTTTGAACTGATTGAAAGATCCTTCTTTACTTCTCTTTGCCACCATTCACCTTCTCTCTCTGTTTTGTAATAAGTTTGTACACTCTGGCTGATCTTAGCGGCACGATTGATGCGACTTCCCTCCATTTCGTCATTACTTATCAGCTGTCGATAAGTTTGCGTACTTTACCAACATACCAATTCCTTCAAGCTTTTGCAACAATCAAAAAGAGACAAGAATTAATCTTCTTCTTATCTCACTGCTATTTTTGTACCAACTTCAAAAAGGGTAAATTTAACCTTACTAGCGTGTCTCTCTCTATATATAATTATGAGCGGGCGTCTACGTAATTCAGTAATGAGAGTAAAGAGGGCAGACGCTTCGTTCGTGAAGCGGGGAATCACCAGACCATGTGTACTGACCTGTGAGCTGCTTAGAACTGAAAAGTCGAAAAAAAAGAAAAATGACGAACTGAAAAACACTAATTCAATGGGATGATCGTTGTCTCCCTGTGGAGGGGAGAATCGTTGATCAGCAGAGCGCATTGCGTGGTATAGCATGCATGTTTAAAGTACCAGAGAAACACATTATCTAAACCGGATATTCGACCAGGTTAAAGAGTCTGACTGTCTGCCTGGTTAGGGGACCTCTCTCCACGGCGCATCGTGTAAGTATTCCCTCAATGTTTTCTGTCAAACAACAATAAAAAAAAGCAATCAGAAATGATTTAAGAAAAAAGAGAATCTTGAAAAAATGAATTATAATATACACAGTGAATCATTAACGCGACACATTTTCCTGCCACCTCCATGAAAATGCAAGAAAGGAAGGAAGAAAAAAAAGAAAGAGAGATTTATTCTATGTATATATATATATTTGGTATTACTGTTATATATATATATATATATATATATATATGTATATATATATATATATAGAATATATTGTGATATATTTATATCGAGAAAAATAATAAAATAAACAAGTTACCTCTCGCGAGTGTTTTCAGATGGGGGTTGTTCTTTTTCCATCCGGGGGTAAATTTTTTGGCTAATTTGGATATAGCAATGTTCATCGGTTACGTGATACTACGCCAATGCATGCTAAGTTCTTGCAGTATGCAATCTGTCACGCTGTATTACAGCTCACCAAACGATGCAAGTGTATATGCGTGGAATTCCAATTTTCTTTCTTTTTTTTCTATCGCTATATTGGTATTAAAAGCGTCCTACCAGCCTCAAGACGCGTATACTTTTGGACAGTGTGTTTTTTGCCAAAAACGTAGTATCTGTGTTGGCTTTGTTTAGAATAGCTTTATAAAGGACTCAACGATTTTTGTTTTTTTTTTTTGCCACTTTTTTCAAACAGAGGGATCTCTGATATAGACATAGTTGAGATTACGCTTAACGTAAGCTGGAGGTGAAGACGCTTTTCAGCCTCGCATATCCGCTTCCTGCATCGATGATCGCGCGTTGTCTGAAGCAGTAGTCGATCTTGTTACCAAAATGGAATATGGAAACGAGATACAGTGGAGGACTCCACGATCGACAGGTGCATGTGGTGTTGCGTGACATTGCAAGTATAATTTGAGGTGCTGACGTCTATGGGTCGTGGAATTAATTATTCTGTTGGAAGAAACAGGGAAAATAAGGAGAAAGAAAAAGTTAGATTAAGAAAATTTTCTGAGCAGATTAATCTGTTACTAAGGAAGTATTTTAATCTGTGATTTCTGGATACCATCGACGTCGCTCTTCAGATTCTGTTGTCTAACTATTGCCTTGCCGTGCAGGGTATCAACGCCCCGCTAGTTCTTCTAGTAATTCGTGTGGCCGCTGCTTTCTGTCTCTTTATACATACACATAATTATATTTATATATATCTACATAACTGTTCCCTAATCTGTTTCTGCGGAGGTTGATCATCATATCCGTCAAAGAACGACTTAACTAAAAAATATCTAGACACTACTTGTTCCCGTGACTTGTTAAAAAAATCCTGCTTTCCAGCGTTGGTCACTTACTGTTGCTTTTGAGCCACATGCATTTTTCCCCTCGACATTCGATGTCTCAAAATCCAAGGAAGAAGTGGTATCGTTGATCTTCTGGAAAAAAAGAATACAAACTTAAATCTAGGGGAAATTAGTGTTATTAGGGATCATTTGATTTTGTAAGTACTCTTACTGGTTTTCTTCTCAGATTCAAACGAAATAAAGGAAATTTGTTAGGATTGAAAGCACAAAGGAGAAACGAAAAGAATGTCGATGGGTATAATGGGATAGAGGATCAACCTCGATTACCTAAGTGGATTTATCTAACGGTGTATTTCTCCCAAAGCTCGTGGCATAGCCAGGGATACGAAGGCTCTGTATTGACAGAAAGGTTTCCGGTTACAGATCCGCGTAGTGAACGCATTTCGGCAGGGCCTAGACGCGCGCTACACGAGCGAGCACAGCACCACTACATTGGCGGAGGTACTGAGAAAACAGTCGTCCTTAAGTAAGCGGCTCTCGCAGACGAGCAGCATCGAATACGCCGACAACAACCCAGACGAGCTGACCATACCCGAGATAGACGTGGAAAGGCTGTCGAGTCACAGTCACACTGAAACCGCCGTTTAGAACAGGAGAAGTATGGCGTGGATCTCAGCAGCCATCACGACGACGACAGTCTTCATCAAGCTGTGTGTTATGTTCGATCCTCTCTGACGATGTGTAAAACACGACGAAAAATTGATCATCCTCATCCTTGTTTTTCTCGTGGCCAGCGCGTTTGGAAAAAAAAAAGAAAAAAACAGGACGAAAATCGTGTGCATTGATCTTCCTGGACAACAAAGGAAGAAAGGGGATCGTATTCCTAACCTAGTCAAACGAAGTCGAATGAAACAATAAAAAAAAATCGTGTTCGCGAGTTAGGTCCTCGTCATTTTCTCTCTCTGTTCGTGCTTTGTTATCGGCGGTCGATTTTAGTAGAACGGACGATTTTATCGTATGTCGGTCATGCCGTGTTCAGTCTGGGAGAAGAGAAGGAAAAAAGCTATGAAATGGAAGATATAAAAACACGATGACGATGACCTTCTGCCCACGATACGTTGCCGCGGACATCTCAGTTGATCCGTGCGAAACACCAATTATAAAATACCAAAGTAACGCACCACTGCCTTTCCTCTGTTTAGTTGTTACTTACGTTTCCTTCATTTTTCCTTATTTCCCTCGCTCTCTGCGCATCTATCACTTTCTCTCACCGAATATTCGGTCTTTTTTTTTCAGTTTCATCCGTTTCATTCTTTGTTACGTCGTTTTCGTCCCATCGCCCCCCTCTCCTACGATATTACGTGGTACTTTTTCCTTTTTTTTCATTCTTTTCTCCTATAATAAAATTGCACCGCATGAAATTGTAGCAGAGGTGGAGAGAACAGGGGAAGAAATACGAAAACGAACAAAGTTAGCTTGAAAGAAACTGTTTCCATCGACGCGACATGGGACTCGCTTAAGATCGCGTCTGCTGGGAAAACGGATTTTCCTTTCTTTTTGTTAGGAGTCTCGTGTCGCTGTTGGTCTATTTCCTACTCTTGACTTTTCTTCGCTCCCTTCGTCGTACGTCATTCTGTTTTTCATTGGCTTCTTTTTGCTCCTATCTATCGTTTCCCTTCCTAATCTCTCTTTCTATTTCTGCCTCGCACAATACGTATTCACTGTACTATTGTTCTTCTTGTTTTCTTCTTTCTCTGTTCTTTGTTATATCCGCTGCTATCTTTGTCTCTCTTCCTCGCGTGACTTAAACATGATCTAGTCACTAGTTTGTATTGCTAAATACTTCCGTGAATATACTCAGCACTGGGGGTGCCTTACCGAAAAACAAAGTTTAAGAAAAAAAATGGAAAAATATAAAAAGAACTGCGCATTGTCTTTTAGCCTTACTTCGTGTGTAAAACGAGATTTCATGATGGATAAGAAAGAAGAAAAGCGAAAAAAAATCGCAAAAGGGAAATGAGGTGAAGGAATAAAAAAAAGATAATTTGTCGCACCGATTCTTCTTTGTTACGTCCGCGTAATTGAAAGAAATGGGAGATTAACAGTAAGAATATTATAACGAAAGTAAAAAATGGGGAAACCAAAAAAGGTTGAACAAATGGGAAACGAATGCCACGACATTGCCATTATTACGCTTAAATCGATACAAAGATCCTGATAGTAAAGACGTTAATCACGCCACGGTACGAAAACCTGCATGTACTTTTAGTAATAAATATATAGCTACGATCCACCCAAAAAAGAGAAAGAATTATTAAACACGTTTTTTCAACGAGACACCTTTTTTTGTGTTCTCTGCTCGCCGAAGCATGCGTATATATTTATATATGCATATATATATATATATGAACAACATAAAAGAACGTGTCTGGCCATGCAGTTTTGAAATTCGCCGCGAATCTAACACGCATATGTATTCACTTATTTTTTTTTAAACGTTTACATATTTTCCTCTTTCCTAATTTTACTTCACGTGGCTATACTGTAATTATTCTCAGGACCTATCGATTTCAATCGAGAACGAAGTGTGCGTGTATCGACCATCGGTCGAAATTCTGATCGATATATATATATATATATCTCGAATGACACCTCCATTGTCCGATGCTGTTCGATTGTGCCCGCGATCTTCGACAGCACGGATCGATAATCGTGTACGTCGCTAGAGGGACAAACTTTTTTTCGTTAATGCAAAAATCAGTATTCTCGCGCCATTGGATTACAATTAATATCGATAATCGATATTCACTCCAAACCGAGTATAATACATTATGCGTTTTTAGTTAACTGAGAAAGAAAGATAGGAAAAGAACTACATTATGGGAACTGCTGCCAAATAAGAAGAAAAATGGGGAAAAAATAATAAGAAAAGCGTAATGTGTGTTTACCAAGTCTCCATGAAGTCAGTAGCCGATATATATATGCTTATAATATATATGTATATATGGACATTATATACATGTATATTTAATATATATATATATATATATATATATATATATATATATATATATATATTCGTTTGAAATATGTACATGTAGCTTTCTAAAAAGTTCGTTCGATGTGTGTGTGTGTGCTGATGTTAAAAAAAAGAGCGCGGGCGGAGGGGTATGGCGGGGGAAACGCGAAAGCAAAGATGGACGATGGATATTCCTCTTGTATACGGGGAACGACGGTGATTTGCTTTTTGCGCGCGCTCGAGTCACGGAAGCTCGTTAATTCGTCGTGTTGCGTTCACGCGGACAAATTTTTTCGTAG
The DNA here is from genome assembly GCF_040668555.2 of Bombus flavifrons. NCBI lineage: Eukaryota > Metazoa > Arthropoda > Insecta > Hymenoptera > Apidae > Bombus > Bombus flavifrons. The sequence continues at coordinate 6,979,689 of NC_138457.1, read as the reverse complement.
GTCCGTTTGGAAAATGAAAAAAATAAATCATAGGACTTAGTTTCGAAAGAGAGAAAAAAGTGAAAAAAAAGATGAAAAGGCTTTACAAGGCCTATTTACATGCACCGTATTCTAGTCTTAAGCACTCTATGCCTTACACTGCCAGTTATAAAGACGCGCTATTCTTATGGATATCTGTAAACGGTACACACACATATACGTATATATATATATACAACGATGCTATCGTCGTCGACGTCGTCGTCGTCGTCCTCGCCGTCATCGTGTACTATGTTTGTCTCATGATTAGTCACCTACATCGTCATCCTCCCCCTCACAATTGTTTCTAATCTTTTTCTGTAAAAAAGAAAGAAAACCAATATTGATATCTACCATGAATTTTTTTATTACTATTATTATTATCGTTAAAATTATTATTATTATTATTATTATCGTTAAGTTTCCATCTTTATTTCTGTTTACTTGGTTTTTACAATCCGTTTCTATCACTCTGACTGTTACCTCTGTGTGCTGTCTAATTTTATTCGCTCCTCTATGTCTCCAGCTCTAGTTTTCTTATCCTTGCCACTGATACTCATGCACGCCTATGTGTATTGTCTCTACTTTCTCTGTCTTTTGATTTTTTTAGTCAAAACTTAGAAATATAAAGAACGAAAATGGAAACAGAATAACATATTTCATGGAAACTTATCCTTAAACAAAGAAAGGGAAAAAAGGGAAAGGAATGATCGCTACTAATTTCACGCAGACTTTGATAGACACGATCGCGTCTTACGAATGGTGAAAATATTGCCCGCAATTAATTCCATAAATTTGGAAAATCCGCAACAGCGGGAGATTAAAAAAGATAAAGCCAAACGACGAAAAAATGTTAGTGTCGATTGTTATAATTACGGTAGTCGTTAAAAATGGGCATTGAACATCCTCTTAAAAAAAAGATACGAAAAAATCGAGAATCAATGAGAAATGGAAAAAAATACACACACACACATACAGGTTATCGATATCTTGCTGTTATCGAAGTTTCTGCATGCTCGGATCACCGTTCTCGTTATTGCCGTTTTCTCACCCTATTGTCATCCTCGTTGTATACCTTTTTACGTTCTTCTTGCCCGCCGTCGAGATCGCACGATCATCCGAGTGGAACTCGAAAAGAACAAAAAATACCGAGATAAAAACGATGAAAAAAAATGCAAAAAAATAGAAGATGAACGAAACTCGACTCGTCACTCTTGTCCCGTCCCTAAACTGCATTAAGCATCTTTATACGCTCCGATTGTTCTTACTCTGTACTCTATATTTAAACGCATTTCGCGACTATTTAAGATTGTGTAGAGTATAAAAAAACTAATGTCGTACACGGAAAGCAAAAAAAAAAAGGAGGAACAAATCGTGTAGTTTCGATATCCAATACAGAATGAGAGTAAAAAGTATTGTTATAAAATGAAACGAGCAAAAATGCTGTCCTCTCTCGATACAGACCGATGTTATCGGACGAGTCGCGTGTTTATGAGAAGAGTAAGGTAGGGGGGGGGGGGACGAACGATTCCACGGGGAGATAAAAGTACGAGAAGAGAAAAATATGGTCAGCTGACTGTGGTCAGCTTGATATTCCGGCATAGAAGCTGCTCGTGTGTAAGGTTTTATTCGAGGCCATTCTTGAGACAAAATATATAGTTGAGTTCTCGTAGCATCGAAGTTGGTGAAAGAGAAACTGTCCTTGTATATACCTCGCGACGATCGTCACCGGTGCGAATCCTTGTAAAATCGGCCACTCTGCTCCGGGGACGTCTCTATACCTTTTGTGTTTCCTTTCGACGTTGCTACGAGCAAGAAGAAAAGAAGATGGAATAAAAGACAGAAGAGGATGAATAAAAGAAGAAGAGGATAGAATATAAAGTGTGAACTTAACCGACACGATGAAAGTGAGAAAAATCATGTTCGTGCAGCGGTATGATATTGCATCGATCCGTAAACGTCGTTTCCCATCTCGTGCTTCGAACTGATTATCGATCCTGTAACGAGATCGAGCTGTCTTCATCTAACGATGTAAATATACTATATATATATGCTATATATATACTATATATATACATACAATAGTATTCTCGCGCCTCGAATTAATCGGTCATCGATCTCTAGGGGCATTTATCATGCTCAAAATTTTTCTTATATGTATAGGTTATGTTTGGCGTATAAAATAATTCTCAATCATTTACTTACTTTTTATAGTATTTTTTTCCTTTTTTCAATCTTTTTACATATTTATGTCTTTTGTTTTTGTTGTAAATATATATTATTATTGGTTAGATCACGATCATGATAATGGTCCTATAGATTGATCAAGCAATCCGATGATTTTGTTCGTTTTTGTTTAAAGGAACTCGGTGGAGACGAGTAGCCAGAAAACACTTGTATATCCTTGTAAAGTAAACCTAATCACTAGACAGCGGATTTTTATGCAAATTCATATGTTCAAAAGATACAATTAAATGAGTAGGACCTAGACAGAAATTTCTTTTACTTATTAAATGTTATAAAGGCTATTATACCTTGGATATTAGATATACTTCTTTATACTATACATTCTATACATTCTATGCATTTTTGTATCTTTAAATTTCTTATAATTGCATAAAAATCCGTGGTTTATTTATCACTGTATCAGAGAGTTAGAGGAACAGCGAGAGGGGGGGGGGCGACTTCCGGTGGCCCGTGACGCAAACTTTCTCGTAGATTTGACTAAACCGGAGATCGTCGTCCCCATCGCCGATCAAATTGTTTCCGTCGGTATTTCCAGATTGCAAGGTTAATCCTTTTGCGGCATTTAAATATTCTTACACAGAATTTATTGTTAACCGTTGTCTTCTGTCCTTGTTGAATCAATAATAATAATAATAATATTAGTGATAATAACGACGACGACGATGATGATGATAATGATAATTGACTCCCAATATCGACTTCACAATAGATATTGATTGATATTGGTTTGCGAAAGAATTAATCTTGTTGGAGAAAGAGATTTGTGGCCCATGCGCAAACGAAAATTTCGAATTACGAATTCACGTGGTAATATTGCTAATACTGTACCATTTGTAATATCATTTCACGATGTACTGAAAGAAGAAGAGAGAAAAGAAGGAAATGTGCTGAGTATTTTCAAATAGTTGGGAGAATTTCTGTCGATCGATGGTTGCATAGCCACAAAAATTCTGTTTTCGAATCTGGTATCTCCGGTCTATCGTATAGAATCGAAACGTGCCACTGCCTGCGGTATCGAGACGCCGGATGTTGACACTTTCGTAATGGCATTTAACGTACACTGTAATTTCTCTTGATTTTACGCTCCGCCATTGTTCGATAATAATCGCGTTATGCATCTCCAGACACCGTGCATCGAGATTTTCTTTCCTCTACTGATTATCTATTTCCTTTCCTTTTAACCTAAAAAACATACCTACCGTAACTTAATTATTAGGACTTTTCCAATATGATACAGTTAAAGTTGAATAAGTGTTCGAAAAAAAGAAACACGAACTTGCACTTATCTAATAGAGGGATGTATTTTCCATTGCAACAATTTTCAACCTCTTTTATCTAATTCTCAACAAACTAATACTAAGGAATAAATTAATTAGTAAAATTCTGCAGAACACCAAAGGATATATTATATTTGGTTCAAGACAGGACATTCACACTGGGCGACTATTGTTTTGGCTGTCAGCATATCTTTATTTGATACTCTAAAGGAGAAGAGGTCAGTGCCCCTGACTAAATAATTAGATATTGCATGTTTTCAAAACTCTCGCGGTACATTGGTTGAAAAATGCTGATCTATTGGTCGAGACCAAACTTCAAAAAAGACAGTAAAAAAGAAAAAGAAAGAAATTCGAGAGAGGGAGGGATAATGACGAAATACGGAGTATATCGTGCCGCACACTTATCCAGCTTTCACTGTACATGAATTTTTTGTAGAAAGAATTAAAAAGAGGTTGGTAAAACTCGACTCATGCTGTCGGAGAGGTCGATTTCACGTCTAATGACGTAAAAAAAAGGAAAAATAAAAAAAGTTGAATAGCGTTAATCGCGTCCTTGTACTATAAGCAATAAACAAAAAAAGAGAGAGTGAACGATGCGAGACGATTTGAAAGATCGATACCAGTGATACGTACGAGTGCTGCAATATCTTACTGCTGGATCGATCGTTATCGCGCTCGAAGCAGCGGCGAATTTTCTTCTTCGTGTTAAGAGGGAAAGAAGGATCCCATAGAACCGTGACGAACTTTCTTGAGGGAAAAAAAGAGAAAAAAGTTGAAAAAAAGAGCTACTTTAGACGCGTCGAAACTTGTATTTAAAAAAAAAACTATGCGGATCTATCGAATAATTATATTTTACACATCTAGCGACGTTTATTCCCGCCCCGTTGTTTAGAAAAGAAAATCTTGTCGTCTCATTTCAGTAATTAAAGTACAAGATTATTTACGAGATATATACAAAAAAGAAAGGATAACCTCTGTAAACTGTTCAATTTCGCCGACACTGTCGCGCCTTCGTCATTATCTTTGCAGCCATTAGGCAAACAATCATTGTTCTCTGCATCCATCTCCCGCCGTTTTCGCGTCCGATTATCGATCGCGAACAAATCGATTGTCGATCGATCGGACCTAGCTGTACTCTTTTTGAAACGTCGACTATCCTTCGAATCGCTTTCCATGATTATCCTTTTGAAAAATAAACAAGTAATTAACTAAAGAAATACAGAAAACAAAATCGATTCTTTTATAGGTTATGATCGTTTTCCAAATTTGGTACGGATTCGAACGAAGAACAAAATCGAAGTTGTCGAAATCTCAAATGCAGAAGTCGAAATTCTATATGTCATAAATGACGATAATTATTAATTTTTAATTTATTATGTTGTGTAATAAGTTCTTTCGCTAAAAATCGTTACTTTTTCATTTTTAATTACGTAAGATTCATTTTTAACTACTAGATTTTAATTAAATTTTGCTCTATTATCTTCTGAAGATAAGTTAGGTTAATTATACATATACATGTATAGATCTATTAAGTAAATTGTGTTCCATTATCCTTTGGAAATAGATTATCTAACTTAAAATTTGTTTTGCTTTGTTAAAAAATTCTAATATGTATATTTTTACATACTTTAAATTATTTAATGGAAGAGATTCGAAATTTAATACCAAACGACAAACGAATTTGTTACATAAACCATACACGCGGCAAATTTGGTCGCTTAATTTTTTATTTTTAATTTAATATAGCTCTTAACTGTTATCCTTGGGTAATATAGGTGACTATAAGTTACGGTACTCAATATTAAAATATAAATTTATTCGAGAAAAAGTATCATTAATTATTTTTATCGCCTCAGACATAAATGTTTAAACAAATTAAAATACTTGACAAATAAGAATGTATTCTACTGCAACGATACCAGTTGAGGGTTAAACATATATATTTAAATATATGTATTTAAACATTTTCGAAAAAAATTACAGATTCGCATAATTTCGTCAGAAAAATGTTTGAAAAGAATGCGGCTTCCGTCGTGAGGACCGAGAAACGGCTGGAATTTCGAGTCCATGATCGATCGTTATTAGCAGACTGCGGATTTTTATGCATTTATGAAAAATTTAAGGTTGGAAAAATGCACACAATGTATATAGCATGCAAGAACATGTAATATATTCAAAGTGAAAGCATCAAAATTATGATTAGATTGCGAATTTTTATGCATTTATAGCAAATTTAAAGGTGTAGAAATGCACAGAGTACATATAATATGTAAAAATCTATAAAATATCCAAAGTAGAGTATTTATTGTATTTAGTAGATGAAATAAATTTTCACTTAGGTTACATTTCTCCAGTTGCATATGTTCAGAAAATATTATGTATAGAAATCCGCAGTCTAGTAATGATATCTAGAAAACGGAACAAGTGTCTATTTTAAGTTCCATTTCTTTATTCATATTTAGAAAGATATGAATTTGCATAAACATCCGCAATCTAGTTATTAATGGATCCAGAGCGACACGAGAAAACTCACCATTGCGGTTGGGACCAAGTCTCGACGATCGTCAAGAGTAATTAGAAAGACAAAAGAGAAAAAAAAGAATATTAAAAAGTATACAAAAAAAGTAATAATAATAATAATACCATTGAGCTAGCGGAAGAGACGATTTCTTTCGGCAGCTTAGTTGTGTCTCGTCGTTTATAAATTATACGTAAAAAGAAAATCCTAGCTACGTCGTGCGCGCGCTCAGAGCTGAAAGATTATAAAGTAAAACAGAAAAGAACAAAAATACGTACGTATACATTGATTATATTTCCATCGTTTTCTCAATTTACTGAATTTCCAGGCTATCGATCGCCGTTTCGCCGATCACGAAAGCCGGTGGCGGATAATGACAGTGTGTCGGAAAATGCACATTCAGTTTGCGAGTAAGTTCATGAAAAAAAAAGTGCGTGCATGTCTTTACGTGTAAAGGAAAGGAAAAAGAACAAAAAAAAAAAGGATAAGAAAGGAAACAAGAGAAAAAAGATAAAGTTAACTCATAGATCATTTAAAAGAATACTAAATGCGTATACATATAGTGAGGAGACATTGGACACTGTTATAATACTAATTTACTGATAAATGACATAAGAAAATAAAAAAATGAAGAAGAAAGTGGTGAATGAAATTATAAAAAGAACTAAATTTTTTGGTAAATAAGCCTTCATTCCCAAGTACGAATCCTAGGAGTTACGCAGATTGTTTTTTGCAACTATATTGAGCGCAACACTTGGCAAAACATTAAATATATTAAGCTAGTTATTTATAGCGAGTTTCATCCAAAGCGTTTTTGGAGGATATTCGAAGTTTATTCCATTGTCAATGGGTTATTGCCGATACAGATGCCCAGAGAAAACGAGAGAGAGTGTGTTTTAATTCTCACAGTTTGCCTCAAAAACATACCAAGCAGCATAAAAAGATACGAAGGAAAGATGTGACATGTATAAATATATATACATATATATATATATATATATATATATATATAAATATATATATATGTGTGTTCAGAATATGTATGCATTACTGATATTCAGAATATATATACATATATATCTATATGTATATACATGCAGTAATAAAAACTGAAGAGTTGTATTGTGCCAGAAATGTAATATCCTGTGTTATGATTGGAAACTTGTTGTAATTCAGAAGTATTTTGAGAGAGTATCCTTTCTAGCGACGAGTCGGAACTTAACTGGTTAAAATTAAGCAAGTAATATATTTATTGAAGTTAAAGTGTGGTAAATTTTAGAAACGTTGGAATTATGTTTCATATAACGAGTTATTGATTTGTTTCACATGTGCAATCATATAATGTGAAATGATATATTGTGAACACTAAAATAGATAATGAAAAATTATATTATAAATTTGAATTTACAAAAGTTTAATTGAACGTTATAAATAAAGAGAAATACACAATTATACAAAGTCGATCCAGAGGCAATTTTTCTATTTTTTTCTGCAGCTTCTTTTTTTGTAACTATACGCCCTTTGATTCTCTAACTTGTAAATCGTTAATTTTATTATTAAGCGAGTCAACTATAATATTATTATTGCAAAAATTTCATTGAACCGAATATCTCGATCTTTTATATTTCTAACAATAATTTCTAATAATCTTTTTCTTTTCGTTATGAATAATTTCATTCTCAATTAAATCTCAATAATCGAGTAATCATATTTCTTCAATTCATCCAAGAAGATTTTTTTCATAATTCTTAACAATAACAATTTTACAAATTTATCATTTATTCTAGATCATTCCTAACCACGAATCTTATTTGTTAAACGTTATACGTTCCTATTTTTCGCTATTAATAATATTACTCTGTACAATATATTATTATAAATACGATATTGAACACATCATGGAGATATGTTATAAAATTCAACATACCATCAGCTACAAGACACCATTTATAGCAAGAACAATCATTATTCTGCGGTGTGCTCCTTTTGGAGTAAGCCGTACCTTCGCTGCAGTTCCTCTTCCATAGCTTCTAGCTGTTCTCTATTTTGTTCTTGCGTCATTTGTTCCATTAATTCATGATTATATGTAGAATGAAGCATTAAAGCCAAGACACCAGCCCGAGTAGCCATATTCGCTCTAATTTGTCTTTCCTGTTCGACAAGTTCGTCTATTTTCAACCATTGTCTCACCCTCTCCATGTCAATTTCTGCTCGTCTCAACTTCTCCCAGACGTAATGCTTCACGCAGCTCTTCTTCGGCGCTCGACAAAATTCACCAGTCGTGTCAAACACGTTTGTAACCAACGGACAACCACACACTTCGGTTTCACTAATCTTTGGATCTTTGCAGTGTTCAGGGCAAAGAACCCTTAACCTTTTGCAATAAGTTCGATTCACAGGATTGTAAAAGTCACAGAACATTACTTGTCCTTCAATACGAGTTTTGAAGATTGAACCGAAGGATGCTTGAGATTCGTACTGAAAAATAAATACATATAATTTAATAAAAAGATCAAAGGGTAGATTGTATGGAGCTGAAAAAAAGTTGTAGAGGTCTTAGAATGATTTTAGAGATTTTAGGATGTGTCGGCTTTATATTAGAGATAAATATGGAACTTGATTGATGCAGTTATATTCCTTGTTTCAGTTTCAATTTAACAGGATATTTGATCCATTATGGTAAGAAGTAAAGAATTAAATTAAGAAGTAAAGTAAAGAATTAGAAAAACATTCTTCTATCACAATGTTGAAAATATAATAAAACTATCAATCTTTTGATATCACCAAGTATCAATATACTTATACATGGTAATGTACATACAAATAAAACAATGTAGCAATGCTGGATCATAAGCAAGATTTCTTTTTAGCTCTGTAGTACGCACTATGTATTCCTTGAGTTATGATAATACCTTATTGAAACACTTTTCCATATGCTTGATAGCAGTCCTCGAATGAATCTCATGGCCGCAAGTAATGCAATACATGCTCATTTCTGTGTCGTCGTTGTCATCCACTTCTGTCTGAGGATCAATCATCGCGTGCTTGGCGCGTTCGATAATTCTGTCCAACTCTGCGTGCCTCTTATCCAACTCCTGAAGTATTCTTCGAACGTCTTGCTGCTGTTTCCTAACTGTTTCTAATTGTCTTCTATTATTCTGCTCTGCTATACATGGCGTCAATGACCATTCTTGAATCCGTTGAGGTAGCACTTGGTAAATTCTGTTAGTGGCTAATTTCAAGCCACACTCGTCTGAGCAATATTTACTACCTGGTCGAGATTGTTTCGTACAAGCGGGTCCATAACAATGTCGTGGTACTTCCAAATGTTCATTCCTTTCATTACTAGAGTCTCTTTTCCGTTTCTTAATAAATTTTGAGCTTTTGTTGAAGCTCTTTGATGGTTTTAATGGATCACCTAACACTCTGCAAGTTCTCTGTATACATCTGAGCTTCAATCTAACTGATGGCCCAAATTTTTTTAAATGTCTAAAAATTAAATGATTATTAGTGAGGATAGAAGTGGTTAAGAGATTTTTTGTTTATATTCATTATGATTACCTGCATGCATCGCATTTTCCACAATTTTCTGTTCTCACGCAACCTGTACATTCTCCACAACGTTTAGACGATTTCTTTACTGCTGTAGGATCCCAAGGTGCATCATACTCGTATCGATGTGCCCTTTCTTTCTCTTTATGCTTCTTGTATTTACGATCTTCTTGATCTGTTCTTCGAGGTTTGTAACGTGTTATTAGAGTCGGATCCTCTTCTCTGCAACGCTAAAAATATATTCAATTAGTACAACCTAATACAAATGGCTCACTAAAAATAAGTAATTCCTACAATACAAAAGAACTGTTTTATATGCTTGGCATCTTTCTCTGTTATATTTATGCAGTCACCATGATACCATTCTTCACATGCATCGCATCCTCTGAAATTAATATAAATTTCATTCAGCATTGATTTGCATTAGGTGATAAACAATGAATAATTTATGTTTACACTTTACATCATAAAACGTGAGCTATCAGAACTTCTGCAGATACAATATGCTTGTCCATCCTGTTTCAATAAAGTAGCAATTTTGCTTTTTCTCTCTGGCAACATAAACTGTTTTGCTATTTCTTCTTTCTGTAAAATAGAATCTTTATTTAACAATAATGGAATTTTGTAAAAATTAGTTTAAAAAGATAGTAAATGGAGCATGTTTATTCAAAATCTTAAACTTAATAGATTTAAATTTGTTTTTCTTAATACTAAACTTAAATACTCCGAAAAATGGGTATCTTAAAATCATCATAAATATATATATTGTCCTACGAGTACGTACCGATAAATTTTGTTGCCTTTTATCACTCATGGTTGTAGATTATTATTGAGCACGATATTTACAGAATTTATTATTTAGAATGTCTTTATAATCTCTAAAATGCAGAAAAATTTCATTTTTAACGGAACACAAAAGAACACTGCCACCATGACAGAATAACTACTGCAGTGGTGTTCAACTTTCTCTGGTACGTAATTTAGCAACTTCGTTAAAGATCAATTACAGCATTATCATTATCATCTTTTCGATGAAAACATATCTTTAAAATAGAAGAACGCGCAATCATATTCATAAATATCTTTCTATAATATTATTTACCTGTTTTTCCATATAATAAAATAATGTATTCTATCGAGTATAAAATGTATAATATATAATTAGACTGCGGATTTTTATGCCAATCCGTATTTTTATAACAAATAAAACTTTGGTAAGATCTATCAAACAACTTGTATATCAGAACGAATATTATATTTTCAATATTTTATGTATTTTTTCTTTTCCTGTAATGTAACTTCAAATTTTCTATAAATGCAAAAAAATCTGCAATCAATAATGATAGAGCATTTAATTTAATTGATATCTATATATCCAATAAAATTTAAGTAATGCTTTTTCATTTATATTTAATTGAAAGTATAGTTTAATCGGAGTATCTTGTTACCAAATGTTAGTAGCACGTATAGTAGCGCGAGAATCACTGTTAGGTAGAGATAATTTTTTCTAACTTTAAAATAACGCATTTCTGACACTGTATGGTCGCTGGTAACTCAAAGAAAAATGTATATGTTTGAAATATTAGTCAACGTTTCTAAAGGGTCTTTTTTCACTGTTCTTCAAATACTTTAAAGGTTACCTAGGATTAATAATATATTTTTAACTTTTAGGTTTTTGAATACACCGCCATTACTTACATCAACAAAAATTAAATATTGAGAGGAGGGCACCCAGATCCGCCTTCGAAAACCCAGTAGTTAAGTAATATCTACGTAGTGATATCTATTGTATTTTTACATCAAGGAATCAATGTATCAATATGTTGAAATGAATTTGTAATTGTTGTTTTTAGGATTGTCATCAATTAATTCATGAAACACGGCATTTATCTCGTTATTATACTGTGATCCAGTAGAATACAGTATGACTAATTCGAAGATTTTCAAGCTCCCTTCGGACGAAGAGTTAAATACACAAGAATTAAATATCAGTTGGCCTTACATTGCTGCCGCTGCTGTCTTTCTTGCAAAAAGATGCGAATGGTTTAATAATGTACGTGTTTCTTTTTCCCCTTTCATTTATTATAAAGTACAATAATGTTTGATATTAATCGCACAAAGTTGTGCGATTCGAAGCGCCTTCGAAGTTATATAATCTTAATGAAGTTTATGCAAATTAATAACAATTGTTACTCCTAATTTCCAATGTATGATAAATCATTTATTATGGATAAACTGTGGATTTTTATACATTTTTATAATTTTATGAACATAACTGAAGAAGTGAAACCTAAACAGAAAGTTTCATGTACTAAATATCGTAATAAATATTTTATTTTGAATATTTTATATATGTTTGCATATTATATGTGTTGTGTAAATTTTTGCAACTTTAAATTTCCTATAAAAATCTGCAGTCTAATTATAAATATATGAGTTGCGAATCAATAAATTTTTAATCGAAGCAATATCCTGATTTTAGGAATTTATGCTATGTAGATATGAATTGAAAGATCCTCGTAAATGTCTGAAAGAAGGCAAAGATGTAACCAAGTGTGCGATAGAAGGATTCCAGGACATTAAGAAACATTGTGGAAGCGAATTCCAAGCACATGTGGATTGTATTATAAACACATCTTCAACGGCAAGCAATGATGAACAGTATGTAAATATAGATACAAATTTTTGCACAGTATGTAAATATAAAAATTTGTTATCCTTCGTTGACCAAAAAATTTTACGATGAATATTTACAATTTTGATTACTATAATATTTAAAAGAAGAGAAAGATAAAAAGAAATGATTTACAATATGAAAAGATAAATTTGTTTTTATCAAGTTGTAACATAATTCAATAATTATTAGTTGCAGTAAGACCAGACAGGTATTTGATGATTGTATGTTAAAAAACTTAAAATTAGAACGACCACCTTTTGGATATTTTTGCGAAGCAAAAGTACATGATTCACCAAGACCAAAACCACCACAGGAAAAACGACAATTTCCAGATGCAGTACCTCAGCTACCTACTCCACCGTATTCCCCTCCAAGATACGGTGGACATAGTGGTTTCAATCGTTAATGTTATTTAATATAATTGCAAGTTTTGTAGTCTAAATACACTACAAGTTTAGGAGAATGAATATTGTCATATAATTGGCTTGTATTTGTTCTGCATGAGATTGTGAATAAATGCTTGCAAGCAACATAAATGCGTCGAAAATGAAGTAAATTATGAACTATCAAACATATTTAATAAAATAAAAAAATAAAAGTAAACATCAATATCAGTGCTTGCATATGATCTTTTTATTATTAATAGAACATTTGCTTGTTATTATACGATAAAGAAATTAAAATACGGAATTTATTTATTTTACATTTGTATATGCTTCACTGAAATCTTTTTAAATAATACCGGAAATAATTCAATGAAGTCATACCTTCTTGACTTTTCAATTATTACTTGATAGTAACATACAAAATTCTTTACGCGTCCCGGAAGTAAGCAACAAGAATGAATTCAGCTGAAACATTGGTTTCTTTTCAAATTATATACACCTGATATAATATAAACATTATGTACACAATGAAAAGACTTTAGGTTATTCGTGCAACACGGATCTACATAATAATGATTTCCAAATAGGTGGAATAGGAAATCCCACTGAATTACATAAAGGTTCAGAAACCTTAAAATATTACTGGAAGAAAATAGGAATTATTAAATCTATTCAAACGAATTATCCCATTTATACTTAGACTAGATAAAACGAAAGAAAAAAATGGAAGCGAATTAATACAAGTAAAGCCAAATTACACGAATAATCCAAATCTTTTTTATCAGTCGTTTTACAATTCGGTATACAATACTCCATAGACATGATATTCTGGAACGCTATTTTCACTTTTACGTTTATACTCGAAGTAGACTTCCCGTATACCATGATCTACATTGCACTTTGTGTACAAACGGTGGGTATGAGTTTTGAGGCACTATGCAAATCTCTTATTACGTAACAATATTTACCCAAATTTCGCTGAGAAATTTTCTATAAGAAAAATTACAAGCAGCCGTTAATCCTTGATGAATTCGTTGACACAAATTCGACTGGCAACACTTATAACTAATAAACGTTCGTGTGTCATGTGTTTTCAATGTAGTTAAAATATTCATTCGATTTCAACGAACGATCTTATGGAAGCAATTAGTCGTTTAAGTCTAAAAAGGGGGATGTAATATCGAATCTTTTGTTAGCTCCATGTTGTGTCATAACCATTCCAGTTTGCACTGGGCGCTAAATGTACTCGTCGTCCCTTGTAAAAGAACGTGACCACTCCACGATAGCCAGTCCTTGGTACACCACTCTACATAAAATTATGAATATCAAATCCATTGTAAACATTAATACATGAGTCATTTTATTATCACTAAACTACGAATTTTTATGTATTTATGAGGAATATAAAGCTGCAACAATGTACAGAATGCATGTAATATATAAAAATATATAAAATACCGAAAGTACAATATTCTCTCCTAATAGAGAATATAATATAATAATACATAAAATGCTCAAAGCATTTCTCTTTAAAGAATATAATCTACTTTGAGTATTTTATATATTTAGTAGCAAAAATAATTTTCCACCTAGATTCCAGCTTTTTAACTATATTTATAGAAATATAAATCTTCATAAATATTCGCAGTCTAATTATCATGCTATATTATGAACAATACTACAATCTATTTCATAATTTAGGAATAGTGTAGTACCCTGAAATCATCCATTAATCCAAACTGCTTGGCAGTGTTTTTGTACGCTTGTCTAGAATAATAAGGAATTCGTACGGCGCCAGGTGCCACAACTTTTCCGCTTTTCAATTCAGAAAAACTCACTACCGTTGATTGGTACACTTCATTGACGAAATTTATATCATAATTGTCCTGAAAGATTTATTTAAAATAAAGATAAATTTTCTTTTTAATTTTATATACCTTACACAATCTTAGAATTAAGCTATTATTAAACGCTATTAAAATTTACTTTTTCTTACTTTTAGTAAGTAAGTTAAGTTCATTTTTGTGAAATGCACAAATTCTGTGTTCAGCTTGATATACTTTAAATGCCTTTCATAGAACATTCCACTGCAAATAACATACAGATTAAATTTAAATTAACAGAATATGTTTCTATTAATTTAAGTACATACTTGCTCACTCCCGTCTTGCCAAACGTTCTAGTTCTAGATATTTCTGGTCGAATACAGGCTCTATTTCGACGTTGTTCAGGTTGTCTTATCCAATCATCCCAATATCTATTAAAATAAATCAATCAGTCTACCGATTTTAAATAAAAGTTCTTTAAATAAAATTTCTACTTACGATTTCGGCCATTTCGGTGAAAGTTCAGTCCATAATTGACGCGTTAACATCCAGCCTAATCCAGGGAAAAAGTCTGTTCTATATAATACATCTGCTGCATTGTCGTCGACCAAACCAGCTTTACCATTATCATTCCACGCAGACACACACCATAGAGAATTATCAGATACTAATAGAGGATATGTGCCCAAAAAATATTCAAAAAAATCTGGGGCTATGTCCAAATCATCTAAATAAAGTAATTGAATTTTAACAAAGTAACTTAATACAATCAAGATATAATTATAAATACAAAATAAATTACCTTCAACTATTATCACAGTATCATATCTAAGTTGAAAGAATACATAATTAAGAGCCCATCCATAATGGCGTGCGATTTTGAAATACCCTTTGAATTTCTTCTCTTTCGGAGGTACTTCGATATCCGATTGATCGGGTTGCTGGAAAATATTTTATATTTATGTTGTTAAGGTCATCTCATACACTAGAAAGAAAGATTAATATGATAGACTACTTGTATGTGCACTATTTGATTTCCATATCTGGCGATAACATCAGCAGTTTGTCGATGTTGACAATCTTCCGAGACAATAATTGGAAATTGTTCTATGCTGGGCCTGTATTTGATCAACTGATCAAGACACCTCTGTACAGTAATGCGATTACAAGAAAACACCAAAATTGCTAATATCGGAGATCCATTTGGTAGCTTTCCCTTCATAGGAACATTATAAGAGGCTTCACTCTGTTAAAGAAAGAAGCACATGGAATTATATTATTAAAACTCAACTGTGACAAATGTATTACAATACTTACTGAATACATAGGCTCTATTTGCAATTGCTGTGCATTTTTATCATTATTATTAATATCCTTTTCCTCCTTTTCAAAGAGAAGCTTGTCCTCATTGACATGATTTATATCCTTTTGTTTCTCATCTGCATTTGTATTTACAATATCTACTTTTTCTATTTCAAATAAAAGAAAGACAAATTAAGACATCATATTTTCAAGTGAAATTTAACATTATCTGAACCATCAACATACTTTTACGTTGTTTATCTTCTTTGATATCTTCGAGGAGTTCCTGATTCAATGCTATTTCTTGCTTTATTCTCCTTTCCAATTTACTAATCTGATTTGATACTTTAGCCTAAAGATAAGATTATCGTTTAATCACAAGATCCAAATGTCAATTTATTGGCTTACCGTATCTCGTTCTTTATTCACTGGTTCATCAGAAATCAAAAAATATGTGATGAAGCCCCACAGAACAAGAGAGCCGAAAATAACAGTGACTAACCTGTTCCGCATGGCAGGACCAGGTGTCACCTCATCTGAAATATGAAATATACTATAAATATTTTCAAAATACATAAAATACCATTAAACTATCCTCACTGATAGAGTTATTGATGTATATAGAAATTTTTGCAGGAATATTGTTATGTAAAAATGCATTATCGATGATGATCAATAAGGAAATTTCTTTCATAAATGACTTTAACGTAGTAAATTACTTACCATTATGATACCCACGTAACCACTTATCGAGTATCGTTATACGAGAACGAGCATTTTCTCGTGGGTGAGAAACAAGTGTCTCACAATCTTATTGTCTGACAATCGACGAATTTTTGAAGTAAATGAATACGTTTAGCAAGTTTGCCGTTTTCTAGATGAAATTTTAAATAAAATCTGAAAATCTAATGCACTGACACCGTGTTATAAACTCCATTGTTGAGTTACGCGGCAGACGCGGAGAAAATTTCTTTTGGACGAAAACTATCGTTTTCCCTTGGGAAAATTATCAAGAAATCTAGATTTCAACCGTGCGATGGAGCCACGTAGATGTTCGTTGTGGCGCCCCCAAATAACCTATCAAAATTAAGAATTTCATTTTCGAAAGTATATTTCACGATTTTAAATAACAAATGTGATAACCTTGATCTAATTTTTTATCTGAAGTACCGTAAGCTCTTTTTTATTTTGATACATTTAAATGATATAATATGTTGATGTAATTTAAAGAGAATGTTATAACCTATAAAGAGAATTATATGTATTTAATTTTATACACGCAGTTTTTGTGTGATTTTATAGTGTAGTTTTATGTTTAATATTTCAAATATATGGAGGATAAAAGAGACAATATTTATATTTAAGTAGAATAATAAGTATCTATTTGATCTAATTGAAGTGAGTATTACATAACCTGTAAAAGTAATTATATTTAATCTTATGATTTAGTTTCTCTATATTCAAGTAAAAGGATATTTAATGAAATTCACGCAATAAATTTAATTAACTTAATCTTCAATTTATTTATGAAATTCCGACATATACAATTCTCTTTCAGTTTTTTCGTGCCAAATTTAACCGAAAAAAAAGATGTCTGACAAAGAGAAAGAATTTAAAGCTTATAAAGAAGACACACGAATTCCCTGTCAATATGGAGCTAAATGTTACCAAAAAAATGCAATTCATCACCAGAAATATAAACATCCTCCTGCAAAAGAAACGGTATAAATTTTAAATTATTCTATTTCTGTTTCATATAAAAGTACTGCATCTCATTATATTGGTTATGTTATAAATTAATTTTTTATATAAATTTCTATTTAAAAATGTATAGAAAAAGGGAAAAATTACAAAACGAAAAATGATAAATAATAAAAGAAAACAGGAAGCTAATGTTCAAGTATCAAGCATTTCTCCACAGAAAAAAATACAGAAAACAAATGATGAAATTACTGATAAAGATTTGCATAATGCTGTAACTAACATGGAGAGTAATATTATTGAAGATGATGATACATCTTGTGAAGTTACTGCAAAATCGGAAGATTCAAATAATACAGAATCTGTGGAAAATTCAAATGATTTAATCACCATTGCATCACTGTTACATGGTGGTGATATTGAAAATGGAAGATATTTAAAAAATGATGAAATACTTCCATTAACTGCAAAAGAAATTATTTCTCACTTATTTTTTATAGAAATGCCAGAGGATTTCTTTCAGCTTTATGAATTCTGTAAGAGCATTTGTGAAAGAGATCCTTTGAATGCATTAAAAATTGTTCATTTGCAACTAGTTGGTCCTTATGATGTATTCAGAAAAGGATTTATAAATGCTAAAGTTGAGAATAAAGAAGCTCTGTTAAGGCATTGGAGGTATTATTACGATCCACCAGAATTTCAAGTAAAAGAATTATAATTTACAATATTTTATAATCACATAATGCTGATTAAATAATTACTAAGTTTTCATTACAGACAGTTATCAAAAGCAATACCAAGGATGGTTTGCATTTTGGTTATTGGAGGGACGATGTCTTTGAAAAGCCTGTATTTATGGCAAAGAACAAAGCAGCTGTGAATTGTATAATCGACCCTGTTGCAGAAAATATATTTGGTACACTGGAGTAAGTAGTAAAAGTATTTGTAAATTTATGAAAATATACTTGTAACTTTCATTTTACATTACATAGTGTACATTTTGAAGAAAAATTGAAGTTAGCTACTCCATTTGAGAAAACTCCTATAGCACAATTGCGTCAAAAGTTAAAGAGCTTTGCGAAGGAAAGAAATATAACTTTAGAAAAAAGGGCAGAAAATATGCAAGCCAGAGAAAAAGAAACTGTTGCAAGAACTTTTCACAAAGCTGGCATTGTGGTGCCGTACGATAAGAAAACCCAATTAGGATACAGAAACTTGGCTGTTAGTAATAGTAAGTAACTATATATTAAGAAATTAAATAAATTCATAATATATAATTCATAATGATTATTTGTAATATAGGCGAGTTACAAAAATTGTTAAAACAAATAGAAGATGCTCCAGCACTGGAAGCGAGGAAGATGCCAATGTCTAAACTGGATGAGGTGATACGATTAGCAACGATCGCAGCCGATGAATGTGATTTCGGCACAGTTCTAGAGTTAGGCCACGATTTGTTTTCTAGCGGTGCTTTTTCCGTTCAAACTAAAGTGCTAAATTTACTATCCCTTGCCTACAATCTCCTACAAAGATCGCAATTCCTGGAAATTGTTACATCCCATTTAAAAAATAGGAGGAGGAGCTTGGATCTGAGTGTTATTCAATTTGACTAAGTTATAGATTATAATTGTTAATAACCGTAAAAATAAAACAAGTCTTTGCCGTATAGCAGTTGAAGAGTAAACAAGAGCGAATCTTAAAAGCACAGTGATTAAAGAAAGTATTTGTACACCATTGTATTTATTATAGTATCTATATACTAATTAATTAGATTTAGTATCATCTAGTAGTACTTTCATGATAATAGTTTCATCCATAGCTTCATTTAGTACTAGCTACAGAAATTTTAAATGAAATATTAAACCTCATAAAACAACATTTCATTGGAGTATAAGAGTATGTATGAATACTTTTTGTAGCCACTGTAAATAAAGAACGAATTGTAATTATCTTTTTATACTTAAAATATGTTTTTAATCAATAAATATTTATTCTTTCATTATTCATTCTTCTTTTAGCTCTAATTCAATCTGTAAAATATATCTTATCCTAAATAAAATTTGACAAGATAACGAATGTCCGTGTTACACGATGCAAAATTGTATGCACGGTAACAGTGACAAATACAGGCTGAAAGACTATAGCAATGAACGAACGCGAAAGCGACGGACGAAGAGGAAACCGTAGAAAGAATTATTCAGGATGGTTGAAACGGGAGATTCTATCATGATTTTGTTCCGGGTCAAGAAGTGAATTTCTTTGTATAAACGTAACAATGTCCCGCATTCAATTTACAATGATAATTCGCACGATCAGACGAGAATGGAATTAAGGGGAAACTAATAAAAAAGCAGGAATCGTGCACCGAGCGAATTTTTCATTTCTATGGTTTTAGTTCTCATCAATCGACAGCAATCGTTCAAACGTTTGCGATGGAAAGCAAAAGTTGCAATAATTTCATAAGTTATGTTGGACTGGAGGAACACGAGATGCAGGTAATTGTCAGATACAATTTTATGTAAACATTCAGACATAACCTCTATCTCGGATACTGGAAATCAGGGCTGGACATTATTAAAATAAGCTTTTATGCAAATAGCTATTGAAATATAATTTCTATTTTATTTATTATTTGTTTTGTTACATTATCTTAGATGATTTTATTCAAATAACAACATATTTGAAAAATAAATTATTTTACTACTTGTTATCTTATTTGTAGTAATTATTATTATTTTTATTTACTATTTTCATTTCAAAGAAACAGTGCCCAAGTCTGCTGAAAATATACAGGATGTTTTCTACTTTTCTAGGAGTATATTATATGAATTTTCTTAGTGTCTCAATATATATTAAAAAACGTATTTACTTAATTTTTTATTGAATTTAACGATGTTCTCATGAATTATGTGCAGCCACTAGGTTCTAGTCGACGTAATTCTGTATCCGAGAACAATATTAAGTTGTTACCAGGTGAAATCTTCATCACCAAAGCACAAAATGTCCTCATGTTCTCACCTGTTAGTGATTTAAATCAAGGAACATCTGGCATTCTATCTGTTACAAATTTCAAACTTACTTTTGTTACGACTGATGAGACAAATGGAGAAGTAAGTCAATTTTGGGAAGTTTACAAAGCCTAAATGTATCAACATAATTGCGGTTTTCTTGTTAAAAGTTGTTAAGACGTATTTTACTTGCAGGATGTGGCTCGTCAACAAAATCATCTTTATGGGTATATGGACACATGTTTAACAAACATAGAAGATATTTATGTAACTGTAGGAGATAAGAAAAGAAAACTGATACCCGGAAATATTGTACCATCTAAAGTAAAAGGGATATTTATTATTTGTAAAGTAATTGTTTTCCATACATTGTTATGAATGATGCATTATCTGTTACGCGTTTTTCATTTTAATCGAAAAATACGTTATGGGTTTTAGAATTTACGTACATGGTCCTTTTCTTTCAAATTTTCACCTATCGGAGATGGGAAGAATCTTCTGCAAGCATTATTACATCATGCTTTCCCTAGCAGACACCAGTTGTTATTTGGTTATGATTACCAGTTAGTTTTTCAGATAAATATTTTAAACTACAGTTTTGAAACTACAAAATGATTTATTCTTCTTTCATTTGATTTCAGAGAAGCTTATTATAGTAGTCTTGACAAAGCTGTTCGTTTGTTTCGGGATATTTCGGATTGGCATAACGAATTGGAACGCACCATACACAATGAAAAACTCAGAAAATTTTGGAGACTATCTACCGTTAATATAGACTTCAAGCTTTGTCGTAGGTAAATATAATTGATCATTAACAGATTGCGGAGTTTTATGCATTTATACGAAATATGAAAGTGCAAAAACGCATAAAATGCTCATAATATGACAAAATAAAAAAAATATCCGAAGTATAGTGCCTTTTATAATACTTGGTAGGTAAAACAATTTTCTGCCGAGATTCTACTGTTTTCATTATATTCTCAAAAATATTTGCATAAAAATCCGTAGTCTAATTATTAAATATTCTATCGTGCGTTGAACAATTCACAGTAATGTAAACTTTATTATAGCTTGTCTCGATATATAATTATACCGGCATCGATTACCGATGGTCAGCTAATAGATGCAGCTAAGCGCTTTCAAGGTAACCGTCCACCAATTTGGTCTTGGTCGAATGCGCGTGGTGCAGCATTAGTAAAAATGTCCGAACTTTCGCCGTTAGTTACCAATAGAATACAAGAAAACATTATGTTCGAGAACGTTCGTAAAAGTCATCCGCAAAAAATGCCACCAATCGTTTTAGAGCTAAATAAAGGTATTAGCGTGAAGTTAATAGCATTAGCTTTTTCAAAATTTGTCAGCCTGTGCTCTCCAGGTAAATTCAATTTATTTATTGAAACCGTGAATTCTACAATAAGTATTGTAATTATTTATTATCTATTTCAGAAAACATTAGGCAGTTTTGGTTACAGGATAATAATTTTTATTCGTTAGTAGAGAACACAAAATGGTTAAAGCATGTATCATACTGTTTACAAAAAGCTGTTGAAGCCTGTGAACACCTTCATTTAGGATTCTCTGTTATTTTACAAGGTAACAATACAATATAATTCTTTTTTTTATCTTTATTTCAATAAGATTAATTTTTTAGAAGGTGCTGGCACAGACCTTTGTTGTATTGTATCGAGCTTAGTTCAATTGTTACTTGATCCTTATTTTCGAACCATAAATGGGTTCCAGTCTCTTTTGCAAAAAGAATGGGTTGCAGGTGGACATCCATTCTGTGATAGATTAGGTCATATTTCTAAGAGGACTTCAGAGAAGGTAAATTAATATGATTTTAATTGTCTATAAATCAAAAAATTTTATTCTTCTCTTTCTTTCCTCAATAGTCTCCGTTGCTCCTTTTATACCTTGACTGTGTCTGGCAATTGAGTCAACAATTTCCCGCGGAATTCGAGTTCACGGAAACGTACCTGACAACTTTGTGGGATGCTGCCCATGTTTCCATTTTCGATACGTTCATTTTTAACTGCGAGAAAGACCGAGTTGCGGCAGCTACGGTAATTTATTTAAAATCTTTTATCATTCAATATACTATCTTAGTATTTAATATAGTATTTAGTATACACTTTGTTCAGGGAGTTGAGTTAGGAAACATAAATAAATGTGATCAAAACCAACAATTAATCAAGGAAACAACAAACTTCATAATTTACTAATGACTACCAACATAGTAAACTAGGTTTATTTAGATGTCTTCAACTCATTGGACAGAGTATAGAAATATTAATCTTATATTTAATATCTAACATTTTCAAGGAGTGTAAGCGTATAAGTAACTTCTTATTAATCTTAAAAATAAATGTCTTTTAGGATCCAGAGAAACCTCTTGTTCTAAGAAGTGTGTGGGATTGGAGAGAGCAATTCAGCGACCAAGATATTTTATTATTTGATAATCCCCTTTACAATCCCCCCGAGACAGACTCCAAGGAGAAATGTGTGATAAAACCCCTGTACAATGTTGCGAATCTAGAACTTTGGACTCAGTGTTACTTTCGATGGATACCAACACTGGAGATTCATAATGGTGGTCGGAATCATATTGAGCTTTATGCTAGGCTACTACGGAATGATGTGAATCAGTTGAAGATGAACATAAATGGTAATTGCGGATCGCCTACTGGTAAATCAAACAGCTACTCCGTTCAGATGAATATCGATAGCTTCTATCCGTTTTCAAATAAGAAATCTGGGAATATAGTGAGCACCCCAATCATGAACAGCTCCATTCTTGCTACGAAAAGCCTGTTAGAAGCGCAGTCCTTGATCACTGCGACCGACTGATGTACATATCTCGCTAACGTTTGTTTTCTTAATTTGTTAAAAGGAACAGATAATGTCTTTTGTAGTTACGTGAGAATCGCCATGAGTATTAGGGAAAATTCTCTTAATCCTTTCAGTGCCAGATTTTCGTAGTGTTTACAAGCAAGTTATGACCGAAAAAAATAATTTGCTTATTTATTTATATCATAAATTTCATTTGTATTTATGTTATAGATATGTTCGGAATTTTGCGAAAAAATAACTTACATGGCAATCTAATGTGTTTATTTTGTAAATTGTTACCGATCCATTTGGTTCAGTTCTTCCTAATTTGGTACTTAAAGGATTAAACATCGTGAAATTGCATTTTCAATATTACGAAGATTTCTCTTTTCTACATTGTAAGTTGCATTGTAAAATAGCAAAATTATGGAAAATTGATATTTAATAATACTGATGTTATAAATTAAATAACAATGGAACTATTTTTTGTAGAAAAAATTATCTATGGTCTAATGAATTCTTTCTATCCCTATTATTAAATCCCCTTTTTTTACTTATATTTCATTTCTATTTATGTAAAAAAATTACTATATAAGATGAACATTAAATCAACAATGGTTGGCAGCACTGAGTAACCGCTAAATTTGTCGAAGTTGTAGAAAAATGCCACGTAAAGCCCTTTTTAATGATGGATATTTCGAGTAACAAAGATGTTTTTGCACCGAAAAAGGTGCAAAAAATGAATTCAACGTTGGAGGAATGGGACGCAAACAAAATTGTTTTTCGTGTATTACTACTCGTCTCGTGCCTCAAAGTACTTCTAATGCCTACATAGTATGTTTTTTTAGTGTTTAAATAAATTGTATACCTCTTTGATCACTTTTTGTTATCTGTATACACTTTGATCACATAATGTAACCATATATGCATCATTTGATTTTTAGTCATTCCACAGATTTTGAAGTTCACCGCAACTGGCTTGCCATAACACATAGTTTGCCACTCAAAGAATGGTACATGAATGCCACTTCACAATGGACCTTGGATTATCCACCATTGTTTGCATGGTTTGAATACTTTCTCAGTCATATAGCACGACTCATAGATCATAATATGCTCAAGGTTGAAAATCTAAATTACGCATCCTCCAATACTATCCTTTTCCAAAGAGGCACTGTTATATTTTTAGATTTAGTATATGCTTATGGAGTTAAAGAGTAAGTTCTTAATGCATTATTATCATTCTTCATTCAAAAAGTAATATTTAAAATATATTCTATACTTTAAATTCCCTCTAGAGTTGGCAAAGTATTTTGTACAACCTTTGATGAATATGTGATCTTCATAGTTTTTTCTTTATGTAATATGGGATTACTCCTAGTGGATCATGTACATTTTCAATACAATGGATTCTTACTTGGTATTCTTCTACTTGCTATTGCAAATGTTTCTAAAATAAATAAACAGGTAAATATATAAGGAAACATTTTGTTTCTACATAAAGGCTAAGCAGTTTACTTTTTAGAAGGCTATCTTATTTGGAACACTGTGGTTTGCTTTGCTATTAAATCTAAAACATATTTATTTGTACGTGGCACCAGCATTTCTAGTCTGGCTACTGAGATCATATTGCATGAATGGAGGTTCATTCTTTAGACGTTTGTATATGCTTGGAAGCATAGTTATTATTACTTTAATAATTTCTTTTGGCCCATTTGCCTCACAGTTACCTCAGGTAAATAATAATGTTAAATCATATTCTTTCTCCTTAAGTAATTATGATTATTTTAGATAATTTCAAGACTCTTCCCATTCAAAAGGGGTTTAGTACATGCATACTGGGCAGCAAATGCTTGGGCATTGTATATAGGTATAGATAAAATAGCATCTTTAATTTTAAAGCAATTAGGATGGTTAAAAGTTACAAGATCAGCAGTCATGACTGGTGGTTTAGTGCAAGAACAATCATTTTTAGTTTTACCAACTCCTACGCCAATTGTAACATTTCTATTAACTATTTTCACTATGATGGTGAGTAATAAGCTTTTCAATTGTTGATAATATTATTAATAAATAAAAGTATTGCATATATTACAGCCTGCATTATACTGCTTATTATGTAAAAAAGAGTATATGAATCCAAAGCAGTTTGTACGATGTTTAGTTCTCTGTGTTTTGTGTTCTTTCATGTTTGGTTGGCATGTACATGAGAAAGCTATTTTAACTGCTATTATACCACTGTGGTAAGTAAATGAAAAAGGAAATGGAATTAATTAAACATAATCAATTAATTCTTATGTATATTTTAGTGTACTAGCAGCAACTGATAAGAATGATGCTAGAATTTATCTAATTTTAAGCAGTGCAGGCCACACTGCCCTTTTACCCTTACTTTATCCAAGTAATTTAACTCCATTAAAGATTTTGGTACTTTTGGTATTTATGAGTGCAGGTTTTCTAGCTTTCTCTCGGAAGTTCAATGTAAACTTTCTTTACTTTTACGAATATATATATGTGATTAATTTGCCGGTATTAACAGTGTATGAAACCATTATACACAAATTAATATTCGGTGAAAAATTACCGTTTTTGCCTCTAGCTCTTACTTCTTTATATTGCGCCATAGGAGTAACTTATTCTTGGGTGGTTTATTACTATATGTTTTTGCGATATAGTAAAATTAATAATCATAAAGATAAAATACAATAAAATTGAGTATGAAGTTTTTACTTGTTATATACCTCTCATTTTATACTCTTTGTTTATATCCTTCTTTATTACATTTATTAGATTCATTGCATTACATTTACTATACGCATTATATTCACGTTACATATGCCTTAGTTATAAATTTCAGTTATACACGTGTATGAAATATATAATACCAGCTTGTACATATTCCCTTTAAGAATATTGGTTTATTTAATAAATTTAGAGAAATACACAATAATTCACATTAAATATAATTTTCAATATAATATATAATCTGTGATATGTAATAATATATATACGAAATACATCGCATTGGGAAAAAATATTATTTACTTCGCGCTAAATTGTGTAAGATGACATTGTAACTTATATTGATACTAATAATACTGAGTTACTAATCAAATATTACATATGAACAGTATAATATAAAAATTTATTTCAATTATGCTGCGCTCAAAATTATTAGTGACTGATCGAAGAAACTTCTGTAATTTAGTTTCGTTTCTTTAGTTTTCCTTGCATGCTCTAATTCATCCTCCGCATTTACTTAATATTACATAATATTAATAGGAAAAAATCAAATTACATTAACAGGACAGGACTCTATTTTGAATTTTGCATTTATGCCAAATGAAACACAAATTAATTTTTTTTAGACAAAGATGAGCAAGGAGATAGCGGAAGAGCATGAAAGGAATTCAACCAACATTCATGTGATCATGTAAAAAATACGCTCTACGAATTACAGCCCCCCAGTGGTCAAATGCCCGAAATATACACACATTTTCTTGGGTGCTTTTAGTGAGAGAAACATACGTATATTTGGCGAAAGAAGTGTGAGCCCGAACAAGGCTGTACGGAATGCACCAAAAATAGACGCTTAAGTTCGATGCAGATGAGCCGACTTTTGTCCGCTCGATATCGTTGCAATCATATTATGTCTGTTTTTGTTGTTTTCAACTGGGAGAATAAGGAAAGGCATATGATCGTAGCGATATCATACGGAAAAAGATCACTCGTTTGCATCGGATCTGAAACGGGTGGGAAACGAGTAGCGAAACGCTGCGCCTAGCATTTATGAGATTTTGATCGTCATTTTTGAATAAATTTTAATTCCATTGATCGAGGATACAAATGCACAAATTTTGGCAATTACACAACAAGTGATGTCATATTCCAGGAATTTCCCAAAATTGAAATTTCGACAGAATTCTGCTTTGACCCTTATCTTTCGCTGATCCCCAGTGCGAAAGCACATTTCCCCTCCAGCTATGCATATGTACATATTGCTCACCAAGAGCACCGGTTCGATTGTTTGCCGCTATAGGTCCTTCCTATTAGATAGCATTTTTGAGCTGACGTTATTAATATTGCATTGGCGATCTCTCTACTGCTTCCTGTTAACATAGGAAGCGTAACGTTCGTTTACGAATCTATGTACATCACTATTCGCGACAAATGATAAATATGGCGGCTTGGATTCCCAAAGTCGTACGGGTGACAAGTAAGTTTGTTAATTTCACATGTTTATCATTTTATTTCGATGACAATTCAATAATGATAACATGCTAGCAATTTGAACAAAATCATTGTTTCAGAATCTACATACATTGTAAATGCATCATTAACTTATATTATACTTATGTAATAATACATAATTATATTATATTTATGTTGCAATAATGATTTAACTTGTGACATGTAGAGAATCAAAATGTGGGCCCTGTCACTTATGCAGTACAGAGCTACAATTATTCTTCACAACCAAGGGTTATTAAAAATCCTACTACAGCCAATTTGAAAAGGGGTACTGGCGGTCGTAGCTCTTTCAATGGTATAGTTTGTACAATATTTGGATGTGGTGGTTTTGTTGGAAATTCCTTAAGTATTAGGCTAGGGAAAATTGGAACTCAGGCAAGTGAATAAAAAAAATCTTCTAATTAAAAAATTCATATTTTATGTTAAATGCTTTTTTACAGCTCATTCTTCCACATAGATGTGATCCATATCACGTAAGAGAGTTGAAAGTAGGTGCAGATCTTGGACAAATCTACTATCATCCATTTGATCTCAAAGATGAGGAATCAATAATCAGGACTATAAAATATTCCAATGTTGTTATTAATTTGATTGGTCAAACTTATGAGACGTCAAATTTCAGTTTTGATGATGTGCATGTAGAAGGAGCAAGAACATTGGCTAGACTTGCCAAGAAATGCAATGTGGAGCGTTTCATTCACATGTCATGCTTAAATGCGGAAGAGAAACCTACAGTAGGCCAATTGAATTAAACTATATAGTTGGTAGATAAGATGTAACAAAGTTATAAATTAAAGCATGATACTGTGATATTCAGGATTATATGCAATTTTTAAAATTATTTTAGATTAAAGCTTTTAGTTCTTATCTTCTCAATACTATTAACTTATTCTGTAGAAGGCTTGGATATATATATCAATTTAATTTTGATATGTGATTTTCTAACTTTGTATCATTACTTTTATCAATTATATTTAAAATAATGATTTTTAATGATATCAGATTTTATTCTCTTCTTTAAGCCAAGGATAATACAAGATGGTTCGAAGATGTTAAAATCAAAATGGAAAGGTGAAGTTGCAGTGAGAGAAGAATTCCCAGAAGCTACTATAGTTCGGCCATCAGTTATATATGGACCCATGGATAGATTTATTAGTCATTATATGAGTACAGATAGAACGACCTTCGAATAGTATGTTCAATTATAATTGTTTATGACCTACATATATGTATAATAACATGAACCATAATATTATAATAACATAAAATCCGTCTTTTACAATAGCATACCATTGTGGCACAAAGGAGAAGATACTGAAAAGCAACCAGTGTACATTCACGATGTAATTTCAGGCCTTGTGGCGATAATAAGGAATCCTGATACTGCTGGTAAAACTTACCAATTTGTTGGGTATGTAATATACATAATATTGCTAATAAAGCTTATATGTATAAAAATATAAAATATACTTTGTTTCAGTTCACAAAGGTACAAATTAAACAATCTAATTAATATGATGTTTGATATCAAAATGAAATACGTCGGAAACAACATGGTGATAGGAGATATGAAGATTAACCCATACTTTTGGTTGAAAACTACATTTGCAGAATTGATCGCTCCAGTACATCGTACTATAGATTTATCGTGGGAAATATTGGAATTTGTAAGTATTTAAAACTTGTAATTAATTTAAATTATCGATAAGTGTATCCATTAAAACTAAGTAGAATATTTGTTAATTTCTTAGCATCATGCCGATGATAAGATAGACCCAAATTTACCAACTTTGGAAGATTTAGGAATAACGCCGACTGATTTTAAAAAAGTAATAGCATGGGAAGTTGAACCATATGTATCCAACAGACTTGAGGTTGAAGAATTACAGCTAGGTGTCCCTCCTGATGTGAAGTCTGTACCAAAATAAAGTGTTCACATTTAGAGCTTATAGAAAAAAGCGAGTGTTCTGATTTAAATAAAGAACTAATATAAAATTATATTGTTATAATTGTTATAATTTTCTGTATAGTATTTGAATTCTGGTTATTACTTTTGCGTAAAAATATTTCTTTTGTACACACTGTATAGAAATTATATGTCACTACTGTCAGTCTATGCAATAAGAATTGCTGCAAATCTTTCTTTAATCATTTATTAAATGACAGATCTCTCTAACTACAATAAAAGGTTACAGATTATTTTTTATTTATTATATTATATTATTTTATATTATTATTTTTTGTTATACGTCATGTGGTTGATGTTGGTAAAAAATATAAGCTAGTTTGGTCCTCGGTTACTATGCTGACCGAAGGCCACGCAGACTTTACATTACAAATGACAAGAGAAAAAACGTTTCTCTCTTTTCGTTTTTTTCGTAGTTAAAAGCACGGTTTTAGACTTTTAGTTTAAACTTCGGTGAAACAATGAAATATTTGTAAATAGCCCTTATTCTTGTACGTATTAAAATAATACAAATTTATAATCAGTAAAAGGAAATAATTTAGGCCGCGAAATATATCTTATTTTTTATTAAAAATAAATAAAAATCTGAAGATAAACTATCCTGAAGAACTTCATATTACTCTTTTCAAATATACATAACAAAATCGAATTTTTTATTAGAGCGGTTTCTTTACCTAAGGAAGACTACGCACATGTAGAATTCACATGATTGGTTAACTCTCAGAGAATCGAGATATTTTCAACTAATTTCCCAAATTCAATAATAATAAATGTGGTATTCAATAAATGATAAAAAATACTGGCAAATGTAAAATATTTTGAGAATTCCACTGAGAGTTAACTTTTTCTAAGACAAAACACGAGTAGCGCTATTTATTTTCCTTGGGTTACGGAAAAACTTGACTCTTTCACCAAAGGTTTCTTACATAAGTTCACCTTATTATATCCTTACTCCCTATGTACTTTCATTATCATCGACGTAAATTATGTATTCAATTCTGGTTGTTAACTCTTTGCTTCATACATTCAAAGGTACATTAAAAAGTCGTGGCAGTACATATTATCCATATTAAGGCATTCAATCAAATTTCTTGAATAATTAACACATTCGAGGCGGACGCATCTTGTGCGTCTTGATACCAGTCTCGAGAAGATGCTAGCAAAATAATTTTCTACAAAAATCAGATGGTAGGAAAATTGTGTAAGAATTGAAATAGATATTGGTTTAAATTCTGAGATAAAAAGGAATTTAGTAGGAACTTCAAAAGCTGGTCCTGCTAGTTCTTGGAAATTTTCTTTTAATAAGATTTTGGCCTCGAATGGGTTAAAAATAATTGAAAGAAAGCTCATATAAAACAAAGGGTTAACATAATATGATGTGATAAATGTGAACAAGTCACTTACTCGGAATCACCTTTAGTTTACGGAATAAATCCAAATGGATGCAGTTTCGCCTGCCCAGTTACATGGGCCAGTTAAAGCTCATAGTCGCATGCTTAAGATTGTACGAGTTATAATAATCGAACGATAGAAAAAGTTTCTTGATAGTGACTTCATGAAATGAAGCCGCAATGATATTTAAACCTCTATCGGATCTGAAACTGGTGTAGATCTATCTCGATGTTTTATGTGAAATAAGATCAAAAAAATGTATCAGTTTGTAGGTTATCTGTATTATATGAAACGATCTATTATGTGTATAAATACATAAATATTTAAATGAGAAAGAATTATAGGAAAAGTTTGGTATACGTTACTTTCGAAAATTCTCTTGTCTAACCCTTATGAAGCAGACCTGGGTTCACTGGAATAAATTCATGGGGAACAGAAGAATGAGGAACAGAGTGGTTGGCAGCGTGAAGATCCCAACGACGCCGGAGCCCAAGTTGTCCTGCACAACGTTGTCGTAGCATCTGGCGACTAGTCCGAAGTCTACTAGGTCCATGTGTTTCCCGTTGTACTCGATTGGCGAGATACAATAATTTCTCTTCTGAAATTCGCTAACAGTGCCATTGACAAAATCGCTGTCCAATACATTGTGAGCCTGACAGTCGCAGGGAAAGTGGTTATCAATGGCGCTGATAGAATTCACTTCCAGGTTGATGTCTTTGACATGTCGAGGCGCCTCCAATACGTGATTCCCATGGAATCTTAACATATCTATATTGTTCTCGTATCGTAGAAACAATTTCTCGATCAGATCGATCTTGTTATTTACGATATTCAGTCGATCAACGTGGGTGAGCCCAGTGAAGGCATCCTTCTCGACGATGCCCAAATCGCTTTCCTGAATGTTCAACGATTGTACATAGGACAAGCCACGGAATGTGTAAGATTGAAGGGAAGACAGGTCCATGTAGGTCAACTTTAGGAGACCAATATACTGGAGGCCATCGAATGCGTCCGGCTCGATGGTTCTTATTCCTGATGGGAATATCAGGCGAACCACGTTCGTCAAGCCTGAAAACGCGTGGCTTTGAATTCTGAGCAACGGGTTATTGCTCAATAGAATTAAACGGACATTGGAGGTCCCGGCGAATGAGTAGCCTTCGATGTATCGTATCTTGTTGTTCGCCAATAATAATAATGATACGTTTTGTAGAGCGGCGAAAGAGAATTTCTCGATGAATGGTAGAGGTGTATGTTGAATGGAGAGTTCACGTAACTTGCTCAAACCTCGAAATGCGAATGGACGTATGGTTGAAATGTTGTTACCATCCATCGTCAGCTTTCGCAGCACTCTCAAGCCGGCGAATGCGTCGCCTTTTATTACCGGGAAGTTGTTCTTTGTCAGGGAGAGCTCCTCCACTGTTTGTGGCAGCTGCTGGGTAGGAATGTCTTTTAACCCACCTGTATTGCAGAGAACCTGTAAAATTTGTTGGTCCGTTATTTTTTGAAAAAGAAAAGAGAATTTTTTTTTTTGATACTTTGAAAAGAAGATTCTCATTTTTAGAAAAGCCGTTTATGTTTTTCTTTTTGGTAGTAAATTATGTTATGATGCTGCATTTGATTTCTTGGTGGCTAATTAATTTGCTGGAATCTTGCTTTCCTCTTGGAATCCCTACGTGCACGACTATGTTCAGCTAGGCTTTGCCTTCTAATCCTCAAAGACCATTGTGACCGCACATGGAGTAGTGTAGCATGCGATTGGCTGGTACTCTATGTAACGCATATCTCTTTCGGAAGCCTAATTAATTGCGGATAAACACGGAAAACTAATTCCTATTAAGCTCTTAATCCATGTCAAATTAAACTTCAATTCCTTTACCTTGTTATGTTACGAATTTTTAGTATTTTAGGAAAGATCCAATGAAATTGCTGTTTCCTGTTTTATAAGCATCCTATAATTACCTGCTTCGGAGATAGGCAAATGCATTCTGCAGGGCAGTCCCAATTTTTCGCGGTACTGGTTTCCTGTTCTAAGGTAAGCGTCGCTGTCCACAGCAGGTAATAAATGCAGATCTACAAAAGCCATGAAAGAAAGTACAAACAGGGGTACATGAGAGATACCTAGATGAAATGGAGTGAGAGAATTCTTTTTCGAACATGCGAGTGTTCGCGTATCACGGACAGGAAGCGTGGATACGATCCACACACGCGAAACTTGTCTCATTTGTACCTGCGCTCTGCAATACATCAATTCCAGAGTTTTTAGGGCGCATGCCTCAGCATCCAGGAAAACGTCGCGAGCAGCTGCCAATATTCCAACGTGTCCTGAAAAACACCAAGTCCCAGAAAAAAAATATCTCAACACACACACATCCCGGAATTACGATTCGTCACTGGTTTATTATTTCAATCATCGCGTTGATGAATGAGAGACGCGAGATCAAAGAGCTTACCGTAAACAGGAAGGACAAGAGAGCAGGTTGACTCGGATGGAGGTCCTACGATTAACCGGGAGGACGAAACGGGCCGGGGAAATTTCGCAATCCGTGGCCGCATTCACCGCCTGGGCTCGAGGCTTTATTTCTCCTTAGCCACCTACCCCCACCCCCGGTGAACGATCTGCGCAAGCCCATAATTATTCTCTTGGTGCGCGTAGCCTGGAATGAGACTTATTAAACGTACAGAACACTGTGGAGCGCGGGATGACCAGAACCAAGCGTACTGACCTAGGATAATCCGGCACAGTATGTGGCTTTTGATCATCTTAGCGACTGGTCCAGGATGTCGATGTAGTCATGTAATTCCGTTTCTTTCTACTCACCCTACCTCTTTGTGCCCCCTTTTCGTCTTTTTTTAATTAGTCTTATCCTTTTCTGATTTTTTGCTTTTCTTTAGTTCCCCTCACCTTTCCTTGGCTCTTGACACTTTTTACCATTCATTTCTACTCTTTTTGGTATCTTGAGCCATTTTAACCCTTCCTCAGTATCTCTACCCTTTCCTGATTCTACTTATCTCTACCTAGCTCTCACCGGCTCTCCTTCTCCTATTTTGTTTCGCCTCTTCTTGTCCTTTTCTAGCGTCCTAAAGTTTTTGCTCCTTTCTTGAGTCTCTCTTACTTTTCTGTTTGTCCTTAACTTTCCTCATCTCTTCCTGATTCTTTCTACAGTGGTTACAAAAAGATATTCATCTATCTATCATTCTCCATATCGATATCCATCATTCTATGTATTAAAGCCTTTACATATAAATCGATAAATCGATTAAGACCAAGTATATCAAATTTTATACTGTTTAATAGTACTTTCACATAACTATGAAAATTTTATTAACAAGCTAATTTCAAATTTGTTAACGCTAATTTATCAAACTAAATTGTCCTTTCACTTGTAACTGATAACGTGTCTTGCTGCAAAGATTTTGTTTTATCATTTAATTACCATACAAAGTTAATTCGTTGGTTGTTTTACCATCAGCTGAGGGCTGGTTGTCTCGTCGTTTGATTGAAAGTTTTCCTTGCGGGGATATTGGTGAACTGTTCCTGACACGACGACGATCAAGAAGGGGTTTTCACGAAGAGTGAAATCTCTTCAAAGATAAGTGGAACTGATCTCAACGTTGCCTTTGAACAAGAAAAATATTCACTAAATATATTTTAAATTATTCATTGTTAATTAACCAACGGGGTCTTTATCGTTAATTTATAATTATATATATATAATATTTTGTTTCTATTCTCTGATCTACATTTTATTATTATAGTAAGTTAATCGTGACTAATATCGATTTAAGCAGTCTAGACCATTTAATAAAAATTAAGGTACATAATTTGAACAAGAAACAGTTTTCGATTATTATTAAAAGAGTACAAACGAGTAGTAATATTAATATCTTCTCTGTCGATAATGTAGGGAACGACATGTTATTTAATTATTTTTATTCAATAATAAAAAATATAGGACTTTGTAATAAGTTGATCAGGTTGGTGGTTTGAAAAGAAATTTCTTCAACTATTTACTGGTTTATTGTTAAAAAATAAATCTTAAACATCTATTAATTAATATACAAAGAAAAACCATTTTCTCAGGAGTTTCTCAGAGTAATATATTTTATAACAAACTTGTACAATTCTAGTAACATATATCCATATAATGGAAATAGGAAACTCCGTGTTACGAGGTGGAAAGGTGTCAAACATTAGAAACTTACAATTAATCAAAAGTGCATTTTCATGTATACGTGTATATATGTATGTATGTGTATGTGTACATGTACATAAGTGTACATTATTTTATAGGAGAAAAGTCAGTCTTAAAAAATAATACGATGCTAAATTTACATGATAAAATTACTATGATAAAAAGACAACATTCTATCCCACATTTGATTGATTATGTACAATCTTAACTTGGCGATTATTGTAATTAAAATTCTTTATTTTAATTTTGTAAGGCATCGAAAATTGCATTTACATACCATTTAAAATTTATATCATATAAGTAAGACAACCCATAACATTTTATGCTAAATCATTTTTATAATTTTGATCTAGACCATTCAAGTGATTTCACAATTTTCTATGCATTAATTATTATTAAATACGCTTCAATTTGTTGTTTTCTACCTCTCTTTTTCATTAAGTTCATTATTCTGTGCAGAAATTGTTAACGACATCTTCGAGCGCGAATTTTGAAATTCATTGATATGTTCTTGAGCACTTTGCACTTTTAATTTACAACTATATACTTTCTCTCTTTATTTTGAACACATTGTATAGTCTTTTAAATATATCTCAGTCTAAATATTTGCTTCGGTTGAACTATTTTTTGTCTGGTTAGGCATGTTATATGCATATCTATTTCGGCATTGTTATATATTTCTATCTTTCTCAATTTTAATATTTCTTTCTATCGCTACAATATGGCCTCAATATTTGTTTATATTGAAATCAGTCATTTTTGTATACAAGGTGTTCTAATAATCATGGTATAGGAAGGGATACTACGTGCGTCAATAAATCGAGAATATGGAATGAAATTTTTTTACATGGCATTTTGTTTTCAATAAAATAAAACTTCAAAATTCGATTATGTAAACTTGGCTAATTACCGGCTGGTTATGAGTAAACAGTCAGCATTTATTCTACGTGAAATAAGTTAGAAGTATAGAATAAAGTTTCTCCGTTTATAGATTTTTGGTTTTTATGAATTTTTGTATTTTTATAAACATAACTATAGTAATAGAACTTAAATAGGAATTTGTTTCATCTGCTAAATATTAGAATAAATATTCTATTTTGGATATTTTACGCTAATATAATTGACATTACTGTCATTTGCTTATCATTCTAATAGTATATCCAAAATCTAATACCTGGCCTTATATTGCACTTCAAATATTATAAGTGCTTCTCTGGAAAACTAATGATTCTGATTTATATTCTCTTACCAGTTCACCAAAGGTATATTTCTGTATATTGTATGCATTTTGTGTATTTTTGCGCCTCCAAATTTCTCATAAATGCATAAAAATCCGCAGTATATCCACTTAAGACCACAATAAATTTCATTCTACATTTTCGACTTATTTTCTATCTTAAAATCGCCGCCTTATTATCATTGTGCCATGATTTCTAAAACATTCTGTATAAACATTATTTCTCTATTTTACAATCGCATCGCGATCAGCGAACAGGTACAGTGTGATAATTTTATTATATGTAATAGTAACAAGAAATTGTCATTTCATCTGACACTCGAGTGCTTTGAGACACTTGATTGTGTTCAATTTTTCATTATTCTACAATTCTATTGTTATACTAATAAAATGCTATAAAATATGTAAGATGCTGTAAAAATAGAAAGCAAAATATTCAGGTGAAATTGCAATTTCGTGTTATTCGTCACCACTATTAAATAATTCTCCAAACAGCGCATCCTACTACCAACTGCGTGAAGTTGTTCTCCCGCGAAAAAAGTAACCAATAACAACCCAGTGCGGGAGGACAGAAAAATTTCAAATGGTCGTTTGCGCTATAAATTTTTAAACAAATCTATTGAAATTGTTATGCAATTGATATTTGTTGATTTGGAATAATTATTAAACATATTATTCGTCACACATTGGATAACACTCATTCACGCAACTTTTTTCTATGAAGTACGGTATTCTCTTTGAAAATACATTGCCTTGCGTTTGTATTTTTCTCCATGTTCACTCAGAATGATTGTTTTATCAAATTCTGTTTTTCGTTCTATTTTAATATTATTAACAAAGAAATAAATAGTTTTTAAATTTTTCACTTTGTATTTTTTATTTCAGTAACATGTTTCAGTGAAAAGAATTATAACTGAAAAATAAAAAGTGCTTAAAGCTATTTTCAAAAAGAACATGTGAGTCGTAACGTATGTTTTAAATTTATTACTTCACTATCTATACGTAGGTAATATGATATAATATAATATAGCAGACAATATATATAATAATGTAGGTTCAGCTCTATCAGTCTTAACGTTAATAATGAACACTATTGTTCGTTGTACAATGAGGTAGTTCGTTCCGTGCAATTATGTATTAATATTTCGAGGTAGTATTAATCCATGTTATTATGGATTAATATTTAGAGGTAATTCATTCGTATGTTATTATGCATTAATATTTAGAGGTACTTCATTCGTATGTTATTATGCATTAATATTGAGCAATATTGCAGCTGTATCCCAGGGCCATTGATCAGTAACGCTAATGTATTCTTATAATTAGCAACAAATTAACAGCGATATCATCAGTCAATAACACGAAATTATTCAAAGTGTATAACTCTATCCCTTTTTTCTCTTTCTTTATGCTTTTTCAGAATATATATATATATGTATGTATGTATACATGTATATAATATATAGTTTGTATATATAATCTATGTCTTAGTGACAGCATTTAATGCTAAAGATAGAAAATCTCTCTTAAAAGAAAAAAAAGAATTAAAAACAAAGTCATTAAAACAATATACAATCTCTTCACCTTTTTCTTTCACGCGGCATTTATATTCTATAAAAGTCAATGAAGATTATAAAATATTACTACTATGTAGATTGCTAGATGAGAAAAGAACGAGAATATCGAATCACAATGATTACACTGAATTAAAAAAAAACAAATATATATATTCACTAGTTCAAAAGTGTTTAAAGCTTAATGCGATTCGAAATTAGTTTGTAAAATCTTGAAGATCTTTCGCGTATTATCGAAAGCCCGTTTCTGCTATTAATCTGATTAAAACGCATTTCTTCAAGACTTCACAAATTAAAATAAGCTAAAAAAACAAAAACATATATATATATATGTATATATAAATGTGGTCAATTTCATTAAATATTCGAGTAAGAACATTTGCAATGTTTTTCTTCCTTTTCACTAACAACTTTTAATGAACTACTGATACTTTCTTTTAAATTGTTAAAGTACATTAATATGAGAAGGCACTATATTCCTTATTAGCATTAGGCTTTAACAACTTCGGAACACAATCGTTGATTATACTTCAGTCTCTTGAACTCATAACGCATGAATCAGTCTTGTGCAAGGTAATCTGAGAAGAACCTCATATACCAGATTCCTTATGTATATACGTATGTTCTATGACTTACTTTTGCGACGACAATCTATTATTGATCCCTGAGTCATTTGTTAAACGCTGACTTACTTAATTGGCTTCTGTTTGGTTGCGTCTTTTAAACCACTTATATCGCCTTGTTGCTCTCTCTCTGAGGCACACACAAGTCTGTGATTGTCTGTAGGGGTATGATCTCCCGTGAAACGAACAACCAGATCATCGTCAAATATAGAGTAATTTTTTAAATTCGTTATATTACGAAGCTGGAACGTATTTTCGTTTCACAGGACACGGAGACTTGCGTATAATTTCTTCTAAAATCCAATACCCTTAAATTATCTAGAAACTTTTCGAACAGTTTTCATGTGATAACAGACTGAGTAATAGTACGTTTAGTATCTGTTAGAGGTATAGTCCGGTAATCATGAGAGATAAGATAGTAAACCCAGGTTAATTGTGACTACACGAATCAGAGCCAATATCCTCCTCGTCCTTGATCACTGAGGATGGTGGGACTATCACACGAACATCCGACTTGCGACTTACAGAGAGATCTTCGACCTGATCTTCGTTGTTCTGCTGTTTCACGGAATGCACTATGGGGCTAGAGGTACAACGACTGACGTCCAACATCTCCCGGTCTACAAGACCGTCTCTCGACTTATACGCATCGAGAATAGATCCAGAACCCTCGATCACACTGCCACTCTCGTTCTCGTTTTCCGAGAGGGCACCGCTGTAGATGTTGCCATTTGCGTTACCACCGATTCCATAAGGAAAACAGGCGCCACTACCATTCGAGCCACGTTTAAATGGTCGTGATGTCGTGATTCCTAACTTTTTCACCTTATCGTAAAGAGTTCGAGAGGGTACTCCGTACTTACGTGCCGCCTGGAGGGCACTCATTCCCGAACGTACTGCCTCGATCGCAGACATTATGTCGTCCCTCGTGTATTGCTTGTACCGTTTCCACTCTGGCTTTTGCGCTGGTACGTAGTTAACCATCCCTGTAACAAAAAGTAATAATTGTGTTTAATATTTAACTTATGATATACATATACATTCTTCTATATTTAATGACAGTAATATATAGAGTAACAGCAAAACTTTGTCAGTACATTTTACAGGTATACTCAAACACAAAATGTTATATAAACATAAATCATTTAGAACTTCTGTCAATTCCACGCTACTGAACTTTTATGTGTGGATAATTTTAAAAAAGAAAAATATATCAAACAGGTATTAATAATGAAGCTGATTGGTTCATTAAAATGAAGCAAAATCAAAATAAGTTTTATAGTAGAACGTATTAACAAAGTTCAGCTGCTAAATCATAAGACGCTCTGTGTAGTAAATATATAGATTAATAAACAATACGTAAATTTTTCGAAACTTGAATCTTTAATATTATATTTCTTTTCTCTTACCTGGTTTAATGTCTGGAATATATGACTGTGGCGATGCTTGCTTATCGTCTTCATCCATTATAGACACATCAGTATAAGGACTATGTGCAGGATCCCCATGAACTACATCCGTACTACTGCGTCTGTCATTCTCATTCGAGGAGCCATTACTGTTGCTTCTGAACTGATTTTCGTGGCTATCCGGATGCAAGAGGGGAATCCCTTGGGAACTATCCGCGTGACCTTGACCCAGCACCGTTCTGAGAATCGGTGTGTCTCTGTTCATTAACATATTTGAGAGTTTCCTGCGTTTCAATGGAGAAGTCTCAAAACCGGTTAAAATGGATGATGACCCGCTTAACATGGCAGAATGTTGATGTGTCGCCGTCTGGTGACTGGAGCTGGAATGAGTGATAGGAATCCCTGGTAGAGGCCACATTGGCAGCGGTAAACGGCTACTTCTATCAGCTGGTGATTTGCCATAAATATCATAAGTAGTCCCCGTGGAATGTGGAGGAGACGTATGATCACTACTGTGAGCTGCGCTGCTGGTTGTACTGGTACTTATGGCTGGAGGAGGTGACATAGAGGTTTCAACCTCTTCACGACGACCTTGGGAGCCATTTTCTTCAACCAACCCTTTCACCTTTAGTACTTCCGCGACTTTTAATAACCCAGCCAATTGCTCTTGAGCCACGTTTACTTCGCCTCGGTACATATACTCCAGGATGGCTTTGATCTCAGAATACTTCACGTCTTTCAATACGACGATAGGATGCTTGCATGGTAAGTCAATGAACAGAGTTTGGAAGTAGGAGGAACATGCTGCTAGGACCATCTTGTGGCATTTGACAGACGCGCCTCCGTCAACTGCCAAAGTCACGTCAGTGAATGCCTCATTTTGCAGCAACTCATCGAACACTGTCAGTAAATTAGAGCGGTGATTGTTCCAGCGCAAACAGTACTGCTGCGAGGTACTCGCCATCTCGGTTAACTCAATCAGCAAAGCGGGTTCTGAAAGAAATTGCGAATAATTAGGTTAACACTAATTAATTATTTACTATTATATGATTAGAACTGACTAATAAGCATCGAACACGATTAATTTTTTAATTTGTAAAATTATAGAACACGGTAAACTGGAATTTACAAAATGAAAATGTAAAAATGTTTCAGGAGGTGCTTTTTACGCATCCTTTAACAATTGAACCGCTAATTGGAAATGAAATTCATAGGACATAATATTTTACGAGGTATGAGTCATGCTTGTGAAACTACCCTCATTTAACAATCGGATACTGCGCATGTGCAAGACGCGTGTTATGCTATAACGCATATGCGGAAGTTAAAATTCGAGCAACATTGATCTTGCGATGAATAAATTAAGCTTCAGCGAGCAAAAACTAAGAAATAAAAAACACGTTAAAAGCATGTAAACGATCGTTATTATTACAAACATTATTATTAATAAAATTTACTAATGATTGACAAACATTAATCCACGATGAATACTACATGAAATAGAAAATATTGTAAACATTGATAATGACAAGTCTACGTACGTATATAATAAATTAGAAAAGAATTTATTAGTACAATTCTGAAACATCTATGACATAGTATTCCGAAGACTTACATTTCCAAAACTCTGACGCAGTACGGCGAAACTGTTCAAATGGCCGCCGAGTAGTACGTTAGGAGATGTACGATTAGTTAGCATATGTGTGCACTCGCATTAGTAACTCAATTTCGTTGAAGCCAGACGACAGAAACGTTGCCGTAAAGAATCCAACCCCTAGTGACTGCACATAGCGCGCGGAAGCGCGTGTATACGCGAAACCGCCGATCAAAGCAAATCCCTTCACATCCCTTTAATTTTCACCAGTAATAGCCAATCATTTGCGAACAGATCATGAACACGGTCTTATTTACAAAAACAAAATTCACCCACGAAAGTTCTTATCTTCGTCTTCTATTGTCGTCTTGGTTTTATCTTCTATTGTTATCCAAATGTTTGTCCTTGTTTTTCTTAACATGTGTATTGTTCGATATTTGTATATCTTCACTAAAGCTTTGTTTTCGCAATCGTCACATTAGTTTCTTTCGAGGTTTGGTGCATTCCTGATGATGATTATAGTATCTTTGAAAGCAACGGTGTCGCTAGTCGATACGATACGAGTGCACACTCGTAGCAAAAGCAAGCTTTAACGTATTTAGAAACCCTCTCCCACGGCCTACTCGGCGACCACTGACGAGCCGTGCGTGGAAGACGCACTAGGCCGAGCTGGTCATGGCTCTCCTCGCATAGGGGTGTTCATACGTGTGCGTTCGTGCTTCGTCTGTCGTCATTGTGTGCGTATATCCAATGGCGTAACTGACGTCCCTTTATGCGAAATATTCCAGTTAGGACTTTTAAATGACGTATCATTAATGAATGAAATGCATTAGCAAGAAATGAACGGTACCCGGGAACGATTAACGCGATTAACGAGGTAACTTTGTCCAGCAGAAACGAAATAACTAGGCGATTAACAAGTTTGTTTAATGAGTAGATTATGCGAACCATAGTCTGTTGGTAACGAAATCTAGAGAAACTAATGTTTCATTGAATCTCTAGATATTTAACTGCAAATTTTGCTAGTTTTCAGAAACGAAAATTTGTTGCATCTAAGTAATAACTTATATTAATTGATTATATTATTGTGTTATTAATAACAAATAGCAATTTGCAGTATGCTTCTATCACTACTCATTATATATTCACTAAAGATAAATTAGTTTCAGAAATGAGCCAAATTGTATAATTAAGATATTATGAATGTAATTTTAAACTATGATAGTTTATATTGATAATGACTTGCAATTTTAATTTCATATTTTCTGTAATATTATACTATTTTATTAGTTTAAATCGTGCTATGTAGTATGTATACTATTGAAGTTCGGCTTGAAAGGGCGTAAAAAGCTAAAAAACATACAGATGGCAAAGTTACGCCACTGAATAGCACGCACAAGGAGTCTTGCAGAGGAATCGTCGCCCCTGGTTGCATGATCGGCCAATCACACTGCGTCTAGGCCAATATCCTGCGGGGTACGATGCATACACATCTAAGTGGTGCATGCTTGCACGCGTGTGCGTGCGTGGATGACTATGCGGCATCGTATGTGTACACCCACGTCTTTCACCCGCGTATCAGCGCTAGCGATGGCTATTAGATTCCCTTTTTCTCGCAAGTTTTCGAGCAACGGTTCAACTTTTTTATTTCCTTGAAATTTTTATCATGACTTCTCTACCATTTTGTATTTAAAAATTCTTATTATCTTGCTCAATTACAATTAGTTGACACTGTATTGTTTCAATGATCCTGAATGAATATTTTATTGCAGTATTCCTGCATGAATATGTTTCATTGGTATATAAAATACAAATGCATAATAATATGATGAAAATTCTATTTAGAAAGTAACAAATATTCAGTTTATTTAAGCCTTTCCTGCCTTTACAACATTAAACTTCATAAACTTTAAACTCAATCTTCTCAGTTTACAAACTAATGGAGATAGTTAACGACAATATATCTTTTAGTAAAATTAAGAGATTTGTTGCAAGTCTTCCAGAATTTATACGTATAGATAGAGAGATACAGATGTTAAAAATTGTGAAAACTGAAAAGGCATCTTAAGACCATCACTAATTATCAGTGGACTAATGTGCGGCAAGGTACGAGAAACCTGCGTGTCTGTATGCGTTCCCGAAAATTGCTACCACGCCCTGGCTTCTATGCAACCGTCGATCGCGCTTGCGTGCTCTTATAAAATCTTCCAAAATTGTTCCCATGTTCCTCGCAAATCAAACCGTATTTCATCGTAACCAGCAGTATAACTTTCTATTCTTCGATTCAACTCTTTCTACTTTGTAATAAATTTATAGAAATCCATTTCCATAGTATATTAAAAAATAGATCTACTGTGATGATTGCAATGAAAATTCATAAAGGGAGTAAAATAGAAGGCTGAATGAAACATGGCTAAAAAAGCTTGCCAGTTCTCTCTTTTCTCCTTTCCCTCGCGAACAGACGCACGTGGACGTCGTTTCCTGTTTACTAGGGCTCGCGAAGTGGCGCATTAAGAACGGGCCGAAAATATGCGGCTCGATTCCCACCTTATCTCGACCAGTTCGTACAGCAAAAGAAGAAGTAGAGACGATAAAAGCGGGGCACGATAAAAGAAAATCGTTTTCCTGCGTGCTCGCGTGCACGTATGCATAGTTTTACACTAACATCGATAGAATTGTGAATGTGTTAGTGAGTGCGCCATCGGACGAGACCCTTGGGCGAAGAAAAAGACGAAGGAAAAGGGGGAATGCGAAGCTGTTAAGGTGAATCCTTGTATACCGTTGCGCCATCGAAAAAATTCCATATTCGATGTCGGCTGAACACACCGACCTCGACTAGACTCTTTCTACTTCCACATAGTGAATTGGTCTTTCGTGTTAATTTATAAAATTGCTATGTTCATTCCTCTTTCAATAGGATATCTAAATCTAAATCTAAATTTATCTTTCAGAAGATGTCTAAAACTATAGAACACTGTCTTAATTGTCTATTAATATTACTAATTATTTTCATTCAATCGTCGAATATCAATGAAATGGAAAATTTCTAAATTTAAAAAATTAACAAAATCTAAATTTCAACTACGCTATTTATAGAATTACCTAAAAATTGAAGATTTGCAGTTTATTGTACAATTTGAAGTTTTCTTTAAATCATAAAGTAAATTGGAATCATAGAATTGATCTTACTTTATGCACAAGGCTTTTTGGAATAGTTGCGGTTCTATTTAATAAAACAACCAGCCGGAGCTCCAGATTTAGCAGCCAGCTTACTCCCTCTTGTCTCAGGACGACCGGATTTTCACTAAAAAAAACGCAGGACGAACGAAAAGC
The DNA here is from genome assembly GCF_040668555.2 of Bombus flavifrons. Lineage (NCBI taxonomy): Eukaryota > Metazoa > Arthropoda > Insecta > Hymenoptera > Apidae > Bombus > Bombus flavifrons. Next base: position 6,934,776 of record NC_138457.1, on the reverse strand, counting down.
CATAGGCTGCTTCATGCGTTCCGAAGGAGCCATTAAAAAGGAAGTTAGTGACTCCTCGAATAGAGGAAAGAAAGAACGAATAGGAAGAACATATTAGTGATAACTATAGCAACGTTGCACATTATCTATCGTGAGCAAAGCGATGATAGAGGGATACCAACTGTTTGCTTATCTACAGATAGCATGGAATTCTTGATTCCGTATTCTTGCGTATTTTGTCGCATCGTTCTAAAAATATTACTCTGACTACCTCTTCTTTCTTCTAGAAAACGAAGAGATAAAGGTTGTATAAATAATTCTGATAATTTAAAATAATATTAAATTGAGTTGATCACCGAAAATGAAATAAATGAACCGTTAGATATACACATGTGCATCCCACTTACGTAAAATACACAGAAGAATCATGTAGGTGTAGACTATCTGTAAGGAAGGGAGCTTTACATGGATCTAGGCTGGTCTCATCTGAAAAGGTGCATGCAAGCGGCTTTTCAATCCCCTTGAGGAACCTGTTTCTCTTCACATACGCTTCTCGTCCTCCTGACTTCTCTAGAAAACTGTCTCGAAATTTTGCCTCAATCGTCTGAGCGAAAGAATAAAATTCAAATTCGTAGAACATGATTATGTCATTAAATGCATATCAAATTATCTTTATTATTTAATTGTATCAAACTTAAAATGATAAACTGCTTAATCCTTCAGTATAAAATCATTTTTTCATGCCATCTGATTTTAGAAGACTACATTAAAAAAGAACATTTTGCACCTTACTAATAAAATTAATTATTTCTAGTAATTATTTTTAGTAATAGTACTTTTTAATAATTTCTTTTGCTCCGAGATAGTACTCGTGTACTATAGAAAGAAAGGATGCACATAGAATTACTCGTCGAGGCCGATGACACAGGTGAATGGGGCGTTGCACCCGGTAGCTACAATGAATGGCCATGCAACAAGGCAAAGCAGATCTTGAACAGTAGGAACAAAGTGCACTCGGTTACACGGAATAATTGCACTTGACGCCGGAGGGTACCCACCGGACCAACAATACTTTAGCTATTGTATAGGCAACAATGTATCAGCAGGTAGCCGATCATCGATCGGGGATCCCTTCGGTCAATGGCCTTGCAATGCACGCCGAGGCCTTTACATGCATCTGTACGAGGTGTTAATGTAAGAATCAAACCCTACTCGCGTGTTTATTTATTTGATAATAATTCTCGTTCAGTACTCCTCTGATCAAACTTCAAGCTCTCCTCTTCTACAATAATAATACTCTAATGGTATTCTTCTATAGTAATAATCTATTTACGCGAGCACATTGGGGGATGGAATATATTTCTAATTAGTGAAATAGAATTCTATGACGTTATTATAGAGTCATTCCTTTAGAACTCTAATCTGTTTCTGAAAATTGCTGCATAATCTAACCTATTAAGATAGATTAAAAATTTAAATAACTGCAAATTAATTCGTGTTCTGATGTTTGGAAATAGATATTATTTTTGAATGGTAGGAGTGGTAGTATAACCATTGTAAAACAGCAGCCATTTTGATCGTCCAGTGGATTTCTATGCATCAGTGGTTAGAATATCTTCAGTGTTGCAATAAAAAGAAGCACAAGTAAGGTGTATGTATCCCATATGCAGGGCCAAGGTTTATCTGTAGTGGACGAGTGTCAGTGGGTCGACACCCGCAAACCGGTCCTGATCACGTGGAATGTGAGCCCGCTGTGCGATGTTGCCACGTATATGCATGATTTCCCAAAAGTGCATCCACCGTAGGCCCACTGCACGCAACACGCGTGCACGCACGCATGGTGCCCTCCCCTCTCACGACTTTCGTACGATTTCGGGAAAACTGACTCCAAAATCCGGGTTTCACAAACCAGCCCCTGAAATAATATTCAGATGTTAGATCATTGCATTATATACACGTTGATATAAATTACATTTGTTAGCTTCCTTTTATTTCATTTATTTCCCCTTTTTTATACTTCTAACCTCGTATTTTGTCATAATAGCTAAAAATTTAACTTTGTAATTGATTTTAAAGTTGTATTATTATATGAGCCTCCTTGCGCAATTAAACTAATATCAATAAAATCTTACAAGTCACAAGCCACACTTTGACAAGAAAACAGATGAAACTTTATTAATAAATTTTACAAATTACAAATGATCTAAGTATTCTATTGTAAATGTAAAATTTATAAATTACAAAAAATAAGTAATAATATAATTAGCAACTTGTAACTTGTCAATTCACTAATATTATTGGGTGATAAATTATTATACAAGAGAACCCTGAGTTCTGGAATGGATAGAAAAAATATGTACGTTCTATTTCCAATTATTAAAACAGAATATTTAATTTCTTTACCAAATCAATAGACTTTTAATAGATTAAAGACTGGAAATAGAATTTACTATAAAATGTAATGGAAAAGAATTCCTATTGTCGTTTAAAACTGAACAAGTTTTACCAGTATTATTATCGCCAAAAACCAGCTCTTCGAGTATTTTTCTAAGAAAGAAGAAAGATAGGAATACCATATTTAATTTAGAAAGTGGCGCGTAATTTACGCATCTATGCGCGCGCTATTCCCGCTCGTTGGACAACCCTACCCTTCAAGGTCATTCCTTTTCTATTCTTCTGCGCCCTTTTTATGTCTGCCCGGATGGAATAGAAGAGTTTTTATAGCGGTATGTCCTTGGAGCTTGACAATGCCGGTTTCCTGTATGAGGCACCTGTTGTATCGCTGCTCTTTTCTTTGCCACGCCTAATGTGCACATCCGACGCGATCGAAGAATTTATTTCTCTCTTTTTTGCCTTCTTTCTTTCTCCTTTCTCTTCGACCGTTACTTCGAGCCACAGTCAAAAATAACCTGAGACTAAGTGACGGAGAGTCCTTTTTAACACGAAGAGAACTGTGCGAAAGTGTGGAGGATGGGATGATAAGAATAGCACATAGCTATGGGGGAGAGACATTTTGTCTAAACTATGATCCCCTGTTTTTCAACTTTCGGTAATCGAGAAACTATTTCCCATGTTACAAAACTTCGACGAAATTATCCTTAATCAATAATGAATCCTATAGAAATTTACAAAAATTAATAGACTTGCACATTGTAAATGGATGGACATGAAACAAAAGTAATGAAAGTTTAATATGTATATAGTAACTGAGCATTTTATATAAATTGTAATTGGGAGGTCCTACGCCAATGCATGATTTTCCTAATACCAACATTTCTCCTGATATACGTTTTTGTGCATCATGGCGTCTCCTCCGGCGAAAAAACTTGGTGGCCGAGCGATTACAAGAGTGTGATGTAATCCGCGCGCGCGCACTAGTCAGGAGGTCAAAGAAATGCCCATAGCTTGTTTTGTACGCGGAGAAGAAAGTCGTTGAACCAGATCGCCAGAGCATCGACCACGGAGTCGACGGCCGGTAAGTGGAAGTCTCCGCGAATAGAAACCTGTTTCTCCTTGATCGCGTGTTCCACGCCCTTTCTCCTGGTCCCCGGTTCCCCCAGAAACGGCCCTTATGTATGTTACAGGGTCAATCTTCGATAAAATGTTGCGGGCTAGGAGTGAGTAATAAGAGCTTCTCCTGCCATCTAAAGGGAGCCATGGCTAAATTCCGTGAGAAAGGTTAGATTATTTTGTTCCTTCGAAAGGGCGTTGCAAATTGTAAGCTTCGTTTAGGAATCTGAGAGGATCGGTATTATTAGTGGAAACTGTAATAAGAAATATATGAGTTAGTAGTGAAACTATATAATGATAACCAAAGTGTGATAATAAGAACTATTATTGTATATTTATATTATTAATATTATATAATACTATTTTATATTATATGATATAATACAGTTTTAAAGTTTCGAATATTGTTAGTCAATCCTATAAGACCAAAACTGTCTTCTTATTTGGTATTAGAGCTGAATATGTGTTTCTTCGTACTTCTCAAAATTTTCAAAATATTGCTTGTCACAATATTAGAACATTGGATGTATTAAAATATTACTTGTTTTTATTTTTACTTTATCAGCTATTTTTTCAGCTATCTTTGGACCTAACAGATTGTTTTCATTTCTAGCCATGCTATATAAAAATTCTCTGAACTAACATAAACTAACACTGAAATCAGAAGATTTACAAAAATGTACTTACCATATGTTTCTTGTGTAACCTTCATATGTAATATAAGAATATTAACATTGCATTATAGTTTCAAAATAAAAATGTAGATCTAAATATTATCATAATTTCTTTACCCTCTTTAAATCATTCTCTAATTTTTCAATTTTCGAAGTTTTTAATTAAATTATTTTCATCCAAAAATCCAGAGGTATTTAACTAAATTTTTACTTACTCAATCTGATGTAATGTAAATCTGAATAACGTGAATTAATAATAATAAAATCTTCATTCATTTCTGGAGTTAATTTTTCAAACTCTCCATGCGAGATCAAGATGAAAGTGGTGCCCCGGCCGTTATTTACGAAATGTTCGATTTCAAACCTCTTATCGATTCGATAATCGGAACCATTTTCGTGTTTTTCAATAAAAATTATCGAAATTACCAAATCCTAACCTATATGATATAACCTCTATTACATAATATGAATAAAATTTGAATCCACTTTGTTTCCTTAATTGAAATACTTAGAAATGAAAAGATTGTAGCTCTCCTTGAGAAATTTAAGATTGATCTGAATTCTGAGATTTTGAAATGTTCTTTTTGAGTGCCTAGTTTCATAGAGATGGCGCTCAAGTTAGGTTACTTTAATACAGTGACCTCGATCCGTGTATAAAACGTCGCTTAGACGTTTAAAAGTCGTCTGGAACGTCATTCTTATACGATATAATTTCTTTTGAATTTGACAAATATACTATGCGGATAGTAACATGGAGGCATTAGTGCAACGAATAATTTCAGATACAAGCGACGAATTTTCAAAAGATATAGCCATCTTTGAGGAAAATGTATGTTTAAATGTCTCAAAGATTTTTGTGAAGAGTTAATAACATAAATTGTTTTTGTTTGATATTTATTTTTATATTATTTTAGTATGGAAGCAGGACTGTATTCGAAGAACTAAACCACGATAAGCTACGAGAAAAGCTATGGGAAAAATTGTTTCATTGTCTCTCAGATAATTCACAGTCATCACTTCATCATAATTGTTTATCTACTTTACGGATACTTAGGTAATACTATAATATAGCTGTGTGGGCTTGTATGAGATACAATATGTTATTGGATATGTTGTTTTATCTGTGCAGGGTATATATAAAAAACTTTATTGAATAAACACATTTTTATTTTTAGCAAAACATTAAAACTTTTATGACAGCCACTTTGTGTTATTGCTTTAAATGTAGACCTATAGCTTTTGCTATTATTATTAAGTAATTCTATTGTTTTTCTCCATTAACGTAGCAGAGACAAAACAAAGCTATACGAATTAATCACAGGCGAAAGACTAGGTATTATATTAAATAATGCAGCTCTAAAGGACACAGGTGCAAAAGAACATATTTATACCAATGGTAAGCACATTACATTTAATCACAAAGTGTTCAGATAAATATCAAATATTTGGAATTATTTTATTTATTTATTTTGCAGTTACTGTCGAAGCTCTCAAACTACTATGTAATTTGATATTCAACAGTGCAAAGGTACAGGAAATATTACCAAAAACACTTTGTTTGCAATGCCTAATTGAACGTATGAAAAAATACAATGACCACATTCCATACGAAGTAACATTATTCGATACTAGAATTGTATTCCTGATTACTGCCCTAAATGTTACCACCAGACATGTTGTCAAAACAGAATTAAATGGAGATGAGTGTCTGATAAAAATGTTGGAAAACATAAGCAATCAATATGAACAAGATAAATCACATGATATCAAGGAAGATAATGCAACATTACTGTGTGAAATTTTAAAAGCACTATTTAATTTGTATATAAATTCAGATGATATGGCAGAAGAAGAGAAGAATAAGAGTTTAGTTTTAATTTTGAGGAAACTATTGTTATCTGAATGTGAAAAAGAAGATGATCTTCAGAGGTATTTATTACCTTTTACATTGCCATATATGTATATTATCATATGTTGTTATACTACTTTTATATTCCAGCAACATCGCAAATCTATTAACTGTAATACCATATTACTGTTATTCAGTAATGATACCTCCTAGTAAAGAGAAACACAAACAAATATATCAAAATATGGACATGAGTGCAGTATATGTTTTATTAAAATTTCTAGACAAAAGACTAAATTACAAAACCGATTTAATAGGAAATCTCAGTCCAATTGTTACTACTTTTATCAGAATGGTTAAAGCTGAGAGATTGATTAGAAAATATGCAAGGTTACAGGTAGAACTCTTTTCCATTTAGATGTTCCAAGATATTTAAGGTTATTGCATTAGTCAGTGGTTTTTTTTTCAGATCTTACCTCCTTTAAGGGACGTAATGCATCGCCCAGAAGAAGGAACTACTCTAAGGGCTAAACTGTGTAAATTATTAACTTCTCCTGTAGTAGAGGTACGAGATCTTGTTGCAGAGTTCTTGTTTATACTGTGTAAAGAGAATGGTAAGGCTACAAATATTTAATAAACTATAATATATATTTAGTTAATAATATATTCCTGTCATTTTTAGTTGTTCGCATGGTAAAGTATACTGGATATGGGAATGCTGCTGGTATGTTTGCAAATAAAGGATTATTAGGATCGAATAAAAAAAAGCCAAATTACTATTCTTCTGAATCAGAAGACAGCGAAACTGAGGAATACTTGAAACATAAGGAACAGTAAGTTTAAGCTTAAGATCATAATGAATTTGTGTTACGATTTTAAGAAAATCTGTACTTACAAAGGATCAATCCTGTGACTGGTTGCTTTGAACATCCAAAACCTAATCCTTTGGAAGGAATGTCAGAGGAACAGAAAGAGTATGAAGCATTGCAGCTTCTTGGTCTTGTTGATAAGTTAACGAGGTTTGTACTGTCATTCATTTATGAATATAATAATCAATTTGTTTTTGGTACAATGTTTATGATATATTTGATTATTTTAGGGAAGGTGTGATGCAACCTTGTAGGATTGGAGAAGACGGGAAACCAAAGCCGATCGAACACGTTTTGGAATTGCAAGAGAAACTGCCAAAACAACAATATGCCCATCAGGATTCTGATTCTGATTGAATGCTGAAAAATACTTCTTATATATAAAACTATATGAAAGAACAGACATGAAATAAAAGCATGTATGTACAAAATGTACTTTTACTTTCGTACCCTGCTTCGTTGTCAGCCAAGTTCTTCATAATTCGGAAAATCCAATGGAGGTGAAATAGTCGTATCTTTAAATCGAAGGTCGTAGAAATATAAAGAGAACGATAGTAAAGTTGGTTTGCTTACTTTATTGAAAAAAGAACAAAGAACAACATTACAAATTAAACAATTGGCAGGAAATAAAAAATATAACAGTTTCCAAAATCACATGAAATATTTTAAACATTACAATTTTGGTAAATTATGTTATGTGCTTTCGTGAGCATCACAATATATTTATTATTGCATTTAGTAAGCCTATACGCAGACAAGAACGTATGTTTCCTACATATTTGAGTAACTCTTTCTTTTTCTCTTTTGCTTGGAAACGAGATCCGCGCGGGGCGTAACGAAGTTGGGCGAATTGACAAAGGTAAATGGCGAGAGAATAGAGTCTTATACTTTTTTTAAATACTTCTCACTCACGAGATTTAGAAACGAACAAAATGGCGTCTTAGCGCAATAATTATGCAGAATATCATTGTAAAAGAACTCTGAAAAATATATTCAGAGCAACAATCTGTTCCTCCTTCCCCCCAAGTTCTGCCCGTCCCGCAGAGGATACCTTTCCAAAGATTATATCGCGCGCGTGTACATTTGACAAATATATAAGTAGCAACTGTTTTCCACATATCTTTAAATACAATAATATTAATGTAGTACGTAGATTAAAATATTTTACTTTTCATTTTATTTTTTTTCCATTTTATTATTGTTTGTAAAAGTGTATATAGAAGTGTATACGTATAATACCATAAATTTGAATATTCCATATAAAAATGAAACTAAAAATTTAGTAGGTACCGACGTAGAGAAGAAAAAAGGAAAAAAAGGAAGAGAGAAAAACATTAATAATAATAATAATATTAATAATAATAGTAGTAGTAATAATTAATATAATAATCAAGCGGAAATCCCCGTTGAAATGAAAGGAGAAACTTCGCATTTCTCCATTTTCTTTATATACACATATATACATGCGTACATATGCATACTGTGCATAATATACACACATATATATATCGTAACACTTATATGTGGTGTATGCGTGTATATTATATAAGACTAGGTTTTTAACAAACTTTGGGGAAATTCGGTAGGAGTGGATGGTTGGGCACGATGAGGAATTAAAATTAGAATCATCAAAGATATCGCTCTTTTTTTTCTTTTTTCTTTCTCATTCAAAGGACTTAATAGAGAAACGAATATACATATATATGTATGTATTTTAATATGTACGTATATGTGTATATATAATATATATGTATATATATTTATATATATATGTATATATATATTTATATAAATATTGAAATACTTTGAAAACGAAAATTCGCGGTTATAAATATATATATATATATATAGATATATATATATATTTTTTTTTAATCTAAAGGCTGAGTAGTTTCGGGGGGAACTGACAATTCGATTACACGGTCGATATATGCATGTGCATTTCTCCCTTTTTCTTTCTTTTTACATATAACCGTACGTGTAACTCTCGCGCTAATTAATACAGTATTGATTTTTTTTTCAACGTTTACAACGTCACCATGCTCCTTGGCATCCCATTAGCATATATAAAAAATATATTTGGAATACACGCTTTCTCCATATTGCATTTTTACCACTTCTCCCTTGTCTTGTACTATCCTTTTATACAGTTTACAGTTTTGAAGTATTTACGCAACATGTCGGAACATCTTTCTTTTTTCCCATTTCCATGAAAAGTCTCATCTAATAAAAAATACCAATGGAGGTCTCAGGAAAACATGGTTTACGCATAGCAAACCGCGTGAATTTCATTTTTCTCTGTCTGTTATCAACTCTTCCCTTCACTTACTATTTCTTTCTTATATTTCTATTCTCTTTGTTTGCTTTTCTGTTCCTGTTTAAACCATATGCCCAATATCTATTTGGATATTGTGCTACATTAAATTCTATCCTCAAAGACATTGTTTCTTTACTTCATTCCAGTATACAGGAGTATATGGCTCGGCGTTCTTTTCTCACACATTACTGTTCCCTTTGTTTTATCAGCTTATTTATGACACCCTGACCCTCCCTATGTAGAACAAGTTTTGATTTGTTTCATTCTCTTTGAAGACATTTTTGTTGTGAAATTGTCCATAGAAGCTCGTAAACAATTCAGATCCAAAACAGATCTGGATTTAGAGATTTGTCAATCTTTCTGGAATAAGCAAGTCCTTTCACAATGTCCTCCATGATAACAAGGAAGACTAACAAGTCCTAATAATCCATTAGTTTGAATTAAAAGCTCGAAGCTGGACCTCTTTTGAACCCTTTATGACTAGAATGTTTCTGGAGATGCCATTCCCAGGTACAAGATTTGGCGACTAATGAACAAATTTGAAGAAACACAATTACAAAAGACCAAGATGAAGGCAAAAGAAAAAAAGAAATCCCTTATATGAAATAAGCAAATTCCCTGAAAATTTTCTTATCTAAATCTGAAACACTGTACGAAGAAAAATTAGAATAAAATTCGTTTCCCTCACTAACTATCAAATATTACTTACCACCTTCTTTAACGATACAGCTTACAAATAATAAGTTACAAACTATAAATAACATGTTATTGCAACATTGCACGTGGGATAAGCTGCATGTCTTCTGTCATTTCCTACCTATTGCTTGAAACAGTATCACTTGAAATCTTTACCTTTTGTTACTTATTTGCTTCGGTTTCCTTCAAGATTTTTGTGACTGCTGGCTCAAGGAGGCATTCAAATGATAAAATCACAGAAATCCAGTTGTCAAGGAACGCCGAGCCAGACACTAAGCCAAGAATCATCCATTCAGATATAATTTTTGTTGCTAATGAATGTAACAGGATTTATTCATAGAAGAACTGTTTCTCTATTTTGCATTGAGGACGTTTTTAAACCTGTCTTCCAGTCTAAAACTGGCTGCCACCTCAAAATTGAAGTGTATTTTTGTTGGGAAAGCGGAGGTTCCAAGTTTTTGTCGTTGGAAAAGTGAAAAAACACACAGAGAGAGATCACGGGAAACATCGAAGGGCGTGTACCTACGCCGATGGAATGCAACGGTTTCTTTATGTGTCCATTTGTGGTCAATTTGATATGTCAAAGAAAACATCTCCGAAAAAAAAGAAAAAAAAAAAGGAACGCGTGTCTCGTTAAAATTAATATCAAAGTAAAACGAGGGTTTTGTATACATATTAGGTGTGTGGATATATATAATATATATATATTATATATATGATATTATATATATTACACATATGATATATATATATATATATATATATATATATATCATATGTTAATGAGTAGGAAGAAACGAAGAAAAGAAAAAAAAGAAGTCACATTTCTTTCTTTTTACTTCGCCCTCTATCAGCCCGTCCTGTCATTTTAAGTATTATTAAACGTCAAGTAACTAATGCAAATATAAATAAAGCTATATCAGAGGCTTAGTAAGGAATGAAACCAAGTTTATACGCAACTACGCGTTTTGCTCTCCCTCTCTTTCTCTCATCCCTTTCACGCTTGCACACGCACGCCTCCTCTCTCGTTTTTATACTTATTACCTAATCATAGAATACATTTAAACATTTGTACTTTAACTGACTAAGCAAGGATTTTTTTTTTTATAATCGTTTAATATTTCTGTCTTTCCTCATTTTTTTCATTTTTATAATTGTTGTGTGTATATATATAGATATATTATATATATATATAATAATTTCTTCTTTTCTTTCTTTCCTTCTTTTTTGCTCCTTTCTTCATATTTTCTTTTTTTTTCTTATAACTCTAGAACCACTGATACCCCATGTATTCTTATTTTTTCTTTTTTACTTATTAATGTTTATAATATAAATGGAACTTAATTCGAACAAATCATCATTAAATAAATATCGATGACAAATAAAACATAAAAATGGAGAAAAATGATCGCGATCGAAGTGCTTCTATTCCTCTTCGTTCCGTTCGTTAAATTATGCAGTCTGTTGTTCGCTTTTTTAAACTTCGTTTTGTTATTTTTCTTTTACTTTTTTTTTTATTTTCTTTTCATTTTAGTCTTTCTTTTGGCACTAAAGAATTTCACTACGCGTAGCGAATAGTAAAAGTCTGCGGAGGATTTAAAAAAATCAAGGATAAAAATTAAAAAAGAAGATCGACGGAAACTATGCGGCCTGAACTGGCGAGAAATTCAAACCGAGGGCCTCGCAATTTCTTTTGTCGGATGAAGAACAATCAAAATCTCGTTTCCTCTCGAATCGAGCCAACTAATAAAAGATTAAAAATGATTATTTAACGAAGGCGGAATGGGGAGAGAGGAAGTGGTATGAAAAAAATGGCCGTTTTGTAAATTGAGAAGCTTTCCTCAGTGTTTGTCTTGAGATCTACACATCGTCTTTTTTCAACTTGAAAAAGCAAAACACAAAAAATAAAAAGGAAAAAAATGTAAAGTCTTAACGATTAACTACATTTAAATTAATGCTATTATTAAAAAATAGTAATAATGGTCACAATATAATAATATTAGCGATAATAAGTATAATAGCAATAATAGTAATAAGAGCTGTTCAAGAGCGTTCGCGCACTTATTTGAATTAAAAAAAAAAAAGATGAAAAAAGAAATTAAAGATAAGTTGTCGAAAACTGGCGGGTCGAGAGGCAACGAGGCGAAGGAAATCTTTTATGTCTTTCGTCATTTCGGCTTGAGTATTGGAGAGAGGAAGAAAACAAAAAATATATATATATAGATTTGAATGATTAAAAAAGGGAAAAAGGAAAATAATACACATAAAAGAAATTTGTTAATTAAAAAAAAAAAAACGAAAATCGCGGGTCAAGGTGGTAACAATGATCGAAAAAAATCAAGAAAAGGAAAAAGGAAACAAAAATAAAAAAATTGCAATAATAATAATAATAATAATAATAATAATAATAATAATAATAATAATAATAATAATAATAATAATAGCAGTAGTAATAGTAGTAGTAGTAGTAGTAGTAATAATAGTATTCATAATATTATTAATAGTTGTAATAATAATAATGATATAAAACATCAAAGTTATGGGGGGAAAAGGAAAAAGAACAGAAAGAAAAACCCCACACGAGATGCCATATTAATTAATAATAGAAAAAAAATGGAAAACTGAAAGTGGTGTCCCCGTTTTACAATAGGTCCGTCATGTGTGAAATGGTAAAATGCACGCACCCAACATTTTAACGATGTGGAAAAAATCAACACGACAATATATACATATAAATATGCCCTCTTTTCTTTTAAACAACCGACACAAGAACACACATTAATGCCTCGACGAAGATAAAAAAATAGTTGTTTAACATTACTTAAAAACGACCTACAAGAAATGAGTAAAGCGAAGAAAAAAAATGCCACTTTAAAAGGAAGAAAAAATAAAGAGGAAAAAAGCAACAAGGAAAACGCACTTATTCCACATGAATAATTTAATAAAGATACGGTTCCTAAACCTTTGTGAACTCGTCTTCTGTTTCCTCTAATTCCTATGTCCGCTATATTTAGATCTTTGTACAAATACACGACGAATAATAACGTTCGAAGGAAAAAAATATATGTATGTACCTATGCATGTACGATTTCTCCTATTTCTCCCTTCACTTATAACATCTCCGTTCCATCTGTTTCTTTTTTTAAAGTTAATATTTTATAGTTACACTTTTAAGTCATGTTCGATAAAATGTCTCTCACAAGCAGATCAATTCGACTGCCAATTCTCATCAGCATAAACACTGTGAGGGTAATAACTTTCTTTATTTTATTACGCTCCTTTATGGCTATAGTAAAAGATCACGGTTCGACTTCCAGGATAGCCATGGATCTTAGATAGAAAAAAACTCGGTAATCGCATAAAGATAAAACCTTTCTTTTTCTTTCTGTTTTTTCCACAACTCTAGGAAGACTATGATTAACCGTAGGCTAGAATTCAGTTAATGACGCAACCTTTTTTTTTTTCATTTTAAATCCTATCGTTAATGTGTATATGTATATATCATATATTACCTGTGTATATATATATTATATATATATAAGTGCCCCCCGACGCGATATCCGCAAAAAACTCGCAAGTGTAATCTTATTTTTATTGTATCACTTAAATGTGATGCGATCTTCAAAATCAGGAACATATTTTATATATTTAATTTTTCGTATCCTTTTTCCTTGTTCGTAGCATACCCTCCGCTTTTTTTTTTTGGTTTTGACTATGCGACACAATTTTCCTGTTGTTGACAAATAACAACTTTTGTCAGATGTATATATTTTTCTCTTTCGTACACATTCTTACAACTGCAGCAGCTCATTCTTGTACACATTGTCGATTAATAGACCGATGATTAATCAATGTCGAAAACATAAAACCAAATATTTACACTATAAACACAAGAATTTGTTCGAAATCACGCGACACTTTTAAATCGCCAAATTATACTTACGAAATAAATGTTTCCTTCGTCAATAAATACATAGGAATGATGGAATCAATAGTTATGAGCCTTTACTACTGTATTAAAAATTTTTAAATTCTTCGTTAAATTAATTAAATTTGTTCCTCATTGTTATAAAGATATCATAGATACGAATCGTAAAAACAATGGACACCTTTTTTATGAATTTTAATTTCTTTTTTCTCTCTTTCCCCTCTCTTTTTTTTTGTGTTTCTTTTAAGCTGCACATAGATAGCACGTCATCGTAAACGAACACAAAGAACCATTACAAAAACCGAAATCGTGTCGAAGAAGTATATTTAGGTGGCATCTAAAAAGGCCTTGGAAACTGTTTTTATTTATATATATATATATTTTTTTTTTATAGCGATAAAAACATTAGATCAGATAAAAGTATAATACGTAGAACATATCTGAATACGTTTACTTTAATAGACTGATAGTATATATATCTTTTTGTCTCTTATAAACTGCTTACAATAAGGTGATATATTCATTACTTTTTTGTCATTTAATAATTATTAGTTATTTTTCTTTAACAATGTAAGCAGAGTTTTCTTTATGTAGTTTTTATGTCGAGAGTGACTATTATAATTCTATACATATTAGGATAATAAGACTTTTGAGATTGTAAAAATCATCAAAAAATCTATCACAATTACCATTTACGTAACATGTAATCCCCGTTTCATTTTTTTTTCCTTTTATATTATTATTGTAATTTAAACATCAAGGCAAATAAGGGGTGAATTTCAACAGTGGCCTAAATTAGCCAAGTAGTCTTCCACAGATAAAAATATGTAAATAGAGTAAATCTATATACTAAAATATTCAAGTGAGCGTAATATAATAATTTTGTGAGGTAAAAGACCCTCTCATTAATGGTCATCCATTCATTACACTATGAGTCCATTTTTTATTTTCTTCTTCTTTGTCTTCAAATACGACTGGCAAAAATGTTTGCAACATATTTCTCTTTACTTTTCCTCAATATTATCTTTTTGCTTCTCTTTTCTTATATTCATATTGTGTATTATGTATATAATTCATACATATCATTAGAGACCATTCGATGGCTTTGTATCGGGTGTTATTGTGCATTAAACAGAAATACACCTTCCACAAGGCGTCTCGCTAACAACATTTCGTTTCGGTACCTCTAATAATATTTACCTTGCAACGACATCAAAGACTCTGTAAGGACACAACTTATCCTGACGATACTATTATCACAGGCATTATTTATATAACTCTACTAACCATGACTATTAAATACTTCAGAATTACTTCTTTTTTTTTTCTTTAATATATATAAAATTAAAACTTCTAATAATAAAAGATGATTACGACTTATTAGCTTAGGTGTACGTACGTAGGCTTCGTGCAATTTACTACAAATGTTACGCGCAGATTTATTATTTTTTTTCTGTTGTTTTGTTTTGAGTAGCTCTATTATAGCGTTTTTGCAATTTCGCACTGTTCTCCTTGAGGTTTTAGACATATCCTCCCACTTTCCTCACTAACTAGCCATTCATCCCTTTAAAACCAATTCTATTTAGCATAGCCAATTTGTATGCGAAAAACAAATTTGTCAAAGCTATCCAAGTAGAAATATATATATATATATGGATGTGCTTTCTAACATTTGGTATGGCAAGATAGTTATTCACATTCAATCGTTATTGTAGGTAATTATAATACAATATATAGCGATCTGCCAGATATATCCGTATATATACATATATATGTATGTATATATATATATATATATATATATATATGTTGTATACACATTGCATTTATATTTTTGTTTTAGTTTCAATTAAATCTTAAGGCTGATCATGTAAACAACCCTAAAAAATATGTGTATTTCTATATATATGTATGTGTTTTACATGGATTTTCATCTTTTTTTTCTTACGGATCATGTTTAATTATATATACATAAATAGAAGTTGTTTAGCAAACTGTACGTTGTTTTTTCAATTTTTTTTCCTTTTTTAATCTTTTTATACATAGATAAAGATATTGTTCCTATGATACCGGTGGTATAATTTTTACTTATGAACCTTGTATAATATATTACATGATCATTCCACAGCATTGTTAAATCTCGGAACGATTCTGTAATTTTTGTAACAAATACATTTACATGGTATGGATATATTATTATTATTCTCTAGCACCACGAACCAATAATTCACACACGCATATATATGTATATATATTGTATTTATATGGTGGACCATAATAAAGCATCCTGAGTAAATATTGTAACCATTACGTGCCTCGCCTATTATATATTTTTTTTCTGTTTCTTTTAACAATGCACAAAACGGGATCTATTATCAGTTGCAAGTCTAGAATAATTATTTTCGATTTTTTATTTTCTCGAATGTAATTCGTGTACGATTCCTCGTCTCGCAAGACAATTATATGTTTGATTTTCAACGTATCTGTAATTCTATGCTTTCTCTCCCTCTCTCTCTCTCTCTCTACTTTAACATTGCCCCATAAAATTCCTCTTTTCTTTCTTACTCTTTCTGAACTACTAATTTTCAAATGCACGGAGAAGAATCACCAGGAACATAGCTCGTATTATTCCTTTTTTTTTCAGTTTTTGTTCTTTTTTCTTGTTTAAGCTTCGTGTCTGCCGTAACGAGGAGTACTGGATGTGTTTTCTGTTCGTTTTATTTTTTTTTCATTTTTTATTTGTTTGTTTTAAATAGAGATATGATATGATAAGAGCAGGAAGTACTACCATGTGTCGCAGCATGCAACATTTGTCTTCACCGCAACGTTAAGCACAGGAATTTGTATTATTATTTACTTCTTCTAATAACCGTAACCTTTTCGTATCTCAACATGCTTATTAGATTACTTAACGATTCTTAACGAAATCTTAGAAACTTAGTGTATCTACAAATAGATCTCGAAGTAACGTAGGGAAGAAAAAGTCTTATTAATTTCTCGTTTCCTTCCACTCGTTCTTTGTCGCCACTTTTATCACACATTTTCGTAATACCACCAGATTAAAAATACACGTTGCTTCGAGTACGGATTGAAAAATCAGTGTGTAAAACAGTGCTCGTTAGAGACTAGAATAATTTGATTTATAAACATACCTAAAATACTGACGAAGTCGAAGATGATGTGACCGATTGTGACGGAAAGCTACCGTTCTGCAACTTCCTTCCACATCTCCTCCTCCACTTCCGGTCGAAGCGATCCAATTCGGCTTTCTTCCAATTTCCTCTCTCTGCTACTCCTTGCCTAACTGTGTCTCTTTCTTTTTCTTCTTCATGTTAATTTTTCTTGGCAGTTTACCAAATGCAACTTCGCTAAATTACTATTTATACTGTTTTTTGGTCGGAGACGTACGTTTACCTAATTTTTTTTTTATTTTTATTTCTTCTTTCGAACGTTGTTACTTTCATAAAACAGGGACGCACTTATACTTGTTTTTCCATTTTTTTTTTCTTTTATACAGACTATTAAAGCTGCATGCTGCACTCGTTTGTAATTCTATTGCTTGGATAGGCCCAAATCTCAAAGAACTCAATGTCACGGGCATATTGGATATTTTTCTTCTTTCTTTCGTTTGTTTCTTCGTATTAATCGATTTGTTCTTCGTTGAGAGTAGAGCGACATTCACCAAGATAATTCCACTCGCTGAAGAAAGTTACGACATACTTATTTGGTCTGCCCCTTCGCTTCATGATATGTAAAGAGTGTTCAACACGAGGACGTGGTGATTATTTTTAGCCAGAGTTACAATATATCCCTCTGAGGTTATTTTCAAGCCACAACATCGAGAGACCTGCGAAATTCCGTCAGGTGATCGTTTGATACGAAAAGAATTTAACTTTTAATTAATCTCAATTAATTAAAGGTTGCTCTGTTCAGAAAAGAGAAAGTTAATGGGACGTGTGATTAATTTTGGGACGTTTACCTTGACGTATGGACATTCGAACTCGGAAATCAAGGAACCATCTCTTGAAAAAACAGCCACGTGAAAACGGTTACCATGCGAGTCTCCTATTAATATATCTCCTGCATCGCTAATATCGATCCCATTTGGGAAGTTTGTTACATTGTCACAGCCAATACGACGCAAAAAGTTTCCCTCCTCGTTAAACACCACAACACAATGTCCCTTAAAATCACAAACAAAATATTCTTTACCTGAAAACAAAAGAAGTTTATATGTATAGTTTACAAAAGCTTGAAACACACCATATAGCCAAACATAATTTGAAAGGAATTATTTACCACTAATTGCAATATCACTTGGTTCTCTCATATATTCACTGCAATCAAACCAGTTTAACAGCTCTCCTGTATCGCTGATTACAAACACCGTCGGTGATACGCTATCAACAGCCAAAATGTGGCCTTCGCTAGTCACAGCTAGGCCAGCTACAATATCGATGTAACGAATTGCTATTTTTTTGATAAAATGACCACTTTTTGTAAATATCTGCATCCTCGATCGTTCGTTCCCTCGATCACAAACAACAAATTTTCCACTGTTCTTCATCACGGCGATCTTTCTAGGGTACCATAATTGGCCCTCTTCCTTACCAGGAACACCAAATTGGAATTTGAATATGCCAGTCTTATCAAATATCTAAAAATAGATTTCGATTATTAATACGAACAGAGAATTTAAATTGACTAATTTTCAAATATTGAAAAAAGTACTTGAATTCTGTGATTATTCGTGTCGGCAACAATAATATCTTCATCAGCACTTAAACAAAATCCGTGAGGTGAACTGAATTGACCTTTACTGGGACCTAACTGTCCAAATTTACACCTAATTTGCATAGGAGTTAATTTCGTGTTATTCGAACGCGGATGAGTATAATTTCCAGAACCGGAACCAGTTACATTGCCAACTGTATTTCCTACTACTACAGGCATGTTATGCATGGAGTCTCCTCTTAAATCATCTGTAAGAAATATCGATATGTAATTAAATCGTTTTGACTTATTTGAAATATACAATAATCCAGAGAGATTTTACCAGCACCCTGTGAAAGTATGGTGGAAGTGGATGAAGATAATGATTGAAATCCTCCATTTAAAAGACTGTTAGCAGCTAGACTCAAGTTTGGTGTGTCCACAATGGCTGGCGACGGACCTCTCCCTAGTACTAAACCACTACCACCATTAATAGTAGGATTGCCAAGATCTGGAAATAAACAGAATGAAGTAAATGATTACACTACATTTGACACACACATGCACGCACGCACAATAGTTCATATCAGTGACCCCATACCTTGATTACCAAGTGTATTTCCTAATTTTGCAAGAGCTTGTAAATTATTGATTGCATGGCTGGTAGAACTCAGATCGCCGGCAAATAAATCTGCTAAAGTGAAAGACGGCGTTGGACTAGGATTCGAACTCGGCCCAACTACGTTCGTGTCTCCAACCATTTCGACTTTTTCCGCCAGACTAGCTAACTGCTGTAGATTGTATTCTTGAATACTAGTAAGCCCATGAATAGGACCTGGAGGAAGAGATACAGAAGGTGGTGGAGGTGGAATATTTTGAGGGCTGGATGTTGGAGGTATAACAAATGAAGGGTCACCTTCGAAGGAGGATTGCATTGATGTAGGAAGGGAAATGGGAGACCTTGCACTAATAGAACGGGGACAGCCCATTGAAGTATGAACAACTTGTTGGTTCGCAGAAACTCCTGACATAGTTGTAATTGGTTCTGGAGTGGATTTTGTTACTGGTGTGCTTTCCGTATGAAATTTACCAAAGACTTCCTACAATTATATATTTCATTAACGTATTTTTGTTCATTTAGATACAATTAAACATATATAGTATAAACATACCTTCAGTGCTTTTTCAAACTGGTTGTAGTCAGTTTGAAATTGAATAGAAAACGTAACATTTGGCTTTGGTGTGTTTTTTATTAAATTCATTAACTGTGTTCCTACAATACGACGAAGAGCGAGGATCTCCACAGCATCACCATGCTCAAGAAGTCTGGAGGTAAAACGACAAGCATCTTCTATCTTCTCCACTGTCTTTTCAACGCTGTAAACATGAACAATGATGTAGTAAATACGTTTTAAAGATATAGACAATATTTGTTCCAAGTTAAGAATGTTCCTCTAACCTATGAAACGTATCCATTATTTCTAATTCCCTATCTGAATGTAATTTTTCAAGCTCAACCAGGGCATTGTCTCGACATTTCTCTAAAACAGCCTTGTAACTCTGAAATGTCTCTACAATTAGATCTTTAGCTTGATCATGTTGTGCTTGTAGTTCACTAAGTGCATTTTCTAGTTGTGCAGATACTTGGTCACAGTCTGCAATTCTTGCTTTACTCTCATTCATCAATTTTATTAATTCTTCTTTCTGGCGTGGTTCTGCATCCATTAGTCTTTCATACTGATGCTCTGGAGCTTTATGTTCAATAAGCAAACACTCGTTGCATATAGGTTCCTAAATTGAATAATTAATAAAGTGGGTTTTATAATATTTGATCTTTATACCAGTACTCTTATCAATAATAATACAATAAGAGGTTTAAGTCTATTCATAATCCATACTATGTATGGACTCTACAGTCCTCAATAAATTATCACAAAATCAAAGAATTTGGAGGCATGCTAATTACCTGGCAAGTGTAGCAGTAAAATTTCATATTTTCAGCAGGATGATATTCGCAAAAAATAGGTTTGTGTATTGGTATAGCTTCGTTGGATTGCTTTAAATCTTCAAAGGCCATGACCTTGTGACTTTCAAAACAACGCATGAACTGGTGTGCGGTGTTGCAATTCGGACATAAGAAGTTGGCACAGTCCGAGCAACGTGCAACCGCACTCTCTTTGGCTTTACACGAGGTACAGAGTACAGCCATGTTCTCAATCGCGGACATGTCAAGTATATTCGTTAGAACATAATCGCATGTCAGTGACGCAGCACCCTTAGAACTAATGGAAGTTTCTTGTTGACAGAGCGGGCAGATTAGGACAGAGCTAACTTTAGAGTCACCTGCCTCGTCCATCAGAAGCTTATCCAGGCAAGCCTCGCAAAACACATGAAGACAAGAGAGCACTCGTGGAGAACAAAGTTTGCTCATGCAAATAGCACATTCCTGATCACCTGATTCGCCTGAACCACAGTTTATTTCTTCCAAGGCATCACCAGGATTGGAGGTTTCGCTGCAGCTGGTAACAGTGTTTATGTTTCGTTCAGTAAACACATTCCCATTCTCCACATCTTCGTTTTGAGTAATACCAGTTCCAGCTGGAACCGAAGCTGTTCCAGAAGGAACAGCCACCATAGACGATGCCATCTTTGTAAATCACTTCTTGTTTGTCTGTGAATATCTTCTCCTTTGTGGATAGTTTCTTTATTTCTTACAGACAGTCTTGCCGGGGTAATCGTGAGATCTAACGTTTAATGTTATTTAACTAAACATATCGCTCCAATGAACGAGACGAATAATTACGAGAAGAAAAAAAAAGAAAAGCCACAAACCCCTTTTTCAGATCGTGAAACACGAGGGCCAAGACATCGTAGCATCGATCGTTTAATCAACGAAACAAAACACTGCTAGTCACGGTTGGCCACCACCAACGGGGATTTCTACTACCGTGTGTATAAAAATAATGCTTGTGGCGCACACTAATGAACGGAAAAAAGAGAAAGAGAAAAAATCAAATCAACGCAAGACGCTCGTTACGACGAACGAATTTTCGTCATGCAGCATTTCAAGCTCTGACATATTTCGTTTCCGTCTTTTTTTATTTTCCTTCTATCTCTCTCTCTTTCTCGTTTCCTCGTGTCTATCGAGATAAAAAAAATTCCTCTCCAAGTTTTACTTCTGTAGTCACACACACACACACGCGGTTAATTCGTTTCCCTTCCCTCTCTCTGCAAAAGCTTTGAATCTATTCTTCTTTCTATTTACATTTGTAACACTATTCTCTTCGTCACTAGTCTCGGAATGCTTACCAACTGAATTCGTATTAAATATTCGTTTTGAACAGGATCAACGTTTTGACTTGCGTATCGAATGTACTAAGAAACATTTTTATCGATCATCCACGAATCCCCTTTGAGTCGTTTACGATAGCGAAACGGCGATTGTTTCAATTTCAATTGTTATCCGACGCCTCAAACCGCGAATATTTCTGATTTTTTCATATGTAGAGCGGAGGAATAAATCATTCGAACCAAGAAGAGTTGACCCCAATGCAGGAGCCCTGCAAACAATTAATATAACGATGAGTGCACTTATAGACCCGTAACGCGGGACTTAGAAACTTCCCCAAGTTTCGTCGATGCAGCAAACCGGGCGACATCACGCGACTATGTCGAAAATTAGAGACGTTGTAAACTTTGAATGTCCTTATTGACCCAATTTTTCAATCTACAATGAGAACAATACAGGATACTTCAGGAATTATTAGATTTTGTATTTTTTGTATTTGTATTTTTGTAAATATACTTTATAAAATGGAACTTGTTTAGAAGATAGAAAATTGTTTTGTCTATTAAATATTGTAAAGGATATTATACTTTGAATACCTTATATATCTTTGTATTTTTGCACGTATTATGTGCATTTTATGCACTTCAAATTTCCTATGAATGCATCAAAATCTGCTGTCTAGCAATCATGGTACAATCGGTAACGATTCCATATAAAAAAAGCAAATCAAAATACAGAATGTGTTTTTCATAAGATACTTCGTTTTCAAGAAAATTAAAATTAAAAATTGAAAAGAGAAATAGAAAATTAAATTAAAAAATTTATCTACCGTACCAGTCCAAACTTTATTTTCTTAAAAACGAGACCCTAAACAGAAAACTTTTATTCTATACATTTTTTACCTATTTGCGCATTATTTATCTGCTGATTGATGACGTACCTAACCAATAATTAATTAAATTACTAACCAATTTTTTAAACTCGATTTTCACGAAAATTAAGCTTTGTATGAAAAAATGTTATTTTACGTTTTCGATTTATTTCTGCACATAGAATCACCTCTTAACCTTGCATGATTATCTTTCAGATCGAAACTCTTTAAGTATAAAACTCTTTTACAGTATAAAAAAAGTGATTAAATAACATTTTTTAAATTTCGCGCACTTCATACTATATTTTCATGAATATCGTATAGGATAAATATTCAGAATCATTTATTAATAATAAAATGATAACATTATTATTTGAAGGATTAAAGAATTATTTGGCGTAAATTACGCAACGTTAGATTCAGTACCTATAATTCTGTTATCATAGTAGGATTATCAACAGTGGTTTTCAATCAGCGACATTCGATATTTCATTAGAACATCGCCACGAAAAAAAGAAAAATATAACCAAACGTTTTGTTAGATTTTTTTCCCTATCTTTACACAATTTACCAAAAACTACAATATTTAATAATCGTTTCAATAAAAAACAAACTCTTTTACATATAAATTCCCTTTTACGGCTATTAAAGCAAAAACAAAATACAAATTATTGTTTATTAGAATATTTTCCCATTTTGGAGGATTCCGCATTTTGTATTGGGAATCACTGTGATGTGGTTTTACTGTACGAGGTTCAAGGGGATCAGTAATCGGTATGTTACATTAATATCACACGTCAGAGAATGTACGAATGGAAATACAATTTCCTTAAAGGTCAATCAATTTTCCTCTTCAGGTAAAAAGGAGATCTATAAGAGGCTGAATCGAACCTAATATTTTTAAATACGTCTCAGTCGAATTGTCTTTAAGCTTTATTATTTTAATCCGCTGATCATTTGATAATTCAATTAATTTAATTAAGCGGGACACTATTTTCTATTGCACGTCTCGTTTTCGGTATTGTCGCTTTTTGAAATACAGCTACAAACAGATATTTTTCTCCTATATAATTGAATTACTATTATTACTTAATTAAATTATCCACGGAGCGACGTTTTTCTTTCGCTCTGTTCACTGAGAAATCAATGCACGTCGACTGAATTTGGTAAGGGAATTTCTCTTTTGTATTCACTTTTTTATATTACATCTCGTAATCAATGTTTTCCTTCATAAAGTTTTGCATTCTTTTCATTTCTAGGAATATGAGATGGCCAGGCTTGTAGCGAATTTAATTATATATTTATGTCTGCTGTGTAGTATTATCAAAGCTAATGAGAGTGGTGATAGCAATGTTCAGGATACAGCGGCTAAGGTGGTTTATAAGACACCTGAAATTTCCGGATTCGCATATTTAGTAGAGACCTTCGATAACGAGGAGAAGTTTAAGAAATCTTGGGTCTTGTCAGAAGCCAAGAAAGACTCTGTTGATGAAGATATAGCGAAATATGATGGTTATAACCTCTCGTTTCTAGTTTTACTCATATATATCTTCAGTTTACAAAAGAGATTAATGCACACACCCATCTAAAAGATGATCAATTTTAAGATATTGCGCATGTATTTAAAAAATTAACATAAGTCGAAAAAATTTTTCAGGTGAAGCGAAAAATTATTTGTAATAAACATATAACTATTGACAAAAAGGATAGACTCTAGGAAAGAATAGTCACAATATTATTTTCATGCTTTTTCTTGTTATTAGTCCTTGAAATCTCCCTTTCATAGTTTTAATGTTACAATGCACAAGTAAACTATTTTGAGTTGTGACACTTTTGAAATATATAAGTGATATCTGCAGAATTTAAACCTGGTAATGAACTATTCTCTAAGATGGGAGTGTCATTATTTTACCTAATAAAATTACACTATAGTTATATATGTAGTAAGGAAAATGTTAGAATTAAAAGACCATTTTTGCTAGAAACCTTCAAAATCCAAGCTAGTGTAAAACATAACAAAGAAATTTGTTTCCTAGTTGTATTACTTTTCTACTAAACTGATGATATATTTTGATTTTTATGACATAAGACTATAATCTACATTATTTTTGTAGGAATTTGGTCCATAGAAGAACCTAAAGAGCATGCGCAAGAGGGAGATCTGGGGCTAGTCCTTAAGAGTAAAGCTAGACATGCTGCTATATCCACTACATTATCCAAACCATTTTACTTCGGTGATAATCCATTAATTGTACAATACGAAGTAAATTTTCAAGAAGGTCAAGAATGTAGTGGGGCTTATTTGAAATTGCTTACTCTGGATGCAGAGCATCAAGATTTAAAGAAATTCCATGATAAAACTCCCTATACTATAATGTTTGGTCCTGATAAATGTGGAAACAATCACAAGGTATATATATATAATAATAATATAAAACAACAATATAATAAAACAAATAAAACAAATAAAACAACAAAAAATAAATAAAACAATTTTATTTTTACAAAACTGTTCCAAAATTAATTAGTTGCTTTCCTCTAATGTAGCTGCATTTTATCTTTCGACATAAAAACCCTCTCAATGGTTCGATAGAAGAAAAACACTGTAAGAAACCTAGAGAGCGCTTGGAAGATTTTTTCAAAGACAAGCAGTCTCACCTATATACTTTGATCATTCGACCAGATAATAGTTTTGAAATCAAGGTCGATAATAAGGTAGTAAATTCTGGATCTTTGCTGGATGATTTCACTCCACCAGTCAATCCACCTTTGGAAATAGAAGATCCTACTGATGTTCAGCCAGAAGATTGGGATGACAAGGAAAAGATCCCTGACCTATCAGCTGTTAAACCAGACGATTGGGACGAAGATGCTCCAGCACAAATCGTCGATGAAGACGACATCATGCCTGAAGGATGGCTCGAAGATGAATCACCTATGATTCCCAATCCTGACTCTGTAAAACCTGAAGATTGGGATATTGAAATGGATGGAGAATGGGAACCTCCAGAAATTCCAAATCCAAAGTGTGCAGATGCACCAGGATGTGGACCATATAAGCAAAAGATGAAAAAGAATCCTCGATACAAGGGCAAATGGTCACCACCCTTGATTAACAATCCTAATTATAAAGGCAAATGGAAGCCAAAACTAATTCATAATCCTAATTACTTCAATGACCAACATCCATTCCGGATGATGCCTATTGTATGTTTCTATATATTATAATATTTTACGAAATTTTGTATACATTTACAGAATATGTTTCATATTTGGATTTCTAGTTTGCTGTGGGCTTTGAACTTTGGTCGATGTCCACGGACATTCTCTTCGATAATATTCTTGTTGCTGATGATGAAGAAGTAGCAAGAAAATGGGCGGAAGATACATTCGAAGTACGTCGGGCTAGAATCGAGAAGGAGAGTGTAAGCAATTCTTCTTTTCTATCCAAAGAAAAATAGCAATCCAACATTTACTTGAATTAAATTTATGAATTAATTTATTTTTTAAAAGAGGTATAAGTTTAATGAGATGTGCAATATAATCAATATAATCAATATACGCTGTACTATGCAGGTAACTTTATGGGGTCGTATATTAAAAGTAACAAATTATAAACCAGGCTGGTGGGTGTTGTATTTTATATACTGTGCAATACCAGTTGTATTATACATTTGGTATCTTCTGAAACGAGTTCGTGAGGTATACTTTGTAATTTCAAATGTGCAAATCGCTCTCATATCTGTAATATTGGTACCAAAGTATAGCAATATGATGACTAGACTTTTAGTAATAATGTATCCACATAGATCGTTTACATATAGTATAAAAATTGCACACATTTCTCAGCTATAAATTATACAAAATAGTAGTGTGAAAAACTTAAAGGAGAGATATAAATATTTAGAAGTTTATTAATTGATTATTAGTTTTTAAGTAAATTCAGTGTAAATTGTATGACTTGTAATTTTATGATTATTTTAAACAGTATAGTGTATGGCATCAGATTGGCGTATTTGCTGCGGAACATCGCTGGATATGCGGTACATGTATAATAATTCCTGGCTTCGCCATATTGCTAATAATATATTACTGCTGCTTAGCTTCTCAGGTATAAAAGAATCATCAAGCCTTATAAACTATTCTTTTCTAATATAGTAACTATATAAAACATATACAGTAGTTTTAATTTTATAGTTACATTACCCACTTTGTAACGATAGTATTACGTTAATTGCAATAGTTTGCTAATATTAAATCTTGGTTTTTTAAAAATATTTGGAAGTAATTTTCCCTATTTTTATAAAAGATTCTCTATCTTTGTAAAGTAAGAAATTTATAAATTTTCTTTTAGGATAAATATGATGTAAAAGATGAAGATAAACAACCTTTAGAAGCAAATGAACAAACAGCACAGAAGCAAGAAGAAACAGAAAATCAACTACCTAATACTGAAGCAGGGGAAGAAACTGAAAAGTTAAATGAAAATGAAGAAATAATAGAAAGCGAAGATAATGTTAGTAAAAATTTCTTTCATGTTATGTTATGTTTCTATGTTATGATGAAAATGATTTTTTGAAATTTATTTTAATTTTTAATTTGCTTTCAGGATAACCCAGCAATAGGTGGTGATGGACCACGACGAAGAAAACCAAACAAAGACTAGAATGAATTAAGGTTATATGAAAGGAATTCGTACTACTAAGGTATTTATGCAACACTCACATTCCACTTGACACTTGCATTGTAAACGTTAGAATTTTTCTCAGTATCTAATTATATATTATAAAATGTCACTAGAAGCCAAATTTTTATCTAAAAATTAGATATTTTGTTCTCATGTGTAATTTTTCATTAAGTCATACTTTTTAAGCAAAATAATTTTCACATTGAAGCATGTTTCTCACGCGTATGAGTGATACAAGTACTTCAAAAAGAAAAGAAGAAAACAGTTTTGTAAGAATGATGTTCGGTGTAATTATTTATGTCTTAATACTATGTAGCAATTTAATTTTTGTTATTGTATATTAAGAAAAAAAGATGAATAATAGAATAGATTTATTCACAGTTTCTGTATAACAGAGCGGATGATGTGTCTTTTTTAGAAAGTTCGTTGCTTGTGTCCAATAATATTTTACACACAATTCATATAGAATTTGTTATTTAATATTACCAGTTAATATTTTTCATAGGCATGTATTATATTATTCAATGTAACGATTTTTCTTAAATAATGTTTCATTCCTTTGCTATTATGTTAATAAAGTATGCAATGTGACTGAAATAATTTTATGTATTATATTATGTTGTATTATTTATAAGTGATAAGTCTGAAATTGTTTAAAAATAATCAAACAAGTAGATTCTGAAAATCCTTTTCCTCCGTGTTCACAACAAAAAAAAAGTAAATTTCTATTTAAATTTACGAAAAAATCAACACTTTTTAAAACAATTCAACTAAATTATGCTATTGTCTTTTTCATTAAAAAAGTAAAATTAAAAAGAAGATTACATTGATATAATATATTATATAATATTTACATTGATATAAGCAAATGTAAAATAGTTAAATTTTATTTTTGGGAGACTCCGTTTCTGACCTTAAAAACAAAACATTGCGTTTTGTCATCTGCATATCTTATAATAGAAGTATAAAAAAAACAGTCTTATTTAAAAAAGTATGATTGTGTACTATTAGAAGAATAGTTATTATAATACAATTTGCGGTGGATCGTTAAAATAAAATTGTTTTTATTCGTAATACTTTCTTATGTTATATATCCTTTCTCTTTAAAATCGACATGCTTTGGTTCGAATACATATAAAAAAAAGAAATGTGAAATATACAATTCCCTATTAACAGTTTCCATCAGATCAAATTTTTTAGTTTATGTTACTATCTTATTTCTACCTTAATGTTATATAATCTAATAATATACATTTTAGGTACAGATTACAAATTTAAATAAGTGTTCAAAGGAATAAATTTAGGGACTAGTAGAAGGAATACTGGAATTCTGTGTACAAGACTTACAAGTAGGCACTGCACGTTGTGAATTATGTCCAGCAAGAACAGTGTGTGCACCCATGCATCTTGTGCATAATACCTCTCCACATGACCAACAGTGATGCTAAAAAAAAGAGGAAGGAAATATAATTCTAATTCTAAATTAAATCTTAAGTTATAATATACATTTACCTTTTTATTAAATGCGTCAAATGTAGTAGAACATACACACTCTTCCATGTTACGGAATAACTTCCAGTCCAAGGAAACTGTTTTCAATTCATTTTGTAACTGACTAATTTTTATCTTACACTTTGCTTTCTCTTCGTGAGTTGGTGTATTTTCTATGATGGTTTCAGATAATGGATCCATCGTGTATTTATTATCGAATTTTAGTTTCCCTTGTACTCCTTTTTTTTTAATGTTATTTAAATTCAACACTGAACTCAAAGAATTAGCTCTCTGTTTAAAGTAAAAAGCAACATTAAAAATCCAATAAATAAAAAAAATTGTCAAACAATATTTATACCTTTATGAGAAGCTTAACGTGATCTTCTAAACAACTGGTATGATCATGCATTATCGAAAGATAATCTTCGTACGTTTCTCTCGGATGAATACCATTCTCAAATCTAAAGTACAATCCTCGCCATAAACTAGAAAATTATTTTTTATGTAATTTGTAATTGTTGAATACGTTCACATAATAAAATTATATATTACATAATACACTGTGGAGCCAATTTAGGTTGGAGAACAGGATTAGTTTCTTCATTGAAACGATTGCATTTGTATAAAGGATTTATATATTGGTGCATATTATTTGCAATGTATCCCCATAGAGAATATGTTCTTTCCGATACTCTAAAAATAATTAAAAATATAATAAATTACTTATGTAAGAATAAATTACTACTTGAAAATAATACCTGAGAATTTGTCTTTCTTTTTCTGAATTCCCTATAAAAGTACCATGTTGACAACTGTGTACATGATCATGAAGAGTTATCAAAAAAAATTCGTTAAATTGAAACTTATGGGGATACTGTTGCAACAATTGATATGTTGCATCAACGAACTGAGTAAAAATTGGGGCTAATTCTTTGTTATCACAGTTAATGTGACCACATCGGTCACTAAACTTATGTCCAAACGATAACCAGTCTTTTTCTATCAATGCCTGAAAATGAAACAAAAATATTTAGTTCTGGTTTTGAAAAATTAAAAATTTATGATAATAATCATAACAATAATAATGTTCAATCACTTCTTACTTGAAAACCTTGAATTGTCCTGTAGAATGGATCCAGTAATAAAGCACTCAATGAACATACTTGAGCAGTGCGATCCCAACCATCACTACAATGCACTACTACGCTAACTCCATTTGAAACTGCTCTAGCAATAAACCAAGCAGTTTCTAAAATAGATCGTATATGTTTCAACCATCCACTGCTTTCCAAACCACTTAAAAATGCACTCATTGATGTCATCCTTTGTACTAGACAATAATTAAAAACATGAAAATAATAAATATCCATAATTTGCGTAAAAAATCTAAAATAAAAGACTCACATTCTATTAATTTGTTTAAGCTTGTTCTCATTACATGAATATTTTCAATACCAAAGAAGTGAAATTTTATGTTGTCATAAAAATTCTCGTTCTCATATCCTTTTCCTGTAGCTCTATTAGCAAAGGCATTGATCTAAAATATATTAAAAAAATATAACGTAACTGATCTCTATAATGGTATTATTGAAGACGGTTTACAATTATAAACATATTTTGGTGAACGTTTTATAGACTTACTCGTGGTCGCGTATCTACAACGTACATATATTTAGAATTAGGATTTGTCCGCAAAATATTGTACATCATTTGTTCGTCCTCGGGACATCGTGCACTAAATCCCGATAAAGGTTGACTACATCTGCAGATAACAGCCTGTAAAAAAGTTTACATAGAACCTGCTTATTTTTTTCATATTTTATCTATTTCAATAAATACACATACCTTGTTGGAATATAAATATGTTAAAACTGGCAATCTTCCTCTACTTCTAAACTTTGCACTGCCTATCAAGATACTGTTGGCACATGTACTAGGTACATACAAATATTTTGGATAAGTATCACAAAGCTAAAAGTTGAATTAATATATTTAGAACATCAAAACCTCACAATGAATATTAAACTTTAAAACAAATATAAAATTTGTACCTCATAATTTGTATTTAAATACGTTAGAGACCATTCTTCATTTGGAACACCTTGCCTTTGAAATTCACTTTGTACATTAAAAAAATTCCATCCTGCATGTTGCGGTAAGGTGTCTTTGTTCTCTTGATAATGAAAACAATAAAGATCATCTAAACTTACTAAAAACAAAACATACAATGTTAGAAATTGATTTTTTAAGCTCTACTTTGTATAGAACAATGTTCACCTGGGCAAGACAATTTTGAGAGAGTAAGATATATATCATGGCAATCTCGTTCTTTTGGAATAACAAATGTTACAATGAAAAAGTGTTTACATTTAATACATAATGGGGAGCCTGTCGTAGTCAATGGCTGCTTCTCTATATTCGCAATGTGAGTATATAACACCTATGGTAAAAAGCTTTATAAAAATATTTATATTACTTAGGAATAAAGGTAAAACAAATGATCGTAATAAAATTATATTCATACCCAGATTTTCTTTTTTCCACTTCGTTCTGTAAATATAAGATGTGTTACAGTTAAATAAAGAGTACCAACAGAATGATTGTTACTATATTTATCTAAAATCCTCACGTTCCCCACCTGGAATTATAAATTTTGCATATCATAATGATATTACTCCAATTCTCTAAATTCCAGATATATATTTTATAAAATATATATTTATTGAAAATAAATGCATACAATTTTCTATATTCATTCTAATACAATTATGTAAGGACAATTATTTTTTGTTGTTATTTCTTTTACAGACATCAATATGCAGTGACCGAAAAGACATATTGGTGAATGTCATATTGACAGATGTTCGTAATTGTGATTAAAAATTCATTCGAAACAGCTTTACGACAAATGAAAGGTGTTTATCACGATACCTTCGAGATTTTTATTTGATCCATTTCGTTCTGTTCGTTCACAGTTGTTTACACCTGATGAACCATTTGACGGGCTGTAAATTGGTTACCACTGAGTTATCGGACAGTAACAGGGGTTCTCAACCTATTTTTATCGAATATGAAAAAGATATATTCCCCATTGCCTTGATATACGCAATTAATTACTGATTACACGAACGTAGTTTGTCGAATATTTAGATGAAAACATTGACATTCATTTTAGTTATCGACACATTTCTGTTTTTTAAGTTTCAAATTTCTTATGGGTTAGTCATAGATGGCAGCAGAAGAGTAAACATCACATCTTTCTATCTTTGACAGAAACCTTTAAATAAATAACATTGTATCTAATTCGACACCTAGTCCATTTGATAAGAAATTACTCAATTCTCTACTATTTTACGAAAAATTTATGTTTTCAGTGTATTAAGAAGTTTCTGTGATTAATCAAGTACCTATAGTTTAAAAAATTAACAATGAGTAACAAGACTGGTAATACAGGTAAATATCTTGCATATAATCATGTCTCAAGTGAAAGGTATTTGCTGTAATAGTTATGCTTTTTTAGGAGAAATAGATCCTATACAGGAGGAGCTAGCTGGTCGTGTGCGAGAAGTTGGAAACCATGCAATTTGGAGTCTGTCCAGTTGTAAGCCTGGCTTTGGCGTAGATCAGTTGCGCGATGATATAACAGAGACATATTGGCAGTCTGATGGACAACTTCCACATCTGGTAAACATTCAGTTCAAAAGGAAAACAACGATTCGTGACATATGTATATACACAGATTATAAGTTAGATGAAAGTTATACTCCCAGCAGGTGAGAAATGTTGTATATATCTTTTGTTACTTGACAGTAATAAATGTTAGATAATTGTTAATGTTATAACATCACTTTTAGGATAAGTATCAGAGCAGGTACAAATTTTAATGACCTCCAAGAAATAGAAGTAATGGATTTGAATGAACCAAGTGGTTGGGTTATCATTCCCATAAAAGACATAAATGATAGACCTATTAGGACATTTATGATACAAATAGCAGTAATAAGCAATCATCAGAATGGACGAGACACGCACATGAGACAAATTAAAGTTTATAGTCCCACACAGGATGTTCTTGGACCACCTGCTCCCTACATTGCAGGCCACTTCCTTACCAACGAATTTTTGCGTTATGCTACAGTTAGATAAAGAAATAATCGTTGTGCAAGAAATTGTAATAACAAGGAATATTAATGAAATATTCATTAGAGTTCAGTTACAATGTGAAATTGTATGTTACAAACATAATTCATATATATATACGAATTTGAACTAATCCTGTTACCTGGAAGGGGAAAAAATGTAAACATGGAATGTAAAGACCACCTTTTCATCTATGAAATATTTCTAATTGTGAATCAACATTCTAAGTAACGAGTGTGGAAATATGATATTAAAGTTTTTCCTTATTTTAGTATTAATCAACACCGCGAAATGTCACGAATATACCGAAAAAAATTATGCATTAAATGCTGTACTTAAAGATACATCAAATTTCTTTGGAAAATTGAAGCTAGATTATGGTATGAAATTTCTAACGATAAAATGAAGTTAAATATTATTCGTATATTATATTTCGAAATCTAATTTTTAGCGTCGGGAAATTTAAATAATACATTAACTGAAATTAATACAAAAATTACGGAACACATTAAAAACACATCGAAAATAATTTCTATCCGCCATAAAAGAGAATTACAGGAGAATTCTGGAGAAGGTAAGTATTTATTAAAAATAATTGAAAAATAACAAGTATATTTTTTCTCTACAAATATATTTATTTGTTTAACAACATTGTTGAAGTCATGGTAGATATCTACTGTTAATTTTTCAAATTATTCATCAATTTATTTGTACAAGATTGTTAAAGTCATGACAGTTCAATATCAAACAATTCCTTAAACACATGTTGAGATTTGTGTTCCATTAAATACTTTAATACTTGGTTCATATCATTATGACGTCTTGTAGTAGTAAAGAATATTTCTCGAAAATTATTAAATTTACGCATTACATCCATCATATCTTTACAATCTTTCTCCTCTTCTACTACTCTTAATAGTATTTTCTGCCAATTCATAGATTTGATCTAAAATTTTCAAAGTATAAAATTTAGTTTTCTATAATTATGAAAATACAAAAAAAGACTTTCTTCTTTATTTAAATTAAAAAAGTTGATACTTTTTGCCAATAATAGTCGCAGTCTTCAAAGGCACCTTCTATACAAATTACTCCAGGCTTTCCTGCCAGACAGAAACCCGTAAGGGAATTTTCTTCTGCCAAATCGGCAATTTTCTTTCTTTTATATTTACTATATATATGATGACTATAAATCCAAAATCTGGCAAAATTTGTTGAATTCTTTTGATCTTTATTCCTGTGCTTAGGAGTGAGTTCTTTGTCTAGATTTCTGTTGGATTTTGTAAGGAAATTTTCGCCATTATCTTGCAGCCACAATATTAATACTTGAATGCAAGGCTCATTTTCTTCTTGATGTTCGAGAATATCGCTCAGTGTCTGGTTTAATAGCAATTGTTGAGTTCGGCTCAGAAAAGAGCTCCTCGCATAAACCTCTGGCTTTTCTTTAGGATAATTAGATGATAGACTAGTCAATAATTCTATAGATCCCTGTGAATGATTAAATACCAGATTTTTAGCAGACATTCTACTGATATATTATATTGATAAAAATGTTTGTTTCAAACTTACATTGTTCAATGGAATTTCAATGGAATATTCCAATCTCCGAGGCAGTTCCTGCATCGGATTCTTGACGAACTCGTTAATATCAGCCAACACTCCATGATCTGTAATCCTTAATTCTTTTGGATAAATAGACTGCAATGTTTCCAGCTCGCAAACCTGAGCTGTTAAATTTTCTTTTATTTCTTCGTATGTTGACATATTGCCCGTTAAAACACATATGGATGTACACGTTAAAATTATTTCTAATTTAAATAGAAAAAAAAAATAAATAATGTTAAGGTTATCGGAGACTCAGTGAGATAACAACACACGTGTGTTATTGCTTTGGTAATTGACCGCAGGTCGTTCAATCGGTGATCCTGGTCAATTATCAAGGGAAGGTCTATATCACAATTACCACGAATCCTCTATACTGATACTTTTAAGAACTGATGGGGATAGCGACGGCCACTTAACCTGTACACAACATTGGCCAGTTAGTAAGACAGCGCCGTGATTTGAATCGATAAACAAAAATCGAATCGAATCACCAAATCGATAACTAAATCGTTTGTTAAATCTAATTTAAATTTAAATTTAAATTTCAATATTAATTTTTACAGGTATTAATGTATTCACTGGATTTCATGATCTTAATCGACTCAATTTCGTAAATGTCCAAGACATTAAGTTCTTTTCTCTTCAAAATGAATTTGAAACAATCTGGTTTGCTGTAGTTTTAGATATTTCCAAAGTATCCTTGTACCAGATAAATGTAACATTCTATTATTTTTATAAAATCAAAGTGAAATGCTGAATTTTATAAATTAGTTTTCATTTCAGAATGACGTTTTTTATGACACAATCTCTTATCCTGTGGTAAATGGAAAACAAATATTTGTAAACAGTTGTCCATATGGAGCGCTTCTCATTATCCAAAATCAAAATGGATCTATTATTTTAAGTTTCACCAAAGTTCTAAACAATTATTATCTGCAGCCAGTTCATGATTTTGAGTTGAATGATATAAATCATCTAACAATTTGGAATGGAATGAATCGGTTGCATTTAGGCACAGTTTCTCATTCAAACATTTCAATTTACATCTGGTTTGATAATTACTTTGATCTGATACAGGTCATTGATGTTGGTACTAAGAAATTAATTCCATTCCAAAGTAAAGGATTTATGTATTTAGCAGTGACTGGTTCTTCTACATTGATTTTTAAGTATTCCTTAAGAACCAATAAATTTGTAATGGTACAAAAATTGCCATTGAGTGAAGATGTCTCTTACTTTCAATTAACAGAAGGCCATTTCACAGAACACTATCTAACTCTATCAACAGAGTCTTTCACTGTTATTTATAAGGAAATACACGATCGTTTTATACCATTTCAACAAATTTCTTCTGGTAATTTTATATTACCAGTTATTTCAAGGAAAGCAATTATACTCTTAACTTTACATAAAGACACTATAGTAGCTTATCAATATAATGGCTGGAGATTCATAGAATTAAATGCAAAATTATCTGGAATCAGTCAATTTCGTCGAGTAATACTATATAATGAAGAATTATTACTAATGAGAAGCAAAAATAATAAATGGACGTTGAAACAACCATTATGGATTAAAAAGAAATCTAATAAGAATTTACAAGAAGAAATAAGAATATGGAACATTAATGCCAAGAATAGAATTCAAAGAGCAATGAAAGAAATTCCAATGCCAAAGGATCCTATCACAATTTTAAGTGGTCATATTGATCAGCTTCATGTTCATAATGTAAGATATTGCATCTTTAACAAACTAAATTAAGCCAAACCAATTTAATATTTTTATTACCTTTGCAGATAAACAGACACAACTTACAACAATTAAAAGATTTATACAAGCAATATAAGAAACTGACCTTTAGATTTCAAGCACAAAAGGTTGATATTAGTAACAAGAGGCATCCTAAAATTAAAACTATTTCTTCACTACATGCAAAAACAATTCAAGTGAAATGTAAAACAAAGTGTAAAATCAATAGATTAAATGTTAAGGAGAATATGAATTTCTTGACCAAGTTAGTAATGTCAATAAAGACAAATCAAGAATTAAATTTTGATGAATTAAGTATAGAAGAACTAAGAAACTGGAAATGTCCTCTCTTAAGTCTTCCAATAGAAGACATTATAGTTTCTGAATTAATTAATGGAATAACTTTAGGTTATTTACAGGAAAATGCTTTGAAAGTAACTGGTGATCAACTAGTCTCTGGTAATACATTCTGACTTTCATTTCTTAATTAACTGTTTAACTATAGAAAATAATTTATGAAATCTTTATTTCAGGAAAGCATATTTTTACTAACATGAAGGCAACAAATGCTTTTATGCCATTAAATATTGCCACATTCTTAACAAAGCAAGATGTAACAATAAAAGAGATGAAAGTTAAAGAACTGAATTTAACAACAGGAGGGATTTTATTGCCATTAAATGGCTCATTCTCAACAGTTACTGGTTCAATCAAAACACCTAAACTAAAAATAAAAAATATTGATGATTTAAGGGGAAAAATAGAAGGAAAATGGAAAAGATTGTCACCTACAATATTCATTAGTGAGCCCATGATTTTATATAACAATTTCAATTTAGAAAATGTCAAGATTGATAATTTAACGTCTACAGACTTAATTGCTAGTAAGACAGGGTCAATCAAAAGTACCTTGTCAAATGCAATATCTTTACACGATAATATATCAGTGTCCTTAATCCTTTCAAGTGAAAAAATGGCAAGTATAATATTTCCTACATATTTAATTTTGGAAATATATTGTGATATAATAAGTAAAAGAAGTAATTGAGTTTTATTCTAGAAATGGAGTAATATCACTGTGTATGGCTTTAAAAAATGGATTACTGCGAATTTCCAAAATATTAGTATTATATCAGGAAATAAACATTTTCATAAAAATGTAGAGATAACAAAGTTCTCTTACAATAAATTAAAATCAGAGTAAGTTTACTTAATATTTGCATTAGTAAAAGAATTAATATAAAACAAATATATTTAAGTAATATTTTCTTCATTTAAAGGAAGCAAGATTTATTTTTAGAGGATTCAACATTATGTGCCACTTCTGTTATTGCACCGGAAATTAAAACTACAACGTTAATAGCGAATATTATTGCCGTAAAAAAATTAAATAGTTCACAAATTGTCGGGAACTTGGGTGAAGATTATTTCATTGATAATCTCACAGTAGTTTTCAAATCTATTTTGTCTGAGAAACTGTATTATCATAATCTCACTGCAAAAAATATATTTACAACGCAACTGAATAATTTGAATTTAACAGGTAAAATAAGATAATTTTTTAAATATTATATTTCTATTTGATACTTCTTATTTTATTTGATACAATTTGTAAATTCATCAATTCTTTTTTAATTCTACAGAATTGAAGAGGCTTGTGAATTCATGGATTGAACCTAATATTCTCAATACCTCTATAGAAGCAACAAACTTGAAAACAAATACTCTCAGATTACCTGTTCGATTTTACATAGAATTAGGTAACAAGATAATTAAAAATCTAATATTAGAACAACATGTTTATGTAGATTACATTAATAATATTAATATGACTGATTTCTTGGATAATGCTATAAGGCTCACCGATATGAAATCTTTGCAAAATATAATATTTCGTAAGTTATAATTAATAAAAATTAATAAAAATTAATTAACGATATAACGTTTTTTATTCAATTTATTAATAGTACTTCGTTTTAGGTAGCGATTTTAGTACGAATCATATACATGCTTCTCATCTTCCATTTCATTTGATAGACACAGAGAAAGATCTTAATTTGCATAAAAAGAGAATTTCTGGTAATATAGAAGCAAATGCAATAAATTTACCATATTCTTTTAAAATTGCTGAAGATGAGACTCCAGTTAATATCTTTATTAAGGGATCTGCACGATTTCCACTTGAACCAGCAATAACAAATGTAAATAATATTAGACTAGAAAAACTGTTTACAGAAATTTGGTTGACAACAAATGTTACAACACTTTATGGAAAGAATTTGCATTTTGAAAATATAGTGATAAATGGAAATGTTATTTTAGATGTGAGCAATGAATTATCATATAAATATTTTGTTATAACATTATAGGACAAATCATTATTAAAATAATAATCACTTTTAGAATGAAATAAGTACATTAAATATTGAAATGTGGAAAAACATTTCAAAACGTGTTTTAAGCAAAACCAAGTTACAAGAAATATCATACCCTGTGTCTTTGAATAATATTGAAGTTCCTTTTATTGTGGGTTCAAATGTTTCAAGACTAAAATCTTCACTATCAGATCTCAATGATATATTTGAGAATTCTTTGCTAAAGGATAAAGACCAACAAGTGAAGGCAAAATGGACATTCCATACATTAAAGGTCTTAGGTAATAATAATAAAATTGTGAGATAAAATAAAGGATTCTTCTAAAATTTTTTTAAAAAAATTTTACAATATATGACAAATTTAGGAAACTTGAGTGCAAAACATACGATTAACAAACTGGATCTTAAGAAAGATGTTATGAGACACGATTCGAGAGAAAATATTGTAACTGGAAAGAAAACAGTCATACGTTTAACTGCAGAGAATTTGAATGGTTACAATTTTGATAAATGGGCTGCTAATGCTTTGACGAAGTTGAAGAAACATGCAATCATAAAGGGACAAAAAACATTTATCACTGCTACCTTTAGCGATATAGAGTAATTAATAGAATTAATCTATTTACCATTAAACTGGTTTAACTAAAATTAATATTCAATTGTTATTATTCATTATTATTAATTAGGGTGTCTGGAACTGTAATGGGAAATACTATAGAAGAAGTATTAACAAAATCTACGAACCAAAGAATTTATGGTCAGAAAAAGTTTCAAGGTTCTATTAATGTATCTGAGCTCATTGTTAGTGGTTTAATAAATGATGTGAATTTGACTGAGCTAGTAGATCATCAGTTAAAGAAGAATAATCATCTTCAAACAATAAAAACAGAAATTGAATTTCAAAACAGCTTACATATTCATGGAGATCTTATAGTTAAAGATACTTATGGAGGAGCGGAGTTAAAGAATTTTTACACAAGTTATTCGAGTGTTTTACCCATTGCTGAAAAAATGAAGATATCTTTAGAGGCAGCCGAAACCATTAATACAGCTTTACAAAGTATTTCTTTTACATCCTTCTTTTTAACTTTTAAGAGGGCACACCACAATATTTTATGTATATCAAACTTAAAAATATATAAAAAGAATTTTTTCAATTTTTCGAAACAAAGTGGTATACCCTCCATAAACAACAGGTAACTTTAATTATTATTAATACTTAAATATTTTATCATTATAGATCGAGCTGTTTATATAAATAAATTGGAAGTCGTAGAAGACACCATTGTTGCTTCTAATAAATCTACAATTATTCAGCCAGTACAATGTAAATCTACAAACTCTTCCTCGCATTGTTTTAGTAAATCTGCACTGAACGGCACTGTATTAACATATCAAACAAACGACAGTGACTTTCATGTCAAAAAATTAATTGTTATGGACGAAAAAGAACTTATTGTATTTGTAAACTTTGATTCTGTATCCATATCTTTATTTAGTAATACAAAGAACGAACTTGTTCATTCAAAAGGTTTGTCCAAGTTCATTTGATGTTTCTATTTTATTGAAATGCTTTAATAGTCAATAAGTAGACTACGAATGTTTATGCAAATACTTTCATAATTTGTAGAACTACACATACCAAGAATAATGGAAGCATTTGCGGAGTCAAGGATAGATACCTTGTGGATCGTTCTACGACTGATCACACAGACCTTGGTCTTACGTTATCAGCCATGGGAAGATCTGCAAGAATATGTTTTGCCAGTCACGGACGTGTTTGAAATAAGTACATCTCCAAATAATCAGCTTTTGTTATTACTATCAGATGGTGTATGGGATCTTGAAGGACTAGCAAGTCCTAGAAATATTATTGGGATTCCCCTCAAAGGAAAAGTAGAAACGTTCGTTGATGAACATAATTTCTATGTGCAATGTACTTCAAAAAATAATACAACTTTAATGAAAGCACGATACATAGGAAATTGAAGATTGTTAAATTAATTTTCTTGCATTATCTCTGATATGTAACTGAGAAATTTAAACAAAAGTATATTAAATATTATTTTCCTAATATTTGGGTGTCTCAATGTACAATGAATGATGTGTGATTATTGTTATTCAGTATGAAGGAAACTAATAAAATAGAACCTTTAAGAGGTGTATAAAACTGTTCAAGATGTATGAAGGTGTAGAAAAATTCTTCTGACAGCAACTTGATGTTTTATGGTCATGGAGACTCATACAAAGCTCAACATACGTATACTCCTGAACGCTAAGAGCGTTTAAATATGGGTCCAGCAACTACAGAAGACATTGTTACCTAAGCAGCAGAAATCATTATATATATTTCTTCAAAAGAAAATAAAAAGAATAAAATAAAATACAAACTCTGGCAGCTTTCTTAATCACGGTGACCTCTTCAGGTTTCACATTAGCAGTGTTGTTCGTTTTCTTCTTTTCCTCCACTTTGAACAATTTCTAAAAAACAAATATTTTAATAAAAAAGAATTAAATTACATATACATCAGCAGTGTAGTGATAAAAAAATAATCCTTCAGTCTCACAGGATCTTTCGTAGAAAATTTCTCTTCGATTTTCTTCCTCTCCTGTATTGCGTTGTTAAGAGCAGTCTGTTCAGTTGGTGTGAGTACCAGAAGTCTAGGATCCATTGCAATCCATTCACTGTGCAATGTCTGATCCAGCTTCCAGCGTTTCGAGACATCAGGTTCCAAAAGACGAGTCACTAGCTTCTTTACTTGTTCGCTTAAGGTTTCTGCGATTTTACTTCGGAACTTCCATTTGCGATTTGTTTGTTGTTCGTACAGACGTTTGATATCAGTGTCGTCAAAGGGCATCGATTTGTTTAAAAGAATGTAGAGGATGACGCCAAGGGACCAGAGATCCGCGATCTTTGGATTGTACGGGGAAGCACGAAGGATCTCTGGGGCAGCGTACGATAGAGAACCGCAATAAGTATCGCTCAGAACGCGTTTACCTCGATTATCTATCACGTAGCGAGCAAATCCGAAATCCGCAAGCTTGACGTTGAAATTTGACGTTAGTAGAACATTCTCGCATTTCATGTCTCTGTGAGCAATCTCCATTTCGTGTAAATATTGAAGACCTGAAGCAAAGATAGAGTTTTTAATATAGAATAGTCATGATTTTTAATAATTCTCCTGATCTTATTTATTTCATCATGTACTGTATTTAAAGCAGGGACCAAAATAGTAATTGTTTTTAAAAGCTCTAATTCTTAAAAATCTTTCAAAAAATACATTTATTAAAAAATCAAACTTTAAATGTTCTGGCATTATAAATAGTTATTATAGATGATTAAGACTCTCCTGATCAATAGTTACCAATAACAAAAAGGAATGTTAATCTTAAAAAATATTAAATTTACTATGATTATTTGTGAGAGAAATCATTTAAACTAAAATATGAATTCTTATACTATAACTTCTTAAATTTAAGTCATAACAGATATGGTCTCTGATTTAAAGAGATATCGGTGTTACCAAGAGCAAGTTGTCGAAACCATACACGCGCCTGTCCCTCTGCAACCGCACCATTCTTCAGTATAAACTCCAGGAGATCGCCATTCTCAGCGTAACGCATAAATATGAAATATTTTGTACGTCTTTGGAATATACTATGTACATGCACCACGTGAGGGTGATTCAATTTCACCAGAATGTCGAGCTCCCGGGGAAGAAACTTTCGGACGAAATCTTTCGGCGCTAGCCCGGTGTCTATCACTTTGCAAGCCAAAGTACTATTCCTTTCTGGATCTGATTCTGGTTTATACTCCGCCAGATACACCTACGATTAAACAAACACAAATTTTATGTTAATCAAAGAAAGATTGTAAAAAATGTGCATATATTTGGTAACTCCAAGTAAAGAAAACGATGTTACCGACCGAGGGGAGGAATGAATTTGAATTATACCCCTCTTTTGTAAATCGTTTACCGTATCGTTTTATAATCTTAATAATTTGCGAGATGCTTAATTAACCTTCGCGTAAGCACCTTCTCCCAGCTTTTTTAGAAATTTATAACCGCGTGCTAATAAAACTGCCTCCTCGGATGACGTCTGACTCAAACTCGTCATGAGATTTCGTAATCCACAAGTGACATCCTACTGATCCTGTTATAATAATTCATAACTGATTAGTAGACTGCAGATTTATATGCAAATTCATAATTTTATAAATGTAATTAAAAAAACAGAACTATTATAATATTGTGTAAAAACTCTTATACATTTTACAGTAATTTAAGATTGTTCTTCCGCTTACTTTTATTTAACAATCAAGGTTGCAGTGGAATAGAGTTCTAGCTATGAAAATATCAAAGTCATTTAACCATTTTGCGTAATTAAATATCATGCTCGATGTAAAACATGATGACAGAATTCATGGCCTACTTTATATGTATTTATATTACTTCAAACATTAAGAAAATGAATTTTTAAAAAATTAAGGATACCAAAGAGATAAAAAATTAATTAAAAAATTAGTTAAATGAAAACATTAAGAGTTCGTGTTTTATTGAAATGTATATTTAAATATCGGATGTAGCATCTAATCGAGATATATCGACTTATTCGACTTCGTGAATGTGAGAGAGGTGATGGACTTTCTCCTGTAACTCAGGAGAGAGGAGGAACGTAAGTATGCTATGAGTAATTTTTTCATTTTCATTATTCGATTCTCTATAAAACACGTTTTTGTTACTTTTATAAATATAAAAAATCCTATAATTTTAATAAATATTGTAAAAATTAAATTTTGTATTTAAAATATCAATCTAAAAGTCATCAGAGACACGCGTTTTGGGGTTGGTGTGGTACTGCCCCCTAACAAATAAAATATTTCTACCGTTCAAAAACATAATCCAAACCTAACCTAACTATTTTATTAAATACATTATTTAATTATTTAGTTTTTCATTTAATAATCTATAAATCTTATTTCTTTTGTCAATGTCAAACAGAATGGCGGACACTGCTCCAGCCGCGCGTGGAGGTTTTCGTGGAGGGTTTGGTTCTCGCGG
Organism: Bombus flavifrons; assembly: GCF_040668555.2. Taxonomy (NCBI): domain Eukaryota; kingdom Metazoa; phylum Arthropoda; class Insecta; order Hymenoptera; family Apidae; genus Bombus; species Bombus flavifrons. Next base: position 6,890,974 of record NC_138457.1, on the reverse strand, counting down.
AGGAGGTGACCGTGGAGGTCCAAGAGGTAGAGGCCGTGGAGGCAGAGGTCGAGGTCGTGGTCGTGGACGTGGTAAAGAAGATAGCAAAGAATGGATCCCAGTAACTAAACTTGGACGCCTTGTTAGAGATGGAAAAATAGAATCCTTAGAACACATCTATCTCTTTTCCTTGCCTATCAAAGAATATGAGATCATTGACAAATTCCTTGGAGTTGAATTGAAAGATGAAGTACTGAAAATCATGCCAGTACAGAAACAAACCAGAGCTGGACAGCGTACTCGTTTCAAGGTAACTTTATATAGGCATAACTTTTCAAATGTTGATCTAGTATGATTATTAATTCACTAGAGATGATATTAGTAATTTCCCATTTTATAGGCTTTCGTAGCTATTGGGGATTATAAAGGCCACATTGGCCTAGGTGTAAAATGCTCTAAGGAAGTGGCCACTGCCATTCGTGGAGCTATCATACTGGCTAAGCTTTCAGTTGTGCCAGTACGTCGTGGTTATTGGGGAAACAAGATTGGTGATCCTCACACTGTACCCTGTAAAGTTACTGGCAAGTGTGGATCGGTTCAGGTGCGTCTAATTCCAGCACCGAGGGGTACAGGTATCGTATCAGCGCCTGTGCCTAAGAAATTGTTACAGATGGCTGGTATAGAGGACTGCTATACCTCGGCCAGAGGATCTACTTGTACTCTTGGTAATTTTGCAAAAGCTACCTATGCAGCTATTGCCAAAACCTATGCCTACTTAACACCAGATCTCTGGCACGATCAGGCGCTAAGGAAAGCTCCTTATCAAGAGTTCGCAGACTATTTGTCAAAAAGCCACAGAGTTGTGGGCAGACAGAGGCCTGCTGAGGTTGCCTAAGAAATAAATTTCCATATGAATTACCTAATTCTGGTCATTTTCCCTTTTCTTTCCTATTTTTATTACATACCATATTTTGTAGGTAGACTGGTAGATGTTTATGCACTTATGGTATATAAAGACACATGTAATATAAAAAAAATTGTAAAATATTATCTAGTTAAATATTAATATTCACAAATAATAATAGTTATAAAGTAAAAATCAAATAAATTATTTATTTCTGTAAAAAATACTACTCTATGTACTATCTACAAACATATCTCTAGAAGTCTTAAACTGTTCATAAGCATTGTTGAAAGTTTCTAAAGTGTGATCACAAATCTTTTCAAAATCTTGTAATCCTTTTCGTAGTATGTCTACAGCTTTTCCGTTTTTCGCTTGGATCCTCAAGTATATGTTTCCTTCTGCAGGATGATTGACGAAACAAGCACAAAACTCCACATCAGGACTGTAATAAAGATGATTAATAATTAATGGTCTATTTATGGTTGAACTTACGTTCTAATTAATGCGGCGTACTTTTGCGAGATTACTGCTACTAAGGAATTTCCCAAAGTATAACCTTCACCCATGAATACAAAAGTTTTACATTTCTCGGATGATTGTTCGCTAATCACCTGCATATAAAATAAAGTTTCGATAATAGGTTATGTTTTATATTTTACATTGCAAAACATATAATCTATATAATTTAATATTAATAAATATCGTACCTCTGCTAATCGACCCATTTTATCAACTATTAAACTAATTATTGTAAAATATATTATTATAATATTAAATTCACAATATCATCAACATCGTCACAAGCTCGTTGAACATACAGACGTTGTTATACTACATAGCCTAACCTGACATATACATATATATATATAGTTAGACATATATATATAGTTAGATATATAACTTGACATAACCTATTTACTTTATGTTCATATTCACTTAGTGTATTGCAAGATAGATTTAATGATCTTAATAAGAAATATTAATTATAACTTTCATTAATTGCAAAGAACAATATAGTTCGATGATTTAGTTAAATAAGGGAAACATTTTTCATTACTTAATTCCAAAGTTGTTAATAATTCTGCATTATTAATATAATAAACAACGCGAAAATAAACAAAAGGAGGGCAAAAAAATGTCTATAAAACAGCTAATTTTCAATGTACCATTGAAGTTAAAATTTCAAAACATTGGTCCAAGATATTACTTTTCAAAGGGAAGTACAATTATTGAATCCGCTGAGGAGAAACCTGTCCTTATAGAAGAGAAAGATTATGCTGAGTTAGAAAGAAAGAGAAATAAATCAAGACTTACAGAAGCACATAGGAATATATTGTTAGGGAAAAAGCCTTACAATGAACCACAAGATCGGTTTCATGAGACAGTCAAATACAAGAAACGAATATTAGGAAGGTATGGAATGGAAGCTTTAGGAGAACCTGCAGGATTGGCTTGGCCTACTCCTGAAGAAGTAGAAGACATGAAAGAATATGAAAGTCTTGCACATCCATTAAATATTCAAGAAAGATTACAACAGATTAAAGAAAAAAAGAAAATGGAAGAAGAAGCATTGTTAACTAGGTATGTAAAAATAGTAACATATATATATATACTAGTATATATAATATATAATAGTATATATATATATACTATAATGTAACAATAAATGTCTAAATATATATCTTTCTATAGGCAAGCAGAAATAGAAAAGAAAATGGCCACTATGAAGCAATTAATAGCTCAGGTACAAGAAAAAATAGCTCAAAAGCAGAAGGCAGAATTGGAAGCTAAAGAGCTAAGGGAACGTAAGATTGAAAAGATTAGACATCAACTGATAGCTCAAGGATCTATGTCCCAAACAAAACTAACAGAGGCAGTGAAAATGGCAGAAAAAGATGAGAAGAAGTTAAAGAAGGAACTGAAGAAAGCAAAGGCATTGGAGAGAGAAAAGAAAATAGCAGAACGATTGCTTAGAGAATCTGAAAGTAATAAGGCAGAGGAAGATGAAGATGAAACAGATTCTCAACAAAAATAATTAAATACCTACGGAATAGACAGTTTGATGAAAACGTGTTGTATTGTAAAATAATTTCTACATAGTAAAATGAACACTTTACAAACATTCACTGTTAGTTGAATTCCTACTTCTTCGTATATAAAATTTTCAAAGTAATCAGAGTTTAAAAGAATAATAATATTTACAGCTTGTAGTAAATATTGTATTTTCTTTTACTAATACAAAAAACGGTACATATTATTCTGTAAGGGCTAAAAGAAAACTATACTAATATGTAGTATTAAATGACTCGATAAGACACATATCCAGGCACAATTGGAGCAATAATATGCTGCATTTCATTCAACTTTGCTCACTCATAGGTTTCGAGAATCTTCAAAGGAATGTAATAACCATTTTTGCTCTGATTATCATATGAGACTTGCTGTAGTACTGTCAAAAAAAATCAGCTTTCAACCATTGATTCTTGAAATTCCTTTTCATCGATACCACCATGAATATCTTCTCTGTTTTCCACTTGATCGCAGCCCTGATTGTTTTGTACGTGCAGCTCGTCAATTACAATTAATCGCAACTTGTTTTTCCCCATATGTCAGGCAGATTGAATTTGCGATGGAGACGACAATTCATAGAACTGGAAACTTAACTCCTCTCCAAAAAGATTTTCAGGTGTAATGATTTCTGGTTCAACCATGTTCAGGCCCAAAGTAGTAGGATTTAGGTCTGTGACTAGATAACCTTCACTGATAAGTCCACATTCTTCTGCAACCACTTCCTTTGATACTGGGTTAAGGAAATCTACAAAGATATATTTGCCAACTTAATCAATAACATTCAAAGTTGAACTCTTATTCATAAAAGCTTCACTGTTTAATTAATTCGATTACCACTCTCTTTCACAGGATAATGAAGCTCCTGTGTTTGTTGATTGGATTGGGTTGATTCATGTTCATTGTTGGAGACTATCATAGGTACAAGATATTGTACCTCTACTTCCTTCTTAATACCACTAAGGATTTCTTCAGCACAGTGTTCTAGCGTCACAGAATTCACTACATTATCAGCCTCTTCTTCTGAAGACTGTTGTGTAATGCTGGCAGTTGCCGCTTCTACTTCATCTATTGGATTCATTTCACTGAAAATGTCAGTGGTTAAAGTAAATAAACATTCCATCATGAATTTTTTATCTAAACAGTGATTAATTACCTGATGTTCTTTCTCAGATTTTCAACTTCAAGAGTATTCTTGCTCATTTGCTTTATGGAAGGATTAGTGTTAAAATTGTTAATGGATTGTCTAGGTCTAGGATCTCCTGAGCGATTCGCAATGGCCCATAAGTGACCAGCTCCATGTGGTGCCTTTGATCCCTTCCTGAAGTGGGGATTTATGGAGAGATTGTGCCGCACAGAATTTTTCCAACGGTCATCGTTGCTTTTGTAATAGGGAAAGTGTTCTCTAGATATAATAAGAAAGATAATTTATTAATTTTCCAAATATAGTAAACAAAAATAAGTAAGTTAGGCGGGAGTTGACAAATTTTATAAAAATTGTTTTACAATATAGAATTTACTATATAGAAAAATTCTAATTTTGTCACTTATTCAATGAGCAGTAAATAATCATGTGAATGTCTACATTTGCATAATGACAGACGTTTAAATAGTTCCTGTCACTTGTCGGTTCAACGTCGACAAGCGTGCTCACCCCACGAGAACAATTTTCTTCACCTGCTTGCGGCGACGTCACGGAGTGTTACACACTCCCCTAATTAATTCTCTGTCTTTAGGAAAAGACGAAAGACCCGCTGGAACGCTCCAAGCACAAGGCTTTAAATAGTAACTTTATCTGATCCAATAACTACATACATGTATCTAATGATTATGCAAACAAAAAAAGAACAATGCACCTTTACATTATAGATTTTTATTGATTTTCATTATGGTTGGTTTCAAATAATATGAAATATCATTTAATTTGAAAATTTGTTTGGTATATGTGACCTAATTACCAAAAATAAGTTAAAAATATCAAAAACTATCCAATATACTAAAAGTATGAGTGCAAAATACCCAGTGTAACAACTGATTTCTTTCAGAAAGAATAAATTTGTTAATTGTTCTATACAGTAAAGAGAATTTTGTATATCAGTTATATTATTAAACCACTTTGATCCTCTTCATTAAATAACCAATACCATTAATACATACATTAAATACATAAAAAAGAAGAAATCAAAAGGGAGAAAATAAAATAAAAGATCAAATGTATCTATAAAAATGTCATTTTGTAGATTTGTAAGTATCGAATTCATCTCCCTGGAAGTGATTCATCCTAAGTGTACTATGTAATACATTCGGTATATATGGTTCTCCTTCGAACCGTAGGAAATGTAGGAAACGAGTTTCTACGAATTTACGAGAACGTGGTCCGCGTCGATGCGGGGTAGCTGGTCGGGGAGGGTCGCGTTCTTAGATGGTACCCCTTGGCACCGCTGCCCTCGCTACGCAGTGGTACCAGCTGGTACCGGCTCTTTTGCTCGTTTCAACCCTCCCTCTACTTTCCACCAACACGAATGTGCACAATTTACTGGTTCTGTGCTTTCACCTGTTCGATCGAAGGTTTGTCAAATATAGATAATATAGATAATCGAGCCCCTGAACTCATTTTCAATCCTCCTCTTACAATATTTATCTAGTACATAATTGTATTTCATTCTTATAGTTCTAATATCTGTGAATTTAGTTAAAATTTTATGTATTCTTTTCCGTATCCTCTATTCTCGTATTTTAACTTAATTTCGATAGAACATTGTGGATTTTGTGTTCATGGAGAATTTGGGTCAAGGCTTACCACAGATAATTTTCAACAAATAATTTTGATAATAAAGATTAGTGTCTTGACTATGAATGTTTCTAGGAAATTTAAATATAGAAAGATTTATGAAATGTACTTGATATGGGAAAAGATGCAAGATATCCAAAGAAAATATTCATTAAGAAAATTCTACTTATGTTCTATTCATTCTTTCAAAAATATGAATTTGTATAAATACCTAAATTATTAATTACGATATTATTACTAATTATTATTTTATAAATTCAGTACTTATACAAAGTTCTAGTGGTTTACATACAAAGTCTATTGAAAATTGTTCTATTAAAATAAATATATATATTCTAAAATGAATATATAATAATTCCTTTTTTCTACTTTCTTTTTCATTGAATTGACGAGTGTGGCTTCCGAGGGGTTCAAATACTCTTGGAAAGTACTCACGAGATCCACTGATAAATAGCTGACACCGTGAGCTCTCCCCTTTCCCGAAGAGCGTGTTCGATAAGCTCTGTGTACGTGAAAGGCGGCTTCTTTGGGCCGTTACATCGAGAAGACGCAAAATTTCTATTATCCAGGCTAGAGTAACTATGATTCGACTCCTGATGTGACGATCCGTTTTCGTTGTAACTCCTTTTCACGTCGTTCACGTAAGTAGATCCATAAGAACGTCCATTTACCCTTGTCTTATTCCCTGCGTAAAAAATATGAAACATATGATTTCTTCGAACTATATTGGTGAATAATTTTCTAAATACATAGCATGATGCGATTTCCTATGTAAAAGTAAGAAGTATAGAATAAAAGTTTCTCATTTTTTAGCTTAGTTTTGAAGGTAATAGACTTTGAGAACTTATCAAGTAATTAAATATTAAACATAAAGGTTTGACAATATCTTGAATAGCTGCACACCACTGTGAACATCTTTGGGCGAAGGTACAGTGGACTTTTCGTCAGCAGCCTCGATAAACGGATCCAACTTGAAATCCAGCAACCAGGAAAGGTTTCCAGTCTCCTGATCATCAAATTGTTGCTGATGATGACTACTAGAACACGCATCGGTCTTGCCCTGTTGCATATTAGGCGATGGAACGGTAACAACTGGCTCCCAATAGTCAGAGCCAATAGGATAGCTCGTTTCCTCGATTTGGATCTCTTGGATCACTTGTTCTTGCCTGTGTTCGGACGACGAGGAGGATGTGGTAGGTGAAGCCGCGATATCGACAATGTTTTGTTGGGATTCTAGCTCCGAGACGGTTGTCCAGGTGCAATTAGTGCCGTCCACGAGAAGTACTTCCAATCGAGCGACTGGGCATTCGTCGACGGCTTCCTGGGCCGATAACGGAGAGAATAGAGCCGCGGTGTCTCCTATTACTTGGTTGGAGGCGACTACTTCCATTGGAGCTTCGATTTCTTGATACTGATACCGTTTGTGACCGTTCTGGACCTCCTCGCAGAAGCTCTCGATATCCAGATCCTCGAAGATGCGTTTCTTCCCGACACGGGACTGGTTGTCCGATAACTCGTGCTCCGGGACACCGCCCGTGCCAGAGGACGGCCCAATCATGCTGTCGAAGGCAAGTTTCAGTTCATTTCTTATACTAATGCTTATATGTACATGGTGTGCCAGGAAAGTAAATTGCGGATTTTTATGAACATTAACACTAAAGTATTAACACTAAAGAAGCGAAATCTGAATAGAAATTTGTTTCATGTATTAAATATTATAATAAATACTCTTCTTTGAATATTTTACATATCTTTGCATTATACATTATACGCATTTTTGCACCTCCAAATTTTTCACAAATGTATAAAAATCCGCAGTCTAGTAATAGGACTGATAGTGTTTCTCGGCAAATGGCAACATTATCAAAACCCAATTTCCATACTTTCCCATACTCCAGCTTTTGTATCAGTTACAGCTCAGTCATTTTGCCTAGTACGTGTGATTTTATTTATAACGATTTATCAAAATACGTGTATTAGATACGCATCACGAAAATGGAAGAACCGCGTATTAAGCAACGTCCCTACAATTCTGTGTCAAACATGAAGAAAACGTTATGGAAACATGCGATAAAGTGATAATTTGATAAATTTCATTCGTTCTTCTCTTTTTACAAATTCATTCAATGTATTCGCTGTATACGATATTGAATTGAATGAATTTGTTTCTTAAGGACGACTGAATTAAAAGATCAAGTTTAGGCACAAACCATGAATTGGAGCTGGCTCGTGAAAACTCTATAGAATTCACGAAAATATAAAAGTAGCGTAGATAACCCATTGAGAATCAAAGTTGCGCTAATACATTTCGTTTGTAATTTTGTTTCAATTGATTTGCATTAGCAGATTTTATCGAATGTACATTGTATACTTTTGTAATATGGAATATTTTAATTTTGTTATTATTTCTTCTTTTATCTAAATTTTATACTTTCATAAAATTAAAAAAAAAAAAAATTAAAGTATTTTATAACACTATGATGTATCATTTTTTTCATGTGAAATTCTTATTGTACCTTCGATTTGTGTAATGAACTTCTGTAATGTATCTACTATTTTAATATACTTCTTGTAACCTGATAAAACAATAACCTGCTTTGTTTACGTTTTTCTAATAGCATTTACGCAACTTTTACATATTACATGCATGTATTTTACTGCTTGGTCTTTAATGGGTTAAATAATGATACTCCAAATTGGCCACAATATCAAATCCACCTATACTTACCTTAATTCTCCCAGTATCTCGATTTCGACGAGATTATTATCACCAATTATTCCGCGATCGTCGAAACGGAGCTATTAATCGTAAAATAACTTCCAACTTTCATCACGATGTCCTAACGTCAATATGAAAGTAATTTTCCAAGGATTTTGAACGTTTCATCGATGCACGAGCTCGCGTTTCTCTCTAAAAAAAAAAAAAAGAAAAAAGGAAAAGCTTGGGATTATCGGTGATGAAGAACTCGCGACTAATTAACGATAGCCACTGGTTCACACGGTTCAAATATGTCTCATTGCGAACTGCACTCCCGTTTTCAATCGACACTCATTCCTTTTTGTCCACTTTGTACGCGAAATCACCTTGCGATCGGACGTTTTTGGAATATCTACATGATCAACTTCGGATCGCGACTGTCTTCTCTTTCGTATTTCAATTGTTACGCGGCGTGATGCGCACGCATCCTCGAGACCAGATGCAGGAGGGGTCGTAGGCGCATGCGCAGTGCGGCAACAGAGATTTGGCGCTTAAGTGCGTTCACGTAACAAAAACAAGAAATGTTATTACACATACTGTAATAAATAAAAGATGAGAATAGTTTATATTTTAATACTTACAAACTTATAAAATAAACTTATAAAATAAAGGTATATACGACTTTTATTTTGAATAATCGTTATTTAAGGAATTGAAACTTTTCTTCTCATTATAATTCTTATATCGGTTACTATATCACTACTAGCTTATTGCTTTGCTTGTTAAAATAAAATTAAAATAGTTCATTGTGTATTTAATGATAAATTATGATTAGACTGCGGATATCTATTCATTTATGGGAAACTTCAGAAATGCACGTAATATGCAAAAATATATGAAATATTCAAAATGTAACATCTGTTATGATATTTAATAGATGCAAAAAATTTCTGTTTAGGTCCCATTTTTCAAATTTTATTCTTAAAGATATTAGTTTGCATAAATATCTCTCCAACTCTATTTATGATATACATAAGCTTTAGACTTAGAAGTCTTAAAAAGATCTTGCTAAAGGATAGTATCTTTTGCAGATTTACACTTTTATTCATCACTATATGTAAATTCATCTGTATGTTTATTCATCACTATATGTATTCCGTATCGATATACCGAACAGTTTACATCGGTTAGGATTATTTACATTCATTTTTGTTTCTACATTCTCTCTTATTGTAAATTTCAAGAAATTGAAGTATTTATAACAATATGATTTGTAATTTCATATCTTTAATAATATAACTAAGAAAGTGGAACTTATACATAAAAATTTATTTTGTTCACTAAATATTATAACAAGTGCTTCATTTTAAATGTTTTATAATTTATATTTTTGTATGTTATGTTTTTGTACTATGTTCTCTTAGATTGTGAAAATATAAGTGATATAGTAGTTAAAGATATAAACAGTATAGATAGGATAGAAAAGGATAGGAAAGAATAGGTTTAAAGAACAGATTTAAAAAATAGATTCAAGAAATGAAGAAATGCAAACCGGAAATCATTCTAAATTGAAAGGTAAAGAATAAGAATAATAAATAAAAAAATAAATATTATGTCCTTTACATATATTTGCATTCTGTGCATTCTTGCATTTGTAGATTTTTGATAAACGCATAAGAATCTACAATCTACGATAAATTATATTTTACTTGATCATAATACGCTAATAATTAAAATTCATTTGACCCCTGCATATATGCAACCCAAGTTGCGTGTATGTAGGACCGCGTTGACGCTGCGGACGAGTTGATTTCAAGAAGAGATCGACGTCCGTTTTGCGTATTTATTTATTCGCTGTAGAAACACGGAGACTAGCAGCGTTCAAGGTCAAGGTGACATCACGCAAATAAAGGGATAGAAGGCGACAGAGTCGGATTTTTACCATCCACGGGGCTGTACTCATAATCGGTACATTTTTGGGTAGAGTGTGAAGTGTATGTATCCACTGCGCACAGATCATAGACATCAGAAGTATAGACCGCGGATGCCGTGTTGAGAAAATGGGCTTCGTTAAAAAAGAGATAGAGAAATAAATAACGCGTCTCTCTTTCCTTTTCTATGGGCGGAGCATGGTATCTGTTAAAAAGAGATAGTGATACCACGTTAGATATGTCTATCTCTTTTTTAACGAGGACCATGCTCTTCATTTGACACCCGCGGTCTATATTTTTCATGTCTATGGCAGGGATGAACGTCATGAAGAATGACATTTAAAATTTGCAGTTAAAGATCAAACGATAACAGAACAGAGAAGTCTCACGGACTCGCGGTGTGACAGTTCCCATTACATGGAGTATTGAACGAGGGACGAAATACATTATGAACATGGACAACGTGGACCAGCATTTGCTTCACCAGTTTAGTTGTCTAGGCACCACCGACAGAGATGATCTGGTGAAGCAGCTGCAGAAGCTGCTGGCTGGCAGCCAGCTCAACGAAACTACTGCTGAGTTCTTTTTGGATATGAATAATTGGTGAGATACTCTCCCACTTGTAATCGTTCTACGTTGGTCAAGTTTAGTCCACCGACCTAACCCTACCGTCGCCATGTTTACTTGTTGTATTGTCTTATCCATCCTTGCTTATTTATGTATTTATATCACTGACAACTCACACTCGCATAACATTTGCAATTTCTTCAGTTATTGTTCATGTATTACATAAATTGTTGTTCAATGGAGTAACTGCTACATTAGAATATCAACTTATTCTTTAAAACTGTAATTATGAAAGACAAATATGGTAACTATTGTATAGACATTTGTTGATGAAACATAAATAAATACGTAAATGTATATGTACGTGCAAATGATCTACATAAAATTTTAGGAATCTCCAAGCGGCAATTTGTAGCTACTTTGACTTTGAGTCTCCAGTTCAACATAAATTTCCTTGTATGATGCTGATAAGCGATAGCACCATTGGCGAAGGAGAATCAATACCACCACTTACTAATTTTCGAAAATCATGGCATATACAAAACAGTGGTAGAGAAGCATGGCCTGATGGAGTTTGCTTACAATATATAGGAGGAGTGCAAATGGGTGAATGTACAAAAATACCAGTCCCATCTCTAGGCCCAGGAGAAATAACAGAGGTGAGCGTGGATCTTCAAAGTCCTCCACATTGTGGTACATTTCAAAGTAAATGGAGGATGATGGTAAAATCTACAGAAATCTTGTTTGGAGGTAAAATCATTTACCTTCTTGTTGTTACTCATCTGTGATATTATCTTTTAGTAATAATCCCTTTTTTAAAATTTAGATGTTATTTGGATAACTATTACAGTAAGTGAAAGTGGCACTCTGGCCATTACTCAACAACTGCATCAATTAAGTACTTCATCGTCTAATGATACAAAGATGTGCTAGCCCCTAATATCCAGAGAATTTTCTTAACTTTCTTCTCACATTTTTTAAACGCTTTCGATTATTTTTTAAATCAACCAAATTAAATATGACATGTTCGTTTAAAATATCACTTTAAAGATACTAGAAACGTTTTTATTTCCTTCTACAATCACGCGAGAAAATAATATTTTCAATAGATAATTATATATATGATTTAAGATAGTACTGGACCTAGACACTGTATAAAAGTAAAATAATTTGTTAAATTCTGAAAGTTGCTTACATAAGGCCTTTTACCGTCCATGCTTGTCAGTTACATCCTTTTGAAAAATCTTCTTTTACTTGATTGTTTCTGTGATGCAAAATGTGGCGAAATGATTATGGTTTATACTTGTTAGAGCTGTAACAGACATGTATGGACCACTTTTGAAAATAATACTGAAAGAAATTGATATAAATATAAATAACTAGAAAAAATATATATATACAAAAAATATATATATATTTTTTTGTGTGTATATGTATGTATAATTATTAAGATACGAGTTTATTAAAGTTATGAACGAAAACTTTTTATTAGAAAATAAAGTATAGATATGGTTGAAATATAATAATGCTATATGAATATATATTCATTTACCAATTTAATATCAATCGAACATGTATTTTCTTAATGACCGAATCTTACTTCTAGATAAAAACGTGTACATAAGCTTGTGTCAGTACTCTGTGTTCAATTTTGTTTTTAAACGGCCATTGGCATAGATAACTTTGTGTGTGGGTTGTATCCGATAAGTTCGATATCATCCGCTGTAAAATCTTCTATGTTTTCAACGTTCCTAACGATTTTTAAATATGGGAATGGTTTTGGCACACGTTTTGTTTGTTCCTCGAGTGCGGATATGTGATTGAGGTATACGTGACAGTCACCCATTGTATGTACAAATTCACCTGGCTAAAAATAAACAAAAAGATACAAGTTTCTGTTAAAAAATTTTGCCAATTTTCCTTTCTTGTAAATTTACCTTTAAATTTGAAATGTGTGCCAGCATGTAAGTTAACAAAGAATAAGATGCGATATTAAATGGTACGCCAAGACCCATGTCAGCGCTTCTTTGATAAAGTTGACATGATAACTCTCCATTGTTCACATAAAATTGTACAAGACAGTGACAGGGAGGTAGAGCCATTTTTGAAATGTCGCTTGGGTTCCATGCTGACATTACAATTCGCCTATCATTGGGAGAATGTTGTATCTTATCTATGACCTGTTTTAACTGATCTATCCCTGTATAAACAAACCTTTCAGTGTACTTGTAGATAATTAAATTTGTACGATTAAACATAGGAATATTCGATTATTGTCTTACCTTGTCCACTATAATCTGTATCCATATTTTGGTACTTTGCACCATAGTGTCTCCATTGAAATCCATAAACAGGTCCTAAATCTCCTTCTTTCCTATTTGTAAAGCCACAAGAGTCTAGAAACTCACGTGAACTGTTTGCATCCCATATGTGAACATCTTTTTGACTTAATTCTTTGGCATTTGTCGATCCTCTAATAAACCATAACAACTCCTCCACTACGCCCCGCCAAAATACTCGCTTTGTAGTTAGCAATGGGAATACATCTATGGTAATATCTTGTTATTGTAATTAAATATATAAGATATTAAACTTCTATTAAAATATGAAAAATACTTACTGTCTCGTAAATTAAATCGCATCTGTGTCCCGAAAATGGACAATGTGCCTACACCTGTACGATCATCTTTCCTCGTCCCTTCTTTTATAATTTTTTTTATTAAATTTAAATACTGATATTCTTCGTGTTCTTCACCGTTCTGAGTACATTTTTGGATTTCATTCGTTTCATTCGTTATTTTACATTTATTCATAATTCCAGAAAATAAAAGATTTATAATACTTTAATAGCTAATGTTAATGATTTCGCCGTATAACATGGAGTAAATTTTGGCGGTATTTGGCTATAGTAACAAAAGCTTTAATTTAAAAGCTTTTTAAATACGTTAAAATTTGTCAAGAACGAATTTTATTAAAAGCACAAAATTATTAATATTAATTAAAATTATAATATATTTCTTATTTCCATCAATAATTTATGAGAACTTTATATACACCTGATAGGCGGGAAAATTAATTATTTACTTGTACGATTGTTACATCGATGACTGAATATAATTTGTAAATTTGTACATTTAACATAAGTTTAGAATGATAATAAAATGTATTATGCTAGGATGTTTTAATTTTTCATTGTTACTAAATACTATTACGATATTAATATTTATTATAAAAACTAATTCTAATTACATGTGAAATTATTATATCGATAAATATAAACGAACTTAATATAAATTTAGAATAATTATAAAATATTGTATATCATATTAAGATGTTTTAACTTCTCGTTATTATTAGATATTATTATGTCATTAATATTCATTACAAAATATTTATACTTTTAATACATCTTACGCAATTTCTCATACTACATTGTATATATATAGAGAACATGTTTATTCTGACAAGAGTTCTATTATATGATAAATCGTTATCACAACTGATAGAAAACAAAATTAAAAACAAATGTTCTTTGTTTGCCCGATCTATCGGAAGAGACCAATGATTTTTGTCCTGTACTATATATACTGCATAAAATATAGTATATTAATATTGGAAGGTTAATTATTATTGATCACACAGATCATATTTTATTAGATTGTTTAACAGATCAAAATGGTGTTGGGCAATGTAAATTCTTCCGTGTTGAAAATCATCGAACCATATAGAAAATGGGTTATAGAAAATCCACAATTGTTATCTGAGATTGAAAATACGGTCCATTGCTTACCTTACTTCACGGCTGGTTAGAAAAATTCGTTACTTTTATTCTTCAAATACGATGACTTTTCTCCTCGATTTTTATTCAATAAACATTTTTTTTAGGTCATTTTAATAATTCCGCCTTCTGGTCGGAGTTATTATACTCAGCTTCGAATTTGATAGTATTTTTCAATGATTTGTTAATGTGTAGCGGAAAATGCGTTCATTTACAGTTTCCTCAGTTCGAATCAAAAATTAAAATTTGGTTGACTGTGGTAGAATACACGGAGGCTCTTTTTGAGATCACTGCAAAAAAATTATGTGGCCAAACTGGAAGATGGTTCATGATCACTATGGTCCAAATATTTAAGTAAGTAGCATAATATTTCTGAAGTTCAGATTACACGTTCCTCTCAATTATTAATATTTGTAAATGAATCCTTCATAGGACTGTGTTAAGACTTCTACTGATTCATCTGTATAAGGAACGTATAATAAAAAGCCCTCCAATACAGCCACTAAACAGAGAAAAGCTAAGCAACTCACATGATGAAAAATTACACGAAGGATTCAGATTGAAACGGTCTGGCACTATTGTTAGGAGTATAAGAAATATCAGGCATTCACACATGCGTACTTGGGAACCATTGTCTTCTAATGTTGACAATAATCATAACTTAAATAGATCTTCAGTATCAGAAAAAGATTTAATATTAGCTGAGGTAGAAATGTATTCAAATCCAACTAAGTATAATAGCTCCAGAAAATATTTATTCATTAATATCTCTTATTTCATTTTTAGACTCTTTATATTTTGAAACCACTTTTTCATTTGGCATGTATATCTTTTACTGGAGAAAAACGTTGGCCACCATGGTTGTTATCATTTGCTATTGATTTACTCAGGTAAAAGATAAAATTTAGTACCAAACTTATCAAATAACTACATAAAAAGGGTTGAATTATATAATGATATAAAAACTCAATGTTATTTTACAGTTTAAATATAGCTAGTAAAAGGACAAAAAATATATCATTTAGCAAAGAAGAAGAGAAAGAATTCTTCAGGCGAAGACTTGCTCTGCTCCTTTACATGTTAAAGTCTCCATTTTATGATAAGTATAGCTGCATTAGAATATATACGATTCTAACTGCACTTTCCAATAGAGTACCTTTAGCAAAATTTTTAACAGAGCCAATAAAAAAGTACTTGCCACATTGGCAAAATACATATTTTTACATGTGGTCAAGTTAGTTTATGGAGTTATTAAATGTTTAAGAGAGTTATTGATACACCTTATTTTTGGGGGAATAGGGATTATAAAAGGAATAAGGATAATTTCAAATTTAAAAAAAGAATATTTTTAGGATAAATTTGAAATTACTGATTTTTGTCATAAATTATATAAGTGTTGACAAATTTTTATTTATTATAGGTAAGGATAAATTAGCTCTACAATTTACTGAAGCACTTAACAATTCATAGATATATTATTAATATATTTTACATTTAATAGAAAAATTAGAAATATTGTTTTAACTTTATAGCAAAATTGAAAGCCACCATTCCATTTTTGCAAATGCTGTGTTTTAATCAAAATTAGATTGAATACTTTTATAGTACTTGTAGATATATTCTGCTTAAATATGCGTGAGTACAATATTTTTGTAATTCGTTTCCAAATACACAAATAAAAATATGTAAATGTACACGTTTATTATTTTTTATGAATAGTAAGATCTAAATACAGATTTCTTAACGAATACGGGATCTCCTATGTGTAAATATAGAAAATTGAAATTTTTTATGTTACATATGTAGAACGAAACATATAGCTGTATATATAAGAAGAAAACAAATGTAAACAGGATGAATGAATATATAAACGATTAAAAGAGATATTTCTTTAAAAAATATATTTCCCTGCCCAATATATTTTATGGATCCCCTTATATTAAAATCACTAAATGTTGATATACCATAAAATGCATGGTAGTAATTTGCAAATATATTACACATTCAAATACAATATAGCAAGAAAATACAAATATGGCCTTTGGAGTTAAATGACGAGTTGCATAAAAAGTTACTTATTCACACATTTGGAGTAATGAATTTATAGTTACATCTTTCTTTCCATTATTTGCATCATAAACTGATTTAATTACCTCTTTATCCACATTCGGGAACATCTCTGAAATCTATAAGTTATTACATTATTACAAAAGTTGTTTTATTGCGGAAAAGAGTGAAGCTATTATCTTCTTACATTACCTGTTTTAATATAACTTCAGCATCTGGCATAGAACTGGGAATAATAGGCGGTACTGCAGCTGTAGGAGGTGCTGTGTAAACATTTACTGGTGCATACTGTGTCATGCCAAGCATTGTTGAAGAAGGAACCATCATAATTGGAGGTGCACTCACGTACGGATGACACTTAGTCTATCAAAATGGATAAATTATTAACTACAGGTATTAACTTATTGGTAGTAGATTAAATATATTTTCTGTTATATTACTAATAACTTTTACCGTATAACTAAAAACTAAATTTATCATTCCTTCTTGATTGTCTCCTTGCTTTCCACTAAGCATGTACCAATCTTCGTGCATCTCCCCTTTCTGGAGGACCTTTGATGGAATATCTATGTGACCCCATGCAATTAATTCATCCATTACAAACGAACATTCATCATAAACTTCTACATATATTTGTGAGACTCCTGGTGGCAAGTAACTGAATAATAAAAATAATAAAAAGATAAAAGAAAGTGATGGATGGAATAAGTACATAAATTTGATTTATAATAAATTTATTATACAAATTACATACCATTGAATAACTTTGTTCCAGTGTGGATTTTTTGCTCCGTTTGAACATGTGTGTGTTTCATATACAGCATGGCCTACTCTTAATCTCACATAAGGATCCATTCTTGTCATCCCATAGTTTTTTACAAGCTTAGCCTATAGGAAGTATCTTTTTGAAATTACGATTAAAATATTATTACAAAACATACACTACTACTTTTTAAAACTGAATTAACTCCTACATGTCTACTAAAATCATAGAATTACCTGAACAATTGTAATACTAAGTCTACCAACATGAGGTTCATGCATTGTTGGCATGTTCTGCATTTGCAGCTGGTGAAGAGCAAGTGCAGCCTGCTGATCTGCAGCTTCTTGCTGTTGTTGAGCATTGCGCTCTTCCAATCTAAGAAATCCTTGTGGGAGTGGGCCTAGAAAAGCCTGGAACATTATTATTATTATTATTTCAAATCAATATTTATTTATTCATATATATTGTAAATTTTGCTGGAGGTGTGACAAATTCCACTGAATAATTACATCTCATTAATTGGCAACGTTATGTTAATGCAACATTTTATTTGCAGTTTCTTTTCAATCAATTTGCATTACTAATTCTATTATTTAATATAGAATTCCAAGAATTTTTTTAATGTATAATAGTATAATAAACTAATATTGTTTAACAAATCGGCGAATGAGTCATCAAAAAATTAATATTTATGAATTTAACTGTTAATTGATAATAATTAACGAAATGAATCTTTAATTTTAAAATACTATACGATTTTCATTTTAATTTAATTGAATATTAAAAATGGATTGAATTAACGTGATGGTATCAGTACTTGATTTCAAAAAGAATTGCAACGTTTGTTGTAAAAGTTACATTATTTACCCGTCTTTTCCACTCTTCGTACAAATCTGATCGCCTTTCGGTTTCCCTAACAGTTATCCGAAGGTTTACTGAATTCATAACTTTTCCTTAATATTCTTAATATAATAGTATAATCGACTTCGATATAAGTGAAACCTGTCAAACTACACGTATTTTTTTTTGCATCAGAATAATCATAACACACATCTGTCACGCTGATGTCACGACATCTTAAGAGAATCTTTCAAACACTCGAATTACGTGTACATTTCAAACGCGAATGATATTACAGAAATTCCAATTCCAAACGAGAATCTAGATGCGTGAATTAATAATACAAATGATTCTTATAAAAATATATTTTCCAGCACTAATTAAAAATCTTGAAATAAAATTAAAATATTGTTGTAAGATATAAATCAATTATAAGTAAATATGTATATGTAATGCAATTAATATTAGATTACAATATATAGTAAAATAATAGACTGCATATTTTTATGTACTTATAGGAAATTGCACAGAATGTAAATAATATGAGAAAAAATATAAAATATCCAAAGTGTAGTGCTTCCTATAATACTTTGTAAGTAAAATAATCTTCTACTGAGATTTTATTATTTTAATTATCGTTTTAAATATGTATATGAATTTGCATAAAAATCCGTAATTTAATAATGTGATTAAGTTTGTAAATGGAACTGAAGGTTGGTTAAAACAGATACACGCAAATAAAGGGCAAAAGTCATGTTGCAAAATTTCAAAAACTTTTATTCGTCTTAATAATAATATTTGAATAAGTTGCATTTTTCGCGTTTGAAATAATTTTCTGTGGGTTTTTACGTCGCTTCTTTTTTCAGTTAAGATTTTTTTGTTCAAGATAATAAATTATAATCGCTTGGTTTGGAGCACGGTCGTACGGCCGTGATTTGGAGCATTCTTGACAGGTTCACTGGCGTGACGTACGTTTCTCTGTTGCTAGGATCCTCCCGAAAAGTTCTCCTCTAAATAGGTTGTGTATCGGTGGTTTCCCCTAATTTCGGATTCCGTTGCGATTTTTTTCATCGTGTTCTAGTCATTTGAACGGTCCGTTTGTGGTGGTGGTGGTGGATCGTTCGTTCACGATTAATCTGAAGAGGTCGGGGAGGAAGCGCGACCAATTTCCTACCATATTTTCAACAGAGCTCGAATTCTTTACGAACCATGTCACATCAGACAGGGATCAAAGGTACGCATTATTACATTGTAATATTGATTCCACATAACAATCTCGTAGAAAGTTCTACAATGTAGGCCATTAACCTCAAAACATCTTTACAACAATAATGACAAATTAATGGTTTGGTTATTTCAGCGAACGATGCCCTTAAGAAATTGTTTGCTAAATGTCGAGATGGAAAAATACGAGTCTTGAAAGTTTCCATTGAGAATGGTAAGTTTGCCTCTTGCCCTCAGTGAGTGTGAATTTAATACAAGTTTCATGAATAAAAGTGTATCTTTGTTTCATAGAGGAACTAACACCTGCTGCTTCTTCAAAACCAGTGAACAAGTGGCAAGATGATTATGATAAGATGATCAAACCGTTGATCATTGAGAATCAACCTGCATATATTCTTTATCGATTAGATACTAAGTCTTCTGACTCTGGTTATGACTGGTTATTTATCTCTTGGTCACCCGATACTGCACCAGTTAGGCAAAAGATGTTATATGCGTCGACAAAAGCAACTTTGAAACAAGAATTTGGAACTGCGTCTATAAAGGAAGAATTGCATGGTACGGTGCCAGAGGATATAACATTAGAAGGTTATCACAAATACAAAAGGAATAATGCTGCACCGGCACCATTAACCACTGCAGAAGAAGAGTTAGCAGAACTTAAAAAAAACACAGTTACTACGGATTATAGCGTAGAAACAAGGCATCAAACATTGAGTGGTGTTGCCTTCCCTGTTACGGATGAGGCAAAACAAGCAATCATGGAGCTTGGTAAAGGTATACATGAATATGTTCAATTAAAAATCGACTTAGAAGAGGAGAAGATACATTTAGTTATGGCTTGTGAAGTTTCACTGGATAAACTACCAACAAAAGTCCCATCTGATTCTGCTAGATATCATCTTTATAATTTTAAGCACACGCATGAAGGAGATTACATGGAATGTATAGGTATGTTCTAAAAATAAAAATGTTAGTCTTTCAATCAATAATGTACCTCTATTTATGTTGCAGTTTTTATATATAGCATGCCAGGATACAGTTGCAGTATTAAGGAAAGGATGTTATATTCATCGTGTAAAGCTCCGCTATTAGAACTTATTCAATCACTTGGAGTGACTATAACGAAAAAAGTAAGTAAATAAATAAGAGTTCTTGATGTAAACCATATCTTCTAATTTATTTTGTTTCTATTGGTTTGTTTTTGCATGAATGTCTTAACAGGATCATTTAAAACTGGTAAATCATATTAGAATCTATACGCTTTTTGAAAGATAAAAATACTCAATTGTATGTTATGCATTTTTTATACCAGTGAGAAATGTATTTCATATTTAATTAAAAAAAGATAGTTCTTATAGCGTGCATCGATATTAACGAATATTTTACCCTTTTAGTCGCATTGTGTAGTATTTCTTGCTTTCAAATTTCATTTCTTTTCATGTGAATCTTAATGTTGAAATTAAATTATTTCTTTTTTTCTTTTTTTATTTTCGTAAAAATTTGATAAATCCTAGTTGGAAGTAAATAGTGGTGAGGAATTGGCAGACATGTTGGAAGATCCTCCAACTATAAAAGAAACAGCTGCAATAACTCCTGCAACTCCATCAACGCCCTATGCTCCTCCTCAATCTATATCCGAGAAAAAGTCAAAACAGAAGAGATCTTGTATCTTGAGTTAACCGAATCTACGTTCTTTGTCTGTCATTTTTAAATGTTTCTTAAATGTTATAAAATATTTCAGATGTTTTACACATTTAATATCTTCCTTCGTAAATTCTGAATTTGTGATAATACGATATTAATTGATCGAATATGTTATGTAGTGTAAGATGGTGTAATCGGTTTTGAATAACTTCGACATTAGCACAGTATAGTTATGCAGTTATTATGGAGTGATTTAAATGAGAAAATGTTTAATGCGCATCTTTACAGAGATAAATCTTTTATTAATTAGCAATATATTTATTGATATTTAGTAATAATTGGTCAAAGTGATATGTATATCTATGTAGCAATTCAGAGTAGACCAAACAATGTATTTTTCTAAATTTTAAAGAGCAAAATTGTCATGTTAAGATCTTTACAAAATATCTTTTTGATAACTATGAGAAACTCGCAATGCATAGAATTTCCATGAGATGTAGTTCTTGTTGATCCAGTACCATAACGTAATGGATAATTGTTTATTTGTACAGAAAATACTGTACGAAAAAGAACAAGAAAAGCAGAAAGATCATGAAGTGAGAATTAGTTGCTTGACATTGAAAGTGAAGCCTTCTATTGGATTTTGCATTTTTTTAATTGCGTTCCAATGTTTAATAAAAAATCTTATGAAGATATTTTTTTCTCTATATAGTTCCTTTAATTTACATCTTTTATAGTTTATATAATTCTTATGCTACTTTTAATGTTTATTGTGTCAGATGTGAAAAATAAACCCAGTGAGTTAACTGTGTGAATTAGTTCCTAGTCCAATGAAAAGTGATATATTGTATTTTTAAGTACTCATTTTTCATATATTAGTAATTTTATTAAGTAAAACTCGAAGGCTTGACTTTCAAATTCATTCGAACACTCATGTAGGAATTAGTGATAAATAGAGGTAGAGTGTTTCAAACAAATATCTGTGGTAAAACCTGCATACCTTATGTGATTATTAGAGAGTTAGGGAAAATTCCATGTGCTCCAGTTAGCTAATGCCACTCACCTAACTTCTCTGTGAAATATAAATAAGAAGATAAATGGATAAGTGATAAACGTGCAAATTACCACATTAACTTGTGGATATATTTTCTTTGCACATGATTATCATTTTTGAACACAAGCTAGTGATAATACTATTTACTTTATATACATATTAAATTATATATGTATATATATATATTTATATACATTATATTATATATGTATGTATATATGTATGTATATATATATATATATATATATATATTATCATGTTCTATACTATTGTAAATTATACAAAACATTAGATTCCACAAATATATATATAAAGACTGAACTTGGTATGTCCCATTAGTTGTACAATCGGAAAAATTGTGCAGTGTTTGAATTTATATAGATAAAAATATTTGAACATTCATATACACGTATGTACGCACTTACCCATACACCCACACCCACACACATTCTATACACCTTACGGTTATTTTTTAACTTTTTATTACTTTTATTTTTAATAAAAGATGTAAGGTATAATAAGATATGTTTTAAACAAGGAAACTTGTTTTAAACATATATCATATTCTTATAAGCTTCAATTTAATAATTTAAACTAATTAGAGAACAGCGCATAATGAATTGTGATAAGTTACTGTTATCTCTTCTAAAGTATTTTTAGATTTCTTCTAAAACATTCCTAATACGAAATGTATAGCAAATGGGACTATAATCTAGTAGCCAGCAAACAAGATATTCGAGAGGCATTCTATTTTTTGTGATCTGTATTTTTTTAACTCTCGTAGCTTTTTATAAACTTTTTAAAAATTTTCGTCCAAGAAATAAATAAAAAACTTATTGAAAGGGTTTGGCCTAATTTAACAAGGATAATAATAAAAAAGTGTGTCAGATTCTTGGCATTTATTCAAATCCATCGAAAAAATTTTGTTACTTTTCATTTGCTACCAAGTATATATTATTATACATACATTTACATTGATATGAAAGTTAAGCTCAAAGCATGAGATTTTTTACAAGAATTGGAAGTTCTTGAATATAATATACTCATAATTTATTAGTATTTCATTCCTTTATAGTTGTGTAAAAGCTTTTTCAGCTTAAATTCCTTATTGATGTTTTCCTATTTTTACATGTTGACGAACAAATAGAATTTGGCACACATTTCTATGTCTAGTTGCAAAAAAAAGGAAAGTTTTTCGCGAAATGCTCAAAAACTTGTTAATGAATAATGTGTTCTATATTTAAACATAACGCACACTGTAGCCTGGGAATATTTCAATTTATAATATATTGTACCAGGCCTATTCTGTAAGTTTTTAGTATAATTCCGTTTCCAACCTGTTAGTACATAATTGTAGGTTCATTATGATCAAACAAATTGTGTATCTTGCCAATACTAAACACGCTAGAAATAATAAAGCATTATGCAATTTAATCTTACACTTTGTTGTGTTTTAATTTGCCAATAAGGTAACGTGTAACACTTCTTTATTTATCATGATTTATCTGCACAGAATTTAATAGGTTTCTAAGGAGCGCACGTGAATCAGTCGTTGGATGGGTATGTAATTATGATTAAGATTTTAAGATATGTTTAAGACATTCAGCTTACAGAATAGGCCTATCAAGTTAGAGTTTTATTTTTCATTTTTCCTGTATTTTTTTCTCACAAAGTAAATGATGTTTCTGGTTTGTAATGCAATGTAATAATTCCCTTTAAAATATGTTGATTATATAGCTTGAAATAGATGATGGAAGAGAACTAACTGAAGAATTTTTACAAGAGGAATTACATCCAAAAATCAGTTTACATCAGCCAAAATTTGCGAAACCTAAGGGTCCACCAGGCAGAGGGGCAAAACGTTTAACCAAGGTTCAAGATTTAGGAACTTCGGAACAAGAGATTTAAAAAAATGTTTTTCAAATTTGTTGAGTTGAACCAAGAAGATATATAATATGCTCATCACATATACAGATAAATATATATTGTGTTCTCTTGTGTTAAAAGATGAAAGTTTTTTGTTTTATCTAGCTTGTTTCCTTATTAAGGAGGATTATTTGTTTTATAATTTAAGAACTATTTATATGCAGATACTTCAAATCTTAAAAAGAAGTTCCAACTATTAGGCCTATTCTGTAATTACGATTTCAAACTTGTATTTATACTACATTCATTTATAATTTAATGCACAGAGTATTATTAGGATGTAAAGAAGGATTGTTTTTTAATGACAATTGATTATATTACAGAATGATGTTTTTATTCATCATTCATCTTAAATATTATGGATAAGACCAAAATGATTTGAATATGTTCTATACATGTTTTGTATTTATTAAATATAAATATTATTACATAATATTTTATGTAATAATTACACAATAATTACATAAATTAATAGATATATGTTAATAAGATATATACATTCGTTATTAAATGTTTATCCTTCAAATTCTTACTCTTTCTCCTTCTTATTAAGTGCTTCATTCGCTTCTTGATTCTTAATATACATCATTTGCAGTTCTGATAATTCGTCTGCTCTCGCAGCCTTTGCATGTTCTTTTATTTTACTAAAAAATGAAAATTTATCTTTGGTATTCAAATTTAGAATGGAAAACTTTTAAGTTCAATTAATATAGCAAACATACTCTCGTCTTGTGTTCATTAATTTGCTTCCAGCTTCATAAGCGTTCTCCATTTCAGTTCCAGTTATCCATAAAAGGAATTGTGTGACAGAGCCATAAAAGGTACCCAATGTTGTACCTACTATGGTTCCTGCAATTAATCCCTTTATACCCATATTCATTTTGAATATGAAACCAGTTATAGCACCACTAAACGTGGAATTTAGTATATCAAATTTGTATCCTCTATATACATAGAAGAATGAAGACATGCTCCTGATAAAGAATATTAGATTAATTTATATTTGTACAATATTATAATAGAAATTAGTTGCAAGACTTACGAGAATAAGAAACAAAACAGTCCCATTTTCATGGCAACTGGAAAACCTGCTTTAAACGTAACAATTTCAACTCTTCTTTGCAGCTTTTGTCGATATTCAAACTTGTGTTGATATAATGCAGCTTGATTCTCATGTTTGAATGTTTGTGGCACATTTTTTAATTTATATAATGCACCCAAGACAAATCCTGTTGCACTCCCTGCACATGTTGCATTCAAGACTGATTGTACCTCTTTGGTTGGATACCCTTTTCTGTGTAAAGTAAATATTGTAATAATGTGTTAAATAAATGGATGAATATAAATTAAATGATTACTCTTACTCGTCATAAAAGTAACATCTGTATTTGCCTAAAAATCCTTTTACTTTGGATGTATCTATCCACTTATCATTGGAAGTGTTATCGGACGAAGAAGTAAATGGGAAAAACACAGTGCAGATCAATCTTCTATCTATTACTGTACGTAACATGTTTCTTCTATATTTATCGCTTTCAGGTCATGTATTATTTAACATACATTCAATAAGCACTGATAACATGAAGTACTATAAAATTATATATTCATAGTGTATTGGCATCAAAATTAATATTATTACAAACTACATTCCAAATTCAATTATTTTATTATACAATAATTACTTCATAACGAAAGTGAGGTTAAGGATTCAATTTGTTAACACTTAGCCAACCTCGCGCGCCAGAGCGAGCTATACGCTTCCCACTGCACTAGACAACCCAACCTAAAAGCTGTGCACCGTACATTTTTTCCAGTAACGAGGACTAATATTCACTACTTGAAAAACAAAGAACTCTAAAAATTATTTAAGTGGTCAATTATATTTTGAAATAATGATTTTGTTTAACATATCGTTTATACAAAACATCAAATTAAAAGTATATATTAAAAGTATAAAAAAATATAGGTAAAATTAAAAACATTAAAGATGACTAAAAATAAATAACACGACTTGAACGTGAAATTAAAAATTCGCAATGCATTTTAATATTTCTTTACAGTGTGGTATTGTTCGATTATAACTTTATTTAGTCATAACTGATAGTATAACTTTTTAATTAATTTTAACACCATCAAATTGGTGTATTTTATTATATACTGTACTTTATAAAAGCAGAAAAAGTATCGCAATTAATTGGGAACAATTCCAGGTAAACAATAACTGATAATAACAACAAAAAAAGAAGAAAACGCCTTGCTAAAGTCAAAAAGGGGGATTTTCCCGTTCGGTTGACTAAGATCGATTATATAAATATCGAGAATTGTACGAATATAAAAATGGCAATATATGTATGATTCGAGAATCGAAATTATAAGAATCGATATATTAGTATTGCGTTTGAATTTCTTAATGTGAATTACGTGTACTTCGTTAACGTAATGTTTCCGTGTTTTATTCAGATTTATCCCGTGTTTATTCGTTTTCGTTACTTTCTACGTATCCTGAAAGCCATTAGGCATCAAAGTTATATATTTTCAACCGCCATATTCACAAATTATGTCGATCTTTAACAGACTTCGCTCCTCTTCCGTAAGTACTACATGAGAAACAAAAAATCGCAATTTCTATCGTATTTCTAAAAAAATAATTAAAAAAATTTAGTTAAATTTCCTTGTGAACAAATACAATGAATGGTTTATTTAAAAAAATGAAGGTTTATGTTTATTAACTTAACCTTGAAATGATACTTTGGGGTCTTTTATGATCTCAACAGGATACTGGTTTTGATTACCGTATTACAAAATAATTGCAAAAGAAGGGTTCTTTAACTTTTTTGAATATTTGAATATTCGAATTTTATAGTTTGCATTTTAGGTATGTAAAGTATATTTAATGAATTGGAGTCCTATCTAAGAAAAGACACTATTCCTTTTAATGATCTTCTTAGATTGAAATTAATGATAAAAGCCCCATTAAGGAGAAAACATTATAGTAGAAGAAACAAATTTTAAATATGTATTATGTATTGATATTAATCAACATGTTTCACGCATAATTCATCACTATAATTATATCTAATTAGAAATAGTTATAGTTATTTTATATAGTTACAAAAAATAGCTTAAATATTATTATAAATTAATGGTTTAAATATTCTAAATTAATGTCACTATATAATTCCAGACTAATGCTATGCACAAAATAGGTAGAATTATAAATGCATAAATCGTATTTAAAATTATAAATATGCAATTGTCAATTCTTTAACCTATATCGGGTAAACTTAAAATGGATATGGGGATTTCATTTTATGAACCTCATTTTAGATCATACTGAACTTATGACTTCATTTTATAACATTTAATAGTTTTTGACGAAAAGAATATAAAAATATATTAATTCTAAGACGTCCTGTAAAAGAGATTGGTATCATGACGATGACTTTGTCTACTAAGTCAATATGGCGTCCAACCGTGCAATATGATTTTTATATGCGTGTAACTTTGAAAGTCATTATTTTCACGCTTTAGTACCAATATTTTTGGATTTTACTTTTTAGAACTATCATATGTTATAATAAAAATTTTGTATATACCAAGAAAAAGTTCGACCAAAATTTACTTCCAACCTATTCGAATTAATCTCGTGAACGACATCTAAACCTAAAAGAAACGAACAGGTGCATCGTATATGCGCCGGCGTACGATGCTGTTCTGACGTAACAATATTACGTCAGAGCATGGCCTGTGATACGCAAGAGGGATAGTACGCGTGGGTGTGCTGGAAAAGATGAAGGAGGCGTGGAGGGAGAGCTGTGGAGGGGGTAGAACGTCAATAGGAGAATCCTTCATGCGCGTGGTGGGGGAACCAGAAGAAGGTGAGGGTGAACGTAGGGATGGGCGCTAGGGGTGGAACCAGGGCCGTACATTGGAGTAATATTGTAATTGTATTGTAAATATAATATGCATAATGTACATAATTTTTGTACAAAAATATAATATATAGATGAATAATTCAAATCTTTTTGTTTTATAAATATAATTTATTCGTAAAACATAGTTTGTAAAATCACATTATTATATCATTCATAATTAAAATATTTCTTCTATATTATAGTATGATATAGAGTATTTTTAAGTGGACCCTTAAGAGGCAATTATTTACATCTTCTCTTCGTTTTATTAAAATCATTTACTAAGCATTAACATCATTTATTTCATTCCTTCATCGAGTGAGTCAAATTTTCATTTAATAATTTTACTTAACTTTCCAAATACATTGGTATAAATTGTTAAGGTACCGTGAGATTAACTTGGATGGGCGATACTCCTCGTTTTACTTGCCGTTCTTGATTAGTTGTTTTTACGAGGCCGTGAATTTTTATCGGGCAACATTTGGGATTCTCAGTTTTCTTAGAGTCGCCCCCCTCCCTTGGTTTCTTTACGGCACTGTTGGGATCGTCACGCTTGGAGTGAAAGTTGGCACAGGACGGACAGGTTACGTTTCGCCTCGCATAGTTTTCTCAGTACTCGACTTGGAAGCCTCCGGGACCGAATAATTCAATGCATTTACTATAATTATCACGTCGAGATCGATCGAACGATGTCTCGCTTTCACGTTCTACGTTCCAAACGTTTATGGGTCTTTCTCTATGAAAGTCTACAGAGAATTCAAGTCTACTGAAAATTATTAATCGAGTCTAATATTAATTCTTCATCTGACCATTCTCGAAAACAACATTTTTTCGAAAACTTAAAGGCAGTTGAATCGAGTCTAATTTCTCGTGTAATTTACTCAAAAAACGAATTCTCTCAAATACTTGACGAGACGAACATGTTCCTTTGTTGATTGACTCAAAGTCTCTAAGTAAAAAATTTTGTTTTTCAATAAAGAAAAATTCAATAAGGTTTCTGCATATCTTTATTTATTTAAATTTAATTTCTAACATTCTAATAAATTTTGTAGCAAGGCAAGGTTACATATTCCTGGTCTTTCAGTTCTATATTCTGAGATATCACAATTCATCAAACTTCATCTGGACCACAGTGTAGATACCTTTTGCAAAGCCCCGTAGCAATATCAGTTAGCTTCAGTCACTAGTCTTATAGGTTCACAGATCAAAACAAGTTTTGTCCATTTAACCAGGGCCAGAAAGGCAGACACGGTCTCTAGATAGACGTATCTAGATAGCACGTCTGCGTACACTATTGAGCCGGGGGTGCTCTTGAAGCCACGATGCGGCAGGGGTGGCTTGCTCGACGGGGATAAGCTGCCGCTTTTCTGGGGATACCACAGACACGTACTGTTTTTTGGGTTCCATACCACTATTGTATTATTTGTATCTTAAATAGTTAGTTACGAATTACTTAGCCAGCAATTTATTGTTGGGTCCAAGCTAGACAATGTGAGTAATATTAAGGAATTTCAGGGAGTTGGTTTTTTGGATCTGGAAATAGAAAATTTGGAGATTTCTGGGTACAGAAATTGAAGAATTAGAAATTCAGAAATACCCAGGCCTGGAAGTTGGAGATTTCAAAATCTGGAGATTAGAAAATTGGAAATTAGAATTTCTCGAGCCTGGGAAATGGAAATTTGAAAATTTCCAGGTCTGGAAATTGGAAAGTTCAACGTTGTCCGGTTTGAAAATTATGAAAAGTTGGACATTTCCAGCTCTGGAGATTGGAAATTTGAAAATTTCCAAGTTTAGAAATTGGAAGTGTGAAAATCCTGAAATATGGAAATTGGACATTTTTCCAAGTCAAAAATCCCAAAATAATCGATTTTTAGATCACTGTAGAATTCTTCTATGCTATTGACAAAGGGGTTGCAGGAACTTGATAGATCTCTTTGTTTCAAATTTTCCATCTTAATTATCTCAATTTCTATCGATGATCTGGCAAGCTCAATTCTTACAATTTAATTACTTCAATGCAGTCGCTCTATCTAGAACAACATCGAAGAGACATCGTGTGAATATTTCAACAGTTTAAGTTTAAAGGGATTGTGAAAGTTTGGTCAATCGATAATCGTCGGGGGAGCGGGTGAATTTTGGGCCAGGATAAAATTCGTAGTCTAAAGGAGGATCGTCTGCAAATGCTGACAATCACAACGTTCAGCTATTTTAAAAGTAAATGTCACCATGGTACCGGTTTAGTCATGCAAATATTGGGTCGTTTACAGGTTCCTATTTAGAAGAGGTTCCTCGGACTGGATGGTCGTTTACAGCAACTGGTGGATCTGACCGCTGGAATTATCTCTTTGAAAAGGGACTTCTCCGAGATGACTTTAGTAATTAATTCATTCCGAGGAGGTATCACATTGCATACGAGATATTAAACTACTCCCTTTGTATAGTAATAGCTGCTATAATAATAGGCAATTATATGCGTACTTATGTGTGATTACGAATAATTACGTTGAATGGAAAAATAGAGGAAGAATAGAAAGAGTCATATAGATCTTCTCAGCTGAATGCTTCAAATAGTGCTTTCTAATGTTCGCAGGTCCCTATTTATTTGTGCAGGAGATTTGTAGAATATTTTAAGGAACAGGGTGCCCCTGGAGATAGTACACTACCGGGTTTTATTGGTTTGTGGAGGGGAAGCATGGTGAAGCTTCAGTGGTGTATCATTTGACAGGGGTGTTTCAGGGGGTGCTAGTGATGGAAATAACTTGACACACTCTACAATCTTTCTGTGGAACTATCATCCCAGTTCTAAAGAATAATGAACAAAAAACATACTTGTATACTTACATACATACATAAACATGCTGAAGTAGTAATATACTTCTAATATTGTACTGAACTATTGTTATCTATTTGTTCAGTATACCATGGGTGGTATTATAATACTAAAATACCATGCCATAGATATCATACTACAATTACAAAAGTTTACTTGCAATAATGTACTAATACCAAATCCTTTTCCAGGTGTTCCTGTCTTACCAATAAATCCACAACAAACAATGTAACTGGTTACACTGTCAGGGGCCTGAAAACGATATTTTCATGAGCAAACCGATACCATGAAGAGGTCTAAACCATCATTACTATAGCTACCACCACCACCACCACCATTCTGTTGGGGGTGTATCGTCAAGGGGTTGCACGCAGGTGGGGATTCGCGATAGTGGGGTCGGTTGTCTAGGGGCGGGATAGAGGCTCGACCAAGGCGGACAGAGACGGAGGCAAGCTGAGAGAGAGCGTAGCCCCACGGAGTACCGCCACCCGTGTGTGTCGCACTAAAATGTGACTCTGGCCAGCAGCATCGGGAGCCGTGTGTGAGCGCGAGCGCGAGAGCGAGAGAGAGTCGTGTGTGCCGGAATTTTCGTTAGTTTAGAAAGCGGCAGCTACGTTTTTCTCACTTAAACAGCCGACCAGCGAGCTGACACCAAATAACACCAACCACACAAGAACAAAAAGCTGAGGAAGAACAGAAAAAGAGGGCAAAGACAAGAACAGAAAAAAGGCCCAATAAGGAAGGGAGGAAATCCGGCTGGACGACCGTCGTTGGTGAACCAAACATATCATAAAATATCATTTTCTCGTAGCTGTGGATCACTTAGCTGGTCTGAACTAGCTAGAATAGACGAAGCTGGACTGAATGGTGAAGAAGAAGAAGAGCCAGCGTACCTAGTGCAAGGATAGGAGAGACTGATGGGTCATATCGTGCGAGTCTGATCAAATCTAGACCGATAGGCTTATAGATAGATAGATAGATAGGTATATATGTGCATTTAGAAACGGAGAGAGTGTAGCTGGTTTCGTCCTCCGTTGTACCATCGTTATCCTCGTCTGTTCGCGTTCCCCTGCTACGTGTGGCAGCACAACTGGCGTGTTACACGTCCAGAATCACTCAGCTAGTTCCGATGACCGTTTTGGATTAGTGTACCAATTCGTACCACTCCACCGTGAACTGTGATTCCTTGTGGCGTGGACGCAGAGGAGGGTGACCGCGACGACGGGGTAGACGAGACGAGGTAAGTACCTTATTCTGTCATTTTCTATTAATTGGTTGTACTCTGTGTCGAATAGTGTTGGACAGAGTTCTATAGACTTGGATCAGTTTTGGTGTTTTCTTTTTTAGAAAAATTACGAGTTCTAAGCCTCTACAAAAGCTAAGTCTTATACGAGCTTTGTCTTATGGAGATCTTTCAAGTAGTTAATGACTACGGATGATTGAAAGGGAATGCGATAAAGACACATTTATTGGAGTAATTCTTGTCTGGCATAAGAAAGTTGGAATGTAGAGAAATGGTGTTGATAGTCTTGTTTGCTTAGCTTTGAGCTTTATATAGGATGGTCTAAGTGTCTCTAGAGGAGGATCCTGGTTTTTATGTTTGTTCAGAGGCACTAAGGCCAGGAAACAAGAAGTTAGACTTTAGGAATCTTCATTAGAATAGAAGATAGAGATATAGTCCTAAAATCAAGGGAAGAAGGCAACTCTTAACAAATTATCTGCTATCTATTGGAAATCTTTTTAATTGCCAAGAAATTTCATAAATTTGATCACTGTTCATTTTCCAATTTCATACCATTGACCCTAATCAATTCTCTACAAGACCTCCTTGAAAGACATCCACTCAGTTACAACAATTCACAATGTGTTATCACAGAGGTGATATTTCCAGAAAAGAAGCAGTCCATCGCGTGCACTGTGATCTCCTTCACGATGTCTAATTTTAGATCAGTAGTAAACAGTAGAAAAGAGAACTATTTCTCTTGCTTATGGTCCTCTCTTCATTAACTTTGACGTTCCCTTACTTTCGAAGACGTAGCACGAAGCTATACATATATATAATATATCATTCTGAAATAAAGAAAGCTCGTTAATTTGCGACAGGCGGCGTTGCATGATCCATGAAACGGGGAGAAAGGGAATAATTGAAGAGAAGTTTCGATTCGAATTTAGTCTGGTCGGCTGATGAGGAACGACATCTTCGACATCTTATTCTATTTCCTTCTTACACGTCGATGGAACGAAGCATGTCAAACTTTCCTTAAGAACTGAGGCGACGGATAATAGAAGGAAGTGCAAAAGATCCAATGTTTCCCTCCTAGGGGCTAGAAACTTGTTCTTGTCATTCATTTCAGATTAATTTCTTGAGAAAGACACAGGAGAAAACCTTGTTCTGAAGAAATTTCGCTGGGTTTCTGTATTTGGCATTGAAAAGCTGTGAAGAATGACTTGATATCATTTTTAGTTTCTCGGTTTATAAGTCCAATGTTGAGGAAATTTAGATGACTTTCAAACATTTTTTGAGATACAGATCTTTTGGGAAAATATTATTAAAATATAGGTTTGAAGAAATATTGACAGCTTTTTTCATTAATAAGTGGAAAGTTATGGAAACGAATTAGATAATTGTTAGACTTGGTCTTTTTCTTCTATAATTCTCCCATTCACAAAATTTTCTGTAACTACAGACTTGGTAATATTTGGAATTTATCTTCTGTCACTTTCCTTGAACCTAAATTATTCTATTTATACAAAAAGTAATTTCTTCACAGTCCTTGTTATGTCAAAGTAAAGCTTTGAAGTTCGTTCCTATTTATTTAATTAGCCTTCAAAGTTATTATCTATTTTCCACCCTAAAAAGATTTTTCAAGTAAGATACCAATTAGTATAATAATTATTTCAGTTGTTCTGGGATCAAGTCTCTCAAGGCTAGGCAATATAACAGTGCTCTTCTCCTTCGTATTCCCAGTGGAACATCTCTATGAAGGTCCTCTTCGATCTGTCCGATGTCTAGCACTCTCGTTCCCAGTAATACCTGGCAGTGACATTAAACGGCCCTGTCCAGGCTATCGTATTTCCGTGACCGATCGACCAAACAGTTAAGCCGCTCGTCGTAAACACGAAAGACTTGTCTCGATGCGTCGGGAACGTGATAAAAATGTTCCTCTGCACGCAACAGTAGTCTCTTTATATTTTGTTTATTTCAACTATGATCATTTCACGTTAAACGAAAAATTTCTCTATATGAATATCTAAAGAAATTATTACTCTCTTTTGGGCTTCAAATTGAAACCATGAATTGCAAAATAATATAAGTTCATCAACCAAAATCAGCGTTTTGTGCTTATCTTTTTATATATGTCAGGTTTTGTGCAGTAAATATCTAAAGGAATTATTATTCTCTTTTGGGCTTCAAATTGAAGACATGAATTGCAAAATAGGGCAAGTCCAATAATCGATATATTGAGAAAATTAGGTTTTTGTGCTTATCTCCTTAGAAGTCAGGTTTTATATGGTAAGGATTCTTCGCTTCAATTTGTCAGAAGTAGGAGCTTGTAAAGAATTTTTGCAATATTCAATTTATTGATTTTCTGTTCAGTTTTTGAGATGTGTGTGATCTTGCTGGTCTGAAACCTGGAGACTCAAGAAGACTGGGTTATTTGAAATATAGAAGATTCATAGTGTGTACTAAAATATAGGAGATTTAAATCTGGAATGTACAAATTACAGTGATGCAAGACTTCATTAGATGATTTAAATACAGAGATTTAGGAAATGCAAATTTAGAATATCAACACATTGCATATTTAACATATGAAGAAATTATAGTATAGGAATTCTAAGCTTAGATTGTCCACAAAATCAATAACATTTACCCTGTTGAAATAGCCTGAGTTTACATTAGACATAGAGGATCCAATTTTAGATCAAGGAGAATAAAATACGAAAGGTCTAAATTTAGAATATAGAATTTCTACCTTTACCATTCAGAAATTGAAATATACAAACTGTAAGCTTAAGATGTCAACAAAATCAATGGCACATTTATTCTATTAAAGTAACCTGAGCTTATATTTTTAATACATAATTAATTTAATAATTATATATATAAAATAGAAACTTAAATCTAAGAATTAAAATTTAAATGCAGAACACATGTAGAACTCCTGTTTTGAAACTACAGCAATTTTATATAATATCCAAGAAATTTCAACCAAACGATAACAAAATAATTTTATTTCTTCTATCATCCACATAATTCCCTGAAATGAAGGAAGTAGAGAGCAATATGCCACTGCCAGAACTTGGAACACAAAAACAAGAACAAATGGAGGGGAGGGGGCGGTTGAGAATATTAAGTTGAAGAGAAAATTTTGCAGACAAGTTTTTCCAGAAATACCTCTTAATGATAGCTCATGCTTCTCGTTAAAAGTAAAAGAAGAGGAAAAAGGTCGATTTGAAAGAGCAACGACGAAGGAAACAGAAGTAAAAATAGAGAAAAGAGGAAGGTTTTTATCGAACGAAAGTTTGTTATATGACCGCTTGATTGCATCTGTGCATATATGCTTGTCAATTTTTTCCTGACCACGATAAAATAGAAGAGCAAAGAAAATAAAGAAGCAAATGGTCCGTGATGAATAAACAGTAGATGGCATATTTGGATCTAGTGGGAGCAACAAATTGGAGTGATAAGCTGGAAAGTGGGACGATAATGTAAGGATTAAATTGGTCCCTGGTCGTTTACAAAACGTGAAACATTTTCCAGTGTGAAAGACATCAGTTTTCATTGGTTGATGATCCAAATACTATGAAAGAGAAGAAATATGATGCAGAAACTGGCTTCTGTGGGATTATTTGATTTAGTGGTTTATGATAATATTGGAATACCTATACAAATTATTTGTGAATATATTATATGCATTGTACACTGCAGGTCATAAGTATTAGGACACCTATTTGTTACATTGATTGGAGAACTCAACTAAATTCTATTTTAATAAGCTTTTTACATTATGAGGTATAATTAGAAAATACAAGCAATGAAAAGAATGCAATTTTTATTAAATATTGTCAGGTATTCCAATATTTATGGCTGGGGGTATATGTACAGTAAAACCATCTTTATTAGCATTAATTATATGTTTGATACTATTCATGCTGTATTCAAATATTTTACAACTTCTATGGTAAATGTTCGAATACTATCGTGAGCCACTATATTTTTTTTAAATGAACGCTGGAATCCAGTGCTAACATGAAATTGCTCGGAGTACTCTACCTTGCTTCACGCGAAACCAGCCATTGTGCGAACCTATTCCTGTTAATTGACCGACTTCTCGAGTCTGTGCGATTATTCGAGGCAGCTATTCTCCTCAACCATTTCCGGTAATCCGTATTTTCCTTGTTTATTCAGGAACCGTGTAACTGATACCTCCTTTTCTTACTAATTAATCGTATTCCATGATTATTATCCTAATATCTGCTTCTATGGATGATTTGCCCTATACTTAAGAGAATAATCGTCGATTGTCTGAATGGCTTGTAATGGAGGAACTGATAATGTTGATTCGAGTTTGGTGGATTTTCAATGGGTTATTTCGAACAGCAATTGCTCAAGCAATTTTATTTTTCCTAATCTAGAAATTGTTTAGTGGACTTTTCATTCTGTAATTTATAATTCGATTCTTATCTAAATTATATTTACTAGAAACGTAAAGCAAAAGCTCCGTGAGAATTGTATACATAATAGTTACTTTTCTTAATCTAAAGATTCTTCTGGGGACATTTCACTTAAGCTTTTCTGAATATGAATTGTTTCTATCGCTCAGTTTATATATGAATTATAGTTATTCTCTTAAGCCATTCACATCGGATTTCTATTTCATTGTGATTCGATTTATATATGAAATATGTTCCAAATAATTATAATCGCGCAGAAATTGAATCATAAAGAAGTGAAAATTCATCGAGGCTACTGCGAGAAGTTGACTGAAAGATTTTTAGGTTAGGGAAAGGTAATTACACAATTCTTTTATGCTTGTGGGCCGAAGTGTTTTCAACAAAAAGTAGGGTTCAAGGTGGAAGAGCGGGGTTTTCAAAGAAAGCCACAAAATTCTCAATTAGGACCAGCCTAACGCTGCCTTCTGTGTATTTTTAGCAGGGTTTCTTGATTTTTATTCTTGAAAGACCGACTTCCAAGCGGGTCAAGTATGAATTCATGCGTCTGGCCGCGCACTCGTTCATCCCCATTCCTGAATTAAATATCTGGTTTCATACGTATTCGGCCTATAACTTAGTTATGCTGCTTAAGATAATCATGGAATCACTACACTACTTCTTTATTTAGACCTACATCCATAACTATAAGAAAGCTTCGAATAAATAACACGTAGTGTTCCAATAATTATGGTGCAGCTGGCAAAAGGACGATTCTATATGTAAAAATAAGTCGAAAATATACAATAAAATTTATTCAGAGCACATTTCGTTCATGTCTGACTTTATTTTGTAAGCTGTACTTCGCAATATAAAGGTTCTTAACGTAAAATTAACCGAAATGACAAAAAATTGAGAAATAAGTAACCTAACCTAACTTAATGGCAGTAGATAAAGATTAAGAATTAAGTAACCTAACCTAAGCTAATAGTATTAGGTAATTCTTAATTCTTTATCTTTTAGGTTAATAACACTTAACTTGCGAAGTATAGCTTACAAAATAAAGTCAGATATTATAATTTAATTTTTCATTCCTCAAATTTTGTTAAACTTTTGCTATAACCATCCATCAATATAATACTTTGAGCATTTAATATTATTGTAACTTTCAATGATACACATCCATTGAAAGTTAAGATCTCTAGTTGTAAATTAAGTACAGTCGAATTAGAATCAAAGACTGACAGAATGAAACATGATTGAACGAATGGTGTAAGAGTTAGTTATTAACCACTTGTACAGAATCAGCGTTGAAGCTTTTCACGAAACTCATTGAAATCTTCAAACGAGACGATGGAGTACGTGATTCTATCAAATCAAACTTATTAAACGAAACATGTTATTCGGTGGAAAAAATACTGGTACGAACCTGATACTAATTGCTTCCATTCTAAATGCATTGATGTTGTGACCTAACCTGTTAACGTTGCTAAGTCACAAAAGACAAAAATTATTATAAAAAATTAAGAGATAACTGTATAAAAAGATAAGATTTACATAATAAGGTGAGTACAAACTGTGAGAAAGTTTGAGATACAATAATAGATCAAAGAGTGATAATTTCTCCTTCTGGTATCGATAGCACAAATAATTTCAATGCTTCGACATAGCAGATCCATTAAAAGTGGATGTCCTGTATAATCAGTGGCAACGTTCGAAAGTATAGGGGAGAAAAAAAACACAACGGAAAAATAGCGAAACGTTCCGGCATGAATATCAGTCGGTCGACGTGCAAACCGGAACAATCGCGTGCCACATACACTATCGGGTAAAAGTAGGAGGGCAGAGCTTAGTGCAAGCACTAAAGATCAATTTACAAAGCGCCACCGAAGCTATCTGAACGTTTTACAATATAACCTCTCCACTAAATCAATTTTACACACTTTAAATAATTTCACGAATTTCGTAGATACATACATAGATCAAATTTCTATTTATAGTGCTTTTAACGAGCGCTATATACATATAGTGATTGATAAAAGTACATATATATCTTACAACTACGATAGTTTCTTTCGGGTTTTTCTACCTAGAAATAGGATTTCGCTTATATTTCTTCGCATTCATTCTTTATTATTCATCTGCTGTTTATCCGCTTTAACAGCTTTGCTAATTTATGAAAACCGGGTCTCTAAGTGATAAAACAGTTTTTACTGCTCGTTGAAATCTTTTCCTGTTCTTCTCTTTCATCTTCTCCTTTTTTTACGTTGATGATTGTGAAATTGTCGGGTGGAAGGATAATCTCCAGCAGCAGACTTCCGGTTGGATGGCTTTGCCTAGGCTCCACCCATTACCACGATGAAGTAAAACGTATTTCCCATTCTCTGCGATTATTTCTCATTAATACTTTTTCGCTTCTTCCATCTGGTTGTTCTCTTGTTAGCCAGCGAATAGCCAGAGCAATTTGCTTCTAATCCGTTGTTACTCGGTTTGGAAAATTGTTGCTAGGCTTCCATCCACTTGTTCTACATTCAGGTTTTTAATCATTCGATGAAAAGTTAAGGATCAAGTAGTAAAATAACGTGTAAAACACAGGCATTGTGGAATTAATATACAATTTTAT
The DNA here is from genome assembly GCF_040668555.2 of Bombus flavifrons. Classification (NCBI taxonomy): domain Eukaryota; kingdom Metazoa; phylum Arthropoda; class Insecta; order Hymenoptera; family Apidae; genus Bombus; species Bombus flavifrons. The sequence continues at coordinate 6,851,716 of NC_138457.1, read as the reverse complement.
ACTAATATATTAATATATTTACAAATTAAATATTTATATTAATATAAATATATAATTTTCAATTTGCAAGTTCTATGATAAATAATATTTTTATTTTCCTTTTAAATTCTTGTAGTCTATATATTCAGAAAATAATTTTGTATATTCAGTGAAAATTTACTTGATTTTGCTGCCCTTGGTACCAGGGAAATTGATAAAAATGAATTATATTGTGGAATTATCAGGATTGATGATAAAATAAAATCAAGCTTGATAATAAAATAAGATATTGTGGCTTAAAAATTACATAATAAGCAGAAATAAAGCGAAAAGATTAGATAGTGAGTCTTGTAAAGAATACAGATGAATGAAATTTTAAAGGAGAGGGCGTGGTAGAGCAACTGAAAGATACTCTTTGTTCTGCACAGTATGAAACAGCGTTACATCCTACACTTTTTCTCTGGAGGAACTATGACCATCTCTAGAAACTTGTACGCCCTGCCTCAGGCGTTTCCCGCCACGTTTTAATAGGTTTACTCTTTAATGCAAGTTAGATTCAATTTTTTCGCTCAACTTCCGACAAACCTGAGGTCTCGTAGCAAAAAATTGTTCCAGTGAAATTGCTTCTTAACAACTCAGAAACCGTATAAATTCAGTTTAACGAGCTATTATATTGTAGATCTTTCGAGAAATCTGTTTTTTTCTCTCTTTTCTTCTTCGCATTTTCTCAAGAAATTGTTAATGTAGGACGCACCCGGTGCGTCATCAATTTGGAACAATTTAAGATAAATTAAATGATTAATTCAGAATACTTTTCATTCATTCTAAATGCATTTGATCGATAAAAATGATAAAGATAAAGAATTTGTCTAATAACGAAATAATTCTATAAGGTTCGACAATTTTATCGAGCCTTTCAGAAGCAAAACTGGTCAACACCATTAATTTCTAGATTCCTGAGTTTCATTATACATATGAATTAAAAAAAAAAAAAAAAAAACAAATGACCTTGTATCATAAATTCATTCGTCATAAAAAAATGATGTAAATAATGGTAAAGACCAAGGCATATTTTAAAAAACTTGTTATCGCTATTCTGTATTTTCCAATTTTGGTGTTGATCGATGATAGCTTCTGAACGCACTATTTGACAAATTTTCAAACTCGAGTTTCTTCGAGTTTCGAATTGCCAATCAACTGTTCACAAATCGCGATATACCCTGTACATTTTCGTATATTAATAGATTACGGCTAGGGTTAGGCAGAAATGAATTCTTTTCGACAGACTTCGCACTGATTACATACAAATTTTACACAAAACTCGAGAAGAATTTATCTCTGCATTTAATATATGCATTGTTATATGTGCATCTTTGCACCTTCGAATATTTCATAAATGCAAATATTTCATATCAATATCAGTGAAGCAGCCTATGAATTTTATTCCTACTAAGTCCTTCTATAATTCTTTTGTATAATAACTATGCCACATAGTGTCAATGTTTAAAGTATACCTTCATCAGTCTTCTCCACTCGAGAGGATCTTCTTTCCCGGGTTCTTCTTTCGCACGAGGAGGCTTCCTGGTATTTCTGCCCGTTGCATTGCGGTAGATCGATGTACCAGAGTTCAGGGTTACGTTGTAAGGCCTCCTCGTCGCCAACAAAATCTGCAGTCGCACGTACACCGCGTTAATCAACGACAATGCGGTGATATTTCGTTAAGAATAATTCTTTTAATTGACGAACGACAGCTTTCCTCCCGTGAGAGCTTGAGTAGCTCGAAAATCTACCTTCCTTTTAAAATGGACACTTTATCTGGTGTTATAAAACGTGTCCGAGACGTAATGTCTCTATATATCGTCTAGGAATTTTTGAAATAGAGACTTTACTTCTTTTTGTGTCAAATTGAGATCAAATTGTGTTAAATTAGCGTTTAATTCTGCTAAAACTGCTAAAAGTCTTTTCTACTGAAATTTTCTTACAATTTTACTGGAATTTTACTAGGTCTTGATTCCTAGGGATATTTTTAACGAAACTGCTCATAGTTTTATTTTGGGTAGCTTTGTTGTATGCTTGTTGCTAATTCTTTCACTAAGAACATCTGTTTTCTCTTTTATGTGAATCTGTTTTTGAATTATTTTTGTTTGACGATTCTGATATTTTGGTGACAATTCTTGAAATTCAATTCCAACACTAATTATACATCTGTACAGTCTCCAGCATATTTTGTTGCGGAACTTCGTCCACAAATTATCTAAGGTTTTGATAATTACTGTTCGCCAGTTTTAGTTTCCGGTAACAGTTTCCATATCACGTGCACGCACACGAAATCTCACTCGTTCCACTTTACTTCTCATTAAAAGTTTCATCATTCAAGTGCATTTTCTCAATCGTAGTGAGAATTCCTCTCATCGTAACGTTATTAATAAATTTCTTTACCATTTTCTATGCTCTATTTTGTAATTTAATATTTTAAAAATCAATTTTAATATTTAATTCCTTTTCCAAGATTTCGTTATGTGGATTTTTATTGTCTTTATTTTCTTAAATTCTAATGTTTTACTAGAACCGCGCTTTTGTCAGTACCTTGTACTTTTTCAAATATTTTTTTCCGTTTGTTATTCTTCAATTTTTTAAAATCTTCTATATTTTAAATTTAGAATCTTCTTTTTAAAACGAGCGAAAGGAACGAAACTTTTTCAACAGCTTGAATAGGATAGTCGAACTTAAGACCAATTGCAGACCGATTTTCCGCGGATTAAGCCTCGGCTAGAAATCGTAAGCCGATTTCCCCACGGTTTTGTAAAATTCCCGCAATCTAATTCTCCGTGGTCTCGTTTTGGACGCGTTCCAACCAGATAATCTCCCGAAACATCTGTTTGCCACCATTTCTCTTAACTCTGAGTAATTTTGATCCTAGCCTTGCCTTTGTTTTTCTTACTGAATGTCTAGAAGTTCCAAACATTTTCCAGTTTTTTTCCATTTTTTGCTCAAACTTTTATTAAAGAGAATTTAGTTTTTAAAATATTTGTATCCTTCCCTATGGTTTTCTCTCAAATCGTCAATTTTACACTTTAAGTTTATCTTTTTTTATTTTCTTTTTAATATCTTTTAATGTTCTACATTTTGTATACAGTAATTTACATATTACTAACCTCGAAACAAATAATGTATCAAGGTCAATAGCAACTTAGAAATAGAAATCTACTAGATAAATCAGAGATATAAAAAAGGTTTCTAGATCTAGGAAAATTTCCTGGATGTACATCCTGCTTCTATTTCTGTTTGATCATCTAGAAGTTGGCATTGGCTTTTTTCTTGAATTGAAATGGATAGATGATTAATAGTTTCAAAATGAGAATTGTCGAAACAACACCTTCCCTTTACTCGTGTGATTTTGTGTATTTTATTAGGCGAAATAAAATTAAAATAAAATTGCAATCGTGCAGAAAGGCCAATTTTATAGAGAATTTTCGTATCTTGACGAATATGTTTAACAGGTTTATTTTTTTCCCTATACAGTCCATCTGAAATGATAACCAACGAAGATTAGTGGAAATGGAATGAAAGTAATATTACAATCATGCAAATGAATACAGAGAATATGTCGTACGGAGAATATTTGATTTCAAACGATGATTAGGGTAAATAAAAATGTAATCATGCAGATGAATGCACCGTATAGGGAATTTTCTATGGCGATCGATTTCTAATGAAGATTAGGGAAAGTATAATGGCGGTAATTAACGATTGGAAACGATAAATGGTATAGAGACCTCCAGTCTCATTGCTCGGTGGCATGCACGTGGAACTGGGTCACGTGGTAGGAGATAAAACTGTTCTTAACTAGGAAAAATCTAATTGTGAGCAAAACAAGTCACATTCGTATTCTTGATCCATTGATTAGATAGCAGCGAAGATTCAAAGGAATCTGCGAACTAATTCTATTGAATAATCAACGATTCCACGTGTGAAAATATAAAGTTTTGACGGACCTGGCTGAAAATAGGGGAGTGCAAATTGATTCTCGCTCATAATTAAATTGTAAAGAAACAGAAGCTATGAATGGACTCCTGGAATAAAATATGGAATAAAAAGACAACGATTAATCCATTCAGGGTTAGAATAACCTCAATATTTCATTCGCATTCGAAACCATAAATTCCAAAAAGACCACCTTTTGCCACTATGAGATATCGCTTCAGTTGTTTCCAAGTTATTTACACTTATTTAATAACGTTTCAATTAACATAAAAATCTCACCTCTTAAGTGCTTTTTAAGGGCAAAATTATTTAATGAAAAGTAAGTAATCTCAAAATTATTCAGATACGAATTTTTGTGGCAGTAGTCTGATGTAGGCCTAAAAATTTAAAAATGAAGTTACAATATAATATACATTTTTTATTTTACATCTTTCACTATTTTTGTGCAAAAATCATACGTTATTAAAGAAGATACGAAAAATCTGCTGTACCTTTAAACGAAGTTCGACCATTTAGAAGCAATAATTTAATGAGATTATAGCCAAGTGGAAGCGACATTAATGCGACCATTTGTTGCAATGAGCCACGTGGAGAAAAGAGGTGCATGATCGATGACCACGATGGCTGGCGAGCGTGCGTGTCAACGTTTTCACGGTACAGCGCCGTATTTTTTGAGTGGGCTCTTCGCCCAACTATTACACGACGACCGATTTAAATTCGCTGATGAAGATAATAATCAACCGTATTAATTATCGTTGCTCGAGCAACGGTAGATTAATAAACTTTTATTGTTATTGTTAATTTTCAATTAACAAGGGCTGAACATATTTGCCGGCTTCCTAGAAATCGTCATTTATTATTGTCCAAGAGGCGTGCGTCAATTTTAATTAGACAAGTGGGACAGTCATTTATACGATCGGTGTTTCACATAACGCGACCCATTCTCAATGAACAGGTTGTACAACCGAAAGGATTGTATTAATGAACTTGTCGTTAATTATCCGACACTTTTAATTCGATAATTTCAACTTAATTTGACTAAGAAAAGGAAATGGCCTTAAAGAGAAAAAAAACTTTGTTTTTATATTAAAATGTATACAATACAGTAAGAATAAAATTCAATATAGTATGATTTAGAAAAATATATCGCAATGAGATGAGAATGGAATGAAATACATATCTTCGATGAATTTCCAAGTTGTTAAAGTTTCGAATGTTAATGCAATTTGACATCAGGGATTATAATTCCGACGGTGATACATTTAATTTGCAGTAGTAGCGTTTTCAAGTGTATCACGAGAGGGATTAATAATAGCTCCGGTTTTATCCATTGTTTCGCAAGAAACAACGCGCAGTCGAAACAATCGAATTACATATTTCGCGTTGCCAATGGCTGACCCGCATCCTAACCTCATTTCAACGATATATACTATACGTTCCAATCCTCTGCTCAACACACTGTATCTACCATTTTACTGGGAATACACGGTTTGTTCGTTGGCCACGACATTGGAAAAATAGAGGGGAAAAGGTATTGAATCCAGTTACATCACACAGTTATCGACCCTAATCGAAATGCAATTAGCGACGTTAACAGGTTTTATCCACTGTCTTCATTCTGCTTTGCTTTACACTCCCAGCTGGATGTCGATTTAATGAAATCTTCTCTTATAATCAATTTTCTCCTAAACTTGAAATGTTTTCGATTGTTTAAAATAAAACTGGAAATTTTAAAACCTATATTATTTTCCACGTGTTTCGAATCTCGATATTTATATTATTTTACGAATTTTTCAGATTTCGAAATTTATATTGCATTTATGTTATGAGTTGGTTGAATTAATGAAATGTTTTCTTGCACAAAATTTCCAATATGTTCAACACATTGCAATAAGAACTCTAATTTTAAAATATTCTCAAAATAAAGAAATTTCCCCGATATGGGTACTACCAGGAAATGAAATCGTAAAAATAACAAGTCGCACGGCAATTAACCTAAAAAAATGGTCCGGTAGCCGTCTGGATCCGTTTAATTAAACGTGCCCGTGTATAATCATTATGGTAGCCATGTAAATATTCATCCAGATCATTGGAAAATAAAGAATGGTCGATGTTTAACATTCGAAACAGTTAGGGACGGGAAGAAAAATCGTTTGGGTCGTTCCGTTCAATTAAACCGGTCGCTCGAAATGGTAATTGCGGCAAAACGCGATGTTTTTGACGCTGTCACTGTGAAACACGAGCGAACGTAATTGCAGTTCTGCAAAGACACCATTTTACCTGGCGCATCCTGTCGTGTACACAACTGCCTGTCCGTTAAAACGTCAGCCCTTGCAGGGTTGAAAGAAATGTGACGACTGTAATTATTGCGCGGGCAACGTATGCTGTTATTTGTTGTTGGTATCTTCCAGTTCATTAGATGCTGGTGTTTCGTGTGTCACATTGTAATTGTTTTTAATCGCTCAAAGTTCCATATCCTCTATTATAAACCCTTTGGAGGAATTATAATGGAGCACATCTTAGAAATTGTTCGTTTAAACTATAGCGGGAAAATGGTACATAGTAGGTTAGTAGTACGAGAGATTCATTTAATAGTATTAGTAGTAGTAGTTTAGTAATACTAGGGTCCTCATAGCAGTACACTAGGTCCCGGTGGAGGAAGTATAACGGAGTTTATCTTGAAATTGTTTGTTTAAAATATAGTGAGAAAATGGTAGATAGTATGTTAATTGTTAATAGTACTAGGTTCCAGAGGAGGAATAATAATGGACTGCGTCTTGGAATTGTTCATTTAAAACATAGCGAGGAAACGATGGATAATAGATAGGTTAGCAGTGGTAGATTCCAGAAGAGGAATCATAATTGAGTTCGTCTTGCAATTGTTCATTTAAAATACAGCAAGAGAAAATTATTAGATTAGTTTAAGGTAAGAGTAATTTCTATTCTGGTCTCATTGAGTCAATCACGAATTTCGATGCAATAGTTTGAGGTTAGGTTACTAAATTTTAGAATTTTCAATTTTATTTTGTACTTTTTACTTTTTACGTGGTACCGACGACCTTTATCATTACTTGTAAAGTATAAACCGAAATAAAAATTAATGGTTAGGTTTATATGCATAAATCGTTGCATAATATGTTCATAAAACTTGTCTGCGAGTGTCTGAATACTTTTATGAGTTTGTACATATTTCCCATGGTTGTCTTTATTTCTGTTAATAAATGGAGCGTGATAGGTTAGGTTGATACAATTTTTTGTATTGCTGATTTGAAATTGCTGATGCATTCAGACAGTCCATTTGACAGTTAGATCAGAATGTAGAAACGGACTGATATATCGAATTCTCGTCGCTCAAAGGCGGGGCATATCCTCGTTGTATCAGGTGCGCCGAAACCGTATGAAAACCAGGTCAAAAGAGGGCCGTGCGACGAAATTAGACCGTGGTCCTTGACGCAAAAATATTCAATTCTATTATTGTAATACACGGTATTGAAATATATTTTATTTGATTATTCATAATTGTCCAAGATTCCTCTCTTGTTTTTAAAAATATCAGGAACAATTGTGAAACTATTTCATATTCTCTTCAAATCTCAATTCACTTTTCTTAAGCGAATGAAGCGAAATTTTATCACTTTGAATTTCTTTCCTACAGGTTTTATTCTTATCGAGAAAGGTTTCAAATATTTTCCTTTATATAACAATTGCATAACGTAACAGAGGCATTGATACGTACCTCGGAATATTTTTTGAATTTTTGAAGGTTTGAACGACTCCTGTTTGCCTAAAGAATATGATTGACGCTTTCGCTATGACCAACGCAACTGTTGCGTCTTTACGCGTTTTGACAAAATTATGTAGAATTAGAGAGAGCAAGGAAGCAATAGATAATGTGTTTGTACAAATATATGTGTGAAACAAATTTTTGTTTAATTTTTGTTCCTCTGACTTTATTCATAAACACATGAATTTGCATAATCACTTAGTCTAATTATTTCTTAAACTAAAAGCACATGGAAAATGTATAATTCTATACATTAAATAATCTAAATCCAAAATTATGATATTTTGAATAAACAAATCTTTTCGTAACACGCTATAAACATCTGACAGGAATCTCACGGATGTAAATCTTTTCTTTTACTTGATTCTCGAGTTTGCCAACTGCAAAAGTTCTCAACTTTCAAGTCGGAAGTTTCTGTTCCATTTTTGATAAATTTATGCGGTGTTTCACGGTCGTACGAGTTTCCGTGTCAGAAGTAAAAAGATTTCTGTGCGAGTGTTTGACCCGGAAAGGCCAGGTTGAAACCGGATGCTCCAGACTCCTTGACGTTGAATTACGACTATCTATACGACTTTCGAACGATCTCCAAATTATCTTCGTGTCTGAAATTGAAATTTCATGGAAGTAGAATCGCTCATAAAAGTATTCGGACGCTTGTGGTTACGTTTATCAATATATTATGTGTGCTATACGAAATACATAAAAATTTCATTAATTTTATTACAAGATTCTATCATCATAATTGGATAAGCTTGAAACAAATTGGAAAATGCACGTAGAAAGTATAAGATATTTAGTGCAAGTACGTATTTCACAGGAATCACAAAAATATTTCAAGAATCAATTATCCATTGTATTGATAAGACTCTCGATATTCAATCATTTTAAAACTATCTATGCTCTATATTATACTTTATACTGAATATATGTTTGCTGTAAATATACTGTAACTCCTACATACGATACACTTTCAGATTAGTTTCCAACTTTTTCTCTCGTCATAGTGTTAATGAAGTTTTAAAATGTTTTATATAAGATGCACAATATATATATACATGCAATTTTTCTGTGATGGATGTTGAGATACATTGACGAGTCACTGTATGACTACGTCTATCAAACGAAATTTTGCTTAAGTTATTTATACAGTTGGTAAAAATAGAGAAATGTAAGGCACGCCGATACAGGATTATCTCCGTGAACTTCAAAGTCGAGAAGTAATGCACGAGGGTTGAAATAGGCGATTGGAGAAGTTGGGTTACGCCCCCGATAGATGCGTCCCTGGGTTCAGGTCGTTCTCGGTGCGAAGGTCGACCCTAGAGAAGTTGGATGACAGCCAAGAACCGGCCTGCTAGCTATCTTCATAGGGGAAATAAATTCACGGGCAAGTGTGCCTTCGTTTTCTGCTGTTCCTGACACGAGAACGAACTGTGGGATGCTTTTCCCCTCTTCACCTTCCTCTCTCCATCCGATTTAATTGAATGAGATCCCACCCGTTCCATCCTTTCTCCTCCTTACTCCGCTTTCGTTTATCGCAGACCTACTTTTTCACGCGTTCAAGTTTTTCTTTGTCTTTACACTCACCCTCTTGTGTTATCTTATTTTAGAAATGTCAAGATAATTTTTTTTCCTTGGAATTATTCATCTTACTGTTTACTTTTTATTTATGTTTCGTTCCTTTGTGAAACAGCTCCGTATAATTTCCTCCCTTAACTGATATTTTCTACGAATTTCTAATTCCATTTTTTACGGGAGCTTCGAACTTCTAGTTTGTTTTTGGAAAACTAATATTTTTTGTGGGTCGGATTTTTCTCTTCGTCCGTGTGTCCTTCCATGGCCCTTTCCTTTACCTTTCATTTACTACCTTCACACATTTTCATTATCCTCCTCTTTATCTCTATATTTTCCTTATTCCTAATATATTTTCTTCTGATACTCAGGATATATTTATATGTCCAATTTTTCTTTTCGAATACCTATTTTCTTCCTTTTTCACGCAATCTACTTCCTTTTTTCTTCTAATTTCCATTAAACTTCTTTCCTTATCCCAGCTTTGAAGACTATTTTCCGCTCCGTTTTCTAGGAAAACTGCTATTTCCTCCCATTTTCCGTAAATTTGCCGCCACATTTTTCCCTTGTTTCCCCCTAATCAGTTTCCTCAACTATATGGCTATTAAAAATCTTGGAAAATAAATTTTCTTAGTATTGGAGATCCGAACCTTGTTCAATCTCGTGGTGGCCAACCATGTTACCCACTGAGCCAACCATTCTATTTTGAACCCTTAACCTATTTTCATCTATTTCTTCCATTCGAATCCATTTTGTCTTCACCAGTGGTTTCCAGATGAACAACGGTTCGCACTTTTCTCGTGATTCCCCTTGAAAATTGCTGCACGTGAAAGTATAGAAGCATGCAGGGCATTGTTTATCGTGATTGAAATTAGGGTAAATAAAGTGTAATGAATTTTCTTAGGAGTCCAGCGGCGAATTATTAATGTTTCGCGACAGGAAATCGAGTTCTTCGTCTTACTGGCAGGTACAAGAGTTGGGCTTTGGAAAAACGCTGCGGGAAACGTCTGGATGCATCGCGTGTATACTAGCGTTCATAAGACTTTTCGAAAAATTTCCAATTTTTAATATATCGTTTGATACATTTGTTATCGTTATTGAAATATAGTTATTAAACTTAACAAATGGTGGAGAACCGTTCGAAACCGTGAAACATCACGTGATCCAATTTCGTTTCCACTTGAAAAAATTTTTAAATGAATCGCGTCGGGAGTGCTCGCGGTACTTTGTTACCTTAAAAAAAGCATTAAGTGAATTTTAGTCGACGATGCTCTTAGAAACAATTTTCAGAGTATATAACTATAATGTACACGAAGATAATAAAAAAAAGTCGTCGCATTGCCTTGCTCAGTGCAATTTTATTTGAACGTCTGATCATGTACGAAGTTACTCTCCTTAAAAGTTGGCTACCATGTATAATTCCGTTCTACTTGCCTGTGTCTGACTACAGTCGATTGCATTCTCGGAACGCTATATTCTGCCTGTAAAATTCGTGAGATAGATTTTAGTCGATGATTGTGTCACAAACAATTTTTGTAACATACAACACATGAAGTATAAAAGATATACACGAAGTATATTTTTACATGTACGCTACTCACAAAGATAAAAAAATAAATTGTTCCATTATCCTGTTTACTAATCTTATCTTATGGTCTGTATATGTGCTATAAAAATCTTAAAATGAATTTTTGCCAGAAATAATTATAATTAAAATATGCTTAAAGTTAACTAAAAATACAGATTATTACAATATTCTGCTTACAGAAATTCTATTGTAAAGTCTGACCATATAGAAGGTTATTTTTCTTAAAAACTGAATGTTACTATTATATATTGTATGTACATTTCTCTTTCATTTGCTATAATCCGAGTATAGCTTATATTCTACTTAGAAATCGTATCATTATGTCAAATTTTGCGAGACCATTGCGTGTCTGAGCATATACAGTTTAATTCCACTTATAGCATGTCTAGACAGACATAAAAGCTTTCTAATTTTATCCCGTTTTATTTCTATTCAATTTAGCGAATATTTACGACAAAATGATCGATTCAAACATTGAGTTTCATATGGTAAACATTGAGATGTTGTTCTGTTAGCTAAAACATTTTCCATAGTCGGACAAGGTTACAATATTTTTTTTTATTTTTTTTTTTGATATTTTATGACATTTTTCTCTCAGTTCTGACAGAAAGAATGATATTCTATGATTTTGACTACGATTTTAAATTATCCGTTTCGTGTGGATACATGTTTTAAAGAGAATTATGAAAAATGCCTTGAAAAAAAAAAAAAAGGAAAATAGGGAAAAAAGCGGATATCGCGCTTTTCTATTGGATATTCAAGGGGATGCGGATGAAGAAGTGCGGGATGCTGGTCAGGACGTGCTGTAAATAAATCCATACCGGTGCAATATCGTTTCTTGCAGCGGCGACCTCGTTAAACGCGTAATGGATAACCAATAGCAGTCGGTAGATTAAAGGACTGATTCGAAATTGCGATCGTTGATCAGCTTAACGAGTCACGACATGCGAGAGGTCTCAAAGGCGTCTATCCATGGAATTGGCAAACGTTCTCTGTTTCCTTTCAGATATTTCCAAAAATATCCTGACCTGTATAGGTCTTTGCACACTGCAAAAAAGAAAAACAATTGTACTTGAAAGGCAGAAATTTTTTCAAGGTCACTATCCATGAAGGAACTCTTGATATTCATTTGCGAAAAATTGATAGAAACTGATTTGACATAAAAATCAAAATTATTTAACATTGATAATTCATTTAAAATAAAAATTGATTTGACACATAAATGAAAAGTATATATCTAATTCATTAATAATTACTTCATTCCATAATGCAATTTACTTTTTCAGCTAAAAATTTGTACACTATTGCAGTATTACGAATTAAAAGGAAAATTGCTAATTATTCGAACTTTAGAAAATGAGAAAAATTAAAGAAATTGCTCAGATGTGAAAAGAGCCTTATATTTCCAGGATTACCAATAAGAAAAATGATTTTTTAAAAATTCCGTTCCATTGTGACTGCCCATCTGTAATAAGCCATGGACGTATTTAAAATTAATAGAATGGAAAGTGGAATAACAATCAGTATTGCTTTGGGTTATGGATACTGCGAAAAAGAGACCCGAATAGGGAATTCCTTTGTCCCGGTTGTGCTGGAAGATGGAGGCCGTGATTGGCCGACCAGTAGCGAAGCACTTTCCTCAAAGAAACGTTCAGGTTCTGCCGAGTTAATTGTCCTCGAGCAGTTTCTCTACATCATTGGCCCGGCATCGGTGCCACTAGGTCATTTCACGGCTCGATTTCTCAAGGAAACGCCTTATGGTATTGTCAGCACTTCTATCGTCTGATCTACCGACTTCTGACTAGGGAATTTTATTCATGGCACGCATTGATGCATTGAAATTGTAATGCGATGAAATTTACAGATTTTTTTTCTTACATAAAAATGAAAAAAAAAAGAAGAGGGAAAATTTATTTTCTGGGGCAAGTAGAAAAATACCAGACAAATGGTTTATACGACGAAAAAATAGCGTAGATACATCGACAAAGGGATTCGATCAATCACACCAGGTTCTATTTGACAGGAACCAGTTACCACTTTCAGCGGACTGTAAAAATATCCACGGGTCATCTATGTCCATTTTCATGCCTTAAAATACAGTGAGTAAATCAATGGATGGGTGCAACGAAGCGTAAACGAGTATCCATCGAACGAGATTTCATTCGCCGGCTGTTCTCAATCTGTCACGTGATTTATCTGTAGCAATGGCGGCAGCAAAGTTAACACCATAGGATCTCTGACCTCGCTAAGTTTTATTTATGCGTATTGCTAGTAACAGAATTTTAATTTGACAACTTCAAATTAGATAACTTCACACCTCTCCTTAAATAAAATTTCTAGAAAGCCGGAAAAAAATTTATTTCTTACCTTGAATAAAAATCTCACTCCTACAAATATATTGAAAATTTCGTCACTTCACGGATAGATTATGTACAAACTAACCTTCACAGGTTGGTTCATGACTGAAGAGCGTCTGAGGCATCATCTGTGCTGCGATTTCGCGTTGCGTTTACGCATCTCGGCTCTTCCATACAATAATTCTACTGTCTGGCATGAAACACGTCTGGAACGATGATATAATTAGCGGTGAAACTGGAGCACACATTTCTGACGGCAGACAGAGTTGACGTCTACCTGGCTGTCTAATTATAACCTCGCGTATTTCACCTTTTGTTTATGTTTTCCCATTTTCTCTCGTTTTCCTTCTTTTATGACCGCATTACTTCTTCTAATTGCTTCGTTGCTTATTACCTTCGGCGTTTCTTCTACCCTGTTCATGGTCTTAGTCGTTCTTGCTACTAGTTGTTTGCTAAACAATTATCGTTTGAGGTTAGGGTTAACCTAACATTCACAATTCACATTGTTACACATGCGCATGGTTCACAATGCGGAACTACAATGTTCACGAAACGTTGTAATTTTGTTTCTTTTGGACTCGGCTCTTTCTTGGGAGCCTGTTCGACAAAATAGTGTTAGACATAATAGTGTCAAGCGTGTAATAGGCTGAACTGCGATATCCTGAGCCGTGAAAGACTGTAACCTAACCTTGTTTTCCTCACTATACAAAGTATTTCAAAAATTGTGGTACAAATAGGAAGTGGGTGGTAATGTATGACAGAATAAAACAAAATTAAGTTGAAAACTGAAGGTATTGCACGTAAAGATACAGTTTTCAGTTAAACAAGATAGGAAATTTAGTCTCCCTAAATTTGTTTCTATAATTTGATCTTATTTGTTCAGAAGAAGCATACTCTTTCCAATTGAATCACAATTTTAGGACACTCTGTATAATTCAAAGTGTAAGGGTGATTTTATGCAAACTGTGAATGTTACAAAGCTTTGGAGGTTATTGTAGGTTAGGTTTTCTCGTTAAAGAACTGGAAGTGGTGAACGAAGCTACGTTGAGCAGCTTATTTCTGATTAACCATCGCGATTCTCCCTTAATTACGAGTTAAAAACGAGCGGAAAAAGAGTAGAATAGAGGAGAATGCAATTTTCTGAAAGTTTCGCAGAAGGTCTTCTTGGGGGGACACCTGTTCTCGCTCGAAAGAACTTAGAACCTCGTTAGGAATTAATGTGAGAACTTGGAAGTTTTTCATCTATCATATTCATCCGGTAGCACCTTAGTTGGCTTCTTTCATAAGTAGCCTTCTTCAACAAAGTTGATATTCTGATGTAATCTTTAGGTTAAAATTAAACTAACCTAATTTATATATTATTAATTTTGCTTTTTAACTGATATCAATCTTATCAATCAAATTATTTTTTAATATTTCGATTATTTTCTCTGCAAATTTGTTGCGAGTACATCCACCGGAAGTCTCGCAAATCTTCAAAAGATATTTACACCTTTTTGGAGTAAAAAATTAGGTGCGTTTCACCTTGGCAAGCTCTTGGCGAACGTCTAGGTTAGGTCGTATCGCGCTTCTTCATGCAGAAGGCAGTTTAGTAGCCGGCGGCCCCGTTTATCGCCCGTTGCGGATGCACCGTCAGCCATAAATAAACAAATGAATCGCGCTTCATAAATTTCCTCGGTGCACGAATCCACCATCAAAGTTTGGTAAAAGGGTAGAATTCTCGCTTCCATGCCTTTCGAAATGAATGGCTTTGGACGAGCCTCCTTTCGAACCATTAAAAGTTCGAAAAAGAACTTTAAACGACTTTATGGTGAGTTTGGCATTAGTCTTGTATCATTTGACACATTTATTGCTATGAAAATAGCCAAGGAGGCGATACTACGTGAAAAAATATATCGAAAATATGGAATGAAATTTTTCTATCGCCTCTTTTCATGCTGCACACACCTAAGCCAGGTTCTCATTAATTGCGAGCGAGATTTCTCCGAGAATATGCACTAAATTAGATTTTCGTCGAGAGCTTGGAGAACTTGTTTGATCGTGGTACTTCCAAGTTAACCTCTTTCAAACTTTTCACTGGGGTGGTTAATGTGCTGTCTGACGCCATGTTTGAAATCGTTCAACAGGAGCGAATTATCCGGGGCAAATCAGTTAATGCCAGATAATAGGCGTTTACGAAAAAAAAATCTAAAGGAACCTCGTAATCTATTTTGAAGGTTTCGAAGTTCGTTCCACAAAGGAGGATGGAACCCTTTACGGATACCGAGTTAACTCTTAAAATAGTTCCTCTAGAGTGTGTTTTACGAGAGTGTACATGAGATAGGAGGTGGAATTCGTAATTTTGGAGGTGCACAAAATTTACAGTGGTACGAAAATAAAATTTGCATGGCATCGAGAAACCTCTCAACAAGTTTTTTACCTAATAATCTTCGAAACTACTTGCCAAAATTTTCTTCTCTAAATATCGAAATTGCAATTTCTCTATAACGTTCTTAATTTTAATTTGTATTATACACTTTACGCCACTATGGTTTTTATCGAGTTAAATGTGAGGTTAAATTTGGGGAAGGTTAGGTTACAGTTGAATTGGATTTGGATGAAATTTGGGTTAGATTACAGTTTAGGTTGCTTTACGTTGTTACTTAATTTTAATTTGCTTGGTACTTGGTTACCTAATTTTAATTTATATCGTGCACGAGAATAACCACTAATGGCCTTCATCACGTTAAATATGAAATATTAAATAAAATTGTTGTGGTCAGCTATGATCTATGCCAGGATTAATAAAGCTTGATAAATTGCGGCAAGGTATACGCTTGGTAGTTTGACGTCAGAAGGCTATCTAACCCAGGGAGTTGAACGATATGGATAGTGATACAATTAACAACAATATACTGCAGTTTGGAATTTCAGATTCAAGGAGACAACGCAGATGAAAGAGACAACATGCACTGCACGCATCAGTCGCCAACGAGCAATCGCGTACAAGCTCATCTCTCTGAAAGACTCGACATCCGGGACTTAGATTGCGTCGTGGAAATGCCACCTCAGAGACATTCCATTATTATTCACAAAAATTTCCTAATCTGTAATGTGCATCTTCCTTTTGGAAGATATGAGAATGAGCATTTTAGGAACTAATACTGAAAGTAAAATTTCGGCACAAAGTATTACTTTAGAGGTTAGAATTCGTTTACGAATAACGATTAACCAATGAGCCTTAAAAATTATATATATTCTGTTCTCACAAGAACCCTTATTTCTTGTTTATTCTCGTCTACGATGTTTCCTAATCTCTCTATAAGCCTCTACAGGCCTCTTCTTGCTGGAACTATGAGCATGAATATTTTAGAAATTATTTAGAAGATTAAATATCAATACGAAATGTTGTTTTAGAGGTTAGGAATCGTTCACAAGTAATAATCGACAAATTTTGTCCTCACGAGAATTCGTTTTGATTTCCTTCCTAACCTTTAAACTATCTTTTCGTATAAAAATTTCAAGAACGGTCGTTTTTAGACGCCATTTTCTATTTTTGAGTGAACATTTACATGTAAACGAAATGCACTCGGTCATAAGTTTTATTGAAGCGAAATAGAAATGTAAAATAGACAGAGAGAGGTTAGGTAGAAGTTTCATGAAAGAAAAGTCGCGTAAAGCTTTGGAAAAACTGGTCGAAACTGTGCGAAACCGCGTACGTGTCCGTTATGACGGGAAATGCCGCGTCGCATACCGACGAACCACTTTTGTGGCTCGTTACCAAGTAACCGGAAAAATCACGTCCCGCCCCCATTGCACTGAAAGCTCGCGATTATTTCTTGCACGCTCGTGTGCATGCCCGAACGTCATCCGTGAAATTGCGAAACTTTCATCCGCTATTCTATCGTGCCGCCATCTCGCCTTTAATTGGCATTTTCATTTCGCGTGCATCCTACCTCCGCGATGGAAACGCAGCAGAAACAACCGCTGTAAAAACTTGCTCGACGAAGAAATTCCAAAACAGTTTTGATACTTGGAAAGTAAATTGCCAACTTAGACTTGATGCGATTTAACTGAAACTTAACTCCAATGTAACTGAAAATTGACCCAGATCTAATTCAATTTTAACCTAGCTTTTCCCAAATTTCATTCAACCTAACATAAACCTAAATTATTCTCAAGTTTACCCAAATATAGTATAAATATAACCTTAACGCTAATCTATAGGCGTGGTCACCACGATCCAATTATTTTAAATGAAATTTTGCTTTTACTCAAATACAGTCTAGATATAATCTAACCTAATTCAAACCTAACTTATACCTGTGGCCACCATGGTCCAATTATTTGAAATAAATTTCTGGATTCTCTCGTATATTTGGATACCATTTTAATATACAGATAAATCATTTATTATCAAATATTCAGCTGTATGGATTAAGGCAGTATTCGAATTGAAAGATGTCAGAGAGCTTAAAATGTAACAGTTGATTTTAAATGGGCAGGATTTGGATGCAGTAGAATGGGTCCGTGAGCGATCGGATAACGTTCAGGAATTCCATTAGCATCGCTGAACGCAAGGGGCATTTTCATAGACGCCACTTTCGGAGCGTGCCTTGAATAATTTATCTGCGAGTACCCTTCTCTGAGTGCACCTTTTTTTCCTGAACGATTATCCTTCCTGTTTACACCCTTGCACAATCCTTCTTTTCTCTATTGCGTCCATGCTACTCTCTGGAACTACACTGGCGTCTTTCACTCTATTTTTAGTCCACTGTCTTTTTCTCCTTGAAAATAGCACCTCCCTAAAATGGAACAGTCTGTTCTAAAAATTCTTCATTTAACTTTTAGTAATCACTTTCCAAATATCTCAATATTCTCTCTTCTTTTATCATTTCTAATTAACTTTCTCGTTGCACAAGATATTTCTTCAATCTAAAGTTCTGACTTTGAACAATTACTTACAAAATATTTCGTCTATTTTTTATTTTATTACTCTTATAGACAATGTCGTCGTAGTTTTAAGAAATGAATTTTTGGATTCGTACAAAATTGAGATAAACGTTTGAAAATGGCAACTATGTGGAGAAAGGTTGCTAGAAATAAATGTTGATACGCTAGAATGTCCTGGTTGCGTGTTGGATAGGTGGTTTTCTGTTTGGCCGTGGTTTCCCCCGGGCAATATGGTTCCTAGCAAGTGACTAAGAGTGATGAGGTCGCGGGATGTAATTTTCTTCTTTCGCGTGGTTCTTTTTTTCCAGGGATATCGTGTGGAAGGACAAAAGACGCACGCTGCGCAGACGACGTCAGACGTCGCTGGATAATAAATCGATAATTCGCCTGTGCGACTTCCTAACCTTTCGAAAATCTATGAGGGACACTATCGAACCCATCCGCGAATCTTCATGTCAAATTTTCATTCGAATCCAATAATTCGATTCTAGGGATTTTTTTTTCTTAAATTTAACCTCCCCATTTTTCTGTAGGTTTTTCTCAGTCTTGTATAGTAGACCTCAATTTTTCTTTACGAAATAAGGAAATATTTAAAAAATTGGCCTTTTCTTAATGAAATAATAAAAAGTGCAGTGATTTCCCGAGATAGTGAGAAACTAAAATTTTCAAGCAAAAGATCTCGAGTCAAATAGCTAAAACTGGGAAATGTTTCTAAACTTGAATAAACGTGAATAAATTTAATTTTGTAAAATAGAAAGTAAAGGAGGGACACCGAAGTGCAGGCGTTTGTTAATTAGACGAAGAATAGGGAGTTTCGGAACGATGAATGTTGCCATTAAAGTGTCCCTGGTAGAAAGAAAAGTTGACATCGTGAAATATGAGTCAGCCAAATTTCAATTAGACTAGAACTTTGTGAGGTTGATTTAAAATTTTGTCGAGAGATTTCGACCATTAACCTTAACGTTTCTTCTCTTTTTCAAATTTCAAAAGAAAGATGATCCTGTTCGTTATTTGTTAAATATTTCGATGGCATTTGGTTACAGGAAAAATGAAGCTCGAATTGATGAACCGAGAAAAGGGCCTGGAGCTCTTCGGGAAATTTATACGAACGAAGAATGTAGACAGTCTTCAGGGTGACCAGAGGAAAACTGGACCTGAGCCACTGCATCCGACCGATTCCAAGCAGAAATTACAGGCAAGTATCTTCCCATACTAGATCTCCATTCTTTTTTGAACTTTTTCAAACATAACCTCAAACAATCCAACTGAAAACGGGTTCGATTCTGTCTCTTGAACTTTTGATATTGTAAACAACGATCCTAATTTTTCAGTAATTTCAATTATCTTAGCCCTCAGAAATATACGAAAAATTTAAAAAGGAAACTTGTACAGAACTAATATTAATTTATCCCACGATTCCTTTTTTTCCATAAAATAATTCTAACCGCTCTTTACCATTATAATCGAATATTTTAATAGCTTTACGAAAGATTTTACCAAATATTAGTAGAAAGATACAAAGTGGCAATTTGTCTCATAGGGACTTTTTATTTTCCCTAGAAATACGATTCTTTCTGAAAGATTTCCCACTTGCACGGTTTCATACGATCCTCCAGCGAATCAGAAACTTTATTTATCTCATCGAATGGATGTTGGTTCGCGTAGGTAGGTAGGTTCCGATAATAGACAAGGTGAAATAGAGTCGTGGAACAAATTTAACTCTCCTTTTTGTGCCTGGGAGCAATCTCCATGTTTCTTTCGACGACAAGCCGGCTGACATTAAGATTCTGGATTCTTGAGAGGAAGAAGCATCTGTGTACGTGTTATCCACCTGCACGTATCGATCCCTAGCTATTTTTAACAGGATTTTACAAGCCCTTGCGCTCGACTCCTACGCTACTTCAGATCTCCTGTTCTGGCTAGGTGATCAATCATCGCGATGATAGACCATGGGGAATTAATTTCTTTTCGCAATATGTTATGTCTTCGCTCCTACACATCATCTTTCTTGTCTGGTAAAATAGGGAAACAGATTAGTGTCTTTCTATATTGAGACGTTCGGAAATTGTTTCCCTCAATTTAGTTATTTTTTTTTTCAGTGGAAGTTTGTGTCTGTTACTTGATTTTTTTTTTTTTACTTGAAAAATTGGGAAAGAGATTACTCTCTTCACGAGTTGGGATTGTTTGAAGTTATTTAGTGAATTTTGTTTTTCTTTATCACCAGATATGGTGAGAAGACTTGTAAAAATCCTCTAGATATCTTCTAGAGTTTATTTTTCTTATTTTGAAAGCAGTAGAAGAAAATAGTTTCATTACATTTTGGAATTTCTTGCAGTCACTAGAATTTGATGAAAAAATTCCTGGATATCTATCCGCATATTTTTCTCTTTTTTAAAGAAATTCGACAGACAATTTTCTAATGTCAATGACATAATTCTTCTACAGAGGACTAAATATATTACTGAATATTATATGTATATATAATATTGCATTAGATATTGATAATAATATGAGATGCAATGTTCTATTAAATATTATGTTAAAGGAAGATTATAAAATAGGCTGTTAAACGAAAGTTTTTGTGCTACAGAAGTGCCTGACGACTCTGGACCTGACGTCCTTGGGGGTTGGCTCCTGCGTCGGGACAGGGATGTACCTAGTCGCGGGGATGGTGGCGCGCAGCGTCGCCGGGCCAGGCGTCGTCATCTCCTTCATAATCGCGGCCATTGCTTCCATCTTTTCCGGTAAGTCAGCTCTTACAAGAATTTGCAAAATTTATGCGATATAGAAGAAGCCAAAAACTGAAACATCAAAAAGAAAAGAAAATGAGCATGAAACCATAAATTGCAGAAAGGTACAATTCCATCAATCAGTATTTTGACAAAACTAGTTATTTTTGATTCGTTATTAATCTCGCTCATTTTTTCTTAATATTTCAAAATATGGTTGATTGCTTCTACCAATGACAAAAGCATCCTGCAAATTTTCTGGTATCTCGCTATTCTAAGTACAATTGTAAATACCGAAAAATGTAGCCAACATCCAGGAACAAAATATTGAAAATAAAATGAAATTTGCAAAATTTATGCGATACAGAAGAAGCCAAAAACTGAAACATCAAAAAGGAAAGAAAATGAGCATGAAACCATAAATTGCAAAAAGGTACAATTCCACCAATCAGTATTTTGACAAAATTAGTTATTTTTGATTCGTTATTAATCTCGCTCATTTGTTCTTAATATTTCAAAATATGGTTGATTGCTTCTACCAATGACAAAAGCATCCTGCAAATTTTCTGGTATCTCGCTATTCTAAGTACAATTGTAAATACTGAAAAATGTAGGCAACATTCAGAAACAAAATATTGAAAATAAAATGAAATATTGTAAGATAAATATCGGCCTGTAATAACAAGTCCAAGGATTATGTGTTTTTCCCTCGAGATGAAAGATGTTTTAACCCTCTTGTGTGTTAGAGAAACGTTTGGGAAAAGTATAGTATACGCAGCTGTGGGAGCAGTACGTCTTCATGGGAAGCGTTGTTTTACCATCGCTGCCGGCGAGAATTCTCGACCGTATTTATCGTCGGCTAGATACGCGGTCGGATTAGATTTACGGTGTTTGTGTGGCGGAAACCGTCGAGAACGGTCTAAGGCGGTAAAACATCACGTGATCTAATTCTGTTTCCACTTGGAAAAATTTTAAAGTGGCTCACGCCGATCGTACACGCGGTTCATCTTTGCCTTAGGGCGCGTTTACATCAGACGAATGAATGCTCGATCGCTCCCCACTCTAATGAAATTATCCTCGTTTGAACGAGGATTCGGGACAAAGATCAACAAATGCATATCATTTTTAATGTATAATTTTTCTGAAAATCGATATCAGATGTTTAGAAGCCTGTTTATTAAATCTTTATAAAGCAATAAAATTAATAAGAAATAAAACGAATGAAATTATCTTTACGCATGTACAGATGATCTCTATATCGTATAAATAGTCGGGAAATCGCATATCATCGTTTCCTCTTTGTCATTTACAATTAATCAAACATTTGCAACCATACGCCATAAAAACATTCTTTCTCATTGTTCATTCTTCCTGTGACGAGAACAATCGAGGCTGTTTTCAAGCATTCGTAGAATATTCACAAGAATGCTGATTTTCAATCATAAAGTGAATTTTAGTCGATGACGCTATTGGACAAAATTTTTGCATGCGCAACTATAATATACGCGAAGGTAATTAAAAGATAAATCGTCATATTGCCTTCCTTAGGGGAATTTTACTTCGAAGTCTGGCCGTGTACGTAGTTACTCTCCTTAGAACCTGGCTGTTATGTATAATTCTGTTCTACTTGCTTCTGTCCAGTTACAGTCGATTATATTCTACTTGGAACGTTGTATTTCGCTTAGAGAATTCGTAAAATAGAATTTAGTCGACGTGCATGCCAGAAACAATGTTTCTAATGTACAATACATTAAGTATATCTTTACACGTACGACATACACGAAGATAATAAAAATAAATTCCTCCACTGTCCTGTTTAGTACAACTGCATCTTATGGTCTGTCTATATGTGAAGTTACTCCCCTTAACATCTTGTTTCACTTGCCCGTCACAGTCTGATCACAATTGGTGATGATATGATTGATGAATATGGTGAAATAATTGCAATTAAAACACACGTGTTAAGTTAATGAAAAATACAAATTATTATAATATTCTGCTTACCGCAATTTTATTCTAAAGTCTGATTATACACAAAGTTATTCTCCTTGAAAACAGAATGCTACGTATAATTCTATTCTACTTGCTATACTCGAGATATAGCGTATATTCTACTTACGAATCGTGTTATCATGTCACATCAAGACTTACAAATGTCTGACAATGTACACTTTGCTTCTACTTATAGGCTGTCTAGACAGATATAGCCTGGCTACACTTCTCTTTGTCCGGCCTGTGTATATCGTGGGACAATTTTTAACAATTGTCTAATTAGTTATAGGAATCGTTGTTTCTTCGCAGTATAAAACAGAATCAACTAAAATCCTGTTTTTTAATTATTTCATTCGAATTATTCTCTTTGAGTTATCCTAATGGATTGAAATAAAATTTCCACAAAAATATATATATGTGGCATAGTGCTGAGACTCGTTCCATAAATTTTGTAAAATCAAACTTCACAGAGCTTTTAAACCTATTTTCCACTTTGATGTCATACCATAAAAAAATGTACTGACCTCGAAACCTCTACAATATTCTCACTCGTAAATAGTCGTCAGTCTAAGCAATTTCATTTTATCTGATAAAACCTTTTACCACTTTCGTTGCAAAACTATTTTCTCAAAACTACAGTTACACGACACGTGCTATATAATTGTATTATCCATTTTCTCATCTAACTTGTATCATCAAAACTTCCCTTTTCCTATTTTCCCTATATCAGGCCACCGGTCACGAATATAGTCCATGATCACCATGGTGCACGTGCTTCCATACATCTCTGTTTGCTGACACATATACGGCAGGACAGCTGCTATGGCTCGAGGCGAGTGGAAAAGAATGTCGGATTAGATTTACGGGCTGCGCATCAGCCTTGCTTTCCTGTAACCAGACGCGCCAATCCCATAACTGTACGTAGATTGCTACGTGGCGATCTTACATAATACGTTTGTCTCTCAGTTCTCTATGATATACAATAATAATGTATTATAAAAAGACATGTACAATACATTGTATTATCTTTAAAATAGAAATATCTTCCGTATGAAATATATTTCTTTTTCTTGTAAAGGAGATGCTTGGCGCTGCATCGATTAATTTTCATTTTCAATTTGTGAAAGTTAAAATATGAAATATGTTCAGTTAATGGAAATACGTTGTATATACAATATGTTGATTGATAAAATATGTTACAACAACACGCAAGACGTTGTATTAATAAATTTGTATTTCCAACTTGTGAAAGTTGACATATTTTCTATGTAAAATATGTTATATTATAAAATATTATATATTATATTTTTTACTATCTTTTATTATTTTATTATTATTTATTGTTATTATTAATTATTATATATTATTATTATTTTTATTTTATTTTTATTTTATTATTTTTAATTATTATATATTATATCTTTTATTATCTTTTATTATTTTATTATTATTATTAATTATTATATATCATTATTATTTTTATTTTATTTTTATTATTATTTTATTATTTTTAATTGTTATATATTATTATTTTTTATTATATTATTACATTTTTATTTCCAACTTGTGAAAGTTGAGGTATTTTCTATGTTATATTATAAAATATTACATATTATATATAATATATAATATTCTTTCTAAAATATGTTAGTATCCTTTTCGAGGTAAAATACAACGTAGCTTGTCTTCTAAAGGTACAGCATATTGTATCTTCTATTTTTTTTTTTTTTTTGCATTCAAGAGAATATTTAGAGAAGATTTTTCAGTTTAAAGAAAACATACGATATGTTTCCTACTTATATCGAAGAGAATACTAACGTAATTTTATACAGAAAATATTTTTGCTTGCATAAATTTCCCACAAGTTAAACAAAAACACAAGCTTATTATTCATTCCTTATTCTTACTATCGCAGCGTTATTTTGTCCGATATTTGCCGAGTTGAAAACCAGTTTCCAGACCGAAACTCCTACATCTGTCCCGATAACGTAATCTAAAAATACCACGAAAATTGCACGTTGATATCCCCGCGAAATACCCTAGTTTCATAAATAAACGAATTAAACAAACACGTCGTAAACGTACTTAATTATCACGTCTGAAAATTATCCGTCGCCATACGTCGAGATTATCGACGATGAAACGCGAATCGAACATTTTAATATTTATTCGAGCGAGGTACGTGTCACGGTCAATGAAATTAAAAAAAAAAAAAAAGTGAAAAATCAGGAAGGAAATTGACGCCGTGAGGCTAATTAATTTAAATCATTGCAGGTCGTACTCGCGCATCAATTAGCGGCCTTTAAACGCGTGAAGCTTTAATCAGCTGTTACATCAGAACGAGGCTGGTTGTCCGATCGAATCAACCAACGGATTAAAACGTCGATAACGTTGATGTACGCCGGTGCCGACTGCTAATTTATCATGTCATATCGTTAATCGCCGCCTCTGCCTCATTATTCTGTTGATGTTTCTCTGGCTACTATCCATCGATTTTGTTTTCCGAACGCGAATCAGACGTTTCAGGAATTTTTTGCTATTTTGCTGAAACAATAGCTTGACAAAGCTTGTTGATATTAATGAAAAAGGGCGAGATGGCTTCGAGAGCTTTTGTGATATTTTCCATCGGGAAAATGTTCTCAGAGGAATTTTCAATACGGTACGAAACTTTTGAAACTATTGAAAATGCGAACTTCTTGGTTGCTTTACTTATTAGTATTTTCAGAACATTTTTTATATTTAGTTGAAATTGTGGTTGGACAGGTTGTTTGATATTGTTGGAAAAAGAAAGAAAGAAAGAAAAAAGGAGTTTGGGAATTTGCGCGGTATATTTAATTTGCAAGAATTTTCACATTTTTCATATTGTATTGAAAAATATTCTGGCTACTTTTTGTTCATTCTATGTAGAAATAATTTTAAGAAATTTTCTGGTATTTTGCTAGAGTGATCATTTGAACATTTTTTTTTTTTTTTGATATTGTGGCAAAAACGGTTTTGCAAATTCTATACGTATCTTTAATTAGCAAGCAGTCCGAGAATGTTTTTTTTTATTATATGTGAAAGAGTTTTGGACACTTTTTGGGTATTTTACAGACAACTCGTACTGAGAAATTTGTCTATGTTAGAGCAAAAAGGTCTTTGAGTGTTTTTAAAATATCCCGAATTGAGCTTGTTTGTCACATGAAAAAGCATTCTGATAATTTTTGGATATTTTATCAAGAATTCATATTGAGAAATTTTGTTACGTCTCAACGAAAATGTGTTTGCGAATAAACAAATTTTTTCCCGGGAGAAGATTCCGAGTATGTTTGTTATATTGTAACACAAAATATTTTTAGAAACTCTCCAAATATTTTACCAACAGCTTTTTACAAATTTTGTCGTATCACATCAATGAAAGTTTCGAGAATTTTTCTCATATTCTCTATCGTGTTATCGAGGACAGAAATCTAAATCGTGTGACTATGCATTTGATTGGCCAGAAAGTTCAGTCAGTTTTTTATACGGTAGCCTCCTTTTACCAAAGATAAAGAATTTTACTAAGAAATGTATGAACCAAGTTAGATTGCAACCTTTGAAATTCTACGTTACTTTCTGTCCAAACTATCTGTTCCTGTTAAAAATGCAACGTGAGTTCGCGTTCGCCATCTATATGCAGATGCGCTAGTTACAATAAATAGTAACTAGAAGATAGTTCTAGATACAATCGATAGATTTAATCGATATGTTTAAGGTATTCTTTTGCTTGTTATCCCTAGTCTATGTAAGAAAGCGCAATAAAGGTTTCTCGGCTCAGAACGATGTGATAGATTTATCCAAAGAAAAAGATAATAGCTTTTGTAATCCTACCTCTAAATACAGAAATAACAACAGATTATGGGCCCAGGTTCAATAATTAGTTATTATTTTATTGAAAGTATCATTAATAGTAATAATATTAAGGAGCGCAGAAGATAACCTAAAAACCAAAAAAAGTGCGCGATCGATGATTCAGTGTAGAATATCATAAAGGCGCTTTATCAAATGTATAATAAACGCTTACGTGATAATACAGTTATCGAAAGAATAATCCTGAAATGTGGGGGTAAGAAAAATTCGCCAAAGAAATAACAACAGCTCCTTTGGATTTTATTTAACTTAACATGACATTTCGTGTTGATGTTACAGGAGCATGTTACGCCGAGTTTGGAGTACGAGTGCCTCACACAACTGGCAGCGCTTACATGTACAGTTACGTGACCGTAGGCGAATTAATAGCATTCATTATTGGATGGAACATGATACTGGAGTACCTTATAGGTACGAGCGCGTGTGCCTGCGCTCTTAGCGCCTGCCTGGATGCCCTTACGAATGGAGCCGTTTCCGGAGCGATAGCCAACAGCGTGGGAACCATTTTCGGTGAGCTACTATCCCATTCAACCGTTTAACTACGTTAAACATGTACAAAATGTATAGTGGAATCCGCTAATTGTCATTATATTGGGACTTGAAATTTTTCATGATATTACACGCAGGATAAACAAGTTCCACCACTGAAGTGAATTTATTAGAAACGATTCTGACATTTGTATGTCGATTGTATGATTTGTATTTATCACGAACTGTACACGTAACACACAATATTTACACATTTATGCTGCGTTGCTGATGAACGACTGTTTTTAGAAACAACGTGAAATCTATTTGAAAAACTTATCGACAGTAGTCTGTCGGTTGTTTGCGTTTGCATCATTCTCACAAGGATAATGTTTTTCGAACATTCCAATGACGCATACTGTTCGCGTTTGTTCTTGGCCATTACATATTGTGAAAAGTATATTTCGAAAAGATGAATTTTTTTTACGATCTATTTACGTATTTTCGAAGAATTTTTGCCGAATTCATGAGAATCTATTTTTGAGTTTACGTACTCGTTGAAAACTTGCAAAAAAAAAAGAAATAAATAAAAATGATAATACCGCTGTTAATTATTATGAGGTCATCCCTTACGATAAATTTCAAAATGAAATTTTCCCTCTGGGAAGAACGATAAAGGCTGCCATTATGACTAATTGAAAAATAGTTTCACGTGAAAAGATGTTTAAAAGATACTATATAATACGTTACTTGGTAAAAAGCGTTTCTTAAAGGAAACGGTTAGGAGATGACATTATGACTCGCTGAAAAATTGCACCTGCGCTAAAAAGTACTAAGAGGTGGTACACTATCGCTTCTAGGCAAAATGGTAAAAAGGTAGCCACAGTGCTTTTATACAACAGGCCCGACAATTTTTTCCGTGATCCATCAAAGGAGCTGAAATGCATAGGCGAAAATGCACGAAGAAGAGAGATTTACATCGCGTACCAGCTCAAAGAAACTTCATTTGATAGTCTGTTTCTTTTACTCACGCTCGTCGTGGTCGTTAATACGATGTTTCACAAGTGGCAGTGCTGCGAACACTGAGCATGAAGATTTCATGGCTGGTCCGATAAATCGTTGGCTCATACTACATGCACATGTATAGGATGTCCAGAAATCATGGTACAATAGAAAGGAGAGTAACTCTACGTTAAAAAATAAATTGGAAATGTAGAATAAAGTTTTTTCATACGATGCTTCGTTTTCCAGAGAATTGAATCTGAAAATTGGTCGGGTATACTCAAACTTGGCTAATTTTCGATTGGACAGGATAAAATCATCGGCAGGAGGTTATCGTACGTGTGGAAATACGTCGAAAATGTAGAATGAAATTTTTTCGTATGACGTTTCGAGTTTGAGAAAATCGAATTTGAAATTTTGTCAAATATATTCGAATTTGGTGAGAACCGGATTGGACAGGAGAGAAGAGTCGACGGGATGTTATTCTACGTGTGAAAATTGATCGAAAATGTAGAGTACAATTTTTTCACAGGATACTCTATTTCCGAGAAAATCAAATTTGAAAATTTACTTTTTTTACGGAATACGATTTCAAATTTTATTTTCCTGAAAACGAGGCCTTTTAAGGGGAACATCTTATTCCATATATTTCACTTATTTTCGTTTCAAACCACTAACTGTTTTTCTCGTATTCAGTCAGCAATTAATCAAGTTTAAATATGAAGGATCCACGAGGAAAAAGGGAAATGTCAATTTTAACGAATTTTGAATTTTACATTTTTCCTACTGTGTTATGCTACCGTGTGTGCTCATTATAACGGGCTGCGTCCTATTAATTTGACTGAAAATTTCCTGCAGTTTCATGGTAATTACAAAAAATTGTCGTGCACAATGTACTTTTCATTTTTCACAGTCTAATTTAACGCATTATATATTACTTCATATCACAAAGAAAAGTTAAAAATGGTGCAGAATAAAACGACGAATAAAATATCTCATTCTTTCCTAATACCTATGAGAGAATATAATATTGTGACATGATACATCGAAATATAAGTGTTCGTTTTCTCAGAAATACTAAAACCTCCCATTTTCCCATTTTATTATGATACTCCATATATTTTGCATATTTTCCATTTATTTTTCACGTAGAAATACTCTCTTTGTCGCCTATATCAAAATTGTTAGGACACTGTGTCTCCGGACTTGTGCTAGGATTATTCCGCTGCATCCGATTATTACACGGTATGAATACGGGTTGATGAAACAACAAAGAGGAACCCGGGTAACTGGATATCCGGTCTCCCTGTTACGAGTTACATTTCTGCATGTCTGGCTACTCACGCGGCGCTTCTACTGGCGAACGCGAAAGTGGAACATTCTATTCGCGGTGGATCGATCGCGTACAAGGATCATTCTACTCGAGTGTCTCACCAGTGGCGGATTGTTCTACTTGAGAGTATTGGTTATGCATCTCGTATTTGGCTCGTGACACTTTGATGTCTGTATGAGTATAGGATTGTTCTACTGATACCGAGGCCTGTGTAAATGCATTCTTTCAGGACAGTCAGACTTTAAATAATTTATAGAACAATTTATTTAGCAAATGTTTAATAATTCATATGTTCAATGTACAATTTATCATTTATTTTATATTATTTTCAGTGTTATTTATAGTTAAGAAAATCATGAAGAGTGTGCTCTTGTACGGGTCGTTTAAAGCAATTAGCTTAGGTCATTGGTTGTCTGCAACGAAAAGGCAACAGTGATGAATTACAGGAACGAAAAATCCCGATTGCAAAAGGGGATGGCAAAACAAATTTTATGTTCTAAAAAGTAGAATTTGTAATCTGTTTCATTATTTTATCATTATTTCTTATCGTATTAGGCGGGGGATAGTGATGAATTTTCCTTTAAAAATAATCTTACTGCAAAGGTTAATAAAACTCGTGAATCTCGCGGAATATTGTCAAATCTTCTAAAATTATTTAATTTATTAGTATTATTTAAAATACTTTATAATTTGTTTTATTAATGCTATACTTGATTTTCTCACACAAACATACGCGTTATGTAAAGAAAAAAGAAAATAGAAAAAGGACTGCTAATCCGACCATTTTCTCACTACTATCACTAGGAAAGCAAGCGAAGCAACGAGACTTGAGTTTGCGGCAAAATTAATTTCATGAGATCGAGTCGACCCTTCGCACCCAAAGGTTTGTTCTTTACCCCGCGACAAATACGTTGGTAATCTGATTATCAGATTTCTCTAGCGCGAGAAACGATTCTACGAATCCAGTTCGCATCTTCACTCGAACAATGCGGTTCATTTCGCAATTTCTAACAAGCGCTGATTACGTCCAAATGCATGAGCGCCTACCGTGTAAAGGTAATTGTGTAATGCAAAATCAAAAAAGTAAATTTGTTTGTGAAGATAGATTTTTGAACGTACGTTTATATAAATCGTTTTCATTCTTATTTGTCGTATAACCAGCTTCCAAAATTAGTCTCGCGTGTTCTATTATACCCTGTATAATTTCAAAATAAAATCTAATTTCTCAATCAATTGAACAGTCGTTCTTCTAAATGTCTCATATAAGCTGTCCACAGGTGTTCCATCACTTTTACGATCCATTATATCCAAATATATTTGTTGAAAACGTTGGCAATCTTGATTCAGCGAAACTTTTTTTACGAGAATTCTGCTTTGTGGGTTGTGAAGAGCGTGGTTGAGGAGTTAGGGAAGTTTATGGTCAGACAGTTGGGACAGTAGTACGTATGGTGGAACGCGGTGCAAGTGGCATGAATTCGACCCTAGTCAGACCCGCGGTTTAAGTAGCAAGTTTCAGATAGTCGGACTTACAGTTGCTAAAGTCGATATAGCGTGCTCGTAAAATCAATGGGGCGTTAAAGTTGACGCGTTTCGAGTGACGAAACGGTCATTTGAGGCGAATAAAAATCTTCAGTATAGTTCTATTACGAGCTTATACCGTGTCCACTCCTAATCTTCTTCTTTTGTAATCGTTAATATATTGTAGAAATATTTGGAAAAGACGCGATTTAGGGCATAGATTCTACAGATATGTAATTTAATATTTTTCAGAACTTAAAAATGTCATAACGTTAGATTTTATAACTTTTGTATTTGAATTTTTAATTTTATATTTTACCTTCTTCTTCTCAGTTGGAACTTATTATTTGTTTCTAATTTCTATCATCTTGTGTTGTAGTATTTTTTTTTACACTTCTCCTACATTGTCTTATTTTTTACTAAAAGAGCTTTCCTCCCTCGTCAAAATAACAATAAATAATAATTTTCTGAAAATCTAATCTTCAACTGACTAACGAATAAGACTGACTCGCCATTATTTTTAATTTTAACTTTAATTTCAGCTAGCTTCAGGGTGAATTCTAAATGAAATATACTGAAATTGTAAATTTATAACACGATCGTTTAATTTATCGCAAATTATTCTATGTTTCATACAAGTGTACAAATTTACCTTGAATTTAATTCCAGGCAAAGAGTTGATGAAAATCTAGAATTCAAAAATGACTTTCTCGTTCAAAGAATCTACACGTTAGAAACTGTATAACATAGCATGCTGAAATGATTTAAAACATATCGAAACGATACGTTGCAGTTCCAATTCGCGTTACAAAGGATCGATTAAAAAAATTAATTATCGGGAAAAGGTGAGAAAAAAGAAGGGAAAAATTGGAAAGTGGATTGCGTTTATGATTTTGTAGGATAGAATACTACAGAGATCGTTTAAAAATCCTCTACGGAAATAGAAAGAGACGAAGAGAATAAGAGATGAAAAAACAGACAACGTGTTTCAGTTCGATATTCCTGGCCACCATTTGTCTCTTTGTGAAACAAGCTTGAATTCCTTTCTTCCTTTCTTTGTTTCACTGTTTTTTCCTTCCACCATTTGCGAAACCATCTGTTTCCAAATCGACCCGCCAGTACAAAAGTTCCAGCCATATTTTTTGTCTGTGTTCCAAATCCTTTTTAATCTCTTTTCCTTTTATTTTTATTTATTCGCGACGATGGTCAAAAATCTCTTGTCTAGCAGACTAGTGTTTTCATATGTTAAAGATGGCAACGCGAGTTCGTGCTCGCCATCCATATGCAGATACGCTAGTTACAATAAATAGTAACTAGAAGATAGTTCTAGATACAATCGATAGATTTAAGATGTTCTTTTGTTTTTATCCCTAGTCCATGTAAGAAAGTGTAATAAAGGTTTTTCGGCTCAGAACGGTGTGATAGATTTATCCAAAGAATAAAATAATAGTTAATATGATCCTACCTCTGAATACGGAAATAGCAACATTATATGACAAATATTATATAATAAAATAATTCAATAAATTATTTTCTCTATATCTTCTTGGAAATTTTTAACAAACAGTATTGTAAAAAGTTGCTCAGCCGGACATTGAAACTTCTATTAAATAGTTAATAAATATATATATATAGAAATATGTGATATAAAATATAACCTACAAAATCGAAGAATTACTATCATTCAGCTATCGTTGATCACAGGTTAGTTGT
This sequence comes from Bombus flavifrons, assembly GCF_040668555.2. Lineage (NCBI taxonomy): Eukaryota > Metazoa > Arthropoda > Insecta > Hymenoptera > Apidae > Bombus > Bombus flavifrons. The sequence continues at coordinate 6,818,880 of NC_138457.1, read as the reverse complement.
TCGTGGGACAAATAAGATAGGAAATTTCTCTATCTGAGAAAAGACGAGAGAAATATCGGAATTTCCCTTTTATCGGATCGTTTTCAGGAAAACTCGTGGTAGAAGAAACAATGGAAGACATCGGCATGACGATTGAGCTAATCGAACATGGCAGTTTGATCTTCGTTAACGATGTTTTAGTCTGAAACAACGTAACCGTAGAAACAACGATATAAAGGCCGGAAATTAGAAACCGGACGTGGAGAAAATATGAAATGTAAAAAGAGAAAAGGAGAAATGAAAGGAAACGGGAAAAGGTTTGCGCATAAATTAGTCGGACATTTCCATTACTTGTAATAAATTAAGAATACCAGGATTAATAATGGCAGGTTTATCAGTACATTCGATATGCGAAGTGTTCCGTTTTAATATCTCACAATTTTTCACTCGTTCATGACGGTTTAATAAGGGAAGTTATTTGTTCATCAAAATTTATTTATGTAAATTAAGCTATGTCTGTTTAATAAAGGTTGGTTATTTGATATTTATAGCTATGGATCTTTCTCTAGTAAAATATGGAGAAGAATGTTTGAGATTTTATGAACTACGCTTTTTCGGTGGAAAACAACTTTATTGTATTCGTAATTTACTTCTAAAGAGTTTCCTTTGAATTTTAATTTAGAAGCTTAATAAAAATCTTATATTCTCTTCAATCCTGATATAAAATATCTGATGTATAATATTCTTCGATACTTTATACTTCCTAAATTATAATAATATAATAATACTCAAACTACGTTTCTTTAATAAAGACTAGTAATATCGTATCTGTTTTTCAGCTAGGGAATTTTTTTCAATAGGTTCGGGCTATTCAAACATGGTGGACAATAAACCGTTCCGCGTATAAAAATAACCTAAGAATTGATACTTCGTTAGCTCGACGATTATCAAGTTAGGGCTCTCGAGTGCACGAGGCCAAAGGAATATTTCCTGGCAAACAATAAAACTCTTCTTTGTTTCCTGCCTTGAATTGTTTCAACGCAAAAAGAGCTTAACGAGTCACGAAGACCTGCGATTTGCCGATAAGGCGCGTTTTCCCGCTTTTTAATCGTCGAGGGTCGGTTTCATCGTCCAAGAGATACAGTTCTTAGCAAAATTTTAATGTCGTTGCAAATTTTTGACTACACTTTACGTTGACACACGATAGTTTCAATGGTTATGTCATGAGGCTATTGGAAAACTTGGTGGAAAAGCTAAGTTAGGTTATCTGTAATAATGGTAAATCTAGGTTTCTGGGAAAACTTGATCTACATAACCTCAAAGTATTCAGATTTGTTTATTTTCACCAAGAAGTATTTCAGAATAAGGATAAATCACAATTTTTCATTAACTGCGATCAGTTTATTTCTCATAATCTTTGTGGCTATGTATAATAGAATATCGCCAATCCAGTCAAGTGTTTACTTAGAGTTCAACTTTAAGTTTACGTTCGATCAAAAAGCATTTTTCCATGCATTTCCACCCAATTTTCTTCTCAAATCTTCAAATATACTTAAACATGTCAAATATTAACTACTATTATGTTGTTTCATCTTTTAAGTTATGTTTATCTGAAGCAATAATAATATCTGAACTATCTGACAAACTTGCACGTGAAATATTTAGAAGTGTCTCTGTTCGCCAAGGGTTGCTTTAACCAAAGCATTGAAAAATCTAGTGAGAACATGGAAAAGCGACATTTTGTGTATATTTCCAGCTGGCTGATGAAGGTCCCTTGCACGATGATCCTTGAATGAATTTCCTTAACGTCTTCACCTTTGCCATTTCATCGTCCCAGCAGATGGTAACGGTTCAGCCAGCTTTCTCAACGAAGCGTGCGTCCGCCATTATTCGAATGCACCACGTATACTTCGCTTCCTAGATACTTTGCAGCTGGGTCGTACTTAAGAGTCCCATCGGAGAACAAAGGAAGAAGTGCCAACTTATTTTCCTCGTATTTCTTTTTTTCTTGGTCTCAGCCATCTAAAATCTACCGGGTGCTCCATAGATTTCGATCCACGTCATTACATTTTGTATTTCTAGTCATATTTTTTATAAAAATACCTAATGTGTATTTTGATTCTTTCGTCATTAACAGATTTAAATTAGTTTTAGAAATTTAAGTTAATTTGAAGAAGATTTATTCTGTAACAAGTTGAAATAGAATATAATCTATATTTAATAAGGCTTCAATTTGGACTTAGAATGACCTTAGAATGACAATTCTTTCAGTATTAATAAATTCCAAATGTTACCGAAATCCATTGAAGTCTCAGGTTATTTAAATAAGGTTTACTCTGCAACAAGTCGAAGTAAAAGCTAACCTATTGTTAACAGGATCCAATTTGAATCAGGATCCAAACAGGATCCAAGAAGGTTAACAGGATCCAAATTTAAAATCGCTTTAGAGCGTTCTTCGAAGTTGATAGAAAGACTTTCGATGTTACTACAACAATGATATTTAAACAGCGAATATATGTACGTAGTAGTACGTACATTGTTACATTTTTAATAGTTACATTAGATTTTAGTGACTCGATACGAACTGTAGTGCTGCTATAATTTGTCATGAAATTTGTATACTCCGATAAAATACACATACTATTTTTTTACAGACGAAGTATCCTGATATATTTATGAGTGACAGCGTATATTCAACCAAATTCAATTTATTCTTGAAGAAAAATAACCCTAACCTAATTATAAGCAGCCATATTTCAAGGATCCCCACAGAATTGTATCCAAAGGAATAAATTGAGTTTAGAAATCAGATCTGCCAACTGCAGTGTTAGAGGTTAGAGAAAGATCAAAGGATCGATTTACAATAAGGGAGAAGACGAAGAATCCGACATCCGCCGGATGCAGAGAATAAGAATGGAGGAAGTGGGTTCAGGTGGGCAGGTTAAAGAGCATCGAAGTGCTCGGCTTCGTTTCGGATCGATGAGGTCCACAGGTGCTAGACTTGATCCGCGCAAGCGCCCCTCTCGCACCCCTTTTTGTTATCCCCGGGTTCCCTTCTTCCTCTGGGCGACCCTTCGCCGCTTTTTCCCCTCGTTTCGCAGCAAAGGATACACTGGGTGATCCATGATTCACGTATCCAACACGTACACGCTATTCGAACTTAATATTCATGAGGACAAGCCTTAAAGAGAGGCTGGATAACGCGAACTAACGTATCCTAGGATGAAGAAGGGCTTTTGTAGTTTTCGCTGATTTCTCACATTTTTCTTTTCATTCGTTTTTGATGTTAGGTTTCATTCGTTCAATATTTCAGTAGAAAATGGAGAATCTGTTTGATCGGTGATTAGAGGAATTTTGATCGATGATTGACGAGGCATCTATAGGTTAAGCTATATTAATTTCCTATTTTGAACATTTTTCTTTATTCAAATTAGGTTATATCAATCTTCCTTTTTAAACATCTGTTCTTTTCATTTTCCTCTAACCTTGGGAAATTAGCTTCTGAAAAATTTAGCCATGAAATGGGATAAAAATGGTGTACTTCAATACTTAAACATATACTTTCCTAACCTTAATCTTAGTCTTAATAAATTCATCCCTAAAGAGGTTAGGTATAAAATAGAACTGTAGCCTTTGTTTCAGATGGAGAAATAAATCCTTAATGTTACTGAATAACAATATTGGTAAAATTCAAATTATGAAATAGATTCTCAATGAACTCGTAAAATGTACGATTCCTAACCTCCAAAATACTACAGGTTCAATTCAAACCCCACCGATGTTAGATTTAATCCATGTTTGCAATAATGCCGAAAACTTTCACATTACCAAGTCTTCAGTTCCTCGAACGAGCACAATGGAGCACACTGATGATCGATTCGATTGGAACCTAGGAGATTCCCTCTGAGAATTGTCTTCTTTGTTCTATCAAGCGGACCAATGCGCCATTCGACGATATATTGTTCGATCAAACAGACTTCCAGTTCCGCAGGACGAACTTCCTAAGCTCTGCCAGGCGTTGCCATTATCATTGTTCGCCCAAGATGATCCAAGTCCTCTATTTAACTTCGACATTTTCGCTTCTCCATCATACACATCGATTTTCTATATTTTTTTCTTTCACGTCCCGGTGGCTCGAGTAACTTGATAGCTTTTCAACAATTCTTTTTCCGGTTTTTATAGGGTACGTGTGTAGTGAAAAATATATGGTTTTCGATAGTGGACACCAAGCCTAATACCAATCAGCTTTTAGATAATTATTAGAATATATTAATTTAGAATAATAGCAAAGATCTTTTGGATAATTATTTAAGGGGTTGAGAATCATAGTGGTGTAAGACAGTCCACTACCGTTTCTCGTAAGTTGGACTTAAATGAACGATTAATTTCGATAGTGTTCTGACAGAGAATTTCATTTGTTAGAAAACTCATTATATTTTTCCGAAAAAAGAAAAACAAGCAGGAAAAGATAAAGAGAAGAAGGAAAAGCAATTTTACCAGGAAGGGTCACAATGTTTCGATCTCGAGAAAAGCACTAAAAAAAAAAAAAAAAAAAAAAAAAAGAGGGAAGGGAAGAATAATGGAAAAAAGAAGTGAAAAAAGAATATAGCGAATCTAAGTTAATGTCTCGGTGGAAAACGGACGAGAAATAGAACACAGTAAAATGCATATCCAACGAATGGATGCAAAATCGACAATAGTGGTGTGGATGTAGGGGGAGGGGAGGAAAGGGGACTGGTGAAATAAATAAAACAACGATCAAGGGATGAAGACGGTCAACCGCTGCAGGGGATGAAGATACTGGACGATTGAAATGCAGAAATTGATTTTCTACAGAAATTACGACGATGAGGGAACACGTAAAGGAAACAATTCGGTATTAACGCCGCCACGACGGAAATTGAGATCCCTTCGACGCGTTTCCATCAATGCAGCGACTTTGCCTCGTTTCGTTCGATCGAAGATTATATTTCTGTCGCGATTCTTCTACTCTATTTTTATATTGTTAAATTGTTGAAGAATCTTTCGAAGAGTATTGCCGTTGTTTCTGTTATTATGATAACTCTTCGTACAAATTAGATTCTAGGGACTTCTTCGGCTTTAGGGACTTTTTGAGGAACAAGTTGTTACATTTAGTATTATGTATCATGACTTCCAACTATTTAGATTGCAAGATCCCTTCTAACAGAATATCTTTTTAAAATCGTAAAAATTGAAAAATTGTTCAGGTATTATTGAAATTGAACAAATGGTATCATATCGTACAGGGTGTCTCAATAATCATGGTAAAATCGGTGAAAATGTGATGCTACCTGAAAAGATTTTTTCACTCGAACGAGGACTCGGAACAAAAGATACAAAATTGCACATAACCTGTATCTTGCCTGATCAATTTTCAAATTTCATTCTCTCGGAAGAAGGCGTCCTGCAAAAAAATTGTACTCAACATTCTTCACTTATTTTCTCACATACAATCGTCGTCTTATCCATCATACCACGTTTATTACTATTTTTACGACACCCTATGGAATATATCTAATATTTCGTAAAGTATGGAAAGTATCGTGGTTGTGCATAGGAATGGTTCAGATTGAAAGCAATCGACTCTCAAAAAGTCAGAAGGGGTGGGATTTCAAGCTATCGAGAATGGTTACAGAGACGAAGTGAACCGGAAGCGTTCCACTAAGTCCGATATCCCTGGTCTCGTTAGTCGATGGCACAAATTGGGTTCCGTTAATTAGCATGACACTTTTCAATCGCATGTATTCCAAGCTTAACAAAGATGCAAAAAAATTAACAAACATCTCATTTCGATACCACGGACCTTCCTATTTTAACATTAATTAATTTATAACAATGATCTTTGTGGTTTACGTATATATGCAACGAATTACCAGGTATATAAATATGAAACCAGAATTTTTGTATAGAAAATACATGTTTATTGTTTGAAAATGATTAAAAATATTTTATTCGAAGTATTGCCCATCGCTAGCTATATATTTTTTCCACCTGTCTGGCAATTGGTGGATGCCACGCCAAAAAAACTGTCGCTCTTTTGAGGCAAACCAGTCATCGAGCCATTTTCGTACATTTTCGTAAGAAGCGAAGTGCTGGTCAAAAAGTGCGTGTCCCATCGATGCAAATAAATGGTAATCGGACGGAGCCAAGTCTGGTGGGTAAGCCGCGTGCGAAAGTATTTCCCAACTGAACGCTTCGATCGTTTCCTTCACCGGTTTTGCTGTATGCGATGCTGCATTATCACGAAGCAAAATTACTTTGTGTCGCCTTTTTTCATATTCTGGTCGTTTTTCACGCAAAGCTTGATTCAAATCGATCGTTTGTCGTCGGTAGCGCTCGGTATTGACGGTTTCGCCAGGTTTTAACAGCTCGGTGGTCTTTTTCGGTGGTCTTCCACGTTCTTCGTTCCTCGCGTCAAAATTGCCACTTCTGAATGTTTTAAACCACTCAAAGCACCGTGATTTACCAAGAGCATGCTCACCGTAAGCTTCGACGAGCATTCGATGCGATTCTGCGGCAGTTTTCTTCAAATGGTAAGAGAAAATCAATGCTGTTCGCAAATCGTAGTTTCCAGGCACAAAATTTGACACGTTCAACGCTATTACAAACTATGCTGTCGTATGAAACTTGTATCGTTCCGAGTCGAAAATGTTTATGAGATGTCAACAAAGACTTTTGGCATCAATGACGCAGTTTAGCGATAACTACATTATCAGTTAGGGCCATCTATAGGCAAATTCCGGTTTCATACTTACAGATATTTTTGAGGAGAATTCGTTCGATGATCCAATGTGAAAAGAGTATTAACGACGACGAATGAGATAATTTTGGTTTGTTGAAGGTCGACCGCCCGATTTCCTCGCATTCGTCATCACCCTACTGATGATGCTGCTAATGGCCGCAGGCGTGAAGAAATCATTGGTGTTCAATAACGTGTTAAACGCCATCAATCTCGCCGTTTGGGTGTTCATTATGACGGCGGGGATGTACTACGTGGATACCGATAATTGGAACGAGCACGACGGCTTCTTTCCGTATGACTGGAGTGGTGTAAGTATTTTTAAATGCATATGCAAGGGTGTCTCAGTTAAACGAGATCAATTAAGTAATCAATTCAATCAAAGTTAAACGAGATCAATTATATTATTATAAATTTATGTAAATTATCATAAAAGGTATTTAACTTCATGTAAATTCTTACATTAACAAAAATCGAGATATTGATTAATCAGATAATATAAGAATTTGCACAAAGTTAGACGAACAGGAGATATAACAAAGCATGTACAATCTTCAATTAAATTTTGAAACCGGCCGTATAATCCGGTAAAGTTAGCGTTAAATATCGAGAAATCTACGCGATTCTGTCAGCAAATTGAATAGCTTCAGCATCTCGTCTCAGCGAGGGACAAAAGAAAAAGTGTGGGAAAGCGCGAGGTGTTTGAAAGGAAGCAGAGTTGCCGGTCCATTTCCGGCAGCTTTTCACTCGCGGTTCACGGAACAATGGCAAACTTGTTGCGTCGAAAGGGTTTCAACGAAACCGGTGAAACCGTACAGTGCATCAGGTGGACAAACGGAGAAAGGGAATTCGGATTCACGGCTCGCGGGGAATCCACGCTAGCCGGGAACCGTGTGACCCGTACGGATGGAATTGGATTTAGCACGGGGATGCATTATTTAGGTTTCAACTGGATATTGTTCGTTAAGTAGTCGTTTCTCGAAAATCATCCGTAATCCTCTGATTTGCCAGGCGAGGAATCTATCGAATCAGAGATTTCTTTAAATATTCATCTTATGTGACGTTAATTAATCTGTTCCACAGAATTTGTAGTATTTTTTATCTCATCTCGATTTATAATATAATTATTATTATATTATTATAATCTTTATGTTATTTATAATCAATTCTCCTTAGCCAGTAAAATCTCGAATTTTGTCAATCTTCATCTTGCGTTACTTAATTTGTTTGATAGAATTTCTAGTATTTATGCTATCTATAATCAATTCCTCTTAACCAATAAGATTTTAATTAAACAATATATCTAATCTAACAAGATCATCAATTTACAAATAGATATATAAATATTATTACATCTCACAAAAAATAACTCTTTTAATATAAGGTGTTTGCTCATAGAAATGAGTCACATTTAAACCACTCCATTTTCTTCAAGCCACTCGACAACCATTCTTCCACTCGAACTTCCTGCAATTTTCAAGAGCAAACTTTAGAAAAATTTCATTGTTCGATAATTCGATTATTTTACACGCATGGCTGCTCAAGTATGTGGCATGCAGAGTAGCATTTTTACACGGGATGAAGGGGCAGATAGGAGGCAAACGAATAAAAACAATATTCATGATATTAAATATCCCGTGGGTGCACCGGAGTTTCTTCATCCCGAAGGATTCGCGAAACGTTTATTCAAAGGACGTCGGAGGTGTTGAAACGGGTAAATATTGGAATATTCATCTCGTTGAAAAGCAGAATAAATAGAAGAAAATTGACAACGCCCGCATTTTATCGTTTTCAGGTTTTCCTATCTTCGTGTTTCTCAATGAAACGTTTCCATCAAAGAAAAATGTTAAAAAATGGCCAACTGTGGTACCACCTGGAATTGAGAAATTCATGCGGTATCTTCAAAGGTGTTTCCCAAGGAACAAAAGATGTCGCTTTCTGAAGAAACGATGAGAAAGTTGTGAAAAATGAATCGAAACATGTGGATATGATAGTGATGGAGCTCACCTAAGCGTTATATTTTACCCTTTTGTTTAAGATACTAAACCATCTTGAAAGTAGTTAGAATGGGAAAATTAGCAACTAAATCATTTGCAGATTGGAATCGTGCGTGTTGAGAATTGTGGATCTTTGAAGCCGAAATAATGTTATAGGAACACTAAATTTACACTAACGATTCATATTAAAATAGTAATATATTTATTTCATGGACGATTCCTTATATATTCATCGATACATACTTGCACGCGTCTCACCACTTTCTTCCATACGCGACTCTTAACCGACTCTTAACCGACTGACTAGTTTACAGTCGTCTGTTTTTTGGGACGCCGCGCACACACACACCTCCACACACCGACACTCGCATACAAGCATCTCTACTACACATTTGACCCAGTACAGTATAGAAAATTACATATATCTCAACAGTGCGAATCCAAAATACCGTAATATCATTGTCACATGCGAACAGCAACCAACAACGTGATCAACGACTTTGCATCCACATGTGTTCGCAAGAATATGCTTGGGTTTTGATCGATTCAAAACTTTAGTCATTTTATCATCGATAACTTTAGTCGATTTATCAACTGACTCTCCTCGTTCATCTTTTTGAAAATCGTTCAATATCTGAAAAAGAGCAAGATGAAATATAACGCTTATGTAAGTACGATTACTGTCATGTTCGCATATTTGGATTTAATTTTTAACAACTTATCCATCGTTTCTCAGGGAAATGGTAAGAACGTTTCTTCTTCCTTGGGGAGACACAGTCTTCAGGTTGTGCATGAATTTTTCAATTCCAGGCGATGTGAAAAATGGCGATTTTCTAACATTCTGCTTGCCCTCTGCTTCACACTGTTTCAAGATAAAAATTAGATTGAACTGCGTTACGAGGCATACAGAATTTATGATTTCCTTTCATGATATATGATATTGCTTTTTACGAGTAGTATCTAGAAATACTAGTTTCACATAAAGTGTAATATACAGTACAGTAAGCTATAATACATGCATTATTTTTAGGATAATGATCTTCAAGCCTTGAGAACAGTCTTCTTGCATTCTACTCGTCGAAAATTATTCATATGTTATAAAAAAAAAAAAAAAATATCACAAATTTGCGTACCTCAAAACGAAGTTCAGCCAAACGTTATGTATTTAGTGTCGGTCGTCAGCGATCCAAAGTGTCGACGGTCGTGAATTATTAATTAAAAAGAGAAAAAGTTTGCCTAGTCGTATTCTGGCATTTATGCACGCGATACTTTCCCTTTTCAACCCCCTCAGCAACCCCCATCGCGTGTTTATCGGCGATCCACGATGAATATTTCCGTCGCCGAGACCGTGTGTGTCCCCTTGAAAACGTGAATTTTTCATCGTCACGTTTCCAACTTGCGTTACTTTCCCTGAAAAGCCTGTTCGTGCCTTGGAAAAACCACCCCATACCACTTCATTATTCGCCCCTACCGAGAAAGCAACCTTTCATTGACCTGATTCTACCATTTCTTCGATAAATATTCCAAGTTAAAACTTGTTTGTATAAAATTTCGAAAACCTGACGAAAGTGAAGTTAACTTTGGTGAATATGCATCCGTGCGGGTCGAAAATAAATTTTAGGGATAAAATGAACGTAGGTTATCCGCTATAATTCTATTTTCTTTTTACGTTTTTTTCGAAGAGATCCGAACGAGTCTTTATTCCATTCTGTTAAATGTTCAATATCGTTGATGTTATTAATATTGCTTGGCTTTGTTAAATTAACACTTTCGCCTGCTAACGCAACGTATGCGTCATGGGTATTTTCTGTTAGGTGTTCAGTGACGTGACCTGTGTGCATCATAGGGATTTTCTACGGTGCGTCTAATGACGCAAACGATGCGCCATCAAGTTATTTTCGGCAAAACTTCATACTGAGGGAAATATCTTGCAGATAAAGGGCGTTCATTATGTAATAATAATAATAACAATAATACCTATCATTATGGCGCAATATTGTTCTTTCAAGCACAAAGCTGTATGCGTTAATGGCAGCAAAGATATTAACTTATATGAAGGATTTTATAATAAACCTAACCTATAACAGTCTTATAATACTTAGAACTATAAACAGATATAAAAGAATACATATCGATATTTAATTAGAGAAATTAAATTCAGAAAGATAAATTAAGAAAGTTAACTTTTAAGAGAAAATGAATCTTCTTTGCTAATTTTCGACAAAAATTCTCTAGATCCTTAATTGTCCCTAGAGATCTTTCAAACGTATGAAGTTTTTTTAATCGTTGCTAATCTATAAAAGACTTTCTTTTCTCCTCTTTCAATGAAAATCCTCGAGATTCGCAAACACCCTTAAAGATTATATATATCATATATATTCAGATCATATATATTCGATTTTCTGAATTACTCCTAACGTATACAAAATTAAACTTTTCCTCGAGTTTCGATTAAAATCTTGTAGATTCCAACTTCTTCAATGCCTTCAGATATTAATCTTCTAGAAATGAAAGAGCCAGCGGTATGTACACACTAATTCGTTTCCCTAAATTATTCCTAACCTATTCAAAATCATACTTCCTCCTCGCCTTTCCATAGAAATTCGCCAAATTCTCAAATGCCTGGTGAAATCAACGTCCCAGAAACGGTTAATACGTGCATTCTATCTGACCTTAGGAGTATGCGTGGGTTTTCTGAGGGTGGCTTTTCAAATCTTTAGCGACCTCGTCCCTTCCTATTTCTCACCCCCACGCCGGAAATTGCTCGAGAGGTCACGGCAGACTGCTTGTGTCAACCTCTCGATTAATATTAATGCATGCGTTAACTACCTCCTCTCTCTTTGATCACACCTCTGAAACTACCCCTTTGTAAGGGGTGACTGTCGACCACCGAGCAATTTCGATTGATTATATTCCGTAATGTCCATCGAACAGTGACGCAGGAATTCTGTAGTTGTTTCTTGTTGTAACTTCCGTCCCTGTTAAGGCCTCTTGGAAATACAACTGGGGATAAAGAGGTGCGTTGTAGGTCAATAGCCATCCGAAGCGTCGTCATTAATTCGGAATAATAAGAATACGGACGAATCGCGATTCTTTAACGACCCAAAGGTACTTTGAAACTCCTCCGTTCAGCGTTAGGGAAAATTTTATTTCTCTATTAAATAATAAATAGAAAGTCAAAATAATGTTTTAATTGTGAATAAGAATTAAGTTTCTTATTGAAATAAAGATCGTTTTAACGATGTTAACGATAATTTATTTATTACTTGCAAATGAAAATCTACTTTTTGTGAGGATTCAATTGGAAAATAAACGATAATATATAAATAGATAGATGTTGGTCTTTGTCTTATTATTTTATACAATGAACGAATTGTGAAATTAATATGCTCACCCTTCAATAGTCAGATTGCAGTTGACGCTTGTTTTTGAAACTAATCGAATCCTGGAGCAAGTTGCCCGCAAGTCTATTTGATTTTGACGTATCCATGATAGCTAACAAACATTATTAAAAATTACAAATCTTAGTTTACAGTCATTTTTCTGATTGAAATGTTATATTCGTGTAAAGATGAAAGTCTTCTTTAGGAATATTAACTTTTTGAAAGTGGCTACCTCTTTGCCTTTGGCTTAGTATTCTGATCTCTTGTTTCGCTTAATTACTTCGTTCTCTAGCTGCTTAATGAGAATATATCTTTTTGGTTTGTATCTTTTTGTAATAAAGATATTTTTTACAATACAGCAACGTTGTCTACTCTACTTAAAACTGACAACATCAAAAAATATATTTTTATACAATTTGATGTAACATTTTCTGCTAATTTAACAGAGTATAATTATTTAATAGAATTTACTCTATTACTTTCTTTAGTGATTCCTCCTTTGTTGTTTCGGGCCTTGAGGGGCTTTGGTTTTACATCCCTGTATCTGCCAATTTACTCCGCTAAAAGCGAGCCATTTTGTTCGTTAACGTTCTCCTGTACGACCATGTATTTCATCGTGGTAACATTTGCTTCCAACATAACCTACAAATTTGCTCGTTTAGCTCCACGCAAAAAGCACGTAATAAATTTCAGAAATAAAACGAAGCGTAAGAAAAAAGAACGAAGGCTACAGGGCGAATGGTTAGAGGGGGGTTACGCCCGTTTAAATTCAGATGTCTGTGTCTTTTTAACGAGGAAATGCATTCTCTGCTTGGAGGATTTCCACTCGAGGCTTTATGTGGGCGGTGCTTGGAATATGGGGGCGTGAGAGAACTGCGGAGGCGAAATACTACAGGGTCAAGCGTGTATTCTCAAACATTCACGAGATTTTTCTCTTCCGAGAAAAGAAGTCATCCTATAGAACCTGTTAACATTTCAACTTGCCAAGTTCCTTCCTCGATGAACACTTTGAACGAATAAACCTGTCCGTCTAAACTAGTTTCCCTCCTATCTTTTACTCCTTTTTATTTCATTCGATCGTTTGGGTCGAAGAAACACGCGAAATGGTCGTAGAAAATAAAATTCCGATCAGTTTTTAGGAATCCCCAGTATTCTAGGGATTTTCACGGCGATCCGGTTAATAGGGAAAAGCTAGTTGCTCTCAATCTAGTTGCTCCGAATTACATTCCAATCTACTTCTATTCCCCTTCTATTCTTCCCGTCCTATCGGAGTGAAGAAATCCCTATAAAATATAATTTCGACCAATTCCTAGGGATTTCGTTTTTAAATCCGATTTTTAGTATTCTGTGGATGTTCACAGTGATCCAGCTGATCGTGGTATTTCGTCTTCAGATTTAGTTCCTCTGAATTGGATTTTGATCTATTCCTATTCCAGCGAGAAATTTTTGTTAATTCATCTTCATATTCATTTTTCGTTCCAACATCTACACACTGGATCGTTCTCTTCTTGTTTAAGTCTTTCCTCCGTTAAGAAGATTAAAATAACATGTAGCAAAAAAATACTATTACATAATATTCTACGAATTTGGAAGAGTATTCAAGAATTTTGGGATTCGGATTTTCAAAGAAACCTACAAAAGAAATTGTATGGACTTAAACGATCCAATGTGCAGACGACGTGATGTAAAGAGTAAAGTAAAGATAAGATTACAGACGGAGCGTTAAGTATAATTTCTAGAATTCTAGAAGAGATCCCTAGTATTTTCAGAATAATTCGATCGATAGCGGTAGCCTTTTTTCACATTCAATTTGGTATCTAAGGCTGTGACATTATTCCAGTTTATGATTCATCACTTTTATGAAATAAAGATGGTCGTAATGCTCAGGTTTCGTTTCCTACGAGATTGAATTAAGTTTTCAATTTTATTCAGTTTCGTTGAAGCTGCCGACATCAGAATTCATAACGACATTAGGGGACCTTGAAAAATTTAATGGGCTACGGAGTATCCGCGTTGAAAGGAGGCCTGGAAGACTCTTCAGCTCTCAAAGAACGTTTTTATTAAGGTAGCAACTTAATTTGCCGATTTCTATCCTTCCCGTCCTAGGGATTTACTTTTCTCAAGTAACGAAATATCCTTGGCCATTGTTCCACTGATTTATTCATTCCAGTATCTGGTTATTTCAATCGCATAGTTATTTTATTCCTAAATAATTCTTTCATTGATTATTTACTAAATATTAGGTTGTTAGAAAATTCTTTAAAGAATCATTTCTTTTTGTTAATCATCAAGCGTTGAGTTGTCCAAAAGGCTCCTATGATTTTCAAAATTGGAAAATTTCAGTGAAACTATATTATTAATTGTGAATATTATCGTACATTCATACTATGTATATTGGATTGTAGATCAGATTTAAATTCCTTGTAAAATTATCAACGATATTTCATTGTGAGTTACATTTCAATTCCTTGTGAAATAAGTTTCAGCCAGAATTGCAGGTTAAACGGTTGTGCAGAAAAGTTGCAACATGTTGAGGTTAGTAATGAAACGAACACTCGTTTGTCATTCTGCTCACCCAACCCTAACAGGCTGGAGAACATTTCTCATTCTCAATTATTCCCCCTTGTTCACGATCGAACTTCTCCCAGAATGTGATCAGTATCTTATTTTAACTTTTCAGATAAATTTCCCATCACGTTCTACGAAGGGATATAAATTTTCAATTCGACAAGATATTAATAACAAAATTCTGATGCAGAATTCTATGGATAAATCGCCTATTCGAAAGCATAGAATTTTTATATCATCTTCCAGGATATTTATTCTATGGATAAATTCTTAGTTGAAAAATATACTGTTGTTACACAACATTTTGTAGATAAAATGTCCTATTCGGTGACATAAAGTTTCTGTAGAATATTCTCTGAATAAATTCTCAAATAAAGAATGCATGGTGCTTTTCACCTAGAAAATTGTAAGGATAACCTTCTAAGTTAAAGAATATGAAACTCTTCAAGAATATTCTACGAATATTTTCATCATTGTAGAATGTGTCATTCTTTCAAAATGTTCTATGAATTATTTTCCAGACCAAGGGTACATGGAACTTTTTAAAAATTTATTCCATGGACAAATTCTCAACTTGAGGATATTGAAAGTATGAATTGCAAACTAGAACAAATCCATCAATGAATATTTCAAAAAGAAAAAACGAAACGATCGTGTGCTGTTGACACACACACATTCATACACACACCTGAATAGGAATTCCTGACTTTAACTGTCCTATTAATAGGCAATATACTTGTTGCAGGTGTTCACCGGTGCAGCGACGTGTTTTTACGCGTTCATCGGCTTCGATATTATAGCGACCACCGGCGAAGAGGCGACAAACCCGAAGAGGAGCATCCCCCTCGCTATAGTCGCCTCGTTAATCATAATACTCACCGCTTATGTCACCACCAGCATGATGCTGACGCTGGTTGGTAAGTACTTGTCCGATTCCCTTTACTGTCTGCTATTTCTACAATTTTCAGATGCAAACAGGACCAAACATAGGAAACACAAAAACAGAAAAGTAGAAGAGTTCTAATTAAAAGATTAAGTTTCAATTTAAATTCACCCTTTCGTGGAAAGAAGAAATATTTGGAATTATACAGCCTGTGTCTTCATAACAAATGACAAAACAACTGCCAATAATGAATATATATAACACTATTTTGGAGGGAATAAAGAAAAATGAAATTTCTTATTTATTAATTGTAAAACGCATGGAAAATTTAATAAACATTAATCTCTTTCTTCTTTTGTATCTTAAATTATAGAAAATGTAAACAATTGGATAAATATATTATGGCTTGCAATATGCTAAAGCAAGAATGTTAACATCATTTTAATTTAAGCTTTAAGTGCTTACATTCAAACAAAGGATATAAGTTTCAAGATGAAATATAATTGTGACAACAATAGTTTACAAGTGCAGCATAAGGAGTAACCAAATATTCAGTTATTTTATGAATTCAATCTCTTTGTTTTATTAACATTATTAACACAGAAGTTTGAAAATTATTCTAATCTCAATTTGTGGTTTGCTTTAATTGCAACAAACAACAAAATAAATATAGCTACGAGAACAACATTCTATAGATGTTCTAGACTGAATAGTTGTTATTTAATGACGCTAGTTTAATTATTAACAGGCAAGTGATGGCATTTCCACAGATTATTCGCTTCAACTCTATCATCCGTCGACCAAAAGGCCTTTGGCCATCCTTGACCTCCCTTCACGCATCTCTGGCCACCCTTCAACGACACGTGATCCTTCGCTTACCCTCGTCACACAGGCACGGTTCGTTATGCTTCTAAATAACGGACATAATTGATGCTTCTAAAAAACCAACCTTTACATTTTTCGAACACGAATACTTGGCAGTTCTCTTAACACAGTCTGCTGATAAAAGTCCTTAGAAAAACAGCCTAAAAAAGAAGAAGGGAAAAAGTAAGAAGAAGTATGAAAGGTACTAGGTGAGAAATTGATAGAATGTTCTACTTCCTTTTTTCAGTGCCATACGATGAGGTAGATCAAGATTCAGCATTGGTGGAGATGTTTGGTCAAGTTGGAGCATACAAGTGCAAATATATCGTGGCAGTTGGTGCGTTGGCTGGATTGACAGTCTCCATGTTTGGTAGCATGTTTCCCATGCCTAGGATAGTCTATGCTATGGCCCAGGATGGCCTTATATTCAGGTAAGTTTGACCTGACAGCGTTGTCGGTAAGACTCAACTCATTTGCGTTTTTAAATCTTCTTCTAAGTAAAGTTGAATTGGTATTAGTTAAAATAAATATTAATTAAAATTAATTAAATAAGATAAGAACAAAATAGATAATACATTTTCTAGAGATGTTACAAATTTCTATTTGAAAATTTTCTATGTTAACTTCATTGAAATAAATATTACAGTTTCTATATTATTTATATTTGCTTCATAAAAATCCCGCTGATGTATTTTTGTATGGTCACTAGGACTCTGAGCCAAGTGTGGCCAGCAACAGGTACTCCAGTCATAGCAACACTGACTTCTGGCGTGTGTGCAGCCTTGGCTGCGCTGTTTATTCAATTAGAAGTGTTGGTAGAGATGATGTCCATCGGTGAGTTCTATAAAAAATCAGCTCTGCCTCTTCCTTCACACCGTAAAGAATTTTCTTCGAAGTAACCCGATCCAGTTAATTCTTCCAATATCGAGTCTTCTTTAAGTCACGTGAAATATTTCTTTTCATCGATTACTAACGATAGCGAGACGTATCTATCGTTATCTGGTTAATAGTTCGTTAAACTATAGTTAAAACACAGAGCGACTTTTTTCGCTTGAGGCTACAAAAAGGAGAAGTTGCCCTTGAAGAGTTAAAAATAAGAACGGTTTCCAGTCATTCTTTAGGTCGAAACAATGTTCAATCAGCAGCTTCTTCTTTCACGTCTCCAGCGAGATAATCACCTCGTATATAGTATCAAATACATAGTTAAAATGTTCTTTGTCCTTGGATTTTTAGGTACTCTGCTAGCGTACACTTTGGTGTCTACCTGTGTACTGATTCTCCGTTATCAACCTCACTCAACGAACCTTGTAGAGTTGCTACCACAGAGTTTAAGAACACCTTGCCGATCACCAACTAAAGAAAATCAGGGAAATGGTCAAGTGACTTATGGAAAGGAGCTGAGACCCGATCAGCTAACTACTGCACTGAATTCTGTCCAGGCTACACAATCAGATCTTGCTGCAGCAAACAGTGGCCAACGTATCATGGTAAAGTTGCAAGAATAATGAACACTATTGTGACAATAATGATAAAAATGTTTATACGAATGAATAGTCAAAGATGAACTGCTTGTTCTTCAGGTGAGAAGAGTGAGGAGATGCAATAGTTCGTCGCCAGACTCGGACGATACTTATGGTGCAGAGGAGGATGAAGTTGGTCTGGGTAAAGATGATCAATATTTAGTCAGTGATAGAACTGAGAATAAATTCTACGGTAGTGTGCATGCAGCTGCAGCTGCCTCCGGTTGTGGCAGCGCGCATCAATATCCAGGAAATACGCCAATAATTGGACCACCTTTGAATTACCTCCAACGTCGGTTACAGGTATAGAATTTAGAAGCTTCGAAATGTTTCTTTCTTTCTCTGATTATAATTCTGGAATATTCTTCACGTTTCTAATTATAACTCTGTAACATTCCTGTTTTCCCTGATTATAACGTTATAGAATACTGTTTTATTCTTCTACCTATAATTTTCTTTATTTTTTGTTTTCTCGTTATACTCTATTAAAGTAATACATATTTCTATTGCCAATTATAATTTTATTCTAGAATCTTCTTTCAGTATTTAATATTGAATCTTTCCCTTTTTTCTTGGATTTAACAATTAAA
This sequence comes from Bombus flavifrons, assembly GCF_040668555.2. Taxonomy (NCBI): domain Eukaryota; kingdom Metazoa; phylum Arthropoda; class Insecta; order Hymenoptera; family Apidae; genus Bombus; species Bombus flavifrons. The sequence goes on along the minus strand of NC_138457.1, from coordinate 6,800,336 downwards.
TATTTTTGTAGTATACAAAGTATATATTATAAGTATAATAATTAATCTCTAATTTTTTCGGTTTTAAAATTTAATTTGGAGTTTATTCTGATATTTAATATAAAATGTCTTGTTATCTTAGGCAGCACAATATCTCTGTCCTGCCATCTTCCCCTGGGTTGACAGAGGCCCAGCGACGGAGGCGTCTGGTCGCTACGTCATGAAATTAGTCGGCGTACTCTTTTTGCTGATCCTCATCTTCGATTTGATTATAGTTTGCGGCATGGGTGAGACACAGAGAAATGAACCTTTAACCTTTCACCTTTCTTTCAACTTTCCAATCGATTTCAATAATGTAATATTAACGTTATTCATTTTAGGAAATATGGGAACGTTCACAACAATAATGATGTTCGTGTTCCTCTTTGCCATAATTGGAGTGTTGCTTGCCATAAGTAGAAAGTCACAAAACAGGTAAATTTCAATTCGAAATAGAACTTTTACTTAAACTTTAACTAAATATTCTTTTACTCAGTTATTGTGAAATTGGAACATTTTTAGAAGTAGCGTAATGTTTATGACACCGGGACTCCCATTCGTACCGGCGATTGCTATCACTGTGAACATATACCTCATCTTCAAGCTGAGCATCTTGACACTCGTCAGATTCACTGTCTGGATGATTCTCGGTAAACCTAACAAATTTCTTTTTTACTTTAATGCAATTTGAATCATGATTACTCGAAGAGATACGGCGTCTTGTAAGCACCTCGTAAGCTAGTGCAATGCTAATGCAAAATCCAAATATAATTCTTATTAGATATCTGGTTTACAACCTGAAGCTTCCAGAAGTAGTAATTTATGTAATATGTACAGTACTTCGGATATTTTAGTACTTTGGATGTTTCTTTATATTATTAACTGTTAATACATTTTTGTATCTTTAAATTTCCCGTAAATGCACAGAAATGTCAAATTCCTATTAATAATAATTCTACTCCTAATCTATTTTATCCTATTGATTACTCAGAATCACTAATAAGAAACGTTTAAGGTATCCTAGTCTAAATATGTCTTAATAACATTTTAAACTTTCTCAAGTTTTTAAAGTTTCAAATTATAAAACCTAACATAACCTAATCTATAACCAATCCTAGGTTTCATCATGTACTTCTACTACGGTATCAAGCATAGCAGCCTGGAGGAGGGAAACACTTCGGAGAATCTAGAGGAAAACGTGTCAGCCGGGAACATCGAATTGACAGTAACAGATACACAAAAGCAACAACCGCAACAACAAACGCATCCGTCGTACACGACGATTGATCGCAGCATCTATGAGGGCCAGCAACTGGATGCATTTGGGCAGCCTGTGTTCGGCAGCACGAACTTCGGTGGGACACCAAGTCAAAGGCCAGAAACTGCTGGCCAATCATCGCTGTTCATCGACCACGAAAGCTTCCCCACCTGGGACGATTGAGCGGCTACCAGCGCCGATATAAATATATATATTTGATGATATCAAGATAAATTATTATGCGAGCCTGGCCGGCGTCGAGCGTTCATCGGCGTAAAAAAACGACCCTTTCGGAGCTCGCGGTGTATAATGGCCTTTGAGAGGTTATGAGGCGAGGGGCTATGGAGTTGGTACTCGCGAGGCTATTCATTTATAATTTTTAGTTAGCCAACACACAAGTTAAATATTTGGTAAGTGACATTATGTTTGAAAATATTTCATTGGTTTTGAGGTTAGGATGGTTCACAGGAGGAAGTTGGGTAATTGTTTTTCAAGACGGTTCTTTTAAGTTCATGTTGTGATTAATGGAGGACTGTTTGAGATTATGATGGTTGACAGGTATAGGTCGGATAGTTGCTTTTCAAGGAGATATTTTAACGCTAGGTTATGTTATAATTATTGGAGAATTGTTTGAGATTAGAATGATTGACATAAATAAGTTGGATAGCTGCTTCTGAAAGGTCTTTTAAGGTTAGATTATGTTATACTTAATGGTGAACTGATGCATTTTACTATTGTAAAATTAGAGTTCCATTGATTGTAAGGTTACAATGGTAAACAGATAAATTAGATAATTGGTTTTCAAAGAGATTTCTTTAATATTATAGTTTATATTATGATTAATGCAGAATATGCATTAATGTTGAATCTCGAATTGCTTTAAAACAATTTTGTTGATTTTAAAATTAGGGTGCCCGACACAAATAAGTTGGAAATTTATTATTTAAGATGGCTGAAAGAGAATTGATGCATATGCTTCTTCACGTAGAGTGTAATGATTTAATCATTTGTTTCTTCTGTGAAGAATTAACGAGGAAATTTCACGAACTGGTTTTTTTAAAAAAAGGATATAGAAACCCGGAATGTCTCTCGATAAGCGCTCGACGATTGTGCAGGAGGTGCTGCTTCGAAATTCTGAGCTTCCCTTACTAATTTCACTTCTCCACACTGAGAAACGTCAATTTCCAAATCCATCCTAATCGATCGTCGAGCATAATCCACCTTTTAATGATCATTCAAAAGAACCCCCTGAATCGAAAAAAGGTAAAGACAGAAACAAAAATAGCGGAACCGCGAGTCTCCGATGGGCGAACTTGTTGACTACTGTTTGGGACGAATGTAGCAAATAATTTTCGCGGCAATATTTATTATTCTAGTTGTATAAAAGTGAGAGAGAGCGCGAGAGAATGGGAGAGTCTGAGAGTGCGAGAGAATGAGAGGCAGAGCTGTCAGAGGCGGAATCATGAAGAAGAAGAAGAAAAAAATAAAAGTTAGGGGGAGAGACCATGGCTAAACTTTATTTTGGAGCATTCCGAATTTTTTACCTTTTTAATAATATGTGGTAGTTTTCGACGAATAAAATCTGAAAATACCGTATTTAAAACGCAGAGATAATTATCTTTAATGTTGTCTATACATAAAGTTTATGAATATTGGACAGTTTACTTGGATATACATGTTTTATGACTCATTCAGGTTGAGAGCTCGATTAACTGAATAAATTGATCTTTGTTTGAGTTAGGTGTAAGTTAGATTTAATTAGTATTATTAAGAAACATGTTGTTCTTAGATAGATACCAGCAAACTGAAGACCCGCAAAAGACGGGATGCGTTATAGAAGCCAATATGATAAAGACAACCTTACTGATCAAAGTCTAAACATCGTCCAAACAAACTGCGCAATGTGTTTGAACTTTATATACACATAATATATAAAATGATGATCCCTATCCATAAAAGTCATAGTACTGCATTTTACTCCTCAAAAACTCTCATACGTTATAAAAATAAGTATAAATTTGGTATGCCCCAAAAAGAAGTTCAAGCGCAACCATTACCATTCTTAGGTGTAAAGCGACACTTGTGTTTTCCAAGAGAGCATTTTATCTGCTGAAAGATGCGTGTAGACGTGCAGCTAATTGATGAAGAGAGAAGAATTAAAGAACAAGACGATCGTAACAAAGAAACTTTGTTCCTGAGAGTTGAAGAAAACACGAGAGTAGAAGATGAAGATGGAAAGAAACAAAATAGCGGAGAAAATATGAAGAAAGAAAGAAACTGGATCTTGCCTAAATCTAGTCTTTCCCAATCTTGAAGAAAGCTTAGAATTATATGATTATAATCTTACAAAAGGAATTTTAATCTTATCTTGTACATTAAACTGGAACTGCGACGTGATGTCGCGTTTCCATTGGACATATTCGATTAAAGATTGTTAGCCCCCTGCTAGACACCATAAATAAGGTTCTATGGGAGTTGCAGAGGGCTGGTATAAATCAACAAACAGGCAAATTAAATAAATAAATAGATAGAAAGACAGAGACAGAGAGAGAGAGAGAGAGAGCAATATGTAGATTTGAAATTATTGATATTTTGAAACTGATAAAAATTCTCAGCTCTGGGGTGCCCTACTGTGGAGCACCATAGGAAAATGGTATCTGTTATTTGATTATAAATGTTCTTCAGTAGAGAACATCCAGTTCTAATAATGACAAGTTCCTACAACGACTGTTGACCACTCAATTGTTATTATTTATAAATGGTTTTATGTATCTTACGTTCTAGAGTAGAGTTGTGATTGTTACTAGTGGATATATTACCGACAACCTTAGGTTTGTTTGTTTTTAAAATTAACAAAGAAGAGAATACTCTTGGAATATCATAAACGTCCATTCGATGATCGTATTTGTCACTTTGCTTTGGGAAACAAAGAGAAGAAATTGTAATGAGGAAAATTGTGAGAACAAAGGAAGCTGGTATAATCGTATGAAATATAAGGATGAGGCTAAAGAAGATACTAACTAAATATAAAAAATATAGGAAAATTGGGTAAAGTGTGAAAAGTTGGTAAGTGAAAAAATTGAGAAACTGAATAGAAGAGTTAAAAAACGGGAAAATTGGGAAAATGAGCAAGTGGAAAAGTGATAAGGCAAAAGGGAAAGAAGAAATTACAGCGGAAAGACAGCTACAGGGGGCAGCTTGGGAAATTTACGTCTCTCCATTTATTCTATTCTCGGATCTCCATATCGGATCTACATATCGATCAGTGATCTTTTCACATATCAGTCTGCACCTTTTGCAAGGGAAAACCGTGAAATTCTGGTAGTAGAACGAATGATCAAAGAAGAGAGCGCAAGAGTGGGAGTAAATGTCGCGGAAGAATGAAAGATTAATCTGAACATTTATCTTTAAGTATTAATGCGTCTGTTAAAAAAATTTTTCTAATATATATATATATATTATATTATATTATATTATATATATATGTATCATATATATATATGACGAGATATACTTTCTATGCGCGACCATCGATCTATAGGTTCGATCGCGGATCGATCGATCCAAGAACGAGGCTGCTGTATTAGGATTTTTTTAGTTTTCAGTTCCGACCCCTGTAACGTCGCTATTAGAAGCTTATCAGCGATGAAGAAGAGTAACAAACAGTATTTTCCATATATGACTTTAACTACGATATCGATTTTGTTATGTTGACTAGGTTAGGTTAGAAAGATTCTAGAAAAATTTACTTTAAAACAAAGTACAACCATATCTCAATTAAGATAATCTAAAAAGGAAGATAATTAGGGGAAAATGTCTTCTTCATCCCTCATATGCTTCGATCTAAGTTGAGCGGTGATCGCTGTTCCGAATATCCGCTTATTCAGCATTGATTAGCAATCTTTGAATATCCCCGACAGTTTTTGAACGAGTATCAATAACATCGAAGCACTTTTAATCCCTGGAACAATATTTGAAAAGGGAATTCCCCAAGAAAAATTCCTTAGAAGGCATAGAAATCAAATTACTGGACATATTATCAACTTTGTTCGTCTAAAAAAGCTTTAATATACTCTAAATAGTTGATAACATTTGATTTAAATCCAAGTCAGACTATTTACAGGCTGGGTACATTTTCAGTTTGAGTTGTTAACTGAATACATATCACTATGACTAACGTCCTAATAGAAGAATATTAGAAAAGAAAAAGGTTAATGATTGTTGGTACTCGTTGAAGAATGAGAGATTGGAAACCATAGCGTAATTATCGATCCACAAAACGAATTAGACCTTTGCGCTAGGGAAAAAGCCAGGAGCTGAAGTTGTTTGAAGATAAATGGTTCCATTTTGTGAAAGAACAGTGCCTGCACATCCACATAAAAAATTCCTGGATCGTCGAACAAGGCTTAGAAATAACTCGAGCCCTAAAAAATAGAGAACTTTTGATCTTTCTTTTTTCTTGTGGAATATAAAATTTCAAGAATCTCTTTTACAAACCAATGGAGAAGAATAATGACGGCAAAAGCGGAATCTCGACGCGGCACTTTGCTCTTTGCTTTTTTAGTTAGTCTTTCAAATTCTTAGATAGGAGGAAATGGCCTACTGCGACGTATGGCTGCTCGATGAACCTCTGACATCTTCCTACCAACGCGAATAAAATCTCAGAAACTCCCTAGAAAGAAGAAACTTTTATTTTTTGACAACATACATAAGAAGAGCATAAAATTACCAAAAATTCTTATCAAGTTGATTGACAATTTTTAAAAAGAAATGTTCTTGTGTGATTGTATAAGTATTGCAATCATAAGGCGATGTGTTGTTCAAATTTTTCTTCTACTCGTTCTCTCGTAAGGAAAACAGGCGAGAAAAATGATTTTTCGAGTAGAATCGACTAACGTTAGGTTCACTCAGGCTCATCAAGCACCATGCTCGAACAAAGCGTACTTCGAAATTGCGGTAAATTACTCCGGAACACCGAGAAGAGAGCGGAATGGTGTTAGAAAAATATAGTCACGTGTTCAGTGGTGCAGCTTACGATGAAAATTATCTTCCAACGCGTTTAACGAGCGAGAGGGATCGTGTGCGTCCATTTGAATAAACATTCGCTTCTTTTTCTCGTTTGCTGCAAATAGGGAAGTGACGCCAGTACGGGGAAGAAACTAGTTTTCTTCGTTTCCCGTTCGGTTTCTACCTCCAAGTAACCACAGAGTTCCCATCCAGATCCCTTTCTCTTCGTTCTCTACATATATGGACAAATTCTTGAAATTTCGTTCGAAAACGAGGGTATCTCGATGGAAACTCACTTTTCAGAGTTCTGATCGTGCATCCTCCACCAAAAGTGGGGAATTACCCCGTTTGGTACATCGTGTGTAGCGATGTTGGTCCTTCCACACGTTGGGTTGGATGATACATGGTCCACACACACTCTGGACGAAACAAAAAATCAGATTCATTATTTATTCAACTTCTATTCGGTATATTTAACATTTTACAGTATTATATATTTACAATTCTATATTGTTTTGAGGTTAGGATACGTTTCTTGTTACGGGAACGGATAAGGATTAAAACAAAGAACATTGCAGGAAAATAGATAATCGGACAAAGACATATCATTTGAGTATTATTTGGAGAGATCAATTTGATTGTTTTTGAATTGAATAATGCAGAAGCTTTTCGGATCGTCTTTAAAGTTAATAATTTTAGAAAAAATGTGAAAATTGAATAATATGTTCCAGTGTGGAGGAGTGAAAAATGACAAAAGATAACGGAGTAAGAGAGGCAGAGAGTGAAAGGTTGAGCGTGAGAGGGAGAACTAGATCGGAGAATGTGTGAGTCGGTGTAATTATCGAAATACAAATTTTTTTCTTCTCTCGGGGAAAATCGTGGTATCTTGGGAAGATATATGCGCACTAGGAGAACAGAATTTTCCATGTAATATATATACCCTTACGTAACTACGTTGTTTAATATTGATAAGGATCAAAAATAAAAGTGATTATTCAGAAAGTAACCAACTGTAGATTTATTTTCGAAAAATAAAATGTGTAACATTCCCGAAAGATTCTCAAAAAGTAACTCACCTTGACTTGGGTGTTCTTATGGGTATCTGGTAGTTTACGCGGCTAAAGCCGTTGACGAATAGAGTCAATTATTATCATATGTAATAATTTTAGAAAAAGTGCAGGCACAACGAGATTGAAACTCTGGTTTCGTGGTGGTAGCCGGCCACGTTACCGTCTTAGGCACTGGTCTGCCAGATTAATTCTCTTAATTAACTTTCTTTGCAAATGAAAATTTGATTGATTTGTAGACATAGTGACTGATTTCAGAGCTATACACACCGCCAACTTTAGACCAAAGAAGTGCAGCCCAACAACTTCAGGCTAAAGAAGTTCCCTGCGTTATCACCCGCCAAAGAAATCTATGTTACTGATCAATGATAACACCTTGTTGCATATTATTATCGACTGAGGGCATAAAAGATTGTGACATACCTACCTGCCAAAAAATCAGAGTGTTTTCTAATTAATAACGAATTCGATTAAAAATGTAGTTTTATAACTTATTTGTAATTTCATAGGAAAATTTAGTTTCGATTCAAATCGCTACTCTACTGTTGATAACGTTGCATGCGATACAAAAATGATATGAGGAGTCAGGTGACCCCAAAAATGCAGGACATGAAAAAACATTGAACGTCACATCTATTCGGTACCTCGGCAGTGACATTGTTATCATATCACATTTTACATGTATTTTAATTATTTTAATTTGTTATCAACGTATTTCGTTTTGTAAATAATCAATTAGAGACAAGAGTTCGAAGCATTGAGACGTGTCGAGAAGGTAGGAAAATTTTAACGAAGTTTATTATAAAGTTTAGCTTCGATTTAGAAGATTGGATTAGGTTAAAGTGTTAAATAAATAAGCTTAGTTCCGCTTATGTAAAAATAAAGTGTTTATTGTGTCCAAAGTGATTCTGAGCATTTGAAGTAAGTCAAAGTTCTCACAGTGTCCATAAAGTGAACAAACTTCCATTAATAAAACAAAATTTAATTAAAAGGATTAGATTCAGCTTTCTTTCTATATTCCTTTTAAATCACGAAATATCTATATAAAGGTTTACAAATTCTAATCAAAAGATCGAAGTACTCATTTAAATAATATTTAATTTTTCGCAAACTAGTTTTAAACTATGAATGGAGATTGCACATAGGCGCAATGGAAAGTATTTAAAAGGAAGCAGATTAGTTCGCTTAAATATTGTGGAATATGTAATTAATACAAATGGAGGAGACTGAATAATTTAATGAACACGTATAATATAACTTTTACTCATTTTAGGTCGAATTATCTAACATTATCACATTTAATCCAATATCATAATCTGTCAATGTAAAATATGTGTATTCCTATAACTTATCTTGGCTCAAATATTATATTCAGAATAATGACAACAATCGACAAAACAAAATAAAAACTTTCATTATAAATTTCACAAATATTAATCAATTAATAAAGATTAATTAACATTTGTTTTATTAATAATTTGTTTTATAATGATAATATTCTTTATTGTATATCAAATTTTACATCTATTAAGAGGAATTTTATTATAATAATTAATTACAAATAATAATTTAAATGTATTTTATTAGTAAATATTAATTTATATTTATTATCTTTAAAATTTCATTGCCCGCTCCGCTTTACATAATATTAAAATACATCAAAATTTAAATAGGATATCTGAAAGTTATATTAGTTTTCCATATTGTTATCAATATTTATTATTTTATTTGAGTTACTAAAATAATCTATAGCGTCCGGAATTATAACCATATTTTCCATCATGGGTAAGGAAATGCAATAAAATTTCATATCACAAGTCCCACGCATCTCGTTAATTTTTCAATTTGACTTCTCTCGTAAAAATAATGGTTAACCATACCATAAGGCGTAAACCAAAATCGATTTCACGTTATAATAACCATTGAACGCTACACAAAGGATCGTATCGAAACACTGCTGGGAACGAATTCTGCTCCAAGACCAAAGAGTCATGTAATTACTCGTTACAATGGCAATGAATGAAATGGTGCAAAGTCAATTCTTCCTCCTGCAAATTAACACGAAAAACAATTGCTTAAATAAATTGAAGATATAGAAAAGAATAGAAATTAATAAATTTAAAACAGAAAGTAGAAAAAATAAAAATCAAAGTGTACAAATGCATTCACCTAAGTGCAAAACTAATTATCTCGCAAGAGTTTTATCTACCATAATTTTGATTATTGATAGAACACATAAAACATTTCCAGAAAAAAATAATACAGACAACGTAACTGTGTTTACGAAGAGATTATGAATATTCAATTTCGATGATTCACTTTCACATGAAAATGTAAAGGATACGAATCCTTTCGCGGAAGTACGAAGGAAAGAATAATACATATATAGAAGAGATATAAGAAAAAAGCGGTTAAAAAGATATAGGAATTTGCGCAACGTCGAACGATGTGCTAAGTTTCGCGGTTGGAGAAGCCTCGGGCGTCCAACCAGCAGAGCCTTGACATTTTCTTCGATTTTTTCTACGTATCGCTCGTCTACAAACCTTTTCTTCGATACATTAGAAAAATAAGCTGTAAGATGGACAGACTCGGTTTGGAATGTTACTTTGCATTGCGAGCTCGAAGAAAGTGAGGTTAGGATGACATTATAGACGCCGTTTCGAAGAACCAATATTTTAAATCGGAGGAAGAACTATTTTTGAATAAGAAAGATAATGCAATTGTATGAAAAAGATTAATTTATTCGCACACACAGGTACGGAGATTTTTTATTTTAATTGTACCTATAGATTGAGATATAAAAAGTATAATTTAAAAAAAAATAATTATGCATTAGGTCATCGTTTACATTTTATAATATAGAAATACACCAAAATATTTCTTTATAAATACAATTTTTGAAAAATAAATGAAATGTACATAATGCATAAAAATATGTAAAATATCCAAAGTAGATGAAACAAATCTCAATTCTAGGTCCTATCCTTTTATTTGAGTTTCTAAAAATATATATTCGCAGAAATATTTGCAGTCAAATATGATTTTATCTAATTAAATATTATTGAATGAAGTATAAATATACGATGCACTACTAATATACAATATTCTCATCCAATCTTCAATTTCTATCCAAATTCAAATTTCTATTATCCTCCCATAGTAATCTATTGCAAATCTAAATTTGTCTTATGTAACATAGCATCTCAAAATTTTGAGTGATCCCAAAAAACGTATGAGGGAGGAGAAGATCGAGAAGGAGCCGGCATGCGTGGTGGTAGAGCGAAGATCATAAAAGCTCGTGAGCAGGAGGATTCAGATAGTTTTGGTTTCGGAAGTCGAGACAGCAGGAGCTCGAGATGACCATAACAACAACGACCGCTCGTTTGTTGATCGCCTGCGGCGTCCTCGGCTTCGCGAGCTGTGAGTACTGTGACCAGTTGGAAAGTTTCGCGGGACGGCACAGGGGCAAGAGAGGGTCTGCCCTCTATGGCCCTTTTCACACGCGATACGTGTATCACGAACTGCGTATTGCGATACACGTTCGTGATACACTTCTGGAAATGAAACATACAGTCTCATTTGTTCGTGTATAGGTTGCCTGTGTCTATATCGCCTGTGTTGATCATTCTTTGATCTACCGACTTCATACGAAAAGTATCGCCAGCGGCGGAGGTACTTGGGATACAGGAAACCAGTATCGCTATACTATATATCACGAAAATCGGCATGTGAACGCTTCCATTGGTATATACGTAGGGTAAGTGCTCCTAATATCGCCTAGGCCTAGCCCGTAATATCGCTCACCAGTAATATTTTGAGGAAAAAGAAGTAGGAAGGATTCGGCAACATAAGTTCTACACAAATATATATATATATATATAAAAAGACGTACTTTATATTTGTACATGAAACGCAAATAGTATCTCTTTCGCTTGAGACCTTACCTTTTATTTGAGAACAATTGAAAATTTGGTAGGCGATATTGGGGGCACTTACCCTAGATTCAGTATCTATCTGGAAGGAGGACTATCGCTCACGTATTTTTATATCCGATATTTCCATATGTGGCACTTTCAGCCAATACGCGTGCTCCTCTTTATGACTGTGTTACGTCTATTAGAAATAACCAACCAGACTCGCATTCCTTCCAGAGGGCTTCTTTTCAGCTCTCGTCTATACAAGATCGTATCTTCGAGAAAGCGAACGCCGTTCTCTTCATTTTGCAAAGCAGAATCAGTGACATTTCTTGTGTCTTATAATACATGGTTCCTGAAGATACGTGTGCTCATCTGTGATTACTTATGAGAGACTCTTCCTTAGGGAGACTATCTTATTCATGATAGACTGCAAAATGAAAGATATTATTATCCCTTGCAATTTAAATTATTCAAAATATATCGTTTAACGAAGAATACGTTTTATTTGCAAAAAGAAAAATATTATCACTTGTAATTTGCTCGTTATGGTGGAATTAATTAAGAATGGATGATTCATAAAAAAGAAATTGTGTAATCATAGAAAAAAATCTCTATTTTCAAGGAAAGCGTTTCTAATTTTTCAATTTTCTAATAAACTATGAAACTTTAATGAATATTTTTAATAAATATCATGTTAATTTCTGCCAAAGGCCTTCAATTAATTAAATGTTATTTAATTAAATGCAAATATTAAGATATTAATATACGATGTTCTTATTCAAGCTAGAAGAATACATACTAATTCTTAAAACATATAGATAGATAAATATACAATTTCCAAGTTCAAGTGTCACATGATAGAACAGGTATAATTAGCAATTTTGTATTCAGTCAATGGAATCATATGATAAAACTTACAATATGATAACTATTACAGTGATATCATTTCAGTAGAGTTTCTTTGTTAATTATCATAGTTATTGCGATAATAGGGATTCCAGAATCAGTGTAAGTGCTAGTAATTGCAGTGAAGATAAAAATTGGTAGAGTACTCGTTGCAATGAAGTTTACAGCTCTTTAAAATCTGATCTTCTATAATACTGAATTCTATAATACTCATATTAGATATCTTCTATCATAATGCCCTATAAAACAAGACATCTACAATAATGCTAATAATGTTATCTATAATAATACTACAGATTCACATATAATACAGAATATCCATAGAATATTTCCCATAATACTGATCTAACCGGTTCTTTTAAGAATCCAAGAACCACTGCCTCTTTTATGGATTCAGAATGCATTAAAAGATACTTCAACAGATTCTTCTGGTCATTATGTAGGTTCGTAAATTAGTAGAAACAGATGGAGAGAGATATTTCAATGGCTTCAGCTTGTTTGCTCATGTAAATTGTGTCTTGTTGCTTAGGTTCCAAATTATTCCATCGATAAAAATAGTCGTGTTTGTTAAAATTCATTGACTGTCCCGGTAAACCATTCAGCTTTTCATCATCATGTTGCATCACCACGTCACGTTTTGCACGACCATTCTCCCACAATAATTTTCATTATCGCTTTATGATCAAAATCACACCGTTTCTCATTAAGATCCTCACTCGATTGCTAACCTGAGTGTTATTCATTATTCACGCTACAAAAGAAATCAATTTTTTAATGCCGAAGATTTATCTAAAAGAAAGGAAACTTCTAATTCGCTAATATCGAACACATCAACTAAGAAGTGAAACATTTACAATATACGCTTGCAATATTTTCTAATCGTGTAAACAAACGGAGAGTTCCAATAAAGCATACTATAAATCATAGATTTCCGATTTTGTAATAAGTTACGTAAACTGAAGACGACGATCTCGACGCCTAAGGGAAGCTACAGCTTCCGCTAAGTGAAGGAGAGATACTTAATCCTGAACTGGCATTAAGTGGTAATTTAACAGTATCATCACGCTATACTTTCAGACTTTCATACCTTCTGTGATTTTTACGCGTTTTATATATACACATACATGTAAGAAACTCTACAAAAATTCACTTAAGTACTTTCAACCATATAGTTTGAATCTGTAAAATTTAAATTTTTAAAAAGGTTAAACGGGGAAATCCTTTTATTTGCAACTATTTTATATCGCTAACTACTTTTCCAAAATACTTTTCCATAATTGCATAATAATGTTTTATGTACGTCTTTATATTGCATTTACATAACTTTTACACATTACTTCACTCCTTAGTTGTTAGTCAGTGAACTGAGCTGCTTATTTGCCAAATCGGTTAACTTCACAAATCGTAAAATAGAGAAAGTTGATGAAATTATGTAAGATATAAATATCAAAAAATAGAATTAACCACTTCGATCTGTGAACGACTTGATTTAGTTTCAATTTCAATTTCGGTTAGTATAATTGAATAATATTCAGTGTAAGATGAAGATAGATAGAGAAGTGCGGAGGTCAAATCGCATCCTCGAACTTTCTCCGTTCGAGAATTCGATAGTGAGCGTGAATACATGCGCGGTTCAGGGACCGGTTTCGTCTTCAAGGTGCTGCATTATGCAAGGGGCCAGGGTTTCCCAATCCGAAGGACCGCGAAAAGAGCTCTGCAACTATTAACCATTCATTAGCAATCAGCGTCTTCTGTGTTTGTTTAACTTATTAATAAAGAAATAGAATGGTGTTAAGCGTAAAAGAGGAAGACATTTTTTAAAAGCTCTGAATATGTAAAACAGGAAATAGTATATTACAGAACTGATAATTAAGGATATTTTTGATATTTGATAATAATAAATGGAAGAATTTGGAGAAAAGATTTTATGGGAAACCTGTGCAAAAAATTTTGAAATAAATTATGATAGATATATAAAAGATAGTAGTGAATAAATTCAAACAATTAATATACATATATACATAATCTTATATTGAGATTGACGAGTTGATGAAGAACTAGACCAGATTTATAGAGAACAGATTATTAAATTTAGTAAAACTAAATCGAGTGGATAAAGATTGGATCAAAAATTCTTAATAAACTGTGACGAGTTACTTTTATCGTTTAAAAAATGATAAATCACAGAATTTCTTAAAATCTACTTTGAACTGATGGAAAATGAAAACATTTCGAAATATCTATTCCTGGAAGATCATCGTCGTGGATCACTTCAGTAAGAGGCACAGAACCAGTGCAAACTGATTCTGCAACAGAAGGTGAAGTAACTCAGACGATTTCATAAAACTCTCATCGAGAAACTCTGTCGTGAAATAATATCGGAACAGGTGTTTGACAAATGTACGTTGAAAAACCTGGATTCTCCTAACAGCTTCATCTTCACGTTCCATAACAGTTACTTGCAATCTCAAGAGAATGTTTTTCTGTTATACCGTGACTGCTTCATGATTTTCCCTGAAATTCAAATTTTCATTATTAATTTATTTCATTATTAAATATATGACATATATGATATATATACTAAATATAATACATATTAAATTATTATTAAACAATATTATTGTTAGCATTACATATAAACATATCTTTTAATATTACATAGGCGAACTGAATTATTTAATATGTTTAGGACAATTTCCATCTATTACTTCAATTGAAAAATATGTTTGGAAATTGCAAAAATATTAACAAATATATATTGCAACATATCTACAGAAACAGTTGTATAGGCTGCTGTAAAAAAATTCCAAAAGGGAAACCTAAAAGAACCATATGTTATAATGAACTTGTTATTTTTCTGAACCAAACTGTTTCAAACGTTTTTCAATGTAACAATTCCTCTGGAAGAAAATCGAGGGTGGAATATTTACTGGATCATTAACAACCCAATTTTTCCCACAGAGTATGGAGATAACATGATTCAAGATTAAATAGAGTTAGCAAGTAAAGAAAGCTGTTTATCTTATGTTTACAGCGGCCAGCGTACACAAAGATAGCTGTCCTGAAAAGAATGGTCGATTTTCTGTGCCATCCCAATGTGACGCTTACATCGAATGCATTGATGGTATCCCCGAACACAAATTATGTCCTGAGGGACTCTTATTCAATCCTAACGTGAGGTTCGCCTATCCTTGTGAATATCCTGCGGGTGTGGATTGTGATGGAAGACCTAACCGGCGTTAGTATCATGTGACAATAGTCTTTTCAAATTTGATCATTTTTTGTAAATTAACTCTGCAATACTTACATTTTATACTTACATTTTACAGGTATAGAATTTCGTTGATATTTATTCACATTAAGAGAATTGCATATTTTAACCGTTGAAGATATATGAAGACAGCATTTAAACGCTTGAAAAATAATTTTATTGGCAATTAAATTAAAATAATAAAAATTAATTTTCAGAGACACCACAGCCAACGGATGACTGTCCCCATCAGTATGGTTTCTTCAAAATCGGAGATCAACACAATTGTGGCAAATTCATGTCCTGTGTAGAGGGGAGAGCACATGTTTTCCATTGTCCCGAAGGGTTGGCCTTCAACTCTGAATCTTATCGTTGCGACTGGCCTGATCAAGTACCAGACTGCGATGTTGAATGTAAGCGGATTTTATATTTCCTCTTCTTTACATCTTTTAAACATCTTTTTTATCTTCTTTCGTCGCACCACAGCGTAAGGAATTTTTTACATATTAAAAGCATCATACAAGAGCAGGATTTCTACAAAAAGTGGAAGATGATGACTTAAACCTAAACACAACATTCTTTTCACATTCTCGAGTTCTTACAAATATATATATTTCAATATTAAAGAATTATAAACATTTACGACATTTGTAAGATATTAGTTTATTTTTAATTTTCAACTTTATCCTCAAGATTTCAAATTAATGAAAAACTTGCCAATTATATTGGGAATAATTGTTTTTGTTATTGCAATTGAGGTGCATTCTGTAACAGGACAGATACACCAATTAATATTTCAAGGGAGTTAGATATTTTTGGAGTAAGTTCAAACAGCATCTTTCATACATCTGTGATGTTGTTGACACTGTTGTCGTTAAGATATCCAAAGGAAAAGATTTTGATGTTATTTTAAATGTCATTAAATATGTCTAATTAGGGCGAGAACATTTATACCAATAACTTACATAATATAGTGATTCGTGACTTCAATTATTCACTACACTGTTTAATTGTTAATTGCTGTTTTACTATTGTCAATGTAGCATTCTTAGGACTACGGTGCCCAAATGATCCTAACGATGAAAATCGACTGTACAAGTTTGAGTTCTACGCCAGTCCTTATGACTGTCAACGTTATTTCGTGTGTGTGAATGGTCGGCCACGATTGCAGGTCTGCGAAGAAGGAAAGGCTTTCAGCCAGCTGGAAAACACATGTCTTCCCGCGCACAACGTCAGTGGATGGTAAGCGGATTTATAATAAATTTCCAATAAATCTCAAACAAGAGATGCAATTCTGTCAACACTTCTTCACTCGCCTATTTGACTTATAAGTCCTTCACCTACAAAGGAAATTAAACATTATATAGTCTTATTAGTTATATCAGATAATTAATGTAGAATTCATAATAATTCATAAATTTTGTAATTGGAGCTTCTAGGTATTTGACCAACGTATAGAAACACAATATTCCATTAAAGTCTTTCCTCCATAATTTAATATTACATAATTCTTCCATAAAATTGTTCATTTTTTGTGAATTTTTATTTAATATACCCTTTTTATTTTCAGTGAACCACTCGGTTTGCCGCATGAGAAAAAGAAAGTTCCGTTAATAGGTACAGTTGTAGAGGGAGGATCATAGTGATGACTTTAATGTACGAATGAATGATTTGCAAAGATATGCGTTCATTTGAGAGTAAAACTATCACGAGTTGCTTTCGAGACCATTTCTCGCAAATGGACACTATGTTGAGAATGAATATCCGATTTGACAGTGGCCAGCATAGTCGATCTCAACGCAGTGTCCACTTGCAAGATATATCTCAAGAAAATAACACATGCAATTTCTATTGTGTGCCACTGTAGAAACTACAAGAAAATGAGTAGAATGTAATAATGTAAATACATGAATCATCGATAAGAACTATTGTAAAAATGATGTGCTTGTATTTAGCACAAAATTGTAGACCAAATAGTTTTCAAATAAAAAAATCTGTTAGGAAAATAACAATGTATACATATGTTCCACTTTATTTCAATCAATTATGAACTTTTACATCGAATATACATATATAAGAGCTTGGACTTGATCTCTAAAATAGAAAGCTGTTGAGACAAAAGGTAGTATAAATGTTTTTAAATATGATACAATCCAATGCAATTACGCATTTGTATTTTTTAACAGATATAGTACTTTTCCATGATTTAATCAGAGAAAATGTTGTATCAGAGACGCTCTCATACACTGGAATATTTCATGTATCTAAAAATTTACATATCAAAGTACTGAATCTGTTTATCAAGTCTTCATTTTAAATTCAAGCTACTACACTGATTTACTAATTATGATTCATTCTTAATATTGATATGTTCGTTCAATAATATTTTTCCAACGAATCTTCCTGGTAAAACAATAACAGCGAACAAGAAAGGAAACCAATAATTGACAATGAAATTGACATCGAAAAAATTCCACGTAACCCTCGTTAATCGGAATGTCTCCATACATCTATGTTTAATTATGAACAGTCGAGAACGTGATAACGGATAATGAATTGATTAGATTTGAAATACAGATAGGCAATAAAGCACGTGGAAAATTTTCAGCCGATCTCTTCGTGTTCGTAAGCTGAATTCATTGCAAGAAATAACAACCCGAATACACACATACAAGTATACACAAGAATAAAAACATACATTTGCTTGCAATTGTACATCATAAATACACACGTCACTGACAATTATTCACATATCCTATGTACAAAGTGATAAACGACAAAGGACTATATCTTGACAGTTTATCCAGACTCATTAGGAACGGATATGGACATCATTCGATTTCAATCCGTTCCATATTAGCAAAGTACAAGTCTCAGGAAATCCACGTAACCCTGGTCGAATGAATTCTTTGCTTACACTAGTACTACCAACTTCAACTATTTCCTTAATCTTTTTATCCTGATAAGAATCAAGAGTAATTTCGTCAAACGTATGTTTTGTATTTTTCGCAAAACAATTAGTGGGTGGTAGTTCTAGTGATAATGCGATATTCACAGACTAACGGTCGTTCACTTTGCTCGTTGACTACACGAAAAAATAATTGAAGATGGATGTACAATATATAAAGTTAATACATATGTATATCCAACTTAAATTATTACATATCTACATCCGTTTACAGTCGGGTTCAGCAGATTCTGATGCAATATATATAACATCTACAGGTCAAAGGATAGAAGAACATGTATAAAAAAATAAACGTGTGTCTTTAAGTTTAAAATCTCCAGTTTACAATTTTAAAGAATCTGAGATATATTATTATATAAAAAAATAGCTGCTTAAAAGTCTTGAAAAACATTTGTCGTTAATAATTTATTATAAGTATATCCACAGTGCAATGTTAAACGAGGGAAGATAGATTTATTAGCCAATAGTTTCTTATTTTCTAGTCGTACAATAAATATCCACAGACACATATGTATAGAAACACTTATTCTTTTTTATTTTTATAATATACAGCACTAACACAAACATCATGAACATTTATTCTTGCAAAGCGATAAATGATAAAAAGGACTCATTGGGAACGAACACCGATATAATTCGATTATAACTTGTCTCACATGAATAACGTACAACTGCAAGGGAATCCGTGTTATTTTGGTAGAACGAATTCTTTGCCAATACAAAAATGACCACTCTATTCTGTCGGAAGGATATATTATGTTTCAATAATAGACAGTCGTAATTTTGTCAAATACACGTTTTGCAGTATTCGCAAAACTATTGGTGAATGGTAATTCCAATGAAAATGGATGATAATTCGTGGTAGATGAAAGTGGATATATTATAAAAAATATTTAATATTGTGTCGCTCAGAAAGTTAATGTATATCGTAATACGTATATTAACGTTAAAAATTGCTACTTATTTTTTATTTTCCTCGCCCGTTCCCTTCACTGAAAATTCTACATTATTTGTACACGACACGAAAAGCGTTTTTTCGAATATAGTTCCCGCGTATTATCAAAACTTTCATTCTAATATTTTTAAATTAATCAATACTAATACATTGATATTAACATAGAACGAAATACGTATTATAATTGTCAGGTATAAATTTTCTCGTCGTGATTTACTAAAGATTGACATAGAACACGACAGTTAATTCGTTTTTACATTTAAGAATATTATTCTGACGTACCAGAAAATAATTCATCATAACATTTTTGTAATTATATGATTCTTTGAATTTATTTTTTCCAAATATAATTTTTAAATTATACATATAATCGAATTAATAATCTGTATATTATATAATAGTTTGGTTAGGTTACATTAATTTTTGTTAGTTTTATAGTTAGTTTCTTATTCGATAAACGCTGTTGGAGCTTGATTGGGATGTGCTACTCTACTCATCGTATTCATCAGACATGACACTCTCAGATTTTCACCTATATAGATCATTACAAAATTTCCAATTAGTGGCAAAAGCTTTAACTCTTTGGTCGACGTAAAAACCTGAAAAGTCCTGGAAGAATGGAATATTCAAGTTGCGTAAAAGATAGAGAAAGGTTGTGGAACAAGATGGCACCTATATAATTCAATAAATGTATATCCAAATTTAAATGTGCTGCATTTGAATTTTTCTTAAAAATCGGAACGAACTTTCTGAGCGACATGTATATCCAGTTTAAATTATTATAATTTCACACGCACTTACAGTTGGACTTAACGTAACTTGATGCACTTCGTACATCTAGAATATAAGAATTTCTGTAAAGAATAAACCTGTGTGTTTAAGCTTATAGTTAGCAATTTAAAGCAAACTGGCCATAGAAATACTGGCAAGTCATTTATCACTGCTACAGTTTAGCGTTAAATTGTATTAATTACCCTACGGTGTTAATACTTGTCAATTAAATTGTTTCGTGTAAATCACTCTGTAGTAAAACCCGATGAAATCCTTTAGAAACCTTTGTATAACAATTATAGTGCAAATAGTAACATCTACAAAAATAGAAATTTTGTAAGTCCGTCTTCCCTCGTTTTAGCAACTTCATTATAAAAAATATAGAGTAATACAAAAGCAGTAGAAGAAATGTGGATGCTGAATTATTCAAGACTTTTTAGCAGCGTTATGATTAAAACAATTTTGGCGGACCGTTGATGGATTTACAGTCTTCATACGTTTTATAATAATCGTGTATAGTACACGTTCTTCCACTGAAGAAATTTTCTCATTATTTTTATTAGCTGTTTGCACGCAGAGTCTTAGTAGTAAACTGATTTAAATCTGGTTACGGGTTTTATGAGGACCCATGATGTAAATTGTGTAGCTCGTAGGCGAGATGACAACACTCTGAATCACTCCAACAATGCTGCTCTCGAATTCTATCTGTATTGAGCCCTGTGCAAGGTGTTACTTCCGAAACCTAAAAAATGAAATCCAATCTTAGAACATAGATTTATTAATCCCTAGTTAGCTGAAAGTTCATGAAAAAATACATTAGCTCCATTTAATATACTTTTAAGTATATTATTAAATATTTAATTCATTCATTAATTAATTAAATTTATTTATATAAGTAAATAAACGCTTCAATATCTTTGAAATTTCTATGACATTTTCTGAGCGTAATATATTCGATTTATTATACAATACTAAAAATCTACTTTATAAAATTACTTTTTACACTTGATCATGTGAATAAAAAGAGTGTAATTCCATCATGTAGATGGGTGGAGAAAACTCTGCACTCACGTTCGAGCAAAAGGAAAGTAACGATTGATCCGTGTATTTACTGTAGAGGGGTGACGTGTGATTCGCCTGTTGATCCTGATTTCCCGGATATGCGCTCTGTCCGTTCCCTGCGATTTCCAAGTAACCTCTGCTGCTCGCTAAACTACCTCCTCGCGTGCCAATATCTGAGAGAATGAGCAATCACATTCCTTAACGCTTCGATACCCTCTTCAACTCCATCAGAAATACATCAAATATAAAGACCAATTTACATTGTAGCTCACGCAATTTTACAAACAGAATACTTTCAATGTTGACATAAACAAATATAGAATGGCAAATAAAATTGTTTAAAAAGAGTTTAAGAATTTACAATTATTCTCTCGTCTAAAACTCATTTTTTGGGGACAACGTTATATATGGCAAGACAAAGGAGCAATTTTGCATGAAAGATTGAAGAGGCATCGGTAAATCAACGTGGAAAGCATTGAAAGCGATATATCATACTATCTCTAAAATTTAAAAATTCTTTCCACTTAGGGATGAAAAATATTAGAGATCTACAAGCAAGAGAGCAACTATTCTGTACAGAGATTTGCAAGGACAAATGCAGAGATTCGCTGTTTCTACTGAACCATAAATCAAAAAAAAATTAAAAAAAAATAAATGGGAAGAGGAACTGCATCGTCATCATTCACAACAAATTATAGCAAATGACTGGTGAAAATCTTGAGCACTGGAATATTAATAACCAGAAAAGAATATCAAGTTGACTACTAATGATTCTTATTAATGATTCTCGTTTTAATCACCAACTATTCTATAGATCCACTGTAGAATAACAACCTATTTCTCAAGGTATTATAATTTAATACGGACTGATATCTACCGAAAGTAATGAAATAGTGATCAACTAGTCCATAATATCAAAACAAATGATCCGATCACGCATACCAATTTCTAATGTTGGTAGAAATCTTTCGTCAAATTAAAATACATTAATTGATTAGAACATAACACAGAAACATGCAGACTGGTGAAGATATGAAAATGAAATGTCAAAGACGGTGTTGAAAATATAATGGCCAGCGGTATCGAGATAGCATTGAAGGCGTGCGCGAGAGAACGAAGGATTTGATAGGATAGAGAGGACACCTTGTGTACTCGCCATCGAGTGGGTTGAGCGTCGAGCTGTCCTGTCGTGAAGAAAACAGAGCCAAGGTTCTTTCCACCAACGTGGCCGCTTTGACCGTCTACCAAGTTTCGATGCATTGCAGCTGCACGTGCTGTTAGAGTGGGTGGATGGTCTTGAGTTCCACCTAGTGCGAAAACGAGGCAATTTCTGGCTCCTGATCGCCTTGGTTACCTCGGTTCGCACCTCACCGTTCAGGAAACAATACAAAACGGCCACGAAAAAACCCTATTACCAAAAAAAGAACAAGAAATTTAATTAAGAACCATAATTACAATGTCGTAATGAACAACTGACGAGGATAGAACTTTAAACCACAATGGAATGGAAAGAGCAGAGAGAATTGGACGTTGCAGATGAAGATATTATAAAATAGTGAAGTCGAAGAAAAGTGTGTAGAGACTCTCTAAGTCATATACCTGAAAAGAAGCGAACAGTTGGTCGCAGAAGAGCCACACAACTTCAACAGTCTCATCTACACCAATACTATAAGACATGCCTAAGAAAACGGTATAATGTACTCCAAAAAGTGGCACCAGGACCAATGTACTTTTCGCCCACCTTCTGCAAAGTAATTCAGAGTCTTTAACACGCGAAGAACAATCTACACTCAAAGAGAATTGAAACTACTCATCTTCTGGAACGAGGTAGCTTGTAGGAGTTCTCAGAGAACTAGGTTGTGTAAACAGGCGTATAACTCAAAGGACTTATCGGAAATTAGGTGGCGAAACTTACTTGTATCTTTGCGTCTCCTCCGATACTGTGGACTTGAGCTTCAACAGGAGCACTCTAACGATATTGACGAACAGCCCAAAATTGATCTGTGGAATTTGAAACCGGTGATTCTCATATTCAAGTCTATCGAAGTGATCAAAAAGTTTTAACGTGGAAAAAGTTATGAACACTTTTCCCAAGTTGCGACAAGGAGAGTGAGACAAAGTTGAACAACTTGAATAGAATATAGAAGATACACGTAACTTACCAGAATCGACAGCATAGTCGGAACTCGAATGAGGAGGAAGAGGTTGGAATTTTCATGAGTGGTCCAGCAATACTTGTTATCAAGAGTCACTCTCGCCACTATCCAACACGATACGAATACAGCTGGCAGACCTGAGGGCACAGGCACGTAGAGAAACTAACTTTGCTACTTTACATGATAATTTCACTAAAGCAGTTTAGGAAACTTTAAGCAACAATAAAAGACAACACGAACGACAAGTTCACATCGCCACTACTATCTATCACGATGCAAGTCCTTCCAAAATTGATATTTCTTACCGCATTAATATAAAAAAAAAGAAAGGGAAGAACAAAAACAGAACTATGAATTAACTATATCGTATGAATGAACAATGTACTTGATAAGATTTAGAGTAGCTCAGAATTTTCAAGGAAATACTACATTACTCAGAAGATAGCTATTGAGAGATGCTCACCCCATCCGAGGCAAACGTAGCCAATGATGCTTGAGTTTATATCGGTGAAGAGTGCTAGAAAGACTAAGTTGTGCAAGTAGAGACCCTCCATTAATATCCAAAAGTAGTTTGCAAGGATGAAGTATTGCCAGAAGCTGGTGAACACCTTGCACAGCCAGCTGTTTTCTTTCTCGTCCACTAGCCAATATGTGTTTCCATTTTTTATCATAACATCTGAGGCTAAGGCGATTCCAGAGACGAACAGTATGTCCTTCATCAGCGCCATAAACGCGCGGAGCATGAACGAGGCGAACAAATGCATGTGCAGCATATTCCGGGGGCACCTCAATTTCCTACGTCCAATTTGGGATAAACTTAAAGTAATGATTCGGGATTTTAAAGATCAGATATTGAAACATGTTAGTTAAAATAAAATTAATAAGTTGTTCCATGTGTTTGTATTTCTAATTTTTCTTGTATGGAATTATAAACAACACTAGCATTAAAAACGTCTGGTGGATGCAGATGATAAGAGAATTGCTGAATAAGAAAAAAAGAGGTTCCGCCATCAAAAAAATATAATTCTCTTCTCTGACTAAATTCTCTTCTCTACTTGATGAAATTGCAACGGTCGGATCACTCGTATTTTGATTTACCCTCAAGAAATAAAATTAATTCAACGTTATACTTTGAAACGTAGAATTTGTGAATTAATATATGGAAGTCAATAATTGTAAGTATTAGTACAAACTCATGCGACAACCTAATATAGTGAAAATGGAGGATTAGAAAAATTGAAATATTATAGGCTCTAGCTCTAAATAATAAAAATACCTTTTACTGGTACTTATTAAAAATTGAAAAACAGGAATAAAAAGTAGTATCCCTGAGCTGATACTTACTTGATCACAAGCAAAATTAAGAAAGCTATCACCAGAGTGAAGAGAGAGACGGTATACCCGACTTTCGAGATGGTCTTTACTATCGGAAAAAATTTCTGAAACATAAGTTACTGTTAATTAGAATATTTATTAAATCTTGCAAAGGTAATTGGAGACATTATGAAGCACGGGGGAAATCAGTCTGCGTGAATGTGATCGATAAACCGCAGGTTTCAATCAAAGAGAGGCCACCGATATGGTTCACATGCTAATTTTCTTGCGAAAGCAAATTGGCCATGATACAATATTCTGTTTCCCCGTTTTTCACAAAACGATTGTAACACTATCGAATTAATTACACGTAATAGGACTTCACGTCGTGCTAAGCAATTCTGAGAATTGCAACAGGAACGCAATAAATAGTCTCTAATCATCGATTGCCTTTTGAAAAATGTTTGACCTCATTCGCGTAATTCCCATCGATTTCTATCTCCTCTGAACGAGTTTCTGACATTTCTGTTCCTTTTTCCACGGATTAGTTTTTTCTCTCGTGATCAATGAAGTCTTGAAGCTTCAAAGTCGTCAAGGTTTCTTAAAGATGATAACAAAAAAACTCAGAATCTGGTTCCACAGTAGTATTATTATTATATTTCCTAACGACCCATTCAATTAAACATGCTATCTGTGGATTCATTCTGGATGGTTTCTTATTAATGTCACTGATAAATTTAGTAGTGTTCACATGCATTTACTTTAATAAGAGTGCCGTTGTTCTTTTCACCACCGGGCAGTGCCACTACAACAGTCACCAATGAATTTCTGTAGCATTGACTGTAGTTGCTCCAAGTACTATTGGTACTACTATTCCAAAACCACTGGCCATCTGACATGCATTCTCTGGATGCATTCGCCTGGAAATTCAAATATATTCATTAGAACAGATCGTGAAGTACAAGCGAAACACATCATGAAAATTGGAATCGTTCAAATTCATTATTAAAGTGTTAGATTTCCTGGTAACTTCAAATTGTTGTGATCCCTAATGATTCAATAATAGCAATACGACAATATAATAGGCACCATTTTATTAAGTTTTCATTAGAAATTCCAGGAATTGCAATTTTAATTATGATAATTACCTGGACATCAAACCCAGTGATATAAGATGGACAGGGCAGGATGGCCAACTCCCCAGGTGCCGTTGATTGCCAGCACAATATCTCATCCCAAACTTCCGGGCACCAGCCTGCGCACCATGACATTCTTTATGTTTTTTGTTTTCATTTTTTACACGACAGGGAAGCAATATATCACACTATGGTATCGCGTGTGCATGAAAGAAAAAAAGCTGACCGCGTGGTTTCCATTTGATATCACTCATGGAAAGGTATTGGATTAAGGAGCTTTTTATCATCACCCCACATTTACTCGGCTTTCAAAAGTTCGTTCAATTTTGCTCTGATTTCGAAAACTCTTCATTTCGCCGAAACGTGACTCTGCTCTCTCATTTTCGTCAGAGGTAAAAGCTTTCAACTTTAAAGCAATTCCTGTTACACATTTTATAGAAAATTCTCT
Organism: Bombus flavifrons; assembly: GCF_040668555.2. Lineage (NCBI taxonomy): Eukaryota > Metazoa > Arthropoda > Insecta > Hymenoptera > Apidae > Bombus > Bombus flavifrons. Next base: position 6,774,103 of record NC_138457.1, on the reverse strand, counting down.
ACAAATATTTTAAACAGCTTTATACAGTTCTTTATAAATATATTTTATAATTAATCGTCTAGTGAAGTGGTGTAATTATAATTGCGTGATTAAGGTCCAATCAAATATTTATAATTTACCCCTTAATTCAAATGTACAACAATGTAATTTCCCTGAAAATATTGTTGGCTATGGTAAAGATCGAGATCTGTCGAATTTTTACAAAGGCTCTTTGTCAAATGTTTTGAATTTATTTCTTGATAAATATTTTCTAATTAAAATTTCATAGCAATGCAATCTGAATAGATATCGTTAATTAAATTAAGGATTGGGTTTCTTAGAATTTCTTTCTGAGAATTTAAGAAAGAAGTTTTAATTTGTTTCTTGATAAATAAAATTCCATTGGTTCGAGCCAGTGATATCATGGACAAAAATAATTTTTCAATGAAAACGGTTGTCGAAACGAACCGGGATTTGCCCGGTGTATTTTTCGTCGAATAATGGACGCTTCGATATATCGTGCTGAGACATTGTGTCAACTGAACGATCTTGTCTGTTTTTTTATTCAATGAATTCTCTTGTGGTCATGCGCGACATCAAACGAATGTTCTGCTTTTACATCCAATATTGTCGTATTTTAATTTTACATATTTCCATTATCTCCTACTATGTAGTATTATTACTCTAAGTACAGCATTATGAGATATTGAACGAAATGGAAGTACAGAACCGATGCAAACAACATTTTTTATCGCGTCAATCGATAACGCAGTCAACAAGTTCATTGTGTTTGCCTTTTCCAGAATAAATATTCTTCTAAGCAATTTTCTAAAAAAATTACAAAAGGAACAAAACGCTACTGTATACGCGTAACACTTTAATGAAATAAAATTGTAAAATCGAAAGAAAATTCTGTGTTTGCTCTTACTGGAACAAAGTAAACTTTCCAATCCTGCTTCGATGAATCCAGCGTTTTTACAATTAATCTTAAATTTAATGTAGAATGAAATTAATAAAAAAAAAAAAAAAAAAAAAAATGCAAGATGACTAAAATTGTAATTTCGCCAAAGTAGAAGTAAAGGAATTCGCCAATTTGACTTTTCGTGACTCGTAAAAAGCGATATTGCATTTCTGACTCATCTGTTTCCTGAGGCACGCGTGGCCCACTTCCGGTACACGCTCGGCGAAGCTACTGAATCGAAATTCTCCATGAGTTGTTATCACCCCATCGACAGCCTTGTAAATTATCTCGACGTCAAGATTGATTTATCGGGCTCCAAGTTCTCGAAAAAAGGGAAAGAAGGAGGAGCTGGAAACCGGAGTTAAAAGCAATACTTGCAATCCAGTTGGTATAAAATTTCACGAGTTGAAGGAAAGTAACGCAACTGACATTGCAACGTTATCGATCATTCTAGTACGTTGAAATTAATCAACAAAAATCATCTGAATGTGCCAAATTTTACGCCTTATGTGATTTGGTGAAATATGATATAAACGAAATTTGTTTAATATTTAACAACTTTTCAAAGAAAGAGTATAGCTTCCTTTTTGAATAAGCTTTTTAATTTTTTTTCATATTTGTTACAAAGGAAATTTAATATTTGCAGCTAAAATTTGTAATTATGGTATTGATATGTAAAGTAAGAAAAAGTATAGGAAAAGAAATTACATAATTCTTTTATGCAATTTTTATAAGATTGCTTTAAAGATGTTAAAAGTGATCTAATATTTCCTTTCATATCTTTTGTTTGATAAAACAATGTCAAGTGATAATTAAAATGGAAATTAATTCGTGATAGGCGTTTACTATATTGCTTTTTAACAGGGAGATCCGAAAAGGCTCGTTAACAGAATAGCTTTGTCACGAATCGATTTTTCATTAAGCGATTAGTATCAATATCAATATATGCTTCCTGTCACACGATGCCTCGTAATTTAATTATTATATCAGTCTGGTCGTTTCCTTTTCTTTCAATCCATTATCTGCTCGAGTTCTTTTACTTCTACGGAGCTTGTTTTATTCAAGGACGAAGACATGCCCGTTAATTAATTAAACGGTCCACGCAGTTCTTCGTTTGAATTAAAATGTAAAACATGATGATCAGCTAATAACTGTAAGAAAGAAATTCCAATCCAATTAGTATTTTTTATTAAAATATATTATGTATCATATATATAATATGTATTATATATTAAATGAAGATATGTCTCTCACTACTCTAGACAAATTGCTCTACTCTTCATTGCACTCTCTATGAATATAGTCTTCTTAAATATTCCTTAATGTCCACTTTCATAATTTGTGCTTGCCGTTTTTATTTTTGTATATCTTTGATCTAACTTAACAAGAACGTTCAATTGCAAACGCTTTTTCATAAAATGTACTTTTCTTCAAAATTTACTAATTTCAAAATACTTTGCCAATTGGAAATTATTACTCAATTTAATACGATTCAAAATACCAGGTATATAAATATGAAACCGGAATTTTTGTATAGAAAATACACGTTTATTGTATGAAAATGATTAAAAATATTTTGTTCGAAGTATTGCCCATCGCTGGCTATACATTTTTCCCACCTGTCTGGCAATTGGTGGATGCCACGCCAAAAAAACTGTCGCTCTTTTGAGGCAAACCAGTCATCGAGCCATTTTCGTACATTTTCGTAAGAAGCGAAGTGCTGGTCAAAAAGTGCGTGTCCCATCGATGCAAATAAATGGTAATCGGACGGAGCCAAGTCTGGTGGGTAAGCCGCGTGCGAAAGTATTTCCCAACTGAACGCTTCGATCGTTTCCTTCACCGGTTTTGCTGTATGCGATGCTGCATTATCACGAAGCAAAATTACTTTGTGTCGCCTTTTTTCATATTCTGGTCGTTTTTCACGCAAAGCTCGATTCAAATCGATCGTTTGTCGTCGGTAGCGCTCGGTATTGACGGTTTCGCCAGGTTTTAACAGCTCGGTGGTCTTTTTCGGTGGTCTTCCACGTTCTTCGTTCCTCGTGTCAAAATTGACACTTCTGAATTTTTTAAACCACTCAAAGCACCGTGACTTACCAAGAGCATGCTCGCCGTAAGCTTCGACGAGCATTCGATGCGATTCTGCGGCAGTTTTCTTCGAATGGTAAGAGAAAATCAATGCTGTCCGCAAATCGTAGTTTCCAGGCACAAAATTTGACACGTTCAACGCTGTTACAAACTATGCTGTCGTATGAAACTTGTATCGTTCCGAGTCGAAAATGTTTGTGAGATGTCGACAAAGACTTTTGGCATCAATGATGCAGTTTAGTGATAACTGCATTATCAGCTAGGGGCATCTATAGACAAATTCCGGTTTCATACTTACAGACCTGATATACTTTGTTCTACTATATTACATATTATATTCTTGTCTCTTCAACAAAGATATCGTGATTATTACAATCTTAAAAATAAGTCGATCCTATCGAACAAATTATGAAATAAAACGTATAGATTTGATTGATTCGCTAACAATCTTTAATCCTGTGGCAAGTGAGCAACCATTGCTGACTCGTGAAAGAGTATCATGCGTCGAATGGAGTCAATTGAACGGAGTTAAATCCATCAATTTCCTTCAAATGTGTGAATTTAAAAACCGAAGTTTAGTGATTACAGGACACGTTGAAAAAATGAACGAGAAGAGAAATAATTTTCCAGCAACAAGTACTATTTTTGCCCGCATCTGGGAGTGCGACAGCCATAATTGGATGAGGCAGCAAAAGCCCTCGACCGACACGAAAATCGTGATTTGAATGCCAGCTCTATTTTCCATTTCCTCGGCCGCTTTTTCCTTGCTAAATTTTGCCCCGGCAGCGGGAAACGACCCATGAATTTCCCAAATCCTTTTACGATTCCAAAGGCATTTAAATTCACAGCATTTTTCCCCAGCCTGTTCTCTCGAATTACACCCGGCACTAAAGCGTGTGGGACAAATAGCCAGACTAGCATTGGAGAGCTGGTTGGTTTCGTATTAAATTTCCACTTCTAGTGCGTCTGTCGCGTTTCATAAATTTCTCGTTACAAACGGGTCGTGGGAAATTCATGGAATGATCGTGAAATCCCCTAGCTCAAAGCTGATGAAGCAGTATATTTGTGTGTGTTACTCACGCTGAATGATTAATTACAGAATTGGCGCTGGTACCTTCATTACCCAAACACGAAATTCAATGTTATATGAAACGTTATCTCCAGATGTTTAACAATTTCCGCGTATTTAACATTCGAATGTCAAAGGCAGCAGCGTTATTTTTCACGCCAGATGAAAGAAAAATTCCACAAATTTTCGCGAGCAAAAAGATTGGAAGAAAAAGATGGTGCGAAGTTACGTTGTTCACTGTTGTTTATTGTACGTAGCTCTTGTCTTCCGATTTTACATCTTCCTTTTATCTCATCTTCTTCGTTGGTCGTACTTTATCTACGCTTTTATTCAAACTCCTATCACATGCCTACAGACTAGTAGCGTGCTATTGTATTTGTGAGATTAATCGGATGGATCACACTGAGAGATAAGGAATGCACGGAAATAGTAAGAGCAAGAACCGAAAAATGTGGGAACTGGTAAACTTCATAAAGGGAAGCATAAAGCTTTCCGCATGGACAGATAGACAAACCAAAGAAACACGAAGAGAAACGAAATTCCAAAGACTGACGTAGATATATGTATGGCAATCTATATAACAGCTCAAGATGTAGATGTACTTAGATACTTAGAGGATTAAGATCTGGCTTTAAGGAATGAACTAACAGTGATCTTAGACGATTGGTAATATTGTCAACAAATACTGATGATATTGTATTGAAGATACATATTGATCCTTCCAGTTGAGAATCTTGAAATATTAACAATAAATATTGAGAATATATATTAATCATTCATAATGGTTATTCGCAAGCGAAACTTTCTAAGTAAAGAAATTAGCTCTAATAGTATAATTTTTCAAATTTATCTAAAAGTAGTTATGATGTCTGCTTTAAATTAGATAATATTTCATTACAGGAGGAAAGATCGGATGAAGATATTACAATATAATTTTAATTAAACTACATCAGAGCGTATCGAATATCCAAAGATAACTAGGGGATTTTCCATGGAAATGGAGAATGGCTTTAGAGGAGTAGCGTCAGGTGCCAAACGTAGCTACACTTCCGTAACTGGCGATGGTCTAATTCGATGAAATAACTCGAATTAAGCCGTGCCAAACCCTTTGGCTATGAGCTTAATCGACATCAAAGTCAGTAGTCGTTGAAACTCTCGACCTTCCAGTTCCTGTTAATTATTTTAGAACGTTATTCATATTTTCGGCATTATGCACAGCATTCAATATTTATTTATAACTACAATAAGTACTAATTCAGCTTTATTTTTTTTCTTTTTTAAGCGACTCTTTCAAAATTACTAAACACATAATCGACATAGAGAAAGACGTAGATCTCTAACAATGTTGCAATTGAAAAGTGTGTACCATTGTATGAAGTATGTTTTATTAACTTTTGTTAAAGCGATTTTGGGAGCCTTTGTACAGTCTTCAAGTTTTATTTGATAAAATGCATGCGCTATCACTAGCAGAATAAGAAAAATAAAAGGAGAAAAAATACTTACCAGACGATGAAATATTGCCCTTATGGCACTGATCAGCTTTCATTTTCAGGATTCGCTTCTGATCGTTGAGGCTCACAGGTTTGTTAAAGTCTACGTTCTCCTGAAAACAAAGATGAAACATTTTTTAAGACTGCTTTGTTTTTTCCTAACTTGTAAGATCTTTCTAAAAGGCATTAGAAATGAAGTTCTCAGGAGATGAACATGAGAAATTCCTTTTTGTAAATTTACCTAATTTTAATGGTATTTGATATGGGAATAAAGGAAAATACGATAATTCAGATACTAATATCACGTTATAACTAAAAAGCCATATTTCGATATAGAATAATTTAGAATGAAAAGAACCTGCGAGATACGTAAGTATTGTAGAAGCAAACGTGTAATTGGAGAAACAAACAATATTTTAGTATTCTGGGTATTTTGATATTACCACAAGAAATACTTCTAGAATTATGGAAAAAGCGAATTTAATTAAAAACATTAATCTTTTTGAAAGTTAATTAATTAATGGAATACAGTATTTTAAAATTAATCCTTCATAAAAATATGAATTTTCGTTTTCTTCTGTCGTAGTCTTCAAATCCTTTTGTTTCTTAAAACAAAAGTGAAATTGGAAGACCATAAAAATTAAAAGAGTATAACAGGATTAAACTAACCAGAATTTGGAATTATTTCTGGACTAGGAAATCCCTTACGTTTGCTTGCACTATGATCTGTGTATTAATCTTCGAAAATAAACCAACAGATCTCCGCCCACTAACCGTTTCCACTGCAACAAACCAGCCCTATTCTCTCATCCAATTATTATCAGGCATCAAACCTGGCTTGTAATAGTTCCAGAGAGTACACTGACAAGTGCACCGGTATTCAAGACAACGAGACCCAAATAAATTCAAAGACCAGGTTCTTTCATCTTTTACGGCTCCTATTGAGAACAGAATCTGATATTTTTTGTTAATACACTGTGCGCTTGGTCACAATGGACCACCGACCAAGTTACAATAGTCAACGAACTTTTCCAATAAGTTTAATACCTTCATATGAAAGCGTTCTTGACAATTCATTAAGCTGACTTTGTATTATTTTTACATACAAAATTCATTTTTTGTATTTATCATTTAACAATAAATTTAATATCCTTTATAAAATGAAATGAAATGAAATATCAATAAAATTGTATAAAATGTAGATGTTATCCTATGTATTACAAGAGTATTTGTGTATTTCATACATATGAAATTTATATTTATAGTATCATACATTTCTCAATTTAATTATCATTCTGCTCACACGGTGATAACTAGACTGCGGATTTTTATGCATTTATGGGGAATCTGAAAGTACAGGAATGCATCTGATGTATGAAAGAAATATATAAAATATTCAAAGTATAAAGTAAAGTATAAAAATGTATATCATCTTCATATGACCTACATGCATTTATTTACAGAGCAAGTAATCGCATCAGATTATGTCCCACTCGAGAAATCATGAAATTCTTGTCCGAATATGTTTTTCATACAGCAACTAATTTAACAATAATTCACAAGTATAGGTTAAAATCGGTCACCTTATATATCAACATACATACATACATACATACATACATAGTATATCCTAGAGAAAACAAGACTTGTACATCCGATTATTTTTGTTCTACAACATGCCAGTTAATCTTAAAATATACATCAGCTGGATCATCGAACCACAGAATGCTATACTAGGATTCAGAAATCCAGCGGAAGCTTATCTAACAAGGTTCACGTGTTCGAAAGGGAAGCTTATCTCACGGATGAAACAACAGAAACGAGTTTTCCAAGTTTGTAGAAATATTTGGTGAGCAAACGACGGGTGTCGACGATATTTCCCATGCAAATGCGAAGGGTAACATATGTACATATATTTCAACATCTCGTAAGAAAATCGCCTGCAGCGTGCAATTCTTCTAGTTGCAATTGGAAAATCCTGGAAATTCAGTGGATGCCAGTAGCTCGTGTGTTGCTCGACTGTGAAGTGCCGGGGGGAGCTGACTTCACAATTTTTTCCATTACTCACATTCACTCGCTGCTATTTTCTACACCCTTTCTCCGAAATAGAATTATAGTTACTTACTCGTAAATCGTTTTATCAAAATATAAAAAATACAGAAATACGATTTGTAAAAGGTTGTATAAAAACATATATATAACATCGTTGAATGACAACTTATACGCATATTGTTTTGTCAAGGAAGAGAAACGTCTATGATACGGTATGAATTTCAAAACAAGACAATTCGTAATTGTCCATTGAAATTCATAAAATTTGTAGGATTTAGTTGGAAGAAGAAAAAGATTTCTTCCTTTCAGCACATTATTTCATTACTTCTTTTTCATCTTCTCAACGTCAAATACAGAGACGTGGATACATAAAGACACAACAATCGTCTCGTCAAAATTGTTTGCAATTAAATTAAAATAATTGAATGACGCTTCATGTTCAATAGCAGCGAATGTGATAATCAGAACTTAAAAATAGCATTCGATAAGATAATTTGATTGGAAAAAATTGTAAACACAATGTGTGCAACTATGTACAAAATTCTATATGAGATGGAATGTACATAAATTAAAGTAAATATAGGATTGGCTGCATGAAAAACAAGAGTGATACGAGCAACGTGGAATTTTTATGAAATATCGTATTTTTCCCATATGATGAAAGTTTATTTCATTAATTAAAAAAATATAACGCAATTTGTTTCTGGACAAACGAGTTCTTGTGGTTTTCGTTGGCTCGTTTCATGATAGGAACGAAAATGAAGATTAATCTGTCTTCCTGATAATATGTGTATTTTTCAATCGACGGAGATGAACTAAGTCCCAAATAGCAGTTTCCGTTTTCCTGAGTAATTGTAATTACGATGTGCAATATCTTGGTGACAAATAGTTTTCTGAAAAGAAGAAAAATAAGGATTTGGAAGGGATTAGTCGTTGGCTTCTGTTTTCAGTGTGCCGTACTAAAATATTTATATTAAAGCTATAACGATCTTCCTTCACATTGTAGAAGAATGTTCTTATACTTCAGATAATAAGTCCAAAAACAACAACCACGCAGGATGAAAATAAATAACTTTAATATCAGAGTTCACAATTTTGATATAATACCAGAGCACAATTTTTACTTCGGATAAGAGAATGTTTATAGAACGAAGACGTGTGTGTCTCAAACTTGACAGATAATAACACTGTGGAATAAGAAAGAAATAAATTTAACAGCAGAGTGCAGAAAAATACCGAACATCCCTACATTGTTCTGTTTGAAGAAAGGGAACTGCAAAATTTAATGCAAACAATATTGAGAAATTTAATACACACCCTATCCAATTTCTGTTTAAATCGCATTTACAATGATATAAATTTGCATAAAAATCCATTTATACGGTCTATCAATAATTTTTAAAGAGTAAAAATTCTATATGACATACATAAGGTAAATTTAATATGGGAGTTCCAAACAATATATTGACGAAGCTATATTTGAATAGAGAGGTAGTATAAAGGGGCTTGATTTTCAGGAGAAAATTCAAGCACCGTGATTGGTTTATTCCCAAGTACAGAGAGAAAACAGAAGATGAATGAGTAACAACTCTGTGACAAAGGGATTATTGATATTTACAGAGGATTTATATCGAAACAAGAAGGGATTCGTGACTATCTAGGAAGCTTCGTTTCCACACTGTTCCTTCTATTTCTGGCTTTTCTTTCGGCGAGGAATTCTCCACCACGGTCATTACTCTCAAGCATAATGTACCAAATATTGGTTCAAACATGCAAAAAATTTTACTTTGAATATCTTAACGATTCTCAGTTTCACATTTCACTCTATAAAAGTTAAATAATCAAAGTAAAATTCTATTTCTTTCTATTTTACTGAATTGTTATTATCAAAGCAAAGTACAACTTCTGTAACAAACTCGCACATCTGATGTAGTTATAACAAAACATAGCAAAATATAACGTGATAAATAACATTCTATGAATTAACACAATGTAATATAATACAATATATCAAATAACACAATACAACAATAATAATGATAATAATAACAATAATACTAATAAACTTATTGTACTGTTAGTACGATAGTAGCTTGACTATGGAACTTACGTAGCCATTCATTTTTCCAGCTGCGTCTTATTCCGTTTGCCCTTTGAATCAGCACACCGTACTCGTGGTCTACTCTCCTTACCCTGAAACGGATTATATTTTGTCAATTAGATACTATAGGCCACGTGGAAATACCACATCTAACAAATTATCTTTCACGACACATAAATCGCATACAAACATACAATCATACTTTCCCTAATCTACAGACAATAAAAAGTGAATTTATTTTCCTCATAAATGTCTGAATTCCAAAATAGAACAAGGTCTAAGTATGTAACTTAATGTAATGTCAACAAGTATTTTGAGAAAGAACTTTTCTGATTCTCTTTAGTCTTTCATCAATTTTTTCGATTCTTTTTGCAAGTATTGTTTACACTACATATATCTTTACCATCTTTATATTTACAACACACTGTCCTCCTTCACTTTATATGACCCACAATGTTACATGTTACATTTCCATAAATGTTTTAAAAATTACATAGCTTTTAAATATTTGGTTATAGTATTCAATATAGTATTACTACTTTTTATACATTCCACGCTTTTTATGAACAAAATATATCCAAAGGAGAAAGATAGCTAAAAAGATACAAATATGAGGAAAAATCGTGAACGTTATCAAACAACCTGTTTCCGCTTAAAAAGATTTATAAATCTAAGTAGAAACTCATAGATTCAATAACAATAATTTTATTTGCTATCGTACGGCAAAATTAGAAGCTCTCGCAATTCCGACCTACGGAATCCCTCCGATAGGGTTTGTTCGATACTGGTAATTGAATTGGCCCTAACATGGTCAATCAAATCAACAAGATAATCACGATTTCGCAAACGAATGCTGAAATGGACTCGTAGGCAAACCCAAAAGGCTACGTCCTTGTTTGTCATTTTATTAACTCTCTATTAGTGTTCCAAGAGTGAGAGGCCCAACCCTTTATGAGGGTTTAAACCATCAGTCACCTTCTACGAATAATTATCCAGCTCTTCTTCCAATCAATTTCTCATCCAATATCAGGTCAATTTTCCTAAACTCAATTTGTCCATCTACTCGTTCTTTCCTTCTGCTCCGATAAACGTTTATTAATTAGTTATAATACGAAGTGAGAACTTGTTAATGTGATCTGAAACACTTTGAATCACTTCAATTGTGTGTACGTGGTACTCGAGAAAGTCCATTATTATTATCTATTATTATGACTATTCTAAATTATAATGTGACTATGAAAGATCACAAGCCTAAAGATACCTAAAGATTACGAGAATGTACAGTAGTAAATCGTAAGAAACAGAGAAAATTACACGATTAAAGTAACGATCCTCGTGAGTCATCGACTTCTGAGTCTTGATTCTCCACGTATTACTGACATCTGTTTTCATTGGCATGAATAGGCTACCCATTTATGGTTGCCTTTGCACCACGTTCCTTTGACGAATTTTTTTGCTTTGCAAGCTTCGACGAGATTCGTTTCGTTATTGGCAAGAATGCTAGGCTTCCACAAAGAAAATGGAAATGTCAATGGCAATGGTGAGGGCTTGATGTCCTGAGAACTCCGAAATTGAAGTTACCTTACAACCCTCGCTTCCTTTACGATGAAAGTAGACCAGTGATCCCGAGGAAAATTAGGAAAAAGAGTAGCTGCGATTCAATTATTTGGCTAATATTAGATCAGAAGCAGAATTGCTGCCATTTTTTTGGATAAATACAATAATAAATATTATTATTTATTGTATTAATATTGTTCTTGTGTTAAGCAACGAAATTATAAAACAAAATCCTCGCCTCGAATTGTTTTTTCTTAACGATTCTGACATTTCTATAGACTTCTGTCTACGAATCGTGCGATGAAATTAAGTAGAGTGTAGAAAAGAATGGGAAATGGAGAGTTTAATTAGTTGTGGAGATAGATACGTGAGAAAGAATATACTGGCAGGTTTCTGGGAAAAATGTTACTTCTCGTATCTCCTGAGAGAATTGTCCCATTTGCGGTGCAGACGATAGAGTTTTGATTAAAGAAAATGTCCAAAATAAAAGGAGTGGTGGTAACAGGCTCAAAAAAGTGTACTAATAACGCAGCCACATTTAAAGAAATCATTATAATAAATAATAACTCAGCAAAATTGTACGATTTCCTACAATTAATCCCTTGGAGATATCACTTTATGAAAGCATCAAAAGCTGCTCAAATGAAGTAATTGAAATCATTCTAACTGGAACGACATTGAAACTCCAAAAACATACACAAGTAAAAAGATTCTGATTAAAGAATACTCAGCTCGTTAAAATATAAAAATGATCCATATAAAATATTGCAACTGTGCCAAGTAAAATAAAAATGTCAAATTGCACACCTCACCAAGGGGTGCGACGATAAACAACAAATAATATATGATAATGATCTCTGAATTGAAATATTTCTACTCTTAATTCACATATTATACGCTCTTAAAGAGGCATTTAAATCAAAGAACAGTCAATTAAAGATCCATTGAAAATAAAGCCGAAATTATATTTGCGTTAGAACAGCTCTTAAGTCTCTGAGAAGAAACGAGAGAAGATAAACGTAATCCAGTATATATTGTAGGTTATCACCGCCAGGTTCTATCTTAGAGTTTGACGAGGTATTCAGAGAGGCCAACAGATTGTCATGAACACGAGAACAATGAGGAGTCTTCTTCGCAGTGACGATGGTCTCGTAAAAGACAGACTCGTAAAAGCCACGGGCGATAATAAAATACGGGTAAACGGCGATGAATCATGAATAAATCTGGCCTTATCCTAGGGATTTGCAAGCAGTGGATTCGCGAAGCCGCGGACGACACACTTGAAGGCTTCCCGGTTACGCGACACAACCAGAAATGGGGTCACGCACGCGAATGCAATCGCACCAGCCAAGCCTTTCATCCTTAACAACATAATTGATGATACTCTATGCTAAAATCCATCCTCGATTCTTACGACTGAGGATTTTTATTCATCTGTGGAGATGTTCAAGATACATAGATGTACGCAATGCAAAAATATACAATATGTGCAAAGTAAGGTGCTTATCATAATATTGATAATCAGTGGCTGGTGGATTTTACACTTAGCTTGGTGTATGCCACATGCACGTGTAATCATAAATGAACAGTCTCAAATTATTAAATTGGCTGGATGATTTCTTTTAGCTGTGAACACGTCAGTAGCTCTGCTGTTGTATATGGAGTTGCTTTTCTCTCCTTGGTTATCCGAACGATAGTCAAATCAGGAGTCTCCAGTGTTTTAATTTGAATTTTTTTACTAAAAGATCACCTAGAAAAAGGGAAAATGCTCTTAACAAGAAATCCAGGGAATTAATTTTTAAGAATTGGTATATTCGCGTATCAAATTACGATTCGGATTAAATCAATACAGTGTAGAAAGGAACTTTTAAACGTTCGCAGCAACCACAGAAAAACGAGTAGAATAAATGCTTTTTGTCGTGATTGATTTTATACGAACGATGTTTGAAAAACAAAATGATATTCCGTATTTGGCTATTTTTCTCTATTATTAGACCTCCATTATAATACTATGTATTATATCAGAAAACATTGTAATGTACACATGGTGTAACAAATATTACTATTCTATTTATTATTTTGTTTGCAATGACGCTTGCTTCCCGGTTTAAGATAACTACCAGCTCACAATATTTATGTCATAGAACATACTAGTGTTCGTAAAAATATGAATTTGCACTGATATCTATATAAGGCAGTTTGTTTATAGTATGTCACCAAAGGAATTATTTTTGGTCCGTCATGCAGAAAATTAAGCTGTTCTTCCAGCTCCTTTATATTTTCTTTTTTACGTTTGTTTGACTCTTTGTAGTGCATTTTAAATTGTAACTACATTTTATAGCAATTCTATAAGGAATTTTTATGAAATAATAAAACATTTGAACAAATGTTACTCTTATTTGGAAAATCAAAAGCACTAAGGAGAAACATTGAAAATTCGTCGATGAAACAGGTTCCATTCATTTAGTTACACAATGTTGAACATCATATTCTTGAAACATTATTATTTCTTATTATTTCAATCCTTGATAATTTCAAAGTAGTAACAGTCTGAACCAATTTCGTAATAATGCTCCAAAATTTGGAAGTAAGTCAGTATCAATATTAATTTTTTCATAACATTCAAAACTAGATCTCGTAGATACATAGCATTTCGTTTAAATTATAAATTCTCGCATCTAATAAATTAGACAATATCAATTACTAAAGTCATTTTTTCCAAATGAAGATTGCTATTCTGCAAGCCGGACGTGCATTAAACTTGTACAAAAGTTGGAAGATTTATAAAGAAGTAATAATTCAAGGAAGTTATACATTTTCATCCTTGTAGTTTACTAATGAAACAAGCAGGGGAAGAAAGATTCTCTGCGCAAAAACTGAAGAAAGAGAGAAATGAGGGAAAAGAAAGTTCCGTATTTGACTTTCACAAACATAGAAAAGAGCATCCCTTTTTATATGGCTTCTACGGTCTGTTCGTTTCAGATCATTTCGATAGTTGCTACCACCTACCACCCTACAATATTTCTCTGTTTTTATCTCCGCAAATTGATTGCAATATTTTTCTTCTTGTCAATTGTAGCTTGTTACATTTTTTGCAATTACATCATATGTTTGCACTTTTTCTAGATATATATATGATCAGCCAATTGGCCATTTCTTCATTTTCCTTTTCGGTTGAACAGCATGCAACCATGTGATCAAAGACGTCAACTGCATCTTTGATAGGTGTTATAATCTTCAACTGCAAATAGCTCTCCAATTTCTTTGGTATGGTGGAATGTTCTTCTCTTCTTCGAGTTTCTCGGTTTTAACGCCTGCTTTTGCATTTCTATTTCAGTTATAATGAATTGAGCCGGATGATTATGTTGTAAATATGCACTGCGTTAGATTAGCCGCATCTTTTCTCTAAGAAAAAGATATTAATGAGTATTTCCATCTCTAAAAATTGAATTATGTATAATAAGTAAATAATTGAATCATGCGATAATATATTAAATAACGCGTCATAAACATTTTGAAGCAACTGTAAGAAAATCTACGATACAAATATCTTAAAGAATTGTGGCTTCGTTTTATGATCTGTTCAATAATTCAATTTCTGAACGATACTTTAGCAGATCTCCTAACAGAATAATTTCTCAAGCGAGAGAAATGAAATGTGGTTTTATATACAAAGTATTCCTATTTCTTTTATAAAAAAAAGAAGAAAACTAGATAATAAACAAAAAATGGAAGTATACAGGAGCGGCTTCCTGGCTCGTTAGTGGTAGAACTCATCACTCATAGCTGAAGCTTGTTACGGAGCACTTGTTCAAAACAACCCCGCTTTTCGCATGTTACTTTGCTAGCCCACGTTTATTTCCAGACTCAGCAGGGTCACTGAACTTTAATCTAGCTGCAATTAAACGTACTATCGAGCGGAGAAGCTGGGAACAGAGCTACGTAAATATCAGTAATTTTCGCCGGACTGAAAATGGTCCACATAGTTCTTTGGACTCTAGCAACTATCATCTCTCGTTTTATATTGTAAAACTGCGAGACACTGTGGTGCAAAAATACCTACCGCCTTTGAATGACGATGAGACAATAGTATTGTGGTAATTAAAAGACAATAGAATTCTATTAATGAAGTTACAATTCCAGTAGTAAATTTTCAATTATAATAATAGAATTATAGTTACTATTATTATTAGTATCACTCATAATCTTTGTCTTCCGCCTTAGGATAGCTTTCAGCTTATACTTCCTCCTATTTTCGTACCTCTGGAATCTATTAAAATTATAGCAATTAAAACTGATACAATCTTTTAATTCAATAATATTCAACATAGCAGAGAATACTTTCCAAGTTATTTGCTATTATAACTGTCGTTTCTCAAGGGAAACTAGGTCTTCAATTTCTTCAGTATCTTACACATACCCACTTCTCATTCTACTTTGACAACAGAAACAACTAATTGTTCAAAATTTTATTCGAGGCTTGTTATGAACACAAGTCATAGTTAGGGGAACATTTGACTAAAAGGATATTCCAGGAAGAAATATGTAAATGCGTTGTTATTATACGTTATATAATATCTATAATATTGATAAGATTGTATTAATATTATGCGAGAAATAATAAACATTGGACTCACACAATAAAAAGGGAGAGGAAAATGATATCTGTGCAGGTTGTATAATGCTCTAATGGAACTTGAACAAAATGTGCAAATTAGTTAGAGGTATAAGGGTGCATCGAGGTTAAACTACCGATTCCTCTGAATTGACAACCAGATTATTAGCCACGGATAACGAACCACCTTGTCTGCAACATTAATCTCTTTGAGAGATTAATTCTCGATACACGGAGGAACGTTGTAGAAACAAACGATCAGATAACGTGATTACTGTAATAGTGATCGTAAATAACAGTAATTAGGAGGATACAGAATCACGTACGGTCGTAGCTGCAACTCTCTGAACGACTATACACCGAAGTACAATAATAATTGCAGAAACCTATCCTTGACACTGGCGGCATAACAAAATTTTCATAATTATTATTCTAGAAATATCGACGTTTATTGAAGAGGTATGTATGGTATATCGCATTAGAAAATTGTAAAAATTAAGTTTTTCTAAATTTAATAACGTAAACATGTTAATTTTTACATGTATAATAAATTTTTCTTAATTAGTTGACTTAATTTTCTACAATTTTATTGTATCTTTGTTAGATTATTAATTGGAAGAAAGAAATTTTTTCAAGAAATTCTATATGAAGCAAGTGGCGTATGGAATAATAAAGATCTGGAAATAGTTCCTAATATCATAAAGAAGATCTTGTTTGATCATGGATGGGCATTGTGCCACGTTTTAATAATATTCAAGGAGAAATCAACATCTGTCAGCCAATGGAGCACGAAAAATATTGAAGATGATTTACAGATAATTGCAATTTTAGTAACACTTTCAAGTATACACACTGTGTATCATGTTGCAATAATGTTCTCAGACAAATCAACAATTGTCAACCAATAACAAAAATTTCACAGGTATTTACCTAATTCATAAGGAACTACCATACTTTGCTGATCAGCAAGCATTGCGCTAATTTTCAATAAGTACAGATGTGACTCGCACTAATATAAAATTAAACAAATTATATTGTAGAGCTACATTGCAATTTCAAAATCAGAACAAGAATAAAATTGATGAAATAAAATGAGGAAAATCTTCTTAATGAAAAAAGATGCAGTCGATAAACCAAGTAATCTGAAATCTCAATCAAACTCAACTCTCATTTCAATGGCCCATAACTTAAATTACAATTTTGTCCAACACGGATACTGCACAATATGATCCACACTAGAAGTCATAACAAGGAAGTTAGAAACGGGCAAGTAAACTACAAAGGGCGATGGGTCTGTGAAGTTGAGCAAATCTTCAGTGAGAATTTTTATAAAAAGTAAACAGTATTTATTTGCATTTGTCCAATCTAAATTTTCATTTGCCCACCCCTTCAGGAAAAGATTATCAAGAAATTAAAAAAATTTGTTATCAGCACCCCCATGAATTATATCCCATTTACAAATCAATGAAATATCTTCATGGTGGTACTGCTAACAAATTTCTTAACTTGGTGGTAACCTTTAGTTAGTGAAATGTGGACAAATAAACATTTTGATTAGGCAAATGTGAAATGTGGCCTAATCGTGGACAAAGGAATACCGTTTGATTCTTGCAAAAAAAAATCTGTGCTTGGGAATATCAACTTCACAGACCTAAGGAATATCTTTAAACGGCCTGATGACACCAAAGACCATTTCAAGAGATCGATAGAGGATCGTCTCATGGAAACCATACATACATATATATATATAGAAGATCGTATATACGTAGAAGGCAATAGGTTGAAAGTAAAGTGGGGCCGATGTCACGCTATTAATTGGTTTACTCCGCAATGTGTCATCTCTGTAATTAATGCCCCGAAGGGCTAACAAAGGCGCGTTTCTGTCTTAATACGATGAGTCACGTGCCGAATGCCGAACACATTGTGTGACGCTACGTGGAAGCTTCGTGACGCTACGAGCTTCGTGACACTACGAACTTCGCAAATTCCAAAAAGCTCGCTTCAATTTCTTCGAAAGGCCATGACAAGAAGTTCATTCCAACGGAGAAATTGACAAGCTGTTAAATAACTTTTTGAAACTTTTACAGTAACTCTGTGATGAGAATTTAATCGCTTTTTTCGAGCAACTCGCTTAGAAGTATTTAATTTTACAATTTTCTAAATTTACAGATTATGGAAAGCAACGATTATCGAATTAAAGAAGTTAAATCTGTGAAACTTAGTAGCGATGTAAAGAAAGTTTTAAGTAAACAATATGAAGTAACTAGTAACGGTATAAACAACTAATTCACAATTTCGTTAGTCAATTAATTCACATTTCTTTTTGTCAATTCATTCAAAATCCCAATTTCATTTAAAAACGCTTTTAACCTGAGTTTTTTGAAACTTCAAACACGCTTTGATCTTTCACAATGGCCTAACTATTTCTGCCAAAATTCCTATAGTATTACTACTATACTACTGCAACAGGGGGAAGAATATGCTGGCACTCCGACTCTTCTGAGCCACTGGACCCGGTAATTAAGTAACACACTGAACTTTGGGGAAATTGAGATAAGACTTTAATTAAAAACTGTGAATATAAAAAAAAGAAGAAATATATATAAACGATAAACAATCTATTGCAAAGATTGATTAAACAAATCAAATAGTTTTGGCAAAAAAGAGATAACTTTACACTGAACTGAGTGTTGAGGAAAGTTGAAATAATCTCAATAATATCGATAATAATGTAATTCATGAACTAAAGTTTCAAAACTAAAAGGGAGAAATGAAAGAGATAAAATTCAATCTCAAAAGGAAGAATTGAGAAACATATCGTCAATTGAGGACATTGTCGTGTTAAAACTCAGGGACGCTTATTTCAAAATCGATGATGAGCAGCAATATTCAATTAACACAGGTATATGACGTTTACAATGAATTTCACATCTTTGATAATTATTTCTTTTCAGCAACGCGTCGCTTCTGCTGCCGCACGGGATGATAATGTTTATCCAAGAAAATGCCGAGAATGGTCAGAGTTCCTCACGCTGTCTCTGTTATTCCAAATTTCCATAAAAATATCCTGAAACATTATCCTTGCATAACATAGGTGTAATATGCCCGAGAGTTGTAATAACAAAAGTCATTAACATTTCATCCGTGATGGTATAGCGTTCTTAATAACGAGAGTGCAAAAACAACGAATTTGCAAGTTTTCCCTATACAAAAATTTAACAATGTTGAAAGATCAAAGTAGCTTTTAAAAATGTGGGAAATACACTTGAAATTAAAGTATTTCGATATTTCATAAATGCAGCTATAATTATCCATAAAATAAAATTATATCCATGTTAGAAAAATTACATCTAAAGCCAAACCACGTCAGTCACTATATTTTCAGTTCCAAAGTCTTCAAGTTAAAGTGTTAAATAGCAAACCTGAATGGTTACAGTAATTTTAAGTAAAGGCAATCGAATTAGAAAAATTAAATAATTAAATTTTTCAATGGATCTGCCGATTCGACGAATCAAGCATATGCAGAAACAATATAGCATGCCCACGCTATTCAAACTACCTTTAATCATGATAATGTGTCTGACTATACATTAGGTCGTTCTACTACCAGGCTTGAGAATAAGCTAGAAATTCAACGCACATGCCTCCTAATCAACCATCAAAGCTAATAAACTTCCATATACCAAATTATCTGCTTCCAGTCATATACTTCAACAGTCAACGAAAACCATGATAAACGTTTCTGCTCCATATGCAGACACGACACCAAAAGAACGTAACAGAATTGTTGTAAAAATATATTTTTCTTCTGACATAAGCCAAGGTTTATATGTATAACGTAATAGTCCACACGTGAATGTCCACAATTAAAGAAAAATGAATGTATGAAAATATCATTTAAAAAGTCTCAGCGTAGAGAACTTCCCGAGTACAATGATTATGCAGCGTGAAAATTCTAAAACTTCTCCTTTGTACCTTCAGGCACTTATTTCCAAATATATACAAAATTTGTTAATTAGTATTTGTTAAATAACCATTACCGGAAAACTGTATAATCTTTTTTAAATGAATCAAAATTTACAATTTCTACGGATGGATACATTTTATGGATGTATGCAGAAAATGCAGATAAAGATATTAAAATTTCCCATGATGGATATTTAAAAGATACTAATTAACAGACTTTTTACAAATTCCATAATGAGTGTTTAAGAAATATAAGGGAGAAGTTTCAAAATTCCCACATTATATATTTTATATATCTTCATTTTATAGAGAATACAAATGGAAAATTTTCCAAATTCCAAATCTCCATAAAAAATACAAATGAAAAATATTACAAACTTTTAAGTAAGAGATAAACCTTTCAAGAATAACAATATCGAAGGATTCTGCAAATTACTGACGCAATGCTATAAGTATTACAAAAAGTCCTAAGGTCTTAATGTACATGAGTGAGAAAACAAAATGAGAGAGAGCTGTATCTAAAAAGTGTTCGTTACTCCTTATTCTTTCCTCTGTAATAATCTTCAAGAAAGCTCATTTATAAAGCCGATGTGCTGCATTACAGACATCGCACAGCTCGCTACTCTTTCTCTCAAGGGTAACTTTAATTAAATTCCCTATGTGACACATTTTTAATATGTAAATGTTGGATTTATTCTGAAAATGCACAAAATAGTTGAAATATTTACGCCTGGAGGATTAGACCAAACACCCTGACTAATTAATTACTTAATTATAACAGTGTGAAACTATTAGACGCTTGTTTCAGTGTTTCGCTAGAAGTATTATCTTCTGTTAATTAAATTAAATTTACTTTATTAAACTGTATAGAACATCTAGGAATATTCTATCACAAAATCAAATTTTCGAACGTGACGTTGAAAACAATTTAAGTCAGAGTTAATTTTCACTTGATAGAGGATAGAACAATTGGAGATAGAAAACGAATATGAATGAAAAATATTATCAAAATATCTTCCTTCCTTCAATACTATTATGTATAGGGAACTGATAATTTAAACGATAATTCCTTTTCCTCTCTCACTCTCTCTTCTCTTTTTCTCATTAGTTCTTTATCAATAAATCTACACATCGATGAACAGAAACCGCTTAATTTTACTGAACGTAACTAGAAAACATTTTCTAATTTTTCCTTCGTTCTTCTATCTTATCAGATTACAAGGGAAACAGTAAAAATTCCGGGCAACGTTTATCAACAGCACTCTTGTTTACTACAAAATCTTGCTTCTCTAAAATCAAAGAATAATTAATGGCCTTAGCCAGGAATTTATTTGATTTAAAGAAACTAGGCGCATCAAACATTTTCCTACTTTTTCCTCGACTTTATATTTCATCAGACTTCAAGAAAAATAACAGCAATAAGAACTGGTACATACGTTTATCAACAACGCTCTTCCTTGAGCCAAAAATCTGTTTCAAGTACACAGATTGCTATCGGATCGAACGACCAAGTGGAGCAATATGGTATTAACACCTGGCGTCTAGTTAATTAAAACTCACTTTACTAATGTTTTCCTGGGACGATTAGAAACACCAGAAACGGATTCTGGAGTTTATTTATAAAAGCATCAACTGCCCAACAGGCGATCCAAAGAGCCGTCGTTTATGATAGTATTTATCTAGCAGCATGGATTCGAGAACATTAAACTCGTCTCGAGCTCCGCGAATTTCCACCAACGACCTTAATAAATGCCGCTTATGTGTTCACTCGCCAGATTCCGTACTTTTTTCTTCTGTTTCTTCTCTTTCACATTTTTTCTTTTTTTTTTCTTTTTTTTTTCAAGAACATAAAATACGAAGGAAGTCAGCTTCAAGGAAACATAATTGCCATGAATATTTTTTGGCATATATTTTCATCTAACCAGCCTCCTTAGAAACTTATTTGAACTTTGAAGTTTAATAATCAACTGCTCTCATACCTTAAGCATTAAAAACCTACAAATAATTTTTGTATTGAATGTTTTAAAACCGTAGTAGCACTATTTGGAGAGTATGGAATAGAAAGTTATCAGAAATTTTTTCTTCTTGCTCTGAACTCTTTCAGGATGCACTTTATTTCTGAGAAACTTTATGCAAATAAATATTGCAGCGGCGGTGCTGAAAAACTGCCACAGTCCCTGACTCTTTTTTTACAAAAATATTAAATATTCTACACGCGTTATTCTAAAACTTTGGCAAGTGTTTAACCAATAACTACTATTACATAATGATTTGATAAAAATATTTTGCACGCCTCTGTATTTCTATTCAATATTAAAAAGTTGCACTCATTCTACAGAAGGCGTTATACAAATTTTAAATATTGTCACTCACCGGAAGCTACTCGGCGGGATGCAAAAGAAGCTGGCAAAAGATGTGTAAACACTCCTTCGATGGATCCAAAATTGATCAGAATCGTTGTTTCATTCCACCATAGAAGTTCTGAAGAAATACTTCGATAATCCTCAAAAGCGTTCTTCTATGTCACAAAATGCAAAAGTGGTGGAAATCTTCATGAAGAAAGTTCAAAGCACCACCCCTGATTCCCATCATTAGTAACCCCAACCAAAGATTTATCCGCCCATAAATGACAATAATCTCTTCTTCGCTCTAACTGGATCTTCGTTTTAAGATTCTTTTGGTGAAGAGGTAACTGTTCCTTGGATAGATTGGATGATCGACTGTCTCTGACGACGCACTAACACGTCTGACGCTGGGCGCCGTTTAAGCGCGACTGTCTTCTTCTGGTGCTCTATATCGTCGAATCTTACGCATGTGCGATTTCCGATTTGCTCTCTCTCTCTCTTTCTCTCTCTCTCCCTTTCCATGCGAGCTACACGTTCTTGTCACAACAATACTCGGGCATAGTTATTTCCTCGTCGCTCTGAAGCTCCGCCAACTGTTGCTTTTCGTTGACTCCGGTCACGAGGTGAAAAATAGAAGAGCACACTGCTGTCCTGACAGAGAAATACTATTTCCTGCAAACTGAATTGATGGTGAAACTGAAGGGATGCTTCGGGCGGAGTTTTTGAGCCTGGAAAAGAAATTAAAATATAATGAAATTTAAGTTGAAATACAAAGTCAATAATTTCACAGTAAATGAAAAATAGAAAAGAATTATCGTTAATCAAAAATCAAATGAACAAGTAAATTTAATATTTCACTGGACGTTAGCGCGAGCTACAAGGAAAAACTAGTTTTCAAATTTTAGGAACAAGATTGCTACCACAAATTAAAGAGTAACATAAGTCGGTTTTGGAAGAGGAATTTGGAGTTTCGATTCTAGTTTAGATCATCTATTACTCATCAAAGAACCATTCTAAACGTCCATCAAACTTCATGGCGATGAAACTTTGTTTAACTATCAATCATGAATTTGCTAAATTAATTATTAAATTATTAAATTGTTAAATAAATTATTCGTTGCACGTTTTGTCTATGAACTAATTAACCGATTCAATTCTAATTATGTAAAATAAATTTCTACAATTGATATATATGTAGCCGAAACAATAGCAATCAAGTGAATGTCTGCAGTCTTATTCATCTGAAGGCATATATGAAATATTTCACCCTATTAGAGAACTAACAAAGCAATTGCAGTAGGAGAACAGATTACTCTTCAAGAGCCATTCATAAGAAAAAATACAATGTATCAGATAGTCTACAATATACATTTCACACCTTGCTTCCTTGGCAGAATTTCTACTTGTAATTGCAAATTGAAAACGTCAATTTCTAACTAGAAGATGATATAATTGATAAAAATGAAGGAAACAGATGTACAAATAAGAATTCTAATTTTGGAGTTAATCGATATTGATCATTGAGATAGAAGGGTGAAAAGGGGTCAAAAGGAATTATCTTCTAAACGGGTCACACAAAATATAAAAGAGATGGAGCACGTGCAAGTATTTGGTGATCGACGATAACGATATTGTAAAATAGCGTCGATAACGATGATAATGGACTCGTCGCGACTCGATCGTAATCTATTGTTAGCTAAAGCTTGGGCCGCTTTTATAGTTGGGGATGTTCAAGAACCAATCCAATATTTTGTATTTACAGTAAAATCAGGCAAGAGAAGAAGTGAAATTGACAGGAATTATTTCGCGTTCGATCTTACTGAAATTCATCTAAATAAAGAACGATAAGACAATAGAAATTGTCCTCTTTATTGAAATGTTTCTAGAAACACGAATAATTCAATCTCTGAAAACATTCTAATTAATAAATTTGTAAAATCTAAAGTAACAGATGTAGAACAATCTTCTTTTTTGATTTGATTGAACACATTGTTCTAATGAATAAAGGGAATGTGATGAGATTTGCCAGGACTTTGATTAAAGTAATAAATATCGTAATTACGAAACAGAAAAATTGTTATATAAATTATAAAATTATTGAAGTAATAAGTATTGAATTTTCATCGGTTCATAATTCTGGAATTTTCTGAGAAGAATATTCTGCTATTTCTCTAATAAGTTACAAAGTGGACTATTTAATCAAGTCACTATGTCTACATGTTTATTCCCATTGTTCAATTAAAAAACAAACAGAATTGTCTTTGTTTAAGAGCAAAGCGATAAAGGGAATATCAAATAGTGTTCGACTACATAGTATGCTACATGCGTCGCTTGATTTTTGTTCCTATCATAGGAGGCATAGAAAAACGCCTCTCAAATTGACAAAAGCAATTCATCATCAATCTCTTTCAGCATGACTATCAATATTCTAAACCATCACATTTCAGTAATCGCTGTACAATCAACGTTCATAATAATCCATAAATTATCAAGCGTAGAAGCGTCCACTGTTATCGGTGTGGATTAAGAAGCAATTAACAATTATCGTGAAAATTTTCTTATCATACAACGAGATATAAATGGGAAGATAGGAAAAAGGAAAGAAAAATCATAATAAAAAATTCTTCGTTTAAAGTTTGAAGTACCTTCAGAATGTTCTCCTTTCTTCAAGAAGGTATCACACGTTAATTAATCCGGGAAAATTATACCAACGAGCAGATAACTTTTTAATAAGCCGATAAGCAAATCTGGTTATTGGCCTATCGTTAATCTTAACAGGGCAAGTTATCATTAGAATCGATTATGAATGACTAGCCATTTACTTGATTATCATCGAATTACTTGCAACTGCGCAGTTCTTCTATCTTGATTCTTGATGTTGATGTTTTATAATCTCCCTGCTAAAAATTGACTAATTAGTTATGGTATTTGGAAAATTAATGAATAATATGTAGAAAAATCAATTAGTTGTGTTAACTTGAGTATATTTGACAATCGACGTGCTTCAAAATACATTTTTCTTAATAACTCAAGTTACCTTTATCAACA
The DNA here is from genome assembly GCF_040668555.2 of Bombus flavifrons. NCBI lineage: Eukaryota > Metazoa > Arthropoda > Insecta > Hymenoptera > Apidae > Bombus > Bombus flavifrons. The sequence continues at coordinate 6,748,835 of NC_138457.1, read as the reverse complement.
TAAACTAAACTTACTTATATTATTTTAAATTACGTTAATTTTTATTATTTACGATACATATAATATGTATACACTATATACAATGTATATATATATATATGAACAATGTATTCTAAGCTACTAGAGGGTAATACATACACAGTGCTACATTAGAAGTACCAAAAGAGTTCAAATTACTATATTACATTATTATCATAACAATAATTAGTTATGACAGAATTAATGACTTAGATAGTTAATAAATGATACGAGCAGATAATTAAACAAGATTTAACTCAAGGACCAGTCACTTTCACACTCTATGCCGAGAAATTAAGAATGCCACTCTCGGCTGGCACGTGAATCAATGAATTAAGCATGAAGTGTAGCAATTTTGTCCCTCGGCGCAAGTTCATTGAATCTGAGTGGAAAATTAGTGTCTCGTTTTACATTTGTATTGCTGTTGGTAACCTTTGATCCCTTAAAGAGCTTCGAATTTCTTTAAAATATTCTTTAATAACCAGTTTATCTTCATGTTTCCTTCGCAACACGACATTATAAATACTTTTCTACTTTTTTACTTTTATAGTTTATGAATAATAAAAACATTAAACATTCGATAAGATGTGGTGTGTAACATTCAGAAAGTGTATGGAATATTTGAAGGACTGGTGAAAGTGGCTAGAATACAAGAAAAGAGGCGAAAAGAGATATTACTCTGTATATATGTAATAAGAACTTGTATATTTCCCATATAGTAAAGTACAATTTTAAGAACATGTTGGAACATTCAGAACAACGTTATAAAAGCACTACTAAAAAACTTAAACAAGTTTCTACAACAAACTACAAGATTAAAGAACCACACTCTACTTACCACTAAATATCTCCAAAATTGTAAGAAATACAGACAAGATTTACTTCAAAAAGGCATACTTAAAGAAACGTCAATGTTTGAGCTACCTTAAGAAATTCTATTTTTATATAACAAAATTTTCATATCTAAAATCATTTTTTAAAGAACCTACTTTATGATGCTCATAATTTAACAAATACTGCCAACGACTATTTTATTGAAGTGTAATTTTTCAAAATGTAATTATTGACAAATTTTGTAAGGTCTTTCAAAGGAGGAAAAGATCTTTTAAAAAGAATAGAACAAATGACTATCTTTGACTTCAAATTAAAAACATACTAAATTGAATTCTATAAATAGTTAAATATATAGTTATATATATAGTTAAATATCGTTGGTATTATTTTTTAAACTTTTTACAAATGATAGAATTCATTAGAAGTATATTTAGACCGCAATAATATGCGTAAATTCTCGGATTTCGTTATTGCCCAACACACTAATTATGTCCTTCAGGGTGATTTGATGGACGGTCTCGTTAATTTTGCTACCTACATAACTCTGGATACCCGGAAGTATGTCCGGCTTGATAACTTCTATGACCTTTGGTGTTAACTCCTTAAAGACCTACGGATAAATGCATGCAAATTCAATTTCACGGCCCTTCTGCCCTACCAATTTGTTACATTCGAACATTGAAGTTAAATAAATAATTATATCATCTTCAATTTTCTGCTTTAACAACTTTTTCAACAAAACGAATATTACAACAATAAAAATTCGTAAGAAACATCGATGTAAATAAAAATTGATAAGATTTTTATTACAAATTATTTGTATCCTGATCTTTTTTTTCTTTTCTTCAAACCATGGTACAGAAGATAAGTACTAAAATGTACTGTTTTCTAATTAATTCAATCTATCAGAGATCTAAAATTACTTTTCTGCTTGATCATCTTCTTCACACAGTGAATATAATAGTAATAAAAATTATTGTGAATTATTGAAATATAAAATTAGCAAAGTTGGTTACAAAGTATTTATACCTTAGTCTTTTTCTCATTTTTCTTCAATAGATGTTGCATAAACTATATACTCAAATTCGAGTTTATTTCTAATTCAATCCGCTAAAGCTCCTAAATTACAAACCAACCACTAACTATTGGTAATTTGATAAAGTGATCCCACCTTGTTCATGACGTCGGACAATTCATCATCATCCATGAAGTTTCCCAAATTGATATCGATGGATCTCAATGAAAAGTCCATGTCAAAGGTCTTCAAGTACACTCCTTTGTGAAATCCCAATAAACTGTTCACATACAGTTGGAAATCATATATATTCGCTTTGAAAGACCCAGCACCTTTCAAATCGACTGTGTTCCCCAGGACTCCGGATATATTGTAAAGGCCCTCCGCGTATATTTCCGGAATAGAAATATTCGCCGCAAACGTTGGTCCGATCAAGGATAGTTTCGCCTTGTTGACCACGAAGGTCGACAAATTGTATAGCACGATATCCTCCAAAACGATGGATATGCTGAAAAATCCAATACAATGTTAGCCACTAATTTGAACAGATAGCGTGAGAATAGGTATTATATAAAAAGTTATTCTTCCTCTCATACAGGATGTTCCTTCTTATCTTGCTTTGGAAATATTTCCAACAATAAGCAGACGTAGAAAAAATGTTCAATATCTATGTATGTATTTATTTATTTCAGTCTGATGGCCGAGAAATTGGACTTGGTATTCCAAAACGAGTTCAACATAAAAATTAAATTTTTTGAGCAATTAGAAGCTTGAAATAGTTTGAACACGCGGTATTTGAGTACGTAAGACTCGCGTAAGTCAAGTTCGGCTGATTTTTCACACATTTGCATAAAACTCTCCAACAAACGTGACTTCCTAGTCTCAACTTTCTCTATATGGAGAATTCCTAAACTTATCTGCCATATAATCTCAGGTTCTCACAAACATCAGAAGTCTGACAGAGCCATGAAGCCGTTCATTAGTGAACATACCAACAACTTCCGGGAAGTTCGCTCGACTTCTTCCAATACCGGAAATGTGACAGAAAATCATTTGATATTCAAAGTACATCGGATTAAAGCAGAGATGGTGGTTTAGGAATTCTTCAGGACCTTCAACGTGACCAAAGACTTAATCAATCCTCTAACTTACTTCCCTATGTCCGAATTGTCTACATGTATGTCCAATTCATCAAGACGATACGGTTCCAAAGGTGGGATTCCAAGTTCTGGTATCCCATAGGGCATTCTGCTACGAAGTTTGTCTATGAACCTTCGAATTTTCAACTCCAGACCCTTCGAGGCTGCGCTGTCAACTGTCCTTTGCTCAATTAGTGTCGATTGCAGTAATTACATACACTGGCTCACGAAAGCATTCAAACTTTTCGTGAATACACTATGTGTGTTGTACAAAACCATGTGAAAATTTCATTAGCATTGTAAATGAAATTTGATTATCATGATTACTAGACTGCGGTCTTTTATGCAAATTCATATTTTCATACATGTAGATAGAAAATTCTCTTACTTATTAATAGAAAGCACTATACTTTGAAAATTTTATATATTTTTCCATATTATGTGCCTTCTGTACGATTTTACAGTTTCAAATTTCCCATAAATGCATAGAAATCCGCAAGCTATTAATTACATTGACAAAGTTTGAAGCAGATCTTCAATGTAATGTATTCGTGAAAAGTTTGTACAAGTGGTGCAATACTCTCATGAGCTTCTAGTTTAGAGTACCTACTGTAACCAGTGGTGAGTTTAGTCGCGTTGATGAGAAGATTCCTCGGCGTCTCCACCGCGGTGTTAACTGAAACAATAAAAAGGTGCAGAGTTTACTTTTTATTTTTGTTTAATAATTACACTTACAAGAACACTGATAGTCATAATAAAGCGATTTAGCGGAGGATGGAGATTGATGGTGATGCAGAAAGTATTCTTGTGATAAATAGCAATTGGTAATGAATACCCATATCGAATTAGGAAGGTCAAATTCTACGGTAAAAAGTTGATTCCATTGGCTTTACAGGAAAAATAGGCCTGAGGGTTGTCAACGTGCTCTGGAATTGCAATTATGGTTGCTGGCTGATGTAGTATTTTCTATGAGGTATTGCCCAAGCAGTGGTACTACCAAATTATCAGAAAATTGATGTTAGCCAAAGCAAGGATATATTTCAGAAGAAGCTCTTGAGATTTTCGCAACCGGTTGTTATCGCAATTGAACGATGTTGTTAGCAACTGAAACTCGCATTAGGCTTGTCCATTAAAAATGCTATTGCAGTCATGGTGCAATACTAGCTTTCTTATAGAGGCAACTTTCCAAGCTTCATTCCATTTTCATGATAATATCCTTGGACTAATTGTTGGCTATTACAAATCCAATTAACATTGAACTCAACTTTAACTGAATTTCGAGTAAACATTAATTTAATGTGAATACAAATTTTGTGGTGAAAATATTGATATTTAATTGTTCCGAAATAAATATTAATAATGAAATGGAAATATAGCTGATGGAATAATTTGGAAACTATGACTGAGAGAACTGTTTGGATGAAAGTGTCACATACTGTAATTAGAGGCCGTGTCCGTAACGCGGTGTATCAATTCTTTCTGTCGTTGCAAAAGTCCTGACACTGCAACAAACGAGTAAACGCAAAGTTTCCAGTGAAACACAACTCCTTTCCCTGACGAACGATCAACAAACGGTCGATTGGTCGTAAATTCAGCGTAGGTGCTTCTCATTTTCACGAGTGTACTTGTGACATTTGAACAAGGGTCAAACCGAGTTATTAACCACGATAATGGCTTCCAAATGAAAACTAATGTATGCAGTAGTGAATGATGAAGATTGAGTAACTGAACTCGGAAAATTAAAATACAGTAATAATACAGTAAGTTGAAGTATTTATATATAATAGCAACTGATAAATTTAATTTTAAAAAATCTAAAAAATTTCTAGAAATAATACATTTCTCCAAACAAAGTAATTATTCACAATAACGAAATTAATACGAATAACTTTCTTAAAGAAAACTTGCAGATATTTAAAAGCTCGGTGAATTCTACATAATGCTACGTAACCATTAAATGAAAACGTATTGACAATGTAAATATGACGAATGATGCAGTAAAATGATGCGAAAGAGCGGAAAAAATGAGGAAACGATTGCTTGAACGCGATACAGTCACGAACATTGGAATGTACGTGTGATTTTTCAGATTCGCAGTAATTGAGTTTGTTCAGCGTGCAATCACGGGCATAATGAGACAATTGCTGTAGTTATACAATAAAAAGGATATACAGGTCTAGTTGATAATGATTATAAAATGACGCTCACACTACAAAAAAAAACGTATGACTACTACTTGTTTCTGAATCATCTTATTATCTCACTGATCTTGTCTGCGAAATATTAATTTTTTGTTTCTAAAATGTCTTTATGACAAAACCTTGATTTCTCCTCAGATTAACATATTTCTTCAAAGATTAATAACACAGCAAAAACGATGCTTATTTTACTTGCAAAATAACTAATGCTTGTATATATCGTACAAATGACGAACATGAAACAAAAAAGATGATATTCATTATAATTTGTGTAAATTAAGATACAGACTTCTATGTGTAAGACAAAACTTTCAAATCTAATAAAACTGGAGATGACTTTTTAAGTCAGATCACAGTATAATATCTAAGTGAAAGTATTTTCTTCTATGAACGAGTTAAAAATAATTGGACGAGGCTAACTTCCATAATTGGCTTTATATCTTGTTACACTTTATTCCATTTCCATAGTTAGAAATCACTTGATCTACAAATTGAAAATCAAATGTAGTAAAACAAAAAGTACTCTACCATCTTCCATCATTATCCAAATTGCATTGAATTGTTCAGAATTTATTTCAAACAACAGAGATTGAAATTAAAAAATCGAACTAAGAATCAAGAGAATTAAAATCGAATTAAATAAAGAGAGATAAAAAAACAATAGATTTACAAATTGAGAATCAAGTTTAGTAAAATAAGAAACATTCTATCATCTCCCATCATTCTCCAAATTCCATTGAATTATTCAAGATTTGAAGAAGCAACGAAGATCAAGGCTCAAACTAAAAAAGAAACCCAGTATCAGTGTAAAAGAAAATTGTTTAAAGAAGAAATAAAACTAGAATTATTTTTAAAATTACTTACGAAAAGTAGTAGCACTGTTGGCGACATTTTCAATTCCTCCCAAAATTCCTGGAAGACCTTCTGATTCAGAGGAAACCACTTGAATGGCCAGCACCACAATAATAATTTCCTTAGGCACGTACATCTTCTTAATCACCTTTCTTTACTAATGGAAGGAACAACACTGAAAATTGAATTTTCATAAACTGAATGTTTAAAAGACCGATCACGCAACACACGTAAGACCTGCCATTCAAACCGCTCGCGAAGAAGCAGGAAGGCCGACTGACAACATGAAAGAGTGGCAATACGTAAGTAAGTCAGCTGGTATAATTGTGAGCGCAATATTTGAAATGTGTGAGTAATGCACGAGCAGGAACGTGTAGCGAAAGCGAACGCTACTCCATGATCCACGAATGGTGATCCAATCAATGTAAAACATACTACAAACTACAATTCGCTTGCATAATTGAATTAATATTATCAGTGAAAATTTATATGTCATAAATTAAATTATTGTGCATGAGAGACGAGAATTCAGGCTGATCCATCCACTCACAATGCATAATAATTATATCAAACAGAAAAGCCGACGTTTAAACAACTCAGAATTACAATAAATACATTGAAATGAAAAATTAATTCACAATTGAGTTGAACAATATAGAAACATTAAACAGACACGTTACCTTCGTGATATCTTCAGTTAAAACAAAACAACTGAAACAAAAATCTAAATATTACTCAAGAAACTAAAATTAATTTAAAAAACAAAACGATGAATTTTGAAACAAAAATCTGAATGGTCATCAGTTAATAATGTGAAAGTAACAAATTTATAAATAGAAATGATTAAACTAGACATATATAAAAATAAGTAGATATACATATAAAAATAAGTAAATATACATATAAATACATAAATACAAATATACATACATATAAATCTATATAAACAAACACAAGTTAATATACATATAGCAAGTAAAATATTAACATATATTGTAATCATATAAAAAAAAGCAAAAAATAAAATATCCTTATAAAGTGATAAAATAATTTCAAATTGATAAGAACGATCATAAACAAGCATCGTCATGATCAAAAATATGCGCACATATGCAGCATATAAAACGCGAGTAATTAAGAAAAAGAATATTTCTGTAGAGAATACTAAAATGCCATAATGTATCTCTATTACAGAAATATATATATAAAAATGTTGAAACAGACAAAATATATTTACATAATGTTAAAACAGACGTAAAAATACATGTTGGAGAACATAACAATATAACATATACAAAAACATTGATATAAAAAATATATAAAAGCATAGAAAAATATATGCAAAAACATATTAAAAACATAGATAAAGATATATATATAAAGAACATACAAAAAATACATATGTATAAACATAGAAGAAATCACCCACAAGTAAGTCGTGCTCAAGGGGGTATAATTTCAACCACAACGCTTGTGTGCCATTTTGTTTGCTACTTGTATACCATTTTTGCCTTTCCCGTAAAAGAAAGGTATCAAATGCTTATAATGCACTTTGTTTCGTTCCATATTTAAGAGCATATAAAATTAACAAAAATTAATGTAACCGAACCAAACTATTATATGATATACAGATTATTAATTCGATTATATCGATTCGAATTATATAATTTGAAATTTATATAATTTGAGAACTTCTATTTGGAAAAAAGGAATTCAAAAAATCATATAATTATAAAAATTATGAATTATACGCCGGTAAGCCAGAATAATATTCTTAAATGTAAAAACGAATTACCTGTCGTGTTCTATGTTAATACTTAGCAAATCACAACGAGAAAATTTATACCTGACAATTTATTGTAATATATATTTCGATAGTAACGACAAGAACGATATTTTTTACAGAAACGAAAAGGTGATTTACGTATCGCGTTTTACGTTAATATCAATTTATCTGTATTTATTAATTTAAAAATATTAGGATGAACATTTTGATAATACGAGGGAACTATATTCGAAAAAACGCTTTTCGTGTCGCGTGCAAATAACGTGGAATTTTCCACGAAAGGAAACGGTGGGAAAATAAGAAATAAGTAGCAATTTTTAACTTTAATCTACGTATTACGATATATATTAACTTCCCGAGCGACCCAGTATGAAATATTTTATCATATATCCACTTCCATCTACCATGAACTATCATCCATTTTCATTGGAACTACCACTCACCAATGGTTTTACGAACACTGCAAACCGTGTATTTGACAAAATTACGGCTGTCTATTATTGAGACATAATATATCCTTCCGACGTAGTATAGGATGGCCATTTTCGTATTAGCAAAGAATTCGTTCTACCATAATAACGCGGATTCCCTTGCAGTTGTACGTTATTCATGTGGGACAAGTTGTAATCGAATTATATCGTTGCTCGTTTCCAATGAGTCCTTTTTATCGTTCATCGCTTTGCAAGAATAAATGTTCGTGATGTTTGTGTTAGTGCTGTATATTATAAAAATAAAAAAGAATAAGTGTTTCTATACATATGTGTCTGTGGATATTTATTGTACGACTAGAAAATAAGAAACTATTGGCTAATAAATCTATCTTCCTTCGTTTAACATTGCACTGTGAATGTACTTATAATAAATTAATAATAACAAATGTTTTTCGAGACTTTTCAGCAGTCATTTTTTATGCAATAATATATCTCAGATTCTTTAAAATTCCAAACTGGAGATTTTAAACTTAAAGACATACGTTAATTTTTTTATACAAATTTTTCTTCAAATAATGTAGAATTTTCAACGAAAGAAAACAGCGAGAAAAATAAATAAATCAGTAGCAGCTTTTAACGTTAATATACGTATTACGATATAAATTAATCATTTTTCTCTAATTATTCAGGGAGGGCTTGTGGGTGCATTTGAGTACAAAATATTGGAAAACAATGGAAAGAAAACATCGTCGCCACTTACCTTTCGTTAATTTCCACGTTACCTTCTGCCGTTGATTTGCTATGTAGAAGACGATGGTCGAACAAATTTTCCTGTAACAAACAAGAATTGGTATTAAATTGCTGATATTTTATAATATAGGAATGAATTCGTAAGTAGACTTACATACAACTCTTCCTTTTAGATGAAATCGTTTTCTACCTCGTTTATTTTAGAAATAATAGGTAAATAGGCATATGTAGAATGCGCGTGAATGAAATGTGTTAATAAAGATTATTAATGAAACTGGATAGCAAAGAACGAAAAGAAAAATTTTTAAAATTTTTTACTATATCAATGAAAAAGTTTCGCTACAAAAAATTGCACTAGCTAGAAGTATATCCATAAACCTATATCAATGTACAAAAACGAAGCTCACTAAGGTAAAAACGAATCATTGCCACGCACTAAATTTTTAATGAACTTGACGGTGGAAAAAGTTTTAAAAAATATCACATTTTTCCAGTTGAATTTTCACAAAAGCTGCACATACAGAAGACAAGAAATTGAAAGGTAACACCACTTACCTTGTCGATATCGTTGTCGCGCGTTCTCTTCAAGCTCTTTGATGATATAGTTGCAATCGATAATCGACGCAAGTTTTCCTATAGCAGAAAAAATTTAATATTAAATTTCAAACGTAAAAGGAATGAAACAAAATTCTAATAATTTACAATTCGAAAATAATGTAAAAACGAAACATACTAAATTTTTAGTAAAAATAATATGTAAAATTGAGAATGAAAATACTTTTGTCACAAAAAGATTGTTCCTTTTACAAATAGGAGATTCGAAAAAATTAACTTTCTGTGTCGATACTTCCCCTGGGACTCTGATATTCTAAAAGATCATTGTTCATGTAATTTGCTTGTAATATACGAAATTTCATATTAAATTTCTTATTTTTTTACTAAATATTGAGAGTTCTGGTACACCTACCCATTAGAAAGCTAAAGTCACGAAAATCAATTTTTCTATTAAAAATCCACTAATTTATTCCAAAATTTATACATATTCTACATGAAGAATCATTTATTTAATAAACTCACATGATTTTAGTCAGAATCACTGGAGTTAAACCGCGATTATCTTACACAATCCACGTAAAAATTTTTATTATCCCACTTATTTTATAACAAATACGAAAATATGCAATATTATATCAATTTAAATTAAAATTTTGAAAGATCCGGTAAGATTAATGAGAAAATGTGATCTAAATCTAACTGTCTTACGACAGTTTTTATTACGAACATTTTATCGATCGAAAGCCAAGATCCCGAAAATGAAAAAATCTTTCATTTATACCGAAATTTATACGACTCTTATTATAAAAATCATTTATTTAATAAACTTACCTGATTTCAGTCAGGATCACTGTACTTCAGCCGCGATTTTCTTAAAAAGTTCACGAAAATGTGACAGCACATGTGAAAAAATGTAACGATAATCTCGAATGAGCAGAACCGGCAAGCTCCCTCGAACTGCCACATTATTCTCCCCACAGGGGGGAGGGGCACTACAGTAGTCAATTGTTCATACAAACAATGTATTTTATCAAAATTGAGCCTTTTATATTTACTTCTGTCTATCTTAAAATAATCTGTCAATCATATCTAGATTTCTAAACTAGGAATTTCTTTTACTCCTTTCCTAATTTTCATTTTATATTTGTATTGTTGCTTGCATAAAGTTATGGCTTGGTTAGTACCCACCAATCCCCATTGTCTTTTTTAAAAAGTTTGTTTGTGATTGGTTGTTTATGTTGGGGGTTTTACTTCCGGTGGAGAACATTGTTTCGCGATTCTTTTTAGTGCAATAAAGAATTCGAAGTAATCGGCCATTTTTAATATGTGATTATAACGATTCCGTGATTTATGTAAAAAGTGTTGATAAATTAGTGCAAATTCATCTAGAAAATTGATATTCTTCTCGTGCTTTCAGTTTTACAGGTAATTCTTTAATCTTTTTTCCTTTTTATTGCGTTTTTAGCACGAAAATGTGACGAAAAATAGATTAACGTTTTGAACGATTAACGGTTTCCATATTAATATAATCTGGAATGATCTATACACGTAAGAGGTAGGAAGCAGGAAATAGAAAATAAAGAGAATATATTTCTTTGTAAATTTCTTTATAAATTTCAATTAATAAGATCGATCGTGTATTTTTTAAATATATTAATGTCATTAGTTCACAAATTATCACACAGAGAACTGAAGGAAATATACATTCAAAAAATCCATCTAATATTTATATGATACATAGAAAACACCATACTGAGTAAAAAAACTCTAGCAAACATAGGACGAAAATTTAACCATTCCCGAGATATGAGTATTTTTTATCTTAGCAGTATAATTGACTTACTACTGGTTACTTACTATATTTACTATATTTATAGAAAGTGTCCCCCATGTCCTCTTTTCATTTCTATATACCCTTGACCTTTTATAAAGTCACGTACCATTTCGAAAATTTTACTAAAGTTTTCTTGCTCAGTATAGTGTGTCATATGTGCCATATATTTGAATATTGAATGTTTTTTTTTCCTGAACACCCTGTATTATCATCAAATGTTTGTCATTTTCAAGATGGCTAAAGAAGCAACGAAGAATAGAAGCTGTCATTAGCAGTATCTTTTTACAACTCCTTCGGTACGTTTGAAATGAAGAACAAAGGAGCAGTTCATCGAAAGGTAAGTCTTTATTTCTACGACAAAATTCGTATCTTCATTGTTTAGACCTTTCTCGAAATTGATAATGTGTTTTAGTTATCGATAGCGTTTTGTGCAAAAGTAGAAAGTAACTTTTTGGAATGACATGAATATGTAATTATATTAGGAAAATGGGATTGTAAAAAAATTAACGCGTTAAATATTAATAATTGTTTTCTTGTAAATTGAATAATTTTTTGTTATAATTTTCTACATTGTTTCTTTGAACAAAGTGAATCAGTTTTTATTATACATTTTGTTGTTTCGATTTTACTAGATTATAAATTGTTTGCAGTTACATAACACTCTGTATACATTATACAATCTATACTATTATATATAATCAAACGCAAACCAAATAAAATCGTGTTTCGCTTGATTGTTTTCAATAGTCTATAATACTTTTAAAAAGTAATGACTGACGAATTGGACACCCGATATTATTACACGTACCCGAGAAGTTGCTTTCTCTCCGTCTCTCTCTCTCTCCCTCTCTCTCTCTCTTCTTTTATTTTATTTGCTCTTCATATACAACACATGTGGTCTGGTTAGTAAATTGTACCTGACCATGGTTAACTCATGAATGACTTACAGTTTACAGTGCGTTAACACGTTTCATTTGCAATCTTCCTCTAGCCAACTGGCTATTGGCTTTTATTGGATTCATATGGTACTTATTAAAATGCAGATTTTTATTCATCTATAGGAAATGTAAAATTACAAGAATGCAAAAAAATATCAAAAATATAATACTTATTGTAATATTCAGTGGATGAAACAAAGTATTACTTAGATTGTGTGAAATTTGTTTCATTACGTTTATAAAGATGAGAATTTTCATAAAAAGCCACAGTCTGGTAATTATGGAAAGAAATTCCAAGAACTTACTAAATATTTTTTCCTTTCTTCATATTTCTTCTTCCACCTAGACCTTCCAACTTTATGATTTTCATTGATGAATTGGTTCGACCGTGGGTTTTGGATAAACCCATGGATTTGGTGCGTATGGTGGTCGCTGTGGTATAGGATACGCTGTTATGGCGCCTGCTGGGCGGTTCGTTGTTGGTTTTGCATTTATTAAGGCCGCAAACATAGCTAGAGTTGCAATGAAGATAATGATGAGTCTTCTCGTTGAAATCTAGAAATAATTGCAATTTGTTAGAGTTATTGAACATGGAAGATTCATTTAATTTTTCAGAATTTCCGAAACTACTTTTAGGAAGCTTTTCATAATTCTCTCTAATTAGCAATATTCTATGTTTCTTCATATAAAAAATAAACAAATGTCCGGGAGTGTATATTACCATTATAGAAATCAGCTGAAAATCTTCTGATGGATATCTTGAATAAATTTTTTTCTTTTTTAAATAAATTTCACAAGTTGCTCTTCAGTACGTGTTTAAGTATGAACAGGCGATGATTGCAGAAGCTGCAGACCTTTTATACCGGAGAGTTTTTGAGAGGTGGTTGTTAATCTGGGTCAGAGGTCTGCCACATGGCAATACTACCCGTATGAACAAAACAAGGAATTCCCGTTTTCATAGCCGCGTGTCACATACGCGGCTGCTAATTCTCATTCATACATGCTCTTTCATTTATTAGGTTCCTGAAGACACGCTTTCAGGAAATTTAACCGTTTGTATGTGGTAGAGCTACCAATGATTAAAATTCATAAGCTATACATGATTAATAAACTAAAATTTATAATTTCAACCAACGATACGTCTACGTGTTGGAAACGTGTTTATTGAAATTATACAGTATTAATGTTAGAACTACTGTCGGCTAAAATTCATAACTTAGAAACTGGAAATTGTTTAGGAACAAAATACAACAAACATTTTATCCGTATATTCTAAATATTTTAACAAAGAAATCGCCAAAATTCTTCAAAAGGTATAGGATCATAAATTTCCAGGATTTATATGGAAAATCATTTATTGTTCATTGTTACTATTTTGATCGGTTTGGGACTATTGGAAGAAACAATCCTTAATTTGATACTGCTTTTGTGTCTGACGCGAGATCTTTATCTCCCCTAATATGTCTCAAATTACATAGTTCGACGGTTGAACGTTAATTTTAGCTCATCGTTCGCATCTAACGTTTTGTACGGATTTCTGATGCTGAATATTTACTACAATGTAAAATATTCCTTTGTCAGTAGGACTTTAGAATTTTTTGGATTTTGCTGGGCTAAGTAAGTTTTATTAAATTTCTGTTTGAGATATAAGTTATTTAATATCGTAGAAGTAGCGGTGCAATTTTTGTATAGATATTAATTTTTAATTCTAATTAATTAAGGTGCACGACACACGAACTATAATACATAGATGTTTGGTTTAATCTAAAATAAATTTTTGTAGATATCGTTTATTAATTCTAAAACGAAAGATTTTTACGAAGGATTGGATTAAAAATATGTAATTTTTGAGATTTTCAAATATATAATAATTTGGAAATTTTTATGTTTTAAATTAAAAAATATTTACTAGGAATATTTTAGATAAAGCAAGGTATAACAAAAATATAGTTTTTGTTGATTTTCCATTGCCATCATTCGTCGAAAACATAAGATGATAAACAATGATCCTACATCCTTGACACGTTTGGTGTGGACACCTGATGAATAGTAATTAACTAATCGAAAGTTAGACGCAGCATGATTTTGCATTCACCAGATGGTGAATTATTCTCAGATGAGAACAAAAACGCGAATGTAAAGATCGAAATGAAATGAAATGTAAATATTAATTGATCAAAGTGCACATTCCTTTTTTGCCATTAGTCATTGGTTTGAATACTAAAACAGTATGATGCATGTTATGTTAAATCTAATCAAACTAAAGAAGAAAGAAAAGTATGTAATTCCAATTAATTCGCGTCATTAGACCAATTAATTTGCGAAGCAAACACAACACATTGTAACTTGTAACAATCGTATAATAACAATCTAATGAAATTTTCCAACATGGTCAATTCGCGTCACTAGAGATTAATTTGTGAGGGAAAAATAATACATTTGAATTATAATATTTTTATATAAATGCAATTCATATAAAATATATAATATAAAATATATAATATATAATATATAATATATTAACATATAATAAATACAATGTTATATATTAAAAATCTAAGGAAATTTCTCAACATGGTGAATTAAAAGCTTTTGTATCATTAATTAAAGTTTTCTTCTTTTATACATGTTATTTGTGATGTATGGACTATAGATATCTAGTAATAAAATACTAATCATTGCACTACGGATACCTAAACATATTCACATTTTTATAAACACAGTTAATTAAATATAGGTCTTATGGTTTGCACCAATGAAATCTGAGGAAATTATTCTATACAAAATTTGTGACTCATAGGGGTTTAATAATACAATATTAATCATTAGACGGCGGATATTTACACAAAATGAAAATTTACAATTAAAGAAAATATACAGATCATGGTTAGTATACAGATCATCAGTACACACCATATGTTTGAATCGAATCTAAGAAAATTTGTTCCCCTAGTATTTTACAAATATCTCTTTGTATACTACATATCTTTGATTATGATATTCTATTGGAAATCAGCAGCCTATTAATCAAACATATATCTTACAAAATAAAAAGAAAATTAAAATTACATTTGTCTAAGATTCAATCGCATACATTTTCATTTGAAGATCATCTACTTGTGTTTTGACTCATAGTAGGAGGTATTGATGAACAGTCAGTTTCATTATCTATATATTCTATGTGTTCTAAATGTGTTCTATTCTTCGTAGAAAACTGAATTATTCTGAAACATAATTAAAGTGAATATATGAATACACGTGTTAGTCTAATAAAATGCTTTATATTTTCATCTTATGAATTTTTTATACTCACAGAATAAGAATTAGAATGGACACTTGAGTGACAAAGGTCAGCCAATAAATTGAGCTAGGTGCTGAGTCTATGGTTGCATTATATAGCTGGGAATATAATATGCCACTGAACAAAGGCACTGCATTATCACAAACTGATAAAATTGCGAATACCTTCCCTGTGAATTACCATGAAAATTGTTAATATGAAATATTAAAATGAAATTGGTAATCTGGAGTTATCATGCAATAAATTATTTGAAAAATTAAAATTTAACAAAGTTATGATTATATTCAAAGTTATAATCAAGGGAAATTATTATTTAAAAAACTTATTCTCAATTTTGTGAAAAGATATCACAATTTATGTAAGTACCTCGTTCGTCCACAGGAACTAGTTTTGAGGTCATTGACCTCAGGACTGGTGCCACTATTGGTCCAAGAGCAGCTACAGCAGCACCTGAAATTATAAAATATGTTTATTGTACAATTATTCTCGAATCTAATTTCCAAAATCTTAATTTATTTTAAAAAACATAGAAATAGAAAATCAATCAAAATATTTAAAAAAAAAAATGATAACTATTTTTAGTTGCACTTGATGATTTTGTTAACGAATAATTGTAGTTTCTTATTACCAACATAGAATAATTCTGGTATCTCGGCTAAGACGAATATTACTCTTCCAGAAGCATGAGCAATAGCGCCAATGGCTACCATAATAGTATCTCTAATTCCCATCAGTTTGCTCATTACTGGCACGCCGATTAGCATCGCTAAAATAAAGATAAAGTTACGCCAATGCATTTCAGTGTCGTGATTATTCAATAACTGTTTCTCACAGAGAAAACCACTCTTTCAGCCAGTGAAAGTACTCCAATGGAGAATGTCAACTTTCACTGATATGAAACAGCATGGAAAATATTTGTCTGACTCGATGTTTAGCTTCCTTCAGACAAATTATGATGGTTATAATAATTTTTAGACTCTATAATCAGTTGTAAGCTTCTCGCAAATTTTTCGCATTTTATGTAAGAATATTTTTATATAAGAATATAAATTCTTATAAAAATTTGTAAAAAGAAATTGCTAATTGGTAATAAGGCTCAAAAGGTTTTCTAAGTTAGAATAAATCTTTCTTTTCAGATTGACTCAAATTTCAATTTTTCCAATAATTGACTGTGTGACAATTTCTTATACAGTTTTCTATACAATATTCGTCATAAATTTTTCAAAAAAAAAAAAAAAACAAATCTTATTGTAACTGACCTATCACAAAGGTAGCTGATTGGAATGTTCTGAAATTGCTAAATTTTCTCACGTCCCACTTGAATTTCAATTGAGTATACAAGAAACTCATAGGTTTCTCGTCTCTTTGAAAAGTATATAGCATCATGATGACCAGCAGAAGCCACAGGTGAAGCTTTCCATGATTTGGCCTGTTCTTGGTCATTGTCCTCACAGTTGCCATCACGTGTTTCTTATCAAAGTAGTCAGTTAACAAATTAGTACCTGCTAGTGACTGTTGCCGAGGCAGTGTTTGCCACTTTAGTCTAACCAATGAGTACAAAATGGCTAAAGCTAGTAAAGTGGAATTTATGCTGAACATTATGGTATAGGATGATTTGACAACATTTGAGTAAAGATAAGAGCCCAGAGCCACACCTGAAATAAAAAATGTATAATTTACATTTCCTCTCTTTTCTTCTAATATATATTTAATGCTTTTATGATCATTAATTTTTCGCTTTTTATTAATAAATTGTGCATGTTCATCATCTACAAGTTCTCTTCTGTCAAAGCTTCTTTTCTGTCTGCCATAAAGTGGCCGATCTCTGAAGTATCTTGTCATATTGTCCCGCATCATAAAATATCCATAGTGAAGTTATAATATTTAAGTCTTGTCTCTTTTCATATCTCCATAAACATATCAATTTACATAAACATCCACGATTCATTTATTAATACATACATCTCCAAAATCTTTCCACAACTAAGTAAAATATAGAATTTCATTTACCAGTAGGCATAGTGCTGAGGTAAACCACATCTAAAATGGTAATCCTTAGGGTTCTTTGCTGAACGGATGATATGTCTGATATATATGCAAAACAGGAACCAAAAATAGCGACATCTCCACCTAACATGCCCATGGGAAGACTCGCTGTATATACTATAGTATTTAGATCCCACGTATCTATCATGGAATTGATTACAACCATGAAAGAATAGATGAACTTTCCTAGTAGCCCAATAATTAGAGGCAGTTTTCGACCACGTCGATCGCTCCAGTTCCCAAAAAACAGAGCTAGTATTATAGGAACCACATGGCCTGCTATGTTATTCCATTGATGGAAGCTTGACACTGTTACCTGAAAATGTTCATATTTTATTTTAGGAAAATATATATAGCGTGTTCCAAGCCTTAAAAGTTAAACTTCATCGATATATTCAAAGTATTTAATGCGTTTGGGTCTCTGCCTATATATTTCTACCTCCCACCCACTTGTCACGATTGCACTCACATATCCCCTCTTATATCTAACATTAAAAATTAAACATATATCTGGATTGGAATTTTTATGTAGATGTAGTATGTAAAAATATTTAACAGTATAATGGAGAATTTGTTAAATTTTGTATTCATGGTACAAACCAATTTTGGAATAATATGTCTTTATATGACATTTTTTATTATACTATTACTGATCTACATTTTACTTGATTATATCCATGTTTGGCTTATAAATTCTGGAATGCCCAGTATACTAAAATATTCTATTTTTTATTAATATCATTTACTGTTATATTTAATAAGCAACGTCATATTATATTTTATTAAGAATTTTTCCAATTTGTCAGAATGTTATATATACACGTAAGATTAAACAGTACTCAATTTTGCAATCCTGATACCATTGAAAAAAAAAAACATATTTCGATTAAAAAATTCGGGTCTTACAACATCGTCATATTTATCTTACAATATGAAAAATGTTTGTTCTTCCGAAGTGCTTCCATTCTTATCTTAAGTATTACGACAAATATATCGTTCATAAATCTTGTAAAATATATCGTCATTATTGCTTTCTTTCTCTCGCGCTCTATCAACGCAACGAATCTTAAAAAATGTTTTTTTTATTATTTAAGCGAGATGGATTTTAAGATACGTTCCTGCTCTTAATCTTCGCGGCTTTTTTAGATTACACAGTACACGTATTATACATACTTGTACTTTGGTGTTTATCGTCGCATTATCCTTCAGATTAGCGCAAATTTCTTCCGAATAACCGTGATCCACTCGACACGCTTTGTAGACGAAAAAAGCTTGTTCCACGACAGAAGTGATCATGAATGCCATCATGTACAGCCACATCGTTGGCTCTACCGACACTTTCTCCATCCATCGGAAGTATTTTCTCCATTTTTCGCCGGATATCGTATTCTCGTTCAGGTTCAACTAAGAAAAAAATATTTTTTATTTGCAATATTCATCATAATCTTGTGGATTTTCGTCGATAAAAAGAGTTCATTTGTCGTTCGTTAATTTTGATGGAGGGACTAAAATAGCGATGGTGGAAATTCCATAGAAAAAATTTGGTAAAGTGTGGTCTGAAAAATATTACGATTAGGAGATATTCTCTTTACTTTGTTTTCACTGTGATACTGTTATCTCGCAATTACACAGGAATTATACAAAAATTAATGGACTGTTCGACTTGATTTAATTGAATTATTTAATTCAATGCAATTATTCAATTTTATATTGAACGAAATAATTGTATCTAATTAAATTAATGGATTATTTCTTCAAACTGTGTGAAGAAAATAAATAAAAAATCATAGTTGCATGGTGCGATTTGAAAATATCATAATTTAATTTATGAATGAATAAATGGAACAGTAATTGAAGATATTAATCCCACAATTTAAGAACAATAATTCATTCATTCTCTCAGGGATTAAAAATAATTATTATAATGGAATATTTAATAGTGTAAGTTATTTTGAATTGCTTTAAAATAAGGAAGAAAGCCAGTAATAAATATAAGAAATGGGAACAGAGAGGAAATGATAGAGAAATAAAAGTATAATTGATTTATTTACCTCACTGCCCATGATTATTGTTTATTTTAGAATGACGTTCGGTGTCAGGGACAAGCGCGCCAATTGAACCATTTCACGTGATCATTCTGACTTTCTTGCAGCTTGGTATCGCTTACGCTTAGAACTCTACGTCGAGATTCCGATTTCTTGCACTGGCATGGCATAAAAACTGCAAAGATAAGTAAAAACGGTGTCCCCCACTCTTTGCAAACACCGACCCTCTCTGCAACGAATATCATGCAATTTCCTTCTTAAAACATTTAGCGAACTATAAAATTGCATTAAAAGAGAAAAAGAAAATTTCCGGTAAGATTCTTCGTAGAAGAAATTCAACGGCGTAATAATTATTTTCATTTTTAAAACCAAGTTGGATGAGACAATACGTGTTTTCTATAAATCTTCGAGTTAGTCGTAACATCTGAATTAAAATTATTTTCAAACACATATCTCAAACAATTGTGCCTCAATCAAACTTTCAACGTTCAACGCTTCAAACAGAGATTACTATTATCAACTTAGTATTAACCTAAATTAACCACAGCTTAACCCTTCGCGCTGGGGAGGAGCCATCGCTTCGTTACACGCAGTGATTCGAGCGCGCGACCATGTTTGTTTAGGTTTGATTCCTTTGGAACTGGAAGCGTTGATGCCAATGTAATAGGTTCAGTGGGTTATTCAACTTTTCATATATGATCTTACGAAGCGTAGAACGATTGACTTCGATTGGCTATAAGATTTTATTATCTCAAAATAGATCGCGTTCACGGATCGTGCTGTGTCTTCGGCGTCAGTTTAAGCTAGGCAGTCGATGGCGATAGGAATATTTTCAAATTTATTGAACCCTGTAAGCGTGGAATGCGACGATAAAAGCTCAGGCCAAGCGAAGACGAGTTTGATTTTTCGTTATTTAAACGACGAAATTACATCTAGTAATGTCTCGCATAGAATGCGTGACGATAGAGAAACAGTGATGAAGATAGCATTTGAGATGCAAATATTCATAAAATATTAAAATACAATAGTTTTATATGTTAATTTGTATGTGAAATTATTTTAAGTTAGCTGTAAGGAATACGGCAAATATTACGGCAAATCGTCTCAATTTGTTCGATAGGCGAAAAACGTCTCGAGCGCAAAGGGTTGATATTAATATATAAATCGTATTAGAAGATTTCATTGTTCTATTCCAATTTCATTTATGTCTATTTTATACTCGAAGGATCGACTTTTGGGAAACCTGATTGGTTATCTGAATATCTATAGATAATCTTAAACGTGTAGAAAAATATATCTTTATTTAATATAATCCTAAACAAACATGATCTTATAATTTTAATACAATTGTTCAAAGTAATGTGAAAATCATTTGAGAAAAATTAAAGTATCACGCACAATCGATATTAACGAACCATCGTCCTCCCAATTTCCCACCATTCTGTGTCTCGTTTCACGTAATTCACTCCCAAGAAATGGCATTCTGTTTCGGTTAAATAACCACTGTCCTTATCATTGTATATGTATCATTTTTTCGATCTACTAAACTCTAACCTTTGAGCGATAATCTGTTTAGAGGAGCTCCCCCCCCTCAATGACCCCCGGTCTTACGGGACATTTATATTTGTCGATGGTAAAAATAAGCAATTTGTTTCGCAAAAAAATGATATAATACACAGCCCACAGAAATAGTTTAAGAAGTGCTATTGTACAAAAAGTGGCTGATAGTGGTACCGACAGTTTTTTATATTAATTAATATAGTCTTATAATGTACCGTATCAAAAAACCTACGTTACTCCACCAGCAACTGAATTGTGTCCTTGTTAGTGCTTCGTCTACTGGCGCAGTTCCTTTTTTACCGACAATATCGACGAAGAAGGTGATGGAGAAAGACGATGGATATTAGAAAAAAGAAGGAAACGTCCTGACCGGTCGTTGACGTGTACTTGTTTTTGCGTTTACGACGATTTCACCACTCGCGTATTTCAACGCTCGGAAGTTGCTATTTAGTTAACTGTTATCGGTTATCGCAGCTTATTGCGGTTTGTAATTAAAAATGAGAAAGCAACGTTCTCGATAACTAAAAGTGGTCATTGATTTGATATAGATAAGTAGTTTATCTGTAAATTGATTCTGATTTTCCAAAAAAGCAAGACAGATTCGTAATATAACAAAACTTTTCCTGTTGCTTAATGCCTGTTGTCTAATGACAATCACTTAGTTACCAAATCAATACTTACGTAAAAGAAAAATTATTCAAGCAGATAAATAAAATGATTTACGTATTTTTTTTTAGTCGTAACAGAAAATATTTATGAAAGCGATAGATGCAGTAGAACCTGTATTATATGAACACCCGTTATGTGGTCTTCTATCATATGAACAATATAATTCCTATTACAGTACTATATTTAAACATACCAAGCGTTTACGTGTTTGCTTCTATAGGATTTCTACTAATTACAGGCTTAATTACGAACGATGACATAATTAGAATTCATAAAAAATTGAGTTTACAAGACTGCGGTAATATGGTAGGGCAATGTCTGGTCGAGCATAAAAACCGAAACACTGAACGAAAACGAGCATTATTATTATAGAATTGAGTGCAAATTATTATATGTAGCCTTGTAATACGAAATTTCTGTCTAACGCAACAGAGTGATACCAATTCCAGTAATTCGATAAAAATTACAATAATCGAGCACACTTTATCGATATTTTTATTTATATTCATGTAAATACCATAAAACTAATTGTATCGAAGAAATTATGCGATTTAGCTGGCAAAATAATTTCGGAGATAAAAAAAGGAGGATTGAAAAATATTGTCTCTTTGATTTTGTATTCTACGTATGAAGTTACTGTTCTATTATGAGGAAGTTCACGCGAAAATTTGTTTACGCGAACACTTTGGTCTCCTGGATGTTTTGAGTTTGGTACTTGATAGTAGCCAATTGCGCAAATCAGAAAGCCAAAAGCAACGTCTACGACTAGGAAATTAAAATAATTCATTGCAGAAGAGGACAATCGATTTCTTCAAATTTCATAAAACTGTAAGAGCAACACGACAAAGAAAAATTTAACAGAAGAAATATTGAACAAAGCCTTGAAGCTTCCTTTCGTCACCATGGTGTAAAAGAAATAGAATTTAATAACATAAATTGACAAAGAAATCCTGCGATAATGATACACAGAGTTGATGCAACATTTGTCTCTAATGAGAAATTTTATTAACGTACATACACTAGCTAGAAGGATCTTTATATCTTTATTTCCTAATAGAGTGTTTCTTCATCAGATAATATACGTATCATTCTAATAATAACATATAATTATAAATAATAATACATTTTTATAATACAAAATTTAAATTTTTATTCTAAATTGATCGCTATGTAAATGGTATAAAATATAATGTTGCACAAATATTTTATGCAATCCTTCTACATGTATTGTGTAATAGTATGCTGATTTACCTTTGTCACATGTTCACCAACAGCAAGTCCAATGATCCAGTTACACAATAATGGTGGCACAACAACGATAATAGTGGTTCATAAGAAACAATATCTTTCGAATCATATCGTAAACAATAGAAAAGAAAATATATTAGAAATGTATTAAATCATAGTAGCAGCAGTAGCACGATAACCACGTGCCGCTGCTAAGAACTTGCGAACTGCTATCGACCACACATAGTCAAATAGCACTGTTGCCAACGTTTGACTTCCAACTAGCCCCACGTAACAAGGAACATTTAGCGCGGTAAAGACTAGACTTGATTCAGATTCCTAACTATGTACGCGTAGTTGATTCAAAGAGATTCGATTCAGCCACAGCAATCATTTTCAACTTTCACATCAACAATTTTACATAATTTTATATTGCTATATCAAGTGGTACAATGGTACTTGCATGTTCAGGGATTAATAAATATTATTGCGTGCGTAAAAGAGGATCAGAAGAAAACGCGGGAAGTAGGAAACGGTTCAAAAAATATTATCGCTTTTGAGTGAAATAAAATTGACTCGTGTTGAACTGTAGAAAAGCTAACTACACTTCAATCTCGATGATTTTTGGCTATATTGTAGAAATCGATATTTTCAATAATTTGATCCTATATACAGGGTGTTCAGGAAATTTAAGGGATGATTCTTGAAGCGGATATAAGACGAAAATCAAGAATACAGAATTGCGTTTTCGGCTTTGTTCACTGGTTATTGACGATTAAAAATCGGCCGAAATATCTCTGCACGAGAGCTAACCTCCTTACACCAACGAAAGAAAGTCAGTTTTAAGCAGCGGGCCGCACAATGATACTCGGAGCGAACGACACACGAGAGGTAGCTTATCTCGTACAAGCTGCAGAGAAGTGGAAAATGATAATCAGATGTTTTGCAAAAGAAATGGCAGATTGAACATTAAAACTGTTTACTCGTGGAAATCCATAAGAGGTTTGGATGGAATTCTATTGGGTTGGGTTATATATATATATATAAGATAATAATATATATATATAAGATATAATTTAAAAAATATATACATATATTACATTCATAATAAAGTTCAGTATATTAGCAGTCATGGTAACGTTCATGCTAACAAAGCAATATGTCTTGTAGCAGTATTTTCAGTATTAAACGTAGTAATAAGGGGCTCATTAATAAGGGGCATGTTAATAAGAAGCACATTAATAAGGGGCACGTTAATAAGAAGTACATTAATAAGGGGCACGTTAATAAGAAGTACATTAATAAGGGGCACGTTAATAAGAAGCACATTAATAAGGGGCACGTTAGTAAGGGCATTGATAAGGGGGACATTAAGGGATGCATTAGTAAGGGGGAAATTAAGGGATGCATTAATAAGGGGCGGGGGGATTAAGAGATGCATTAATAAGGGGCGGGGGGATTAAGAGATGCATTAATAAGGGGGGGGCGGGGCATTAAGGGATGCATTAATAAGGGGGGGGGCATTAAGGGATGCGTTAATAAGGGGGACATTAAGGGACGCGTTAATAAGGGGGACATTAAGGGATGCGTTAATAAGGGGGACATCAAGGGATGCATCAACAAGGAGGACATTAAGTAGCGCGTTAATAAGGGGGACATTAAGGGACGCATTAATAAGGGGGACATTAAGGGGCGCTGAAAAAGAAACAAAGCAGTAGCCAGAAGGGCTAGTAAAATTCGATCGCCTTCCACTCTATATAAACCCGATCAATAAACCGTGAGTGGAAGGGAATATTCTTATTTTGCAACGCTAATTTACTACTAATATTTCTGAAGCAGAAAATTCTCAAAATCAAACGCGACGAGTGCTTCGTTTTATATCTGCAATATCAATTAATCTACCATTAAAAAAAAAAAAAAAAAAATTCTGAAAATTCGCGAAATTTGATACGCAACGCTAATAAATATAAATTTACGCACTCGTATTTAAGCAATACGCAACACTAATAGCGGGGTATCGTAGTGCAACCATTTAGGAGGTTGCCGATCAACGATCACATTTGTACAGCTCTTGCAGCTGTACGTGTGATCCAGTGTCCGACAAATGCAATCGGAGGGTTTGGGCATTTCGTAAACGCAACTCTACTTAACAAAACGCGATCATTTCATTATCGCAACGCTAACTCTTTTAAAGTGAATTCAATGAAAATTACTATTTACTATATGAAAAAGCTACTTTAAATATTCTGATATTGCTATTTGCAATACTATAAAATTAAATAAAAATCAACATTTTTATAATCTAATTTTAAACAATAGAAAATAGAATAAATTTTGATACGTATAATCCTCTAAGAAATTCTAAAAATTCATAATAAAAATTGCAAAAGACAATCGCGATATGGTAATTCGCAACTCTAAAACAAACGCGATTATTTTTTTATCGCAACACTAATTCAAACCGTAATCATTTTCTCGCCACGCTAATGAAAAGCCGCGATGTTATTTCGCTACTCTAATTCAACCCGTAATTAATCTGTCGCCACACTAATAAGAAAAAATCGCGATTTGCCCAATGGGACGATGGACTGATATACATCGGCCAAAAACTACTACTACTACTACTACTACTACTACAAACACTAAAAGCGAGCATAGTGACAAAGTAGTAACGATAATGACTTCCCATGCTCTGGATGACCCAGAGGATGGGTAGCCATTGGTAGTTGCCCTCTTGAGTGGCAGTTTGCCGGGCCTCTTCGGCTTATAGCCTCTTCTTTCTTCGGGCGCAATGCCCGCTGAAACTTAAATCTAAGCTCGAGACTTCTAAATCGCAAACAAAAAAAAAAAAAAAACTTATAAAGGTGAAATAAAAATATAAATCGCGGAAGCTGATTAAAGTGCACATGGACTGACCAACGATCACGGCAGTGATCGTTGCTCACTCGCATGTGCGTGCTCGAGCGATAAACGTTCGTTTCGAGCCTACTCGCGACCGCGACCGCGAAATTCGAAAAATCGATAGGCAAAACCAGAGACGAGAGCATGCTCTACCCGTGCCAGTTTCACCGTCGATTTTTCAAATCAGATTTCCAGAAACAGGTTGGTCACGCGAAAACGCGCCTACCCGACCAGAGACTGTGCCAACCTGCCCGGCCCTACCTACTTATAATTAACAGACATACCAGAAAGTATACTACCTATTCTACCTAGCGCTATATTTAAAAATGGCAAAACAGGCACACCAACACACACGCTCCACGGTTCTCACACAAACGCTCGGGCGCAAAGGTCCTACACTAGAGAGGACGTCCCGGGACGCCTCCGACACCCGAGCTTAACACACACCATGCACACTCTAAGGTACGTACCGTTTTCCTGAAATCGACTGACGAAGGCTAGCGACCATTGCGTGAAACGTGATAAAACACGCGTGAGGGAATTATATTTTGAAAAGAAATATAAGCAAAGTTGGAATTATAATTGCAATTGATAGCAATATCGAGAGTGTGATTACACTTAATCGTGTGGGTGATATTATCAGAAATTGTGACGTAATTCAATCGATATATGTCTCGACGTTTTTAATATTTGAAGTTGCGAGGAATGGGAACAAGCGACGCAATTCCACGGCCTAACCACACACACGCATAATGTGGAAAATACGTCGTGCACGATACACTAACGCATCGTCAGTCGCTGATCAATTATTACGTTACTTAATTCTAGATCGTCGTGCCCATTGTCTTTCTCCCATTCAAGTAGCACCTGGGCACGTGAATGGGGTCCTGACAATGGGCACGGAAAGGATTAAACCTGAAAATCCTGATCTAAAAAGATGATTAGTTTGTGTAATTTTTATTTAACGGACTAACGTTCTTTGATTTTATATTTTACTACTTCGTTTCTGATTAAATCAACTTTATTAATTTAATAGTAACTAAGTAATTCTACTTTATTAATTTAATAAATTAGAACAAAAAACTTTAATATTGCAAAAAGGTAGCGTTAATTGAAAAAGACTGAGACTCGATCAAATGGAATAATTTACTCTAAATATATTACTAAGAAAGAAATAATCTCAGGCGATCTCTTTATCAAAGCATATACTCGAAAGTGAAGATGCAGTGTTCAAAATTATTGCTTTGATTAAAAAATCTGCCTGTCGCGAAGTGTCTTCTTGCACGTAAAATTTCACACATTCTTGTACGGGAAAAAATGAATTTTAACTCATATTTGAAATTCTAGCCAAAGTAAAATAAACCAACGTGACTTAACATTCATTCAGCTACAATTGCATCTTTCAAAGCAACGAAATCGGAGGGTATCCGATTTCTCCGCTACAAAATGCTCAAACGAGATCGCTTCAGCGTCTCTTATTTCTAATAAAATTCATTGCTTAGGATCGAGGTATATTCGTGTAGATATTTGCCATTTGCAAATATTCATACGGAATATTAACATACATATTTATAAATAACACGAATACACGTTTAACTTAACTATTAAAAAACTAATTATAATAATCGCGATGTGCAAGAAGACCTATCCTAAACTAATAAATTTAAAAAAGGAATGTTACTACTCACGGGTATAAAAAATACCCGCGGTCACTATGCTCGCGAACAATTCTACGTAATACAACCAGTCACCCGTGTCGATTCGGACCTTTCGTCCTACGACGTGATTGGGTGACCGGAGGAACAGAAACGCATGCGACTCACCGTTCGAAGCGGAGAAACAGAGGGCGTACCATGGCTGTTGGACCACTCCAGCGAATATCATCATGGAGATTAACATCAGACAGGAACCGTGGGAGGTCCAGTGGTGAACTAAATAAAACATAGAATAAAACATGATGAGTGATTGGAGATTGCTTGAAAAATTGGAGATAATGGAAGTTTATTAAATTTGTACGTTTGGTAATAACAAAGATTGGAATTCTAATAAACTTTGATAAGTATAAGAAGTGAAACTCTAATATGAAAGTTAAAAATGTAAAAATGAAGAATCTAATGATTTGTGAAATATGTTAGTCGTTTGTTACATAATTTGCTATTAAGACTTTAACGCTTATTTTCTTTTAATGAAAGAATAACCTGAGAAGATTCTAACCTGGCAAATTTTCAATCAAATTGTATCTCTTAAATGATAGTGATAAGAAAAATATACAGAATTGACATAATGTAAAAATACTTACATTCTTGGCTTTTCAGCCACCGTTAGAACATTCCCAAAGAAGATGAAGAAGTTGAAGCAGCGATATGTCTATAACAAAACATAAGATATCATGTATATTGTTAATACGTAATACAAACTTGGAACTTTAGCAATAATAAAGACTAAAATTTTAATAAACTCTAATAAGTAATGTAAATTGAAATTCTAATATAAAAGTTTGAAATAAAAAAATTGAGAATTCAGTGATTTTTGATGCACATCAGAGACAATTATTGTATTTTAATGTTAAGATTTGAAAACTTTATTTCAATTAAAAAGGACATTTACAGCTTTCTAAATTATCAATCGTTTTTATTTTATAATTAACAATATTTCAAACAAAATATAATAAATAAAACAAATTGAAATACATTATATAAAACTACTTACATTCTTGAGCTCCTGGAGAGGCTTTATCCTCTTGAGGGAGGCACTGACTCTAATACCGAAAACGAATATTCAAAAAAATAAATATGTAAAAAAAGAAAAATAAAAGAATATGTTACCGCGAAAGGTAAAATTATAATCGGCTAACAAGTACTCTAATATCGCGTAACAAATTATTTTGATAAAATTTTATTACTTTCGCGAGTGATTTTTCGATCGAATTTAATCAAAACTATAGTGATTTTAAAATATTGAAAAGAAACTATCGCGTAGCAAACACTGACTCTACAACCGCATTGCGCGCGGTTACAAATATTCCTTGAAAATAAAGCTGTTTAATGGCGGGTTGGGTGTGGGGGTGGGGTGGGGTGGGGGGTGGAAAAGAAGCGAAACATCGTTTCGACAAATTTCTTTTTTTCCCTATCGAACGTTTATTTAGAAAATACTGTTATTTATTTGCGCTTAAAAGATTATTATTAAGAAATTGGTACGGGTATGAAAAATATTAGTTGAAAATTGTGAGATATTTCTCGATAGCGAACAAATGCTTACGAATACCGTGAATGCAATGCAATCGTTTGCAAGAATTATACTGTTCGCAATTAGAATATATACTCTGAATTTTCGTTATTAGAATACGAAATATACATTCCACTAATACACTACAGTCGCGTGTTATAAATATTGGAAAATATTTGCAAGAATTCAAAAGTTCGCCACTTAAATATACTTAAAGAATACTGCACAAACACGCGCGAAACCTTGTTTCGAGGTATTTGAATCTAACTGTTACTAAATTGCAAGTTTATGACGTTATAACTCAATTTGAAACAATAAGATAATACGTTAAAAAATCATTCGAAATAAGAGAATAATTTCATACATCGGGATCTTTCAAAAGAATCGATGGACTCATGTGACGCACTCTTGTGCACAAAATAACTGCAAGATTCAGTGGAAAAAAAGAATAGATTTTTATATCTCGTTCCAAGTGAGATAAGTATCACTGTACAGAATGGGCTCAGAATAGATTCGACATAGTCAAGACATATCCCACGGTGTCCAACGGTGTCCGACGGTGCAGTCCAGTCTAGATCATCCAAAATTCTTTTACAGGCTTTTGGTGATCCAAACTGGACTGTTGCGTAGTTCTTGGCTTGGTATCGTTTTCCAAAGATTAATCGACTGGTTAATTTTTGAGAAACGATGCCAATTACCAGGTCTCACCACGAGGAGGTGACTACGCACGAGACCCGCCCATGGGTTATTTAACACTACACATCGATCTCGACATTCAACCTACTGGCAGAATGTCGAGTTTTGACTCTACTTGACCATGGGCCTGCGTAAAGAAATAGTTGTTTCGTAGTCTAACTGCGAAACACATATCTCCAACGCAGCGCTTACATGAATCTTTACAAACGTAGAACAAAGCATACGTAACGCAACATCTATCTCCCACACAACGATTACATCGATCAGTACAAATATTATACAATAATTCGCATCCCTACTGGCAGCATTCGGTATCGAAGACACATTTATCTAACTTGGAACGAAAAGAAGAAAATGAAGCTACTGACACTGTATATACCATCTCGTGTCTTGCAGAAGGGACATACGAGTCGCTGTACTAAACTGTTTAACGTTCTACTTTTGCGACACTATAAGATATTGAAGATATTGAAAAGTTATATAACGTGATTTCAATAAGTTTCCCTTAAAAATGGGAAAACAAGAAGATGCCCGATGTATCAGACGATAAAGGAAAAAATCGCGGCGCGCCCGAAACGAACGAGATCGCGATCTCTCGAAAGAACTAACAAACCTACGCGACGTACTCCCGTGCACCAGATAACTCTAAGGCTCAGCGGAAAGCCCAAGCATTGACCTTCACTCGATACCTGTCAAGTCGACTGGATCTTATCACGGTCGATGGCAAAGACCGATGATACTAGTGACCAAGCAAACAGGCCTGCAATTTAACACACTCCAACTGAAACAAGTGAGTACCCGGGGAGGGACCGCTGAACAGGATTACGAAGGCAAGAGGCCTCAACTGCACAGTGGGGTCCACTCACGAGGATGGACCGCTGAACAGGATTACGAAGGCATTACCCCAACTGCACAGTGGGGTCCCCCCGCCCGCGAGTTTTTCACTTAAACAGGATTACGGAGGACGTGAAATGCAGGTCTCTGCCCGAGTACCGAAGTACCAATCGGACAGTATCGCGGATCGCAGGTATCACCAGTGCGATGACAACTCCCGTGATTCGAGGCAAACGACGGGCAGTTTTCGAGCAGTTACTAACCACAGAGGTGTGCCTGGGGCGACTTACGAATCCAAAGATTTGTCCAGTGCACGTTGACCCGCACGTACCCGGAATACACGCGAGCGAGTACGTCACGCTACGGTTTGAAAGAACTGAGCGACCGTGAACCGATATATCGCGGGAACAAT
Source organism: Bombus flavifrons (assembly GCF_040668555.2). Lineage (NCBI taxonomy): Eukaryota > Metazoa > Arthropoda > Insecta > Hymenoptera > Apidae > Bombus > Bombus flavifrons. Next base: position 6,717,569 of record NC_138457.1, on the reverse strand, counting down.
TTTTCCAGTGTGGTAAGCGAGGGGATCAAGAGAGACGAGATCTTTATTTTTCGTTCCAAGATAGATAAGTATCTTTGTACAGAATGAGCTTACAATGTACATAACATAGGTATCTATCTTATGATTAATTAAGGCTAAAACGCTCGCATCCCACGGTGTCCTGCGATGTCCCACGGTGCCCCCGCGGGGGGTTATTAGTCCAGTCTAGATCACCAAAATTCTTTTAGAGGCTTTTGGTGATCTAAACTGGACTGGTGCGTAGTTCTTGGCTTGGTATCGTTTTCCAAAGATTAATCGACTGATTAATTTTTGAAAATCGATGCCAATTACCAGGTCTCACCACGAGGAGGTGACTACGCACGAGACCCGCCCATGGGTTATTTAAAAACTACACATCGATCTCGACATTCAACCTATTGGCAGAATGTCGAGTTTTGACTCTACTTGACCATGGGCCTGCGTAAAGAAATAGTTGTTTCGTAGTCTAACTGCGAAACATATATCTCCAACGCAGCGCTTACATGAATCTTTACAAACGTAGAACAAAGCATACGTAACGCAACATCTATCTCCCACATAACGATTACATCGATCAGTACAAATATTATACAATAATTCGCATCCCTACTGGCAGCATTCGGTATCGAAGACACATTTATCTAACTTGGAACGAAAAGAAGAAAATGAAGCTGCTGACACTGTATATACCATTTCGTGTCTTGCAGAAGGGACATACGAGTCGCTGTACTAAATTGTTTAACGTTCTACTTTTGCGACGCTATAAGATATTGAAGATATTGAAAAGTTATATAACGTGATTTCAATAAGTTTCCCTTAAAAATGGGAAAACAAGAAGATGCCCGATGTATCAGACGATAAAGAAAAAAATCGCGGCGCGCCCGAAACGAACGAGATCGCGATCTCTCGAAAGAACTAACAAACCTACGCGACGTACTCCCGTGCACCAGATAACTCTAAGGTTCAGCGGAAAGCCCAAGCATTGACCTTCACTCGATACCTGTCAAGTCGACTGGATCTTATCACGGTCGAAGGCACCGACCGATGATACTAGTGACCAAGCAAACAGGCCTGCAATTTAACACACTCCAACTGAAACAAGTGAGAACCCGGGGAGGGACCGCTGAACAGGATTACGAAGGCAAGGCCCCAACTGAACAGTGGGGTCCACCCCCGCGAGATCGCCACTTGAACAGGATTACGGAGGACGTGAAATGCAGGTCTCTGCCCGAGTACCGAAGTACCAATCGGACAGTATCGCGGATCGCAGGTATCACCAGTGCGATGACAACTCCCGTGATTCGAGGCAAACGACGGGCAGTTTTCGAGCAGTTACTAACCACAGAGGTGTGCCTGGGGCGACTTACGAATCCAAAGATTTGTCCAGTGCACGTTGACCCGCACGCACCCGGAATACGCGCGAGCGAGTACGTCACGCTACGGTTTGAAAGAACTGAGCGACCGTGAACCGATATATCGCGGGAACAATTTTTTCAGTGTGGTAAGCGAGGGGATCAAGAGAGACCAGATCTTTATTTTTCGTTCCAAGATAGATAAGTATCTTTGTACAGAATGAGCTTACAATGCACATAACATAGGTATCTACCTTATGATTAATTAAGGCTAAAACGCTCGCATCCCACGGTGTCCTGCGATGTCCCACGATGTCCCACGGTGCCCCCGCGGGGGGTTATTAGTCCAGTCTAGATCACCAAAACTATTTTGGATGATCAAGACCAGACTATACTCATGTAGTTTTTAGCTTGATATCGTTTTCAAATAATAATACTAATATTCAAAATAGTACTTGGTGTATTATTATTTGGAAAACGATACCAATTACCGGGACCCACCACGAGGAGGTAACTACTTTCGGGTCCCATTTACATAAACAGTTTTTAAGCATTGGAAGCAGAGATGTAAAATTATTTTATAATAAAGCGACATTGTAGCGGCGGCATTGTTTTGTCCGCAGTTTATTTGTTCTTACATTACTTGTAATCTAACGGTTTTGGTACTCCGAGGCGAAACAACAACATGATTTGAAATGTCCTCTGACTCATGTGTAGCTACAGATAAGATGTCGTTGCCTTCGGTTAAACTACACTTGCTTCCTTGATTCCATGAATATGGTGTTGTTTCCTTGGTTTTTAGCAGACATAGAAAATTACATCTTAATATTACACCTTGTGTTACCACTGCTTTTATACAAAATAGTGAAATGAGAAATTAAGTACTGTATTTAAAATTAAAAAAGGATGCTATATAGTAATAAAATAGCACTTCAGGGACCTGAAAGATTTCGTTAATAAAATAAAACAAAATAAATCATTAATTCACTCACTACGAATTGATGGTACTGATTTAAATCAATGAATGTAGAGTTACAAATTAATTACTTAAATGTTATAAATGAATAGTTTAAATGTTATAAATTAGTGGCTTAAATGTATAAAATAACAGTTTAAATGTTATAAATTAATTGCTTAAATGTTATAAATTAATGGTGTAAATGGTATTAATTAATAGTTTAAATGTTATAAATTAGTTGCTTAAATGTTATAAATTAATGCCTTAAATGTTATAAATTAATAGTTTAAATGTTATAAATTAATAGCTTAAATGTATAAAATAACAGTTTAAATGTTGTAAATTAATTGCTTAAATGTTATAAATTAATGGCTTAAATGTTACAAATTAATAGTTTAAATGTTAGAAATTAATGGCTTAATTGTATAAAATAACAATTTAAATGTTATAAATTAATTGCTTAAATGTTATAAATTAATGGCTTAATTGTATAAAATAACAATTTAAATGTTATAAATTAATTGCTTAAATGTTATAAATTAATGGCTTAAATGTTATAAATAACAGTTTAAATGTTGTAAATTAATTGCTTAAATGTTATAAATTAATGGCTTAAATGTTACAAATTAATAGTTTAAATGTTAGAAATTAATGGCTTAATTGTATAAAATAACAATTTAAATGTTATAAATTAATTGCTTAAATGTTATAAATTAATGGCTTAAATGTTATAAATAACAGTTTAAATGTTATAAATTAATAGCTTAAATGTTATATATTAATAGCTTATATGTAATAAATTAATAGTTTAAATGTATAAAATAACAGTTTAAATGTTGTAAATTAATTGCTTAAATGTTATAAATTAATGGTGTAAATGGTATTAATTAATAGTTTAAATGTTATAAATTAATTGCTTAAATGTTATAAATTAATGGTGTAAATGGTATTAATTAATAGTTTAAATGTTATAAATTAGTTGCTTAAATGTTATAAATTAATGCCTTAAATGTTATAAATTAATAGTTTAAATGTTATAAATTAATGGCTTAAATGTTATAAATAACAGTTTAAATGTTGTAAATTAATTGCTTAAATGTTATAAATTAATGGCTTAAATGTTACAAATTAATAGTTTAAATGTTAGAAATTAATGGCTTAATTGTATAAAATAACAATTTAAATGTTATAAATTAATAGCTTAAATGTTATAAATTAATGGCTTATATGTAATAAATTAATAGTTTAAATGTTAGAAATTAATTGCTTAAATGTTATAAATTAATAGCTTAAGTGTTGTGAATTAATGGTTTAGACGTTACAAATTACTGGCTTCAATGTTATTATTTGATATTTTTTTTTATTTACCTTTTATTTAACTTCCTCTTCGATGTTCACTCTCCGGAAGTTCAGGCACAAAAGAGCTCGCGCGCGACTTCCGTGTTCCTTATATAAAGCTTGACAAGGTGACGAAATGTCAATCAAACGGTAACGATTTTTTGACATAGCAAAGGTCGGTTTTTCCATTATGACAAAATCAAATTGAACAATTTCTTAATTTTTATCGTAAATTGGCGCCTTCAACGATTTAATACGATATACATTTTTATCATTTTAATAGTTTCTACAAGCTAATACTAAATTCACGCTTCTTTAATACTATCAATTAGTTGGAACAAAAAGGGAAAAAAAGCCTAACGGCAATCGATGACGTTACTGTGAAATAAGTTAAGCTATTAAATAATCAGACAGATAAAATTCATATTAAACATTATATTATATTATCGATATTCGTTCATTTACTCGTGCTAATTAAAAAATAAAATGTTCTTTTTTCTTGAATAACACCTACATCACTGTACGTGATATTTAAAATTCTCATTTAATACTTACTTAAAAGTCAGGTTCTTTTTTAATTCCTGTCAAGTTAAACGAGAAAATTTACTCGTTATTGTTGTAACATAAAATGGCTCTTCTTTCTTCGATAGCGCCAGTATCGATGTACGTGATACATATATTAATTATGTATCGAATAATATCCTTCGTTAGATCTATCAAAGGATTTATTTGGCTTGAAGAAGTATCAAATTCTATGAAAATTAATTAAATGATTTTATTCGATTAGTATTGGAAAATGCCTATCATATTTAGCAATCTTCTTTTATAATAAATTCTGCTAGGATCAATTATTTTATAATAAATTGCAGATTATGCTACTGTATATTACAAGATATTTGCTTATAGCTCTTTTCTCTTTCTAATTCATTGATTTTATTATTAGTCTCGTTGATTTTTCCAGCGAGTATCTGCATTATGCTTAGATTTTTAACATCGTCGGATATCAATCTTTTTCGTAAAATAGTTCGTACTACCGTAAACTCGTACTGTTTTAAAAATCTTTAGGTAATTAATCATTAGAGGAGTGAACTTGTCGGGGATTTCGTGGGTGTGAATTTTCGTAGAAAGGTATAAAATGATTCGATCCATTGTAGCTGGTTTTGTTTTTTTAATAAAAATTTATTTCATGTTATTCCTGGCAAATCACATGCCGCGATTAATAACTATGATACACGTTCAGTATGGACTCCAGGTTGCTGCGATTAGGCCATCGAGAAATTACACGAAAGACGGAGGAAGAGTAACGATTATCCTCGAATCTGGCGAAAGCCTGACGCATCCTCATCTTCATCTCAAATTGACTAGTTTCCATTCTCATTCTAAGACGAGTATCGCAGAGAGGTTCGAAAAATAATTTTTCGTCGGAAAGTCAGATTTTATTCGATTTTCGTTTCTCCGATCTCTACGGAGACTTTCGTTCTTCCAGAATTTTCTTCTTTTTTTAACGAACGCCTTGACGAAGGATCTCTACAACACCAGCCATAACAGCGAGAACTCGCTTGAAACGGTTTATCGCTAGAAAGCTAACACATCGTTGGGCTTTTGCACACTTAGACTTGATATGACAAATTTTAGCTTATTTTTTTGTAATATTAAGTTACAGGTGCTTCGATAGATCTCTTTCTCGATCGAAGAAATCTTAAGAAAAGAACGATAGCAATTCGTACTTTAATGCCTCGATGAAAGAACTTTGATATTGGAACGTTTCAATATTTTAACGTTGCAATAGTATAATATTTTAATAAGAAGGGAGAAATGACACGTTCGTGTACGATTTAATATTTTTAATCGGCAAAAATGAAGTTGTAAGGGTAGAAAAGCTATTGAAAAATATTTGGATAATTTTTCATCGAAGCATCTGTAAGTCGATCTTAATTCGATCTATCGAACGATGGCCCGCGGTTGGTTCGATCGTAACGTCGATTAACATTTATCAACGGCTGGACCCGCCAGCAACATCAAAATACAATTTCTTTTGCCAAGAGGAAACATTGAATTATAGGCTCGCTCTATCAGCTCAAGATCAACTTCAATTGACGACTAATTAGACTCTTTGGAAGGTTTCACATCCATCACGATCACGACAGACACTACGCACGACGATTAATTCGTTTCTAAGTTTCTCTTTGTACAGAGCCTGGTGTCGTAATATCTTTAAATATTATCATCGATTCACTGCGTACGAAATATCTTTCGTCAAATGAAATTTTAATTTCATCGTATCGTTAAGTCACATACTTATAGGAATTAAAGCATTCTAAGAAAAGTAAGATTTGTAAAAGAAAGGAAGAAATTTTGATAAAAAGAAGGAGAAAATATTAAATTACGAATAATTCAATCAGAGGTTTGAATATCGTTGGCAGATAAACTGCGAATATCTGGAAGTTTCACAATTCTATGAAAAAAACTGAGAAAGCACTTTGTTTCGTAACTTTTGGATACGTAATTTTTGTATATCGTGTACATTGAATGCATGAAACGTGAGAAACGTTTGCATCTTTCAATTTCCTAGAAACGCATAGAAACGCGCAATTTATCGATAGATAGGAAAATGTCACTAGATTCTAGTGATCAAAATTTTGCTAAATTTGCTAATACACGTAATTGAATCAGCGCACCAGGCTCCGATTTTCCATTACTTTATTGACTATGTCAGAACATCGATCTTGCGTCGCTTATTCATAATTATAATATAATCTTCGTTGGGAATTTTTTCATTTAAATTGCACAGCGTGACGTGACTTTTGACTCGCCTTGCATACACGACACGGACGTTGCCTCTTCAAAGTATCGTACGGTGATACAAAATAAAGAAGAGTTTAGGCATTTAGATCGCTTAGGAAATTTCGCATCTGTAGATTATTTAACAGTTTTCTAACTGAAATGAAAATACGTAGCTAAACATTTACGAACGTAGTAATACGTTTTTTTTTTTTTTTTTTTTTCCTTAGCGAATATAGAAATGCGGAGAGCGATAAAATTAGTAAGGAAATTAAAAATTAGAGGACTCGGCAGCTTGAAGAAATTGGAGAAGTTGAGTTAAAAAATTGAAAAATGATAAAAGTCGAAAATTAAGAAATTTGGAATTATTACAAAATTTGAAATATTAAATCTTGATCACGCTTAACACTCGCAAGAGTACGAACACGACACGGTTCGAGGCTCTCTGGTAGAAACCGAGTCCAAAAGAAATTTCTTTTACCAGCTGCTTCGCAGTTTAAAAACGCAGTGAATCGTGTTCGTGTCCTGGCCCGTCGCTGTCAGCCGCAATACTGGCGAAACGTTGGAAACAGGTTCCTTTTGAGTTTCCACCCGAAAGCTTCGAACAGTATTACGTAGAATTGTGCCAAGTGTGAGAATCCGCTCTGCGACAGCCACAAATCTTTTAATAAACGCAAAGTCTCGATAAACGTAGTACTACGTTCTGTATTGGAAATATTTTCAATAAAACATTTCTCATTTTATTGAGAAGAATAAAAAATCGTATTACTACATTTCTCACCGAATGAACAGAAAATTACGAAAGAATTCTGTAGTAACACGTTATTGACTTATAGAACACAGTTGCGGTTGCTTAGAAGGTATCGTTAGTGCAACCATACGCGGCATTGTTTAGTCGATAAACACTATCTACTATCAGACCAAATTACACTGTGCAGAAACGCGTGTATTCTCTTATCTAAAATATTTTCAGAATATATATATATATATTTTTAAATATATATTCTATGTATATATATGTATAGGTATATATATAGAAGATGATCTTTACACGTGATTAAAAAACTCATTAATCGACGATTAATCTTGTCGATGAATTAGAGTTAAAAAAAGAGAAATGTAAAAATAGTGAGTCTTTTTTTCTCTTTTCTTCGAGTACGTTTCTTTCTCTTTTTTCTTTCTTTCGTTCGTCTTCGCCGTGAACTCATTCGTAGAAACTTGCCGTGGTCCCATCTCGTTCTGTCTTTTTTTTCCAACGAAATTTCAGTATGAAGAACCCAGCCACGGTTTCGTTGTATCGAGCGTCTCCTATTAATCTTTCGTGTATTGACTAGAAGAATGGGCGTAACGAGCTGACAGCCAGATATCAAATTACCACCTTCGAATGTGTAATCGCGTTCTTTTACTTGGTCAAATATCGCTCGAACAGATCGACATGATTTTCTGAGAATTGACACCGCGTCGAACCATATCGAAGATTATATTTTTCTTGGTACGTTGGAGTGGAAAGCTGGAGCGCGGGCTATTCGAAAACCAGGACAATCGATTGTAGGATCGTTTGAAAATTAGAAAAGTGGGAAATTGGAAAATTATTTGATAATTTATTCAAATCGAACGCAAGTGGAATTATAGCTGTCTAAATAAATTTCTACAGATCTTATCCACTAATGCGACCACGTATTTTAAATAATACAAGACAAAAAAGAAGAGAAATTTGTCAAATTATACTTTCATAATACCTTCCCTTTGGAGAACCAATTTTCTAAATTACAATCCTCTTAGAAAACCAATTCGTCGAATCGTACTCGAGCGTTTCTATTCTGCAGATATACATCTCCATTACGATATTTGACCACTGAATTAGTTACTTGATCCCAAAGCCTGTAAATTGATACGGCTGACAACTTAGAAGGATCATATTCCCCGGATTAGAATGCAACCGAAGTAGCTAATCAGAGAGAATAGCGAGATACGGCTTAAGTACGACACGCACTACACGATGCTGTATATAGCGCGCTGTATTGGTGAGATACATAGTGGAAGTTAGTTTGAGCTTACACGATTTCTCGCCTGCGTGTTCCACTCACAACTACTCGACGAATCTTAGAAATCGATTCTCATCGTCATTGGGGACGGTAGTCGGTGGATCGTAGGACAGGCGAACAGACAGCGAAATAATTTAACACCAGAATTGCCAACCTCTAAATACCATATCTCTAAATACCATGAAAGTAATGATAACGTGATATATACAGAGTGTTAAAAAAAAGTTCAAGACTTTGCGAGGAATATCGATATCCTTGAAAAAACACTTGCGTGTTTCTATTGGCTTGGCAACTAAGTGATTGCGGATTTTGCCATTAGGGGGCATCGACATAATCCGCAATCACTTAGTTGCCAACCCAATATTAACGACAAAAAGAGACGTTTTTTCCCGACGGGTTAAGTAGTTCTAACGTTAATGTTCCTCCTTTCTATCCCTCTTCTAACGGTTAAGTAGTGTACAGATGATTCGACTGTTTGGAAAAATACTATGCATAGGATCTTGATCTCTCCTTTCATCTTCAACTTCAGACACGATATTATTTATATTTCCAATGAATTTGTCTTGCTTCTATCGATCGGAGAAAGAACACGAGCAATATAGGAAACGATTATTATCGTCTGTCTGTCTCGTGTCTATAAACATGATTTCTCATTGCAACGTTGCCACAACTATCGTTCGATCGTGTTTTCGTTAAAAAGTTAAATTCCTTTGAATTTTGATTTCTTTGCATTTCCTCTGAGAGTCCGTTTGATCTCCTCCGCGTAATTTTGCGTTTTCTTTATTTGCTTTTGGATTTCTTTCTTTCCTCAAATTTCTTTTTTTTTTTTTTTTTTTTTTGCTTCAGCAAAGATATTACGAAGCTGAATCCAGAAGCTGACTATTTCACCCAAAAGACAGCGTATCCTTTTCTCATTTACAATCAGTTTTCGCCGTTCGAAAATTCTTCGCACATCCGGAAAAATAGGAATATTTTTTCCCCTACAGAAAAATGTTGTTCTCGTTCCATAAATTCTCTCTCGGTCCCTATGGACCATACGAGATAAAAAGATGGTTCAGACGTCGACGGTAGGCGAGACAGGTCCATCGAAATTACCATTCGTTACAGAGCTGATTTTCTCCTCGTTGCTATTGCTGTTGATATTGCTGGCCTTGGTTGGCTCACGAGGACCATCCAGGAAATAAGTGACCATGCTACCCTTGCCTTTCACCTGAATGGTACCACGACAGGTGAGCGGATATCCTTTGGCGATTAGGATGTCGCGAACTTCCTGGGTGACCTGAATCCCATCCAACACGCCTGTAGACTCCATCCTCGAGGCCACATTTACCGCGTTACCCCAAATATCGTACTGCGGCTTTCGGGCGCCTATCACCCCGGCGACGACCTACATTGGAACAAGTTCAAAAAAAATATATCATCCACTGGGATTTCTTCTCGGACAAATTTGATTTTTACTCTGCACCCGTTTTAGAAATTTTTTTTTTTTCTTTCTTTTTTTTTAACTTCTATCGTATACGAGGAAAGGAGGGAAAGTTTGTTTATTGGGGCTTTTCTTTGTGGAAATTTAATTTTGGAATCCGGAGAAACTTTTCGTTCTATGGTTCACCGTATATGAGAATAGGTTCTAACATTTCTTTAATGGGGATTCATTTTTTTTAACTTCTATCGTATACGAGGAAAGGAGGGAAAGTTCGTTTATTGGGGCTTTTCTTTGTGGAAATTTAATTTTGGAATCCGGAGAAACTTTTCGTTCTATGGTTCACCGTATATGAGAATAGGTTCTAACATCTGTTTAATGGGATTCCATTTTCTTTTCTTTTTTAATATTCGATTTTTGGTTTAGATATATTGGATTGGCAGCTAAGTAATTGCGGATTTTATCATTAGGTGAATGACTTAGTTGCCAACCCAATATTTACCACGTTTTATTGTACACCAGGACAGTTTCAAATTACAACATTACCAAATTTTTAGAATGTAGGAGATTTTAAGCTTATTTCGGAGTAGAGGAATTTCAGGGAGTTTGTCTAATACTCATGTTCTGTTGAAGTTTATAGAATTTTGCTGAGTGTTTAGTTCTGGACGAAAGTAGATGTTTCGATGAGTGTCGTACAGCTAGTGCGAAATTGATCGACGTTACCGGTCCAATATTGATGCCCACACGCAACCGGAAGTTGTTAAAGCTGTGTTCATTAACAGACGCCAGCTGTTCGCGTATCCTGAGCGCGTAGTCTGCCATCGCGGTTACGTGTTTGTAATCTTTCATGTCGCAGGTGTTCTTCGTTAATCCTACCGAAAGAGTACAAAGGAAAATTCTCTTAGAAGATTAAAAATTGCCGGGCCTCTCTTTTCTCTTAAAATAAATTGCCAGGAAAATGCTCGAATTCTTCCGATAAAAAGATTTACAACGAGATGCTTGAACAGATTTAACGCAGTACATTACCACTAACGTAACATATACTTTGAATCACTGAATATTCAGTAACGAGAAAATGTGATCTCTTTAAAAAATACCCAATTCTTCTGTAAAAAAGAAAAACTTGCAAAATTTTTCCCAATGTTTCATCACGAAGAATTCAGAATTTTCGAAAAACGAAACAAACAATACAAGAAACTAGGTCGCGAAAGATTTGCCGAAGAGATTCGAAAATATAAGGAAAAAAATAAAAAAAACAGTATAGAACAGACTGGTAGCCTGTGACACGGAAAATACGTAATTTTTCCCCTGAAAAAGATAAAGCTGGTCCTCTGTTGGCATTAAAAAATATGTAGCAATAGGAGAAAGGAAGAGAAACACAGGAGATACGACGTTGCGAATTTTAATCAGTGCCTCGTTGAATAGTGTAATCGGGTAGAAGGGAGGTGTACAAAAAAAAGAAAAAAGAAAGGGATAGCTGGTGGTGTAGGTTCTCACCGGATGCAGCCATGTACGTGGCACCAGTGCTCTTGATCTTCTCGATGTATTTGTACGGCTCTTCAGCTAGAAGCTCGTCGAAATCGGCGATGATCTCGTTCAACAGCCTGAGACACTCGACGCCCTCGTTATTCGCCTCGAGCTCCACGTAAAACTCGGAAAAGTTAGGTATCGAGGCGAACATTATGCAAACGAAGTCGCACTGCTCGTGGTACAATTCCTGCGATCGTTAATTACATGGAAGAATGTTGATAAGCTGACGGGCAGAGAAGAGTTGCGATCCAATTAAAAATATCGGGACACCCAATTTTCCACTATGAAATCGAATACAGTTCGTTTAACTATCGGAGTTGAGATTTTCAACGCTTGTTTTTCTAGTTTCTATTAAGTGACAGATACGAGATATCTTCAGTAGCAAAGATATTAGTTCCATAGTTTACTATAATTACGATAGAAGAAGTGATAGATTTTGTTGGTCTTCGCGAATCTTAATTATCGACCGATAAAATTTATACGATTTCTTTTGTATAAATAGATTGTTAACGTTCTTACGTCTGAATTAACCGTAGATAAGAAGTGGGCAGCCACGTGTTCCGGAAGTATGTTGGCCAGCAGCTTTTGGTTGTAGGCTTTCAGGTGCTCCATTTCTTCTTTCTCCTCAGTTGCTTGCAATTTCCACAAGAAGTCCAACCTGCATTTACCGACATTTTTCATTCGTCATTTTTCCCAATTCGAAGAAATAGCGATTGGCAGGAATATTGGTATTTTATTTCAATTTGTAAGCTTTCCAAAAAATTCACCCAAATTTAGAGAAATGATCGTATTCGTAAGATTGTGATGAAGCCGTTACTTGTTAATGGATCTGAGTATTAATTTTATTGCGAGTGAAAGGTATTACCTGTAAGTAGCTTCTGTGTGTTGGGAATGAGCAATGAGACACGTCATAAAGAAAATCACCAGAACACCTGCTAACCATCTTCCAGTCAATTCTACATCTCTTTCGTATATGGCTTCGTAGATGCTGATGGATAAATAGCAAGCGACTACTAGGCTTAGTATAGCTACTTTGAACACCGATGTTAAAATCTGATAGACAGCGCAGGTTATCATAACTAGCATCACTAGTACCGGGAAAAGCTGTAACATATATCATACGAAATTAATGTGTTATTACGTATAGATGCAGAAATCTAGGGATAATAGGGCCACAGATACAGGAATAGCAATAATAGGCGTTTTAAATTACAACCTGGCTCAATTAGATTTGACTCGTTTTGACTTCTCTTCGCTAGGTTTGACTGCGTTTGGCTCAACTTGTCCAGGTTTGAGTCACTTTGGCTCGACTTTAGCTGCGTTTGACTCAGTTTGGCTCGACTTTAGCTGGGTTTGAGACTGAGTTTAGCTCGACTTTAGCTGGGTTTGACTCAGTTTGGCTCGACTCTATCTGGGTTTGGCTCGACTTTAGCTGGGTTTAAGACTGAGTTTTTCTCGACTTTAACTGGATTTGACTCAATTTGACTCAACTTGTCTAGGTTTGAATCACTTTGGCTCAGACTTTTTAGCCGAGTTTGACTCAGTTTGATTCGAATTGACTAGGTTCGACCCAGTTTGACTCGATTTCCATAGCTAGGTTTCGCATAATTCGGCTTAATTCAACTAGGTTTGAATCGGTATTACTCAGCTAAAGATCTCAAACAAGATCTCGACTCATTTTGTCTTGGATTTAAAAGTATTGTCCCGCTCGAGTCAATCAGCTCGCATCAATCAGCACACCGAATAAATAGCTCATTTCGACTTCGATTGATGGTACAGTTTCGCTAGGATTAGGTCAGAGCAAGCTTGATTTAGACTTGTGCAATTATCTTTGAAGATCCATACAAACTTCATTAGTGTAAACTCGTGTAAAGTGAAGTTAGATTAAAGCACAGAGTCATCGAATCGCGTGCATGTGCATGGAAACGATTTTGACGTAGCTTGGGAACGCGGTCTGAGTTGCACACAAGTAGCAGCCATCGCGTTTCCGGTTAATCCCGAGTTAATTCAAGGTGGAGCTTCGCGGCTGGGCACATCGAATCGATCACAGTTACTTACGTCAGCAAAGACAGTGTAATAGCAAACATCGACGGGCGTGTCGATACTCTGGAACGTTACGCTTGAATTATCTGGCCACTCGGTCAATGAAGACGTCACGTTCCCACACACGTGACCATCTTCCAGCGTTACCTGCAATCGAAAAACAAATCAATCGGTTTCCATCGCGTTTTCAATTTTTTCCTCCTAAAAAGTTCTTCTTTCTCGATCAAACGATCGGTGAAAATGAAACCGAACCATGTAAAATGCAAAATCACCCATCGATTGTCCTATGTTGTGTACTTTTAATTGTCGTTTCGATTAGAAACTGGCTCGGTCTATCAAACACGCGCAAATTCATTCATCGATCGCGCATGTTTTCCAACGCTTCCCTGCACTCGTCCGCTAACATGTATTTTTATATTTAGCTCCTTGGCAGTTTTTGCCACCCACGTTTCAAATTTAAAACTGTTGCCATAAAAGGTCTATCTCGAACAAGCTCCAAATATATCTGCAGCTATTTTTAAATCAACCTCTTACCATGTTTGCTGAACTATTTGGCGTGCAGGAGTTGAGGAACGACGTATGGTTTCCGCTACGCTTGGCCTTGGTTTCACCAAGTTTGGTATCATCACGCCTTGTCTTTACATATTCGTACTATACATACTTACGAATCTAACCGTAAAGTTCCAAATGTTTTCTAATATCACCTTGACGAAATATACGTTTCGATAGAACTTTCATTTCTCGATTCGTTCGCCGACAAATTGTACGTGACACAACTTTGTACAAATAGCTTCTATTGGGTTGGCAACTAAGTCTTTCGAAAATAATAAAAATTAAGAATAATATTCTATTTATAGAAATTATTGCTCCAATAGAAGAAATTAAATCAGGATAATCTGAATACCGTCGAGGTATAGCTATTAATCCTAAAAAGTCACTCCAATAAATATTATAATAAATTGAATTTTTAATCATTTTTTATTTAGTATTAATCCAGTAACTAATGGATATCAACGAAGTAATATTGTAATGATTGCAAAAATTGCTCCTATAGATAAAACATAATGAAAATTTCCTATACATAGTATGTATCATGTAAGATAATATCAATCGATAAATTAGATAGTATCACTCCTGTTAATCCTCCAATTGTGAATATTAAAATAAAACCAACTGACCAAATAAATGTAATATTAAAATTTATTTTAGATCCATGATATATTGCTAGTCATCTAAAAACTTTAATTGCTGTAAATACGGCAATAGTATTACAGTTTTATCAGTATAGTTTGTATAAAAGTTCTACGTGTAAAATAGAAAAGAAACTTGTAGAGTTTTCTTAGTTTCATAATACCGTTAATACTCTATACGTGTTTAATAGTTTTCTATCTGACAAGTAGTGGAGGAAAAATGGAATTCTAATGAGATCGTAGGCCAATGTCGTTCATATTCTCTGCCAGATCAATGGATTTATAGATTCGTCGATGATGGATGATGGCTATAGCTATCTATTTCATTATATATACCTAGTATTAAATGATGATCGATAGCCACTCTCATGAATTTTCTCCTAATAATACGGTGCGCCAGATTCTGTCGGATTTTGAGGAATTACACCAGCTTTCAGACAATACTATACCGAGCTGGTGGAATGCTTGCAATCGTTGATATTACAGTAGATTTCTCTACGCTGTACGTCCATGTTACTACGTGATAGGCAATATAGACGAAGCTAAATAACGAACCACATTCAGCAATATAGACGAAGCTAAATAACGAACGACATTCAGCAATATAGCGTTCGATATTCGTAGTCTGTTAAGAAATAGGCTACTTGCTCAAGGTATATGGTAAGTAAATTATTAGATGATGTTGATAATTTTGCATCTCGATTGCCGAAATAATGCTATAGGAACACTAAGTTCACGTTTAGAATTTATCTCAAAATAGTTATATATTTATTTGATAAAGGATTTCAAGGATATTCATCGATACGCTTGCACGTGTAACATCGATCCACATCAGAGACCAGGGCGCACACCGAGGGCAACATGGTAGCCAGATGTCTACACATCTTTGGCGCGTACCCTCAACAGTCTTTTAAGGGGGTATTCTGGTCTAGAGGTATGAATTTCGGGCGATCTTTGCAGCTCTGTACAAGCGAAACACAAAATATTTTTGCTATCCTTCTTTTTACCATTTGTTTATTGATATTTCGAGATTACGTAAAAAATTCACTGAAAAAAAACTCGATATTTAAAGAGTTATGAGCTGGCAAAGTGGGTGCTGCCAAAAAAATGTAACACATAAAATAATTGAAATTTTGAAAAATCATCTTTTTCCATACCAGACTGTTAACTGACTGAACAGTTTACGTTCCTTTGTTTTCGAGACGCGCACACACATACTTGCACACGCTCATATTCACACACATGTATCACTACTACGCAGCTAATCTAGCGTAGCACATAAAATTATACACATCTCAATAGACGGCTATCATTCATCGATATCTAAAATCTTCCTCTTGGTTTAGGTGGAAGAACCTAAAGAAGAGATAATTTGAACGGATTTATCTGTGTTTTCGTTACTAACAAACTGCTTGCGAGTAATAAACATACGTCGAAACAAATGTCTCTATAGTACAGCAATCTGTATTACCTTGGAGCACTAGCATAATGTTAGAACGTATAGTGTGTAGTACTGTAATAACGTGAGCTTACCAACGGTGATAAAGCTGTGGCGAAAGTGAGAAACACGACACACGTAGCTAACATCTGAGCGACTCCTCGATTCTCGAACACGTGCACCGCAAAATCTCGCAGACACCGTGGCACTCTCTAAAGAAACAGAATTTCAACGTACATCGTCTACGTAGTTGGAAGATTTGGTCTCTTCAAGTCTTCGGTTATAGTCTTATTCTTATAGTATTCTTATAGTATTTTTTTTTTTTGATAAAAATTCTCCAACGAAATTTGGAAAATACTGTCACTGAAAATTTGTAGGAAACCTAATAGCGCAACCTATCGTTCGTTTTTG
The DNA here is from genome assembly GCF_040668555.2 of Bombus flavifrons. Taxonomy (NCBI): domain Eukaryota; kingdom Metazoa; phylum Arthropoda; class Insecta; order Hymenoptera; family Apidae; genus Bombus; species Bombus flavifrons. The sequence goes on along the minus strand of NC_138457.1, from coordinate 6,701,045 downwards.
TCATATTTTTCATTCTATTGAGCTGGCAACTAAGTGATCGCGAACTTTGTCATCAGGTGTTATTGACAAAATCCGCAATCACTTAGTTGCCAATCCAATGGCTGGAAGTAATCGTGGAACGCGTAATATTTCGAGAGTACCGTGCCAGCGAAATTCCATAGAAATTTTCTCTATGCTTTTCCTTCTTTCGTCGAAATTTTTCGTTGCCTGTACGGGGACAAATACCGCGAATTATGCAATCGCCGGCGACGTATGTACGAGACACGATTAACGACCTCGGCATTGTGACCTGGAATCACGCCACGAATTCAAGGTCAAGAGGAAGTGGCAAGATTCCAAAGAGCGAACGCGATCGATTTGCTCGCGATGCACGTTGCAACGCGATTCCTCAAATTCGTTTGAAGAATTCTTTTCCTCGCAGATAGAAGGAAAGGACGATAGTCTGAGCGAAAGTCTCACCTCGTTCTTCTCTGCCAGTAGTATCCCATTGATCGTGGCGATGATCAACGTGCTCACTGTCACACAAGTGTAAAAGTATCCGCTCCTGAAAAATGATTCAATTTCGTAACCGTTATGAAAGCCTCTGGAGGCTTCACTTTTGCTCGGCCAATAGAACCGTTTCCGTCGATATAGAAGCACTTCGAAATACGCGGATACAGAACCGATACGATAACAGATGGTAGAATCGTAACTGAAACCAATATCGGTCCTTCTACACAACCTTTCTCATTTCTAACTGTTATATATTTTTCTAACTGCTATTATCCTATTTCTGACGAACTATATCGACAGAAACCATGTTCGATCTTCTGGTAGTGGCTGTTCAAAACGTAGCAACGAAATGGAACGGAAAAATTTGGGAATATAGTTTGCACGGGAATATGTTTCGATTTACGTATGTCCTTGTTAAATTTCAGTAGAATCGAAATAAAATAGAATTTTCCGAAATTCCGATCGCGTTACAAACTTTTGAAAATTATTGGCTTTCGATATGAGGCAAAGGGACATTTGGATAAAGCCTAGTTGATCGATGGTTTAATTAACAGAATGACAGAGTTACCCTCGTAGAGTGATCGCTATAGCAATCACGACGACCATGTAGACGAAGCCGGAGCACACGAAATATGCCGAGAGCATTCTGTCCCTTTCGCGCGAATACTGCAACAAATGGTTTACAAATAAATAGTTTCTTCTTCTTCGAAATCTTCGCGGATACATAGCACTTTCTCAGTTTTCTTACGAACAAACCCCTCGAATGTTATTCCGTTTAAACAACAGTAGATTAGGTCACTTTGATTTTGAGCGAGAACTTGATTTAGCACGTACGAGCGGCGTGCGCCACCGGTGGCTCACGCTCGAGTCTCCCATTAGACGGCGTGTACCACCGGTGGCTCACGCTCGAACGTTCCATCGGACGGTGCGTACCAGCAAAAATGTAGTTAGTTTAGTGAGCAGAACAAATTGTCATATAGTTAAACGTTTAAATAATGGAATTAAATAATGGAAATAATAACAATAAATTAACGTACATTAATGGAAAAAGGTAGGATTTATTTAAACAAATAACCATTCGATGGTTCTGGAGCAGAGAAATAAAATAGCAGCGCTAGTGTGAACGTGTTAAAAAATAATGACGGTAATAGCGAAAGAATAAAAGGAAGCCGAAGACGAACACAAAATTGCGTAATTTACTATTTAGAATTATTGCACGACCTTACGGCAGTAAATTATTGAGAGTCTTTTAGAGGAAAGATAAATTATTTCAGGAATTATAAATTAATACGAATCTTTCAAATAAATTGATGAACAGGAAGGGGACAAGAATTTGCATTTACCTTTCCTTCGACGTCGGGCAGACGAAAAGTTAGGACAAAGGGCGTACAATACTCCGCTCTTAATCGATCTATGCTCCTGGCGTCGATTGCTCTCATCAGGTACTCGTTCACCTCGTCCTCCGGGTCCTTTTTCGCCTCGGTCGTCTCGCCAAACCCTAATCTGTCGCAGGATTAATAACCGATACAGAAAGGTCCGTACAAGAGAAACTTCTTACATTGAAAAACTGAAAATTCATAAATTAAACACCTGTCGCGACTTAAGTCTTGAAAATTTTTCTTTCGATACCCCAATCCCTGCGAATTATATCGTACAATCGACCATTTCGCACGATCCGTAGAAATATATTATTTAATATTTAAAATATAATGAATAAATAAATAATGATATTTATTTAATATAATAAAATAAAAGAAAGTTAACTTTCTTATTAAAGATTCGTATTCCGAAGAAACTTACAATTTCGGAATGTACGAAGTTTAGGAAAATCCACGCGCGTTGGTCTAAAATTATTTTCATAAGGAGAAAACGAAAAAGGAAGAAGAAAAATGAAAAGAAACAATGAACCAGTTACTTGTTCTGTTTGCCGTGTTGCGAACCGTGTCCCATCACTCTCATCTCTTTCGACACGTTGCCATTCGCTGGCAAACCTTTCCTCAGCCCAGACGAGGGTAAGTTACCCTTATACGTGTCTCCGGGGACAATTAGGTAGGTTTTGATATCGTGCTCCTTCAGATACGCGTTTCTCTCACCCCCATGACCCTCTTCCACCTCGTAAACGCCATCAAGACAGTCCAGTGTTTCTTTCGTGATGTGCACCCGTCTGTACAGAAATAATCGCAGCTCGTCATTTCCAACACGACGGTACAGTTCATCGATCGAGGTTTTTGAAAAATAAATCACAACTTTCTGTTTATCAGCTTCCTCGAGCGGATTTTAACGTATTTAACGTACATACGATTGTCGCGTTATTAATTAATATCATTAGCAATTGAATTGTCGATTTTAATTATATTAAAATCATACTAGAGATCTCAGGTGTTCATTAACACTTTGACTGCCACGCGGAAATCACACGTTTCGCTCAGGATGCCACCGGAGTATTTTTATTATTCAAAGCATACAATAGGAAAATAACGGTAAGTTGATGATGTAAGACAACGTTCTTCCCTAATGGAAATTGGTTCCCCAATGGTCACTTGGAAATTTCGCCCTTAAAGGAAAAAGAGAATAGGAGAGAAACTTGCCCCGGTATTCCGCCGCTTTCCATGTAGTTGGCCAGGGTGACGTCGTTGCTCCAGACGTCGAACTGCCACTTCCTCAAGCCAAGGACCCCGCAATGAACTCTGCCTGTGTGTATCCCCACTCTCATGTTCACGTTCACCGCACCAACCTCTCGATATAAACTGGAAAAGTGTATCGCCAAGTATATCGAGAATATCATCACGATAATCGGATTTCCATTGATTTTTTCAAAATAAAATATCGCGATCTCTTACTGCTAATTAAAAAAAAAGAAAAAAAAGAAAAGAAGTATCGTTGCAAAGGATAATTCGTTTCTTTAAGTAAATGCTGTGCAGGTTGGAATGAGAAATTATAGTATTGGGTTGGCAACTAAGTGATTGCGGATTTTGTCAGTACCACCTAATGACAAAATCCGCAATCACTTGGTTGCCAACCTAATACATACAGAGTGTCCAAAAAGTTGTGACTTCTCTAAAATGGAGTACTACGGTCTGTTACTGCGAGTTACAAAAGATCGTAATTACAGAGGATGGATTGTTTCTTTGAAATTATTTATGTAAAAATATGAATGAGAAGTTATACTATGTACAAGGTGTTTCAAAAGTCCTCCAGTCTAGACCAGCATGTCGGTGAAAGTTGGTTTAATGTAAAAAAAGGCAGCGAGTAGAATTGTGTTTACAGTGAGAAACGAGTTAATTTTCAGTGAGAAATCGTGGTATGTAGGCTGCTTAAAAAATTCTCGAAAGTCAGATCCCGTTGGAAGCTTGTTGGAAGCGAAAAGTTAATTACGTTTCATTCTCTCAGTTGCGATTGTAGTTTCAGTTATAGACTTCATTTTTCCTGCAAGTGGATTAAGCGTAGATACGATGGTAATAAATATGATAGGTATGATGGTAAATTGCGACATACAGGGTGTTTGAAAAATTCCTCGGACGTTGAACGTACCATCGGAGATCCTCGTTGAAACTAAACAGAGCTTTCTTTGTATTTCTTAATCTCGTGACTACAGGTAGTTTCAAATTACACAGGTAGCTTGCATTTTCGTAGAATTGTCGTTTAATAGCGTTTCCGTCGTATGATAGAAGAAATGGCGGAGCAGAAGAAGCAGGTTAGAGAGAGCGTTGTAAGAGCCGGAAACAGAGCAAACGAGTCAAAGTAGACCGTACACTGTCGAGACGTGGATTCTCGTTATGAGACTGAAAAACATCCAGTCTTGTCAAAGAAATGATTTCCTTGGAGAATAAAAGGTTATTCGGAGTGGTGGTGGCCGTAGAAACGAACATGGTCACTCTCGAGGATTCTATAATGACGATTTATAACGAAACAAATCGTAAATTCTTTTCAGAACAAAGCTCTCAAAAGAAGCTCGTATTCTATCTATTTTCCTTATAAAATCAACCGAAGCGCACAGATATTTCCAAGGATGTACAGCGTGTAGTGTGTTTCGTAGGAGATGCAAGCTTTTCCCTAAGGTTTAATTGCATTTCATTGCACGATAAATTCTCTCAACGATTTATTAACAATCTTCCCAAACATCTATTTTCCCCATCTACTGGAAAGAGAATTTTCTTGATAATTTATATCGGCAATTTTTCTTAACACTTTACCGACCGATAGCCGATTAATCGGTTTTTTATCGTCGACGCTTATCGACCGATAACCGATTAATCGGTTTTTATCGCCAACGCTTACCGACCGATAGTCTATTAATCGGTTTTTTGTCGCCGACAACCTTTCTCATTATTCGAGCGGCAATTTGTTATTTAGTACAAAGGTACCTTGCTCAGTTGCGTCAGTTGCGTTGCTTTGTAAGCTGCCACGGTTTTATAGCAATTTGAAAAACTTACCGTTCGCGATGGACGAAAAGAATGGTATTGGAGAGTCTAAACCGAAACAGAGCCAGAGCCAGGGAGAATCTGCGCCTGAGCTGCCGGTCGGACGTGCGTATGCTGTTGAACCGCTAGCGGTCGGTAAAGTGATAACGTTTAATTGCAATTTAAAATTGGCTTGGCAACTAAGTGATTGCGGATTTTGTCATTAGGTGGTATTGAAAAAATTCGCAATCACTTAGTTGCCAAGCCAATATTAGAAAAAGAATTTTCGTTGATAATTCGTTAACAGTGTCGATTGAAATAAAAGTGATTTTGGTTAGCGCTTAACAGAGGTAAAAATTAGCGATGAACGTGTTAAGTTGATGAAAAGGGAGAAGCAACGAGGCTCGTGTGATAGGTGAGTGATTAAAGCTACAAAAAAATCGGATGCACGTAGCAATTAACATGACAAAAGACTCACGTAATGGCGCTAATCATGTCCAAACCCATTTCCACGCAACAACGAGCGTGATCTGGTCTCGGTTCCGGAAGTCCAGAGACACAGTAATAGCAGTCGCCGAGTAGTTTGATTCGAAGACAATGGTGCTCAGCCGCCAGCGTGTCGAAGCTAACGTAACAAACAGATTACAGAATTTCCATGCGAATGATTCCTCTATTAATTAGAATAAATCATCAATTTCCAAAGAAAACTGAAGCAAAGATTCGATCGAAACGTTCTAATGTAAAATCAACAACTTGTATAATTGTTTAACGAAACAACGAAAAAATATGACGAGCAGCCTTGATACAAAATTTTAGTAAATTATTGATTAATGAAATTTTAATAAAAAAAAATACATAATATAGGAAAAATAGAAAAATGTTAAAGACAAATATAAAATAGACTAACCAGGCAAACAGTTTATTTAACAGCCTAACGACTTCCTCGGCAGTGCACTGATCCGACAACGAAGTAAACCCGCAGATATCGGCGAACAGGATGCTAGAAAATAGAACAAATGCAATATTATATATTCTTCGGTATTATATTCTAGTCGTTATTATATCAGCATGTTAATTGGAATTCGTAGTAGATGTCGTGCGACTTAACGAGCCTCGAGTGGCAGATACGCGTTACCGTAACGTATAATAGACGCGTGTGTCAGCCTGGTGTATAATAGAGTTGGATGTTCAGCTGTTTCGCCTCACTGAATACACCGTGCCAGAATTATTCAGTCAGATACGCGTGTCTATTAATTTTCACATATTTTATTAGCAATCTGGTACGGTAGCCTGTCGTATTACGCGAATTTTTATATAGAAATATAGCTATATATATATATATATATATATATATATATATATTGGGTTGGCAACTAAGTGGTTGCGGATTTTGTCAATATCATCTAATGACAAAATCTGCAACCACTTAGTTGCCAATCCAACAGTAACGAATTAACTGCGTTACATGGGATTTTGTGTAACGCAGTTAATTGTGTAATAGATTGTACGGTAGAATAGGATTGATTTGGACAGATAATTGTCTTTCTTTCTAAGAGTTTCCAAGGAACTGGTTTCAGTAGATTTCTATTTTCAATGACTCGGGAGTGGATACTGCATTGTCTGAATACTACACAGTAGAAGAAGAGTGGTTTGAACTCTTCCTTTGGCAAAAGGAGTTAGGTTTCGGTAGATTTTTGATTGAAACGTCTGAGGTGTTAATACAATTGGTCTAATATATAGTGCAGTGTAATCGGTTTCCAGAGACAAACGTCTTTCTATGGATGAAGGAACTAGCTTGGTACAAGTCTTATTTTAAATAATCGACGGGTAAACGTGTAATGAGCTCTGAGCGCTGTATAGTAGAATGTGATCGATTTGGTCAGAAATGTTCTCTCTTTTTGAATAGGAAACGCTGTTTGGTGGATTTTTATGGTAAATTATTACGCAATGAATGCAGTTGTCTGTTTATTGTGCGGTAGAATACGAATGAGGTCTGTAAATAGGTTTCTTTTAAAGAAGAAGAACGGCGCGGTAGAATATGGTTAATTCTTACAGAAAGAATCCCTTGTCTTGGAAAAACTAATTGAATTCGATGAATTTGTAATGGAATACATTTAGTTAGTGTATCGTACTTTAAATAAACTTGCTCCTTTGAAAAGAAGGATTTAAACTCGGTAAATTGTACGTAGTATTATTTATGAAGACTTCAGTTACTAACCTTACGGGAAATTTGACCAAATTTCTTTTGGAATATTTTAATCTTACAGACAAGAAGTCTCAAACCTCCGAGAAAAAGCTCTCAAACCTTGAAACAAAAGCTCTCAAACCTTGAAACAAAAGCTCTCAAACCTTGAAACAAAAGCTCTCAAACCTTGAAACAAAAGCTCTCAAACCCTGAAACAAAAGCTCTCAAATTTTCAAACAAAAGCTCTCAAACCCTGAAACAAAAGCTCTCAAACCTCGAAACAAGAGCTCTCAAACCTCGAAACAAGAGCTCTCAAACCTCGAAACAAGAGCTCTCAAACCTCGAAACAAAAGTTCTCATACCTTGAAACAAAACCTCTCAAACCTTCAAACAAAAGCTCTCAAACCCTGAAACAAAAGCTCTCAAACCTTCAAACAAAAGCTCTCAAACCTTGAAGCAAAAGCTCTCAAACCTCGAAACAAGAGCTCTCAAACCTCGAAACAAAAGCTCTCAAACCTCGAAACAAAAGCTCTCAAACCTTCAAACAAAAAGTTTCAAACCTCTGACCGAACTATCTGAAACCTCCAAACGTGCAATTCTAATTTCATCTAACTTAAATGCCCAAAAGGCAGTCAAACTGTGCAAAAACTATCGTCAATCACGATCAACCTGAACTTTATAACGACGCCAAATCTCTGAGATATTTCTTCTTTCTTTTTTTTTTTTTTTTTTTTTTTTTGTTTTGTTGATATCTTCGCGTCTGGATACTCGAGGCGGTACTCACCTGACGTTCTCGTGCCTTTGAATGTAAATTTTGTGAAACATGGTATCTTTCGGCTTCCCTGCGATGTCTGCCTTCATCTCCATGGCTACGTGGCGTGGCAACACGCTCAATAGAAGCCGTTCCTGCAAAAAAATCAGAGAAAATTCGTCGTCGTTCATCGCGTACAGCCTCTCGTCTACGACGTTCGAACAGCAAAGAGCAAGGGGAATGCAATTTCCTCGCATCGCACGGGAATTCATGGTCCCTTCCTCGCATACTTCGCGCAAATATCCCAAGGGATTGTCAGATTAGAACCATTTTTTTCTCTCATTTTCTACCTTTAACAGCTGTTCGAATATATCTATTTCCGGTATCATCGGTCGTGTAATTGGAAAAATTCAAAATTATAAATATGAAAGACAGAGAAAGTATTCTTTCTGAAATATTGTACATTATGTGTACGTCATAACGTACTTTACGTCATCCTAATTGCAAGTTATTAATATTATTAGCTTGACAACTAAGTGATTGCAGATCTTATCATTACCACCTAATGACAAAATCTGCAATCACTTAGTTGACAACCCAATAGATATTACGAACGAACGATACAAATCTTTCAACGAAACTGAAAGTTTATTTAAAGAAAAGAAGAGAACAGGTTGCTGGATCAGAATATTCGCCGTTTCTATAACTTGGAACCACCAAGCAAACGCTGTATTCTACCTATCAAGTGATTTCTGTATCTCATCTACGTTAATTTGCAGAGAGTATCAGATAAGCTGTAGCCTAACATTTTCACGCAGCAAATTCATAGTTCTCCTTCGTCAGTGTCCTGACCATTGGATCTTGTCCGAAGATACAACACTTTTCTGTGATTTTCTGCGTTCGTAAGGTGCCTAAGCCTAACAGATGGCTTGTGAAGCAACGACAAGTACCTCGTTCTGACAATTTGAGGGACTTTTCGTTTGAAATGAACTGGCAGTTTCGGTGAAAAATTTGGATTATTCGTTCATTCGCTTAACTGCTCCTACCAGGCACGGTCAAATGACCGGTTTTAAAATTTTATTAAAAATCGTACGTTCATCGTTGTTTCTTTCGTTCGTCTAACTTTGTGTAAATTCCTATATCGTCTGATTAGTCAGTTTCTCAATCTTTGTCGATGTAAAAGTCTGCATAAAGTTGGGTGAACGAAAGAAACGATGAACGATGAATGTAGAATTTTGAATAAAATTTTGAAACCGGTCGATCGACTGGTGAAGCGTCTTAGTGAAGTTACTGCTAAATATATGGCAAGGGAACTCTTGTAATTTCTAAACTCGTAGGTTGTAATAGAATTTTTGAAGTTGCAAGCATGGACAGAGGTCGCTAATGAAATTTCTCGTATCCCAGGCTATCGAACGAATTGTTTCGGAGAATTCAGCGTTGTAACTCGATTGGCAAATGGAACACAGCTGCTTCGACGTCTCGATTTGCCGCTATTAACAGCAACTATTTTGAATTCCTCTTGGTACTCCTGCCAGCTGGTTAGTTAACCGCGTTACGTGGAAACTTGCGGCGCGTCTAATAAATCTGCGCAACCCACACACCTAATCGTACGTCATCGAAACTTTTGAGCTACAATGCGAACACTGTCAAATTTGAATTTTGCTTGTCTCGACGTTCACTCTTCCATTTGCATCTGTTTCCTAAGCTCGAAATTCCAGCTACTCTTCCATCTTTCGACTTTTCATTTCTTTGCCTTCCAGCGTACTTGATTTTCCCTATTTTCCAATTTCCTTCCTTATTTTCCTTCCATTTCGCAGTTTCAGTTTTCCAACCTTCTCTCTTCCCAAATTTTTCATACCGCTCCGCTTTTTCAATGTTTCAACTCAGTTCCCATCTTCGGTTCCTCCAACCTCTGCTTATCCACATCCAACCTTCTGTTCCTCGACTTTCTACCTGCCAATCTTTTGCCAGACTTGTCACTCGCCATAATTGAAATTTAACAGCGACGGTAACCTGTAGATTTTAGAACGTTCTCTGTCAAAGAATGCGCGCATGTGTATTTATTTATTCCAGCCTTATGGTCTGCAAAAATTGCACTTGGTTTTACATGTCTAAACGTAAGCAGAGCTAAAACTCGCATTGGCTGTCTATCTCTTTATCTCTAAATATTTTAAGAAACTTTCTCCCCACTGACGACTTACACCGCTTTCATCATCACCGGCACATGTTTCCACCCTCGTCGAGGATCTTCGCCACGTTCAAACTCGTTCTGCCTATGGCGTACCATCCCTTGCCACGGAAGCTCGCATAATTTTCGCGACCGACAAATACGAAAATGAGGCTGCTGATATTGTTGCGAGGAAGCCAGTCGTCGTCAGCTTCTTTTTTCGCTAGGCGTGATCGAACGATTCCAATGGGATGTTTCCTTTTACCAGGTGATTCTTCCGTTCGTCGATGTATCTCGCTCAATTTCATACAAACTATGAAATATTCAGTTGCGATCGTTACTTAGTCTGGTTTCTCTTGTTACCAAGCGCACGAATACTGTACGCGTCGTAGAATCTGAAATTACAGCGGCCCCTCACCGCGACTAATTTGACGCCGTATAAATCGATCAGCCTCTCCGCACACAACAGGTTGCGCGCACCTGTGCTGTGTCACGTGCGATCACCTATCGTTCGTGATCGGCCAATACACACGACCTCTTGGCCGCTATTTCCTATTGCAAGTCACGTAACGCTACCTTCCATTTCATTCTGACCAGGTGTCGGCTAGTTTCATTCCTTTGTCGCCTCGCCGTATTGGATTTCCTGGATTCTCATTAGACTTCTCCATTGCTTGATATTCTCAGCTGATTAAAATTTCCAATCGAGATCAATTCTTCTTGCCCTTCTGAACGGTTTATCGCAGCAATTTGTAGCTTCGGACAGCTACACGGCCAGCTGTCTCTGACGAGTATACTCGTCATAAAGAAGTGGCAGTACTTTGCGTTCTGACGAATATACTCGTCGTGAAGTGATGACAGTATTTTGTGCCACGACGAGTATACTCGTCGTAAAGAAGTGGCAGTACTTTGAGTTATGACGAATATACTCGTCGTGAAGTGATGACAGTATTTTGTATTATGACGAATATACTCGTCGTGAAGTGATGGCAGTATTTTGTGCCACGACGAGTATACTCGTCATAAAGAAGTGGCAGTACTTTGAGTTATGACGAATATACTCGTCGTGAAGTGATGGCAGTATTTTGTGCCACGACGAGTATACTCGTCATGCGTGAAAAGTAGTTAGAATCTGCTGTCTAAACTGCAGTTTAGCAATTAACACATACTCCGTGTTTGACGAGTATACTCGTCATCTGTCGTATGTAAAGTATTCGTACACTCTTTAGAATAGAAAAATTTTCTTTAAAATTGGACCGAGCTGAAACTGGAACAGCAGGAGCTGTTTTTCGAAATGTCCGAGGAATTAGCTTGCTAAATTTTCTTACGCGTCGTCTGGTAAATTAGCCTTTCTGACTCCTCGAAAAAAGCTCGAATCGTTTGATCCAATTCTTAAAAAGTTATTCTGTTTTTAAGAGTATGCGAATATCTTCTACATTCAGTGTAGATGGAACGTGTAATGAGAAACATATTTCATAGAACGTTTAGAGTCCGACTTTTTAATTTTCTCGGAAGGAAATTCCATCTTGAACGCGATATATCTTGTTGCGAGAGTACTATGAAAGAACTTGTCGACGATGGTTGCCGGTTTAACAGCGTATCGTAGCATCGTGCCAAAACTGCATACCACGGAACCATAAATTCCATCGGTATACGCGAATCTCATGCAAACTGGCAGCCTTAAAATAAGAAAAATAAGGGAAACCAGGCAGTTCTAAGCAACAACGATCACGCATTGCGCTCGTTCAGGCCAGAAATGACCCACTGTTGGCCACGTGAAACTGTGTTAAAATTCACAGAGGTGCAATTATTTTCGTCGTGAATCGGTTGATCGTTCGAATAAAAATACTGTCAATTCGAAGATAAGTAGAACTTGACGTTTTCCAATGTTTTCTCGATCGTGAAATAACACCGTGACAAATTTTTCTATCGTAAAATACCTTACTACCTGCCCGTGGTTATTTGCTTGCAAGCTAAACTTTCGTTGCGATGGAAATTTGAAAAATTGGATATTGGATGTTTGGAAGACGCAACGTTGAAAGTTAAAACTGGTAAAGCGGAAATTGATGAAGTTGAAAGGCGAAGTTGGTAAATTAAAATTTGAAAAGTTACAAAATTGAAAATTTAAATGGCAAACACGAGAATCAACGAGTCAGAAAGTTGGAAAATCGCAAGCTCGATGCGGAAAACGCGAAAATGTAGGATCGTGTATTTGGAAATCCGAACGATAGAAATTGTGGGAAATTAAACAAATTCATCCTTCGATAATTTCTAATCGAAGTCAACCAAATTCGTATGCGTTGCAATAATATACGCACGATGTCTCTGTACATACGTAGCCTTGTTGGCAAAAATTCTCACAGTACCACCAATCACCCAAAAGGAAAACAGAAAGGACAATTAATGTTGCAATTAAACTTTCCAATTGAAGTATTGGGATAGGAAAAACAACTGACCTTAGTACTTTAGCAGGCGAGATTGAACAGCTTTCACTTGGTCATCGGTATGCTTTAATTTCGTGCTGATGAAAGCTCTTCGCGAACAAACAAAATTTCATCTCGTTACGAAGAAAGTAATTCGGTTCTGTTGATGAAAATAGCGCAAATTGATCTTCTATTTCATCTGTCTTCTCCACCAGTTTTCCTATTCTGTTTGTATAGTGGTATAAGTATAAACCGAGGAAAACTCGATGTTGCACCGCAATGGTAGAGCGTAGCAACACTACTATCGATAAAAATTTGTTTTTCAGGGTATTTGTTCGTTGTAGCCATTCAAATTGTACCAATTCTTCATATCACGAAAAACGAAGGAGACGTTTAGGTAGCTTCTTTTAGCTGAGACACCATGTATGCTAATCGATTAGGTTCAAGTGTATCAAGTTCCTTATACTTGTCACAGCCACTGTACGATATTTTTTAAGTTACTTTAGATACACTGTGTGTATCATGAAACTGAGGAATTGAAGGAAAGTTAAGTTAGAATGTTGCCATCTTGAAAAGATTTTTGATGAACACTTTCTGTGCAGCAGAAAATGCTACTAGTTCCACAGAGAATGTTATGTTCTTTTGTAACGTTAATAAGTGTTAATAAGTAAGTTTGGAAGCATTATGTGTGCCGAAGAACTCAGGAATTTTAAAGAAAACTAGGTTAGGATTTTGCTACTTTAGAAAATTCCTGGGTGAAAAATTTAATTGGAAAAGAGAACGATATTACGTACATTTGTAGTATTGATAAGTTTGTAGAAAATACTGCGTCTGTCATAGAACTGAAGAATTTAAGAAAAAGCTAGGTTAGGATTTTGCTATCTTAGAAAATTCCTAGAACTGAAGAATTTGAGAAAAAGCTAGGTTAGGATTTTGCTGTCATAGAAAATTCCTAGGTGAAAAATTTAATTGGAAAAGAGAATGATATTACATACATTTGTATTAGTGAGTTTGAAGGAAGCACTACGTCTGTTATCGAACTGAAGAATTTAAGAAAAAGCTAGGTTAGGATTTTGCTACCTTAGAAAATTCCTAGGTGAAAAATTTAATTGGAAAAGAGAATGATATTACATACATTTGTATTAGTAAGTTTGAAGGAAGTACTACGTCTATCATGGAACTGAAGAATTTAAGAAAAAGCTAGGTTAGGATTTTGCTACTTTAGAAAATTCCTGGGTGAAAAATTTAATTGGAAAAGAGAACGATATTACGTACATTTGTAGTATTGATAAGTTTGTAGAAAGTACTGCGTCTGTCATAGAACTGAAGAATTTAAGAAAAAGCTAGGTTAGGATTTTGCTACCTTAGAAAATTCCTTGATAAAAAATTTAATTGGAAAAGTGAATATACGTACATTTGTAGTATTGGTAAGTTTGAAGGAAGTATTACTGCGTGTACATAGAATTGAAAAACTTAGAATTAGAAAAGTTAGAATTATATTAGGAATTAGGTTAGAATTTTGATATCTCAGAAAGCTAGCCTGAATATTCTTTTTACATAGGAAATTTCTAGCGATACAGCGTGTATTTGACAAAATTGCAGAAATTCAAATTGAGAACGTGTTTGTTAGAGGCAAGATATCGAGCGAATGAAGCCAAGGACCATGTGCTTGATAAACAAGAGAGAGCTACTAGGACAGTGGTGGATTATTATCGCGTCAGGTCACGGATACCTGATTAAAGCATACAATGAACCTGGTCACGGCTACAATGTCCACTGGAATTATAACCGATCTCCGATAAACCATTATCTTTAGCAGACTTCCGTCAGTTGCCAGCTATTATTTAGCCGAGCTGCTAAAAATAATCTACCTGTTGTTAGGTTAACTACCTCAGAAATTAGAACCTTCGCCCCTCCCAACGAGTTAGGTTAATTACCTCTAATTAAAATTGAAATGTATCGAAGATAACTAGCTGTTGATAATTCTTGAAATTTCGTTTAGCAGATAAAAACGATAAGTCTGATTCGCAACTAGTTACTCGCTTTAATATTCCTTTATAGATTTCTTTAAATAGGTTTGTTCGTAACGAGGTTAGGTCGTTCAATTATATTCGTTAAGACGTGAACTTGCATAGAAATCAGCGATCTACTTATCGCGATTTCGTTTCGAATTTTCACGTAGTTTAAACGAAGACCAACTTACTCGGTAAATTATCGAACAATTATTTTCCTCTAGTTTAAAATCACAGTAAATTAGAAAATGTCGGGCAAATAGTTTGCTATACGTGGCTGATGATGATGATATTAATAAACAATTAGTGAAGTACATTAATTATCGAGGTGCACTGGCAGCAACGGGGCAGGTTTGATCATTAGAATTTCGTTAGTTTGCTCGATCGAACTGGCGCTGATTAAACTCGTTATTAGTAACTAGCCGATTTTCCAACCTGGTAATATTAATGTTCCCCATAGAATACCAAATATCGGCGTAATTGAGCAGCAATTAACGTTACTTAACGTAACGCAATTACAAAAAATTATATCCTGCATCGATACGATTTTTGTTTTCATTTCTTTGTTGTCCTATCTTTTTAATCTGTTGCCGGTTCTCTAATTTTGTATCGCGAGTTCGCTGAATTTTTCGCACGGATAAATTTACAAATAGAGAAGCTTGTTTCTCGCGTAAAAAATTCGGAATTGTGTTTCGCACGATGTTCCGGAGGTGGAACGTTTAAAAATATGTAAAACAGAGATTTTATTCGCGAACATTTCCCATGGACTCCGGCGTGATGCAGCTCTTTGTCAAAAAACGATTTTCGTTAAAACAAGAGATAAAAGGTTCGCTGGCGTTATGCGAATATTGCAATAATATGGCGCATTCCGTTATGGACATTGTATTAAATACTTGGCTGTGCGTTATTAACAAGTTAATTCTCAGTTAAATAGCATCGTTTCACAGCACATCGAAAGGTATTTGAATTTTAAAAATATACCTTCCTTGTCCACAAAGAAAAATTCGCTAACGTTTGGCCGAATCAACAATTCGGATAAAAGAACTTAAATTTGGCAAATATCGAGAAATAGGTGAATTTAGGTGAACATTAAATTAGACGTATTTCAAAGCTAAATAGATTAAGTAAAATTACTAATTTTTGATCATTAGAAATCCGAAGCTCCATAGTCAGAAACTCGATCAACTTCTAATTGGATAAATCAAGAAATTGGGGAAACTTGCAAAATTGGTAATTTCCCAATTAAAGAAATTACCAAGCTGAGCAAGTTTACAATTTGATAAATTTCCAATTAAATTTCTAAACTAGCTACCGTTCTTAATTCAGATAAATTTCCAAATTGGACGAGCAGATTTTTAATTTGTTGAGTTCAGGAAATGTCTACAGCCATCGATATACTAAATTCACGAGAGACTGTAGTTCCCTCCGCTGATGGAGCTGCGACTTCTATCGTTGCGAATAAAAGTGCGGTGCTTTGTCTGCACGGTCGAAGAAAGATGGAATTTCATAGAATTTCGCGTACGATACCTGTTGCTGATTTTCTCTCTGTGTAGTCAATCGAGCTTCGACGCATTGCCTGGTTTCCAGGAAGGCTTGCCTCTGTGCCAGTTCGCGGGGATGATGCGTCAGAACGCCTGCCATATTTGTCCCACCCACTACCACGATAGAGCTTAACAGCTGAAATAGAAAATTGAACATTCCATAGATATTTATAGTTTGCAACGTTGAAATTTCCAAGCTTTTGCTACGTCTGTTGTATACTAAGCTACATATACCGCTATCTAATAAGCTGTTACACGTCTGATCGAAAATTTGTTTGCCAGTGATGAGCAGAAAGATTCGTAATGAACGAGGCAACTGTAAATTAAGCGCTTTCTTGCAGTATTGGGTTGGCAACTAAGCGATTGCGGATTTTATCATTGGGTGGTAATGAGAAAATCCGCAATCACTTAGTTGCCAAGGCAATAACATACACTGACCATTACAATTCTGTCACTCGTCCCTTGAATAGACTAACACGTTCAGTAGTACTGCACTGTTATGCAACATGTTGGCGACGGCAAAACGCAATATACGTTCCCTTTTCAATTGGTGCTTTCCGTGAGATTTTCAGTTTTATTGGACAGAAGTAGATTCTCTACAGACAGTGAGAATAAGCCGATTAAGAGGTTCGACATAGTCGAAGGGGCAATTTCAACAGCGGATTAGGAGATTGTAAGAGTGGGATCAAGTGTGCAGCTAGAAAGAGGTTCTACAGATAAGGAGGCCGCTATCAATCCTTCCTTAAAACGTTTAGTTGATTCTCTTAAATGGAACACGAACTCGATACGATTGAAACGCGAGTCATTCGATCGATCAAGAATTTACTCTTTTCCAAATCAAACGCTATCGAGTTTTGTTCGACAAGTCCGAGTACTCTCTTGTACATGTATTTATATATTGAGTTTTTGTTTATAAATTGGGGTTAGTTTATATATTTATGCAACTAAGTGATTAAATAATAAAAAAGTAATAATTAAACGATAAAAAATAAATATACTCAATCTAATGCTTAGACGCGAGGACAATTTTGCGAAGATGCGAATAAATATTTGCCTCTAAGATTTTACACATCACCGAAATTAATTAATTGTTGCGTAGGAAATCGAAAATTATATTAATCTAGCACCTAGACGCAGTGTTCATAAATTTTTAATTGTCGATATAATAAAGATAAAGAGTGGATAAGATTCGTATTGATATAATCTAGGCTCTGGAAACAGTTGGAATATTCCGAAAATCTAAATAAATTTTCGCCCAGTAAGGCGGAAATTTAAATAACGTAGAATTTAAAAACAGCTGAAATATCATTAAATTTTAGCGAGTCTACAAATTTATTTTCGAAACAGCCGAGATTCTACGAAAATCTCGACGAATTTTTGCCTAGCAAGTACCATATTTGCTATCTGAAATTTTATATCTGTTAGAATCTAAAGTTTAGACATGCTACGACGTTTACTTTGCTCTTCAGAAACTCTTTAGAAGAGAAATTTCTGCTTAGCGAGTTGAAAATGTAGAGAATAGACTCTAGACACAGTTGGAATCTCACGAAGATCTCGGCAAATGGGAAATTTCTATGATCCAGGCTTTAGACGCTGTCCAAATTTGACAAAGATCCCCTCAAACTTTTATCCAGCTTCCATTTTTATCCTTTGGAAATTTCACAAACATGTCAGATAAACTTTCCTCGTGGCAAATTTATGCGATCAAGACCATTAGACACGGTCCAAATTTCATCAACATCTTGACAAATTTTTGCTTCGCAGGTGTAAAATCTATACGCTCTAGACGTTTCTTTACTCAGTCGAAAACTTACCAGGTATGTAAATATGAAACCGGAATTTTTGTATAGAAAATACACGTTTATTGTATGAAAATGATTAAAAATATTTTATTCGAAGTATTGCCCATCGCTGGCTATATATTTTTTCCACCTGTTTGGCAATTGGTGGATGCCACGCCAAAAAAACTGTCGCTCTTTCGAGGCAAACCAGTCATCGAGCCATTTTCGTACATTTTCGTAAGAAGCGAAGTGCTGGTCGGAAAGTGCGTGTCCCATCGATGCAAATAAATAGTAATCGGACGGAGCCAAGTCTGGTGGGTAAGCCGCGTGCGAAAGTATTTCCCAACTGAACGCTTCGATCGTTTCCTTCACCGGTTTTGCTGTATGCGATGGTGCATTATCACGAAGCAAAATTACTTTGTGTCGCCTTTTTTCATATTCTGGTCGTTTTTCACGCAAAGCTCGATTCAAATCGATCGTTTGTCGTCGGTAGCGCTCGGTATTAACGGTTTCGCCAGGTTTTAACAGCTCGGCGGTCTTTTTCGGTGGTCTTCCACGTTCTTCGTTCCTCGCGTCAAAATTGCCACTTCTGAATTTTTTAAACCACTCAAAGCACCGTGATTTACCAAGAGCATGCTCACCGTAAGCTTCGACGAGCATTCGATGCGATTCTGCGGCAGTTTTCTTCAAATGGTAAGAGAAAATCAATGCTGTCCGCAAATCGTAGTTTCCAGGCACAAAATTTGACACGTTCAACGCTGTTACAAACTATGCTGTTGTATGAAACTTGTATCGTTCCGAGTCGAAAATGTTTGTGAGATGTCGACAAAGACTTTTGGCATCAATGACGCAATTTAGCGATAACTACATTATCAGCTAGGGCCATCTATAGGCAAATTCCGGTTTCATACTTACAGACCTGATATACAAAAGCATATTTGACCAGAATCTCCATAAATTTCTTCCTAACAAATTCAAAATGTCCAGTCTAAACAGCATTCTAATTTCGAGGAAATTTCGCTACTCTTTTGCCTGCCGTGTATGTATATGATAATAAAGGCAAGTTCACATCGAAATGGAAATCTAAAGGAAACACCACAAGTGGGCAGCGCCTGTGCCGAAGCTCTGGGATACATCAAAGAGGTAGGAGTTGTATGAGCGTCAAGTGTTTCCTGTTGCTAGGCCGGTACAGACATTTAATTAGCATGGGCTTTGCAATTAGTATGGCCACGTGTATCGAGCCGTTGGCAACTTTGTAAATTCAATAAACCGTCCGGCCTTTGATCGGCCCTCGCTACTTTTCGTTACGGAAACTTCCGTCTGGCCAGAGATTGACAATTTCTACTTTCAAATACAGGCTGATGAAAAAAATATATTAAACTTGTGGAAGATAATTTTATTATGTATTTGTCATCCTTTCAGCATCCCTCGCAATGTGATCATTTTCGTCGAATCAGTCGACGATACAAAGATTTAATTGGCATATTTCATTCGGAATCGAAATGGAAGAAAAGTGAGCTAATACAATACAATAGCGGTACAAGTATGTACATATTTTCATAGTGTTGATATATTGGCTTGGCAACTAAGTTGCAGCGGCGCATGAGTCATAGAACGATGCGAACCGAGAGTGACTCATGTTGTTTTGCCTCGAGACATCGACACCGTCTCCATGTACGAAATGTAATAATAAAAAACTCCGGCCAAAACAATATCGCAGCTACGTGTAACCGTCTAGCGGTGTCGAATTTCAACCTTCTGGCACTCTCTCGACTAGTATAAATAAACGAACACGCTCTCTAGGATACAGAGTATCTAATATCCTTCTAACGAGTAGCATGGAGCGAGCGACGATCAAGACGTATTGTACTAACTCTGTACTTCGTATTAAGAACCATTTTTAAATTCATTTGACCATAACAAGTGTTAACTCGTTTTATCATTTGAAGCAACACGTTTAAGCATCCACCACAAAGTGACTGCGGATTTTGTCAATACAATCTAATGACTTAGTTGCCAACCCAATATATGAACACTATGAAAATATGTGCCCAATACAATTCCAGTGAATCCCAGTGAATTCCGATGAGGAGAATCGAGTATGAATAATGAAAAACGATATTTGTTACGAATAGATAGAAAGTAAACGGAATTTATTATCGCTGAAGGCGTTTGCCACTGTCGTCGTATTTTTTAAATTACTAGTCGTCGTTCTCGCTAAAGTTTCCCAGAGGAAAACTAACGATCGATGAAATTCAAAATCGTAGGATTGAAATGTTGGAAAGAGCGTTGGAAGGTTAGGCTGAAACGTTACGATTCGAGGTGAAAGTACAGCTGGTAGGATTTTTGTGTTGTCGAAGTTTCCTACGAATTGAAGTTTCTCGGCGAGTGAATATAAAATATAATACGGTCGAAACTGGTATTAAAGAAGTTTCCTGATGGCGAAACTTATTTCAGACGATCGCTGGTCAGACGAATCGATCCGCAACAACCACCTGTAGCATCGCTGCAATCTCTTACATGTGCTGTCTGCTTCGCTTTCCAACAAATTTCACCGCTTTCTTCTTTCCTCTTTTTCACGTTTTTAGATTTTTTTTTTTTTTTTTTTTTTTTTGTACGCATAAAAGCAACCTGTACCGTGTATTTCCCATTTAAACACACAGTTTACTCGTTGTTTTCAGTTTCCAACAAATAAAAACAGCACTTCTCGCTCGTTCCTCCTAAATGTCCAAAGAAGTAAATCGGTTTATCTGTTTTATCGTGCAGCGTGAAATTGGTAGAACGGTTGAGTGTAAAAAAATATTGTAGAATTTTTCCAGCAATATTTCTCTACGTATTTACAGGATGCTTTTTTTCACACGATTCCATGCTTGCTCGCGAGATATTTTCAAGGACGAATTTCATCTTTCAGATGGAAAGCTTTCACGCTGTTATGTTATGCGTTAACTTGTCGAAGACCAAACATCGGTTTGTCGTAATTTACAGATACTTCAGTTCGTTTCAATTTCATGGAAATTTCCTGGAGGAAAATTCTATTGGGTTGGCAACTAAGTGATTGCGGATTTTATAATTACCACCTAATGATAATATCCGCAATCACTTAGTTACCAACCCAATAAATGGAAGACACAGCAATGTGAAGGACGTTGATTGTCGAATCCTGGTAATTTCCTTTTTTTTTTTTTTTTAGGGCAATTAAATATTAAAAAAGAAAATTCGCGAATGTAAATGGATCAACTCGTCTTTTTTCTAACATCAAATTAAAAATTGTCTGCCTTCGGCAACGTGAGATTGCAATTCCTTGCAATTCGTTTCACGTAAATTTTCATTGGCCATCGTTTCGAAGATCTTTTTATTTCCACGTTCTCGATGTTGCAAATTGTAACATTTTCTCCAATATTTAAAATTCCTAACTATCCATCGAATCTTCCGCAACGATTAATTTTTAGCCCAAATTTATTGCGCCATTTTTTTTTTTTTTTTTTTTTTTAATAAAAATGTAGCTCATATTTCGAAAATTGATCGTACGGTAGAAAATGCGAGGAAAATTCGAATTTGTAGATAAATCTTGCTCAACTTTACTGTCAATCAAATAGTCTGACCATTGTACTAAAAATTAATAATTGTAATAAAAAATTGACTAAAAATTAACGGACGAAGTCTCGAAATTATTTCATTTTGGAATATCCTTCCGTCGGAAATTTTCTTCCCCTAAAATTTTACTTTCAAATTTCCCTCCGCCGCATTCCTTTAATTCTCATATGAAAAACCAATGTATTATCCACCCCGTATGAATAAAAAATTAGGGAAGAAGGAAAATGGAAGGTTTGACTCGAATTTCAGAAAATGTGTAATAAACCGATCGGAATTTGCAAGTGAAATTTGGACAGTTAACGCGGTTACGCGCCTTGGCAACGTGTTAGAGGAAGCTGGTGGTAGCTGTTGCACGGCGCAACTTGCGGGTTGAAGGCGCCTGAAATACTCAGAAGCAGAAACAAAATGAATTTTACGTGGCGTGCGTTCGACTTAGCTGGTTGTTAATTGTTGTCAAAGGCGGTTGTTAATTGGAAAATCGTCTGATCGACCTGTTCGTTAGACCTGAAAGAAGTCCTCAGGTAGGCGAAACTTTGCGATTTTTCTGATTAAAATGAAAAAGAAAAACAGAGGAGGCAGCGATATTTTGTAATTCGATTAAAAAAAGTAACTTTGGAAGTTGAATACGATAAATTGCACGGAAGGTAAAATAAAATTTGCTATGCTACCACCTTTAAATTTTTTGAAGATCAGAAGGAAAGGAACTGTGGAAATTGCAGAGCAAAAGATTTCCAACCAACTGATCGCTCGTCTGGAAGTCTTTTTAAAGTGAAAGAAGTTTCAAATTTTCAAAAATTTCGAAATAACGTGATTCTCGAATAAAAAGCTTGCGAGGTAAAGAAATTTCAAAGTAGAAAGCTGCGAACTAAGGAAATTTCGAAATATTTCGAACCAGCTAATTAACCATCTTAAGATCTTCGTAAAACCAAAGGGAAACAAAATCCAAGTTTCAAGAATTTCAAAGTAAACAGCTTTCGAGATAACAACATATTCCTCGTGAAAAATGTTTGAAACGAGCCAATCGACCAGCCAGAAATCTTCCGACAACCGAAAGCAAAGAAATTTCAGACGAACAATTTTTCGATAAAATAAAATTGCAAAATAAAATAGAGAAGACATAAATAAAAAATAAAGAAGAGAAAGATATTTCACTGAGAAGTGCATTAACTCGTAGCAGAGAAAGAGTGGAACAATCCTGCGGAATTTTTGCAAATGCATTGACAAAGACAAGTTTTCTCTCCGACGAATTGAACTCGATGGATCCATTAAACCGTGTGCAGTCGTAACGTTTTAATAAAGTCGGTAATATTTCATTAAATCGGCCAATTGAATTACAGCGGAAGAGCTTCGGCCGGTGATGAAGCTGGAAATTGCGTGGCAAAGTGTTTGCACGATTTTAGGGCTGTGTGAAATTAGTCGTCCACCTCGCGGGATTAACCAGCTCGGTGTTAACTGTAAACGGCCGTTTAATGTCATAAAAATGTCGTTTATCGCGTCGTCAAGCATCTACAGCTGGTTATTAATCGGACCAGATACGATACGTACGTATTTGCCGATAATAACGATTTTCCGATAAACTAGAGTTAGTTATAACGTTGTAAAAGTTAGAATGAAATGGAGCAAAAGATATCGATGGGAGCAAATTGCTATTTGAATAATTCGATCTTCTTATGGTTCGTCGGTAACAGATTCTGCCAAATGTTACGAAATATTTGACGCGGTCTTTTTTTTTTTTATTGTCGTGGAATTTTTGTACCATGAAAGGGAATTAGTTTGCGTAGAAGAAAAAAGACGTGGGATGAAACGGTTGGAATAATCTGAGCGAGCGTAATAATTGTACGAAGCGGATGGAAAAGGCAGAGGTATTTTTAATTATCCCTGCGATGTAGCTGGTAATAATATCAACATTTATCGGAAACATCGTGTCGCTGGATTTTTGAAAATTCCCAGCAAGCAGAGAACTTTTGTGTTTTATCGTTGAAATGAATTTTCCGCCACCTTCGAGAACGATTTTCCAAGTATTGGCTTGGCAACTAAGTGGTTGCGGATTTTGTCATTAGATGGTATTGTCAAATCCGCAATCACTTAGTCGCCACCCCAATAAAGTCGAGGGAAACGTTTCGGAGGAAAGTCCAAGACAAATTGTCGGAAATAAATTTTCAGAGGAAATATCGACAAGGAGATAAAAAAAAATGTTGGTCAGAGATAAAATTTCCAAAGAGGAATTGCCAAAGTTGGGGAGAAAAAATTTGGATAATATTCGAAGGGGAATGGAAATGTTAGAAACGAGAATTTGATATAAATTGCTGGAACAAAAATTCGGGGTGAAATAGCCAGAAAAAAATACTAAACGTATTTTGAAATAGAAAATTCAACTTGACGATATGAAATTTTCTGCTTTCATGAAAGTAATAAATAACTAAATTTAATTCTCTTTCGTACAAGCATAAAATTAATTTTTCCAAATATTTGTACAATTTTTACGAAGATCGCGATCAAACAGCGGAAGTTAAATTTCCTGGTAACCCTGTGGCTCTGTCAACTTCCTTGCCGACCATATTTCCGGCTAGGCTCGACCAATAGAAATGCTGCGCTGAAAACGGCAATTGAATTTTCCGGTTCGAGTGGCCGACGATGTCACGATTTTCCCTTTTCGCAACTTCTTCTACGAAAACGTTCCCCTCCTCCTCGTTTACACTTCTCCATGAAAAATTCCATAGGAAATCACCGTTCACCTACTCGAATCGTTTGAAACATTCGGGAAATTCCGTTTTTCAAATAATACATACATATCGGGAAAATTGAGATTCGTTCAAAATTGAAAGTGGAAATGTTTTATAGTTTACAAAATATTGAACGCATTTTATATTCCTTTTATATTCTACGATATATTTAAAATATGTTGTATTCATTTTATAGTTTACAAAATATTTCAATTATTTTATCTTTATTTCATATTCTGTAATGCATTAAAAATATTTTGTGTTCGATTTATACTTTGTAAAATATTCAAACTATTTTATATTCAGTTTACACTTGGCAAGGTTTTTGAAATATTTTATATTCATTTTATACGTTTCAATATATTCATACTATTTTATATTCACGTGACATTTTCCAATATATTACAAATATTTTTCAGTGATTTTATACTCCGTAAAATATTTAAAATGTTTTATATACGTTCTTCGCTTTATATCCCATATTCATTGTACGATACTGTTTATTATAATTGTCGACGATATAACGATTTTCATTCTATCGTTTTTGCCGGCTAATTCTTCTTCAATAGTTTCAAAAGGAATTCGAAAACGTCGAAATACGCGTATGCTTCACAGTGGTAGTTTTATGGAACGCGGGTGTCCCATTTTAATATCAACTCGCGATTCGAAATCCGAAAGGCTGTTTACAACGACAACGACATATTGAATTTCGCGTTAATTAAAGCAACGATTCGTTGTGGTTTCCTATCTATCGCTGCTGTTGATTAATCATCGTATATCATTGAGCAGCAGAGTGCCAATAACCACTACAAGCTCAAATATATCATTCTGCCTCGTTTTCATTAAAACGTTCCATCTAGTAACTTCCCTCCACTAGAGAGAAGAATTCTAGTGATTTACGTCAATCACTGAGCGGCCATGTCAAACGCTTGCCGTCAGTTAGCTACCTTCTCATTCAAACATTAATATGCCAATTTGCTTTTATCATAATTACTTGGTCTTTTTTTTTATTCCATTCTTCGCTTTTGAACGTAGAAAATTTTAACGTGATGGATAAAATTCAGAGATTAAAACCGCGTTATTGTTATCGTTATCGGTGCTTCGAAATACGAGGGAAATTTGAATCGAGCGATAATCGCATTGTTCGTTTCTATGTACCTTTTTTCCATCTAGAAAGTTTCCAATTCGACGATAATTTCGAGATGAGAATTAGTATTATCGTTATTATTATTAACGTTTGAAAAGACGACGATTTAAATCGAGCGATGATGGAATATTTATTTATTCCTACGCGTCGCTTTTTTTATCTGGAATATTTCAATCCAACGATAATCGAGAGATCGAACCAGCGTTCTTCTTACTTTCTTTATTATTAACGTTCGAAAGGCTGGATTGCAATCGAACGCGAGGATATACCGTGAATTTTTCGGAAGGCGAAAATTTCAATCCGCTGTTAATTGGAAAAACCGTGGAAACGAGCGTTATTATTAAAAAAAAAAAAAAAAAAGAAATGCATTTTAATGGAACGATAATCGCGAATTCGCGATACAGCCGAACGTTGTCGTTAATATTTCAGTGCCGATAAAATTGCAACCGAACGCAAAACTGGGATTTGGCGGAGAGCGAACGTTCGTCGATAATCTTTCGAATATTGGCAATTTCAATTTTCTACGCTAGTTGAAAATTTCATCTTACGAAAATCACTGTCGTCGTGATCGATTCAATTAATTCTCGAAATTCATTATTGAAACCAGGAGAATTTAAATTTACGAGAAACACAGTCGTCGTTCGTTCGTCGCAATCCACGAATCATCGCGAGATCGCGTTTGATGATTTCTTCGAACTTTTCAAATCGATCGAATAATACGCACGTCGTGGGCAAACAATCTTCTTTTATCGTCGATTTCGTTCTTTTTCAAGACCCATGAAGTTTCAATCGAACGATAATCGCGGAATCGTGAAGAGGAATAGTTGCACGTTACGAAACGATAATTCTGCGATTGTGTTTGCCAGAGGATCGCAAACCTCGTTCAATGGCCATGGCCATCCATTTTTCATCGCCTTAAAATTTATCCTGCCCCAGTTTCTCCACGATTTTGCCCCTCGTTTGACCGTGGTTTGCTTTGGCAATTTAAACTCACGCTGATCCTTTCTCCTTCGTTCTCGCGTTATACGACACTTCGTATTATCTTCCCTCGTTTTTCTCTTCTTTCTTTTTCTCTTCGCGCAACTCTTTCCTCCGTAATTGCTGCAGCCCTGAACGTTTCACAGAACTCTAACGTTTCACCCTTTGTATTTCGTGGAATACTTTGTGTCTTGGCGTTGCATATTCTCTGTGCTGAAGTTTCTTTCTCTTCGACTTTCCTATCAATTTCTACTCGCCAAATTCTCCAGCCGCGGATACACTGTCCTTTTTTCAACGTCGAAAGGCAAAAGTGGAATTTTTTCTCAAGAAACGTGGAGAAGTGGCGAGCGAACGAACCTGAGAATATTTGATCCTCTGACGCGATTCTGTAGTCTCTTTACACGCGAGCAGCGCGTACCCGGCTTATCTGCAGGCGCTGAAATATTTCCGAGAAACACGGATCGTATGACAAAATATTTCACATACGAATATGTGTATATATATTATATACTGTCGTGTGTGTGTGTGACTTTACGGCGAGCTCGAAACCTCCTGTGAAAGCGATAGTTCCATGTAAACAACACGTTTCGAACGTTTACGTGAGTTGCGTATGCGGCGAGAATTTTGTCGAAATCGGTTGATCGCGATAGCAAGCGACGAGCGTGGAAAGATTTTGGAGCTAGCCGATTGCGATCAAATTTTCACCGTGTATATGGACCTAAATAATGCACATAAATCCACCTATACAAATAAAATAAATCTGCAAAATACGTCGTTTAAATTTTCATTGGAAGGCGGAAAGGTGGCTTTCCTGCAGTTTTTTCTAAAGAAAACAAATTTTTTATATGACATCCAACAAACTACTCCTCGCAACTTCTATAAAAAAAAAAGGAATTGTCGTTCGGTTCGATTAAAAAAATTCTTCGATTCTAAAAACGTTTCAAGGGATCCTGTAACAGTTTGGCAATTAAGTGGCCGCTGTAACATGATACGAAACCTAAGTGTGGACGCGTCGCGATACACCGTAACGCGTTTCCACGTAAATCGAGCGTAGAAAATATTTCAACGTAAAGCAAATAATCGGCCGACATATTGGTGGGAACTAAAATACGAAAAAACGAGTGCCGTCTGTCCGACGGGGACAGAAGATACACGAACAGGGATTTCTTTGGATAACAGACGACACGCTTGCGGATTTCTCCCTATGGTAATAACTGTTATGTTAATGGGGCAAGAGAAACAGCGTAGTTTCCTTGGCAGATGGGCTTCCTTCAGCGTTGAACCCACCGAGTGTCTGTAAAGCGTTTTGGCTCTGACCATTTTCCCTTTCTTTTTGCTCTGTTCTTGCAAACGGACGAATATATGAATAAGAAATGGCGATGCAAATAAAAGGATGGCTAGTAGGAAACGTTTAAAATTCTAGGGAATTTGTTTTTACTTTCTGAGTTTCTTCCGGTGGCGCGGGGTGGGAGGTGCCTGGGGAGAAAATTCTTTCTTCTTGCAGCGAATAGGAAATAAGAAGAAGAAGAAAAAAAGAAAGAAAGAAGTGAAACGAAGGATGTAAAAGTAGAAGGCTTCGAAGAAGAAAGAAGAAAGGGGGAAGAATGTTTGTATCGAATTTAACCTGAATAAAATCCCTCGACCTTTTAGCGAGTTCCTTCGATCTCTCTACGAGAACCGCCATAGGAAAATAAAGAAATAAATGCAAGGTTATGGGAATAATAGCGCGTGAAATGTGAGCAGCAAGTGGATTTAACCATTCGCAGGACCGTAGCTAATGATCATTTCGGTGTCGCTCAAATTGAAGTAAATTTAACAAACAGTCGCCTGGTTAAATCGACGTTTGTTAATTATACAATGGGAAATTCTCTTTCGCAACATCTTTCCTTCTTTTCTTATTTATTTACGTTTAGAGATCCCTTGGTTCGTTTGTCGGAGCGTGGTATTCACTTGGGCCAGGCAACGACAACCTTTCGTGTTTCTCGGACCAAATTATCGTTCCCTGTTCGAGTCCAGTGTCACGTAAATTTAAGGATTGCTTGATGAAATAAAATAGCTGAGTCGTAACACAACTATTGTCTTTATTTCACAGCACGGGTTTACACTGATCCGACAGATGTCCACTATTCTAGGGTTTTTTTCTATTTCTCTTCGGGTGTTCTCGTCTCATTACGGAGGAAAGCTCGGTGTGGGTGTGCCCTTTGTTTAATTAACAACGCGGATTCGCTGTTCGCACCTTCCGTTAGGAAAAGCGAGGGTAACGATCCACGATGCCAATTGGTTATAGGCCATGTTAATAAACGAAAATAGGAGGAGAAAGCCTCCTACCAACGTGGCTAGTAGGTAATATTGTTTATGGGAAAAAGCAGCTTTTTCGTCAGTCAAGTATTGGGTTTTTCCCATTAGGTAACTACCTGCTTTCCCCGTAATTAGTAAAGGGCGTATAACAACCTAAGGGTTGTTTCAACGACCATCCATAAACGGATAACACAAAAATAATAAACTAAAAGTTTAAATTTATGGTGGGTTCCTGGGCTAATTGAGGGTACGCGGTGAAGACCTGCACGCATCCGGCCTCTGATAGGAATTGACGTTACACCAGCGCCAAACTATTGGGTTGGCAACTAAGTGATTGCGGATTTTGTCATTAGGTGGTATTGACAAAACCCGCAGTCACTTGGTTGCCAAACCAGCAGATGGATTTAAATAGTTTGAAACGATGGAACAGACATGGAACATGAGCCATCAGATAGCAGGTGTTGCAACGTACAGACAAACGAGAATGAGAAGAAATTGCAAGTGAAATAGTCGAGACTATAGTCGATCGTTGCAGTCGCTTCTATTGAATTGGCAACTAAGTGATTGCGGATTTTGTCAATATCACCTAATGACAAAACCCGCAATCACTTGGTTGCCAAGCCAATAAACCACTTTTTCATTTTTAAACCACTGCGTTTAAAAAGCAAGGTCACGTAACGATAGGATAAATGGGAGGATTTCCAGCCAGCCAAATGATAAACGCATAAAGCTGGGAATAAATAAATAAATAAATAAACAAATAGAAAAAGACAAGACAAGAGGTGGAAAATATCGAAAGAAATGGAATCAGGTGGACGAAAGGAAGAAACTCTTCTCGTGTAGCTCGTTGCACGAGCGAAGCAACAGACAAATGATTTTTCCCAGTATCGATTTGGCTTCTACGGAACAAAAGAGCGAACGGAAGCCAGCGGATGACGATGAAATCGTTGTGTCCCCCAGCGAGAAACTTGCAAATTCAATTACGGCCACGGTCGCTTGGCCTAATGGCCTGGACTTGGAGGAGCCACTGACAGAACCAGGGGAAAACAAGCAGCCGGAAGTTGAAGAATCCTGCGCAGGCAGAAACGACGTTCTCTTCCGAGAGACGAGAAACTTTCACATGCGAAACGACCGTAACTGAATATTTCATCACAGTTTGTGTGTATCTTCTCGCGTTACGACTCCAAGGCAAACGATATTTCAGAATTCCATGGAATCGTTTGACATGCGAGCGAGTCGCCAGAAACTCCTCTTCTCCTATATGCTTCCTATCTTTCGATTTGTCCCATGCAGAAGAGTTTCCACGCCGAATTTCACGGCTTCAACTTTGGTAGATATAGAGATACGACTATTTTTTTTTATTAAAAAAAAAATTGGTTCTCCTTTCTCGCTCCCTTAAGGGATGAGTTTGGAAAAATACAGAGACACGTGTTTCTTTATTTTTAACGAAGAGTTTCTATGCTGAATTTCACGCCTCCAACTTTGGTAGATACAGAGATACGGCTATTTTTTAATTTAAAAAAAATTGGTTCTTCTTTCTCGCTCCCTTAAGGGATGAATTTCAAAAAACGCCGAGACACGTGTTTCTTTATTTTGAACGAAGAGTTTCTACGCCAAATTTCATGCCTCCAATTGCAGGAGATATAGAGATATAGAATATTCTTTGAGAGAAACACATACTGCTTCTTTTTTAACTCTCTTAAGAGTTATTTTTGAACGAGGAGTTCATGCACCGAATTTCACGTGGCCGATTCTAGCAACTCGTGGAGTATAATTGACCTTTAAAAAAGATGTCACCCCTGCTTTGCCCTTTTAGAGTCCGCGGTTGGAAAACTGGTTCCTTTATTGTGTTGGAAACTAAGTGATCGCGGATTTTGTCGTTAGGTGGTACAATCCAGCTACTCAAGGAAATTCGAGTTGTTTGGTCCAATGTTAATAAAGTTACCAACAAAGTTATTAAGAAAGTTTAAGGTATTCTAGTTTAGACAGTGTACCGATACCTTTGTTCGTGGCCGTATATTTTAAATTTTAGGTCTGTTGCAACTTGCACAGATATTTACCAAACTAATAAGATACAGACTTCCTATTTTCTCTTCTCTACCTCGTAAAACTTCACAAACTTACCAATTAGCTTTTTCAACTATTCTCTTTTGCAAGTACCTGTGTCTGCTATATGCAACAAGCTGTTTTTCTGTGCACCTGTTTACCATGTTGATGGTTGCAAAAGCTTCACAGGGAAAAGGTATAAAGCGTGAGACGAAATAACGTTTGTTTAAGTTGGAATAAACTGAGTAAATTACTATAGAAATGTGAACGTTTTAGCTTCCTGATTCTAATTCCACCTATCTCATACCTATATATACAGAGTGGTTGGTAACTGGTGGTACAAGCGGAAAAGGGGTGATTCTAGGCGAAAAAAGAAGTCGAAAATATAGAATAAAAATTTTTCGTTTCAGGCTTTGTTTTCGAGAAAATCGACTTTGAATTTTCGCTCGGTACGCGTGCACTTTATCGCGTCTCGTTATAACGGATCTCACTGTAGAAAAATTAAAAAAAAAAAAGAAAAATTAAAAAAAATGTGTATTCTGTATTTCCGACTTCTTTTTTCACGTAGAATCACCTCCTTTCCGCTTGTACCACTAGTTACCAACCACCCTGTATATGACAAAATCTGCAATCAGTTAGTTGCCAACCTAATAAATAGCGATCGGTCAGGTTCAACCGATATCGCGAACTTTGAATGACTTAACGCTCAAGGTGGACATAAATTGAATATACCGGGTGTTAGTATAGTTTGGTAGCTTATTTGCACTGTTACTATACACGAAAAGTTCGACGTTCTGAACACAACGGTTGTACGATCTTGCTGAGACTGAACACGACGTAGTACGACTCTCTGATGAAAACTGTCGTAGAATATTCTTGCTATTCCCACCACAAGCTTCGTCTCCTCCTTGCACCCTGACTTTCCATCTTTTCCCTAGTTTAATTGTACTCTCGTGCGTATCCTCCGATATTGTCAGCTGTTTACCTTTGTTCTGACCCATCCGCACCGATGATGTCCGCGTCATAAGCTTTACAGTTTGGCCTAACCTCAACCTAACCTCAAAAATGGGACATGTGTTGTCCGAGTGAGAAACTGACGGTCACTCCAAATCCACAACGATAAATAAATTAAATTGGTTGACAAGATAAGAAAAGAGCGGTGTTGCGTGAGTATCTTCCATTGAACATGCGTTGCATCGATCATGGGATTTCGGTATAATAATGCTGCGGTTGTTGCGCCTGGTCAGCTTCGTAGCTCGTTAGCTTGGTCGTGCGTTATTGGCAACGAAAGACGGATTTGCTGGGAAATTCGATGAAAACAGGACTCGCCGCGTCAACAACCATCGAAACGTGACCTGTGCCGGTAATTAGAAGCTTTGCATCCTCTCTTCCATCCTGCTCTTCAGTTCACAATGTTGCTCAGATTGCCCCGGTTGAACATCAGCGTGGCGTATTTAATCGTGAAACTTCGGTCATTGAATTAGGTTGGATTAGCTCGTGAAAGTGTACGGGACGTATTATAACGCACGAGGCCAACTTGAGAAATACGCAGCAGGCAGGCAAACGACGAAGGAAGTTCGTACGAACGCTTGTTCCCTTACCTGCACTTGTTTCAAGGTCGAAAACACATTTTTGTGTTTCGATAATCCGCAGCCGTTTAGCTTCGTAGAAGCCGCTCAAAATGCCTGTATTATCAGCGTTATTTAATTTTATATTACTAATATGAATAATTAATTACTAACACGATACATTAAATTGTATAGTTGGATATCGGAGCTGGAATTTTCGGAAGATCGCGAGACTCTTCGACGCGGCGACTGCGAGGCTCGCGCAGAGACCGAGGCCATCATCGTATCCGTCTCATGTTCCATGGTTGATTCTTCGATTTCTTCGTTTTTATAGAATTCATTCGAAGTTCTTATGTTTCTTACGTTTGCTGTAATTTTGTACTTACGCTTGTACTTGGTTCTTATAAGACACACCAGAGTATCGCAATAGTCACAGACGCTTTTTAAGAACATGTTACACGTCAAAGGAATATTACGTCAAACGGAATATTTGGAAATTTCATTTGATACTGCTGCGAGACTCGACTAGTGCCTTTCGTTTTTCACTTGCATAACATGAGGTTTGCAAAGTAAAATTAAGAGCTTTTCCATTCTTCCTCATGGAGAATCTGGAACTGCGTCGATTAATACGTGACAGAAATATGATTCCCTTTAAAAAGGCAAAGCTGACCTACACGTGACTTTTACGCGCCCACCTACGGAAAAGCTAATAATATCGGAACATGCTCCCCCCGAAGCCATTCAACTTTTATCTGAAACATTTCCCGATATAATCGATGGCGTCGAAAATATTTCCACTTAAACCGTTAGGTGACTCACTCTATATGCGTATACGTGCGTATGTATCGTTTCCGTCGTTTTTTCCATGACTAGGTTAAGTATCAATTCGAATGACAAAAGACACGAGAAACATTCTGACTTTTCGCAGGTCGGTACTTCAAAACATAGAACATAAAGTGCCATTTAATGTCACGCTTATCTTGTGTCTTTAATCAGTGCTAGAAATCGGCGTTTTGCTCGGTTACCGACCGAGTAGACTATTAGTTGGATCTAATCTAACCTCAACCTAACCTCAATCCGTTAGTGACCATAGTAGACAAATTACTAGACGTATACGGGCTTGTGCTGTTAGCAAAAAGCAGTATTTTAGTTACTTTTCCAAAGCTTTGCAATTTCGACCCACCAAAATGAATCTGAACGACGCAAGTGAGGAATTTTTGGCTCATTGGTCGGACATGTTTCTAGTTGCTCGTTGGACGATGATGACAACGATAAGAGTGACATTCAAAGATTCATCTACCCAAATTACTCGCCTAATTGGACAATTTCATACAATTTTATATAATTAAATATGAAAGTAATCAGGAATCTTGGAACACGTCGAGGTATTAATTATTTTCGTGAGTAATATTTTCCAGGGCAGTGGAAACAGTTGGTCAGTGAAGTCAGGGTGAACGCACCCTCGAAATTCCCTAGTATGAAAGTTGGTCGGGTCCCATACGACCCGAGTCTATTATTAACGTGAAACTTTCATAGTGTGTCGTGATGCCGGGGCGTGTTTTCGCGCGTATCTCGATCTAACGCGCATCGATTGCGGCGTTTCGGTTAATAATCGCGTCGTTACCGCGACTAGCTCTTGTTCCTCGGTTCCTCGAACCGGCTGCCTCCTTCAAATTCCCGTGTTGCCGATGTCACGCGACTTTTCCCGAAAATTGCACCGTAATTTGCGACACACTTCGACAACTTGCAAGTGGGTGTTCTTGCCAACGCTCTTGCCAACTGTTGCCAAATAAAACGACGGTTCGCCACACGAACACCGCGGCTTTTCAGCTGAGCGTTTAATTCGTCGATAAAACTGAGACTCGCTGTTTTACTGTTTCTTCAGACTTTACGTCGTCGAGTCTCGACCCAGGCAACAAACGAATACTTTTAGAATTTCACCGAACAGAAATTAATTCCCCTAAATCCTTGAGTCAATTTTCGAAGTATTTCGAAGAAGTTTTCCGTGAAATGTTTGAAAATAGATGGAAGTGTTTTTGTGTAACCGTATTGCAGCGTACACCGGTCGAAGGAAGAAAGGTAGACGACTAAAGAATCCATCGAAGAGACTGTTTCCTCGCGCGTTGATAGAACTGGAGGATGCATTGTGTGCTTTCAGTGTAATAAAAGCTAAATAAATTGGCTAGAAGAGGGTGGGGATTGAGTAAGCAAGGGGGCTTGATGGATGAAGATACCAAGCTCGAAAGAAATCCAATAACAACGAACTGTTTCCATGAGATTTCCTAGTAGAGTCCGTGTCAGCTTTATGCTTTCGCGTCATCGATCTGTTTTTCTTATCTCTTATCAGTGGCCGCATATGTTGCCAGCGTGATCGTGTGTAATAGAGCGGCAAATCGACGAGAACATTCTCCAATAGTTTTATTATTTTGCTATTACTAGTCGTTCGATAATTTTCATGGGCAAATAATTTTCAGCTAACAGGTGTAGAATATTTCAGCGTATGGAGTAACGCGTGAAACGACAGATTTTGCAGCTATCGAATTTTTGAAATAATGCTGATATATTGGAAAATTTGGAGACGTCCAAGTTCAACAATATTGGGGAAAAATTGGTCATTTAGAAATTTAAAAATGTAATTTATAATGAGCAGTAATTATTAATTCAATGAAATGTAATTATTAATTAAGTGAAATGTTGTTTGGAAAAATTGTAAGAAAATATTGGCACGTCCTGAAACATCTATATTTATTGAACGATATAGGTGGCATTTTGTTCCACGAATTTTCTCCATTTTTCACGCAACTCGAATGTTCCGTGCTTCTCTCTCAGGTTTTTTGGCGAGAAAATTTGCAATATGATGTTTCAAGGCGACCAAATTCCTTAAAAATCGGAACCAACTTTCCGGGTAACGCAATATTCCCTTCTTTGAAATTATATCCGAGTTGTTTGAAGCGCGTATCAAGTTTCTTGAATAAATTAATTAACTGGTAGGTTGTCTTAATCTGGAAGCTCTTATTGTCTGGCGAGATAAACAGCGTAGTTAATTTGCAGCGTTGGGAAAATAATAAGCTGGATCGTGAAACCGGGAAACAAGAGCGAAGAGGATCAAAAGAAGATCCTCGTAGATCGAAAAGGCTATCTATCTTCCAGAAACTCCTGTTCACCACGACAGGAGTTCATCTCGTGTTATCCGAAATGAAAACAGGAAGCCTGAAAAATTGTTGAAAAGGAAATGGTTCCCTCTTGATCTCCTATTCAATTTCAGCTTCATACGAGTAGTGGGAATTTGATAAATTCCGTAGACTCAATGCGCGAAGTAAGTTTCACGAAAGATCTGACGTGCATCGAAGCTGAAGCACACGCGTAAGTTAAAGTCGAGAAGGGTCCATAGAAAAATACCTAGTCAGGAGAAAAATGGAGGTTCAAAAATCCCCGAAGGAGAGGGAAGCTAGTAAATTTAATAGATGCAATCCCTAAAATGAATTTCACAAAAGATCTGACGTGCATTCAAGCTGAAACACATACGTAAGTTAGAGTTAAAAAGGGTCTATGAAAAGTACTGAGTCACGAGGAAAATCCCAAACTTCCCCGCGAGCTAAAGGCAAATTTCTAAGGGAGAGAAAGATAGACAAACCTAACCTCTAAATCAGATTTGGGTTACCTTCGAAAGTGACTGTTTTATACAAAAAGAGAAGAAGAGTTTTGGGATGTCTAGGTTCAAAGAATAGGAGTTTGGTCAATTTAGCAGACACATTCCCTAAATTAATTTCTCCAAGAGACTCGGTGTGCATCGAAGCTGAAACAGACGCGTAAGTTAGACTTAACAAAGTAGCGAGTCGTAAGAAAAATCCCAAACTTCCCGCGAGCTAAAGGCAAATTTCTAAGGGAGAGAAAGATAGACAAACCTAACCTCTAAATCAGATTTGGGTTACCTTCGAAAGTGACTGTTTTATACAAAAAGAAAGGAAGAGTTTTGGGATGTCTAGGTTCAAAGAATAGGAGTTTGGTAAATTTAGCTAAATTAATTTCTCCAAGAGACTCGGTGTGCATCGAAGCTGAAACAGACGCGTAAGTTAGACTTAACAAAGTAGCGAGTCGTAAGAAAAATCCCAAACTTCCCCGCGAGCTAAAGGCAAATTTCTAAGGGAGAGAAAGGTAGACAAACCTAACCTCTAAATCAGATTTGGGTTACCTTCGAAAGTGACTGTTTTATACAAAAGGAGAAGAAGAGATTTGGGATGTCTAGGTTCAAAGAATAGGAGTTTGGTCAATTTAGCAGACACATTCCCTAAATTAATTTCTCCAAGAGACTCGGTGTGCATCGAAGCTGAAACAGACGCGTAAGTTAGACTTAACAAAGTAGCGAGTCGTAAGAAAAATCCCAAACTTCCCCACGAGCTAAAGGCAAATTTCTAAGGGAGAGAAAGATAGACAAACCTAACCTCTAAATCAGATTTGGGTTACCTTCGAAAGTGACTGTTTTACACAAAAGGAGAAGAGGAGTTTTGGGATGTCTAAGTTCAAAGAGGAAGGATTAAGTAAATTTAATTCGCATATTCCTCAAACTAAGTTCTGCAAGAAATTCGGTGCACACTGGAACCGAGACAGCACGTGCAAATGCACCACTGTCCAGAACCTAAAGTTCAGCTTTATTACGGTGAGGCAGCGTCTTCTGTGAGCCGTGTTAAGCGTGTCCTTTGAGCGAGCGACTGTTCAATTCCAACGACTTCCAGTGGTTGCTGGTACTCGTCAAAGCAGTGCCAGGCGTGTTAACATGGAACACGACGAAGCTACTGACAAAAGGAATTTATCCTTAGAGGATAAAGTGAGAATTTGTAGATGTGTTCCTAGATATGGTCCAACGGCATGTGCTGTGTATTTAAAAGAAGTCCGATAATACCACAACGACGATCCGCTTTTAGCATCCTCCAGACGTTTTACATTGGAACAACGCAGATTTACAGTTGACGTTACATTTTCCTATAAAACTGTGTACAGCTGTGTACGTAAACTATATAGAAGTTCAGCTTAATGCTCCATCTATGACTGTCAGGAAGTTTCCATTAGTCCACGCATCTCTAAAACTTACTAAGCTGCATCCAGCATATTTGTAAATACACCAATTCACTCGTCCATCTATTTCACTTCTTTACCGTATCTTCGTTTAAACCGCTCGTGTTTAAGAAACGTGTGAGAAAACCTAATGTACCTAATTCGTCTCTATTTCTGCATAAACTGTCACTTGCTATGAATCGTTGAATATTTGTTCATTTATCCATCTTTGTCTATGGCAAAGAATGTTACCCTTATAATGCACACAAATGAATAAATAAATAAAATAAAAGCTCTGAGATATTCCCTGGAATTGAATAGTCAGGATGGTGGTAATGGGAGTTAATAAGCTTCTCTATTTTGGTCTGCGCCTATGGTAACAGTAGACGGATATTGCTATAGTGTAAAAAATACAAACGGAGGAAATATTTCAGAGGAACAAATTTTATCTACTTTACGAAGTTGAATTTGAAATCGAAAGCGACACTTCGTTGGGGAAAATTCTATTCATTTTCTATGTAGTTATCACAAGCGCAATACTGAAGTGGCTAATTATATGCTAAAGGTAATAATTAGCAGTTTTCGTGACTTTTTTTATGAGCCAGCAACTACTGTTTGAGTCTGAATGAAATTAATGTGTGGATGTCAGGAATTCTAATTC
The DNA here is from genome assembly GCF_040668555.2 of Bombus flavifrons. Lineage (NCBI taxonomy): Eukaryota > Metazoa > Arthropoda > Insecta > Hymenoptera > Apidae > Bombus > Bombus flavifrons. Next base: position 6,663,229 of record NC_138457.1, on the reverse strand, counting down.
TGCTCGACGATATTAATCCTTCCACAAGCAAATGTCTTTTAAACAGTGCAAAAAGTGTTTATCTGTCAAGTATTAATAAAAACATATTTTCTATTCTGCATCTAATTGCAAGGGAGATTAAAATTTCTTCGACTAGAAATTTATATAATATATAATATATTTAATCAGTTAATAACTTTTTAAAGTAGAATTTTAGTTATCAGCAACATATTGGCAATGACCTGCAATTGGATGCAGCTGAGATTTCTTATTTAACACTTTACCGACTGATAGCCGGTTAATCGGTATTTCTCGCCGACGCTTACCGATCGATAACCGATTAATCGGTATTTCTCGCCGACGCTTACCGATCGATAGCCGATTAATCGGTATTTCTCGCCGACGCTTACCGATCGATAGCCGATTAATCGGTATTTCTCGCCGACGCTTACCGATCGATAGCCTATTAATCGGGGTTTCCGTCGCCGACAATCTTTCTCATTATCTGAGCAGTAATTTGTTATTTAGTACAAAGGTACGTTGCTCAGTTGCGTCAGTTGCGTTGCTTTGTAAGCTGCCACAGTTTTATAGCAATTTGAAAAACTGACCGTTCGCGATGGACGAAAAGAATGGTATTGGAGAGTCTAAACCGAAACAGAGCCAGCGCCAGGGAGAATCTGCGCCTGAGCTGCCGGTCGGACGTGCGTATACTGTTGAATCGCTAGCGGTCGGTAAAGTGTTAAGTTTAGATTCGAATTCTTTTATCGGTTCTACACGGAAAGTGGAAGGAACGTAACAGATACGGAATTTCGCATATTCTGATGGAATTTACGGGGTTGAGAATGGCCAGATCAATGTTTCCCTAGGTTTTACCAATAAAGTTTGCCCTCCGCAAACTTCCCTCGTATCGATATTTTCGATACAGTATGCTTGCGGATTTCAGCAACGAGAGCGAAAGCTAATTGACCGAGAGCACCGGGCAATTTCGAAAATTGCTTGAGGCTTGCCATTCGAATACACTAAATTCTAACCGCACGGAAAACCATCCTTCACCTTCCATCAATTTTTCATCTATTTTATTAAACAGTGCAGTTTTTAGCGAAGGACCATCAACGTCTACGTCCTTCTATCCCATTTACTTAGGTAGATGAAAGTACTGAGAATGACACGAGTACTTAATTAGACGTATGTTCTCAACTTTTAATATCTCCAATTTTATAATATAATATTCTGGAATTCTAACATATCTGACTGATACAGTATTTGCAAATTTTATTGCTCTCAGTTTAACAAATATTTCTTGATTTTGGTATTTAATTCTTTCAATGTTTCTAGAATTTTTATAACTGTATATTATTCAATTTAGGGAATTTTATAATATCCCCAGCTTTTAACATATCTGACTGCTACAGCAATTGCAAATTTGATTGCTTTCAGTTTTTCAAATATTTCTTGACTTTGGTATTCAATTTTTTCAATGTTCTTAGAATTTTTATAACTGTATATTATTCAATTTAGAGAATTTTATAATATCCCCAGCTTTTAACATATCTGGCTGCTACAGCAATTGCAAATTTGATTGCTTTCAATTTTTCAAATATTTCTTGACTTTGGTATTTAATTTTTTCAATGTTCTTAGAATTTTTATAACTGTATATTATTCAATTTAGGGAATTTTATAATATCCCCAGCTTTTAACATATCTGACTGCTACAGCAATTACAAATTTGATTGCTTTCAGCTTTAGAATTCTTCAGAAATATATCTGAATATTTCTAAAATCAAATTGACCTTGATTTTTGTTAATATCTCTAGATTTCAATATGCGATTTCGTTCGATGCTAACAAAATTGCAACGTCTTCGATTTTATCGATATTCAACATTTCAATATCTCTAGCTACTGCAATATTTCCACAAATTTTCTTCTTTCCAATTTCATCGATATTCCGGAAAATTCCAACGTTTCTATCTGCTTCGATACTTCCAACTTTCCCCAGATATTTCAAAAATTTCTCAACATCTCCGAGGACTCGCTTCTAATTACCAGCACCGAAAGTAAAAAGAATTGCACAGCTGTGAAAATACCAAAAACACCAAAAATTCTATATACCTTTTGCCCATTTCTTCTATCGTTTTATTCAATCGCGATAAAACCTGTGAAAAAGGGACAAGTGGAGTGAAGTTCACACGAGTGGCAGAGCTTAAGGCAACGAAAGCGCAATAGCTCGAACGTTCAAAGATTTGCCAAGGCTTTTTCGTAAAACGAGAGTCTCGACAATTTGGCAAATTGCAGCGAACGTGTGAAAGGAAAGGGCGAGGAAAAGGCGATTTCCCACCGCGTCAGCGATACAATAATTTTGTTTCCAGATGAAAACTACGTGGCAACTCCAATCGCCGGAAGTACAACTTTCACCTAGCGACAAATATTTCGTCGCGCTCCTTTTGTATTTTCACCCACTTGCTCCTTTTTCTTCTTTGTTTTATAGAAACTCGTGGCTAGAACCAAGAAGCCTATGAGCATGATTTATCATAGTTCAGCGTAATTTATCATCCAAAAAAGAAAGTCAAAGAGCAAGAAAAATTGTACCACTTTTGGATAAAGTTGGATAAAGTTGACAGTGTCGAAAGAAAAATTGAAACTTTTCCACTTGAAGTGGTCGTAAGTTCGAAATGAATGCACGAAATGCAAAAGCAAGCCAATGTGATAAATAAATAAATTTGTAGAAACGTTCTCACGTTTCTTTCATTCGCGTTCGGAATCGAAGTAAAATTGCAACATGTTTGGAATATCAGTTTGTTTGAGCGAAGTTAAAAGTTACGACAAAAGGGGAACGAATAAAGCTGATAAGCTTTTATATTTCAAACTGTGGATAATAATGAAAAGCGAAAAAAAAAAAAAAAAAAAATGTGAAACTCTGGTCTAATTAATAAAAATAACACGAAGCAGGGATTTTGTTACGGTGCAGGTAGCTTGGAATTGCGGTGTTGCAATTTTCCTTCGTTATATAAAATTACTAAGCGAGTAGATAATAACATTATTTTCTCTTGTGATTTAATCAGACAGAAAAATCACAGCGCTGGAACCATCTATTCTGTGTCTTAAAATTTACTTTCAGTAGACTTTGCCTCGTATTATCGACGTGGCGTTAAAACCTAACGCTCCATGTTACAACGATTGAGCACGAGTTTGAAAAATCAAGAGAAGCGTATCTCGAGTAGAAAGAGTGGCAGGTATACTAATATTATGTCTAGTAAAAGAGTGCTTGGATTTTTCGATAATGTGAAATTGAATCAAATTTAATGAAATGAAATTTCATTAAATTTCCTCCTCGAAATAATTCCTTCGCTGTCTTGCTTTCTCCTTTATTTAATAAGAGATTATTAACTAGCAAAGGGTCGATACTTGGCCAAAAATTTCTACCAACTTTACGCCTGTCGTGATCGTAACGTTCCCTACACTGAATCCATTTACTACGTTCGCTTCAAGATTTGCCCATAAACCCGAGCCATTTTTCCATAAAGAAAACACATCTAAACGTTCGCTTCGCCTTCGAGAGCTTCTCAACTTTTTTACACTCGACATATATATATATATATATACGTATGCATGTAAATTCTATGGAATTCAAACTACCCGCCAACCGATGTTTTTACTTTTGCTCTGTTTTACCGGCAGCCGTTTTGCCGAATAGATTAGATCACGAGAGAAGATCGGTAATTTAGGATTCTCGATTTTCCAGCTAAAATTTGTACAGATTTCTTATTAACTCTTACTGTATTTAATTTCATTATTCCCGAAATAAGCTCGATTTTACAGAATCGATTGTCGATATGTATATATGTAATAACGTAAATTCTTGGGGTAAATCGGACGATCGCTTCTATAAAATCGAGCTTATTTTGGGAATAATGAAATTAAATACAGCAAGAGTTAATAAGAAATCTACTACAAATTTCATATACAGGGTGGTTGGTAACTGGTGGTACAAGCGAAAAGGGGTGATTCTACGCGAAAAAAGAAGTCGACAATATAGAATAACAATTTTCTTTTTTAATTTTTTTTTTTTAATTTTTCCATCGAAACAACGATCTACAGTGAGACCCGTTATAACGTACCGCACGCGTACCGAGCGAAAATTCAAAGTCGATTTTCTCGAAAACGAAGCCTCAAACGAACAATTTTTATTCTATATTTTCGACTTCTTTTTTCGCCTAGAATCACCCCCTTTCCGCTTGTACCACCAGTTACCAACCACAATGTATATATATAAATTAAATAAATAAAGTAAATTATATATATAATGAGAGAATCCTCAATCACTTAGTTGGCAACCAAAGTTGAGAACTCGCAACGAATACCATGTTCGTGGAAATTCGTAGGTTTTCTCTTGTAATCAAAGAAATGGAATCTCGCGAGAAACTTATTTCAATCGCTAAGCGTTAAAACCTATAGTTTTAGTGTTCGAGTGTTTCGCACGTTTGCAAATATCACGCGGATTGTTACGATTTCGAATTTCCTATAAAACCTTCGAACTCTCCGCGTAAAAATCCGCAGTCTAACGAGTCCGAGTCTGTCGATCCGCTTCCAGTCTAATTCATTCGACGGCGAAGAATATTCCAAGAGAATCGGAAAAACGCGACGATTTATTATATTTCGTTATATTTGACGAACGGTAAGAATGGACATTTCCCAGCAACTGTCTGATGGAATTCAAAAGTCTGCTTAACGTATGCAATTTACATGCTGAATATTACACCGAGGAGGAAATATTATACGAAGAAGGTCGGAGGAAAATCCTCGCGCACCTGGGTCATCGTATTTTTACGAAAGCTTTTAATCTTCGTTGTAATGGGTTGAAAGTTGGTTGTAAAAACTACCTAAGTAGCCCAAGGGAGAAATGGGAGAAACGAAACTTTGTCGTGCTTCGACTTGTTGCGATATTTTTCCCATTAAACGTGCAAGTGGAATGCGTAGGAAATTGGCCACTTGCAGCTTTTCGTAATATCACGATGGATATTGTTACATTGTGTGAACATTCGTTTAACGATCTTTCTAAGAGATAAAAATACGCAACGATGGGGTCATGAGCCAAAAACTCGCGATGAGAGTTGCTTCGTGCCACCCGATCACCACATGGCGTTTCAATTTGCCGCGATTCTTTTTGCCCGGTAGAGGCGTTAGCCAGGCGCGTGTAAAATAGCAATTGCAACGCGGGATTTACAAGGCTACAGAATGTCACTCACGTGTTCCATCATGGCAGGATATTGCGAAGGGTAGAGGACGAACGCTCCGATCAGATGCGCCAGCGAGAAAATGAAACCAGCGATGCACGCGTGCCGCAGCCTTATGGGCAGAAGTGCGTACGCCATGTAAATGAAGAAGCACACAGCCCACACTGCAGCCAAAGGACCTCCGCTCCGATGTTCCTTTGATCCGAGCGCCAGATGTACATTCAAAACCACTTGCAACGCGAGTAGAGTCACCAGGACTATTCCACTCACGCCGGCTAACCAGATTTCGTTCATCCCAGGCCTGGATATCGCTGCTACCAAGGCTGCAATTTAAGGAAACTCGACAAGTCGCTGGAACTCCAGAGGATCAGTTAGTCTGTGCCCTGTATGCAACGTTTAACCGCTTGTGCTACGATTTAATTAAAAAAGTGCCAGCACATTTGAACGCTACGAACGACTCACGGTATTTCGTATTTCATTGTTATCTTCTTAACACTTTACCGACCGATAGCCTATTAATCGGTTTTTGTTGGCGACGCATTCCGACCGATAGCCGATTAGTCGGTCTTTGTCGCCGACGCTTACCGATCGATAGCCTATTAATCGGCTTTTTGGCCCGAAAGACGTACCACGAGTGTAGCTCGACGTTGTATTGGGTCGGCAACTAAGTGATTGCGGATCTTGTTACTAACACCTAATGACAAAATCCGCAATCACTTAGTTGCCACAGCGATTAAACTGGTCTGATAAATACAAAGCGACTGAGACGATTGCGAGGATTTTGTCAGGACGCGTAGCAGGGTATTTTCCTCGTAACTGGTCGTCGCTATGTTCCTCGTGATCGATGGGGTCGTCGTCTATCATGCAGAGATCTCTGCAAGAGGCTGTTCCGTTTGATATACCGAGTACGATGACGCGACGAGTATACTCGTCAGAAACAGTTCACTGCTAAGAGCTTTTCCCCTATGAGGTGCAAGTACGTGTCGCAGATAAGTTTTCCGATGAAGTTAGCGGTGGCCGTTTCGCTCGCGTTGGAACTTCGTGAGCGGCAACAGCCGCTTTCAGAGACGAAGGGTTGCGAAAGTAGATGGAAAAAAACTTGCTCGTGGAGAACCGCTTTGAAAATCTGATGCGCCGCTCGACCTTTGATGTCAGCGACGATGCACACGTGCTTCGTACGACTATTACGACGCACGTACGCGCTGTCGTAAGAGGACGCGATGGCATTCTGATATTTTTATACTTTTTTCCTCCCCCACCTTTTCTCGCAACCCTCTTTGGTTTTGTTGTCTCTTTGCTGAAACTATGCGTTCGTTACACGCGGGCAGAACGTTTGCCGAGGAAATTTTAATTAACATTCAAGCGGCGCAAGTGGGTCAACCGAAGCTGAAACGAAAGCGACGGAAAACGTGGAAAACGATCTCGTTGACCCTTCGGATAAAATTCAGGTTCGATCGTTCGTCTCGAAGAAAATTGCTGTCCTGCGGCGACGGTTGCGGAGATTTCACGCTTTCGTTCGCACCAGCGGAATCTATTTTCGTACGGTCCATGTGAAATGTGAATCATATTTGGACAACGACAATTTGGCAGTAAGATTTGACCAAGTTGAATTTCCAGATTTTATTTGCGCGATACTCGCGGAGATTTTGCACGGTGTGTTTGGATTTTGTTTCCGGAGAAGTCTTCGCACGGCTAGGGAATCTCTCGCGCCAAAGATTTGTCCAATGATTTGGTGGTAAACTCTTGGTGGATTTTGTACCCTGTCTCTTAATTTTCTGATACTTACCAGCATAAATTGCGACGCAGACGACCAACGTCACTGCTAGCGACAGGTTTTCTGGCCTCTCTAAAGTGGCAAGGAATTGTTGGCTGTCTTCCACAACGAGTCTCAGCATCAGAAGCATACCCAGGGCAAACGCCAGCCCCGCTAGTAAACCGAGAACGTGCGTCATGTTGCTTTGGTTCATCCTGAGAAAGTAGCGTTGATACAGCATTTCAACCTAAAATGTAAAAAGGAACAGGAACAAGTAATTTTCTTTCAACGTTTCTCAAACATTTACCTGACACATTTACTTCCTGAAAAGATTAGGAACTAGAAGCAACCTTTTCCACCGTAAATTTGCCAAAGATTGTTTATAATCTTCTATAGCTAATGTTACATATTATATTGTAGTATCGTGGACAAATGGCCTAAGAAATATCGCGTGAACCATAAACAAGTGGGGGAGTCATGAGTTGTGAGTAGTCGTGAGTGGAGAGTCGAATTGTCAGGAGTCAAGTCGTGAGTTGAGAGTCGGGTTTCGTAGTCGTAAGTTGAGTAGTCGTGAGTTGAGACTCGAGTTGAGTAGTCATGGATTGAGTAATCTTGAGTTGAGTAATCCTGAGTTGAGTAGTCTTGAATTGAAAGAGTCGTGAGTTGAAAGAGTCGTGAGTTGAGTAGTCTTGAGTTGAGTAGTCGAGTTGAAAGAATCGTGAGTTGAGAGTTGAGTTGAGTAGTCATGGATTGAGTAATCTTGAGCTGAGTAGTCGTGAGTTCAGAGTCGAGCCGAGTAGTCGTGAGTTGAGAGTCAAGCCGAGTAGTCGTGAGTTGAGAGTCGAGCTGAGTAGTCGTGAGTTGAAAGTCGAGTTGCATGTGTCACTCGTTTTCAGTAATTTTCACATATTCCGAGCTGTCCTTATGCCGCGTACGGAAAATCGGGCTTTCCGGACAATGTCTACTCCGCAAGCGTTGCAATACTTCGCCGCGTTTGCGACAGACGTTGCTTCGAGTGAATCTCCTAAAACAACGTCGACAGTCAAGTGTGCAACTAATTTAGCGTTCGTTCGAAAAATATTTCTCGCGAAGATGTGCATCCCTCGATGGCCAGGAAAATGTTCCCAGTTGGACGATCGTTCGCGAGAGTTCGAAAGCTTGCGAAGCATCGGAGCGTGAGACGATCGATTTATTCGATCGAGATGGAGTCGAATTCTGGCTGGAGTTGGACAAAAAGGAAAAAGGCCGGACAGGATTAAAGAATTACTTGGAACCGTTGGCTGAATTAGAGATGCGTGAAATCAAAGGAAGCACGGAAGTATCGTGAGTGAGAGAAGCTTGGTGGCGGGCCATTGAAAGGCGAAATAAACCAGTGGAACGCCGCGCCATTGTCGTTCCTCCTTTTCCATTTTCTTTGTTTCATTCGCTTGCCTCGCCGTTAATCCCGCGGTATTGCTTTTTATATTTTATTTCTTCTTTCATTTCCCCGGTTTTTAGCGTTTCCCCGAATCAGTTCCATAGGTTCGGACAAATTTACTTGGAAAGCGATTTCAAGCGAACGCCGTGGCCTTTGTTCTCGGAAGAAACACTGTTTAATCGCGAAATCGCATCGATTGTTCGAAAGGACATGCTACAAAATTCATCAAGATATTTCAAAGTATTCTTCGAACTGTTTAAGAGACAAAGTAGACCTAGTAGCTTCTAACGCGAGTAAATGCCGCTAAAAATTTGTCTCCAGCAAAATTTTCCTGCTTTTTAAATTATCCGTCAGCGAGCTTCCGACGAGAATGGAAAATCGCGACGATGGACAGTCCGATTCGTTCGTTCGTTCGAGACGACCAATCCGTTGAATTCGCAGCAATTTTTTAATCTTTTCCTGGTTCATCCTTTTCAACTTCCCGATATATTCTTTTCAACGTTTTATTGGGTTGGCAACTAAGTGATTGCGGATTTTGTCATTACTATTGTTGAGAATTGTGGATCTTTGAAGCCGAAAATAATGTTATAGGAACACTAAATTTACACTAACGATTCATATTAAAATAGTAATATATTTATTTCATGGACGATTCCTTATATATTCATCGATACATACTTGCACGCGTCTCACCACATTCTTCCATACCCGACTCTTAACCGACTCTTAACCGACTGACTAGTTTACAGTCGTCTGTTTTTTCGGACGCCGCGCACACACACACACCTCCACACATCGACACTCACATACAAGCATCTTTACTACGCATTTGACTCAGTCCAGCACAGACAATTATACATATCTCAACAACTATCTAATGATAAAATCCGCAATAACTTAGTTGCCAACCCAATATATATAAAAAGAATGGAATATCGTCGTTGCTACCAAGACTTTCACGCGATACAGTGGTTCTAAACGTTTGTATCTGTCGCGTAAGGTGATATGGTTTATACGAGGTATCAAAAGAGGAAGAGAAGCTATTGCTACAGAGCTTGCCAGCTAGCGTCTAAGTTTCCTAAGTCGAAGAAGATACCTGGAGATAGCTGCGGGGCTGTTGGTGTTCGATTAACGAAAAACACAGACTTCTTCCTTGATTAATCGTCTATCGAAGTGAAACTCTTCTTGTGGCCCAAGGCTGCGCTAATTTCGACCGGAATACGTGACCAAATTTAATTAAACTAAAATTTACTAAACTACTATCATTCTAGACTACGCGAAGAGTCGTAGGAACTTGTATAACTCAGGCAAACGTAGTACCACGTTAACGTAATTGTGCAAAAGGAATGCAGTTAGCTTGTCAATTTCTATCGTGCAAAGATCTCAAGAACATTGTCCTATTTTATTAATTGCTCGGTATATTAAAATTCTGCTTGATTTACGGTATATCGTACCCTGAGAACATATTGGGTTGGCAACTAAGTGATTGCGGATTTTGTCGTTACCATCTAATTATCTAATTATCATACGATGGTAATGAGAAAATCCGCAATCACTTAGTTGCCAATCTAATAGCTTCGTATTAATAATTTTCGACTGCGAAAGCCTTCGATTTTATTCTGGCAATCGAAACAGCGTCTAATTCTGTTCCAATACATACGACATGGGCCAAATGTAAATTAGCTTTCAATCTCTAAATTTGTTTTCGGTCAAATTTATGTCGCATCGTAGGCATCCTTCCATTTATGCGAAACCTGATATTATAATAAATTAGATATAAAGTAGAACAGTGTTCAGTTGTTTTTGTTGCTTAGTTTTCTCGAAATCTGACGTGGAAATTGCACGTCGGTGTTATCCATCGGAGTCCTATCGCACGACAGAACGAAGATTTACTGTGGAGCAGGAAGCTGGCTCTAGTCAAACGTAAGCTGTACGCGTCAGGGATCGAGAGCTCTCGAGCCTCGAGGATCAGCTGCGATCTGAAGCTCGGATTAAGCAGGCGTAACCGAAGGAAACGGATTGCTAGGGACGTGTGGTACGGTTTCGGGTCAGTTTGACCCGAGTAGCGTTGACGCGACGCTGCATGTCCGAGAAACTTTGGAAATGTTGGAGCATCGGTGTGATGCTACGTTCTCGACACTTTTGACAAACAGGAAATATCAACGCGTTTGTAACATTGAGAACATTCGATAGCATCAACGAGATGCTAGTAACATGACGCGCTACTGCAGCAGTAGCATCGCATAGTACTCGACCTAACGCAATTTCTTTACATGTGCAATTGTTCTTTGACTTAAGACGATCCACGTCAATTAAATTCAATACACGTCAAGTGAATAATGTTTTATTGATAAATTATTAATGTGTAAATTAATGTGTAACGAAAACGATGTTTCATTCGCTGATGTAAGCGAAAGTTATTGAGTTGGCAACTAAGTGATTGCGGGTTTTGTCATTAGGTGGCACTTAGTTGCCAACCCAATGTTTGAAATGTAACTTAGACGCGGCAGAAATCGAGTTTGGAAGGAGAAAGCTAGGTAGCTGCGTGACGCGGATCAAATTTCAGTGAGACGTAACCTAAATCGCGATAAATATCAGCTTGCATGGTAACTAGTTATCGTTTTGATCGACCGCTGGAATATAAAGAAGAGAAGAATACAAGGAAAAGGTGTGCACCGTAATCGGATTCATCGTGCTGTGACGAAGCAAAAGCTAAAGCGGCGTTACAGAATGTAACACGAGGTTCACAGTCGTCGGACAATATTTGCAGAGAGGAATTACGCGGATGTTTCATAATGCAGCGATTTCAACCGGATTATCTGATCCGGTGCTGGTGGTGAACACCGGCGGGCAAACAGCGATTTTTAGCCACGAGCTACAAACGCGAGCAGCAACATGAAAGAGCAGGACCATCCATGAGAATAAACAATTTTGTAATTCGCGGAACCGGTGATCATCGGTGCTTATAATCTGCAACGACGTGCTACGCGTATTTTCCATTATCCTGGTCCGCTGGAACTAATTCCCCCCTCGATCCACAAATGGAAAAATTGAAACGTCACGAGTTGATAATCGATCGATTCAACGTCCACCATCTGTTTCGCTTGCGAGGTGATTTTTTGCCAATTGTGTGACGCTTAGAAACCGATCGCGCAACGTTTCACCGTCGAATGTTCGTCGAAAAGCAACTCGGAAATATTGGGTTGGCAACTAAGTGATTACGGGTTTTGTCGTTAGATGGTATTGACAAAATCCGCAATCACTTAGTTACCAACCGAATACCATTACAATTGTAATATTTGTCAGTCAACGGGAAGTTCGATGCTGTGTTGCGCTGAAAATTTAAAGAATTCCTATCGTACCGTGTATCTGATTCTTAACCCTTTGCACTCTGAATTTTATTTCAATTTCGTTACCAGCAGCTCCTAACGTTTTTGAGCGTTTTATTTGAAATTTACTTCGACTAAAAGATAAGACAATTTAAATAAATAAAGGAGGAAAGAAATTCACTTAAAAACCAGTTTTATTCGCTCTATTGAATTTTGTAGTTTTTAAGTGTATGATATATCTTGAAACAATTCCCAGCAGCAGAGTTCCTGCGTTTCTTTCGCACGTTTCACAAAAAAAGGTGGGACTGAAAGAACGTCGAGTGAGACTCGACAAAGGAGCTCGTGAGATAAAAACTGATGTCGAGTCACAGTCGACATAGGAGTGCATAGGGTTAAGTCCCAACCACTGACGATTCTATTATCGGGTGTTCTTTTAAATAAAAGAAAATAGAAAAGAGAAAAGAAGATAGAAAATGTTAGAAAATAGATGTGTGCACATCTGCATTGTACGAGCGAGGAATGAAAGAGAGGAAGAGAAAATGAACGAATGGATATGCAACAAAATAAATTCGTTGCTGTTTGAGATGTGCAAGAGAGAATAGAGCGCTGTTCGTTAATACTTGGAGTTATTATGTTATATATAAAATAGTTGTTCTGTTCTATATAAATGTTGTATTTAATAAAACGTTATATAGCATTACTTTAAGAAAATCAAAAAGTAAAATTCGATGAAACACCGTTGATATAGCAAAAAATAATGGAACGATAGGAATACGAACGACTGTTCTGAAAATTAACACTTTACCGACCGATAGCCGGTTAATCGGTATTTCTCGCCGACGCTTACCGATCGATCGCCGATTAATCGGTATTTATTGCCGACGCTTACCGACCGATAGTCTATTAATCAGCTTTTGTCACCGACAATCTTTCTCATTATTCGAGCAGTAATTTGTTATTTAATACTAAGGTACCTTGCTCAGTTGCGTCAATTGCGTTGCTTCGTAAGCTGCCACGGTTTTATAGCAATTTGAAAAACTTACCGTTCGCGATGGACGAAAAGAACGGTATTGGAGAGTGTAAACCGAAACAGAGCCGGCGCCAGGGAGAATCTGCGCCTGAGATGCCGGTCGGACGTGCGTGTGCTGTTGAATCGCTAGCGGTCGGTAAAGTAAAATTAAGAGATACCATGCTATCTACGACACAGAATATAGCACTGACTGTAGTCGTTATGAAGCGTAGCATAAGGGAAATAACATAGTGTTACGTGTCTATATTCAAACTCTGGTCAACGACAGTTTCATCGACGAATTTTCTCCGGAAATAACGAGATACAATTTAGAACGTGATAATTGTCAATTAATTCGATTTCCAGTGGCTATCGGGAATTAGAAATTAGAAATTAAAAATGAAAAAATGAAAAATTAAACACGCAAACTATTTCTCACTGACTTTCTAATATCTAAATCGCATCGAATCTTCCGCAAAGAAACTTCAAATACCGACCTTAAAAATCCGAATAATCATCGTGCAATGGCAATTTTATGAATTTTAATTATTTTTTATTTCCATTGAAAAACGCTTCAAAGCGTAAAACTCCTCGACGTAATATCACGTCTATGTATTTTGAACCATCGATAATTTCATCGTTGCAGCTTCGTCGAAAGGAGGAAAGAAGCAAATGCTATTGAAATCGTCGATCAACGCGAATTCAATTCGCGGCTGTGAAACCACGTCGTCAAACTTTTCGCCATTTTCACGACTATTCTACTGGAGTTGCGAATTTATGGCAACTCAATCGCTCGCCACAGATTCGATTCCAAATGGCAGGAAGGAAGAGGAACGAGCACCGGAGTTGCGCAACTGTCTGCGAACAGCCCCGTACAGTTTCAGATTCTCTGGCCGCGCAAACTTATTGCGCGATTTCATGTTTTCCTATTTAGGTAACTGCAACATTACTCTATAGTGGTTGAAATTTAGTCAGAAAACAACCACACCTTGTCACTGATCGTCTCTATATCGCGAGCAACGTTTTACTTCTGTTTCCTATATTTTCTCCGACAATTTTCGCAGTTCCAACAATTTTCTAATTGTTTTTACTTTTTTAGCTGTTTCGTTGGTTGTTTTATTTGAACGTTCGAAATTCGTTGGGTCTAGTGGTTTCAACTAACGCAGCTATTGTAGTTCATTGTTATTCGTCGTATTTTTTTTTTTTTCACACTTTTATTTATCTAGCAGATTGGAAAAATGTTTGATGTACAGGATGCTTCAAAATGTTCTAACAAGCAACGAAAATACCCCGATTCCTTATTTCTGCTGTAACTCGTCTTTCACTTACTCGGACTATCGATATGGTGGTGGAAATAGCACGCAAATCGTATTACATCGATACCGCGTTACACCTGTCTTTAGCATAATCTTATAGCCTCGTAATACCTAATTTTCCTAACTTTGCGCTACCTACAGTCTCGTGTTTCCCTCTCCTACTATCGTTTCCTTACTATTGGGTCGGCAACTAAGTAATTGCGGACTCTGTCATTAGGTGGTACTGACAAAATCCGCAATCACTTAGTTGCCAACCCAATAGTCCAGTCGTAGCTCTGTCCAGCTCGCGCATGTTCCGTATCAGAAGCTGCACTTTTGTAAATTTATGTACGTTTTACGTGCAGATTTTCTGCAACGTCCGATACTGCTGTGCTTTCCTTCCAATAACACGATCGGACAACTCTCTTTCTCTTTCTCTTTTTCTTCTCTTTCTCTTTCGAGAGAGAGAGAGAGAGAGAATTTCCATCGCAAGGTCGGAGGTTGAATTTTCCCCGGCAAAAAGGATAACGACGGCCAAAAAGGATGCTTCGTTATTCCAATTGCCTTTTCACTCTGTTCGTCCAGGTGTTTACCTGCAAGTTTTTGAAGCGGTGAGAGGCGCACAGCGACTTCAAAAAACGGCAGAGCGCACATTTCCTCGCTGGCTGAGTTATCGTCGCGTTAACGCTCGCCTCCTGTGTCGGCTCTTTCCCGGTTCTAAGCCCAACTCCCACCTCTGATCCCCTGCTCATCTGTCGACAAAAAGCAGAGTACAATTTATTGTAGTGGCCCTTCCCGATGTCACAACGCGGGTACAAATTGGGTTTCTGGAATTAGAAAGTGTTGTTAGTTTAGGAGAAATAGTCACTGAAAAAGGAAAAAATCAATATGGATATAGATATATATGTTGAAACAATTACTTGAAGAAAAACTCTACACCTTATTTTCACCTATCTGTGACCTGCAGACCGTTGTTACAAAAAGAATAGAATTCAGTGAAAGAAAAAATTGAAAATAAGGAGAGGTCTATATTATTGTATCTTTGAATATAAATTTTGTTTTGGGTTACAAGGTCTAGAAAGAAAAGAGCTATAATAGATTTCTATTGCTGTTTCTTGTAGCCGTCTGCTACAGCTACGATGTTAACTTTTTGGTAATGCCCTTTGCCATAAATATATGAACGTGATCCCAATCAATCTTCTTCAATTGTATTGTAACACTGTAAGAGTGAGGATCTGCATCAGCATGCACTATAGTTAGTATAATAATACATATAATAGTTAAGCCTTTGGCCTACGCGCTATCTGCCGATCGCGCCAGCCATAGTAAGCAAGAACGTGGCATTCGTCTGTTCAGCCGTGTGCCCCAACTGGTGAAAGATGTATAGTTCTTATGACATGTATATTTAGAGGCTACAAAAGGAATTGTGAAATAATAAACAACGTTTGAGGACAAATAGTGTTTTTAGACTTGTGGTTTTCACTTATGGCACAAATTCTTTACCATCAGACAAACTCGTGGTTATTAGCCAAGGAGTTAACAGTCAGATAGTATTTCTAATTATGAAACTTTGTGGAATCTGTATATTCAAATCCCTTAATTAAAGACCCAGTCCAAGGCTAACATCTATAGAAGTTATACTTATGCCTGTACTTATTTCAGTATATTTTTCTATTACAAATTCATCCACATGTTCCTCTACCTCAGCAATATATAAAAAAGGAAAAGATATATGTAATAGTTAGTATAATAATACATATAATAGTTAACAGCCAGATAGTATCTCTAATCATGAAACTTTGTAGAATCTATATATTCAAATCCCTTAATCAAGGACCCAGTTCAAGGCTAACATCTATACAAGTTATACTTATACCTGTACTTATAGCTGTACTTATACCTGTACTTATTTCAGTATATTTTTCTATTACAAATTCATCTACATGTTCCTCTACCTCAGCAATATATAAAAAAGGAAAAGATATATGTAATAGTTAGTATAATAATACATATAATAGTTACAAGCCAGATAGTGCTTCTAATTATGAAACTTTGTGGAATCTGTATATTCAAATCCCTTAATCAAGGACCCAGTTCAAGGCTAACATCTATACAAGTTATACTTATACCTGTACTTATACCTGTACTTATACCTGTACTTATACCTGTACTTATACCTGTACTTATACCTGTACTTATTTCAGTATATTTTTCTATTACAAATTCATCCACATGTTCCTCTATGAGTCAACCTCAGCAATATATAAAAAAGGAAAAGATATATGTCATAGTTAGCATAATAATACATATAATAGTTACAAGCCAGATAGTGCTTCTAATTATGAAACTTTGTGGAATCTGTATATTCAAATCCCTTAATCAAAGACCCAGTCCAAGGCTAATACATCTATACAGGTGATATAGATGTAGATTGGATTAGGTTTGAGATAGAAAATGGGGATTAAATAAGGTTGGGTGTGTGAGTGTATATGTAAATGCACATGCACATGTACATGGATCAATGAGAATGCAGAGCAATAGGAAGATGAACTATGTTAAGTTGTATCAAACTGTATGTATTTATATTGAGCTGTTGAAAGAGTAACGTCGAATTTTTATTTATAAAATACTAGTCTTCTTCCTTTAGACAGAAATTTCTTTAGATTCCAACTCGCACTACGATTATCAGACGACATATTTCTAATCTTTCAGATTTCAACCATATTCTGAACAACGCGCTCTGACTGATCGATTGCACTCGGGTCTGTTCTATTATTATCGACGTTAGGAACGAAAGAATTCATTTCAGATAGAAGCAGGATCTTCTGACTTAACATTTTCCATATGGAAGAATCTCTACTTTCCATAACAAAAAAAAAAAAAAAAAAGATACTTTATTTACTATCTTAGGTCTCACTTGAAACATGGCTAGAACGTACCAGTTAAATTGTTCAGAAATACAAAAAAAAAAAATTTATTTACTATCTTAGATCTCACTTGAAACATGGCTAGAACGTACCAGTTAAATTGTTCAGAAATACACAAAAAAAAAAGAAAAAGGAAAATAACAGCAACATGTGTCACTGAAGAACTTCTCATTGAACCTGTTAAGCTACCTTTTTAGATATAATTCCAGTTGTACAAGGGCTCACCGTGATGATGGAGGGACGTGGCGCGCCAGTGAAGTGCTCGATCACTTCCCAGTTGGATTTCCTCAGCGGTGTATGAGGAGTTCGAGGGGTGTTGGGTGTATGCGGTTGAGAAGATGGTGTCGAGGACTTGGATCCCGGGGGATCGAGCAACAGCTCTACCTTCGGCTTGCCACCGTCGCTGTTGCTCACGTGCTGTCGCAAGCTGGCCCATCTTCGCGTGCTTCTCACGGACCCGGTTACAGACCTGGTAGCCACCTCGCCCTGTAAATCAAATCGTTCCACTGGATTACCGTTTGTGGATGATGAACATGATGGGATTGGGGATGATGAACACGATGCTTTGGATGAAGAATGGTTGAAGCAATGGAGGCCAGAAGGGTCTAACACCTTTGGATCTTCTATAACTTAAGACCACATGGAGAAGACCACGATTATTTGTGTTAAACAGTTATGTCCACGTGGAAAGACGGATTTGTTCTGGAATTAGGAAGAATGGTGAATTAGGACGTGATGCTGTTGATGAATGATAGGATGGTTTAAAGTATTTGAATCTTCTATTTTGTTAATTTGCATAAGTATTTGTATTATTTTAGTAATTTAGTAAATTAGTAAATTTTAGTAATTTACATAAGGAAGAGAGATGCATAGATTGAATCTCATTTATGTTGAAGAGTTATATTCATTTGCAGAGGTGGGTTTCTAGTTGGTGAGATTAGCCTGTTACGTCATCCAATTGATTCTGGCTAATTTATTTGTTAATCCATCGCTTTGTAGTTGGAATATATGGTTGTTGAAGTAATTACTTGAAGAAAAACTCTATATCCTCTTTCTTTTATATATCTATGACCTGGAGACCGTTGCTAAAAAGAAAATAGAATTTAGTGAAAAAAATTGAAAATAAGGAGAGGTCTATATTATTGTATCTTTGAATATAAATTTTGTTTTGGGTTACAAGGTCTAGAAAGAAAAGAGCTATAATAGATTTCTATTACTGTTTCTTGTAGCCTTCAGCTACAGCTACAATGTTAACTTTTTAGTAGTGTCCTTTGCTATAAATATATAAACGTGCTCCCAATCAATCTTCTTCTATTGTATTGCAACACTCTTTTGGATCAGCATACACTATACCTGTACTTATACTTATACCTATACTTATTTCAATATATTTTTCTATTATTAATTCATCCACTCGTTCCTCTGTCAGTCAACCTCAATAATTGTGATGTATGGTAGATGACTGTCTACAGTCTGTTATACTGCCCGTCGACAAGTTAAATTTCATTTATTGAAAATCTGAATATGTAATGAATCAAATTTAAAAATACATTGGGAAACTCGTAGTACTACGTTCCAAGTGGACCTCGATGACGACCAACGATACAAATATGCGATAGTAACTATTGGATTGGCAACTAAGTGATTGCGGATATTGTCATTAGGTGGTAATTACAAAATCCGCAATCACTTAGTTGCCAACCCAATATAAATACCGAGATATTTTAATTTTATTTAATAATCAAAATTTCAATTTATTTGATATTTTAATTAACGAATAATACAAACTCGGAGTGCAAACTATTGAACACAGAAAAGAGGAAAGAAAATTGAAACATGCAAATTTCCGATTCTTCTCTGGCAAAGACAATTTCTAAAGAGTCCAATCGCCAATTGAACACACAGAGTCCCAAAAAGTTGATACAGAACCATCTGGATTTCTAACAGTAGATCATAGTTGAGGGAAAAGAATTGTAGTCGAAGAGTATCGTATAAAGAATTTAAATCTCCTCTTAAATCCAGGGAAGAGGAGAACTCAGTTTCCAAGCTTTCCAATCTCTGAGACATGGTAGGTGCTAGGACCAGGGTTCGTGAGATACCAGTTTGTCTTTCAGGAGAGACGAAAGAGATAAAAAAAAAAAAAAGGAAGGAGAAAATATGTGAAAGATAAGAAAAACGTGCGAGGGGTAGCAAAGACAGAGGAGGCGGAGTAATAAAATTCTTAAATGTATTACATTTGTTTCGAGCCCCCGTGGAGAAGAGGAATAACACTTTCTGTTGTTGCTTGTTTCTTCGACGCTCCAGTTTGTTTTCACTTCGCCAGGGGAATGTTCAAGCTGAACTTTCATAAGCTGCGTGCTGCTGCTTCTCGAACACCGTATCGCGCGAAGAGAGAAAATTGTTTCATGGGAAACCGTGCCAACTCTTCTAGCTAAATGGAGTTATCGTGTGCGACTTGTTGAAACGTGACTGCAAGTTGTCAGGCTAATGGACAGGTGGTCGTGAACTTTCACGAGACAAGACAGTTTACACGTGTTTGGTTCATCTTGGTTTTCGGAAGTTCGCCTAACGTCACGTTTTCTTGACATGGGTCTCCATGGGTGTTACTCCTCCTTACGATCAGTTAATCGACTCTGTTAACACGTGGCGCTTGCAGAAATGAAGTTTCTATTAGCTACGGAGAAAAAGCGAAAATTTATTTCCGAAATCTTTCATCTTCGTTCTATTCTCGAACCTAAAGCCGAGTTTACATTAGTCGAGTCGCTGAACCATGCGATTACGTTACAGTAGTCCTGGATCGTTCGGTGTCCGTCGCGCGATTTTTGAAGAAGCCGTTGTTGGGGTTTGTAGCGCGAGCAGGTGTTCTTTCGCTTCGTCCCATTTTCCACTGTCGCTTTAATTTGTTTCTGATCATTTTTTAACTCGCTTTGCTGCGTTCAATCGACGGAATCTCTCAGCTGCTTAACATTTTTGCTCGTAATCGATTTTGGTACAAATCCTTTTGTGTTACGAAAAGCTATTAGAACTTGTTTGTATCGCGTTGTATTTGTTTATGGAAAGCTGAGAGCTCAGAAATTGGACTGGACTTTGCGTCATTGGAATTTTTTGACCATCCAGTAAATAGCAAATCTAGAGACTCGTGAATAATTTTGTCTCCGTGTTAGTGGTAACGGTAGATGTATCTGACTGTGCGGTAGACAAAGTAGGATGGCAGAGGCAGCTGAAAGCTTTCCAATGTATCAGTTGAAATCAATGCACGCTGGAAGACGAAGGACGAACGACGTCCGAGTCGTATTAAATTTCTATTACCTAATCAGCCATGGAAGCCCCATCTATTCACTTCTGCTCCTTTCAACGTGTCTTATCCTGGGCTTTATCGATCCTACTGCTAACGATTCTCTTTCGTCGAAATCTTTCTGCAAAATGCTCGAATCAAGGGAAGAACATTTTTTCCCAATCGAATAGCAAAAATCTTGTGCGGTTTATCCTTCGAAGGCGAATTTGGAAATTTTTTAAAAGCTGTTTCCAGGCTGACGATTAATAATTTGAAATGTATTTAACCAGCTATATGTACGTAGCCAAAATTTTGTTCGAACAAGCATAACCATAAACACGATGGTGATTGATTGGGAATCTATAATTCCGATGGAATAATTATGTGACCGATTTATCCGCTTTATTTAAGTAAGCATAAAGTAAATTGCAAAGCTTTGTAATTCGAAACAAAATTAATTATAAACACATGACCTAATTCGAAACGAATCTGGATCAACTGAACATGGACTAGGCGGTTTTGTTATCGGTCTCTGCATTAAATTACCAATAATAGCAATAAATATTTACATGGTCAACGAAACAGCTACTTGTCGTCAACAGCGAATATAATTTGGTCATTTAATAATGGAGCTCCTCCTTTGGATTCAGATCAAATTGCAATTACAATCGATCAGAGTTATTCCTATGATCATTTTGGCATTTTAGTATTTTGTAATTTTTAAGCAAAGTATTTCTACATTCAGTACAGTTTATCTTTGCCAAGAGTCATTATTTTCCCTCTAATTTTGAATAAGTTAGTTTGAATCGGTTGTTTAGGTCTTCACGTAGGATGCAGCGTTAAAAAATTAATACAGCGGAATTTACATACCTCGTGGTCTTTCCACATGAATATATGATCATCCGGACCTAATATGATTTTAATTATGCACCTGTAAACCTGGCGATCTTTAAACGAATGAATTATTAATCTTTAACTGGGGTCGTTGGTATAGGGTAAGAGTAGGTTGCTTCCGTAGATCACTCAATTTTTCATTTTCTAGCCTATTATAGCATTAACGATATAAATAATTATATTTATGTAAAATGCTACCAGCTACGAGATTACATAATTCAATTCTACTTGCTACACGCATCTGCCGATATTAATAACATGAATTAAAAATTAAACCTTCCTTCCAAGGTTTTTAAAGAGAGTTATCCATTGTTATAACCTATAATTTTCTGATATCGATTGCTTTTCCTCGTAGCAATTCACAACCCTTAGACCAGATACTACACGTCTATCTAGAAAACTGAAAACCAAAAAAACTTATAGTTTTTTTTTAAAGAAAGAAAGAAAAGAACTTTGGAAGATGATTGACTTTTAGGTTATGTTTGGTTAAATGTATTTTTCCTCGTAGCAATTCGCCATCCTTCAGCCAGATACTATACGCCTATCCACAAAGCTAAAAACCAAAGAAACTTCTAGTTTCTTTAAAGGAAGAAAGAAAAATACTTTGGAAGATGATTGATTTTTAGGTTATGTTTGGTTAAATGTGTTTTTCCTCGTAGAAATTTGCAATCCTTCAGCCAGATACTACACGCTTGTCTAGAAAACTGAAAACCAAAGAAACTTCTAGTTTCTTTAAAGGAAGAAAGAAAAATACTTTGGAAGATGATTGATTTTTAGGTTATGTTTGGTTAAATGTGTTTTTCCTCGTAGCAATTCGCCATCCTTCAGCCAGATACTATATGCCTATCTACGAAGCTAAAAACCAAAGAAACTTCTAGTTTCTTTAAAGGAAGAAAGAAAAATACTTTGGAAGATGATTGATTTTTAGGTTATGTTTGGTTAAATGTGTTTTTCCTCGTAGCAATTCGCCATCCTTCAGCCAGATACTATACGCCTGTCTACAAAGCTAAAAACCAAAGAAACTTCTAGTTTCTTTAAAGGAAGAAAGAAAAATACTTTGGAAGATGATTGATTTTTAGGTTATGTTTGGTTAAATGTGTTTTTCCTCGTAGCAATTCGCAATCCTTCAGCCAGATACTATACGCCTATCTAGAAAACTGAAAACCAAAGAAAGTTCTAGTTTCTTTAAAGGAAGAAAGAAAAGTACTTCGGAAGATGATTGATTTTTAGGTTATGTTTGGTTAAATATTCATCTTGAAATCGTCAAACGCTATATCGGAAATGAAATGGGTGAGCAAACCAACGGGTGGCTTGAAACAACATAGAGGGGTCGTTTGTTGAATTAACGTCGTCGAGTCTCGTTTTATCATCCCGGAAAACTTCTCGACGTAATTAAGATCTCCCTTACGGTGAATAGTTCTTTAGGGGGAATTTATCGACTTGTTAAACGAGATGAGGATTTTTTAACTCCACTCTCCCGCGAGTTAGTCACTTTCATCAAATAACTCTGTTTTATTGACTGATTAAGGTTTCTAAATACAGTGTGACACGGTGTATGCTCCTTCAAATATTTGCTAAATTTTACCATTTTTCTACAAATTCAGGATAATCCACCTAACTGCATCACCTGGAATATCTCGCTCGCTTCTGATAATATTAAACAACGCTTTCGATACGAGTTGAATTTGACATAGTTTGACGTTATTAGCTCTCATCGTAGATGGACGCGTAGAGGACGCGTGAAGGTCACCGATGTGTCTTTCTAACGAATTTATGTGTCTTTTAATACGTTAGTCGATCCATCTCGGTTTTCCCTATGAAAAACGCATTGATTTATTATATGTCGAAGAACTATTGGTTTGTCAGATGTTTTAACTTCAATTCGTGAAATTTAACGTACAAAAGACAAAGAGAGATGCGAACCGATATTCTCGTGTTTACTTTATCTTCGTTTTTCACACGTTGGATTTCATAAATTGAAGGTAAAATATCTGCTAAACTAATAATTTCTCGACATAAATAAGCGAACACTTTTTTCTCTAATGTCCAACTGGGTCGACTCATATATTAAACGACATATGGTTCTATTTAAAAAGACAACAGTGACCTTCGCATACTTCCCTACGCATCCACCTACGAAAAATGTAGCCCTGTCAAATTGTAGCCAAAATTATTTAACTCGTGCCTGAAATATTTTTAAATATTATGAAAAAAAAGCGAGATATTCCAGGTGATAAAGGTAAATGGACCACCCTGTATATGTATACTGTATATATAGTATAGTATAAATTTTAATACATAAATTTAATATTTAATTTAATATTGTATAATATACATAAATTTTATCCGGATATCGGCAAATTTCTTTTACATTAGCATGATTATAATAGTTAATTTTGGAGAATATTTGCGATAAATTTCGATACCTGTCGGTTGATTTAATATTTCATATTAGAAATTTAATTTGTTATTTAATATTTGATGTTAGACACTCGATATGCAACATTTAAGATAGGCTTATTTAAATATTTATCCTGCTTTGGTATTCTACAATTTGCTTGAAAATTCCAAAATAAAAATTCAGAAGGGAGAAAAGAAATTACGATTTCAACCTCCAGGGGGCCTACCGTAATCGGTAGGTACGGGCTTTGCAACCCCGGGGCCCCGAGCAAAATTGAAATCTTAAAATTTAATTTAGAAGATAAAATGTAGAAGAAACAGACAAATGGCACTTTCATAGCACCAACAATCATAGCATTAACATCTGACTGATAAATATCCATCTCGATAGAAAATGTAACTTTTTTCTCCATTCTTCTTTTCTCTTTTGCACTTTTATTTCATATCAGTTCCTCCCTATTGTTCGTCAAAGAATAGATTTCACAATTTCCCTAAAAATGAATGAATGACAAGGCGAATGTTTGTTTTCACTACAACAGGTACAGATTGTTTTAACACATGCGCTTGTTTGTGCTTAAATATTCTTTGTAATCGAAACTCTAAACTAAAAATCCAACAGTAGCAGGAAAACTTATTTTTTCCATTAGAATACATATTCATATCCTGCACAATATACTGAAATATACACATGTTTATTAAAATATTCGCCAACGCTTTTCTTGAAAACCCTAAAAAAGAAAAAAATCTACAAAAAGAGAGAAATATCATTGAATTCGACGTTTCAAAATCCCGCAATAGAATGTACCATAAACTGTTTAATACACGCCAAAATTATTCCCATTTCTCGATGTTACAAAAATTTATATCGAAATCCAAATTTTTACTCTTCCCTCGTGAAACAGATTTCAGTATAACGAAATACAAATTTTTCCTTTTTCCCTGTATGTAAAAATTCAAATTTCTACTATTTTTTTTTTTTTTTTTTTTTTTGAAGGGGGGGGAAAGACTTTTCAATATTCCAAAATGGAAATCTCCCGATTATTCATACGAAAACTCAGATTTCTACAATTTTCCCGCGAAACTCCTCTCAACGTGACAAAATACTAAAAATTCCACGATTTTTCCTACGAAAATTCAGGTTTCTAGCATTTTTAGAAAATTCCAATTTCTACCATTCGTTTGTGAAGCATATTTCAAAGTAAGAAAATAGGAATTTCTAGATTTTGTTGGCGAAGCGAAAGGAATTGCATGGAGCAGTTCGCAACAGGGACTCGTTAATCTTGCCTGGACTGGTCGATAAACTTCCATAAAGCTTGTTATTTCCGTTCGGCTGCTCGAATTAAGCCGCCACTTCGTCAGCCATTCTCCTAGTCGCTACATCGAGGAATTTTGTTAATTCGATTGGCCTCACTGTTCTTTTGTTACCATCCACCGTTTCGACCATCTCGTCACTGGCCATTAAACCATCTTTATCTGTCGTTCTTGCGCAATAAAACTCCCCTATCATTCATCGATTGAAAACGAAACGGACAGGCGAAAATTTCGTGACTTTTCCACTTATTTTTTTCGAGCTTGACAGCGATATTCGCTTGGCAGGATATGAACGCACAGACATGTTCGAAAAATGTATTATTTTTTCCTGTCAGCCGATACGTTTTGTTTTGGATTTGACGAGATTCAACGAGGATTAGCTCTGTTTGAACACATTGCACTTTTCATACGGAAGTGACACGAAGTAGGAAGACGTGTTTTGGAACATTTTTCGTTCGAGATTTTGTTTTTTTCTTTTTTTTTTTTTTTCCCCCTCCAGAAAATTCAATTTACATACGTTTGATCAGGAATTAGTTAGATCCATGAATTTTTATATTCGACTTTTCAAATTCAACGACTTCGAACGAAATGAATTCTGTTCTATATTTTTTATTTATTTTATCTTGGAACAGAGACCAATTCGCTTTATATTTGTTCCTCGTCTATTGTGCGATGTTCTTTTCGCAGTTTAAGAAGGATAATTTCTCTTGCTTCGGGGACAAACATCGTCCAACAGTTGAAAATCAAACATGGCGGTAATCGTAGGAACTGGACCAGGCCGTATCTTTGTTCCAAAAGAGGTTAGAAAATTTTCTCGGAAAGTTTGCACTCTGTAATTAGCTGCCTTATCTTTTTGCTACATTGTACAATACAATGGAGTCTCAGTTGTCCGAGTCCCGTTTAACCAAAGTTTCGCATTACTCGATGTATTTTAAACTTTATCGTAACTTCTCTCGAAAATTTAACATAAAGAGTACGAAAAATAGTCAGGTATTGTTAAGACGGTTAATCAAACTTTCCATCAATTAGATACTTAAATAAACTTAAATACATGTACGTTATTACATTATCAAAATGATTTTGTACTATTTTAATGCGCGACTCATTAACAGTTACCGAATCTTTCGTATTATTTTTCCATTTTCTGATTATCGTTTTCGATTATCCGAGATAGGTTAGGTTCACATCAGATCGGATTATCGAAACTCCACCGTACTGTAACTATAAACTCTCGAAGCTTCAGATTTTTCCTTTGCAACACCCTGTATATTTCTTATGTTCTCAAAGCGCATTACATTTATTGGTTAGGTTGCTATTATACGTGCAGCAGAGTGGCAGGTCTATTTTCGATTTTTATTGTTCAGATTGCACACTACTGAAAATTGAATCAACAACCAGTGATAAGAGAATCTACACATGTGCAGTCTTCTAATAGTCTGTTATCGTTTCACGGTGAAGCCCCGATGAAATTTACCGCGCTCGAAACATTCGCTGAATTCGTCGGCCACGCGTGCAATCGTGCACGATTGCACGCGTGGAAACCTCGATAACGTATCAGTCGGCAGGAATTTCCAGACAATTCATGGAAAGCTGAACACGCGACTGCCGCGTGACAAAAAGTTTCCTATCGCATTTCCCCTGTCTTCGGCTTTCTACTTCCCTAGATATTCGCCGATGCTTCTCTAGGGACATTTTATCATCTCTCTTATTCCCCCATTTCTGACATAAAGCTTGTGAATGTTTTATACGAAAGGTTCGTCGCGTTGACTAAGACGAGTTTTAAGATCAGACAGTCGATCTGCATCAACTGTCACGGTTATTCTTCCTAACAACGTGGATCGATTGCCATGTTCCTGGCAAGTTCAGCAAATGTGCAAATATTTATGAACAGCGGTGTAGATTATATAAAATAGTTATTTCGCTTGAGAAGCGATTTACCGCGAGCTTTCGAAAACACGTGCAATCATTAACCATGAAATTCGTTGAATGGAAATTCCATGTTACATAGGACCCTCGAATCGCTTGAATTTTCGTTGTATCCGCTATTAACGCGTTGTAATGTCAGATATGATCACCATGATCGCGTGTCAATTATAAATCTCGTTCTCGTTAAAATAATACCCTATGATAACAGGTTTGGTCGGCGATTATCTGGTGTCGCGATAAATCGCGATGATCGAACGAATCCCTGATGAATAATTAACGAGCATCGGGCCGAAATATTAATAAAGCAGAGGACGGAGATTTTGAAACTGAAAGGAGGCGGTTGCCATCCCTCCAGGCGTGAAACAACTTAGCGAATTCGATTAATTATACGCGATGAATTATTCATCGGCTGCGGTTGAACACGTTCGAATTTTCTCATAGTCTCGAATCGATCTGGAATTTCAAATTTTATTTCTGCCAGTCGTGAATAACGTTCGCGATGTAATTACGCAAAGTGCTATAAATTCAAACAGAAGTATAGTTGCATTTATTTCGTTGTACAGGTAATAAATATTAATAACTACGTCACGATGAATTATCGTTTAAATGCCACGTTAAAGTAACACAAGATCGCACGTTTTGGTACGTAAGTGGTAGATTAAAAACAACATAGCACTACGTGAAGGATCTTAGATTTAAAAGGTCTTCGTACTATACGAAACATGTTGCATTTTAAAAAGAGGCTTTGATACTACGTAAGATACCCGAAATTTAATGAAAAATTTTGTAGTGCGTAAAACGATCTAAATCAAGAAAATCTCACTAATATTATACTGTGCAGTACTGTACTACGTTTAATTTAATATTAAATTAAATCTTATTATGTGATCTGTATTATGCGAAATGCCTTAATTTTTAAAAAAAAACCTTGGTGTCATATTACGCGAAACATATTAAATTTATGAAACCTAATATTACGTGGAGTATTAAAAAAAAAAAGAAAAAAAAAGAGAAGGAAAAGCAGAAGAAGGAAAAGAATATACAGTCCGAACTGAAACAAAACGTACTACCTCGCATTCGCCAAAAATTTTAAAATAAACGCATTCTGAAAACCTTCCTCTACCCAGCGAGAGCTCGTGTTTGCATAAATCGGCGAAAAATTGCTCGACGTTTCGTAACCTAGTTAAATAACCGCGGGCGAAATAATAAAGTTTAATGGTTAAACAATATCGTGGCGAAACGAAAGCTCGGGTTTGCGGTGGCTACGCGGTAGATTCTGCGGTGGAGCTGCTGTGATAATCGCTCGTTGAAATAGTCGTCGCGTTTGCCAAACGCGCACATTCTTCGATACTTTTTGTCGCCGCTGTAAAATACCAGCCGAATATTTTCATGCAGATGAATCATTCGAATCACTGTGGCGGACGGAGTCACTCGAATCTTTCACGGCACTTGTCGTTCGATAGGCAAAACAATTAATTTATCACTTGCCGCCCGAGCAATTTTTCCACTGCTTCGCATCTGGTGGCGACAGTCGTGCCACTTTTTCATCTTTTAACGCGAAAAGGACGTACACAGTGAAGGCAGACCGATTGTAGCCACTTTTACGATTAATCGGTGAATGAACAAACGCCATTAAGCAAATTGTTTCTGTGTCATCTTTTTCTTCCCTTTTTTTGTCATTGCTCCTCCTCTTTGTGAAGTCAGTGGAATTTTTCAATCACGCGAGAACTACCGCGCCTTCTATGCTGCGGGTTATCTTTGGTCGAAGTCGCATCTAGCGAGAATCGTTTCGGTCGCATTGGTTCGCAAATTCTCGTGACGAACTTCATCAATTTCGAAGTCCCAAATGAGGCTCTCTTTTACAAGATAAGCTATCTTTTACAATCCATTAAATCAGAAATATGATGATTCTCGTTCATAAGGATTGGACAGATTTCTTGGTTTTATATGAAATATCATAATTGACACATTGTGCACGTAATAGGTTTTCGTCGATTCTTCAGTAGCTGAGGAATTCTCCTTTGATTCTTCAAAGAACAGAGCACTATATCGATGGAGATTCATATTAAATTATCACGACTTTGGCTGCATACGATCTCCAAGCTTCACAAAGCCAAGAAACGCAGAGCCATATCTCCATCAACTCTTCCTAACCTAACTTAACTGAACCTAAGGTAGCCTAGGGTAACCTAACCTTAATGCTAACCCTAATCAAATAACCTAATACTTCATCAGTGAAAAGAATCACTATAAAAGCGCTGTAGGTTAAGAAATGAAAATTCAATGGCACTCGCAGGATCTTTCATTTCCCTAAATACAAAAAAAAAGACGTACTACTAGATTTTTATGCATCTTTCATTATCTGATGAAAGGACAGAGTACTATATCGATGGAGATTCATATTAAATTATCACGGCTTTAACTGCATACGATCTCCAAGCTTCACAAAGCCAAGAAACGCAGAGCCATATCTCCATCAACTCTTCCTAACCTAACTTAACTGAACCTCAGGTAGCCTAGGGTAACCTAACCTTAATGCTAACCCTAATAAAATAACCTAATACTTCATCAGTGAAAAGAATCACTATAGAAGCGCTGTAGGTTAAGAAATGAAAATTCAATGGCACTCGCAGGATCTTTCATTTCCCTAAATACAAAAAAAAAGACGTACTACTAGATTTTTATGCATCTTTCATTATCTGATGAAAGGACAGAGCACTATATCGATAAACGTAGTGATACAATAGTGTCTACCTAAATGTTCGCTTTTTTGTTCCCCGTAATTGACAGGTCGTCTCCTCCATTACCGGAGGGAGTTCCCCTAATGTTCCCACCGACGGAACACGAAGTTCGACAACTGAGTAGTGTAACCTGATCCGAATTCAATTGTCCATGAAAAAAGCAATAGTTACCCACGAGACAACGATGATACTTTCCTATTTTTGATTTTTCTTCAATTCAAGTTTTACTGAGGTATTCGTGAGATTTTTCTGATTAAGACGAGACCAAACGCGATGTAGTTTAAATCACGTTTGCACGTATACTTGATATATGATAAAGACAGTAAGATAATGTCACTAGATAAGCAAATATGCTGCAAGTTGCAACGCGTTTGATCCTCTTTTAATCAGGAACACCTCGCAATTACATTGACGAAAGTTTCGTTCAACAATAATCGAAAATAAAATAGTTCCATTGTTGCATTAACATCTTCCAGCTGATATGTTTCACTTCATCGAGCCGTCTCTCGGATCTGTCTCTCTTTCACTCGCGCTGCCTTTCTCTAGATTCGGCAAAATGACGGATCGTATCGA
Organism: Bombus flavifrons; assembly: GCF_040668555.2. Taxonomy (NCBI): domain Eukaryota; kingdom Metazoa; phylum Arthropoda; class Insecta; order Hymenoptera; family Apidae; genus Bombus; species Bombus flavifrons. Next base: position 6,633,168 of record NC_138457.1, on the reverse strand, counting down.
TTTCATATAATCGAGTCCCCTACACGATGATTCATCGCCGAGGAGTCTCGATTTCGGTCAACTGTAATACAGACAACGAGACCGAAACTGATATACCGTGCCCCTTACTGGACACGGTATCCAAGCTTCTCAAACGCAAGAAGTGGTCGCGGTGCTTGTGTTCGTCAGCCATAATCGACGCGAGAATCGCCAACATGGCGATTCCAATGGGTGTAAACGAAGCGCTACGTGCTTTAAAAATAAACCGGCGTCAGTTTGCAAGAACAAATTTAGCGATAAACAACGAACAACCATACCGTAGCCAGGTTATCGCGGTCGTAATAGAGTAACCCTGTTTTCCGTCGTTCTAAAGAGCGTGACACGCTTCGTTGACTCATCCATTATTCACTAGTTTATTCGCTCGCCTTGTGAAACGCACTGTCGCGCGTTATTACATCGCGTTCGCGAGCCACGAGTGCAGTTAAGGAGAAACGAAAATTGAACCTGGCTCTTATTGTCGACACAGGCCGGTGGAATTAATCAATCGATCTAAGCCGATTATCTCTGTCCTCGATTAATCTTAACCTCGCGTCCGACGTTTCGCAAAATCATCGTTCTTCGTTACAAGAGTAGACTCTGGATCAGGAAAAATAACTAGTCTAGGGATTTTCCAACGTCTTTGCGAATTACCATATAGCAAAGGCGCTGACACGTCGTTTTTCTTCTCCCCTTAATCTGTTTCGTACATCGTGTTGGAATTGTTTTTAAATTTATGGTGAAGTCTCATTTTTTTTTACGTATAATTTCATTTCTCTTAACCTATATACTATCGCGTATTCGTTTCTGGCTTACAATTAGTTCTGTACGTACTACACATACTAATGTTACAAATTAAACATACATATATTTATTTCTCTTAATCTATATACTTAACCTATACAGATACATTATCCTATAATTAACCTATATACTATCACGTATCTGTCTTTGGCACACAATTAGTTCACTACCTATATTCTTACGCTTTTTTCCAAAACTCTTAACCAGCTTATCGCCTCTTCGCTTATCCTACCTTCTACGATAACTTCGTTTCTTGGTACCCTACGACAGTCTCCATCTTGTTTATATACATATTATATAGGGACTTTCGTTAATATCTCAATCAGTTGTGAAACTAGTGTTATTCGTATTTTTTACTCTTCTCGTTTAATTTCAAATTTCAGTTCGATTTCTAAGGAAACTTGTCCGAGCTTCGCATAAGACTCACAAAATCTACTTCGAGATTTAGGATTTATGTTACGTGTGAAATTCGGTCCCCCTGAGATTTAGTTTAGAAAATTATCGCGACTAACATCTAAATCATTAGAATTATCCAGGAATTCATAGTCACCTAGCATTACACGTTACGAAACATAGGCGAAGATACCTAATATTACACGGTAACCGTCCGAGATAGGATGTTTCCTTGGAAAGAGGTAAACAAGAAGTTTAAAGGTAAAGTGGGTGGGGACGGTAAAGTCGTTTCTCAATCAAAGAGCAAATGTAACTTTCCGCCGTTTGAATGTTCCGTGTGGCCGGACGAAGAATCGTTCTCAGCCAACTTTCTTAATATGAACCTTCGGTTCTGAGAAACTTTTCCGCCACATTAAGCGTTTCTGCAAATCTTACTGCGTTGAGAACACTCGGAGATCTCTTTCCTCGCTCGGAAAACCGAAATAAAATAAAAAAAAAAAAAAAAAAAGAAAAAAGAGACAGGAAAGAAGTCGTAAAAGGAACCGGGACGAAGGCTTTGGAAAGTAAACGCTGATGTTATTTATGATTTACCTGGTGACTTCTTCGACTTGCACGAAGGCTGAGGCGGTGGCTCCACTCGTGCCTCGGGAACTCGACGCCGTATTTCTCCATATCGTCCCTTTCTCTGTCTGTGTCGGTCGAAAAGCTCTTCCGACCAATTCAACGCCGTCCTCCGCTACTCCATCTTGCTCCTGTCAACCAGAAAAATATTTTCATCTCTCGCACATTGCATTCCAACTCAAACATTTCTTTATCTTTTTTTCTTTCTTTTGTCTTTCGCTAGGTTCTCTCGAGAAAATGATTTCGCGGTAAATATTATGCTCGAAAGCTTTCTCCTGTTTTCCCCTAGATAAATGTGCAATGTCACTAGACGCGATAGATCTAATTATTCCGCGAGTTAATTAATGATTTTTGTTCATTTGAATGATATAACGTCAGATACCGCGTTGATGAATCAATATTTCTGTGTTAATTGTGAAATTAATTAATAACAAATTATGCTAATTAACCTCCTTTCTGTTTTTCTTCGCATGAAAGTGTGAAATGTTACTAGATGCATTACTTATGACCATTTCGTGTGTTTATTAATGGCTTTTGGTTGTTTTGGTGATGTGATAATAATATTACACACATATACACGAATTTTAGATCGCTCGTGTATTAGTCATAGCAGTTGGCTTGTTCAGAGCCGATTAATCTGCCATTCTTCTGAATTGTTTCTACATCGTCGAAACGCTGTCCTTTCACGGTGACACGTTCAACGTAGGAAACGGGATGAAGTGAAGCGAAGAGCTAAATCTGCGGAGTAGCGTGGGTGGTTAATCAGTGTACCGACTTTCTAACAACAAATTGCAAGGCAATCAACGATTATAGTCTGACGGAGCATCGCCATGCAGAAGAGACCATTCTCGCTCTCGTTACGTGTCCCGCCTGACTCTACGAATTCCTTTCAAAAGCCATCAAGTGCTTCTGTATCAAATGATCCAGTTACAGTCTTGTCGAATGGCGCGAATTCGTAGTGAATCAGTGACCTTGAATAAAAATATACCACCAACATCGTTCCCATTTCTGATTTTGTGACCGTCACTTTCATCGGACTGACATCTCCTGGATCTCACCACTCAGCTATTTGACGCTTGGTCGATGGGTTGCCTGAGACCCAGCTTACCGCCCGGATTTCGCTTCTGCTGACTTCTTCCTAAGCCCAAGATGGCACTGAAAGAGCAGCGTTCTGACGATGCAGAAACGATTCAGAAGAACGTGACGGCTGTTTTAAATACAATCTCAGAAGAACTTCTGTAACTCTCATTCATTGTAGATGGCTCTAGTGGTTTCACCACATGTTCTACCAGGTGGTTCCACTAATCTACCTAAAACTGCATAAGTCCGTCTCTTCACCATTCTTCTCGTAGTTCTGGCGTATAAAATATCTCATGATCCGCGGCATCATACCTCATTCGTTGATCACCTTGCAGCCCATACGACTCAAGACAATAACGAAGAAACTAACGAAGAGAAAAGACAATTTCAAAAGAGGACCACGCGCACTCTCGACACTTACATGAGCAGTTACATACCAACATTTGTATATAGAGAGAAGTAGAACGTTCGTGTAGGAGGAGACGTATGTTGAATAGCAAATAATAAAATTTCATTTACCTTGAAAGCTGTGTTCCTAATGACATTAGTCCCGGAACTTTTTCAATCTACTGTGTTTTCAATGTTCACTGCGTACGTGCTATAAAACTTCTAAAAACCGGTCAAAAGCAGGCTAACGGGTTTTTCAAAGAATCGAGAGATCCATCGGTGCTGTTTCCACGTATCGAATGCCCAATCGGACTGGCAGTACTTTGCGTCCAAACAATAGCGCACGTAAACATCCTATTGGATTTTCATCGTTGACGCGAAACTTGGGAAGGAGGGAAGAAAAACAGGATTTTTCGTTGAATTTCCATGAAAATCCTGAAATCTTCCAGGCAACGAGATTGAGAATGATTTCGCAGGATGGGTCGACTGTGACCCTTCGCTTTCGGAAATTCGCAATGTTCGCCGGAAATGGGTCGGCCGGTTTTTCCCGCCAATTCTCACTATCCCCCCCCCCTCACGAGCAGAAACAAATTTGCCAGAGCAATTTCACGCGCGATTGCCTCCCGCCAGCGGCAGCTACTTCTGCAAGCGAATGAAAATGGCCAACGTGTGTTTCACTCTGTGAACTGTTTCAGGCGTTAAAAGGGAACAATGAAAATACAAAAGCAAACGTAAAAGGCTGCAGGGCTGGTAGACCAGTTTTTCACTTTCTCATTGTTCGTCAATTCTATATGCGAACCGTTGTTAGAAAGATTATTATATGGACCATAAATGTTCGACAATCTGATCAAGCGATCGAATGGTTGACTCAACGTGATTGCGCGTTAAGGCGCGTTCACACTGGCAGACATTGCAGCTAAAGATGTGTGCGGACTGTCGACAAGCGATGTCGTTTCGTCGAGACAAAAAGTAATTGCGCTAAATCTGGCGAACAGGCTGAGAGGTGGAACATTTTGATCTGTTTTAAAGAAAAGCATCTGCAGTAGCCGCGTGATGGGCCATCGTATTATCGTGCGACGGAATCGGATCTTTCGACGCGTGAACAAAATCCACTCTGACGTTGATCGTTACAACTTTCCTTCCAATGGTATAACCGCCATAAGAATTTGACACCACCATAACGAAGGATGTCGTACTGATGTCGCCATTGGTTTTTTCCTGTCTGGATTGGTTTCTGACTGTCGGTATTTTAATAATTCATTTCTTGATTGTCGCATTCAGTTACCGAAATCGACAACGTAATTATTTTCTGACCATTCATTTTCAATCGATCATTTATTTTGTATTTGTTAAATCGTTTCGTCTCGCGCTATTTAGGTGGTCACGACAGATGGCAGAACGAAATCACGTGACACCGGTCGACAGTGTTAAAAAGTTAGGTTATTTTCGGAACCCACTGTGTACGTGTGTTGTATTGTCGATGCTTAACAGCAACCTAGAACCCAGTGACTTGTTTCTATGATAAATTTTCCCGCTGTAGAACACTCGTCGATGTACAACTACTAACAACTGGCCAACCTGATAGCTACGAACATAACCTAACATTTTCAAAGAATTTTCCAACTAATTCTAACGAAGTTTCTGATGAATAGGTTAGAATTGCATGAAATTTCTATGGTTGGTCTTTTCCCTCTCTCTTTTCACTGTGAAAAATGGCCTCCAGTATTCCAACAGCTGGTCTTCTTGACTCGTTATCGTTACTTTCGTTGGTTTACTGCCGCTAATTGGGCCAAACGATGAAATTTATTCCTCAATTATACCACAGCCATGCCCTGTTTTACATAATTCCCTATAAATGATCGTATCGATTCTTCTTCACCCTCGAACCAGCTCAACGATATCGAACAACATGATTCTCCCAATGAAATCATCGTGCCATTCCTCCGAGCCGGATCTTATCAAATTTGACAGAATTTACTTAAAAAAATCACACTGTCGCTGAAATGTACACGGGACACTTGTTTATCTCTGACGAGGCATATCCTAACCTCAAAATTATCATACGGTCAAATGAAACTACAATGGTTTGGTTCTTCGTGATCGCTGTAGCTAAGGTGTAGGTCCGATTAAATTGATTTTCAAAAGTCAATTTAATCGACTATATGCGTAATAATATGTAACAAGAAATATAATAATAAAACTATAAAACAAATTAAATTATATAATAAAATATTATATAATAAAATTAAGTAGTAAAATAATAAAACATATCTGACAGAAGTACTTTTTTACTTTACAAACTCTTTATCTGAAGACTAGTCAACTCTTCGATTATAGGGCGGATTAAGAAGGTTATTTCAAACAAATAGGAAGACTCACGATGTTGATACAGTCGCTGATATTTAAACAGCAAATGTGTGTATTAAATTACTATACATGCGTATACACCGTGTACAGTAAATACGAGGATAAATTAGTGCTTTGTTTTTGAATACGTAGGTAGGTTAATAAGAAGGTAGCAAGTGTTGCTTTTAATTGTTAACTCATCGTTGATTCGTATAATTTGGTCAAATTCACACGCTGTTACTACAAGTCGAGCAAAGCGTCCGGCTACTCGTGATATATCAGTGTATGATCAATTTAAACATTTAATTAAAAATGTAATCTATTTCAGTTAATTTGTAGACGTAGCAAACCTAACTGCGAGCATTTGGTCGTACAGTGTATATCTCGTGATGTAGCGTTCTTAATAATCCAGCCAAAAACAGTTCTATCCATAACTCATGGCAATAACTGTCGAGAGTGGACTTGTGCTGCTTTTGGAATTCATGGCTTGAATTTTTCATAGTATCGAATAATATACGGTGGAGTATCGGAGGAGAATGAATGAACGACGAGAAAATTACGCTGCGTGTCAGAGCACAGCCACAGAAATAGAAAACGAACGATAAAAGAGGAAGAAATAAGTAGACAGAACGAGCAAGTTCTATTTTTATTTCCGCTTGGAACCGTCGACCTGATGCACGAAGTGTGTACACCTTTTATTCTCCCCCTCGCTCTATTAACGCCTTGTCAACGATGCATTAAGGTATTTGCAGTGGAAATTAGCCTTTCTTTCCTACAGTTCCTCTGAAATCTTGACAATACTTTATTTAGTATATTATCCTTACAGGATTCAATTTTCAAGAAGATTTGCTTCACCGAAATGGAGATATTCGACTTCAAAGTTGAACATTTTCAAAACTCTGTCTACGTTGAAACATGTTGTACCGACACTAAAGCCTGATTCACGCTACGAGCCTAAGGTACAGACACAGATCAGGATCGATTGAAATGTGAGATTTCACAGTAAAACTAAACAATCAGATCCCGTGGCAATCTCTTTCATTTTTATTCGTTCAATCGAAGCAGGAACAATGTCATTTTCCAAGTATTAATGGAAATCATGCTAATTTTAGATGAGGATGCATAAGATGGCTAATGCGGTATGTTTGCAGCAGTAACGTAGTAACGTGGAAGTGATAAATGTAAGTGATAAAAGTAATTGAGCTAATTGTGTGGCCGTAGAAGTTTGCAGGCCATTTTTTTCTTATTTCGATCCACAACTTCATTTTGTTAGCTGGGTCTGTAATATATTTTGTAACCGAAATCATATAGTTTACTGCAGGTTCCTACAAATTCAATTAAACGCTCGTCCTCCGTGTTCCTTTTCGACTTTTGACCGCAGTCTCGACCGCTAGCAAACCGACGTTACGGTCAACAGATTTTCATTTGGTTTGGTTTCATCTGGAATATGACTTTCGAGTCTCAGTGTGCTTTAAGCCCATTGTCCACGAAGCGTCGCTTCATACACGCGTATCAGATGTGTCGATGCTAACAGCGAGTATGAGTGCATGTAGTGGTTATTATAAAGTAACGTGCACCTGTTCGTGAAACAGCAACGAACCGTTTTCGTTGCTATGCATTTTGGAAGAATTATTAGAAATTTACAGAGGCGAACCGTGCTTGTGGAACTTGAAATTCCAAAGATTACCATCGTGTAGAGAAAGAAACGTCGTATTCAAAGTTAGTAATCGAATTAAAAGAGTTTGGCACTTCTGCGGATAGAGCAAGTACAGTAAAGAAAATAATAACATTCATTCATACATATCATTCAACTTATGGTCGTATAACACATGTAGGTATAGCTACGCTTGCTAGAGTACCATAGGAATAAGTAGGCACATGTAATAGGTTCACACCATCACTGGTAGGGACCGTTTAGTAACTTTGTAACTGACAGACTTACCGAAAAGTGTGTAGCTGGCTTAATGGACGGACCACGCTTGCGCCTTTACGAAGCGACGCGACGTTGCCACGTGGACAGTGAGACTTAAGCCGACTTTACACTGTGACACTTTGGAGAAAATTTGGAGAAGTATAAATTTTGCTTTACTTTTAAGGAATATTGTCGCGCTACAAATACCTTAATACTTGGCTGACATTTTCTGCGTCTTGCATTAATCTCTCCCTTTTAAAATAAAGAAACGACACGACATCCGTTTTCAAATGGCGCTATGCACGGGGAAACGAAGTCGCGTTAAAAATTAACGCACGCCGCGTGTCTTGAATCGATTTTCGTCCATCAGTCACCTGCACTACAGCGTATAGACATTAGCTTCGTCTGGAAAATGGTTCTCGTATTATCTTTGACGATAACTCATTTTTCAGTTCTCATGTTTTCTCTGTGAATGAGGGCAGTTGATTATGAATCATTGAATTTTCAGTTGCAATATTGCAAGTAAAATTTAATATTGCATAACTGTAACCTAGTATAGTTGCATAGCTATAGTTTGTGAGAATAGGGGATCGATCAATTTAGAACCTTTATTTCCTAAAACAAATCCAGATTCAATCGTATCTCACAAATTTGGAATTGACACCTAGATAGCACACGATGTCTAAATTTTAAGTCTATCTTACATGTATTTCAAGTCTTAACTGGTTCGAATAGTACGAGCATGAAAATTGCAATCTGAAACTTTCAGCATAACCACCATGTTTTTAAAGGTCAAGTAACCTAACCTCATTTTTCGAGTCTGCGTGCCATTAAACTAATTAAAATAACGCAAAGCTAAAGAATAAATGGTCTGAAAGTTTCCTCAAACGATTAAATAAGTAGGCAGCTTTCTTCTAATTTTGTATATTCTTTTAATATACTTAACCTAGCTTTTTGGCTACATATTGCGTCTATCGAAAATTTAAGAATTTAAGAATAAAAGTACTCGGATATTTGGAACAGTGATTTGTTTTCTCGTAAACAAGTATCTTAAGGTCATCTTGCAAACTGGGTCTATGAGTGTGGGAAACAATTTGTCTTCTACTTATTTCGTGAAATAATCCATGAAAAGGGAGACGTAATAGTGAGGAAACGTTTTAAAGAACAGCGAACAGCCGTGGACGAACGGATGAATTGTCTGCGGACCTGAAGCTCGATTGGTAGAGTAGAATAGAGAAAAAGGGATTTTCGATATCGAGTGGCAAAGGCGAGCCGCTGTCGAGTGTTCTCGAGGGCCATTCAAAGATTCCAATTTGTCCTTCGTGTCGCCCCGACGTTGCACAATAACCCAAGAAACTCGGAGAAAAAAATTTGCTAGCCACTTTTTATACTGCCGAAACATTTGCATGAAGGAGCTATCCCTTTTAAATTCTCGCATTATTTATTTATTTATTTATTTAGGAAGAAGATAGAAGAGTATTTATTCACGAGATTACCTTTAAAAAGTTCCAATTGTTCAGTGAAATAGAAGTAGCGTGGTAAATGTACTAAAAACACGTAGTACCACGTTTTTGTCATTCTTGTTAAATTACATTTACATGTTGAATTACAATTATGAATAATGATACATCTGCAAAGACAAAAATATTTATTAAAGAGACGCTTAGAAATTTGTTTTCCATCCGATAAAGATCAATCGTCTAATAATATAGTGATAAGAATTTTAACGTTTAGTATAGTAATTATATGTGTGTTTAATGTCGGGCAGGATAGTAAGAAGGAAATGGTTGAAAATTGAATGAAGCGGCTTATGGGATAAGTATCGAACGTGTGTTCAACAAGTGTGTCCCATGCCCATGCGATCAAGCAATCAGAACAGCATCCATCGTTGACACACAATTACATAATAAAGAGGACAGGGACTAGCATACCATACAATTCCCATTACCTCGTCAGGGATCAATGAAAAAATTGTAGGAAATTGGGCTAATTATCGCAATCGGGTGAAACGACGCAAAATCGAGTTCCAGGTATCTCGTTATCGCGGTGTCATCATCCTGGAAGAAGAAAAACAAGGGAAAACTTGAATAGCTTTATTAAAATTTCAAATTGAACTCTGAAACTCTCTACAAAATCTTGTTGTTACAAAATCTGTTTCAATATAGTGATAGGAAAAATTCACTTTTTAACTTTTTTAAGGTTGCCCTCAGGCAATGAATAATATTGCCAATATTTCGACATTCTCGACAAAAATGCAGTTCGTCAATAAATATTGGAAATATTGTATTCGTGATACATATTAATCTTTTCATTTGAAAACCTTTATTGATAATATACAGGGTAGCCCACGCAGCTATTCCATGATATACGTTACCAATATATAGTTATAGAAAAATGTCAAAGGAGTAAGATGAATGGTTCAAAAATATACATCCGTAGGACCATGTTCTTTTTTAATTTCTTTTTAGCGCAGTGATGCAGTGCAATAAATAATTGCATTATTTTCTTAAATGGAAATGCATACTTGTTTTTACGTAAGTAGATTCCTAGCGTTGTATCGTGGTCGCTGCTGTTTTTTGAGGTTATGGTGATCGTCACTAATCGATCATGAAGTTGGCGTTTCAGATAGATCAATACCAACTAAACAATTGCACAAAAAGGGCGGGAAATTAGATCGATTAAAAGTAACTATACACAAACGCTTGAAAAGAGTACTAGAACTTTTGCATAGATCTAATAATACATCGATAATTGATTAGAACAGATCGATGCACCCGCGTAAATTGATATTCCTTAGCAACATGTACGTAGTAATATATCGTTGTTATAGTTGCAATCACAGTGAATCCATGGCAATTAGTCGAAAGGGCAACTCGACTTCCGGTCGCCGTAGGGCAACAAATCGAATGTCATCACGCCTGCAATTATCCTGGGCCCCCGTGAGTATGTACACTGAATTCAGAGGTATTGCGGTTTTGGTCGGTAATGACGCCACGAAAATCTCAGCTAGTGGTTAACGATAATCGATAGAGTATAACGAAGTCCCTAGTTCGATCATTTTCCACGACAAACACTGGCAACCCAATGTCTGGGTTGGCAAATTTTACTAGAAACCACAATTTCCTCTGAACACTTCAATCCTCATCTTCGTTAATCCAAGACGACGCGATTTTCTATTCTTCTTGACCTTTTAATATCGAGTTTTAGGATTTTGATCATTGAGAATTTGGTTTGAGAATTTTTGGGACGATGAGGAGTTGTTAAAAAATGTTACTAGTCTCCTCACGAGTTTTTGATTGCTTGAATGTTGGTCATTGTTTAGAAAATTTTGATTTCAGCAACTTTGCAGGGATCTTTTCAAAATTTCACTCGCTATGATCATCGAAATGATGTAGTTTGAGCGTTAAAGCTACGTTACTTTAATGTTTCGCATAATCACGTTAATAGTGCAGTTGTTTGCACAAGGTTGATTGTTTTCATTGTTATCGCCTATCGAAGCGTTTCGGTGTTCGTTACAGATTATTCATTATTTTTCTGTGTCGCTATTTCCTCAACGAATTTCTCTGTATACCCGTACGATAAAAATAAAAATATTCTGCTCGTGTTGCACAAATCAGTACACCCGTTTGATCGCTGTCCTCCAATTACACACGACCCTGCGTCCAAAACACGAGATTTGATTATAAAAGAGATTGTTAAAGACCAAACGAAATGGTTAAATATCTTCGATTATCGTTCGATATCTATCGTTCGAGACCTAAGAAAAAGAATTCCACAGCTCAAAAATCGTTCACCGCATATTCCTCGTCTTGAACTTCAAAAAAGTCCCTAGATCCTTCCCCTAAAAATGAACAAGTTTAATTTCCTCGTTGTTATGTTTGGTTACAACGATCCTAATTGCAGTATAGATTGGGGAACGGTGGAAAAGCAGCAGGTGGAATCGATCAAACCTGCACTGGCTCACAAAGGATACGATTAATTGACAGCACTGAAAATGGGCGGCCGAAATTCTCGTATCTTGTGCTATTCAACATAGCAAATAACGATCCTCAAAATTGTGCATGCTAGCTGTACAGTTAGTAATTTCCCTGGAGACCCCTAGATGAGAATGGTAACTAGGAAATGTCCCTACAAATGCCATTTCTCTCGCCTAACAAATGAATAACCAAAGCAGCAGTTATCTTTTTACTAAAATCTATGTAATTACACTAAATTAGGTTTCAGCTGGCTTGAAACACGAGAAAAGAGTATCACGTTTCAATTAGTACAACTATCTTTCATCGTCATCTCAAAAGAAGAAATTACAGAAACTAGGGTTAATTTGACTCAGGCCTGGTTTGATTTAATTCGTGAAACGAGAAAACTGAAAATTGAGTTCTGATTGGTATATTTGTAGAAAAACGTTTGACATTGCAAAGCTTAAATTAGCCATGGATTAAGTTTGAAGTAGTTCGAGATACGAAAAAAATCTATATTATCGGTATATCTTGTCGAAGGTTGTATTTCAGTTATTTTTACGATAAGAGTAGACGACGGTGATGAAAAGCGGAGAATAGGAGGAATCAGGTAGCACGTGTTTATTTATTCATGTTCACGTAACCAGTGCCAATTAAGATCGAACGACAACCAGCGCAGGTACCTTCATGGTCGCGGAGGAAGCGTCGCGTCGTCTGATTAAAGGCCGCCCTATTCCACTGGCCGAGACACAAGAAACGTTCTCTTCACTCACTGCCGATCCGATCTGCTTCTAAATTACCGTCACGCGACGTCTCGATCAATCGTCTAGTAATATTTACGTAACTTTGAAAAACAGCCTTCCCTCGGCGAAATCTTAGTAAAAGTTTGATAAGTCTATGGAAATTGTCGTGCCGTAAAAGTATGCGGCAAGTTTATAGGCGGTCCATTAAATTGTTTGCTACTCTGTACAAACTTCTTCAGAATTTATCACTGTTCTTACGACAGATTCTTCGAAGTAGCTTTAACACTGATTTCTTCAAATATATCTGGGGAATTTATTTCGATACTTTTAGTTAGTAGAATTTCGTCATTGTTTCTGTGAAATTTTTCTAGAAAGGTGCTTTCATCGTTGTTTTCTCCAAATATAGCGAAAATTCCGAAGGAAAATTTTTAGAATACAGGGAAATTGAAAAGAAAATTTCCCAAGTATAAGACTGCAAAGAGATATTTGTCCAATGTAGGGAAAATTTGGAATAAGTTTTCCGATGTAGAAACAAAAATTAGGAGAAAGTTACGAAACTTCGGAAAATTTGTAAAAATCGAATGTTATAATTCGATCTACGTTATCGCGTTCCTTTGGAAAAAATCTTCTAGAAATTACTTTTGCTGTTGCTTTCTCCTGATACATATAGCTCGAGAGGTTACAATTTTGCGAGTTATTATAATTTCATTCGCAGTCGATCGAAATTCAGTGAACGACGTTTATCCGAGGGAATAGGACAGCTTGCTGAGCTCTTGGGTAACTGCTGATCCTCGAAGAATCCGGATGAGATTTGAGAAAACCAACGTGTCGAAAGGAATAACGACTCGTACATCGATATCATCTCTTTCATCTCGACACGATCGTAAAAATCAACTCGTCTGACGCTAATCTTTTTCCTGCCTTCTTTATGGTCACACGCAGACGTGGATAACTCGGTCATCTAAATATCAGAGTCTTAAAATTCAATCTCGAAGTTTGCACAGAATAATCTGATTCTCTGTACATTATGATTACACTGCGGATTGTTTGCGCACATTAGACAATTTTTAGGTTATGTATTTATTATAATTAACTTAGGTATTTATAGGCAATTTAAATATATAAAAACGTATAGAATGCACATAATACGTGAAGATGTATCAAATATTTAAAGAATGATATTTAGTATAATATTCAGTAGATTAAACAATTTCATATACAGAATTCTATTTGCTCGATTAAATTCGTAGAAATATAAATTTGCATGAATATCCGCAGTCTAGTTAGGATTAGTAACGAAATTATTAAAAAATCCCCTATAATTTGAATACACCCTACAAAAATTTAGATTTGTTTCTAGAAAAACACTGTGGATGTTTACGCTATTATGACCAATTTAAAGATACCAAAATGCCTAGGCACCTGAAAGCACGTAATACGCAAAAACATACGAAATGTCTAAAGTACAATATTTGGTAAGTGTACGTGACAATATTCGGTAGATTAATCAATTTCATATACAGAATTCTATTTGCTCGATTAAATTCGTAGAAACATAAATTTGCATGAATATCAGCAGTCCAATCTTGTTTAATGACAAAATTACTAGAAAATTCCCTATAATTTGAATACACCCTACAAAAATTTAGATTTGTTTCTAGAAAAACACTGTGGATGTTTACGCTATTATGACCAATTTAAAGATACCAAAATGCCTAGGCACCTGAATGTATTAACACAAAAACATACGAAATGTCTAAAGTACAATATTTGGTAAGTGTACGTGACAATATTCAGTAGATTAATCAATTTCATATACAGAATTCTATTTGCTCGATTAAATTCGTAGAAATATAAATTTGCATGAATATCCGCAGTCTAGTTAGGATTAGTAACGAAATTATTAAAAAATCCCCCATAATTTTAATGGGACGAGAATTTTTGCCCGGTGATTTATTCGCGAAGGTAAGAAAGCGTAAAAGTGAATTCGCTTCAGCGTGTAACGTGGAAAACTCTTGAAAACAGACTTCAATGAACAGAGGAAGCTGCAGTTCTGCGCGGGCGGTCAACATTATGCTAATCACGCGAACCGGAAACGGTCGACAAAGGTTTCGGTTTCGGGCTTAAATATTAAACCCGGATCAAGGGGGCGGCATTAATGACTGACAGGTGCATGAATAGCATTACACCGAACAATACTGCATACCTACAGCAATACGCTACCATAAGTTGGCAGGATCCTCGTTTAAATATAACAAATACAATGTAATCTATAATCATAGAATAGAAATATTATAATAACGCAATACAATGTTAATTGTAGCATTAAAATTAAGATATAAGAAAACAGTTTATATGAACTTTAACTCAAAGGAGAAAGTAACACAACCGTAAGAAATTAATTTTCAAATGATATCTCAGTATCTGGTTTTCTTCTTTAATAACATTAAATTATTTCTTACGGTTGTATTACATTCTCTTTTAAGTTAAAGTTCATATAAATTGTTTTCTTTATCATTGCGGTTAAGATTGTTCATATGAGTTGTTTTGATAGTAAAAAATTCATATGAACTTTAACTTTAAAAAAGAATGTAATACAACCGTAGGAAATTAATTTTCAAATGATATCTCAGTATCTGGTTTTCTTCTTTAATAACATTAAATTATTTCTTACGGTTGTATTACATTCTCTTTTAAGTTAAAGTTTACATAAATTGTTTTCTTTATCATCGCGGTTAAGATTGTTCATATGAGTTGTTTTGATAGTAAAAAATTCATATGAACTTTAACTTTAAAAAAGAATGTAATACAACCGTAAGAAATTAATTTTCAAATGATATCTCAGTATCTGGTTTTCTTCTTTAATAACATTAAATTATTTCTTACGGTTGTATTACATTCTCTTTTAAGTTAAAGTTCACATAAATTGTTTTCTTTATCATTGCGGTTAAGATTGTTCATATGAGTTGTTTTGATAGTAGAAAATTTATATGAACTTTAACTCAAAGAAGAAAGTAACACAACCGTAAGGAATTAATTTTCAAATGATATTTCAGTATCTGGTTTTCTTCTTTAATAACATTAAATTATTTCTTACGGTTGTATTACATTCTCTTTTAAGTTAAAGTTCACATAAATTGTTTTCTTTATCATCGCGGTTAAGATTGTTCATATGAGTTGTTTTGATAGTAAAAAATTCATATGAACTTTAACTTTAAAAAAGAATGTAATACAACCGTAGGAAATTAATTTTCAAATGATATCTCAGTATCTGGTTTTCTTCTTTAATAACATTAAATTATTTCTTACGGTTGTATTACATTCTCTTTTAAGTTAAAGTTCACATAAATTGTTTTCTTTATCATCGCGGTTAAGATTGTTCATATGAGTTGTTTTGATAGTAAAAAATTCATATGAACTTTAACTTTAAAAAAGAATGTAATACAACCGTAGGAAATTAATTTTCAAATGATATCTCAGTATCTGGTTTTCTTCTTTAATAACATTAAATTATTTCTTACGGTTGTATTACATTCTCTTTTAAGTTAAAGTTCACATAAATTGTTTTCTTTATCATCGCGGTTAAGATTGTTCATATGAATTGTTTTGATAGTAAAAAATTCATATGAACTTTAACTTTAAAAAAGAATGTAATACAACCGTAAGAAATTAATTTTCAAATGATATTTCAGTATCTGGTTTTCTTCTTTAACAACATTAAATTATTTCTTACGGTTGTATTACATTCTCTTTTAAGTTAAAGTTCACATAAATTGTTTTCTTTATCATCGCGGTTAAGATTGTTCATATGAATTATTTTGATAGTAAAAATATCAAAATTAAATGACATATAGTTAGATGTATATAATAGTTAGAGAAACCTGAATGTATTGCTTATAGCAATCACAAGGATCCTCTACTGAATCGTTTCTGTCGGTGCATCCTACCGATCAAACGTGTAATTCGTTCGCTTTTCTCTGATGAAACCGAGCCGTAGATTCTGTGCTCTTCGTTTCTTTTAAACACAATTCCATACGTTTTGCATTATGCATATCTCCTGTATCTTGCATACGCTCTGCATATCGTATACATATTTCGCGTAGCGGATGCTCTATGCAGCCGAGTGTGAGCTTCATCTTTAAAACGCTTAGAGACACGAAAATGTTTCCACGGAACGAAACGAAACGAAACATCGATGCGCGTTTCTGAATTTCCTTCGCGTAATTTTACGCGTCGATGCCATCGACTATATCGCTATATGGTGCGATCGTTGCGGTTGTCCTCGAGAATTTGTCTAACTTACATCGTCGAATACGATCTTTTTAACGAAAATTTAATATTCCTTCGGATTCACTTGCAGATATTATCGGAGGCCATAAAAGAATCGCAAACGGCGGGGATTACCTCTAACCGGATCGATCGTTGCGGCCATCGTCGTTATCGAAAACTGGAAAAATATAGAAAAAAGAAAGAAGAAAAAAATATACCCGGCATGTTCGCTGACAACAGGCTACGTAACGTAAATGTGAAATCGAATATGATTCGTTTGAACCTGTTCGATATATTTTTGGGACAGGTGAATTTTTATCTCCAATTTTACTCTTTTTTTTTTTTATTAATTGCCAATTCTGTGTCGAAACCTCTGCAAATAAATAAGTTTACCTTGTAAATGGTCGTAAAAGTTAAACCCAAAATCACGTTTTCTATTATTATACGTAGCCGTGATTATTATCACGGAGAGAATAATAATAATTTTCTAATTAAAATATATTCCTTGTCAACGACAGATGAGTGATCCCAACACTTTCGAAGGATGATCCTTGTGATGTTCAGTGTCTCTTGTTTGCTTCAAATCAGTCTGTCTTTACGGTTGACGACAGAGTCTCGGATTTAACGAGCATCGACCAATTAGGGTAGTGAAAGGGACGTTATTATGCTTGTCGATCATAAGCCAATAATAGAACGAAGGCATACGCGTTCTACCGCTGCTTATTCGGGCCATTATGATCGCAGACGCGAATAGCCGACTGCCAATTGCAGCGAAAACCGGGTTTTCCCCCCTGCAACCATGTCTAGGTCTATGTAACTTTGACGAGGCGAACTGAAACGATGACATAATCGTGACGGGGTTAGAGCACCGGCTGAAGTATTAGAGAGCCGAATGAAACGACTGAACATGCTCCGGACTGTTTTCCACATTTTAAGGAAACTCGCTTCTTCTTCGCGTAATTTCGATGATTCGGTTGAATAACAGGGACCGTTTCGATGAGTAACTTTGTTTCGTGCGAGTTCTTTCTAAACGGGCCAAGTTGAACGAATTTACGATGATGGACGAAAGAAGGTCTAAAATCGATACTTGTAAATAAGTTGATTGTAACTTCACAAAAAATGTCCAGCCGATAAAACAGACATTTTCGTTTGAAATTGTTACAGTTTTCTGTAATATCGTATTTATTCACCAACGAGCGAAGTTGCAATATTTAGATCGTTGCACGTAAACGTGCGAACATTTCCTAGGGACTTTGTTCCATCTCCGATCGAATAGAAACGAAATTTGTTAGCGACTGGCTATTGCATCAGGCTCTAACACAAAGGTTTAAAAATATCCATTTGTAAACTGTGTAAAAGTAAAGAGGCTGAAACAAGACGAACGTCAAACGCGACTGGATCACGAAGGATCAAAAATGACCCGGCTAAAGTAAATTCCTGTCGATGAATTTTTAACTGCGATTTTTATGACCAAACAGATGGACATAGCTGACAGGTCAGCGGCGCTCATAATCGTCGATCAGAACGAGTGCGTGCTCGCGAAGGACGATCAACGAGTCGTCACGCTAATCGACGATAAAACTCGAGCATTCTTACCTTCGCTCGATGCTCGATCTTGACACGTTTTTGATTCCCGGCACTCTTAGGCCCCTTTCACAACGATTTTTCCTCTGTTTTATCAGACTGACTGATCAATCTTCCACGAAGATCCATCCGATCTGCCGCGCTCTTTTCCAGCTTCATCACTATCCCTTCTTGTCAGATCCTTGCGAAACCTCACCAAATGCTTGCTCCGTTCCCCAAACTCAGACTCCAGTCCCTTTGCGAGATTTCACACGAGATCCTCCTCGTAATTTCCACCTCCACACCTGTTCACTCAAAGGATCGATATCTCTAGCCGATCAGAAGCTAAAAACTGATATTTCGAGGCGTTTTCTTTTGATTTTAGTTTGTCTTAAGGAGCCTTTGAAGAGTCTCTGCAGAGCTTGGTACGAAGGATCATGTTAAAATTCAGCGCAAATGTACATTTGGCGAAATGGGATGCCAAAACTGTGAGGAATGCTGGCCTGCAGAGAAGAAAGCGATGATCTGGACGAGGAATGTGGATCAATCACGGACACACGACAGGAACAAACGGTCCAATTGCATACAGCAGCTTGGCAATTACAGCTTAAGCGAGCCAAGGCCCCTCGACGCTCAATGTTCAGCCTGGTAACAGATTTGCCTGGACTTGGCCTCATCTGCTACTGTCTGACTCCTCTTAAACCCTTCAAACTCGATTCTTTAACGAATCTTCTCGTCTAACAACAATTTTTCGCAGCTAATAATCGATAGGTAACAGTTTGTTGAATATATCTTAAGACTATCGAAGAGAGATACTTTAACAGATCTTCTTCTTCACAGAAGCCTACGCTTCGCTGGGAATCTTCCTCGATGAATCGGCTGGATCATTCATGATCGAAGGATTCGCAGAACTGAGAAGCTTCAAATTTTGTTTCCCCGGACAATCAGACCCCTGTCAGGATCGCAAGAAGCTCGGGATCTCTTGGAACTCAGCGAATCAGTATGAAATTATTCACTTCCTGCATCTTGGATTCTTCGGATGACAGCAAGTTGCAAAAATTCAGCAGGTAACTAGAAAAATAAAACTCAATTCTCCAACTTATTTCCGTATCTCTACAGAGATCTCTGTTCCTCACTGAAACGGTCTAGAAAGTTTCAAGAATGCCAGCAACCCTAGAATCAGAGGACCACCATAGGATTATCGCACGGTGTCCCGTGGTGCAGGTGTGAAGCCATGATCGATCAACGAAGAAAGGTTTGTTGAGAGTTCGATTGAAATATTCCTCGTGGTTCTACGAAGGAATCGTTGTGAGGATACACTTTCTGGTGGAGAGGAGCGCGACGCGTCTCGGACAAGTGTCGCGCGCAGACTAAACCTTCCGGCGCGGCTTCCGCGCGACTTTCAGTACGCGTACTGTGCGCAGGGCTCGACGTGCGTCCCACGCCTACAGCCCTGAGCCGGAGACACGCAACCCCCGACTGAAGATTAACCCGTCCGTCTTGGTACGGCCGCTGAACTGACGCCTATTAACTAAGTGGAAACAATTATTTCCTGCGTTGGAGTGGGATACAGTTCTATGGAACCAAGGATTTACGCTTTGGATTTGCTCGGCATTGCGGTTTTTAGCAAAGCTACGACGACGAACGTAGTTTAGATTGGAGAATGGTTTGAGTACTGGTGTCTGGATGTTATAGAGGGAGAAATTTAGATGAAAGTGAGAATCGTTTGCAGGTTTCTTTGTGGATTAAGCTTTCGCAGGAATTCCAGTAAGGAATTGGCAGATCTTAGATGGAGAATTCTAAAAATCACTTAGATTCACAGAAAGACAAACCACAAGACGGAATAATGCGACGAAAGCGATTCTGTTCAAAGGGAATGAACTAAAATGCATGCCCCATGGGGTTGTTTACCACATTTGGCCATATGGTCGATTCTAAATATAATAGCCAGGTTAAAGGAGTCTGCTGCTTTAGCTGATCGTATTAACCCAGTTCTTATCGATTCCCCTCAGGGTTTGGTTCACAATGTGTGTTGTGCTCCTTGTCGTGGTTTACTCTTTCCCCTTTACCGGCCGAATTCAATGAACATCCCATTTCTGATTGCTACGCTCCAATTTCATACGCTCTCTCTCTCTCTCTCTGTTCCTCGGCTTTGGAGGCTTCTCCTCCTAATCGCAGACTGTACTTCTACAAACGTACTATTTCGTTTTTCTACCTTTCCTTTTCATCGGCGATCGTTCAGGACATACTCAAGACTCCAAATATGTGTAATATCCTTGAAAATTGAAAGTTCAAGTTAAATTACAGTGGGGAGTTTTAATAAAAACAGTTTGATTTCTCGATAAAAAAAAGAGCGAGGTTAGGTTTGAGTTTCAAATTTGGAGATGGAGTAGTTTCAAATGTAAGGGGATTAAAACGGATATGTCAGAGAGTTGTTCATAATTCAGCCAGGTTTCATTGAAACGTGAGTATCTGGTTACCGAAATTGCCCTTTCTCACGACTGTGCTGCGAAACTTTGAGAAGCTCTGCAATTGGCGAAGTTTACAATCGACATTATTCTTGCATCTCTTTGATCACCGTGGGAATACTGTTTCAAATTCCGCTTTGTCTAAGTCCCGAATAGAATTTTAAAGCCAGTGCCAAAATCACCCTATACCCTGTGTCTCACGACTTTCCTTGAAAATGACAGAGAGTCGGGAGAAATTGTATCCTCGTTGCTTCGTGATGTCTAAGATCTCAAATTCGTGAAAATCTGATGGTAAACTGGAAAATTTAAAAATAACGGCTTTTCCCGCCAAATGCGTCTTTATCTGTAGATGACGATTATTAAAACTAAATAATTGCCTCTTTTCAGTTCCCGTTTCTGGATGTCATTTGCAATACCAAATTTGCGAAGGTTAGGTTAGAATCTTCAAAATTTGCGAATGAATCTCGTTTCTAAAATAATCATTTTTCTCACCATACGAGAAGAGCAATTTATCTGGATTAATTAATCTCATATCGAATTGTACAATGCTAGAAATTCGCGAGATACAATCAGAAATACTTTTTCATCTGGATTAATCAGTTTTCAATTGAATACGCAGCGATACGAATTTTCAGAGCGCGTAATTGAATTCTCCTGTCGTCGATGAGATCATTCATTTTTCCGTCTTCGCAACGAGTTATTAACACAGACATACGAAACAATTACTTGGAAACGAAAGAAGATCTGCAGGCGACATTCGTCAAGCTGCAATTAACAATTCATAATTTTCACGATTAATTCGACGAAGAGTAAAACATATCCCCCGCTTTATCTACGCCAGTTACAATTACATCCATTGCGCATGCGTGATACCAGGACCGTTCTCTCCTATGGTGATTTATTGCACAGTCAACTTTGAAATATTTAAAGACGTGTTATTACAACAGTTTTATATTTAAAAATATATATAATACCACGAAGAAAGATATTTTTAACAAATTATTTCATTTGATGAAATTTCCAAAAGGATTATTTATTGTAAATTTTATAAAATGCTACTGCTGGAGAACAATGTACAATGCAATTAATGTAATCATAAAGTGCTTCACTTTTAACAAAAATATTTCGGTGAAAAAGGAAATATTGGATTATAAATCAAATTTTCAATTTTATTCGTTCATCAAAAATTAAACACATTGTCCAGCTTTCACAAAGGAATGTTTAAAAATTTCACAGAATTTATTTCTAAAAAGAGGCAAGTTCTTACAAAAGCAATTACAACGCTGCCAAAAAATATCTAAATTATAATGAAATATAGAAAATAGACGTTTAAAAATATAAAAAATACTATTCTTTCTTATAATATCTATACTACATTCAATTAGTAAATATTAACAATATACGGGATGCTCTAATAATTGTGCTAAAATTAGCAAGGAGATGATTTAAAGTGCCGTATAAGAAAAAATTCTTTCTACTTTTTCTATTTCTACTTAAAAGATGTTCAAACTCTATTTTCTTGAAAACGGAACGTCGTATGAAAAAATGTTATACTATATTTTCAACTTATCTGTTCACGTAGAATCACCCTCTTACCGATTATACCACGATTACCGAAACACACTATATTTCTAAATTCAAATGAAACGATTTTCGTGCACAGAGGGCGGTGGTCTCCAAGCGCCTAGCGACAGTACTGCGCGCCAGCGGACGGAGCCCGCATCGAAGCCAGTTGTCGTCTCACAATGGGACGAAGTTGTGGTTTTTTCTGGTTTTTCGTGTGGTTCGCGGCTTTCGTGAAACCCATCGAGTTTCCTGACGTTTTACGAATGTGAATCCCCAGTGGGCACAGCGTCCACAGGAACAGGATAGTTCCCGAAGGATTCGAAGCAGCTTTGGTGTGACACTGGGCGGTGTCAGGTTAGGTTTCGAAGGTAAGTCGCAATACCAACACGTATATAGAGTTCGTTCATAAGCCATTATTTCGTGAAATTCTTTTTTCACCTTTTTCCCCTGCCTCGATGGAATTCGATTCGAAATTTTCCATCGATCAAGTTAAACTCTAACCTGCAAAACAGTTTCGCGAATGATTTTGATTTATTCGATTCCGCAAGCACGTTTGAATGTTCGTGACAGGTGACCAGAAACTAGTTCATACTTTATTATAGCGGTGTACCTAGTAGCTCGAGGTTATCGGTTTTTCGATCTCTTATCGAAATTATGTTGTTAGGTTAGATGTTGTGGCAGTTTGTATTGGATATTGGCTGTAGACGTGCAGCTTATTGGCGTTCTTTGTTGCTTTGAACGCAACTGTTTACGGGAGTTTTCCTGTAATTAAGAAGTTATTTATTACCTTATTATTGTTGGTAAATTTCAAAATTCATTTCCCTTCATATTTCCCAGTTGATTTTATGTTACCGAAATTAAAAATTTGTATTTCGTATTGTATTTGTTCGAAGCAAATACCATACAGCAAATACAAATATCATTGATAAGCACGAAGTACAAATAAATAAAAATCACTTACTGATAGTGCAATAAACAAACACGTGCCGTTAATTAAATTAACAAATAAATTATACATAGATATGTTTCCTAACAAAAAATATAGCAAATAATAAAGAATAATTAAATACATAATGTGATTCACTATTGATAATAAAAAAAAACACAAACACCCATAATGCAACTTCTAATTATTTTTTAAACATTTTCAAATTATTTCTCAATAAATTGAAATATAAATTGTAATCTTGTTCCATTTATTTTCTAATAAATTTCGATGTCAATTTGAAGAAGGGGAAAAATAACAGTTTATAGGGTAGTTTGTTTGGCGGTAGGAAAGTTGTATAAATTCTGTGGAGATTGGTCGGAAGTTTCTGGCTGTATTAAGGAAAAGTTTTCCGATCTTGGACAAGGATGCACTGAGATATAATCCCTCGAGTACACTCAATGTTCTCTAAAGTGTCTCGTTTCAGAGCGAGAGAGTTCCTCGACACCGGGGTTCGCACTTTCGTGGCCTAACGTTTGTTAATTCTTCGGCTGGAAAATGCCAATATCCTGTCGCCATCTTACCGACCGAGTCTCAAATTTAGAATCTTTCTTTTCACATTTCTCATAGGAGATAACTTAATTTTCCGCCATGTATACAAAATTTGTCTTGATTATACATGATTAAAATTTATATTATAATGATTAAAATTTACGTTGTCTTTATTAAATGAAATTACCAAAAATGTTTCATTAAAAAACATATAAATTATCTGGAAGACATTGAATGTTTTAACTTCGCTTTTATAAGTGAAACATTTTGATAGAATATTATTAAACAGTATTGTTTCCAGAATTTATTAAATTCTAAAATTAAATTGTTTGATGCGAATTGCTAATTCTTGCATTGCTAATTAGCATTAAATGCTAATTCTTCTCGGTTGAAAGTTTCTTTTTTACAAAAAAGGTCTTTGGCTCAGGTAGAATTTATTCAATTATTTCCTTTCCGCTGTGTCGCGTTTCGTTAGATTATCGAGGTGGTGAAAAATTAAAAAATAACATAGGTTAAACTCCCAAAGAAAGCTCAATCCGGTCGCTTTGCGTCACACTTTATCCTATTGTTTTTAGAGACCCAAGTTACGGTCTTGTCTCGAGCCACTTGTGACGAGTGAAGTTGCTAGTAATTAGATTCTTTTGTTCCGCCCTTAAACGCCGCCTTTTTCCCACCAAATACCATTCTGTTTCGCATGACGGTTAACCGTATTTTACATATTTTTCAGAAGAGAGAAACAATCCAATTAAAACTCTAAACGTATATAGTAACTGGAACGTAGTACTACGTGCTTGGTCACAACTTGAATGCTTATCATGTAATATTAGCTTTTTGATTACAAATTCGAATTACGAACATTTTGTACAATATTTCTAATCGAGTATTTCATGGAACACACTTCTGGTTTCAACTTGAATTTTTATCACATAGTGGCAAGAAATTTGAATTATAATAATTGCACATAATATTGCAAAATACATATTCCATTTAGTAATACACATTCCAAAGTAGTAAATACTACAGAAAGTACTAAACGTAGTTGTTCGTATTCTTATTAAGATCCAGCGATCTTGTGAATCCTTACGAGTTTTCATTCGCTATATAACGACACCGTCGATCATCGATGGCTATAAAGCTATAAATGCTTCAACGCCGAGCTGTTCGCGCAAATAAAGAGATGAAGAGATCAAGAGAGAAAGGGATAGCTAGATAAGCTACCGATAAGCCAACAAAGCCGTATTCTTACCGAAGGAACCCATTGAAGTTCTCCATTCGATTCGTGTCGCGATCGACTATTACCGACCGGGTAAGAAAGTCTTATAAGCCAAGGTATTTGTTCGTGAGTTCATCGAAATCATTCGAACATATTCTCATTGACTCACGAAGAACGTCGATTGCGCTGTGTCAAAATAAAAAGTCTAAAGTGCTAAAGAAAAAAGGTTATGAGTCGAAGAATTCTTTACCTAGACCTTCTGTACCTTCTTCAGGATAGATCCAACGCCTCATCATACGATCTACGAAGGTAGGGTAGTAGTAGGTTTTCCCTTAGAATACGCGGTGAGCGACACGGATTAGTTTACGGTAAAATCTCGCAAGTAAGCTTATACGAAATCGGGCCAGCGAATGCACGTAGGCCTCGCGTGTACACGTTTAAGAACATAATAAGTAAAAGTTAATCGATCTCTTGTAAAAAGCGATCGCCGTTGAAAAGCCTCTCGGTTGACTGTGCCGAAAAATTGGGAATAAAAAGAGAGAGAGAGAGAGTATGAAACCGTGTTTGTTCATATACAAGGTGTCTCGGTTAAATGAGATCACTTAGATATCTGCTTTATTTTGCGATTGTATCAGAAAGCTTCTCAGGGCGAAGTTAATCCGTTCTCTGTCGATTTTCCGATTTTATATATATTTTTTTTTTCTATCTATTGCATTGAGTTAGATAACTTGTACAAATTGGTCCGTTATCGCGGAGATCGATATTATTTCGAGCCCAGAAATAGCGAACCGTTAACTCCATCGTTGCGGAATGGAATTTGCTTTGTGACATCTGCCGGTCGAACAGTGAAAGGAATCTGCTTCCGACAGGATTTTACGCTTTATCGGCTGCGCGATCCTAGGGGAAAAATCTGACATGTCGCGACACGATACATATTAATTGGTTTCCTGCTTTGCAGCATCTATGTCGGATTTGTATCGATATAGGGAAATGTTTGATCGTATGAAAAATGGTAGCGATAAAATTTTCAATTTGGGAAAAGTTCGCTCACTTAGAAAATAGATAGAAATAATCTGTGTACCAGTACTGGACTGATGTGGGGAATTTTTTGATCGTATGACAAGTGATATCAGTAAAATTTTCAATTTAGGGAACGTTCACTGATTTGGGAAATAATCTGTACGCTTGTTCAAGTATTAAAATACAGAGTCGACGAAAGATTATTATAATACAGTTACCGGGGATCAAATATATATACCCACATGGAATTAAAAATTACTGAAAGCGTTAGCAGATGTTGAATTAAACATTACTAAAGCAGTTTAAAAAATGACTACATTTAGTATGTAGAGCACGTATTCACAAAGTTTTATGGTATCTGTAAGAAAATTCCCTAGATAAGTATGTATGTCTTATGTAGCCTCCACTCTAATTCTTTTCTTCTTTTTAGAACAAAATGTACTCTCATTTTTTTACATTACTTTCTCACCGAGTTTTTCAATTACTCGTGACAAAAATTATTACGCGAGCTACAACACATTTTCTAATGAAATTCATGCGCTTTAAAAATGTCAGAGCTTTTACAAGGAGGAAGCAACAAAACTTTGTACACAGATATGATAGAACTTGCACGTAAATAACGACGTTTTATAAATTGGAATGGACACTTCATTTATGTTCAACTGGAGAAACTCTTTCGATCTAATTAATTTAGTTATATCAGTTTAATTAAATTCGGTCACTTGAACGTTTTCATACATACACACACAGACACGCGCGCGCGCGCGGACACATACACACGCACAGTTAAATATTTTCTGAATTAAATAACTTCTCTTTACGGAGGGCTTTCATTAATTCTAAAAGTTTTATCAACACTTCTCCAAAACTGGCAAGAAAGACGGCGAACGTATAGATACTTTAATAGAAGGAAAGATGCATTTCATTCCTAAAATACATTTACTGCATTTATTAAATCCAGCCTGCCCGCTGAAAATTAAAGCTTCGTAATTTAATACTTGTTTCGAAGTTTGATTAAATTTGATTACCGATCTTTCTCTTCTATCTGTTCTACAATTAATATTTCGTCAAATAAAAGATATAATATATATGTGCATCATTTATATAACAGTACTAAACACAAGATATTCAAAGATAGTCGATATTGCATTTTTAGTCGTCTTTTTTGTGATTGTGAAAGAACGTACTATTACGTCACTAGTAATCGGCTGTAGTTTATACAAAGACGTAATATTACGTGAATAGTAAGCAGCTATGGTCTATAAAGAAACGTAATATTACGTCAGTGGTAACCAGATGTAGTTTAAAAAAAAGACGTAATATTACGTCAGTGGTAACCAGGTGTAGTTTAAAAAAAGGCGTAATATTACATCAGTGGTAACCAAATGTAGTTTATAAAAAAAGCGTAATATTACGTCAGTGGTAACCAGATGTAGTTTTTAAAAAAAAGACGTAATATTACGTCAGTGGTAACCAGGTGTAGTTTAAAAAAAGGCGTAATATTACGTCAGTGGTAACCAAATGTAGTTTATAAAAAAAGCGTAATATTACGTCAGTGGTAACCAAATGTAGTTTATAAAAAAAGCGTAATATTACGTCAGTGGTAACCAGCTGTAATTTACAGGAAGACGTAATATTACGTCGACAACAATCAGTCATAGATCGTAGAAAGACGTAACACTATATCAGTGGCCATCGGCAGCAACGCGAGTTAACTCGTCATTTTAGCTACGACTATATTTCTTATAATCTAGCCATCATTTTCGACTTATTCAGTTTTTTAATGCATCGTTGCAATCTAATTGTAGGTTAAGATATACCTATAAAAACCTTCTGTTTTAATCAAATTCCACTTTAAATAAAAAGTTAAAGCATTATAAAAAAGGGAATTAACGTTACTATGCTCGTCACTTCCCAACTAGCCACCCAACCATTCTCTGTTTGCATTCGCATACAGATTTCCATACAGGAGAACCGGGCACGAAATTCTCCGATTCCGGTGAGCCGATAACGGAAAGACCGGTTATCTAATCTCTGCACGGTGAAAAGCGTATGTAGAGGAACGGCGCGTGCATGCAACGTGCTCGTTAATTGTGCACCATTGCAAGGACGAAAAGGAAAAATGTCGGGGATAAAAAACAAATCGACCTGAACTCAACTGAATCGTTTTGCGTGAGTTACGTTGCTGCGAGAAAAAAGCTCACCCTTGCAAATGACGATCGATCTTAGTGTACATTGGATGAATTGTAAATATTGTATTGTGTTTTTTCTTCCAGGAATAGTTTACAGGTCATGCACGTACTTAGTACTACGCTTGTTTGTAGTTTCGTGTTGCGTTCAGATGTACTGTTCTTTTGTTCAATTCTAGTTGACTAAAGTCCACGTACACAAAATACAGTACTACGTTTGCGCTTTAAATTCATGTCTTTAGAACTTAGCACTAAGTTCTTCGCTTCGTTTTTTCATTTCTCGGTTGCGTCAATCCTCAATTGCTATAATATGGGTCAGATTATTATAATATATGTTATATAATATGTATATTATGTATCATATATTATAAAATATGTAACAAAAAATAAGCAGTAAATGAAGAATTAGTTAAATAACATAGCCTTGCGTTGCAAGAGAAAATTATCAATCAACTATTTTATCTGTATTGCATTTAATTGATGATTAATAATAGCACGTCTTAACAATATTTTTCAGAGAGGTGAACAAAATAAACTGCAAAACTGGCGGGCCTGGCGAGTTGTGTTTCGACGGTGGTCGACGACGAAGAACAGGAGGAGCTGCGGTGCACAGGAAGCGACGTTGAGATCGAGGAGTACACCGACACCGACGACTCGCCATATGTCGCTTATCAGGTCACTGATAAGCTGTTCGACACGGACAGGGTGGCCTGGCAAAAATTCAGCTTCGTCGCAACCCTTCTGACCGTCGTCGTGTCCATTACCTTTTTGATTATCACCTATCCCCTTTATCTCGAGAGCGTCAGCTACGTGTCCAACGCTTACACAGGTATCCCGGAAACGAATGGATAATGCTAATTCTAGTTCCTTCGCGTAGGCGATTTTATTCTGCTTTTATCCTTCCTTGTCGCGCCAACACATTCGTCTTTTTCAAACCGTACGTTCTGTGTATACGTATTTACACAATTGGTATGATATTGATATAAGAAGTTTGTAGTATCGATTAGGATTGTTTGCTATGGGATTCCATTACGATCCTACAGAGAATTTTCCTATTATGTAGGTTATAAACGAGAAGATAGTGATTCTACGTGAAGGAATAAATAAAAAATGTAAAATAAAACCTCTTTGTACCAATTTTAGGACTTCTCTTCACTGCCTTCTGCTCTGCCTTCATCCTGGGCATAATATGTTTCATCGCGGGAAGAGTATCTCCACCACCTGCTCTGATTCCAAACAGCATGCGAATCAAGATCCCTCGTTGTGCTCTGCTCAAAATCAGTCTCATTTATGCTCTCTCTGGCATAGTGATCACGCTTTGCTTGGACCAGGACAGGGTCCTCTGTCATCTACAAGATCCCATAAAAGGCATTACTCTTGTCTTTTCCCTGGTCTACTATTTCTTCTTTTGTCGCAAAAGTAAGATTCCACATTTTGTCATTCTTATAAAAAGAAAATGAAAAATAATCAATTGTTATAGTGATGAGCTTGCAGAGGATCTTCTCAAGCACTACGATAATTGTGGGTCTCTTCATAAGCGTTGATTATGGCCTCTGTGATCAATTTCGATGTAGAGGACAGGAAGTTTCGGGTCATACCACAACTATGAGAGGATCTTGGGGCGTGAAGGCCATTTGGACGTTCGTTTATGTCGGTGCACTAGCCGCTTTCGCTATGTTCTTCACTTTGCTCGAGGGCCATTATACCACTGAGGTGAGAGCTTAAAAATGAATCGAGAAGAATATTGTGGACGACATTTTATCTCGTGTATATAATCACTAGGATTTAAGAACAATTATTAAAAAATAAATATACGTATACCGTCACATAAAAATAAAAGATTTACCAAGAAAATTTAATATTCTATGATGAAGTGTATTCTATGGAGAATACAGATTCCGTATTAATTTTATAAATTATTTTATTCTGTCATAAAAATAGGCAATTGTACAAAAAAAGATAATGTTTTTTATGTTCCAGCAACAGAATATGTGTCAAATAATGGCGAGCCAACAAAACTCTTTCCTTTATACAGTATCAAGATTGGTATCGTCACGAGACATCCGTCGACGAGGTTCTGAAGAAGAGGGAGGTAGATTGCTCCACGTGACAGATCCTGACCCCACCATAAAACCAAAACATATTCCAAAACCTCCAATCCTCGAAACTCTCTTCTACATTCACTTAATCGCGTTCTTCGCCATTTTATCGATGTCCTGGATCGACACGTTGCCAGGAATAGGCAGAGTAAGTTAATTAAACCAATTTACATTTAAAATTATGGTGGGATTCTATTTACTCAGTAGACATAACGTTGAAAGTTTTATTAAAAATTCAATCACTTTACCTACAAGAATCTAATAGTACATAGGAATTTAATGATTCTCCCCATTATCTATAATTTTTCATTCATAGTAGAAATTCATGTTCAGATAACTGGGATTCAATAGACAAGATTTATTCATTTGATCGATTTAGTCAAGTACTAGTTAAAATTTCATTCCAGTAAATGGAGTTGTACTTTTCCTGTTCCAGGGATTATCTCCAGCGGAACTATACCGCGTGGTGGAGCATGGACTCACGTGTCACTTCAAAAACAGCGACAACTGCTCAAATATTTCTACTCGTGGCTGGATCTTCTTAATAGCGTATATCATCTTCTCAATTTCTGTACTGAACTTCTTGTCTATAAGTGAGAGCGCTGTCTTCACCGTTGCTACCGCCACTGTGTCCCTTCCATTGTCTGTAATCTGGTGGAGCATCTATAAAATGGATGTTCACGGCCGTGAGTAAAAAGCCTCTAATTAATTAACCATGTATATCTTTGCTCATAAGGATTGAGATACTTAGGAAAAATTAGAAACCTAAATAATCACCAGAAAACTATGACAAGCTGTAGGAATTATTGTCTCATTTGAAGTGATTATATATGTGATTCGTAAATCACATTCGTAACTCGGATCTTGATTACGCTTTTGAGACACACTAAAATCGCTTACTTTACAAAACTCAATTTACTCAAACGAAGAATTTAAACAGGTTTCATCACATGGTCTCCCGGAGTGACGGGAGAGTTAATCTGCGCTCTGCTGGGTCTTCCTGTGGTCCTTCTAGGCCTAGGTCTTCTCGTCAGATCGCATTTCCGTGACACTCAGCCCTGCTACTTGACCATGCAACCACCTGACGTACAGTGTGAATCTTCTCAAAGATGAACATCTTTCAGGAAACCATCTAGAGTCTTCGTATTTAACTCTACAGCATGAAGGATCCATAATAATCATTCTACAAATTTTTGTTTAAACGTATAAAAAAAAAAAAAAACAGAAGAAATCGAACGTCAATATTTTATAGAAGTTAAAGATATAGGGGTAAGAAGGAGAAAGAAGATGCTTTGGGAGTAGCATGTGCAAGAACACGTATAGTGAGAGCTCTGCAATCGACTGGGGTAGTGACTTAATTAACTTTTTAACTGTTGTAGCCCAAAGCCCAGTTAAGCAAGCTGCCAAATATATTGTAGTAGTTGAAAATGATACGGTGAAATCGTAAAGTTAATCAATGATTAAAACTTACAACTTTTTGTGACACAACAAGTAATTTGAGACGAAATAGGATCATACGGACTTAGAGCAGTTAGGCCAGTTCTACATCAGTTCTGAACCGATTCTTTCTTTGCACTGTGTTTGAAAAAGTTTCTCTTTTTTTATCTAATTAATTAATCCTGTGAAAGGATTAATCTTAAGTTTTGTTTTCTATCAGTATCATTACATTTATGGATACTACAGAAACAAATATAGAAAACTGGCTTTACCGCCCCTGATCGATGAAGTGACCTCTCTTGAACTGGAGGAAAGCTTTCTGTGCACAGTTGTGATAAAGGAGGTGGCATGGACCCGGGGGAAGCAATAATACCGATTATCTCGTATACGCGAAATAAAGAAAAAAAGCGAAAGAGAAAGAGGAGGAGGAAGGAGAGAAGCGATCAATGTTTCCTATGTAATTTGCCAGCGAGAACATCCGTCTAGTCACACAACGTTATTGCCGATTTATATTTTATTTTGATAACGAGAATATTTAATATTTTCGAAACAAAGAACGTTCGAATTATACGTGTTGAGAATATATGTGAATAGGTGTGCGTACGTGTATATGTGAATGAGTGTGTCAGAGAAAGAAACAAAAAATACAGAAAATATTTTATAAACTCAAAGTATAATAGTGTGTACTGGATTGAAAGTTGCATATTATTGAAAAGGACCTGCTTAGAGGTTAGGTTTCTCTGTTATTCATTGCCATGTTTAATGAATCTAGCAACAGAAATTGTGAATCTAATGTCTCTGTTGAAATATCGAAGAAAATAGAGCGATTCAATCTCTCTATAATATTAACTCTCTATAACTCTATAACTGTAAACAGAAACATACCAATTTGGCTTCTAATATGTTCCCAAGTTGCCATATTGGGATTACAACCATTTTTTTAACAAATATGAAAGAAGACAAAATGACGTGGTTGAATCTTCACAGGTGCACCTTTTTAGATAAAAAAAACTTACAAACTTTGATTTTATAAAATTTTTTGGGATGTTATATTTGAAGTATAGAGCTTTTACTGTCTGATGGCAAAGCAATTACCGGTTTATCGCGATTCTGTGATCCTCCATTTCCACTTCGTGCACACGCGAATATTTAGATAAGTATATTTGCCAAAGATAGGAGAAGAAGAATGTTAAACGTCAGATTTTTCAGTCTTAGAAATAGAGTATAAACGCGAGTGTGTGCGTACG
This sequence comes from Bombus flavifrons, assembly GCF_040668555.2. Taxonomy (NCBI): domain Eukaryota; kingdom Metazoa; phylum Arthropoda; class Insecta; order Hymenoptera; family Apidae; genus Bombus; species Bombus flavifrons. Next base: position 6,600,363 of record NC_138457.1, on the reverse strand, counting down.
CGTGAAAGCACGATTTTACACGAACAAATATGGCGCACGAACAAATTCGAACTAGTCGGAAAAACTTACATGAGACATGTTTCTATTTAACAAAATTTCTGATCTCTTCAGCGCACACTGTGCGATCCTTTTTTATATTTTTACAAAATTCATTCGCGTGGATAATCCTGTTGATATTCTTGACCATTTTAATTATTTATCGCAACTATTTATGCGAAAATAATTCTACGCTTTCAGTATTGTTCTATTAGTATTCTGTGTACAGAGTGTTTCTAAAACATCAAATAAGTAGATGAATTATCTTATATTAAATGAAATTTAAGGTGTCATTTAGAATTTTAAGCCTATTATTTTCATCAAGTATACAGTGACCATGAAAACAAGTAGGAAAAACATAATTTTAAAAGACAATTATTTTAGAAATGCTTTGAACTGATAAATGCATGTACTTAATTAACAAAGTCTTATGGTTGGATTGTGGATATCAATACACATTCACATTCTTATAAATGTAAAGTAATGAAACCAAAATGTAGATTTTATCTATGAAATACTATAAGAAGTACTTTACTTTGAATATTTTATATAATATACATCCAGCAAATTTTTGTGTCTTTTTCCATAAATGTATAGGTATCCACAGTCTGCTTATGATAGCTGTGTTAGCTCAACTTTTGTAGAAGAGCCTTCTTTTTCTACGTATTTAGTACTTAGTATGTAAGCACTGCATTTTATCTTAGACGAATTAGGGTGAATCGTTTCTCCATGACTGTCAATCCCGCTCCTCCTTCTCCTTGGACTGACACGCAGTCCCAAAAGCTGATCAAAAACCGCTGTCCGCATAAAATCAAAAAGAAATGAGGATGTGATTGAAAGTGGCTGAAAGCAAAATTGTAAAATTCGTGCCAAAATATGAGATACCGAGTTTTAGTCTGTAGCGACTCGTGTAAACGATAGCTAATAAGTATTTATTAGAGCCGTACTGAGAATAGCGTGACACACATAGACAAGTACCGTGAATTAAGTGTAGTTTGTTGTTGGCAGATGTTGAGATGGTAGAAATGTAAGAGAAAGAGGAATATTCGTTGTTGGAAATATGTCAATCATATTCTATCGCAGAAGCTATATACGTCCATGACTTTTTTACACTGATAATAAGCGTTCCAAGTGTAATTATATCAAGATTGCAAGAAGAATAGGCTTTGAGATGGTCTCTGATGTCATTATTTCTATTTTATTTATTCTATTAGTATCATATTAATATTCTCATATTGCTGTAACTGAATGAGAATAAAACATTAAATAGCGTGATTGGTACCATTGGATTATAGATTATAACCCAACTATTGTCATTATCTCTGATCCAATGATGCTAGTTTTAGAAATTGGGGAAGTTTATCAGTAAATTTTCAGTAATATAATCTTCACTTTACATTTTATATATAATATTTACTTGTTAAAGGAACTTGGAGTTATTTTATGATAACTGAAGATGAATTTTGGCTAGACCTATTAAGGTCTATTCTTTCTGCAATTCTGCTATAGCTGCTACAATAATAAAAGACGAAAACGGAAGAAAAACAATAACGAACGTACTACTATTATATTATTACTCTATAGTCGCAACATTTAATCGTATATATACGTATATATATATATTAAGAAGTAAATCATGTTATACAATTAACGGAAGACGCAAGAGGGAAGCCGATTTCAATTTGTAGCTTTCTTAATCGACGAGACGTAAATTGAATTACAGACGCAGTTACATACAAAGAAAATGATTCTAAACTTTTTTAAAGAAAGCGCAATTAACGAGTAAATAAGTTACTCTGGTTCAACGAGGGAAATAAATTCGACAGAAGGGAAACTTGGTGAATCGGAGAAGTTACGCTTAGAGAAGGTTACAAAGTCTATTAAAGAATAAAAAAGAAATAAGAAGAAAATTTAAAAAAAAGAAGTAAAGAAGAAAAAATAGCAAACTGTTGATTTTTAATAATTTATTTTTTAGCGAATCATTTTCTCATGTGGCTCAAGCACGATGAGTGTTTTCATTGTGAATCAACTAGTCAACACTTCCAGGGCTTTTTCCTAATTATCTGATGCATAAGACGCTGTTCAATCGCGCTGGTTGTTATCGCCAAATGTTGAAAAGAATGAAACTATATTCTGCGTACAGGATATCTAATCGCTGGCTTTCTGATAGTGATTTATTTTTTTATCGAACGCTCACCACCTGGGAGGGTTGACCTATCGTAGGCACATTCGCTGCTATTGATGCATATGATGCGTCGGTGCAGAATCAATTCAATATTTGTATCTTTTTACATTGTTGTTAATAATATATTCGCTCGGTTTATCTCTCAATTAGTTATTAAGTTATTAGTTGTTGTAGTGTGCAATATTGAATCATAGTATTATATTTCGTATCTTCGATCAAATGATCTAAGAAGTTGAAGAAAGTATGAACGTGTTTGTTATTTAATATATCTTTTAGAATTGAATTATTTCAAGTAAACACACTTCTGATGAAGTATTTTGATAACAGCGAATGTGTTAAACAAAACAAACAAAATAACTAACTAGATCGAAAGAGATCCAAATTTCTGTTGCACAAAAATAAAAAAAGAAGATTGCATCTGATGCAAACTTGAATGGAGAAATATTGTTACATTTATCTGGTTGCTTGTGGTTGAATATTTTTATAAAAGGACCGTAGTGCGTTCGAATACTGATTACAATGGTAAATTAGCGCGCGACATGCTAAGCAATGCGAAACGATAAACGCGTATTTCGCATCTCTTTCAGATAGACGCTTTACGAAACTTAACAAAAAAAAAAAAATACTATTTACCAGCGATCAGCAGTGCCGTATATATACACACATAATATATATACATATACATATATATTTATACTGGGTGTCTTCCCCGTGAATATAACGTTAACTATGACATTTCCAACCGTAGCTCGTATACAGTAGCATCTTCAACTTCCGGTCCGCCAAATTAATTCCGCACTTAAACAATTTTTCAATCGTTTACTTTTGTAATTTTCTTTATTAGGACTTTTCAAATTTGATTTACAATAGCGGATCAAAAGCTTTGACGTTCGTTAGCACTGGAATATAATAAACTTAGATTTATCGAAGTATGAAAAATATTTCATTAATTGTGTAATTAAGTTGTAGAATTTTTTGGCGGACGCGAAGTTGAAATTTTTAAATAAGTGGAATCGAAAATTTCGGCGATGGGATGCGACGAAATTAACATAAAAAAGATATTACGAGAATGAGGAGAACTGCTCTTAATAATTTTGCATCGAAATTCTTAAGTATATTTGTAAAATATTTTATTTGAGAAATTCTGTTACAACTTTTTCATGTAACGCATTGCATTTCTCCTCGGAAGCATCTCCCATAACAGTACGTATGTAGTATTGAAAAGAGGGGATTTTGTAAAAAAGCAATTTGATAAAAAAGAAAGGAAAATAAGCGTATTCCCGTGGTCGATGTTTAGATTCATAATTACGCTCAATATATTCACTATATTCAACAATTATGTACCGGATTGTAAATGTGTTAATACATACATATATATACTTATATAAAAAAGGTAAAAAAAAAAGGTCGTCGTATAAAGCTCATCTTCTCGTCACTCGACCACTCGTCGCCCACTCGTTTGAATAACAAGATCAATTAAGTTACTGAAAAGCAGGCACCGACTAACGAAGTTAATTATGTACCAGCCACGAGACACTCGTGAGATAACGTAGAATCTCTTCACTGTCGGACTTGATATTCATCTCGAGTGCCCTCGTACTGATTCTGCCCATCACTGCTTTCTTTTTTCCTCTGAAATCCTCTCACTAGATGGTGAAATGCGTCTTTTAAAAATGACTAGCTAAAACTAGTTTCGATATTTATTCAATTACTAAATTCGAATTGAAATTTGAATTTGAATTTTAGTTTGGGATTGAGAACAAATCTGAATGTAAATTCGAACATTATTCTATCAAAGAGTTTTAATTATTTAATTGTTACTTAATATCTGACAATAGAATGTGTCTGATAAAACTCATGGCACAGTGAGACAAACTGAATTACCATTTGGATTCCTTCTTCCTTTATTTTTCTTGGAATATTATATTCATATCTCGAAAGGTTCTACAAACAAAAAATACTGATAATATTTCTTGATTAACAAAAATATTTCATTAAATGGTACATATTAGTACCATTTATTAACCATTCCAAATATTACAGTTTTCATAGACTCTTAACTCTCATAACAACATAACATCAAAGAACTCACTACAAAACCTATCTCTCGCGCGTCTTAGTTCTTTTTAAAGTTTCAAAACCTGCAACCTGGCCGTTCTATGAACGTCTCCTATCCTCTCGGACATTTTTCTGCCAGCAAAGCTGTAATCTTCGTATCGAAACTCATGTAGAACCTCGAAACCCAATTTGTCTGCGATTCGTTGGCTGTAGTTAGAGGCAAATACACCAAAAATTATCTCTGGGAGCACGTGCTGCTCTAGAACGTCACCGTCGATCGATGTTCTCTTCATTGTACCGTTCAACAGTCCTCGACCGAACTCGATACACTTTTCTACCATTTGGCGGCCGATCCCTCGGCCTTGGTAACGTGGATTGGTGCCAAGATAAAACAACTCCAACGCCCCATTTGCATTGTTCCTCTCAAAAATATCTACGCTGCACTGAGTCTGTTCTTGGACCAAGAAGCAGCAGAATTAATCTTAGTTGGTTTGTTTAAGAAAATTTAAGAAAAGATTGTTCTAATAACGCTTTGGTTGCTATTGATGACACTCTAATTGAAGTTATGAATTTCAATACAGGCCGAGTCCACGAATTTGCTTCGATTCATTATTGATCTTATTGATTGGTGCGAAGAAGTGGCAAGAAGAAGTAGCGGCGTGGTCTGAAATTCATAGCTTCAGCTCCGAAGATAAACTAGTACTGTTACAGTCACAAGAAACGTCTTAATCAAGTTCAAAAATACATCTAGATCTTCCGAGTCTCTAAATAAAGCCTGTGATGGTAGCAAAGCAATTACCGAACAAATTGAAGATAACACTTGATCTAAACGAGGCAATTTATCCAATCATTAAGAGACACTTACGTCATCGAGAAGCTTGACAAGCTGCCTGCACGTCTGGTGCCTCAGGTTCTCCTCTATGAACACCTCTAGCTCATCCTTTACTCCTTCTTTGGGTCTAGCCTTCAAAGCGATAGAAAACGTTCGGTGAAAATCACTTAAAGAAAGTTAGAGGAAAAACTGGCTAGCTACCATGGAAATGAATGAAAACTTGCATGAAGCTTGTTGAACGCCACAGCTGCTAATTCATTCGTCTTCTTGTCAACAGCTATCAACGTGGTACCATCTTTGATGACTTCCTTGAAGACTAACAACATCTCTTCTGGAGCTCCATCTTCTTCAAACATCCCCAAACCTATTGCCAGATTTTCCTGTTTCATGGTCTGAGCCTGTATAGCCAAAGCATCCTCTACTTTGTCTCTGGTGAGTAGTTTGTAGTTCAGTTCATCATCAGACTCCAGAGACATGGCTGAGAAGCGAAATGGTAAAACTGGAACTAAAATTTCCAACAGGACTTAATCCATTCACCATTTTGTCTCATGAATCCTTTCTCCGAGGAAGCTGCTCGATTAACAATTATGATAAATATAGATAATATAGATTTTCATATAAATTTCTGTGATTTAACGTTCGACTAATTGTTTTATCAATTTTATTCAAGATGAAAGGCGTTTTTATCTGTTACCTGTTGTTTTGACAGGCTGATAAAGAAACAGATAGGAAGCAACACGTACTGAGACGACTGGCAGAGATAACTCAGTCATAGACCAATATTTGAAGAAAATGATGTTCCCGGCTGCATGTGCGACAACAGAATGAAGCTAAATTCGAGTAGTTTCTTCCAAGCGACCTACACTCTGGCTATTAAGGCCTTTGTTGGCACAGCTCTGGTGTCTTGATAAGCAGCCTCCGCTTCAGTTTTCAGCGTCCAATTAATGCATATCGGGGAAACGCTCATATTATCTGCGTACAAGTTGTAGAACTATAATCGACGCATTATTGTTTTTCAAAGCGATTACTCTGAACTGCTTGCATCATTTAGGACACGTTCATAAATAAAGATTATCATGTCGAATACTTGGACGTGATAGATAAAAGAACGATTCAAAAGAAGGATCGTTAAAGAATAATTTGTTTATTGCAAAAGACCCCTGGACATAATAATACTTGAATAATACTTGTTTCTCCTGTATGTTTTGGCAGAATAAGACATAACGTGTGTAAGAGAATATTTTTAACTAGTACTCTTCACTGATTAGTAAATTATCTGCTGACACACTATACATGTGCTACCTTATCGCGTGCAAGCACTCTAAACTCGATTACAACAATCAGATTAACTTAATAACGCAAGGTCGTGGAAATATATATAGACACTAAGCCAATTTTCTTCGTATTGTACAATTTTATGCAAGAAAATATGTATTTTTTGTTGTATCTCTAAAGATAAACCTATCAGTATCAAATTCCTTCTTAATAAGTAGATTATGGATATTCATATAAATTCATATTTTTATAAAATAAGAATAGAATTTACACAAAGATTTATATCGTCTAACGGTATAGCAATGTTAACATATTATTATATTATATATTGTTGCACATTATATACATCCTCGCATCTTTCGATTCATAGTAATCCGCAGTCCAATAATAAATTAGTGTCCTAACTAGTTACATTCAGTCTAAAATAGTCTTTTAGCCACTAGGAGACAGTTCAAGTGTTCGTCCCCTATCCTCTCGTTGAAAGATTTCCCATTAAACTGGAACTCTTTGTAGTTGGTTGACACCAGGCTCTCGAATCCACACTTTGCTGAAATCTTTTGTGAATAGTTTGATGTCATGATCGCAGACACTAGGTTAGGCACTGCTTCCAGATTCTGTATCGTATTGTCGCCATTTATCGTAACTGGTGTCTTCACAGCCTTTCCCTTTTTCAACTCCTTTGCAACTTCTATGGATGTAGATACCAATAGTTCCCCTATCCTACGCTTCTGATTATTCGGCAAGGTAGCCAAGAACATTATTTCAAAAATACAGTCGGTGTTGTAGTGCTTGAATAAATTCATCTTAGCGTCTATGTTGATCATGAAGTCCACTAGAGCTTTCGACGACTTGTATTTGCAGTTTTCACTGAATATCTCGAAAGCGCTCTTGTCTGATGAACTGTTAAGGACCTGGACAATGAAGGCAGTGTCTTTTTAATGGTTATACGGTAATTATCGTAGATATTCGTACAAACTCATATCTAGCAGTATGTTTTGGCTTTTTCATCCTTTTTATTTACCTGCAGCTTGTTAAAAGCCACTCCAATAACTTCTCCACTGTATATGTCCACAGCCACTACACTGACGCCATCCTTGGCAGCATCCAGGCAAAGTTTCTCGAGTTCCTCTGATGCACCAGGTTCCGAGAGCAGGTCTACACCTCTGGATACGCTCTCGTAGACAAAGAAGCTCTTTCTCATGACATCCAGAGCTCCTTCCAGAGTTTCGTTCGTCAAGGACTCGAAGTCGATGGTCCTATCCTCTGTGGAACCCCAGACTCGGTACGGTGGCATTCCGTTTCGTTTCCTAAACGCAAATACAATTATTTGAAATAACTAATGCAATATTTATTCTATATTTACATTAGAAAAGATGACATGGGAAGTGCGTGTGATGGGTCACACTGATGAACTTATAAATAAGGAAACGTTTGCCTATCTCAATTGCGTCCTGAAAAATTTTCTTTCCATCTTTCTATACGATATAGTACCTACAAATAGAAATTTTCTTCTTATATTATGTAAATCATAAAGGAAACAAAATATTCTCTGAACGTCATTATTAAACAACGGATATTTATGGAAAAATGTTGGACTTAGACAGATCTGTTTCATCTAACTAATATTATAACGAGTACTGTAATCAATCAGTGCAACTAATATGAGCCAGTTAGCTGTTGCGACCTCTTTGAGAACTTTGGAAAGTGTGTACTTAAAGTGTGTCAGAAAAAGTAAGCGATGACGAGTATACTCGTCAAATACAGAGTATGTAGTATGTATATAGAATTAAGTTGAAACGAAATGACTGTTTTATTTTTTAATTCTATTACTGACAGAGCTCGTCATAACGCAAAATATTGCCAGTTCCTCACAACGAGTATACTCGTCGAAAACAGCTAACTGTTTAAAAAATTAGAATCACAACTTTCGACGATTACTCGATTCACTACCTGTGGTCTGCCAAAAAGCTACCGAATCGCGTTAATAACTTTCAATAACGAGTTACAGTTTAATTTTATTTCTTCTCACCTCATTTTGACTGACAGATGTGCAGACAATGCTGGATCACGCTACACTGGCCATGATCAGCCACTTCCATGAGAATACAAACACCGTCCTAACACAGCGACCTAACACCGTCGATTACCAGGCTATCGGTTGATGGATAAAACGGCACCTATGTACCGTGTTTTGAAAGACACACGAACAATGTTATCACATTTCACGTGCGCTAGAATTTCTCCAATTTTTCCATCAGCTCTCTTTATCCTCATATCTCTTAAAATAACTGACCAAATCGGTCGAACGAGATCGAAAACAAGCACACAATTCCGACCCGATAAAGAAATTTCAATTTTTCAAACAATTCTATCAACTGGAAAGCAAGTGCATCTGCTATTACAACGAATAACATTTATGATTTATTATGAGGCGAACGGATAGCGAGGAATTCTTTGGAGTCGAATGAACCCATTATACTCGACAACAATGCGATACCCGTTTAAGAAACGTGATATATGCGAGTCAGTGGAACCATATAGCTGCATACAAGGTCATGTGTCAACTTGTTGTGGATGGGTGGAGAGAGGGGGAGCTGATGAAAGTGCCGCAGAGATAAATTTAGTCGAACCACAGGCCATCAGAGGTCGTTAACCGTGTGTAAAGCTAATTTAATTAGTCAATGAGCCAAATCTTCATTGAGGATTGTTCATTACCCTCCACCAGTGGCCATAAACTTGAAATTCTTCGTCGTTCAAGATTTTCCACTGGCAAGCCATTCGATTGATGATGGAATTTTGATGAATTTCTTGACACGGTTCGAAGGAAGAAGAATGTTTTAAAGATGCTACTGATAATTGGTTGGTAGGAGCTAGATCTATTTTTGCGAAGAAGGTCCAGCACGCTTTGGATGGTGATTTTAGCGACTTTGTCTATGGAAATATTTTTTAACATTATTATATAGCAACTATAAATATAATAAATATTAATATTATAATATAGAGAGGCTCTCTTCGTCAAAAGATATGTTCGCGACGTGACACATCGCGTAGGCTGTCACCGTACGAGATAAACTCTTGCTTACTTTCTTCTGATTTATTGCAGAAAGATACAATAAACAAAAGTAGGATCAAGTCCTAAACCAATTGCCAATAGCATTTCTAGAAATATTTTTGCGAGCTTCATAGTTTATCCTTTCGAATCGTGTCGAAAAATCTGTGTGATTCTGTCGTCAATCGAGTAGCGTTCCTTGTCAGTTCTAAAGCTGTAGTCGTCTAAATTTTAAGCGGACATTACCACACAAGATACAACGTATCAGTGATTTTACAATTGATAATATTAATTGGCAATTCCGTAAATGATAATTGAAGCGGTCCAAGGTAAAACAATATTGTTGCAACGCTGCTAACGGATTTCTAAGTTTGAAATTTCCAATTGTTCTTAACACGAGAGGGTGCATCGTCCTTTTATTTTATCGTTGGAAAATTTTGAAAAAAAAACTTTATTTTATGATGACAATATTAGTCATTTCGTATTTGTTAATAATTTAAAAAAAATTCAGACAATAATGTAAAATATAGCAAATATTAAAATACTATGTCTAATGTCTGTGACATTTCAGAAATACACTGTTACAAAATTTATCACCGAAGACATAAAAAACTGTCGTGAAGAAGCGAGAAGTTCAAACCGATTACCGGAAACTTCCATCGATGACAACCTAGATACTTCATTAATAGATAAATCATGAGGCACGTTTCCTTGAATTGTCACTAACAACTATATCAATTTTTATTATTAAAAGTTTCATAAAAGAAATTTGAAATTACTTACAATAATGTATAATTCTCTTTGTTTGTGTTTGTAGATATATTGCGTTCCAAAATTTCGATTCCGCTCCTGTAGGGCAACTTTAGCGAATTGCAATTGGTAGAGCAGAGCGAGGATATTATAATCGTAGTGTAACACGTAAAATAGTCAATTTGATTCGCGGGACTTTCAGTGCAGTCTTGGTACTTCCCAGAACAAGATATCATATGGTTATGTAGCTGACGTTATCGCATTCTATAGCAATATCAAATGACGAATGTTCTTAGGAAGAAGAATTGTTCGATTGGATCGCAGCCATCCAGGCTGTCAAACAAGCAAGTTGCAATAGACCAACCTGTCCAGTTTCTAGCGCTAGCGTTTGATCGGTCGCTCGAGCAAACATGTAAAGATACATGAATATAAATCAGAAATGTCTTTCACACGTTTTACAGTTGGTAATTAATTATAGTGATGATGGCAAATGTGTTAAAGCGATAGTAGAGAGTGTAAATAATAAGTACTAATTAAATCAGTGATATATAATTAATATATAATAAACAATGATTATAGATAAATTATTTAGTATGAAATTAAATTAATTTAATATTTAATATAAAACTGCCGAATAATTTATCTCAAAGCAATATTTATTAATAATTATTTTTGTTAATAATACATTTTTAGAAACAATAATTATTATACAATTAAATGGCGTATGAGAACTGAAAGATACAGAATACTCAATTTTAGCTCATATACTTTTTAGCAGAAATATACATTTGTATACTTTTTTGTACGATACATGCTATCTGGAAAATTTTAAATAAGTTGCAAGACCATAACAGAAACAACATTATGCGGCGGAGTGTCTTGAAAAATAGGTCGCCCATCATTATCTTTGTAGTGCAAAAGATCTATGTCCATAACGCTTTTCAATCCAAGTCTTCCCGCCGCTTTTTTCGAATACAGAGATGTATACACACCAAATATGAATCCGACGTCTTTTACGGTATTTTTCGCGAAAGAAATTCCTGCAGCCATTAGTGACCTTGAAAGTCCTTGTCCACGATAATTTCTATCCACAGCGACCGCATAAAATTCCACGGCTGCCTTGGAGTTTGGAAACTTTCCATATAAATCAGCCGTTTCGCTGATCTCTGATAAATAGTTGAAATATTGTTTCATTAATTCATTTTTAGGAGGATTGTTGCTGAAGGCAGCGGAAACGCCATCAGCACCATCATCGGACTTCGAATTCTTACTAACTATCATCAGGTTTACTCCGATGATTTTTTTCGATGATTTTCCTATCGCTATGATGCAAGGTGAAAAAGCGAAAATTGCCCGTATCAGTCGCTCGTGATCGATCCTCATCGATTCTTCATCCTCTATTGTTAACGAATTATTATCTCTCAAACTTTTCAACATGGTCTCTTCCTTATCGAAATTTTCATGTAAGAAAGATAAAATCTCCGATAAGTGAGTGTCATTCGCCCATTCGAAAGTATATTGATCGTTATTTGATTCCATTTTTCTATGTATCAATATTGTAAAAATGAAGATGTCAGTAAGTTAGAAATCTATTTTACCATCGTATTTTTATTTCATTCATTAAATCACTCTTTCACCTGAAGCAGAGTTACTGTTTATTCTATTGTCTTTTATTTATGTATACCTTAATTGATAGTTCTATATTACGTAACTTTTTGTTTATATCGGTAACAGAAATATGTTATAAGTCGATGTTTCTCGTTACATCACAATTAGTCGTGCAATGGACTCACTCTACTTAAATGTAAATTGTTGGAAGGTGTTACACATAAATAGAATCGTAAACTAGGGTTTTGATTGGTCGATATTGGAATTCGGATCATAACATATTCATTGATAGAGCACGTGATTCATTCTCATCTCTAAACTAGCCTTCACAAACTAATCTTCTATATTCTTTAAAATTCTGACGAAAAATATTAATAGCATCAATTTGAAAGCATGTAAGAATCTATAGGTAAATGAAAAAGAAATAATTTAATCTTTATAAATCGAAAATTTTGAATTCATATTTCAGTGGAAAAGAAAGAAGGAAATTTTATAAATAGCGAATAATAGTAAATTGAATTTATATATTTTTATATTTTTATGGATTTTTATGGATAAAGAAGGTGTATTTAAATAGAAATTTGTTCCTTTTATCAAATATAATAAATACTGTAGTTGTATATTTTATATATATTTACATATTACATGTATTGTGTACATTTTTACAGCTTCAAACTTCCCATAAATGCGTAAAAATCCAGTCTGATAACTGTTATGAAAGAAGCACGGACGGAAAGAAGCTACTATAAAGAAAGTAAACGTCGGCCGATTTTTGAACACGCTCTAACATTTTCGCGGTAGAGCGCGCGGATACGCGTGCGCACGCAAGGCGCAACAACAAAATAAGATGGCCGAACAGCGAAACAAATAGAGCGCCGTTGTAAATAACAAACCGTTCGAGCACGTTTCGAAACGGTATTTCTTTAAAGAACAGCCGGTGCACGGTACTCTGAAAGCGCCTCGGTCTCGGTGCTTCGTGTTCCCACGGTGTGGAATCGTGCGGGCAACGGGCAACGTGGGGTCGCGCATTCCAAGCCACGATTCACCGTTGAATGCGTCACGCGTGTCCACAAGCATCGAGGAAAGTAGTCAAAGAAGAAACGAGTTGAGAATCGCACGTTGCCAGGATGCAATTGCGAAAGCGAGGTTACCTCGCGTTACATCTCCGCTTACGGCTCGCCTAGCTCCTCATGCTAGTCTCGTCTTCCGAATTGCTTGGAACACAGCATGAAGGAGATGCTTGGAGGGTGCTGCGTGTGTTCTGACGAGAGGGGTTGGACTGAAAATCCACTGGTGTATTGTGATGGCCAAGGTTGTACAGTTGCTGTACACCAAGGTTTGTTTGTTACGTTGATTCTTCTTCTGCGTAGAGTTATATGCTTAGAATTGAGGGTATACAATTGTAATGGTACATCCTAATGTTGTTATAGCTTGTTATGGTATCGTTACGGTACCTACGGGACCATGGTACTGCAGGAAGTGTGAGTCGCAGGAACGTAGTGCCCGTGTAGTAAGTTTCATAATTATTGCCTTGAAAAGTACATTGTTTACTTGGGTGTCAAATTGTTTTGCAGCGCTGCGAATTATGTCCGAGCAGAGATGGTGCTCTTAAGAGAACCGATCAGGCTGGATGGGCACATGTGGTTTGTGCGCTTTATATACCTGAAGTTAGGTTTGGTAACGTGACAACAATGGAACCAATTATTTTGCAATTGATACCATCTGAAAGATTCAGTAAGGTAAAGATATCACAAATTAAGATAGACTTGTTAATGATTATTTAATATAAAGTATGTAATGTGGTTGTTACAGTCATGTTATATTTGTGAGGAACAAGGAAGGGGTAGTAGAGCAAATGTGGGAGCCTGTATGCAGTGCAACAAGACTGGCTGCAGGCAGCAATTTCATGTTACTTGTGCTCAGGCTCTTGGCTTGCTCTGTGAAGAAGCTGGCAATTATCTAGATAATGTTAAATACTGTGGATATTGTCAGCATCATTACTCGAAATTGGTATGTGTCATACTGTTTAAAACCAAAATCTCGACGAAATCGAATCGATTCGATTCTAGTAACAATTTGATCGTTTCACTTACAGAAAAAAGGTGGTAATGTAAAAACAATACCACCTTATAAGCCAATACCCGCTGATAATGGTTCGTCAGACTCGTCTCCTGAAAAGGAAGCGGAGACTCCGATAAAATCTTCGTCAAGTGGTAAACGAAAGAGTTCAAGTTCCAAATCAGCTACAAATTCTAAAAACAAATCGAATACTAGTCCAAGTCTAGAAATAAATGGCGTTGCTGACGACAAAAGCAGTAGCGGCCGTAATACACCCAAAGACAACACAACAAATTCCAGTAAATTCACCACTTCCAACTTCGTAGAGACGATTGTCACCCAATCGGAGAGTGTGTTCGGACATGACGGCACCGCGTCCACCACTGCCGCGGTGGCCGCCGCTACCATTAAATCCGGATCGAACTCGAGCTCCGGTCACAAAAATAGTGGACAAACGAAATCGAACTCCTCATCGTCGAACAAAACTTCGAGCCACAGTAAAAAAAGAAAGACAGGGGCGCGAACGCCGACGGTAATAGGGAATGAAAATTCAAATCAATCAGTCAGTTCCGAAGCCAGCGGTTCGGTTGTGGTTGCTGTGAGTTCTGTTGTACAGCAAGCTGTATCAAGCAATAACGTGCAGACAACCATAACGGAAGCGACAAGTTTGAGTACGAACACTGAACCGGAAAAGTCGAAAAAAGTAAATAAGAATTCGTACGATAATTTTCATTACAAACTTTGTGTTTCGATATGTTTCATATTTTGAAAGTTTTTTGTCAAGTTAAAGGTAGAGAGCCCCATTCAGTCATCATCAAGTACTCCAATCACCACTGAAGTGACCACTACACCTGTGATAATGGCAGTAACGCAATCCCAATCATCGGTTGTTACTCAATCACCAACAACCACATCGAATAGTATAGTCGTATCTGTTCCACTGACTGCGACTTCATTGTCCAATACGGTACAGAGTGTGGTGACAAGTGCTCCAACGTTATACCAACAATTGCAACAGAGTATCATAACTACCGCAGCTACTACGGAACCGAGGACGAGTGCTATGTCGAATTCTGAAAGATTTATATCTGAAGAAGCACCTGTTAAGAGATCTCGGTAAGTTTACATTTAAATTTTGATACTGATATTTTTTCCTATGTAAAATGTCCATTTACTAATAACGTTAATAATTATTATTATCATTTGAAACCTTTTAACTAATATTAATATTATATAATATAATTATATTTGTAACATACGTGTATGTACTTGTAATATAAAAAGAAAAGTTAAAATTAAGAAAAATCGTGAGTGTTGCGGGTAATTTGAAATGCGCGCCAAAACAGGAGGTATCAAAATGGCTGACTAGCTGGATAAACAAGCCTCTTTGTTTTTAACCTCTTCTTGCGTTTCGTAAAAAACATTCAGGTAGAAAAAATCTTGTTACATATGGATTTATGGTACTGTGAAAAATATCGTTTCATCAAGGATGCGACTGCGTTATGTAAAATCTCCGGAAAACATCGTGGCGATTGGAATGTGTTCGCGACGACGAGTTACGAGTTATACGAATGCAAAAATGAATTCAGGAGAATTTTTTATTTCGCTTTTGTGTGATGTAAATCGTAATCGGATTCTGACAGAAATTATTGTGAACGACTGTGATTTTCTTGACGTCCTCTGATTCGTCTGTAGCTTTAAGGATACTTTGAGGTTATGTTTGTTTTTTCTACCTCAAGGGGCCTCAAGGGCAACGAACGAAGGAAAGGAGTAACGTGATGTAAATGGCAGTGCGCAACGGTCCGTTTGTTTTGAATTTTATATAACAAATCAATTTTCCAGAACTTTTCGAGTATTCTTAGTTTCAAGGCCGCACAAAAATACAGTTATTCAATACCACTGAATAAATATTCATTTCGTTGCTTTCTCAGTTCTCAATCGTCAGATAAGCAAGAAAAGGCTCGTAAACCGAAACGTGGATCATCGAATAGTCAACCAGCACTGCCACAAGTACAGTCTCAGACGCAACAACAACAGTCTCAACCAGTTTCTTCCGTGGTAACATCAGTGTCTAGCAGTGCAGTGGTAACAACGTCTAAACGAGGAGGAAGAAGTAATCATCAAACTCCTCCACCTGCTGTAACTGTGGCACCTGTACCATCAATTATTCAAGGACCAACATTGAGCGGTGGTCATTTTAGTAACATTAGTTCTGGATCTGCAAACAACATGGGACCTACTGTCAAAGAATCTCCACCCAGCAGTCCTGGTTCTGAGAGTATGAGCAGTAGTGGGCCTGGAAGAAAGAAACGGAAAAGCGCCAGCGCTGCTTCTACAACACCAACGCCTTCTGCATCCAGTACTCCGACTCTCACAAACCCAAAAGAAGAGAAGGATATAAAATTGTAAGAAATAAAGATGAGTGCTATAATACAGTGTTTTATATTACTGTACATATGCTAATTTGTAATATCTATTAGATTCCAGAATGGAGTTAGTGCACCACATATGTTAGGAAACCAGTTGAACCCAACCTCCACAATGGCACAAAAAATGTCTGATACTCTTTCCCAGGAACTTGAAGCACATTCTATTTTTACAGAAGCTAGTAATCCTACAACGAATTTGGTTGGCCCACAGCTACATAGTCGAGTGATTGCATCTGTAAGTATCTTCGAAATAAAATAAAACAAGGAAAAAATTTCTATTTTGAGATTTTGTGTTCTTATCCTAATATATTATTTTACAGATACGATCCAGTCAAACAGGTGCACAGCCTACATCATTTTCTTCGGTTTTTAATGCCACTAACAATACCAACACCAATGCCAACACTAACGCTAGTACAACCAGCACCGGTTCTTTGGGCGGTGGAGCAATACCCCAAACGCTTGACCAACTTTTAGAGAGACAATGGGAGCAAGGAAGCCAGTTTCTAATGGAGCAAGCTCAACACTTTGACAGTGAGTGTACGGCAAAGAAAAATATGCTTTTAGTCGCATGGGTTTGGTGAAATCGGGGATTTTTAACTAAAAAGAAATGCATGAACCATCTTTTTACTGTATTTTTTTTGCAATGATGAATTTGTATACCAAAAATATTTAACCAAAATGCAAAGTATGTTGCTTCCCAGCTCGTTTGATCTACTAACGCTTAAATGGATTAAATAAAAAGTTTCTTGAAACCTGAAATTCTTTCCACAGTCGCTTCTTTACTTTCGTGTCTTCACCAATTGAGAGCAGAGAACCTTAGGTTAGAGGAACATGTAAATAGTCTTCTGCAAAGGAGAGATCATTTATTGGCTGTGAACGCTAGACTTGCAATCCCTCTGACATCCCAGCCTAGTGCTCACCCAGGTAATTTATTCGAATTTTTCCATATTTAGTATTTGGAATAATCATTTGAAAATTTAATCGTCTTAAATTATAGTGAATAACATACACCCAACAGTCAACCCATCGCACCCTAATGTTCCACATCCCGAAGTCCCACCAGGAGCTGCGGCCCCTGTTCCGAGGGTGAGCAGGGAAACACGAGTAAATAACACGTACATGCCACACTCGAGCTCCAGTAATCACTCTACGACGCTAGAAAATGGCCTGCCTCCGGATCCGTCACCTCCAGCTGCAGCTTCACTTTCACAGTATCAACACAGGACGTCGTTAGTCGCACCCCAGCCAAGTCCAACGATCAGGTAATATATTTGTTCTGTATTCAGTATCACGCGTACTGATACTGCAGAATTTATTTTTTCCTAATTAATGTGAATAGACACAGCCCGGCCGGAAGCGCGTACCACCAAGGACAGCCTAGTAATATAGTCTCCCCTGCGCCGGCTAGTAATCCTGGCGTGGTCAGGAATTCGTCCGTTACACCAGATCCTCTACGCGGGGTACCAAGGTAAAAATCGACACTTTTATTTCTTTTGGCTTGCAATATTTGATTTAGTTAAAATGTGGCGTTGGAAACCGCAGTATTGAGTAAAATGTCATATAGCTAAACGTATTTCCGTGGAAAGTAGGTGGAGCTTTGATATGTTTCAGGTCAGTGCCACAGTCGTCGAGCAATTACATACCTTCAATGTACCAACCCACAATGTCCAGTTTGGCAAGTAATCAAGTAGGTAATGTTCATAACCTTCATTCACATGGACCTTCTCCACCCAGCCATGGACCACCTGGAAAACCCAGCTGAAGATAGATGGAAAATAAGGAAGAATATGCTGCGTCTGATAGCAGGCGTGATGACCTGTCATCGCCGACTGAAACGTGCTACCATCCTTAAAACACGAACACAGGGAAGTCGTTTGTCCTTCGTGCTTCTTTGCTGATTGGTTCGATCTCTGACTGGTCTCTGCTCGATAAAGTGTGATCAATTCGATAGATTAATACATGCTAACTAAGGAAAGTTTCTACACAGCGGGAAGAAAATATTTGCATTTATCGATACTTGTAATTCACGATTTTATTGCGTGCGAATACACGCGTTATGTATGTTTGTATCATTACTTGGCGAATTTTCGAAAGCAATTTTGTCAGTTCAAAAGTTTGTCAGTTATGTTAGCTTTACATACAAACGCGATAACAGAGGCCTTGCAAATTCGAACAAAGAAGCAATCTAGAAGTAGAGATGCGTTTTTTCTTTTTGTTTTTTCCTTTGATTGCACGTCATCGAGCACGTCTGAGACAATCTTTACATCATCATTATCATTCATCATTGTCATCGACATCGTATGATGAAACAGTAAATCCGCAGATGTACAAATTTTAGACTATAAGTTAATCTATCGCGACGAATAGCAATAATAATACGAAGTAGGTGTACATTTTATATAAAAAAAGAAAAAAAAGGAAAATTGCGTATGAGTCTAGTGGTACGGCAAAGTCACCCATCTTTTCTACGAAGACATCTCATTTTCGCCATCTTACAAACGAAAATTCGTTTCTCGGGTTCTCTTTAGCGCACCACTGTCGACGCTTCGCAAAGATGACTACATCTTTAATATTAAATTTGTAAATGTCTCGTAATTGATCCGTCTCACGGCTGGAACCGATGTAAATTCTAATCTTATATATGTAAAATTATATACTTAGATATATAACTCGAGCACTGCCTTCCATCAATGAAGATGGCCGTGAAACGGATCGAATAGTTATAATTCTTTATAGTATGATGGTTTTTAATGGTTTCTTCAGAGCGGATGATCGAACTACGACCGTTACATGGAAATTGAGGAAACGGTTAAAGTTATTTCTAGACAGAATGTTGCACACGCGCTTCGTTTTCGCATAAAGAGTTCATTTGCGATTGTTCTTTGTTGTACCTTGTCTTTCTCGATGGCAGCATACAGTTTACTTCGATTAGACTATCAAGAATATTGAATTTTCGACCTTTGTCGATACGAGACGCATAATCAAAAAGACAAAAAAAAAAAAAAACTCATTGTTAAATAATTGAACTATGAAAATTTTCATGAAAGGACATTTGCTCAGTATAAGAGCTACATTTGTATGAATGATATTCGATTCGTTGAGAATAAGGAAATGATTATTATGGGGAGACTAATTTTCTGTCTCTCGGTTCACCAAAATAAAAAATTAATAAGTGAATTGATAAAATAGTAACATTGCTAGCAATGGAACAATCTGTCTTTCCGTTTGAAAAGAATATCTGTTTTAATGTTAATACAGATTCATGAATTTCTTTTTCGTTCTTAATTAATGCCTAGCTAGTAAGAATTTGTATACTAATACTTTTGTTACTCTGTAGTAGGAAATGAGATTTTGTAAAACGTTACCACGTTGTGTTCTTGATCGGAAAGTATTATTTTTGCGGAAAGACGATTCTCGATGAGGAAAGATAGGCGAATGATTTTAAAGGGAACCGAGAGGAACCTTTAGGCTTAAATTGTACTATAAACGCGTTGATAATACGATTTAGTGATAGATCATGAGGACACCAAGCGTTCAGAATAGCACGCAACCACTCAGGGAAAATCGATTTACTAAAATTCTGTCGAGTTTTCTTCGTGTACCTCGATTGTATCTTACATAGAACACTATATCACTAAAGATTTTTATGCATTCATGCAATTCAAATTTATATATGCAAAAATATATAAAATATTTATATTAGATTAAACAAACTTTTGCCTAAGTTCCAATTTTTTAATTATACCTATTCATAAAAATATAAATTTGCACTAACATTCACAGTCTAGTTATCATACATTTTCGAACCTAAACGAACCTATTATACTACATTCTTCGTTACTTCATAGTACTTAAATACCAAAAATACTAAAAAATTAAATTAATTTTAATTTTTCAAGCTTCTTAGAAATTTCTTTTCATGTATAAATGAATTAATATTTGAATTTTTTAAGGTGTACGATATGGATATGGTGTTCTCTGTTGTAAATGAAAAAAGGAGTATTAATGACTGATGACTTAGTCAAAAGTTTTAAAGGATTTCCAAAACGTCGGGTGATCGTCAAAGACAACAATGCGTTTATACCGATGAAGAGTATTTTATGCGTTTATTATATTTCAATGTAGTATCGCTGTATGTTTAAGATAATATACGGTACGATAGAAGGGCGAGAGTGAGGGAGAGAAAGCGAGAGAGAGGCGAGAACAAAGCGTGTATTAAGTGTGGTGTTGAAACAGAGAGCAGTTAACGATAATATTTTTACACACAGCAGACCGTGCCAAATTTTTGCAATCGAATCATTGAACTCCCTTTAAACTCGAGCAACGTATTAGAAAACAAAGTTGTTCGAGATTTTGGGACTGGAATCGCCTTGATGAAACCTTTCCTCGATCGAAGATGATAAAAAGAAACAAACGTAAATTGAACAGAACGTCGCTCCCTAATTTCGACATTTCCATGCTCTCGTTTAATTTTGTGTTCACTTTTCAATTATTCGTGTACAAATAAATTATTGTGTTCCTAAATCCATTGTGGATCGACTGTCGGAGATTTTTGTCGCTTAAAAATTTCACTTTAATTTGACCAAAGTCTTCTCTAATTCTGGGCCGCAATTGGATTTATACAGAATAGACAAGAAAATAGGAAATTGTTTTTGCGCTCAAAGTCACTGAAACCTTTTGGACGAACATTGTACCAAGACGTTTTGATAAAGATGTTTCTCCGATAAATTTTGTATAAACCCAATGTGGCTCTGTCCATTAGGATTTTCTATTCGCTTGTAGTTTAATTGTAACTTAAATGTTTGGTACGTATATACTTATGTACGCAAGAGTTGATGCGTTTAGGGTAGATGTATCGTTAGATTCGTTGATATTAAGAACTTATTATGCTCACGATGATGTTCTCGAACAAATTAATTGTTCCAAAAGACGAATCAGCGAGAAACAAATGAGCAAAAATCTATTTATTCGAACGATAAATTGGAGGCTGCTCGAGTACAGTGGAAATGGAATACACAGGACCCATTGGTCCCGCGTACGATACTTTTGTTTGCCAAGAAACTGGCGTTAGGAGACATTCAGGCATTTGTAAATCATGAAACCACAATGTCCAGGCGGCAGCAATGCTTTGATTGGCCGAAATATTGGCACAGATCGTACCCGTAGCATTTTGATACTCGAGATCTCTTCGCTAAGAGTCACTGTTGGACAGTTAAAAAAGAATTAAAAAAGAAAAAAAATAAGTATGCAAGTGAACCAATCTTGGCGCCGTTTGTGAAGCGTGTTTTCATTTTTCTACGAGAGTTAGCTGATATCCCTCCCAATCTCTGGACGAGCGAACAGAAACAAGCAACTCATATTGTAAAATAATTCTACTTGAAGAGAAAGAGAAGAGAAACTGGAAAATGGAAAGGAGACAAACACTTATCTGTCTCGATGCACTTGTTGGTTTTCCCAAGAAACGCGCCAGTTAAATATAAAGCGTACTGTGTGCTAGATATTGTAAAAAGGTCAAGGGTCAAACACGGCCACGTTCTTGGGACAGCTCGCAATTTGTAGAAAGCGGTAGCTTTATGTAAAAAGATAAAAAAAAGGGTGTAATCACGAGGACATTTCAAAGGCTGCCGCGTCCTCCGGTAGTCTTTTGTATATTTTCAAGTGAGAAACAAACATGAGCAGCTAAAAATCCGGGGCTGCTCCGTGGCTAGCTACCTTTAAACTGTCCTCTACTACGTACGTCTATTATTGTACCCGTGTAAGGATATAAAGGAAGGAGCATACCGATCGAAATGCCATATGTGTTTCCACACAGGGGAAAAAAAAACTGAATTTTCTAACGTGAGAAAAGGCTGATTGTTTTTTTAACGCGTTTAGTGTAACGATTCACCGAAATCTTGTCCATTTCCTAGGGGCATCCTGAGTTTAACACTGTCAATGCTCTAAATCGGTTACTTTGTTTTATGCGCTGCTTAATCGACGAATTTTAATTTTAGCTTTTAATTTATTAGAACTTTTATCTTTATATGTTCTTTGGTTCCAGATCTAAGACTTTCAGTTCTAAAGGAATCGTTATTTTATTATTATTATTATGAAAACCGACTCTCAGAATGTGTTAGAAGTGTCTTGAAAAAAACATTTGAAAAAAATGTAAGTATCCAGATGTTCAATTTTATCTAATAAATTCTCAATAATCTATATGTGAAAGCTATGTATATGTCTTTTTAAGTTCGTCATTTTAAATTGGACAAAATATGATAATACTGTGAAGAGCACGTGTGTCGAACAGTGAGAAGAGCCACTGGCTTAAATTCAGGAGAACCAGCGCCAACGAGACTAGGCTCTCTGCTTCGAATTGGATGCCTAGAAAGTTTCACTTTTATATGTACATCTGCAAAGATTTTACACTGTCGAATCTAGAGGATTGAAGGCCTTCCTCAGGTGCAAGGGATGGACGAGAGCTCATAAAAGGAGTTAACCCGACTAAAGACGACGCTTCTGACAACAACGCTGTATAATCATACGCTCAAATCTTTCTTTCTCTCTCTCTCTCTATATATATATATTTTTCGTTCATCGATCAAGAAAGTTAAAACTGGAAGTTTCGTTTGTCATTGGTGCACACGATTTATTTAGAAGCGTCGTCACGGAGTCGCGTGGATCGGTTCCGAATCCAGGGATGTAAATCACTGTGCGATACGATTTTGTAATGTAACTGTGCATACGGAAGCATGTAATAAAAGAAGAGTAAACGACGACAGCATCGTTTCACTGGATCGACGCATCTCCTGTTTCCAGATCCTTCCGTTCCTTCTGTATGGATCCTTTAATAGGAGTCTAATTATTTGGAGAAGGTACCTTCTGAGAGCTACAGCTGCTCCGTTCAGTTTCAGATACTAGTATTAGTAGCAATTTCTTCATTTACCATTCAAAATAATACTGGTAAACAAAGCAAAGAACAGACCGGACGATTAGAATTATTTTCAGATATAAAAGTATATATTAGATTTTACTTATTTGTTGGAGTAAATGTATTTTTTCTTAGGAATACCTACTTATGAACTAATATACCTTGAAATATACTTTTTAGTTGGTTTGAAGCGGTTGTCGAAGAAAATTTTGAACGTAGGATGGAAAGTTTGTTGATTTCTTCTGAAACAAAGGGGAAAAGCGTATATTTACTCGTCTATGGAGGCATGGATGGCTATCTCCAGACAAATCCCTGACGTTTGCCTCAGTGCCGGACAACGATCGTGGGAAGGCTCACCTGCGACCTCGTCTCCGACGAATCAATATTACACGAGACTGTACGAATACGCTATGTTTCATGGATAAAGCTGAAAGACTCTCTTACCAGAAACAACCAATTGATCCTCTTAATATATTCAACGTAAATTAAATAAATCAATGAAAATGAATAATTTCCACGTTAATGTTAAAGTCGACGATTAACTTCTTTATAGTGATGTTCGCTTTTTAGTTGGTAATTTGTACGATGGGTAAAAATTCACCCAAGAGAAATATATATTATATTAAAGTCTGACAGAATAATTATAATTGTAGCAGAGGTGAGAATTCACCAATGGGCCCGTTACTATAACATTAATTTAATTCTCAATTTTTCTGCAAAAGTTATTAAGAAATTAATGTTACAGAACATAAAAGTGAGAATATAGCAAAAGTATTGCACGTGCCTTTTCTTTTCACGTGTCAGTATTTTTAGATCATCTTCTGGGGAGGGGAAGCTTCAGTTTCGCATTACAGCAGAACAATGTCCAATGTAAAGTAATAGGATTTCATCGAGCCCGAGTTTTCACGCTGGATTTCACCTATGGAGTTTAGATTCTTATCTGTCTACATGTTCCACTCCTAAAGATGTTACTTATTCATTCATTCATGCCAACAGTACCTACATCTCATGCATAAACTCATCTCTTCACTTCTAAATTTCAGTTAAACTGAACTGAAATAATCTTATTTTCGCAATCTGGTTTATTAAATCCTACTTGTGCAACCCAAATGTAATTTGGGAAATAATTAGTAAGTAGAAGAAAATTGTCGAAGAATACAGAGCACAAAGTAGAAGAAATTCATGAGAAGCCAGCCCAGTTCGTTATTCTTACCGTTTCTAATCGTCCACTAACGACAATCAAATCAAGTGTTACATTGTCTACTTGTACAATCGCGTGGAGAATATTTAGGGAAAGCTACAAGGATAAGAATGATCCGACAGGGTTATTCAGGGGTCGATGATTTCGCTGGAACTTCGGAAAACACCCTGGAGCACGCAGCTGCCCAGGTATTTGCGTGCCCCAATTTTCAGCCTGTGGGGCTGGAATCTATGAGGGGGAGCAGAAGGGTGGATAGATGCTCTCTTTTGCTCAGAACACCCCCCAGTATGTGTAATGGAACCCCAGCTTCCTGTCTGTCGATGTAACATTGTTAATTCTGCTCTCAGGTTACATTCAAACCACTATCTATGAATTTGATATATTTTCCTGTTTCCTTTGGTTTACTCATGCTTTGTTCTATACTAATTTGTACTCCTTTCTTTTACAGTACGGATAGAGGAAAAGAGAAAACTGGGCATTGTAAATTAAGCAGTTAGATACGAATGTTTCAAGTTAAAAGGGTAAATTATTCTCCTTGAAACATTGAAACTTTAATGCAACTTGTTTTAGCATTTGATATACTGATAACGAGTGACTGACTAGTATATCGTATACTAACAGTATTTCTTAGTATTTTCTGTGCGATGATTACAAAAGTAAATAAGATTAATAACTGATAAAAGGACAGCTATTCGTCAGGTGATTGAAGCTGGTTCAGACTTATCTACAGTTGACGCAGGTGTGTTCATACACCTGCCCTTATCACGCGCCACTTCGTGCCGCATCAATTTTTTAGCACTTATATCTTTCAATATCAAGTGTTACATTAATATTCTTGCCAATATGAAACGCGATCGTTTTCTAATATTTTCCAATTCTTTACTTCAGTCATATTATCTAAAAATGAAATTCTATTTCAATCAGAACTAAAACAAAAAGCCCCAACATTTTGATAATAATATAATTGATCATATATTCATTTTTATTATTCACAAGGATGGAATTAAAGCTTCAATCATTTTTCAGGGCATCTTCATAGAGAAGTCCAGCGGTTAAGGGGAGGCGTGAAAGTTCAATACCCCAGGTTGAACCTAATCGGCTCGAACGTCACGGTACCGTGATCCCGTGAAAATTAGCAAACCATAGAATCGCGGCTGCAGCCCCTTCCGCGTATCAGACGCGCATTAAGAGCACCCTCTTGTCACGAGGGTCGCACTTGTGTTGATCCTCGCAGCTGGAGTGACACACAAATAAAGTATTAATTCGCGATTCATGTAGTAATACCGTAGCATCGCTCTGAATGCAACGTCCATACAGATCTACTATCCAACGTTGTTCATCGTACCCTAAAATGTATCCATGTAAGGAATTTTAGAATTTCTCCCTTCAATTTTAAATATTTATATGATGATACTAAAATTCTTGAGATATCTAAGTACTCTGTTATATTTAATGGTACTTATTAAGCATCTTGAATTACTTCAAAGTACATATTTCTTAAATATTTGACGACAAATATAAAATACTTATTCCAATTCTGTTTAAATAACCAAAAACAAAGAAGAGAGGAAAGAACACTCTCGGAGAAGCTGGGAACTGTTTCGATTCGTCCCAAGGGACACGTATATCGCCCCTAATTGTCCACAAATCGACGACCACCCTCGATTTCCGAACCGTTAAGTATAACCACCCCCTGGGGCACCAGGGGCGTTCCGCTAGCTTTCTGTTGAGTGCCGCCTGATACAACGGGGTAGAATATGGATTCAATTACACCTCATTGTGCCACGGTGTCTATAAACAATGCTGTTTTCACAGCTGATAGCGGCCCACGTCCTGCTGCGGCTCCACCAAGTTGGACCTAGTTCACCTAGTAGACTGTCTTTCTAGTAAGTGTAATTTCTGATCTCTTCGATAAGAAACAATGTGATTTTAAGTGCAGAATTTGGTCACAATAATACAATAAAATAATATGTTTATAATTGTATTCCTTTTAGTATAGTCATGTTCTTATTATTGATAAATTGGTTGTTTGTAATTAAAAAATTCATTTATTTGGAATTAAATATTGTAATTTCAAAGGACTTTAAATGAACTTCAAAGAGAAGACATGAGTAGAAGAGATGGGAAAGACAAACTTAAATGAAGAAGACGCAAGGAGAAAAGATTTTCATAAAAATTAGAAAGGGAATTCAACTAGTGATGGATAAAACATTTTCAAAGGAATAATTTCTACAATATTCTGGCTTACCATACAACTCCACCCTCGAAGCAAAATTTCGAGCCCTACACAGTGCTTAACTATACATATACACTTTTAACTCCATATTTAACTGTACATACGTATACTTTTAACTAGTAAAACGTAAGTACTGTAAGTGGAAGACGGTCAGAAACTTGTAAAAGCAGGTGGACTAGTTATTATGCTAATGATATCTATTTTTAAGTAAATGGCTCGGCTCATTAACGTAACAACCAGTGAGGCACGGGTAGAAAACCGTATTCAGGGTACAGAAATAACGAAGAGGGAAAAGAGGATCGCGTCGTGGGAAGATCCGCAGCCGTCGACGCCATTATTCCCGAGTCGCAGGACGTCGCGACACCGCAATATCGACGTACCGCCCACGATTTTCCTTCTCTGTCTCATCCACATCGGTTCTACTCCCCTTTCAGGCGAACTCTACGCCAGAATTTGGCGCAGCTTCTACCCTCTTTTTTTTCGGAGTCCTCCGCCATTTCGTTGCGAAGAATACTACATTCAAAGCCTTGTCCGACTTCTTGGACACTCGGGAAACACATTCTTTATTTTCATTACGTTACTTTGCATTGAATCTTGATGAAATTTTGGGGAATAAACTTTTTAAATTATATTAAATGGAGGAAAAGAATACAAGGAAAATTGAAGATATGAAAAAGTCTAAAAGATTGAGAGATTAGTCTTGGACTGAAAATTTGATGAAATAGAGTCTGTTTCGTGCTGAAAACATAACTTGTAACATAACATCAGTAACATAACTTGTTAAAATTAATTAAGAGGAACGAGACAAATTGGAGATGGAAAGGTATAAAAAATTTGGAAGACTGAAAAATTGACAGAGACTGTAGAAATTTGAAAATTAAAGAAAAGCTACTTCAAGAAAAATTATTTTGGTTTCAGTTTTCTCTGAACCAAGCAAAGAGGTTTCGGATTAAATTTTAACGAGCTACAGTGGGAAGACTATTGATTTCTAAAAGAACTATGTACACCTATCAGGAAGTGCGCAGAATATTGGAATTTTAACTTATCCAAGTAAACTTCATTAACTACTGCTTCAATAATAAAAGAGAAAGAATGGAAGAAAGCAGGAATTACGGTAAAATATAAAAAATGTATGGTGACAAAAGATGAAACAGTTTGAAACTTGAAGAACCTACTTTATTTGGCTTGGATGGCAATCACGTTGACAATCATTCTGTTGCATATTCACATTTCACGTACAAACAATATCTGCTTACACTTTTTTACTCACTTTATATGTACAATAGTAACATGAATTCTGTCAGACAATAGAGAAATCAATTGATTACCTAAAAGAAGAGAAAAACTCCTGACAGAATTTTTATGTATTTCCTCTTCCTCTATTTACTAAGCGTAGATTCGCTGTTTTTTGAGCACGTCTAAAAAAAAAACTGAAAGAAGTTACACATGTTCTTCATATTCTATAGGAATTTCTTATTTAATTCCTATCTGAAATTCCATTAACACATTAATTTAAAGAATGGTACTGTCCATATATAGGACAACTAAATAATGTTAACAATAATAATTTAATAATACTGTCCAACCGTGTTAAAATCGACTAGAGATACAGGATAATTAATTAGCATAATTCTTTTTTTTGTTAACAAATGTTGTTCTTTTGGTACGATTAAAAATTAGGAAAAATGAATGATTGACTAGCAATTTCTGTCCTTAGATACTAAATAACAGGCTCGACGCACTTAATAATTAACACCTGAGCACTTTATTCGAATGTCGAGCCATTCTTTGATGTTCTTGGGTCCTCCGGGGTCCAGACTTTCGCGTACATCGTCCCATTCGGGGAGATGTCCGACTTCCTAGACCAGGACAAAGAATGGAAAATGAATGGGTTCCCCTCGCTGCCTGAAATTTGATTATTGATCAAAATTAGTATATCAAGGAGCTTAATTTCTATTGAAATAACCATCAGAATTTTAATAAAATTAAATATTCTCTTCTCCTTGTTTATTACTCGAACTATAGGATTTGGTTGCTCGTAAAACTGATCAATAAAATTGTTAACAAACTGTCAATGAAACAAGTCTGTAAAAACCAGATAGTCCGAAATTCAATGTGCTTGTTAATTAAGATTTTATATCACTGTCTGTAATCCATTTATTGTTTTGCATAAAAGAGTAAACAAAAGAACAATGTCAAATATATTATTGTAAATCACAAAAATCCTTCTGTAAGGATGACAGGTAAATCTAAAAGACAATTTAAGCCAATTGATAGGTAAAATCTATCACAGTTTAGGTCAATAAATTAAAAAAAAAAAAAAGAAAAAGGAAAGAATGACGTGGATATGATAGAAAGGAGATGTGAGTGCGATCGGTATTGGCCTCACCACGAATTATGACCTTCTTAGTGTCGTCACGACCGGAGCACCTCGAGAGACCTCCGTTTCCTGTCAGAGGATCGTTGCCCTTGTCAGCTCTGACCAGTTCGTTCAGGAACTTTATGTAACCGATTGCCAATTTTAATGTATCTACTTTAGAGAGTCTCTTTTCGTAGGGCAAAGTTGGTATGTGAGCCCTAAGGCCTTCAAAGGCGTCGTTTATATTCTGCATACGTCTCCTCTCCCTCATATTGGCAGCCTGCCTCTGTTGCACCGCCTGCCTTGGACTTTTTCCCGTTGCCCCGTTTCTTCTGTTGCTCTGACTTCGTCTAGAAATCATTATTACACTGTTTTTAATAGAATAATGATCTCTAGACACCTATTTTTGAAGATATTTCTAAGATTCCTTGAAAGTTAGGTTTAAAAGTGCTTCAAAATAGTAGAAGAACTGTATTATTGAACTGTATTTGTTGGGATTATCATCTGTAGACGACAATTTTTGTATATATCCTTAAGATGTTTGTGAGATTCAGTGTAAATATGGGCCACGAGAAAATGAAAGACAGAGGAAGAAATTTTCTTAATATAAAACTAATTTGACTCGCAGTCTTGACAAAATATCATAAGCTAACTTAAACGCTCTTTTGAATAAAAATAAATATGAAAATAATTTTAATAAAAATTTATTTGCGCAGGTAATACTCACTCTCTGGTGTGGTTTTCCTGGTCACTGCTGTAAGCGCTCTCATTGTCGGTGCTGTTTTCGTCATATAAATAAATTTCACTGCCACTGGTACTTCCAGTACTGCCAGCAGTATGAGAAGCTAGCTGCGACGGAATCGAAGGCAGCGTAGCCGTGGTAGGTGCTCCGCAATGCGGTGGCAGAGCTGGAATCGCAGGATTTCCAAGGAAACTATGAGCCTCGTACATGTACTGGCGATTCATCATGTCTAATTCCAAATTATCCATAGAATACATCTTGAAGAAGCTTGTCTTATACTTAAATTTCTTTGGTACTTGTGTATTTCAGATAAATTCTTTGGTATAGTGACTAGAATCTTTGACTAGTTCAAATTAAGTCATTGAAATGCTCTTACATAGTGTTTATAAGATTGTTTATTAATCCTATTTAGATCGATGTAGAAATTTGGAAGATTTGATTCTACACTGTAGTTTTTACTTGAGAATCTCTCATGTGAGATTCAAACGTTTCCATCACGAGTTACAGGATACTTTGAACGTTTGACTTCACACTGTAGTTTCTAGTTGAGAATCTCTCAAATGGGATCCACATTCAAATTTAATACAAGAATCATCCTTGAGATCAGTCACAATGCTTTTATACAACCTCTAAGCCATGTCTATATGGACACTATAGTCTTCTTTGAACGCGGAAGAACCAATATCTTCTACTTAATACAGGAAATATTAAACAGATTATTGAGATCACGGACGACGCTGCTGTGTAATTTCGGAGTGCTTCCTGGAACGCTATATAGCGTTTTCTGAACGCAGAAGAGACAATTCTTCAAACTCAATGCAAGGAACATTGAATGGATTCAATTAAACTGGGATCAGCAGGCAGTTTTCGTTGAAATTTCCAGCGAATTCCAATGCAAGCACCCTCGATCACGTTCCGAGGATCACTGATACCATCGACGTGACACGTGGCCTCAGCGCGTGCTAGAAAATACTTCTAAACAGCGGCACGTGCCAGGAGGAAGCCAGGGCACGTGTCCAGGTTTGTCCAGACACTTAACACAATGTATTCAATCCTTCCTTGTTGGTCATACTGTGATCTAATTCAAAATTCCTCTTCCAGACAACTGAGGAACCACTTTGGATGTAAGGAAACCATCAGCCAATCTCTTCATCCTCGATCTTCTTCCTGGACAACGTTCTCTTCACTTCCACTCATAGTTCAGATTCTTCAAACTTCTAATTGGACGTTCGACACACATCATTCACACTAAATTGGGTTTTATGTTCTTATGAAATTTGAAAAAATTGAAGAGAAGTTGCAAAATTGTGATAAATTAAAACGTGCTTAGAACCTAATGGGTTAATGCATTAATTCGTACACTTTGATAAAACTGTTATATTGTTATCACATTCATGGGTCCACTAATAACCAAATTTAAGAATTTATTTACTTATGAGTAACAATGTATTTAATGTATTGATGTTAAAATTGATTCTCATAAGAGAAAAGATAGGAAAATCACTGACATGGTATTGTTAGTATGTATAATTATTTGGATTTGAGGTGAAAGAGAGAATATCGAACTGTTGAGTGAATGTTAGGCTGTTAGAAAGGTGAAATGGAACTGTGGATCATTGATGAGCACTGGTTCAGGTAGTCTGTCGAAACTGAAAGAGAAAAGCGGTAGGGAAGCCATTCCTGGGGTTGAAAGTCTAGCTGCATCCCCATTCGTCGAGCTAGTTGGTGGTGGAGCCTACCTACCCCTAGTTGCCTGGCTGCTGGTTCCGCCTCTTCATCGATCTGATAAGGAACAGGGAGGTTCTGGATTGAAGAAACGGAGCGATAATGCGAATTGAATAGATTTACGAATCGAATTTGCACACCAAGATGGATATTTTAGATGTTAGACAGTTGTCATATATATATGGATAAAGGAAGTTTAAGGAAGAAGCTGTAAATTCGGTGGAAATTGGTTGAATAAGAAAGAATCTGGAAAAGAATTCCAAGAAGAGGATCAGCTATACGATTTAATAGAAACTGGACAAAGGATTTTGGTGAACTAAAGAAAGGAAGAAATGTAGGAGAAATTATAAGAAAGTAAATATAGCAAGAATCGGGGGAAGGAGTTCAATAATTGAAAAAAGGATTTTTAGAAAAAGTAATGGGTTTAAGAAAGAATTTAGAGAAGGAAATTACGTAAAGAAACTTTTAACCAGAAGACATTTTTCTTCAGAAGATTAGAAGATTCAATTCGTAATGGAAGGATTATATTAGAACTTTTATCAATGTCAAATATCGTACTTGAATTTAACTGAGAAAATTAACAAAAAGCTGACTACAATATGTTAAAGAATAACAGCTCTATATTAAAAAGTACATATCGTGCAAAGCTTGGAAAACTTTCTTTCACGTGACATAAAGTTTCATAGAAACATATTGTTGCGCTATTAAGTAATATAATTTTGCGGCACGATAATGATACAGTAGCAATCATATCGGACCTGTTACAGGCCACATAATTACACGGTGCTCCGGCTAGGCCAAATGTCGCAGAAGTGGTTAACCCCCGAGTAAACCCTTGCACGGTGTTTTCGGTACACGTGCACGACACGTGCCCCTAATTTCTTTCTCCGTTACACCTTTGATTCCCTTGGATGCTCTTTTTATGGACAACCATGAAACTCGCTAGTCCTCAACATTCATCATTTCCTGTGGATCCTGTGGAATAATATAGAACCTCAGAAAATAAAGAAGAGAAGATATTCTGAATTTTCTTTCAAGAAAACAGATCCTGTCAAATCCAACATAATAGAGTAGGGAACTTGTAATAATTTTATTCCTTAAAATGAAATCCAAAAATATTATATCCAAAAAGGATTGAAAAAAGGAAGAAAGTTAAATTTGTCTGAAATTGAAGGAGGAATTTCTAGTAAAAGTGGTGGTTCTAAAAAATGTAAGATATCAAACTTCAAGTAGGAGTAAAACCGGAAAGTATTCTAATAATGCTTCTATTAAAAATATACGACAAAACGGAAGGAAATGTTAATTTTAGGATATTTGAAGGTACCAAAAGATTTTCTTTGAAGCGCCGACAGGATATAAAGTACGGACCATTATCGATTTCCCACAAAACTTTCTACTGAACGTATCCGCCGAGGCTAGACAATTAACACGCTACAAATTAAGAGGACCCGTTGCATCAGGATGAATTATTCGCTCCATCTGTTGTTTCAGGGAAAATCTAGGGAACGATTTTTTCCTTTCCCACGAGTACAATTTTCTGCTTTAATTCAGAAACGTTTAATTTGCAATTTGCGTAAGAGAAAGTTTTTTACAATTATGAATTATCAATAATTGATTGTACAAAGGAATGAAATAGTTTTTAATGGCGCAAGGTGCAGGTGCAAAGATTGATTATGAAAAAATCGAATCTGAAGATCGAAAGCCGCAGCCTGTCTGGATCTAATCCAAAAGAAAAACACAGAATTGGGGCAGGACCATTGTGTGGCTGGATTTTTGATCCTCGAGATCGAGAGATAACCAAAGGGGGCCAGATTTAAATGGCAAATCCCCTGGGCACGTGTGCCCTCAATTCGAAGTTAAATACTAAGTACGAAACGAATAAATTGTACTGCTGTAGAAGGTAATATTTATTTTTTATAACCGCTAGAAAAGAATTATCATTACTATTTAACATTGAAAATTAGAGGGGAGGAAATTGTGGAGATTCCTATCATCACAACTATTCAATTTAATGTAATATACTTTATTTTAATTTTCAGTATGCTATTTATATTCTGGGCGAATTATTTCAATGCAAACAAAGAGATTGGAGTTGATAAAAGCGCATCATTTCTCCAAAAGACTCGCTCTCCATGCCTAACCGATTTTCTATGGCACATCCTTGCACCCCGGAACCCATGTCCAACACCTGGTAGCCGGTACAATCCCGGGGAACATCCTGGTACCCACTCGAAGTACAGACAACCCCATAAGTGTCTATTAATTTATACTCAGCAGGAGTGTGAAATCGATTTATACCCACTCTCGATTCATCTTCCAAAGCTTAATCGATTTGCAGCCCTACAGTAGGCTGTTATACCCTCTAATGGAATCCCTGTTTCAAAACTTTCACACTAATCAATTTTACAATAAAATATACGCTCATTTATATCATTTGATCTTATACAATTTTATTCAAAATTTAATTAACATTTTTTTTTCTGTTTCAGGTGCTGTTTATTGGTACATAAACTTCTACAAACTTTTATAAACTTCTACAAAAAGTCATCAAACCACGTAAGACAGTGCTGTATTCTGAATATTTATTGTATTTATTATACATAGTAATATTTTCCTAACATTTTTGTTACTTTTTCAGGTGCTGTTTATTGACAAACAAACTTCTACAGGCTATAGGAAACATCATTAAACAGCGTGAAACAGTGTTATACAACATTACAAACACACCTTGCACGATATTTGTCGTGACACATCCTGTTCCGAGTGTAATCGAGCGAGCCGTCGAAATCATGCGCTAATTTAACCATCAGCCCTGTCCAACGCGAAATTCTGAGCCACCTGTCTAATATCCACCTCTGCATCCGTTTCCGGTTTATGGGGGATGGCACCCCCTGTGGTGTCCTCGTGGTCGCGCCCTCCAGGAGGGCAGGATCCCCTGAACGTTGCATGCTTCACTGCACCACCTTTAGCCCATACTTTTTTTCCTCCATAGGATCGATTCCTTATCATAAAATATTCCAAAAGACGGTAAATTTTCAGAAAATCAGGAAATATTCTTTATCTAAGGTGAAAAGGTTGGTACACAAAAATCTATAATTTTCTTAGGCGAAATAAATGTATTAGGTTGAAAATTATCGATACCACAGGCTGCTTTGAAAATAGGATGATC
Source organism: Bombus flavifrons (assembly GCF_040668555.2). NCBI lineage: Eukaryota > Metazoa > Arthropoda > Insecta > Hymenoptera > Apidae > Bombus > Bombus flavifrons. Next base: position 6,565,741 of record NC_138457.1, on the reverse strand, counting down.
AAGATAAGATCAATTCACTGTGGGAGATAAGGTTATCGCTACGTCGATCTGAGCGTCATGTATGGGACGTTTAATTCTCAAATTGTGCGTACACAGGGTTCCTCAGTAAACGTTGATTATAGATATTGAAATCTATGATAAATCGACATCCCGATTATTGCTATTGTGATCCTAACAAGATTTGCTCCATTGCAAGTCCATGAGCCTGACATTATGCAAACATTTTAACATCTGTGGAGTTGTGTGGAATCTGTTCATACAATTTGAAATATATAGATGAAGAGAATAACTTTTTAAGTAATAACCAGCAATTTTTATTGTTTGAATATCTTGGGTTTAGAAATTTGAAGTTCATTGGTCTGCCCTCTGTTGACGATAATGTAATGTAGGATTCTAGATTATCCGCCAAGGATAAAACGAAAAGAATCTCGATTAGATTTCAATATTTTAAATACATATTTCAATCTACTCAATGCTATTAGAAAATTTGATTTCGAGCTGCTTTATTACTAATCAAAAAGATAGAGATGTTCCTTTGACCAGAAAAATGGAGCAAATAATATAATGGTACAAAATACAGTATTATTGTAGCACAAGTCAATAATTTATTTTTCACACAAGACAAGATTTAGTTAATTAATCTATGACTGAAACAAATGGAATATCAAAGTTTAGAAATTTCTATTTCCGTGATAATTTAGAAAACGCCCATCTTAAGGTTGTTGAACAATATATAATAACATAACCCACAACAGCAACCTCCGCAAACTTTCGATCATATCTCTCAATGTAATCTGTCTGTGTATGTTGCGTAGTAAAATTTATTCAATACGCCGATGTTCTGCTAAAACAGCAATTGACAGAATGACGCATTCAAATCGAAATTCAAGCTTGGCGCGCAGTCTGCTCATCGGCACAATTTCACGATCTCGTTACTCCTCGATATCTCGAGGTGATTTAAGTAGCCTTCAGGTCAAGCCTCAAAGACCAGCCAGTATTTTCGCTGAGCTGGGTTGTTGTTTACATCCTGTAGCCGCTCTTCGTACGGACATCCCGTGCGCGAGGGGAGCGGCAAAAATTCTCACGTGAAATTTTATTGCCACCCAGTGACCACTTTCATTGCCCATTTTGTTTGCCCCTAGTATCTACCGTACAATCGTTGTGCACGCACGGAACCGAGAGCACAAGCAACTAGGTAAAACACACACACGATGAAGGTAACGGTAACCACGCTCAGCGACGACATCTTCGTCCTGGACGTGATCGAGGATATGGAGCTGGAGAGTTTCAAGGCTCTTTGCGAGATTGAGAGCAATGTACCAGTCCATGAGATGGTGATCGCTTTCAATGGTCTACCATTGATGAACGACAAGAAATCGCTGAAGGATCACGGGATCCGTGACGGTGACGTGGTGATTTTGCAGCACATGCATCAAAGCGGGGCCGAGTTGAACCTTCACCCGTTAAACGGAGGTCAGCTTCAATACAGCACCATTATTTAAAGTGGCGATCGAGGCGGGTCGTGAGGTTAGCTTTTCGGCTTCGATTTACGTTTCTTTTTCACTGTATTGTAACGTCTCTCGATCAGATATTACCAAACTTATAACGCACGATCCATGAATTTGTCTTAACAGACTCGATCGAGCATGTTATCCCCCTTTTGGTTTCACTATAGAATAGTGTCTATTAGAATACAGTTTTTTTTTTCTTCGTGTGAGAATCATCTAAGTTCCTCTCATCTTGTCCGCACACCTGTCCGGTTCAGTTTAGCACAAGTTTTTTGTATTCACTTGTGTTGAGTTTGATTTGTTAGAGATAGCTTTTGTCGCCATGTGCTTAGTCATATCAATTATTTAAGAGCGCACTATTGCGTAGTAAAGAAGAGAATGTACTAAATTCCAAGATACATATTACTCTAGCTATTCCCATGTTGGACTTCAGTTCCATCAGAGTACCAGGAGCATCCAGCAGTCGACAGCCAACAGCTTCCAGTAGCACTATAGCCAGAATGCAAAACCCTAGAAAGGAGGATGATCCAGAAATAATAAGAGACATGTTTTTGGCTAATCCAGATCAACTAGCGTTGCTGAGCCAGAATAATCCCAAGCTGGCTAGTGCCTTACTTTCTGGAAATCTTGGTGAGTCTTCCAAAAGTACATATTAAGAACTGTATTTTGAAAATCTAAGAATTTACTCTACAATAGATATTATTGATTTGTAGAGAGATTTACAACTGTACTCAGAGAACAAATAAAATTAAGAGAAGAGCGTGAAGCACAAAGACTAAGAATGATGAATGCAGATCCATTTGACACAGAAGCACAGAGGTTTATCGCAGAGGATATTAGGCAAAAAAACATTGAAGCAAACATGGAAGCTGCAATGGAGTATAATCCAGAAACATTTGGATCAGTTGTTATGTTATATGTTAATTGTAAAGTCAATGGATTCCCAGTTAAAGCATTTATTGATACTGGTAAATATCAACTTTATTTACATTTATAAATAATGAGTTATACACGTGCGTAAATGCGCAGTGATAAATGTCAGAGATCATCATTGAACTGGAGAGAAGATCATTTTTATGTATTTTTGTTTGGCTGCTGTTTGTGCCAATGTATCTATTTTTAAATTCCTGCATTTTGAAAGTCATTCTTTGTAGTATGTGGTACTTCATGGTGGGAGAAATTTAAATTTAGATATTGAAATCCGTGCTCTGACCTAGACTGTACTTTTGTCTTCAAAAATTCCATGAATTTGCTCCTCTTAAAAAAAAAACATTTCGCAATATATAGTAATATTATGTTTTTAAAATTCAGGTGCACAATCAACTATAATGTCGGATGCTTGTGCCGAACGATGCCACATAATGCGATTGGTGGACACAAGGTGGGCTGGAATAGCACATGGTGTTGGAACTCAACGCATCATTGGCCGTATTCACATGGTACAAATTCAAATTGGTAATGATCATCTAACAACATCGTTCACTGTCCTCGCGGAACAAAGCATGGACATGCTACTGGGTCTGGACATGTTAAAGAGGCATCAATGTTGCATAGATTTGAAGAAAAACGTGCTCAAAATTGGCACCACCGGTGCAGAGACGCCATTTTTAGCAGAAGGTGGTCTTAAATATTTCTATGGTTGCACAATGTCTTTTTATCTGTTATACAACATAAATGCTTAATTCTGATTAGGGGAGCTGCCAGAGTGGCTAAGGTTAAGTGGTTATAGCGATGCAAGTATTTACGACACAGAAGATGATAAGGATGACAAGAGGGGAGGACCTCAAAGAGCACTGGATTATGGCTCCAGAGATGCAAAGAAGCAACGTCGCCAGCAGGGTAAGTATGTATCTGTCCAGGCTATCCTTTCTTACCATAATTCCTTATAAGATCCTGTGTTAAATAATTTGTGTAACATTCCATAATGAAACCCAATAAATTTCCTTTGTATATATGTTACTTTATTGTGTATTTCGACTTTTAGTGGTGGCAATAAAAAAGGATATATTTATAAATCCAAGTAAATGTATTATGGAAATTTTAATAATAGTATTAAATTCCAAGGAAAATTTTCAAAAATAATGCTCGTGATATTATCGCTATTATTTACTTTTCAATGTTGAAGTTTATGCAGCTGAATTTAATACAAGGTCTTATATGTTAGCCACTGTAACTTTCCTTTTCCTAGGGAGATCCAACTGAGACAAATCCTCCTAACTTGCCTGGACTAGTGACTTGAAACAGATAATTTATAATTATGGCTCTTAATTTTATAGTTTTATTTGTGGCTTGCTAGAATATAAAAAGACTTTTTTTTAATGAATACTATGTGTTTTAGAAGGGCAAGAAAGCAATAGTTCAAGCGGGACATCAAGCAGATTAGGCTCCATAGAAACTACAGTCTTCCCCCACGACCCATTCACAGAAGAAACAGTGAAAGAAATCGAATCTCTGGGATTCAGCAGAGTACAGGTCATCGCCGAACTGCGTAGATTTAATGGAGACAAAACTCAAGCCACCGATGCGTTATTCACGAAATCCTTTAGACTATAAAGCAACAAGGAAAGAAAAGAGAAATTGTGGGGGTTTCCATGTTTGAACAGTAAAGATAAGGGAATGGAAAATTTGTACTTGATTTTTGGTAGCGAATTTTCATATTGATTATTATAAAATCTGGAAACCACACGATCGAAACTCAGCTCAAGCAAGCATACTCACTGCTCGACAATTAGCATGAAATGGTGTTTCGGATTTTATTTCGTCGAGCAGATATTATGATGTATGTATAGATATCATATTTCATTTAATTAATAAGTGGCTACTTCAGAGTAAAGCTACATATATCTTCTCCGACTTTTGTATTCTTTTTGCTAGATATACAGAAATGAAATGAATCAAATTTGGAATTTCAAGTGGAAGTCAGCGTGCTCTGATAACCTAGCCTACCATTATTGCAATACACAATTTTAGGAATCAATATAAAATGAATTGAAAACAAAGTCATAAGTTAGGGGTGCAGCTTATTGCCTTTCGTGAAAGTTGCGTCACATTTGTAGATGTCTCACAAAATTTTTATTTATTAGATTAGATAAAAGAAAATAGACTTCTGAAAGGATAATGTTTTAATCAAAGAGACACATTGCACGATTTGACGGACATTTCGAGCTTCGCGACTAAAAATCAGTTTGCGATACCTCCAAGAATACATTAGTTTCACTTCTGTAATTTTATTATTTACGAAAAAAAGAGAATTTTGTAATGTAAACCAATCACGCATCGACCAATCTAGAAAGAATTTTGCATTAATTCTTTTTTTTATTTCAAAGGGTAAGGAATTAAAAGAAGAGAAACACGAATAAACTTTGGGAATTTTTTATTGTTTCGTTCTTACAAACTTTCATGATTGAGTCTGCTAACAGACAATGTGAATTTTGTATCATTACTATATATTTAGGGTATATGGTATTTTTCTGTATTTTCTTTATATTATTATACCGATAAAAAAAAAGAGGAAAAAAACATGTAACAAGCAAGATTCACCTAAGTCTTTTCACTCGTGCGTGCAAATCATGATTCAGCGAAGATAATCTTAACTTTCCCTCGTCTGTCGTGAAAGGAAATGAAAATTTCGTTTAAAAGACAAAATTAGAAGTGAATGTATCACGATCGTACAAGATACAAAATGGTGGAATATCATGGGAATGATAAAAATTCGCTAGACCATGACCTCATTTAGGGTAGCTCGTTTGGCGCCCACTTTATTTCCACCATCTTGCCGGTACGAGCGGATTCTTGGCATGCAGTCGCAATTTTAATCACAGCTAGAGTTTCTTTGGGTAATACGGAGCATTCAGCTCTACCAAGTACAATGTCAATGAAGTGGTCCAGCTCTCGACGATAGCCATTCATGAATCTGCTGGCGAACGAATACCATATTGGTGCGCTGGTTAATCCGTCGAGATTATATTGGGATGTGACACAATGCATTGGCTGTTCATTATCTGCTTTGATCATACCCTTGGGGCCAAACACCTCCAAGCGTTGATCATAACCGAAGCTACTGTTCCGTGACAAGTCGATGGTCCCCAAGGTTCCTGATGGGAAATACAAGGTCACTACAACTGTGTCGAAGTCATCGATCGCTTTTATCTCTGGAATGTGTGCGTGTGCCTGGACAGCAATCTGCAAGAAAATATTCCAACATTTAATAATTCATCAAATACCAGTCAATAGGATAGAAATCAACATTACCAATAGTTGTTTATGAAACCTTTTTATGATCTCATGATACTTATTGACTTTAAGTGCTTATAGTAGCAATTAAAAATCAAAGCTACATTCTGTTTTTAATTAGAACTGAAGATTTTTGTAACTATTAGTTACTTCTATCTGTACCCTATAATTTTATGAAGTTAGGATCCTTTTAAATCATGGAAACTTCTTTATAATGCTGTAGTATTTATAAATTCAGGTCTCCATGGTATCAGCGAAGGACTAATCCAATATTCTACATAATTATCCTACTTGAAACTCCAACTACAAGTGTTTGATAGCAATATCCAGGGAATCTCACCTTGATAGGGTACTCTCCAAGGACCCAAGTCATGATATCAATATCATGGACCATACAGTCATGGAATATACCTCCGGACATCTTCAAATATTCTATGCTGGGAAGAGGAGAGTCACGAGAGACAGTTTTGATGATCTGAACGTGTCCAATCTCTCCATTCCTCACTCTGCTCCTAACAGCAGAATAGCTGGGATCGAATCGCCTGTTAAAGGCGCAGAACAATGGTTTGCCGACCTTTTTCGCGGTCTCGTAACATTTTATCGAGTTAGCATTGTCCTCAGCGATCGGCTTCTCACAGAACACTGCCTTCTTCGCCTCCAAAGCTTTCCTTACAATGTCTTCATGTGTGTACGTAGGCGATGCAACAACTACTGCGTCCACACTATCAACATGAAAAACGATTTTAATTGTTAATTGAACTCCTAATTGATGTTTATGTTTTCTCTCGAGTTTAATCTACTTTGGATATTTTTATCATGAAATTAAGTAATTGTAATGGAAATGTTTGGGGTTTGAAAGGATTATTTTTGATAATAATCGAAAGATCAGTAGTGGGGAATATTAATACAATAATCCTCCTTATCGCAGAAGCAAGTGACTTTTTGAAAGTTTCTTTTAAATTTGCTAGTTAATGATTTGTTATTTTTAATTTTTCCTATTTAAAAATCTAACTCATTTGATCACTTTTGCGATATATACATCTTTCATTGTATCTAAAATGTTTCCCATATGAAAATCTAAATTACTTACTTAGGATCATTGTACACTTTATCTGCTTGTTTGCTATTCAAGAAGACAACGTCGTCAAGTTGCCAGTACTCCTTGAGGCTCATCCATTTAGACTCGACATTGTCTACGATGTAGAGCAGTTTGACACGCGAACTGGTAATAATATTGGACAGATGAATGGTTCCAGCACGGCCGACTCCAAATAGAGCAAGTCTTACTTTAGGATGGAGTAGATCCTTCCTCAGTGTCAGATCCTCCAGATACCTATAATAACATTTAATCCATTTTCAGTCATGAAAGAGGAAAAGGAAGAGCGAACTAAGTAGTCTATATGAGTAGAATAACGTTCAACAACCGGCTTGGAACATATTAAAAGAGAAGAGATGAAGAAAAGTAAAATATAGGAGAATTGTTCCCAAGACACATATTTTATGTCAATAGGTAGATGTCATTTTGGAATAATTTATTTCTCAAATAAGATTTTGAAATTTATTTTCAAATAAATTAATTTCTTGTTTTCATTTCAGTTACAAAGTGTCCAATTCTGCTCTGGATAGAGTATCATATAATGAAAAGAAGGGAAGGGAAGAATATCTAGTTTGCATTAATTAAATTCTATACAAAACCTTCAATGAACTTGAACGACCTACTTGGAAAAATACTCACTTTTGATAAAGATAATCCTGCTGTGGGGGCTTTGGTTGTGGTTTTGTGTAAGGTGAGGCACTCTTGAATTTCGCAGTTGCCATTGTGCCTTGTTAGGAATATGAAATATTAAATAAGTAAGTAAAATATGGTTCTCCGAATTCGTCAATCGGCAGAAGACAGTCTGGAACGATGGACCTGTTATATATGTATATAAACGAGCTGGATAGTGGGGGGAGATGTGTGCGATTAACATAACGTAAATTCATAAAGTAGCTATGGTTCAAATATTGGCCTCATTAAGATAGCCATCAAGCTGGTATGAATATATCAAATCCAGTTAATCGTTCGATTAATAAGAACGTGTCTCTCATTCATATAAAGCATCGAAATCGCAAATGTCCAGTTGTAGCAGTCGTCTAACGTTACTCTGTTCATTCATTAACACCTAATCGTTTCTGTAATACATGTATCATACATGTATTTCAAAAATGACACAACTGAAACAAGTTTTTCAGGAAAAATAAAAGACTATTTGGAAGTTTAAAACGAATATTATCCTTAGTAAACGCATAAGTTAACAAGAAGAATAGAATATAGAAAACAATGATCTTCTAATATTCTTCTAATACAGAATTGAATTATTTTGAGTTGTGACACTTTTGAAATATTCTGCATGAGATATGAACATTTCGTAGCCAGAAGTGGAAAATTGTAAGCTCCTGTTGTAAGAGTGTCAATATCCTGTGTATTTTGATCCTCTGACTTTTTTATCTGGTAACGTGTTGATCCAATTATCGACTGACCTTTTATTGACTCATTCAGTGGCAAACTTTAATCTCAGTGTTCCAAGTTCAGAAAACTTGATCTTTGATAATTATGTTATGATTACAGAATTTAAATAATAAAGGATGTAAGTAATGAAACGTTTTTTTGTGGAAAAGGTTCTGAACCATTAATAAAAAAGAAAATAATTTCACTAATGACTCAAAAGATTTCTTATTTTAGACTACTAATGATTCACATAAAAATTTGTCAAAATGATTATTGAATATAATTATTGGAAAATTCTCTTAGATGTGGGGGAGACAAAATTTCTAAATTTATCTTGATCTTCTGGGTTTTATGTTACTTGATGGTTAAAGTTGAGATAGAAGCAACTTATTATATAAAAAAATCTAATTAATATTTTAAATCAAAATTAAAGATACAAATAAAAGAGAATGGTAGAAATGCATATTAATTTTAAAAACAAAAGGAATAAAAAGATCTACAGCCCTGATACAACAAAAATGTGATTTATCATGTTATTCTTTTCTGGTTTTCATGCATGACCTACTATTTTAACTATTTAGTGCATTATGTAAACGAGAGAATATAGTAATTTCTAATTTGTTCTAAGGTTATCAGACTGTCGTATCGCATGTGCAACGAACTAACGTCATTGATGGACATCCTGTCGTTGTCGCCGCGAAAAAATTTCGTTGCGTAAATCACAGTGGAATTTTATTACTGATAGTTAATTAATAATCAGATTCATTGGTCAGTTTCATCACTCTCAAAGTTAGTTGAAGGTTTCATGGAAAATTGAACATAAAGAATAGGATGTAATACAATTTTTCTGGGGGCTGAGCTTGAAGTATTTATCATAACGGGATATTTTTAAAAAGGAAATAAACAAGTTTCTAATCCAAAAGATTGGCAATAATTAATTGTTGGTTATCTATGGGATTATTTAGGGAGTATTAAGTTAAATTGAAATATTTATAATAGATTATATTTATTTATATTAAATATTTATATTATAATTATATTAGATAGTTTGAAGCAAAATTTAAAAATAGAAGTAAGCTTTATTACAAAATGTACTAGACAATGATCTACAACTCGTCGTTAATCTTGATGACCGAGTTAGGCACAAAGACAACTTCGTTGGTGTCGCTCTCCACGTATCCAGACCTTTTCGTTTTATCTCGTCCTGGATCGGCGTCCACTAGAGATATACTCGATCTTATCTCTCTACAAATAAAAACATAGTACACGACTTCGTTTCTTCTAAAGATTTTTATGCATTTATGAGGAATTTAAAGATCCAAAAATTTAAGTATATGGTCTAACATGTTTCAAATCAAAAACTTCATTTAACAAAAACCTAATTACTTTTTATCAGTTCCAGGCAATTCTGCTGACACTATGAGATCTCTGGGCTTGGAAAAGTCACACTCCAAGATAAAAGCAGCGTCACCAGGAGTAATTAGCTCATCGTCATGCTGAAGAACCAGGGTGTTCCGATATTTGTTATCAACCTGAAACAAATATCTTAAACCAGTGTATCTTAAACCAACTTATTTTGTAGTAACTTTTCCAAATTTACAGCAGACTTTACGATGTAGTTACATTTTCTGTGTCACACTGGTTGAAGGGAATAGTCATAGTGAAGTTTCCACCATGATCAGGATTCAAGAAACACGAAGGTTGTCTGGAATAAAAACTACCTCGTGTGTATATCACACCTGAAAAATTTTCCGATGTTTGCAGACCCACTACCATTTTTTCTGCCCCACAGCGTAAGGCGACCAAATCATATCCTTTTGTGGAAGCCCCAATTTGCATGTCCATGGACAAATCTTGCTCCCAAATTTCCTCTGGGGTAAATAAATAACGTTTCTGTTATTTTCTTCATCGATAAGAAGTCGGTCTTTGCTGGTTATTATATCGGTTTCTGCGATTAATGAATGCCATCGGGTCTTTGAGTTCAATAAAAACGATTGTTACATTTCGATAATACAGAGTTGTTTCGACATTAGAGCAAAAAACCAAAGTCCAAGTCGTTTTGATCGTTTAGAAATAAATAGTTAAATGAAATAGATAATAAAAGTAGAATCAAAGATCCGCATTCTAATTAATACTTATATTGTAATTACCCGCGGATTGCCCTCTTAAAATGAATATAAGAAGCAGCACGACATGTAGCGGTACTTGCATGACGTTGCCAGATGAACGTCCGTGAACTGACAGAGAATTCAAGTTCACACATAAGAAAGCAATCCCTACTATTACCTGCCCTTGGCTGACTCCCACTTTAACACTGAATCTCCTAATACTTTCACCCTGACATACATCTATATTTTTATTTCAGTTCTTTTTATACTACTGAGGTTGATAAACCTTCCAATGTCATATATAAATCATGATTGTTACAAATATCATAGTACACTAAAATTAGAGCAGAGTTATTTCTAAAATCTTTTAAATCAATTTCTTCGATTCAGTAAAAATTTCTTAAATTAATTTTTAATTAATTAGTTCACGATGTTAGGGGAAATTTGTGTATTCTTCTAATGCAAAATTTATTTACAATCTTCTATTTTTTTTAATCTTTAATCATGCGTTGATATTCGTATATTTGTATTTAAAGATAAAGATACTGTTTGTATACTATATTGGTAAGCTTTTAAAATTATCTATCTTACAAAATGGTAGATTATTTCTCCTTATATAAAGGTCAATAAAATAACATTTTTTTATTTCTTTCGAGATATTAACAATTCAATCGTGACACTGATACAAGGAATGCATCTGGTTGTCTACATTCAGGATCATCTGAGTTATCGATCAAATAAGATACGACAGTGAAAAGATTATAATTATTTTGTTTACTCAGTAGTTGCATTACGCAAGTTAGTCAATCCCTGCAACGGAATTTTTTTATAAATCTCGTCTTTTTCCGTCATCGCGTAATCTATTTGTTTTTATGTTTATTCCCACTTACCTACTTTATCGATTGCGACATATAACTGCAAGCTACTTTCATCGGATGGAGCAAAGATGTCAGTCTCATAGCTCATTCTCAATCATGAACATGTGTTAATTTTCGAATATAATTTGAAAAGAATTTCAATGCATTATTAATTAATGTGCTATATTATTATATACAACTATACTTTAACATAGTATTACAATAAAATAAAATCACATTTAAAGGATTAAAGGACCAATATTAGAGTTTTCAATATAATTAGTACATTCTGTACTAAAGGCAACACTAGAATTTGAAATAAAATCGTCAGAGCTTAATCTTAAGTATGTTTGATATATCTCTACTATTTTATCTCTTACTGTTTTATTTTAAATTCTATTATATTGATATTCTTTTGATTCTAATAATATTACTTTTGGAGCAGAATTTATTAATTATGCTAAAGACTCCAATTTTTGGTTCTTCAAGAAATTTGTTTAAACCACATGGATAGCTTTTTATATTAGCGAAAACTAGTTCTAACATGTGGTTTTGTAAAACCGTAATATTAAATGTTTTGTATAATAAAATAATATATCTCAGATTGTTACTTTATGTAAGTAGTGTACAAATATCTGTCTTCAAAATAAACTACAAAACTCAAATTATATAAAAAAAATAACAAACATGTTTTCTCTCACAAATTACATCATACCAAATTGTTTTGATAAACTTATTCAGATTACGAAATTCTTTTCACATAATCATTGAAGCAAAACATGTTTAGCGACTTGCATTGAACTCCCTCATGAAAATGCAATTCATAGTTGCATTTTGCCATATAACTCATATATATGGCATGAAATATGTATTTTGTAATATTTCTATGTGAAAATAACATCGAAGGAAATTATTTATATGTACTGGTTTTATTAGTGAAAGTAATAGGGTTTAGTGATCTTTAGATACACCACTGGTGCCAGTAGCCACGTGGATCACGGGATCTTGTTTATCCCGTATGCACAGTGTACGTGACAAGTTAGTCTTATCATTTCGTCCTAAGCTCATTATTTTTATTCTCAAATAATAGTATTCCTACTAATAAGCATTATGGCTACTATACGCGTTGGACAAATTCTGTTTAACAAAGGATTGCAGATTGGTCAAAAACCACAATATTTTGCGAGGAACGTGAAATACTACTGTTGTAAGTACTATGTTGCTGGTTGAATTGCCGGGAAGGAAGGATAGAATATGTAAATTGCTTTTAGAACGCTACTTGATATAAATTGTACTATGCAGTTACACAGATCTCTAGGATTGTTACAAAATTTTAGGGTCCGTTTTGTAAAATCCTCTTTTTGTTTACAGAATACTTTGGTTCAAAATTTTTCATGTTTCGATCTGCTCAATTATATAAGCAATGGAGTATAATCAGTTATAGGTTAAAGGTTATAGTAAAGAATTCAGTGATACTTCTTCCTTTTATCTTAATTTTAATGCCATTCCTATAGTGTAAATATTGTTCCTTTGGTAACTATTATTATGGCAGAACTTCTTTTTGGGGCAATACTCTTTTTCCAACTTTGGTAATTACCTAAAAAACCTCTGTCATCTTAGGTTTTGATGATCTTTTACTATGCTGTTGAGGATATGGCGTTGAACAACTTTCCCATGCACATAACCATCGCTTGATCTTAGTTTCCGAGATATTTGCAAAAAACCTTCAGTACCACTGAATTTTGTACATAATTGTGCGTCCGTGATAGCGTGTGCGTTAGTATTGATTGTCAGCCGCCTCTCGGTGGCCAGATGAAATAACGTCTAATTCACATCTAACTCTTATCTTTTGTTTATAATTTGTATAAATTTAAGTTAAGCGAGATTTATTATATTATTATATATTGTTCCTTTAACTAAAATGGTATGTATATTATAGATATATATTATACATACATTGTATATATTGTACATATATCGTGCGAACATCATATACATATATTTACATATATGATAAATAAAGAACAGACACGTGTACAAAGAAATAATAAGTTACTGTGCCACATGCACATTTACAGCAGAAAATGTATTCGTTTTTATACATGCATATATTATTATTTCCACATATACTTTTACTTGCAGTTTAATGTAATTACCGATTTAATTTTTAAAAACTGATATTTAACCGATACTTTTAATTCGCTTTTTCTTGTGCAAAAGCGCAATTCGAATCTTATTACGATTCAGATTCTGTAGCAATTAAATTAAACGGTAAATAAACAGCTACTTAATTAGCGAAAAAATCTATAACCTTGGGAAATACTAAATTCCAAATAAAGCCACTAATTTTCCGCGCCAAAAGATTTATTTCGTCAATTGTGTGAAATCAAGTCAAGTGATATACAAAACTGGAATTATTATTAAAAAATTCTTTTATTGTAGGTCAGACTCAACAGAATTATGAATTCATCAAGGTAGATATTGCTGGCGAAAAGAAGAACGTTGGTCTGGTCACGTTAAACAGGCCAAAAGCCTTAAACGCTCTTTGTGATAAATTGATGACTGAATTAAATAATGCTGTAAATAAATTGGATACGAACGACAGCATCGGGGCCATAGTTCTTACTGGCAGCGAAAAAGCATTTGCAGCCGGTAAAACACATTTTGTCGTAATTGAAATTATAATTAACTAATTAGATTAATAAATTAGAATTATTATATTATGGATTATTTATAATTTACTCCATAATTAATATTCATTAGCAAATTATTAATGAATTATTCAATTAGAATTAAATTGCGAACTTTTTTGTTTAGGAGCTGACATCAAAGAAATGCAGAATAATACTTATTCGCAAACTATTAGAGGGAACTTCCTTACAAGCTGGGATGCAATCACGCGAACTTCGAAACCAGTGATTGCCGCCGTAAATGGATATGCTGTAAGTTAATATAATTTACAAAAAAATAGCAACTTGATAATTTTCAGAAATATATCAAATATCCAAATCACTGTATAATATTTAGCAGATAAAACAAATATTTGCTTATATCTTAGATATTAAATAGTATATTTTTATACACAGTTAGGCGGAGGCTGTGAATTGGCAATGATGTGCGATATCATCTATGCCGGAGACAAGGCAAAGTTCGGTCAACCAGAAATCATCATTGGTACCATACCAGGTGCAGGTGGTACTCAAAGATTGACTAGGGTAATTGGTAAGAGCAAAGCGATGGAAATGGTACTAACAGGAGGTCAGATCACTGCTGAGGAGGCAGAGAAATGCGGTAGGTTTATTAGAAACTGAAAAGTAAATTGTAGACGAAGTGGTTTGTAACTCATAATACAACTGAAGTCAGGGAAATTCTATGGCTTAAAATAAGACGAAAAGCAAGAATAATGTAATTACGTTGGAGATTTCGTTTTCGAGAAAATCGAATTTGGAGATTTGTTTAATACTCGTGTACCGGTTAATTTTTGTTAAACGTTCAAATTCGATTTTCTTCAAAACCTTGAGCGACAAAGTTTTATTCTTCATTTTCAACTTATTTTCACATATAGAATAATTTCCTGCCAATTGTGCATTTCTATCCTACTAAGAATCACAAATTATCCTGTATATAATATACGAATATCATTATATGTATATATTTAGACGTGTTTTGTTGCAGGTTTGGTTAGCAAGATCTTCCCAGCAGAAAAACTTGTTACTGAGGCAATCAAATTGGGTGAGATAATTGCCTCTCACTCTCAATTAATTGTCTCCATGGCGAAGGAGTCTGTTAATACTGGTAATCATTGAAATTATGTAACCATGATTGTTCTTATTCATTTATTCAAATATTCATTTTTTTACTGTTTTTCTAGCATATGAAACTACTTTGAGGGAAGGGCTACACTTTGAAAAGAGAATGTTCCATGGAACATTTGCAACAGTAAGGATTTCTTTCTCAAATATAATAATTTAAAAAACAAAAATTGAATGGTATATAATTAAAATTTCAGAGTGACAGGAAGGAAGGAATGAGTGCATTCATTGAGAAGAGACCACCCAACTTCACCAACCAGTAAAAAGCATTTACTGTTTACTCCATTATAAGATATATATGTATAACTACATACTTATTTTTATACATCTTATATATTTTTTACACTTGTTATCAAAAAGGATGTTTTTTTAATAAACACGATTGTTTATTTTGAAGGAAAACAAAGACCAAGATTTAACGTTCATAAAGAACTTTTATTTAATAGCTACCTTTACATCTAATATCATAATCCTTGAGTATAATACATTTACAAGTGACAGTTCATACCAGGTAAATGTTTCTTATTAATAGCGATTCTAATGCTCTTGTGAAAGCACAGAAATGCCATCGACGTCGTAAAAGGTATCCAAGAACGATAGGAACAATGGAATTTCACATAAACATCGTTATACAATAAATATCGAACTGCATAATAATGTATATATCTCGCTTATTAGTTGGGAATATTTATACTTCTGTTTTCAGATTTTCTCGGAGAATCGAAGATTATATTTTACGATATAAAAAGATGCTCCCCTTTTCATTGTGCTTTTTTTCAGTCCAAAAAGATAATTCTAAATTTTTCGTTTTCGTTTGAACATTTTTTTCTCTTCCAAACGTAATTTTATTTTCATATTAAAATATATGTATATTAGTCCTAAAAGTTTCCGTGTGTGATAAATATAATAAATGTATCAAATTTGCACAAAAAATAGCAGTATCAAATTAGGACGAATTGTTTTAGAATACTTCGTATGTCGATCCTCTTGCAAAACCTGCTTGACTAGCTAACACTAACAATGTACAGGTATGATGAAAGAGCTGTGCATACTTGTTATTTCCATCTGGTTTTCCTCGTCCTTATCTTAGAAATTATATATATATAAAAAAAAAATAATTCAAACTAGCTACCCTTACGCTCTAAATATCCTCGCTGCATTCCTTAATTAATTAATTATTACTTTAAGTACACACCAAAGGGAGTTCCGTGTAACGTTATGGAATCAGTAGGATCTCAGAGAACTTTCAATCATCATTCGTAACATTTTAAATCGTTATTTACAAAGATTGTTCGCAAACACTTTCAGCCAAAAAGCGTTCTCAAAAGGAACTCCAAAAATATTGTTCTGATATGTAAGATGGTGATTTTTGATTATGAGAGATTTGTTTTTTTAGATTTTTTTTAGATTGTTGGTTCAGTGTTCTTGCAGTTAGACCTGGGACTTTTCGCATAATGATTTGTCAACCAATATTATTATTATAGTTTATTTAATTTTTAAATTATAATTCTACGATTTTGAATGATTTGTAATTTGTAAAATTTAGTATTATAGTTATGCAAGAGAATTTATTAATATTAATACCTTGATGTGTAAAATTTGACTAATAATATTGGCTCACTTGTGCAAAGGGGCTTCGGAAATTTCTCGAGATCCAGTAAAAAAAAAATTGGGGAAGTGTGCTCACACGAGACAACTCGGTTTCCTCTCTCGTATATATATCACAGTTGCAAGCTCTGCTCGAATAACTAAGTTGGTATAGTTACAGAAATGGAAATTAAGTTGGTAGTGATCGATTCAACGTTCGTTCGGGGGATTTACCGCTTGTTACGGCTCTTCATGGTGAAACGTCTCCAAAAGTTGCCACTTTTCTTTGATGGCGTTGCAACTGGTGTATCATAGGGGTAACTAGATTCGTCATCCGTATCTTGTGCATTGGGAGTTTCTCTAGTGGGGGAGCCACCGTGTCCAGAATCTCTGTCTCCGTCACCAGAGTTCTTTTCCAGACCTGGAGTACAAATGAATTACCATTCATTATTCTTTTCCATTTTTCAAGAACTTATTTTTCCATAAATAATCTTCTTGAAATATAACTCTAAGAATTAATACACACATCAATAGTAGGCTCTCAATCAGTCAAGTAGTATGCTATCAGTTAGTCAACTAATAAATGGACACACTTGATAAATATTAACACCGAATTACAGAATAATAATTCAACAATATTAAATTTAATACAATTTGCAGAATTATAAATTTTGATGGTATTAGAAACCCTTAATGATAACCTTAAAAATACATATGTCTGGAATTGTATATGCTTAATAATAATAAGACTTCAGTCCAATTGACAAACTTTCATCAAAACATCTCAATTAACATATTTATGTATTTTTTAGGCTGATCCTGGAAAATGAATGGTTTTAAAAAAATCCTACCACCTCCAGCACGGAGCATGTCTAGAAACGTGTTCTCCGCGTTGCCACGTGTGCGTCCCTGTTTCTGCGATGGTGTCCCAAAACTCAGGCTCTGAATATTGATTTCCGCCTTGAGCTGTTCTGGCGGTATATCGTCTACCCGAAACTCGTTCGGGTCCTCGACGAATGCCTGTTGCAGGTCGCGCATGATTTTCTTGCGAATGGTTTTTTTCATAGATAGGTGTCTCTCCAGGTGTTTTACGTCGCTTTCCGTTAAAGTCTTGCTGTTATCACGACGACGCGACTTCTTCTTCTTACTGTTTTTAGGGCTCTCTTCTTCACCAGAAGTTGAACCAACAGATACGGCGCTGTCGTGTCCTGGTGCCTTCTCTTCAGCTTGGAGACGCGTGTTCTCCCATTTATTACCGAATCCAAAGATGTCTCGAAGATGGGGAATGTTCCTGTCGGCTGTTTGCTGCCTTGCCATTATTTTTGTTGCTTGAAGTTTGGGAATGTTTCAACAGTTGTTTAATTATTAATCTGAAAAAAGATTTTTGATATTTAAAGGATTATAATCACTAGCTTATACATTTGTCACTAGCTTATAGCTTTGTGTAATAGCTGTAATAGCTGAGAGATAACGCTATACAGAACGGTAAATAAATGATCAAACATTTGAGCTAAGCAGTAATGACATCTAATATTTTCAATGTATATAATTATTTCTTACAAGAAGTATTCAACTCCCATACTAAACATTCACAAATATTTTTCTCCAAATAGAGAAATTGTTTATATTCTTGTATTTAAAAATCTTCTGCTCAAATGTTGAAAATACACTACAGTATAGTAATTAGAAAGCTGCATATTTGTATGAAATGATCATTATTACATTGGTCATTTACGCGGCTTGGTTTGAAAACGAAATAGAATATAACCAGTGTCTAAAACTAAAATTATACGTAAAATGGCCAATCGTAGTATCGTAATCTGTCACCGATAATAATTAAGCGTACGGCGCAAGCGGTTTTCCAGGCGCCGTTAAATTGCACGGTTTATCAAGGAAGCTGCTGCTTTGAAGGAGCTTTAACACACGACATATTCCCGTTACCGTAAATACAGATCGTATATAATGCATTCACCATGCACACATTTCCTTTTTCATAGTGGACGGATACACGGACTTTAAATCGCCGGTGAAGAAATCCGAGTAGCCCAACCGGATTCTCGACAACTGTTCGAGAGATGAAAAGGGAAAAACTGATTTACCGACGATCAGCAAATACCCGTTAGACTATAATGTTCGCCTATATATGTTACTTTTTGTCCATCTTTTTCCCTTTGCAGCTGTAAATGGCTATGGTAATTGAATTTTATTGAACTTCCGCAGAATGAGAATAACCAAAATAGAAAATTCCAAAATAGGAAGTATTTAGAATATAAAATCCAACTCTTTATTTTCTAACTATGATGAAAATTCCCCAGATTTACTTTCTTAGAATAGATTACCAAACTTTATCCCCTTAAATTAAATTAGTCATAAATAAGCAATAAATTTTGAGTAAGTAACAAAATAACGAATTAATAGTATCTCTACACTGAATTTGCCTCTAAAGCCACCGACAAAATGCACAAATGGCAAATGTGGTCGAACGCAGTCAAACACCCACGCTTGCATATTAAAATGCAACCGTAAACGCGTGTACACTTCGTGGGTCGTGATGGAAAAAGAACTTACTAGGTATAAATAAAGCGGTTTCTCACGGCGCAGATGGAAAGTGCGCTAAGGGAAACGTGGGCGAGATTTCGCGTTATCGATTCTGAAATCGGACCGCGCGGGCCCACGCTGAATCGCGTAATAGCCCGCCTGTCTTTTATTGACGAACAATAACCAGCTAGCTTTTTATTAATGCTCCAATAACGGCTGCTTAGTCCACTTCTGTTCCTAGATCTTCGCTCCGCTAGAACCGTAATCTGGTCTCGCGTGCTTTGTTTTACCCGATCCCTTTGCATTCAAATGTCTGATGTTTCTAGCACGATGTTTGTGTATGTATATACGCGTTTTAGAATCTTGTCATGGTACAGCAGTCGTGTGGATAGATAGGATCCTTTGTTCTGGTTCTGCAGTTTGATGCAACGTTAATGCATCAGACAATTAGGAAATCCCCAACATTAATTTATGTAAATACAGTGAATTATAAATAAATTGTTAAATCTGCAATCTGTCCTGCACTTTCTTATTTTTATTTAAATTTTGAAGAAGATATTCATTGATTTAAAAAAATACTTAACTCTTTGAATTAAAATATTGCAGTGGAGACTTCAGTGAGTATCCCAGAATTTTTTCGAAATATTTGAGAGCCTAGAACAGTACATAATGGGATCTAAATGAATTTAGATAGGGAAGTAACCCTAACCTATATTCGAAGTATGGAATCGTTGCTATTCCTAAAAAACTATTTGAACAGGTTAATTTAATTTCAATATTAACAATATTTGCATTGTTTTTGTTGGAGTATAGGACGTTGAGTTCGAACAACGAGTGATTTAAGAATACGAATCGAGCGATTACGAAAGAGTTATTCGCACAGGCTTTAAGTATGCATGCTGTGTGCACGCACGTGGTTCTCCAGGATACCGGTCCGAGAGTCGTGAACTGTTACGCGGCCCGCAATCAACATTAACACGCTCCCCATTACGTAGGATGATATTTATCCGAGGCAAGACACTCGGTGTCGAACAATGACTGCAGCTAGCCATTTAACATTAGAACGAAAATGAATCACAGTTAATTTTTTATTATCAAAGTGATAAAATATTAGAAATTAAACCACGTTTTCTTTTTTAGCATCTAAATGTATGAAAGACACATAACTATCAAAATGAAGAGGAATAAATGAAATTTTTCATTTCCTGGAGAGTAATTTATGAACTTAACTGAGTTAAGCAAAACAAGAATTCTTGTTAAATAGTGGAAAATCTGTTGCAACGTTTCTAGATTTTTGGACTTCACTGACAATAGCAAATAAAGTAGAAAATAAAAAAAGTAATATATCAAAAGCTGTTTTAGCAATTCTGGATTTTTGTATATTAATATGCCATATTAAGTAAAAAATAAAAGAAGTAGTGTACCAAAATCTGTCAGCAGTTCTACTTTTGAAATTAAATTACAGATTCCATTAAGCATACCAAGCTAAATAAAGAGTAAAATAGAAAAGAAAATAATGTATCTAAATTTGTTCCAGCACTTTTAGACTTGTGGAAACTAATCTACAGACTCCACTGAGAATACCAAGTTGAATACAAAGTATGAAAGAGCAAATAGTATATCAAAAGCTGTCACTGTAAGGTATCATGATATGAAAGCACTTTAGGCTAGGAAATAAATTGAAAAGCTTGATTAAAAGCTTCTATAACGAAGGTGTAGCCTAGGCTCAGATTAGGAGGAGCGATTTCCATAGCTTTTGCAACGGATCAACAATATACATATCTCAGTCGCCCGGTGGCGAGCTGGTTGCCAGGCAGCGAGTTTCGTCCAGGTAAACCGCTCCTCTCGTTTCCTCTTTCACCCGCTTGTGCCTCGTTCCCGATACAAACGCCATATTACCAGTCTATCGACGTTTGATATCGGTCGACCGGGCTCAGCGGTGCGCAAACTCCCTTGATACGGGACAAAACAAGTTCCAGAAACAGAAACTCTGGTAGAAGTATGTCCAGATGTTGCTCATTTCATCAAGAACTTGTTCTTTTATATGTATTACATAACCTATTTTGGGGAATTGCACTTTGGGGAATAAATTTATGATAATTTGGAGAAATATCTTTTCAAGGATTTCGTAAAAGAATATTATCAACTGTAAAAAATATATTACATAACTGAAATTATTATCTTTTTGGTAACGTGGAAGATTGTTATATAGTATAGCAAACATCTATATAGTATAGAACTGGAAAAAGAATTCTATGGCAAATAATCTACATAACAGAGAAAAATATTGCTATATATGTGAGGCATAAAACTTCTTCAAATTCTTTTCAATTTCTACTTTTTTCTCCAGAAAAGATTTCAAGGTCACAGCTGAGCTAACTTTTCATATAGTACACATAAATCTTTTAGTAATATTTATGGTCTGTGTAGCATAATCTAGTTGTTATCTAATAATTCAGTGCAAAAATTTCATTTTCAAATTTCTTTTTTTTTTTAGAAACCGGAGAAGGGAAAAGCATTTACTGTTGCGTAAACTAGTCAAATCTTCTGACGTGTACATTAAATAACTGTTATGAAACATCGCACTATGGACAAAGAAAATTTCTTCCTAGTAGATTACTTGCGCGAGTTTTTATGGATCAAATGCAAAGATTGAGTTCATTACATTGCAAATCCTCTTTAATTTCATTGCATTACGAATTTTTTACATTAGGCCCTGCCTTCCAAATACAAATCTAATGGCCTAATATCTAATGATTAGGTTGGTATCATTAGATTTAAAGTAAGAATAATCTGTTGTCATTTCATATTTTTGTTATAATTTTTTTATAAATCATATATTAACCTATTTATATATAACATTTTTTCTTCTTTTCAGTTATAGAATATGCCATCTTTATTTTGAGTAAAAACCTGAGACACCCTATATATGGGAAATATGTTGCTGCAGTTGTGTTCAGTGAATTCTGTGTTACAAAATAAGCGTTGATTCCGGTTCGATAGCTGTTACAAGATTAATAAGCACGCTCGTAAATTATCGTCGGGCACGATACAAGTTGCGCACCACTGATTTAATGGATGACTCTCCCGGCCTGGTGTGGTAATCACAGTAAAAAATCTTTCGTTCGAACGAGCTTGAATCCTTGGTAATTTTGTCGTCAACAACACTCCGTGCTCCTCTGCCCTTTAATTATGTATTACCAAGAGATCTCGAAAAATCCACGCGAGAAACGTGGCTGTCGTGAAAAACTATGACGCTGCTTGGTTCAACGACATTGTAGCTGAATACGATGGTTGAATAGCGTGGAATAATTGGGCGAGATTCATTATTTGTATGGAAATGGTACAGTTAGATAATAGACGGATGTTTATGCAAATTTGTGTTATTATGAATATGATTCAAAAAATGGAATCCATAGAGTAATTATTTATTCACTAAATATTATTACAAGTGCTATGAAAACTACAAAAGATAAACCTATTTTTTTAAGCCTTCAACATGTTATGTACCGATTTAATCTTTGTACGATTGCAATAGAGTACTCTGACACTAAAAATCGCCATAAGAAATGAAAACAATTGAGATTGTAGTGAGAGTTGTTATCTAAATTTTTGGAAATTTTTTTACGGGAGAAAAACATGATAAGACACATTTTGATTCCTTTTTACAGGCGAGCTCTGTTGCAATTCGTTTTATATATCGAGCATTGGATTTTTCAAATTTAATACGTCATTAATTAATGCTATCAAAAAGAAGAAAACTTTGAAATTAACCTAAGCTTTTGGTCATCTATGAACTATGGATATAACACGTAAACATCCATAATATAATAATAAAAAATAGTAAAAAAAATTCAAAAATTTTTTACTTGATTATACAATTAAATGGTTATGCAATAGTTGCGGAATAATTTTGATAACAATCGGACATGATCTGATAATCATAATTTGCAATTTTCATTAAAATTCGGAATGAGCTATGGAACGGTATCAAGGGAAGAAAACTCGTAAAACTTGTTAACGGCGGTAATTAAAGTGGTTGGTGAAGAAGTCTGACACTATTACATGAACAGGATAATAATTGCTTTATAATGATATTTCTGATGAAGATAATGTTTCACGGATAGTTGTTGCCACCTGTACTTTTGGAATTTTTTTCCTTCTTTTCCATATTTTTGTGAGTAATAAGCTTGCCTCATCATGCGCTGTATGATTTCCAGGCCAGCCGCTATTTGGCACATTTTCAATATTTTTTTCCAGTCATGCTTGCTTAACTTTTTGTGTATCATTACTCTTCTTTCCCTCTAAAAATTTATTTCATGCGTGGTTGTACGTACACATGACCATGTTAAGTAATATATACACGAGCAGAATTTTTATAGTGGACCTTATACAAAGAACTTTCCTCGCCGAGTTTCTTACGTGATCACAAAAATTCCTTAAAAATTGTATCTTCATAAAAGCCAAGTAGAATCTGACCCAATATATTTTACAAACTATCACAGTGAACAAATATGGGAAACAAGTCTCATAAGATAAAATTGAATGAAGTAATATCAGTTACGTTTCAGGCCTAACTAATAATTACACTAAAGACTTTTATGCACTCATATGACATTTAAAAGTGTAAAAGCGCAAAGGATACAATTATGTGCAACATTGGTGTAGAAAAGGTGAAAAAATTTTCTGTTTAGGTTTTACTCTTTTTAGTTGTCTTGCAGTTTATTGATGATGATCGAAAGTAACTTGGATCTATTTTCAGGGGAAGTTCTTTATTCTGAAGCAAGAGGACCAAGTGGAAAGGCAGAGACTGGCTATTAGTGTACGAAATAACGCCACAATGTACCGTAAGCCTTGGTTGAGCCTTCACGCATGGTGGATCGAAGCGGACAGGACAGGAGGAACAGGCAATAGCACACGATCGATTCGTGGCTTGTTACAGAGAGCCTGGTCGAAAGTTCGAACGAGGCCCGTACATTAATATTTCCGTTATTGCGCGCACGAGCACCGAGGTTATGCCTTTCACACAGCCAAGTAATAATACGGAAAGTGATCGTTCCTCTCCTAGTCGGCTGATCGATCACGATGCGGATTTTAACGAGCCTTCATCCGATTAACGCCCCACTGATCACGCAAACCTGACTTCAGCCTACTTTATTAACTTTTTTATGATGTTACATTAAGCAGAAGATCGCACTTAGTGTTAATAGAAATTTAATGGATTATAGAAGGACACACATGTAATTTTAATTGCTAAATGGAATATGTTTTTAGCGTATAGGATGAGAATAATTAAGGAAAAAACAAGTATAAGCAGTTTGAAACAGGTTAGAGGATTAGTAAAGTGGAATTATGGATGTTGAACAGATAGCGTATGTTGGAAAAACCCAAGTGATTAATTAATGATTGGTTTAAATGGTACTTGTGTCGGGATAGTAATAGAGCAATTAGTAGTAGAATAATTATCATTCGAACATGGGATTCTGAGGTCTCTGTGGTTTCATAACACTGCTAGATCCATTCAATCTTGGACTTCCTTTCGAAGAAGTTGTTGATCGACTCTTAATACGGCACAGATAACTACTGCACTCTGTTCATAGAATTCTTGAGACGTCTTCGACTTGTCAATGTTGTAAACACAGACTCACAAGAAGAGACATCTTTTCAAGTATTTGACCTATCGCAATTCAAGCTTAAAATGAGATAGCTAAATGTACTAAATTTTAATCAGCTTGAACAACAAAACTCTAAATTAGTCAAATTGTCAAGACAAGGATCTTAAAGAATCAAAACAAGCCATAAATCTCAATTCGGAATAGCATTCAGCTTCCAATCTTACAATCAAACCATAATAATAACAGCAATAATTCAAGAACTAACGAAAAAAGATCCTCAAGCGTCGAACCACTCATAAATCTCGACTCAGAATTGTGTTTGACTTTTAAGGTCGCAATCAAACCTTGACAGTTCCATAGATCACTGGTAGATCCTTAATCCAAAATGGTCACATGTACACCACTGTTTATTCATTTTCACATAAATATGTTGATGAAGAAACTGTGAAGAAGCGAATGAACTGAGAGGAGAATAACGTTTGACCGCGTTGTAGAATATCCGTGCAAGTCTGTGGCCGCGGCACGACTAAACGTCGATCCAGGACTTTCACTTTGAGATCCAGCCGGCCCTCTGTCCCTTCTCGAGCCGATTATTCGTAGCACACCCACGCTCTCCAACTCTGAATCACGATCGAATTGTTCTTACGTGGATAATACCGTTCCCTGGCTGGACAGAGTGGTTCTCTGTTGATACAGAGACGGATTTTCTTTAGGTTTATCCAGGAACTAAAAGTTAACGTAGTTATCCGGGTTTAGAGGATAAATGACAGTCTGAAGAATGTTGTTTGCAGGAGATTGCTATTGCGAAGAAGATAATTGGGATAATTAGAAAATTCTTGGCTAAGGTTCATATATGTAGGTGTACAAAGAAGTTGGAAGAAATATTGATTGTAAAAGTATCTGAACATATTAGCTATTTAGTATAGTTCATCTAAAATTATGGAAAGTGTAAATATATCAGGATATTTTATGAAAAATAAGAGTGATGGTCCAGTAGTTTGAAAGTAAAATAAATTATACTTCTTAACAGTTGGATACTTTAGGTAACTGTATATATGATCCCTCTATGTCTTCTTTTTAAAAATGGTTGAATGAGATAGTAAAATTTAGAGTTCCCAGATGTCTGCATAGGAGGAAGAATTAAATGGATTGATGGAGAGTCGTTAATTAAAATTTATGATGCTAAAGTATAGTTTGAACCTCACAGTGTGGTAGGTTTGCTACAAGAACAAAGGAAGATTTTAGAAAAAAATTTGTTATCAAAGAAGCTTCCCAGAAAATAAATAGTAACTGTAAGTAACTAACAGTAACTATAAGTAATGAATATCAATGAATTAATAAAACTAAATATACTGGTAAGGATGCATTAGTAAGAGTTTCTTGAATAATAATAAAAATTTAATAATTAGAAAATCCTAAAAGTTTTGTTAATATATTTCATAAAAATTCAAGATTAATAATTTTATGAATGCTTACTTTAGATTTGAAAGAAGTACAAATATAGGAACATACCAAAGGAATTCGATGAACAAAGGATACGAACGGAAAAGTGAATGAACTTCGCGTGTCAACAACACCAGAAACCGCTCAAAGTTTGCTATCATAGTTCGTTGAACGAGGAACGGCCGAGGAAGACGAAAAGGAGTCAGCGCTTACGTAAACGCGCTTTCGTTTGTTTTTCAAATATGCACCGCCTCGATCCTGATTCAGCACGGAAGAGCATGTGGCTTCTACCAGTTCACTGCGATCCGTCTCGCTGATATAATCAACCAGTAGAAACTCGACTTTTCACTCGAAGAAAGCAATATAACAATTATTACCTAAATTCTAAAGTTTCGATAATCACTCGACCAAAGAAAGTTTTGGGAGATCGGTCAAATTTTACAATTTTGAAACACGAAAATGCGACACGTTTACAAAAAGTCTGAAAATTTGAGAATTGAAAAACATGGAGAATTAAACGTTCCCTAATCTAGAATGTGTGAAGATTTAAAGATTTGGAACTTCGAAATTGTGATAATTTGATAATTTCAATGATTGGTAATAGAGATTTGAAGATATGAAAATTAGAAAGTTTCAAATTTTGAAAACTTGAACACCTGATAATATAGAAATTAAAAAATTTGAAAGCGAGAACAATGAAAAATCTTAAAATTTCTAAACGAAAGCGTGGATATTAATTCCAGAATTAATATTTTGAATTTCGTTAAAAAAAATATTATTTAAATATTGATATCGAAATTAACGCATCGATTAACAAGGACGAAGCGTTTACTTTTGAACATCGATGAATGAAAATTAATACTCCATGGTAAAGGCGGCAACAGAAACGTAATCGTGGCGAGTTATATCGAGTCCCAGCTGTTCACCTCCGCCAAGCATAATCCATTCCCTGACTTTCCTCGTTCTACAGTTACTCCAGGGTGAAAGGTGAACCATCTCCTTTCCCCTCGAACACGTACTGACAGGAGGATCCGCGACTATACTTGTCAGAACCGATTACAACATCGTGATTCTCCCTGTTTTCTACCACGTTCTTCGAGAATGAATCCTTGAAAAAGCTGATTCACTAGACCACAGGAGGGTTGCTGTTTTATACTCAATAAAATGCTACTAATTATAGTGTGAAATGGTTCGGAGTTACTCTGATCTGTTATTTATAAAGAAATAGTTATATATTTTTAGTTTTTAACACTAGAGCTGCCGATAATTAAAACGACGTTAGTTAAGAAAATAGGTAAGCTATTTCTACCAAAAGCAGTCAAAATGACTGGTTTTTAAAAAATACGTAGTAATAAAATATTCTTATATTTATTGATTTATTACTATCTTATAAAAGGAATTCAATATTACGCCGTACATTTTTGGTATTACTAATCCATCTGGGACTATGATCTGGAACTTTTTAATTTGCAAATTTTCAAATTATGAAATCTTTTTCCTTGAAGCTCGTCACTATTTGCACGTGTCATGCTTATACAGCGTCACCTGCATTACCCGCCTTCGGGAGCGACCAGGCTGTGACGTCAATGTAGCGTTATCAGCAGCCAGTGTATCAATCAATGGATCAAAATCTTAAATTTCTAAATTACTAACCGTCCAAAGTTTTTAATTTCTTAATTACCAAACAATTGGGTCTTTCAAAATTATTAATCTTTCAAACATCTAAATTGCCAATTATGAATTTTCATAAATATAAATTGTAAAAGAAATTAAGCTGAGTGTTGGAAGAAGAATAACTGATGCTCCAAGGATAGTACAGTGATCGTCATTATCCGAAAACGAGCAAATTTCGTAGGCAAATATCGTAGAATAAGGCCAAGGAAAATAAGAGATCGACGAACAAAGAGAATCACTCGCTTACTGGAATCGTATCTAATCTTAATCATTATTCTATTCGCATATTCCTGTTTATTATTTTCCCGTGCCCTCGCTGCCAGTCACCAACACGAAAGTGACATCATATTCTGTTCACGAACCAGTTCTCATTGACTTTAATACCAGCTCTCTATGGTGGAGGTCTGGAAGATGATCGTCAGGTGCGGTCATAACCTCGCAATGGGTTCGCAGACACGTGTACTAGTCTTTTGAGTTCTGACATAAGTTCTAAATAAAAACTTGCAGAGGCGTTTATATTTTCGTTGAAAACTTGACGTTAATAGGGTTAAAAAGGAGAAAAACTCGGTCGAACACGTGAGAAACAATGGCTCCTTCGTTTTGCTTGGAAGTTGCGAGGCTGTTTGTGTGCAGTGCACGCTACACCGAGCAGAAAGTTCAGTCTCCATTACATAAGAGAATAGCCGGTCCTCTTCATCTTTTTCCTCTCTCGAGTCCATCGTCGACGTTGAATCACCATAGGCGTCTAGACGAACTTAATTAAATCCAGACACATAACACACTCTATAGATTTTTGGCACAGATAATAATGTACCAACATCAAGTTCATTTTAATTTAAATCAACGATACGATAATATTCCAGCATTGATTTTCTGATGAAGCTTATAAATGAAGATTCAAACTCAACAGGTAAACAAATTTTAATTTATACTATAACCTAAACTTTGAAAGTAGATCCTCCTAAATCTCTTCATCCATAAATTAATAATAAATTAAATAATATTAATTCAAAATTAATAAACAAATCTTGATTTACGTAACTTGAACTTTAAAGAAATGGATCTTCTTAAGTATCATATACGCCAATCTCTATGGGGAAAGATTTTGCAAGTCTGGAAAGCCAAACATCAGCTTTCCAAAGCAAAGTTCATGCAGGGACAGCTATGAAACCCCGGAAGGGTTGGCAAACCAGTTTTGTGACAACGGTGCAGCGTTTATCGATTATCTTCTTAACCTACGTGTTTCACAGGTTGTCTGTCTTGTATAATTGCCATCGATGCTCGCACCATCTAACCCAACTTTTCGATTATTTCTATCATTGATATATGTATGTAAATACGTTCTCACGTTTCTTTTTGGAGGTTAGATAACATTGGAGAGTTGGAGGCAACACGCGGGCGTTATAATGTCCCATTGAGGAAGCAGCCACCCACAAAAGAAAATCTGCCGTGTAATAAAAGGTAACGGTGCCTGGAAATAATAGAGTACGATATATCAACAGAAGGCGCCTCTATACTTTGTAATTTCACGTTACACGCAGTCGTACGTTTTTCTCCGCTATATTTCATTTTCTTTATTCTTCGTTTTCTTTCCTTGACAATTTTTTATAATTTTGTTTTTAAAATATGATTTTATAGTTTATAAATCTATGTAATAATTAACTATCGGTTATTAATTACTGATTGTCTATAATTTTAGATACTTTTTGTAAAATTATTTTACCAATCACAAGTATTTTTATAATAATTTTCTAATCATTTTCATTAGTGATATATGAATATACATCTTTAATAATTTTCATAATAATAAGCAATGTTGCAATAATTTCTTAATGTCAAGTGTGAGTATATTTTTTAAATAATTTTACTGTCGCCGTAAACGTTTTTGTAATAATTTTGTAATGATTTCGTTAGAGTTGTATGGTTGTTGTATAAAAAATTATTTTTATATTTAGGATTCATAGTTAGTCGAATGTTTGATTGCAATTTTGTTAGAATGAGTAACGAAGTAATGGAAAACAAAGATGTCACTACTTCCGGAAGGTAGTTTCGTGACAACTTCCTGCTCATCGCGATGTTGCTCAAGAAACGTCGGAAATAAGGTTGGAAAATCGTGTTCCTGCCATCCAAGCATCGACCAATGAAGTTTTTTCTGATGCAACAATCATTGCGACATGATCATCAACGAAGATAACTATAAAATACGTGTGGGAGCGTTTCCATTATTATAATATTTTTCCTTGATTTTTTGTTGTATAAACTTTCCACTGTGCCTTTTCAATAATTACTTGTTAAAGTCTGCTAAACAGTGTTGTAAGACAGATACATAGATATCAGAAAAGAATTAGTTTGGGCCCTTATTCCATACGAAACAAAGAATTATATTGTCGCGGATTTCTTTCAACAATTATTTAATTGGAATATTTTTTTATTTTGTTATCCTTGTTGCATTACTGTCATTAAATTTTGTGATAGAAATGCAATTAAATTAAATATAATATAATATAATATAAATTACAAGAAATATGATTCAAACAATATACGTGAACTTTTGCCTCATAATTTTAATTATATAAACTTTAATTTTTCAGTGAATTATTATTGACCTAATTAAATTAAAATCGATAACAACACTTTTTTCTTTTTAATGCTTTTTACAAAAATGTAGATGGTTACAAATTTGGGGCTTCTCTATTTATACATTATTTGAATAATATTTATATACCTTTCTGTTTTATTTTTGTAGAGCCAATAATAGATTTGCAAATAATTGCATTAACAGCAAAAGTAACGCATTATTCATGAAATAAGGAGGGCCGTAATAAGCCCCGGAGAGAAACTCTCCATTCACGATGCATGCTCTTTTCCAAAGCCAACGATTTAATGCTGGCGTCCTCGATTTGACGGGAAAGAACAATACTGCGAAGAAAAATGTGCATTTGCAATACACACTCTTAAAAGATACGATACTGATGAGGCGAAGCAACGATCCACAACCTGTTTGCTAATTAATTAAACACTCTAACGTCACTAGCCTTATAGAACAATAAGAAAATAAGAGGTGATCGAATCTGCAATATTTACACAAACTAATATATTTAACGAAAGAAGATTACTTTGTTTAAAGGTAAAAAATTATTTTTAAAACAATTCAGATACAATACCTTAAAGTAAAAAGATAGAATGTATAATAATTTCCTTCCAATTATTTTTTAATGAAAAATTTATTCGTTAATGAAATTTAAATGTAAAATTGTATTTGTAAATAATTATAAGAATAATTGTTATACTTACTATAAATTCTATTATTATTGTAAATTTTATTTTTATTATTTTTCATAATAATTATAAAAATAGAATTTATAATAGATTCTGCAAAATACTCAGTTTCATCGAATTACTACTCTTCGATAAATTCCAAGAATTATATGTTTCTATCTTTTCTTCAGCTAGTAAGGAAAAGCAGCGCCACAAATTTTTTTTAATAAACAAAACTACAAGAAATATTGTTAATTGGAGATTAATTGAAGATCAGAGAGCTTCTGAAACGCGGCAGTACCTTTGGAAAGACGTCCGATAAAAATCCACGGAGATCGTTAAGTTACCTTACAGGCCGATTCAAGGACAGACAAGTATCATCAGGATTGCGAGTCATCCTGCTTGTTCTTTATACTCTTTTTTTTCTTCTTTTTCCTTGGACTCCGGCGTCCTTCCGTGCCGGGCGCTCTTCTTTGCTCGATACTCGTTTAAAACTCGTTTTTAAAACCATCCACGAAAGTTTATTAATTTCATTTATACCGACTTATAATTGGAGATTAGAATCTATATTATTAGATCCTGATTCGATTAGATTTTCTTATGGTAAATCAAAATTTTAAATATTCTTCGAATCTTCTTATAGGTTTGGAAATTTGCAAAAATTAGGTTAAGATTAAAAATAATTGATGTAATTATTGATGTAAAAGTTCTTTATCCTTATGAAGATTAATTAAATTCTGTGTAATTTATTGTGTCAGTTTAATTGCATTTAATGAAAGTTTAATGCTAGGAGAGGAATTTCTCTGCTAGGCTCTACATCTGAGAATCCCCATTTATAGGAACTCTTCTATAGTCTTCCATATATAAACATAACCTTTTTTCAGAAAGGAAGAAAAATTATGGAAGATTTTATTTCAAATGTTGGAGTGTTTCTAAGAAATAATGTCTTTTTATGCCACAAAATATGCGAAATATCTTTTCTTAATTCTATATATAATTTTTGTAGAACAGCATAGGGATTTCATTGGATGATATTAATTGTTATAGCTATAAAATTATAAAAAGAAATTTACATGACCTATAATCTAATAATTCACTAATGATTATAATACTGTCAATTAATAAATTATTGTGCAACAGGTGGAGAATGTGAAAAGAATGGTGAGAAATACAGTAATTTATAGTTTGGAAAGTGAATGACGCGATAATTCAACTCCTGTGAAGAGGTAGAAGAATGAAGTTGAAAAAGTCAGGCACAAACTTCTTGATGAAGGAAGTTGTTTGCGGTCGAATGAATCGGACCTTGGCAAGAGAAGTCCAGACGGTGCGGTGCTGGAAACAGCTCAAAGGAGTCCGCGGCACGTCGACAAGACGTCCCCTTTGTGGGATACCGTTCGACCACCGAGCAAGTAACGAGATTTCAGTTCGTGGAACTCGCCATAACGACCCCGCCTCTCGTTTGTCCAGAAATTCATTCACTAATTCTCCTCTTACCTTCTGCTGTCACAACATTGATCTGTTTCTTGATGAAATATCACCAACGAGTCTTTGTAGTAGACAAAAAATATATTATAATGAGAGATGATCAGTAGTTGAGAGGTTAGAATTCTATACCTAGGGGAAGATACATCTTCACGCATTTGTGAAGTAATATGTAATAAGAAGTTACACTGTAAATTGTATACAATTAAGTGTACGTTCATCACATTGCTAAAATGGGACGTGAAAAAGCATTTAGAAGAGGGCAGAACGTATTGTTTCAGTGAGAAGAGGTTAGGAGGTTGTTTACTCGAACTGTTACATCGAGTTCGATCCCCCAATTGTTTGGCGGAGAGCGTGTATCGATCGAATAGTTCGAGGAGTCAAGCGCTCGCACGTGTCCGCACCTTTTTCTTTCTTTGCAGACATTGGATACTGTATACGCTGGATGCTGCGCGAAACCGTTATGCAACCTGCAGCGTATAAGTGGTCTTTGCTCGCCCAGATTCCCGTTGCCCTGTCTCCGCATCGTTTTGATCATTACAAAATAGCTATGGAAAATTATAACCTACTCATCCAAAACTACAAGTTCTCCTCTTATTAATTGTTAATTACGAATTTACTTTAATTAGGAATGAGATAAAAGTTATAAGAATTAATTTAAAAAAATAGGAGAAATGAAAAATTGACTAGGTTATATATTTTCACGATGGATAAAAACAATATAGCATTGGAAATAAACAACGTTGTGCAATCATTCTTAACGACTCGATCGACTACGACAAAACCACATTTTACTGCTTGTTTAGCCTTCGCATTTTTCAATACCAGTTCTTTGTACCCACGTAATTGAAATATATATGTATGTAGTTCCAATTTAATTTCAGATTGGGAAGTTTCATTTCCACTTCTCCAATGGCATTTAGCTGTTACAGCTATACAAAACCATGGTTATTCACATCACGAAGACATCTCTCTGTTTCCCGTGTTCTATAACGTTTTGAAGCAATCGTATAGCTCACTTCAGAAGCGACGTTCATTGTTTTCTCTGTATGCTTCACTGTCTCAACGCGTTTTGAATTCTTCCATACAATTCAAACTCAATATATGTACTTTTTTCAAATGTATTGCTTAAAACAATGATCCATCCACTATTGAACTCGAAAACGCCACCTACATCAGTAAGTATTTGTTTGAATTACTTCTTTGTGTGAGGCTACATATATTTAATAACTTTGTCAAACTATCTGGGAAACGAATTTTAAAATTTTGTAGTTTAAAAATTGAAAATTTTGAAATTTTGGAAATTCGACGGTTGTCGAATAAAATATCTTTCTGACTTTATTTGTACTTTGCACCATTTTTTAATTTAATGTTATATACAGGTACATTGTAAAGCGGATAATGTCACGAGGTATTTAAGGCGACAGGCTCCCACGAGTTACCGTCGGCGTCATCGACCACCATGATCCTCGTGTTTAGTCTCTGGCTCCATTTCCTTCTCCCTTTCGGCCACTTTCCTTCTTGTCTCTCCTCGCCCCCAGCCACTCCCTTATTCGCTTTCAAGTTCTCTTCTCTTCTTTTGTTTCTCTCCCCCTTTTCTTCTCGCTGCACTTGTATTTTTTCTTCTCTCTTGTATTGCTTTAGTGTTGAATATTTAATCGTTTAATCTCTCTTAATTTCTACTTCAAATATTTTAGATATTTCTTTATATTCTAGTCTCGAATCGCAGTGTAATAATTATTATGGAAGTCACAGCAATAAGTCTTAACAAACAATATTTTTTAAAAAAGATTAGCTGTAGAAAAATGTCTGTTCACCATATTTTTCGTTCTTTGAACAAATGTTTCTTGCTCTGCCTATTTCTTCCTACTCCTCTAATCTATTTATGACCGATTTCAATTCATCCTCTCTCTTCATCTTTAACCTCCAATATATCTTCCTCCTTGTGGAATCGTGTTCCCCATGAAAGAAGAAGAATGGAAAGCTGTGACGCGATTTACGACCCTGTTTACAGCTTCCGGAAGAAGCATATCGACCTCACGCACGCACTAGGTAAGATTAGTTACCCTAACCGCTAAAAAAAGCGCCTAACATCGGTGATCCTTCCAGATGACGAAAAATGGACGCAAATTGGGGTCAGGAGGAGTGGCATCACATGTCCAAGGTGTGCATCAGGTAACCATGAGCGCGTTTATCGTCCTTTAAAAGAGATTCGAGCGTCGTGTGGACACTAGCAGAGATGAAGTCAACTGAGAGAGGGGTTTCCTCACCCAAGGTGATCCGGTATAAAAGCGAGAGGCCATCAAGAGCGAGAAGATCACCTGACGAATCCTCACGCATAAAAAGAAACAGGATAAAAAAAGTCAAACTTTATTGATCAGAAAAAGACAATTAGCATCGGATCAGGACCATATTTAATATCATACAAAGTTCCCCTGGAACATCATACATGATATTCCAATAATCATGGACACCTTGTATAATAAATACATAAAGGAATAAAAATCTGTGACTAGAAGAAAAAACACAAGAAACACCATTTGGTTTGAATTTCGAGGTTATGATGGACAGAAAAATGTAATTAGCGAAGAAGACGTGCAGATTCTTTGTTGAAGCGCTTTTTTAATTAAGGTTCGAGTGCGTCATCGCTTCCAGATGACTTAACGAACATTTTTTTGGCCAAACAGAGCTGATGTTCTAGGTTATTCACCCCGATGGCCACTAAATTAATTCTGGCGATGACATTATCCGCACCCCCGCGTCTCTAGTCGTTGAAGCGGTGCCAGTGACTCATTGTCAATGACTTTCCATCAATTTCCGCCTCGTTTCGTTTACCATGGGGAAGCCACAGAATCGCGAGTCATGGTTTTATTATCAAGCATCAATTTAATTCCTGTTCCTCCTTAACAAAAGTTCTCCTTTTTTGTTTACAGTGAATCTAACTTTACTTTAGGGATTCTAATTCTCAAATTAATTGTTTTATAGAGTAATTATAGAAGAATTAAATAGAAGTATTAGTAATAATAATGGAATTAGTCTAGAGAAATGATTGTTAAGTGAGTAACAAAGTTTAAAAAGGCCTCGTTTTCTATCAATACGAAACTGGAGACCAAAATAAGTTAGGCCTTGAGGGTTTGACTATACATAGCCTGGTATATACCTCATGTACAGGGTCAAGTCAAGGCGGCGTTGTCTTGGAGGCGACTTTACGATGCAAATACATGTCGCCGCGATTTGTACAATTTTCTCTTGTTTGGCTAGGGAGCCGGACGCTGGCGCCGTGACGCTGCATTCGTTTCTGGCACGAAAATAGTCAGCAGTCGACGGAGAAGGATAAAGGCGGCTCAGTCGAATGAAAGACTAGCCTGAAGGCGACAGACGGACAAA
This sequence comes from Bombus flavifrons, assembly GCF_040668555.2. Taxonomy (NCBI): domain Eukaryota; kingdom Metazoa; phylum Arthropoda; class Insecta; order Hymenoptera; family Apidae; genus Bombus; species Bombus flavifrons. The sequence continues at coordinate 6,529,751 of NC_138457.1, read as the reverse complement.
ACAACAAGTTAAGGGGAGAAAATCGAAGTAAACGCTTCGTCAAACCGAGTTCTCGCTGCCCTTTCCTCCTTTTACCAGCCATATTCTAAAAATAGTTCCGCCATGTGAGCAGGGAAAGTGCGTCCTTGGGTCTTCGGAGAACAAAGATTGCAATTGGCCAATCTGAAGGAAACCTAATCGAAGTATTAGATTATTATCGATTCTAACTTCATTTCAATTTTTTAAAGGCGATACATTGAAATTTCAAGTTACAATATTTGGGAAAATATATTTCTTATAAAATTTAGGCAGTAGACAATTAGATATTTAATCTTAAATTTTTTCAAATATAAGCATAGTGTCAAATGGAGTCAGAAAGTAGCGATTTTCTAATTTAGTAATTGCCTGTTAAAGAAACTCACTGGCTTGTTTTATTACCACACGATGGTAATTGGAGATTACGTGGACGTTGCATGAAATTTCACGGGGAAAAACATAATTCGGCCTAAATGGATCAAAGTATAACAGAAAGAACCGTGTAATTACAACGCTGCGCGAAAATGTGTGTACAGAGGCGAGGATAGCCGGTTATCCTGGAGGCAGCCAGTGGAACAAAGAGAAACTACCGGACACATATAGCGTCTTGGGCAACCGGCTTGGTGATTTCGTAACTCCCCGCGCCGCCGCAAACTGTATCACATGAGAGAAGTTTGATCCCCGATACAACATACAACGTTTGCTGGAATTATGGCGTATAATTAGAGAACAAAAGAGAGACAGGTATAACTTAAAGTATAGTAGGTTACGCGTAAATGAAGATCTTAGGATAGGATTTTTGCTCATTTTTTATCTGAATGTCACTTTATGATTGAAGAGACTGAATGCTGGAAACACGGCATATAATTAGAGAATAAAATAGGGACACTTATAACATGAAATGAAGCACAGGGTATTGGGTATAAAGAAGCGATTCTTCAGAATTTTCAATGAGTAATGGCGGTAAGATTGATTGACTCTGTCAAATGAACTATTGAATGGCGCTTTTTTCTAAAGAATCCTCGTTGTTTACAGTGACGCATCGAAAAAACTGCGTTAATTGATCGAAAGCATCTCGATGAACGGAGGAGAAATCGTCAAGAGTCGAATGGATGGAACGAAATCATTGTAGCACTGCGGAATCGATTCTTTGCTTGTTGGGCAATCGACAATCTGCAACCTGGAACAATTGTTTCCACTCTCGTTCCGTGTTCAATCGATTAAAAAAAGACAATTTCCATCAAATTGTAATTATGCAGTTATATGATTGGTAATTATTACATAATACATGCAATGTAGTTATTGTAAAAATATTATAATTCCTATACAATCTGACTATTTGAAGAATTCTACATTTGGAAATTTGAAAATCTTACAGTTTCAGAATTGGAAAAAGATAATTTGAGCGTTTGAAAATTGCAGAATTTTAAACTTGGAGAATTTTTAATTTGGAAATTACAGAACTGTGAATTTTAAATGTGAAAATTTCAGAACTGGGAAATCTTTAATTTGGAATTCTGAAAGTTCGAAATCCGGAGAACTAACAGTATAAAAGACCAGATTTAATGACACCTACAAGTTCTTCATTTTATCAATGACGACCAGCGTTGTCAATCAGTTCGAATTTGTACGCACATTGGATCGATTATAACTGACGACTATCACCATGAATAATTATAACCTGAAACAAGGGTCGTACACTGAAGTTCATGGAGGATCGATTAGAAGTTCTTAATGGGGTGCGGGTCAATAAACAGCCAGATGTGTTTAATACCATGCAAAAGACGTCCATTATTGATTACCATTAACAAAGATGGCGCGTGGTAATTAAACTCGCCCTCGAGACGCGTGGATCAACACTCTGAATTACCTACAACCCGTGAAGTGACATTCACCATGTGAGCCTTGCGTATCACATTATCACAGGATTATTGGATACTCGTTCAAGTGTAAAACTGGTAACAAAAATAACTAAAGATAATTTAGAATGAAAAACCCAGAGGTGTTATTAAAGGTCAATTACAAGGACTGAAAGTTATGGTTGACCTAAAATTAATGTTCACATTGACCTGATCAGTGGCCTTTAAGTTGTTTAAAACGTTTCTTCCGGAAGAAAAGCGTAACGTGAGACAGATGGTCCATTTGACCTTTGTTCATCTTCCCCCTTCAAGATAAGTTAGGTTAACTCTGGAAGTATAGCAAGTTAGATATATCGAATTGTATAGAGCGGAACATCTTTGAATTTCAAGCTTCCTCCAAAGTAAATTAGCCCATAACAATGGCTGGAAGTCGACGGAGCGTGTGTGCACTCTTCCAGGTCAAAGTTCACGCTCGGTTGAGCTCCAAACATAAAGAAAACGAGGATATCTGCATCTCCAACATTATATGGTATAAATGTTCCCAAAAAACATAACCGGGATAAAAATTAATATTGTCAAAATTATTTTAGATTTACTATCCAATTTTATCCTAACCAAAAAGTTCATGATTATCTATGAGAAACAAAATATGATAAAAAATGACTGATCAATAAAAATTACGAGGTTCAGACACGTCTCTGCTATTTCACGGTTCATTTTACATCCAATCCTCAAAACAAATATCCAAACCTCAAAACGACTAAAATAAGAAACAAAGGACCTTCGAAAGTAATTGGCCAGTCAAAAGTACAAAATTCAGACACGTTTTTGGCATTTCACGGTCCCGTTGTTCGACTCGTATTAATTACCATTGCCATAAATTACCATGTTATGCGAAGAGACGAAAAGAAGTTTCTTGCTTTGTCGGCCCAGCATCATTAGGGTCGGCTCCCCACTTGATCTGTTCCCCTCCTAGAATCCCTGTTCTATTTCACACGAGTGACACGTAGCACGGAGAAAGACGCATTAGGGTCGAACGGAAACGGATATTAGAAAACGTCGGATTCGAGACTGTTTTTCCGCAACATCGTGATGACGACAACATCGAGATCTGACGAATAGACGTCGATGAAACGGCGACATCATCGAAGACGACCTCGATTCCATCAAGGATAAGGTCTCTAGAGGGAGATCCCGGGAGAGCTCCCCGATTACTTTCGCCATTCTAAAGGCGCTCGAATTTCTAAGATATTCCAGCGTACATATTGCGTTCGACGCGATCGACGCTGCGGAGAAATTCGTGGGAACACGCTTGCCACGAGCCGCGATTTCGCGGCTTCTCCACGGGTTTCAAGAGCTACTGAGGTTTGCGTTTTATTATTTCTTGATGTGGCTAAGGTTTTCCTTGGGTATTTTGTATCAGAAATAAAGAAAACTGTTATTTTAAATTTCAGAAGTTGAAAGATACGAAAATTGGAAAATTTTATATTTGGAATCTCAAAAATTTGATGGCTTGAAGATTGCAAAATGTTTAATTGAGAATTTTGATATCTTGACGCATTGAAAATTCTGTAAAATTCTAAACTTAAAATTTTGATCATTTTGTTGCTTTAAAATTTGGACACTTGACGCTTTAAAAAATGAAGAAATAAAAGTTTGACGCTATGGAAATTGGAAAATTGAGACGTCGAACTTTTGCAAAAATCAAAAATTCGTTACTCCATATACGAGCATTTTGGCAAAGAGACCAATGAAATGAAGAGCGCATTAATCGATCCGATATTCCTGAATAATTACTCAGGTAGTAAGGTTAATTAGCCGCAGGTCAGTTTACTTGCAGAAACCGGTCTACGGTTGCACAATTTCAATTGATCCATTGAACCTTGACACAGTATATGTGGTTTTGCTTTCCAGGTGTAGCAAGGTGCATGTATATTTAATAAGATAAGAATTGTGGCGCGCCGCTTGTTCCAGACGCTTGCTGATGTCATCTATTCAAATATCCGCGTGTTACAAACAACTAAATATATACTCTCAAAACAGTCAGAACATTTTACCAAAATCATACTAAATTTCTTCAAACCTTATAAACTCCAGTAATTTCTCTCTATTTTATTGTAATTAAACAAAAAACAGAAGTACCCAAGAAGAAGGAGTCAAAGAGTCAACAATACTCAATAACCAAAAACAACACAAAGAAATCTTAAAAGACTCACCGTAGATGTCATCCAACTTCAATCACCAAATTCTTCTAAAGTATGATTTATTTTATTTTGAAATATTTTTCAGTCACTGTCAAAAATTACAAGTTTTCGAATATGTTTTACTCAAGAGAAGCCACCAACACAAAATCCGTGATCACGAGCGTGCAGAGGCTCGCTCGGGACTGAAGAATACAGGATATAGCGAACAGCACGTCAATGAAAGAACGCCGGCATCACCGCCGCTCATTCGAGCTTCTCCTGCACGTGCGCGTGCAACACGCACGCGTACACACGCTCCAAAGCGTGGATGGCTGCGTAGGGTCTGCCCTTCTCTCTCCAGACCCTTTTCAACATGATATCGTGGTATCGATTCACTGAGATGCCGGCTGGATGTTTCAACGCTTTTGTGTATAAGCTGCAAATTTTTTAGATCGAGCGGGCTATGATGGATAGACTCGATTATAATGGAATTTTGAAACAATCTTCGAAGTTATGATTGATGGCTGGTATTGATTTAAAATCTGTTTTATTGTGAGAGTGAATAGGAATTTTATCTAGAATGAAATGGGCGATTTCGATTTATTATTGGATTGTTTGAAGATAAGCTATAATTAGTATTGTTGATTCATTGGGGATTACAAAGTTTAGATTAGATTTCAGTTGAGTTATTTAAGTAATGCACTTTTTGTTTTGTTATTCTCTCTATAGTAACAAGTTTTGAGTTTTAGTTACCTATTTTTTTGGATTTTTTCCTTCGATCAGCTTTATTACACAAAATATAGAATAGAACTAAAGTAAAATACTTTGTAGTTAAATAACTTTGTCTAAACTCTTGTGAATCACTTCTAGCGCAAGAATCAAATTCAAATATAATTTCATTGTTAATTTGAAACTTTTTTTGAGTCGGCCCTTGTACTCCCAATTGTAATTATCCATAAAATTTCATTAGAATCGCCTAACCTAAAGTAACGATGAACATGGGATCACTTCCAAGACAAATTTATTTCACAAAACTGGTACAATAATACGAAGCAAAAGTCGACGCACAACCATCACAGAGGAAGTATAATACACAGTACACAGTACTGCGCGAAACAACACCGTTCACTCTGGCACGGTAGAAAAATCACGTTGCACGTGCCTGGTCGGTTCTTGTCATGAGGTTCGTAGAAACGACCGGTCACCTGCTCTTAATCGTTGCTCTCTGTAACTGGCGAATCGTCTGAAACAGGATTATTTCGTTAAAACTTTCGAATGTGGATGTCGTCGACCGAAAAACTTCCTCCGGCAAAGGGGAATCCCGTTTGGCTTGTTTCCTCGTAAGCCATTTCTATTGTCTTTCCATTGTTTCCTACGCGTTTGTACTTCCTACCGGTCGATACTGTCTTTCTTACTATTTTTTGTTGTACTACACAATGGTGCGCCGTGAAAAATTGTTATGTAAACGTGTACTTATTTTAGATTAGGAATGTAATAGTAACTTTGGAAAAATTTGATGAGGAATGGCTACTATTCAGTTTTAATTGTAAATAATGTTTATTTAGATTAGAAATTTATCAGAAAAGTTATGTAATTTTTCTTAGACCGATTTCTACTAAAATAATATGGTTTCTGTGAGGAGGACTTAATGCAATGGTATTGTATATTTTAATTTTATGGTGAATAATAGATTTTGTGTAGAGATTACACGTATTGATACTTCAGAATTTTTCTCTTTTTTATATAGGCAAAGAAATATAAATGAAACATATACCCTCTTTGCATCCTCCAGGCTGGCAGGAATATATTTTGAGTTCACTGTCTGTGCTAAACTACTGTAATCCCTGTAAAGAATGTATTGATCCTTTAGGCACTGCTTTATCATCAGTATTCTTTTCTGTAATTCGGCAAGCCCACCTTTGGCTTTAAATATTGAATCCTCCTCATCTGTTATTACGAAAAAAAGATACATGAATTAAGGGAAATAGAAATGAATGAATTAAAAGAAAAATAATCTACCAGGTTTTACAAATGCTGCGATTTTTGGAAATTCAAGAGGTTTGAAGACGGATAATTTAGACGACGTCATGCCTGGACCAAATTCTAATCGCGTGCCTTCCAGCTCCAGCAAGTAATTACGGATGTCTTCGCGTTCTTGTTGCAGTCTGAGTATTGCTGCGTGCTTCCGCAGATTATGCATTTGTCTGCATTCGAATCTCGAGTGCTTTCCCTCTACTTTGTTACAATTTGGTGATTTTCGATTTTTCGATGACCTCGAAACTTTCTTACACTTAGTCTTCTTCTGTTTAACTCTTTGATCACAATTAGTTTCCTTGCCCTATAAAGATTCACAATTTTTTATATGTTAAAGAAATATTAAAAGTACTAAATTGTCCAAAAATTTGTTCTCTAAAATATTTACCGTCTTAAATTTTTCTAGAGATGAAGCGTCACTGTCATAATCTACAGCATCTACAACTGGAAGCTTCGCTATAGTTCCACAATTTTTACAAGGTCTAGGTTTATTTAGGCTACTTAAAGCTTCTACTGGGGTTTGAACCCTACTTCTTCTAACTATGGCATTAATTGCATCTTTATTCAATTTTCTTAAAGTACAGGTAACATCAGACTGTTTTGGAGTCTCTCTTAGAAGTTTCTCTTCACTGAAATTCGTTTTCGAACTGCCATCTTCTATCTTAGTTCCTGACCTTCCAGTTTCTATTCTGTTAATAAATTCTCCTCTGCCGTACTCGGTCGGTAAGGAAGTTTCCTTCGGATCCTTTTCACTTTTTCTAAAACAATACAGGAAATACACATGGTAAAGTAATTTATTTACATATTATTTAGATAACAGAATTGCTTCTTACGTGGATGTCATGGACTCTTGGCTGTTTTCCTTACGTTCTGTTAATCTTTCGTGTTCAGAAGTCGAGTCAGTTTTCTCCTCTGTGTTTTCATTGGGCAACTTCCGGTACTTTTTTCGACGAACGTGCCTCCGCGTTGGAGTTACTTGTTTAGGTAGCTTCAGAAGATTGATCGGCCCTGCTTCGTCCATGTTCTCCGTTCTCTTCACGTAATTCGATAACTCCTCGTCGAGGCCAATATCACACTCGCTGGTACTGTGCATTATTTTTGGCGCGATCAACTCCACGATTTCTTTGTCTCTGAGAAATGAACATAATTCTAAATATTATAATGTACCTTCGACTCAAGATATTTTCTAAAAAGAAAAATATTTAAAAAAACACAGGAATCTCTATTTTAATAACCTGTCTTCGTCAACCACCGTCTTCTGAACATTCTCTGTCTGCCTGTGTGGAGTAATCTTAATATGTTTCACCCCAGAAATCACAGTATCCTCTACCGAGCTCTTCTCCAGCTTCTGTTCGACAGAACTGGATGATTCAATGGAACTAGAAGCTTCTTCGAAAGTGTCATCTTCGTATCTAGTCTTCTGTTCTTCTTTGAAGGAAATCTTCTCCATGGAAATGTCCTTGTTCATCGTGTTTGATTGTTCAGAGGTGATTTCGCTTTTTTCTTCGATTAGCCTGATAACTTCTTCTATCGTCGTTTCTTTATTATCGCTATTCGATAACGGGACATTATCCTCAGCCATCGTCACTTCTGGTTCGCACGATTTTTCATCGCTTTTTTTAGAGGAAGTCTCGTTCACGGATTTAACTGCTTCTGAAATTGTTTCAGAAACATCTGAACGCCTGGAGAACGCTGTAGCGATAGAAGAATTATCATTGTTCCTTGGGGAATCTCGAGATCCTATCGTGGGAATTTTAACCTTATCTTTGGAATTCGTATCCAGATTTGAGAGACTCTCAGGAAATTCTTTCAACCTTGAATCTTTACTTTCTTCTTCTATTTCAATACTTTCGATTATGGATCTCGTTTTAGGGGATGTCTTTGAAGACTTATTCAAGGTCACGCTGTCACTGATTGAGGATTCATCATCTTTTATGTTGTTGAATGGAATCTTAATCTCCATCTTGGATTTAGAAAATGCCTAAATAAGCATTGAATATAGTTAAATAAAATAAATTTTCCAATTTGTCAAGAATAAAACATTATTAAAGATTAATTTATAAAAGTATCGATTCCAAAAAAATATAGATGTGATATCTATAAAAAATAATTCTCTTTCCCTATAAATACCTCCTACGTTCAATATCATAATAAATGACCTTGAAATCTTCCACAAGTTATTTAAAATGATCCAGCAAAACTGGTCAGTACCTTGGATCTAAATTCCGTCTCTGCATTAGGTGTTGTTACAGCTGAACTATCTTCTTTGTCATTTAAGATCTTAGATTTGACTTGCAAACTTCTAGATGAACTTTCCAGAGAACTTTCAGTGCTGACGTTACTCTGAACTCTCGTGCCCTCGTTACGTTTTATATTATACTTCTTGTCTATCTCCTTCAACCTCAACAGAGCAGCTGTTGCCTTCGAGTGCAACATTTTTCCCTTTTTTTAATTTTTTCTGTTTTCTTGCAGGTCCACCGACTTCTCTGATCTGATTGGACCTTACTGGCTTTACTTGTAGATTTTGTGGCAGTTCGACCAAAGCGAAGTGCGCCTGCTACAAGCCGTTACCAAGGAAACAAATCGGTATACAATATGTTCTGAAACCCGATACATCGTTCGGAGCTGTTCTTCCAGGTGATAAGTGGTTACATCAGCAAGGATCAGAATCTCTATTCGACCAGTTAGTTTATCGTGACACGTGTAAATCGTTAAAATTTCTACATGGACAAATAGAAACATAGAATAAAACGTGAGGGAAGGCTGTGTCTGTTTTATCGACGACTTCATGTTTACCGTGTAAATATGCCGGTCAAGTTTCATTGTCAGACCTACATTTGCTCGCGATTACATAATTTTCCGATCGAGAGTGTGCATGATAAGCGATTATTCGTTATCTATCTACTGCTGTATTTTGCAGCTTAATACAGCAAATTTTTAACAATACTATGGAATTCTTTTGATTTAATCATCAACATAAAGCTCTAAAAGAACAATTAACATTGATCAATAGTAATGAAAATTCCATACGTGTAGTAATCCTTATTTAAAATTTTTCAATCTTTAATACAATTATTCATTAATTTCGTTAATTTTATAATAATTGTAAGAGAAATTTGGCCCATATTTTAGAAACATCCAGACAGACCTATAAAGGACCCTATAGTACCACAATGTACCATGTGGAGTTGACTAAATGACTCTTGCATGTCACTTTGAGGATGGGCGCACCAGCCCCCAAGAAGTTTGCCCAGACAGCACTCTCGCGAAAAATCTTTTTTGATGACGAGGCCAATTTTCACCTGCCCTTGTAAAACGACGAAACACTTTCCCCAATCAGCTTTTCATTGTCAAGCCTGTGACGCCTTTTTGTCTATAAAGGCTATGTTATATGAATTTCTTACATAATTTTAATCTATACCTATATTCTGGTTTATTGATCATAACAAAATCAAAAAACAATCCAATATTGTATACATATATTTAAAACAAATGTATCAAAAGAAATTCATGAAAGTCAGTCCTATTTGAATATTGATTCAAATAATGGCCATCAGCAGGCCGACCAATAACAACGTTTCACTGAATCATTATCCCATATCCTCTACTATATCGACAATAGATAAAATGAGGTAATCAGTGACGTGAAGTATGTGCGTGCGGCATGACTATAAACTGCCACGGCGCGGCGCCTTGTTGGTTGAGCGTGGTCAGCTTTGATTGGTGCTCGCGTTTCAGCCAATCAGCATCCTCCATCTGTCTACCCCAACAGCCGCTAACTCACCAACCACGTCCACGATTCGAGCATTATCGGCTAGTTCGTCGTAGAGTAAGCATCCTCGTCGACCGGACTTTCGTTGTCCCGGCGTCTGAAAATGCGATTCTTCAGCTCAATTTTCCTTCTGTTGGCGGTTACGATCGTCACCGCGGAAGTCTACTTTGAGGAAAAGTTCCTCGATGGTGAGTAAACACGCATCCAGACATTTTCCATCGTAATTTCATTCTTATTCTGTAACTCCATTTCGAAATGCAACTACCCAAACCAAAGATAGTCTAGAACAATTAACGGAACTTCCCTACGTGTTTTCATAGGAAAAAACCACACCCATGTCTTTAATTAAGATAGTTGTGTAGTAGAGTGGAAAATTGATTTATCGGGGAGTACTTTCCAGAAAGATCTGCTAATAGATTCCAAGAGAGACCGAGCGGTGTATTTCTCCTTGGTAACCACACGCCCTTACCTCGATCGTTTCCGCAATACCGTGCTCTCTATATGTGCACACGGATTTCTACATAATTAATGCTAGATTTCATGATCAAGCGCCGTAGAATTGTTTACGATACCATATGCCACAGAGGAAAATCAAAGTCGCCGTAAACGTGGCATGAGAACCGTCTCGTGGCGAGGGCTATAAGCATACGTTGCATTTCGCCGACATGACGCGCAATCGATTGGTTGATCTGCGTTGAACGCTGAGAGCGATGCAATTATACAGGGTGTCCCAATACTTGTGGTACGACCGACAAGAGGGTGATTTTATATAAAAAAAATATATCTAAAATATACAATAATTAAAAGTTTTCATACAGAGCTTTGTTCTTAATGAAAATGAATTTGAAAATATATTTTATATGTGTAAACTTAATTACCGATTGGATATGAATAAACAATCTATAGGATGTTTATTCTACATGTAATTTAAGTAAACAAGATGTAAAATTTTCAATTTTAGAACATTCAGTTTATGATTTTCAAGAAAATGTAGTTTGAACACGGTAATTAAATCCGGTACGTATTTAGTAAATTTTTAAACTTAATTTCCTCGGAAATGGAACATCTTATAAAAAGATATTATTTCGTCGTTTCGACTTATTTTCACATGTAGATTAACCTCCTGTTGATTATTCAATTCTGTCCAGTCCGGAATTAATCAAGTTCGGGTATATTTCACAAATTTTCAAATCAGCTCGAAAACGTAGCGTCCCATGACAAAATCGTATTCTATATTTTCGACTTACTTTTTCAAGAATAAAATCGTCCATTTCTCAATTGTGCCATGATTACTAGGTATTCTGTATATGTTTATTGAGTTTGATTCGATCTTTAAATTGATTTCGTTGTAACATTATTTGTATGTATGATAATCAATATAGATATCGATTCTGTTCAAATACGACTAATAACTTTCAGATTACTATCTCTGGCGAAAGATAGTCGATTAAATTCGATGATATGAATTTGATAAAATGTTAAGATTTTCGAAATTGTTATTTATATAATTATTAGATTTTGTTGCATAATAAATGATGCTTTTTCATGAAATCTTGTTTTAGATATTTAAAAATGGTAAAATATCTGGTAATTGCTTTTGTTTGCAAATTATTTATTATGCAACAATTTATTCTTTATATAACATCTTGTACTACAAAAATCTTAATGTTTTTATTCTAGAAAATTTCTTGCTGTAGATTGTTTGTTAAATTTGTACTTCATATTTCTTACATTAAAATCATGTAATCAAGGATTTATTTTGTTATAATAAGATTTTTAAAATCATTAGCATCAAATTAGTATTTTCATGAATAAATTTTTTACAGATTCCTGGGAAAAGAATTGGGTATATTCTGAACATCCTGGAAAGGAATTTGGAAAGTTTGTTTTAAGCCATGGAAAATTTTGGAATAATCCAGAAAATGATAAAGGTAAAGAAATTTTTGTATCTTATAGAGCATTTACATGAGTTGAAAAACATGATTCTCTATATGTACGATTTAATAAAACAACTGATACAATAATTTCTCTCATTTGCATCAGGTATCCAAACATCTCAAGATGCCAGATTCTATGCCCTGAGCACGAAATTCAAGCCATTCAGCAATAAAGACAAAACACTTGTTATTCAATTTACTGTTAAGCATGAACAAAATATTGATTGCGGCGGTGGATACGTAAAAGTATTTGATTGCTCGTTGGACCAAAAAGATATGCATGGTGAAAGTCCATATCAGATCATGTTTGGTAAGAATCTTTAACTATTTTAAAGCGATTTGAATAAGAAACCGAGCCTAGAGTCACTGGTTATGCCCTGTGGCATGCTGGTGCTAATGGATCTCGGAGAGCAAATTCTTACTTATGCCCTGAATATAGTAACCATACATATTTCAGGTACCTTTAAAGATACATTAACCATTTCATTAATTAAAGATGATTGATAAAACAACAAAATGTTAGATCTAGCGAATATTAAAAATGCTTATTAGGGTTACTTTCTCTCTTTGTTACAAAAATACATAGCATGTATTATATGTATTTGGCAGGAATCCAATGAACATGATCATTGCTAAATGTGATACTTCTTCACAGGACCTGATATTTGTGGACCAGGAACAAAGAAAGTTCATGTGATCTTCAGCTACAAGGGCAAAAATCTTCTGATTAACAAAGATATCCGCTGCAAGGATGATATATATACCAACTTGTATACTCTGATTGTTAAGCCTGACAACACATACAAAGTAAGAGAGTATAATTATAACATTAAGTTGTAGAAATATATATCGAGCCTAGAGTCACATGTTCTCATTGATTTACTGTGGAGAATAGGTGCTAGAGGATCTCGAAGAGCAATGATTATCTTGTTCGTAAAGTGTATATAAGTTAAGTTACTTATTTACGATAGTAACAAAGAACGACATTTTCTGTGATTCATATATACGTATTTGTTGGAAAATGGTTAACTTTTCTTTTATTTAAATGTTTGTATTTGTTTCGTAGGTTTTAATCAACAATGAGGAAGTTGAATCAGGTGAATTGGAAGCAGATTGGGACTTCCTTCCACCGAAGAAGATCAGAGATCCGTCCCAGAGCAAACCTGAAGATTGGGATGACAATGCTACCATCCCCGATCCAGATGACCAAAAACCAGAGGACTGGGACAAACCCGAGCACATTCCTGATCCCGAGGCCACCAAACCCGAAGATTGGGATGATGAAATGGACGGAGAGTGGGAAGCACCAATGATTGATAATCCCGAATATAAGGTTAGTTGTACAAATTTGTGTCTAAATAAATTAAATTCAGATTTATACTCACGTAAATTAATTTGTTTGTATTTAGGGTGAATGGAAACCGAAACAAATTGATAATCCTAACTACAAAGGACCCTGGATCCACCCAGAGATTGACAATCCCGAATACACTCCTGACCCAGAATTGTACAAGAGGGACGAAATTTGCGCTATCGGTTTTGATCTCTGGCAAGTAAAATCTGGTACAATATTCGATAATGTCCTGATTACGGATGATCTTGAGGTCGCTCGTAAATTTGGGGAAGAAGTTTGGAAACCCACTATTGTAAGTATTAAAAAAGATTATATATAATTATTGGCAGAAATAATGATGTTAGAAGCGTTGCTGATTCTAATGAGCGATAAAAAAGCTGGAATTCCTCGTTGCTGAAGTTACATAATTATTATTACGATTTTGAGTATCAAGTTACATAAATTTATTTGGCGATCATTTGCGCGTTGTAGGAGGGTGAGAAAAAGATGAAAGAGGCTCAAGATGAGGAGGAAAGAAAACAGAGACAAAAGGAGACTAAAGAAAATGAAGATAATAAAGATGATGATGAGGATGAAGATGCGGATGAAGAGGACAATAATGTCCCTGATACTGAAGTAAGCTTCATTTAAAAAATATTAAAAACTGTTCCTTCTATTTAATTCTCATGATGATTCTATTTAGCTCTGATTTAAATTGATTGATAAAATGGCTGGAATTCTTCGTTGCTGAGAATGAGATGAAACAATTCCCACCATCTTAACATTTAACGCCGTATTACTAAAATTTGTCTTTCTGTATTTTTCAGGAGCATGATGAATTGTAAATAATGTGTTGTGATGGACACGAACACAGACTGTATTCCAGGAGCTGTGTGGCCGCGACACGCACTAACTTTCCATAAGAACACATAAAAATCATAGCGATAAAAAAGAAAAACTAACCATTGCCATAAAATGAATCAGATCCCTTTCAATCGAATGAAATTCTACGAGGAAAAAGAAATATTTATTAAATTCGTGGACAATTTGAGTCAGTGTACCCATAAAAGTTCTTTCATTTTTTTCTAAAGAAACATGGCCTCATCTTCGTAACCTGAATTTTCAAACCTAGTCTTCAATCGTTCGGTCGTGTTCCATAAAATTCATCGATGTGAGGTTATTGTCCTGAACGTTGAGTGTCAAAAAAAAGAAATCAAAGTGCTCATTATGTGCTACCAGAATACATATGGTGTGTATATATATATATATATATCATATAGAGTCATCTTGCCCCGTGTCCTCCCCTCCCCATGGCACAGCTCCATGAAAGACTCTAAGTTGTTCCGTTTTTGTTTGTCAAGTGTTTTTATATACAATTGAAAGATAATTGAAATGTAATTTAATGATGCTATATTATATATATATATATATAAATATATATATTATATATTATTTCAATTTCCGTACAGTGTACGCGCGTATTAAACATCTTGCTCCAGTTAAAATGTAAGAATGATTGGATGTATGCAGACATGACTGAATGAAATATAAATATAAATATGATTGGTACGATTATGTATTAAAAGCAAAACCAAGTAACCAATGTAATAAAATAAATAAGACTTTTCTAGACGTGCCCAGGCCGTTTATTTTCGCCTTTCGATTAATACGACTATTATCACATGACAGTTACATCATATCAAAGGCAATAAGCTAAACATAACTTCAAAACATTATCACAATTGTTGAGTTAATTAAGAAAGATATACGCGGAATGTGCAATACGTAATTTATAAAACAAATTGCAGACTAATTAAATATGTAAATACAAAGTCTGAATTTTCTTCATTGTAATCTCATTCGTTCTATAAGGCATAGTCGCCATACATAAATTTTATGATATAGTGGGTATGGTATATAAAGTTTCATGAGCACCCAATTGTTGGGTTAACCAATCAAGACCTTGTGTAGAACCACAAGCGTTTGTAAGTGAAGACGAGCCTTGTATATGCCATGCTCGGCCGCAACATAATTTTTGCAAACACAGAATATCAGTTAATTCTTCGACACTGGCGCAACCAGCGAGGTCCTACAGAATTAAAAAGCAATAGATCAAAAACCCCATAGATAAAATTAATTAGAAGTTTATCAATGATTCATGTATAAGAAAATATTGTAAAAGATATCTCACTTGCTTATTGGCATATATTAGGAATAAAGCGTCTTTCAATTCGCGTTCATTTACAATTTTTGATAGTTCGTTCTGAGCCTCTTCGAATCTAGATCTATCACTGGCATCAACTACAAAGATTACTGCCTGTGTATTGTGATAGTAATGTTTCCATAGTGGCCTAAACTTCTGTTGTCCACCAACATCCCATAAAGTGAATACTAAATTTTTATACTCTAGACTTTCTACATTAAAACCAATTGTAGAAATTGGTGGTCCGGAGAGCGTGATGCCTCTTATGGCTGATAGAATGCTTGTTTTTCCAGCACCGTCTAATCCTAAGATTACCACACGCATGTCAATCTTTGTGCCGATATGTACTCTGTTGTCCTGTAATTCCATTATGAATTATTGTGATGCTTCGACTTAATAATGTAAACACTTACACGGCTGAATATTATAGGTATAGAGGACTCAGGTGTGAGGAAGTCAGGGCCAAGTTGAGCATAATGTTGCTGCTGTTGTTCCAACGTGGTTAACACTTCTTTAACTTTCGTTGCGCTACTTAATAACTTCCAATCTTCAGAATCCAAAATACTTTCGCACTGAATGCACACGTCAGCTACTTGAGACCTAGTGGTAGTTAAATCCTGTTGTTGTTGGCTTAAAGCGCATAATCTCCCACGGGTTTCTGTTTCAATACAAGAGATGGCTGCATTTTCTTGTTCAGCCAATAGAGCTCTTAGTTCCTCAAAATGCTGACGTACTCTTTGTCTTGCATCTTCTATTGCCCATCCTTCTAGCTCTTGTATCACCGTTTCTAATAACAACAATCATAATAAAGATTTACTATGGATTTACTTATTGAATCTTTGCATTAACTACTGTTCAATAAAGAATTGAAATAAAATATGAAAGTGTTAGAATAATGAGAGCAAACATGCCTATTCTGTGTGCTGTATCTCTCATACTCTCCATAAATTGTGTCATTTTCTGCAGAGCAGTGACAATAGATTTTCTAATATTCTCTGCCTCAACTTCCACCAAAGCTAGCTACAATTAGAATAGACAGTAGAATATTGATCACTAATTACAAATTATGTTTGTTACCTTATGCGTACTATGTCTACCATAATCCTTGCACAAATAGCACATAAGGGAATTATGGCAACCTTCTTGAGTGCAAGTAAATTCTGCAACATGTGTTGTATGCACTGGACACTTTGGTTTGTCCTTCGGTTTCTCTGATAGAGCTACACGTTTATGTTTGCTTAAAGTCCTTGAAGAATGAATGGTACTATCACAATTCTCACACAAATGTGTCATACAAATTGTACAATATAATACTGCTGTATGAGCTTCATCTTCATCGCAAGTTTGATTAGATTGGAATCTCTCCCTTTCAAGTATAGATAGTTTCTCACTGTTGGACTGTTCTAGTCTCTCTAGCAATTCTATTAGAGCAAAATTCTTTTTCAAGTTACAGACATTGTTCTGACTAATGCCTGTTGGCTGTCTATCAAAAGGGCACAATAAGAACTGCTGATCTGTCATGCAAGGTCTCAATCGTAAAAGACATGAATGACATACTGTATGACCACAGTGTAGTAATCTTGGTACTTTTATTCCATCAACAGTAAATACTTCTTCACAGACACGACATTCCAGTACCTAAAGATTGATATTTAAAACAAAATCAGAAATTTAAGATAGTTTATTTGGTTTGGTTTATTAAATATGCTTGACTTACGTTGGTTCTTACAGTAGGTTTTAGAGTCTGTTTAAAGTATTTGCTCAGACGATCCAAGTTGTCAGTCATGATAATTTCTTTATTGAAATTAGATATATATGAGAAATTATTAATAGTTACAGAACAATGGGTATTAATGCAAGTACTCCACTTTTTAAGCAAGTTTTAGGTTAGAGAGTATTTTCGTATATACAACTGCATAAAATATTTGTTAGCTGTAATAATTCGTGGTTAATGATATACAAAATTACAATAGACAGAAAATATTTAAATCAGTAATAACAAATAACTTATAACAACTAGTAATGTAATTTAATTTTTGTAAAATAAGTTTAGAAGCTTAAAATATTTTTGCATAACTTTTCCACGTGTTTTATCATTTAATTATACGATAAGAAATGATTGTTTTAGATGATTTCAAATAAGTAAAGTTTTATTTTTTTACTAGATACAGTGCTGTCTTAATAATTAGATGCAGTTCAGACGAATTTCGTCAATTAACAAGACAGTCTATTCCAAGGTCTTCTTGCATTCAAATTTATTAATTGATAATATTAGTAAATTAACAAGTTACAAGTTATATATTATAGATGTCTTTTCTATAATTTTATATATAATTCATATAATTTTATATTAAGATCATATTAGTTGACTTCTAATTCATAAAATTGACTTCCAAAGCTTCATTTGTTACATAAAAGAATTTATTATGTAAAATTGTACTATAGTTATAAAATTTCACTGATAATATTTATTCAATTCAATAATGCAAGAAGAGAAGATCCAAAAATTCTATTTCAGCTTGAAATATTTAGTAATATTACAATTTTAGGGCAGATTTACAATTACATTCGCGATATATCAAGGCGAATATGCAACAATTCTAATTTTCTGCATAATTTTCAGCATGGGAGAAATTCAGCTCTATGAATTACCGCCTCTAACGGTCAAGCGGTCTAACTATATTTACATTTTTTCCTCTGGTGTTTTTAGTGACTAAAACGTGCGTATCCACTGTGAAAGTGGCAATGATAATGAAAAAAAAAGCCGAAAGCAGATGCTTAGTGTCAATTCGAAAACTAACAGCAAAACATACCGTGATGTACACACTTATACATTTTTTATTGTTATTTTTATATGAGAGAAGTTTTTTCAGCAAACCAGTCGAGCGACGGAATCAAATTACCACACGAATTATTACATATACAGCAAATGAATGGATTATAAAATTGTATAATTATTGTAAACCTGCAAATTGTATTGAATGAAACAATTTTAATTTGCAAATGAATAAGGCGTCTAATAATTTAAAAGCATTTCATCATTTACAATCATTAAATCCCTCCTAATACTGATAAGTTTAAGAAATAAGTAATAAAAAACGACGATAGAGTTCGGGAAGATTGGTATGTATTGGCAAGTATTAAGATAATAAGATACCATAAAAGTTATTCGAAATTCCTTGAAATTCCTTGAAATTCCTAAAAATAGCCTAACATTCTGAAAAAATTCGAGCGCAATAACTTGTCCGCCAAAATAGCGGTTTGTATTAGGAAAATATGAGGCTATAGGAGGTTACACAAATTCACCAATTTTTGAAAATGATGTCATTTTCCAGGAATACATCAAAGTTTAAATATTCGAGTCGTGGAAAAAATTTTTTATTAAAATGTCGATTTTATATTAAAAGATTATAATCTTTATATTAAAGGAAATTTGACATCATTTCTCGGAATTTTCGGAATCTATTTCGGGATCTTTTTTTATACGATTCCTCTTTAAATTTCGCGTGTTCTTAGCTGTTTGCAGATTTTATTTTTCGACTTTTTATAGGTTTGCGTGGGATGGTATCCTGATTGTTATTTCTATAATATATACAAGAAGAAGCCATTTTTTGAGTATTTAATTAAACTTTTATGCAATTTTCATGTTTTTTCGTCCTTATCTCTCGTTGGTTACCCATGCGAATGCATATTTCCTCTCTCGCCGTGTGTATATGCATTTCTCTCACCAGAAGCTCCAGAAAAAAATGTACATATAGTTCGAATGTTGACCACCAGTGTGGATTTCCCTAGTGTGCATTTTCTGGTTTTATTAACTTTGCATTGGCGATCACTCTATTCGCCTTTGCTCATGATACAACAATGACATAACTAGATTTTGTCGCATATGTGAATGCGTCTTAAATTAGTACAGAGCAGACGACTTATCGCCATTTTACCCAGGTAATTGAAGAATAACGTAGGGAGTACGAAATTATAAAGATGTTGACTGTAAGATCAGCTTTACGAGGATTCACTAGATCCTTCAAAACTACTGCTGTTAACAAAAGTGATCACGGGCCAGAAGGTTTTCCCGGTGCCGTAAGTAAAAAGATAATGTATTATTCTATAACACATAATGAAATCTGACTTAATAATTTTTTGTCAAAATAAGCTATAGAAACTTGAAATAATTAACTGCATGTTTTTTAGACATTTACTATCCCTCCTTTCCTTATCAATGAAAAACAATACAAATTTCACTTTTCTTTTTACAGAACTTACCTTTTAGCATCAACAACAGATACAAGTTATGTGCATTGTTCATGGCTTTCTTTGGAAGTGGATTTTCTGTTCCTTTCCTTGTTCTCCGGTATCACTTAACGAAGTAATATGTGTGAGTTCTATCAATTTATAGTTCCTATGAAGCACCTCAATGTAAATTTGGATTCATCTTGATCATTGTTTTACAGGTATTACAGCATTAACATTAATAAATTAGTCTAATACAGTCGCAAAACATGTAATATGTAACATAGATTTGTAATAAAAATATTGTAAAATAAAGTTTTATAAGTATTGTTTAATAAAGTCATAATGTCAACATTTTCAGAAATGTTTTCACATAGACATTGACATAATTTATCATACATAATGAATATAATATAATATAGAATATAGAAGATTTATAATACAGAAGAATTTCCATTTATTTTATTTTCATGAAAACAACCAATATACATATTCAATCAATTTAAATATTACTATTTGTAGAAGAGATATACTAGATTAAATAGATTCACATGAATTGGCAAATATTTTCATTATAATCAGGAATGGAGAATAATTGCAGCAATTATCCCATTACATAACCAGAGAGAAACGCGGTTATTTCATTTATATAATCTATTTTATGTGTCATGATTCAAATGTTACTCTATATATATGATTCAGTTATAATTTCAATACGTACAATGTCGCATCTTATTTTGCTCAATAAACATTTAATTGGTAAACGCTAAAATAATTCAATTGGTATATTCAACTTTGACCTCTGCATATCTATTATCTTCAGCTTCTATTATTTAACGAGATATTATTATTCTTCAAGGACTCGCTTACGTTAGAGCTAATCTATGAATAGGTGTCAATACGCAGTTTCATAGGCGGGATTTGCGTGTTGTTCTTCCTGTTCGATTTTAACTCGGTTGGACGGATTTTTTTTTCGCGCACGTGAGTATCAGCCTTGACGAGTTTCTGCTTGCCGGAAAAGAGTTGCGTTTTAAGATAAGGTGTCGTCATTTACATAAGATAGTGTTACTATGAACTGACGCTTACCGGGCTTACTTTGCAGAAAGCACATGCTGCTTAGAAATTATTAATCTTTTTATGTGAACAGTTCTAACCTTCATGCATATTCATATTCCGGGGAATGTCGTTTGACGTTCCCATGAAGTAAAACAAGGTCAATTGATTTCGAATCGGAATTGAAGCACGTCTTTCTTCAGCACAGCGGTTAGACGAATTCTATACATCAACATGTATCACAAATTGAATCTCGAAGTCAAGTATCTTACTGAACAACATCTTACCGGCTTCGAGAACTATAAAGTAAGTCCTCTAGCTAAGTATTTTTCTTCATAATTTGTATTGAATAATATTGAATTGCGTGGTAATAATTTTCGTTTATTATTAGTTTATTACCTCAGAATTATAATATAGATTTAAGAAAAAACTACAGTTTCATACATATTTTATTGTAAATTTTTCATTCATCTACATTTTCAGTATAGCTCAGTGGATACAAGCCCTCTCAGTGTATATATTATGCATCCATTTTGGAATAAAGTAGTACAGGTATATCCTTTATATAAATTGTTTGTTTATAATTACTTATTCAATTTCATATATCAATTTGGAACTTTTTTATAGTATTGTCCAAAGTGGGTTGCCCCAAACGTATTAACTTTCTCTGGATTTCTGTTCACTGTCTTTAACTTCACGTTGTTTGCATTTTATGATTATTATTTGTATGCATCAAGTGATGATAAGCCACAGTATCCTCCTATACCAAGATGGGTCTTTGCCTTGGGTGCATTCAATGTTTTTATGGCATATACTCTTGGTAAGTATAATCTTAACTCCTATGAATTTACAAATTCATTGTATTTAATGTAATGTTTATTTTGCAGATGGTATTGATGGAAAACAAGCACGGCGTACGCAAACATCAGGTCCTTTAGGAGAGCTATTTGATCACGGACTAGATAGTTGGACAACAATGCTCATTAGTGTTTGTATGTTTTCTGTGTTTGGTAGGACAGACCATAGTGTATCTCCATTAAGAATGTATTTCATTCTGTGGAACGTGTTTATTAGTTTCTACTTAACTCATTGGGAAAAGTATAACACAGGGGTACTGTTTCTTCCTTGGGGATATGATTTATCTATGGTAGTAAGTATTCATTCAAAGTATCTATTAAATTATTGATAAGTGATTCATGTAATTTATGGTTATCTCTAAAATTTTTAGGGTACTATTATTGTCTTTGTCATATCTAGTATAGGTGGACATAAAGCCTGGAAGATTGTGTTCCCCGGTGGTATACCAGTTGGTGTAATGTTTGAAGTATTACTTTATGTCACTGCAATTGTATCTAGTTTGCCTGTAGTTCTATGGAATATATATAAGTTAGTACAATACAATTAAAGTAATTTACATTTTTTAGCAACGTTTTCTCATATATTAACAAAATATATTTTGCAATTTCTAGATCATATAGGGACAAGACTGGTAAAATGCGAACGTTCCTAGATGCCATAAGACCTCTACTGCCTCTAGCAGTACTCTTTTCGATTTCAACAATTTGGGTAGTTCATTCACCTAGTAATATCATAGACAAAGATCCTAGGATAATTTTCTTAGCAATTGGAACTATTTTTTCAAACATCTGTGTAAGATAATTAGTCAGAGAATTGAATTTAAACCGTTTGATTGATAAAAATTAATTTAATTAATTTATATTCTTTAAAATTTACAGTGTCGTTTAATTGTTTCACAAATGAGCAACACCAGATGTGAACTATTATCGTGGATATTGCTACCTGTAGCAGTTGCAGCCCTTTTCTCATTTATCTTGCCTAGTATAGATTTGGTATTCACATATATTCTTGCCATTATAGCTTTATTGGCACATATTCACTATGGAACATGTGTGGTAAGTTTTATATTATTATTTTCAATAAAATATTGTATAATACAGGGAGTTTTTGAAATCGTGGTACAACCGGAAGCTTGTAATTATAAATACATTTTATTTATATGATATGGGATATGAGGTAGTATATACAAAATATACAATGTGGAATAAAAATGTGAGCTGTGGAATGGACTTGGGTTAATGAATATGAGATAATAAATATTAGATATTAGATATAGTATATACAGTTGTCGATAATGCAGAAAGTGAGAGAGAGATTGATAGCTTAATATGCAACTTTTGAAATATCAGATATGGAAGATTGAATAGAGTTGGTTGTGGAATATATGAGATAAGATGTGAGAATATAGGACATAGAAGATGAGATATGATTCCCCGAGCAAGATGTGTGATTAAGATGCATGTATACTTAATGAACATACAAAAAAAAAGATGTTATTCTATATGTTTGACTTAGCTTTATACGAGGAATCCTTTCCAGTTGTACCATGTTTGCAGAAACATCCTATATAGACTATTATTAATAAATTATTTATTCCTTTAGGTGCGTCAGATGTGTCGTCATTTCCGTATTCACACGTTCCATATTAAAGATCGTGCAGACTGACTACTTGCCGACGATACATGTTAAAAATGAAGAAATACGAACAAACGGTCGGAAAGAGCTACGAATGATTGAGTACAGAGCAGACAAACGGAAGAAAATTCAGAATTACGATTGATAAGAAGAACAAAAGAATATTTCAAATATGAACATGCAAATATTGGACAGTAGATAATAGGAGTTTATTCGAGCATACAACCATCGCTGATCATATATCTAAAAATAGAGAGAGTACCTGTTAAGTAATGTTAATAATTCAGTTGCAAAGATGAAGCCATTTCCATTTCATGTTGCTGTGATATAATTCAAGAAGAACCTAGAAGCTTTCTTTATGTATACATAATCTCAAATAAGTTCACATACGTTCTCTCTACTTTGTCTTTTTGTGTTCTGTTCGTAACTCTGACTGTGCATAGAGCATTCATTTAAAGCACGCAAGGCTTTTAGCTGTTGCGCATCGAATTCTTCGTTTTTAACATGTATTGTCTGAAAAATGAGATTATGAATCTGGCTTGCTCAATTTTCCCATAAAACGAACATTTCTTTCCTTTAGAGAAATTAAAAAATTTGTGGAGAAATTTAAGAGTCAAATTTTGAGATTTTTTGAACTTTTAAAGGTCTCCACAGAAGCTTTTCTTTTGTTTCGAGTGATTGCTAAAGGACGAAGTTTTCTTTTGCCTGAAAATTCTGAGCAAGTTGGCAGATGAACTTCGATATGGATAAAAGAGAAAGGGTGTAATGCTGGTGTAATAAGATAGAAGACATTATTTATTTTGCGTAAGGATGTATGTGTATGTTATATTATATTTAATCGGCTTCCTGAAATGAAGAATCTTTACAAATAATGTAGAAAATGTCGTGTACCGACGTAGATAACGATAACGTTGAGTCACAAATTTTGACTTAGATTAAATCAAGTCAATCGAATTGATTAAAGAACTTAGCGAGTAACTGAAGAAAGGATACGCGATATTTCATTTTCTTCTTTCTTTATAAAATATTCCAAATGACGTTTTAGTCCATACTCATTGCGGATTTTTATGCATTTATGGGAAATTTGAAGTTGCAAAAATATATAGAATTTACATAAAGCGCAAAAGTGCATAAAATATATTACTAGTTACAATATTCAATAGGTAAAGCAAGCCTGCTTAGGTTTCAAAAATATGAATTTACCTAAAAATTCAGAGTCTAAAAAATTTAATAAGTTTTCAACGTGGGAAAAAATATATGAAATCACAGTCGGAAGTCAGAAATCATGTAACAATTAATTACCTGATCTTTTTTTGTTATTAATACCAATCAATTATTATAATTTTTGTCTACAAGATATGTAGTAGCAGATGGTGTAAAATATATAAATAGTAATTATATTAATTAATTTGTGAACTGAAATGAATAATTTGGCTTGTAAGTTAGGAAACAGTATATGCAACTATTAAGTGTTAAATAATTCCCACGTTGTACGAATAAAACGAAAAAATAAGTCAATGTAACACTAACCAATTTGTTGAAATGTGTATTATTATCATGGGTTTCCATTGATTTTATGCATTGAAATTCCATTATAATGTTTTAAGCGAAAATTTTTCTATTCCTGCATTTAATATTGTTACTAGTCTAATTTATCTTATCGATATACATAATTTTAAGAAATTTAACGTATTGTATTTTGTAAAAGAAAAAAATTAATTCAAGCATTCGTT
Organism: Bombus flavifrons; assembly: GCF_040668555.2. Classification (NCBI taxonomy): domain Eukaryota; kingdom Metazoa; phylum Arthropoda; class Insecta; order Hymenoptera; family Apidae; genus Bombus; species Bombus flavifrons. The sequence goes on along the minus strand of NC_138457.1, from coordinate 6,504,906 downwards.
CGAAATTGTAAGTAGAGTGGAGAATGTTAATAGATGTAACGAGTTTTTTGTAAACTTGAGTATATGTACATACATAGTCACAAAAGAACTTACCGAACGTATAGGAACTCGAAATGCTAAATTTTTTAACTACCTAGGTGTTTATGGACATACTTGTACAAATAGCAATTAACGAAAGCTATGTAACCTGTTCTAATTAAAACACCGTTTATGTAACTTTACTTTTTAGATATTTAGTTCTTCTTTTTTATGTAAGGTATTAATCATCTGTATCGTTTATAACTCATCGAATATAATAATGTATGTATTAATTTCTCGAACGTTTGTTTTTGCCAAAGATGTTAAAAACAGGAATTTTACATAAATATTTTGCTTACTGCGAGCAGTTATATACACATTTTATCTATATATTTTTAATGCATTAATAATACAATTAAAAGCACAAAAGACTGTTTTGCATTTACTTTACTTTTACATATAATCCATGTAATTATAGAAATGAACAAAGAGTTATCTATTTTAGGAATACATCTCTTATATATTTCAGGATTATGATAAAAATGATTTTGTAGATATAAATAACGTTTATAAAGCAGCTATAAAAGTATACACAAAACCTATCATCCATAAAAAAACTGTACTATTTTTTGCGAGATTGTAAGTACTCTCCTTTTATTTGTTCTCTTTCTTCAGGCAAAGGGAGGTACGGTTTTATACCTTGCATCTTTCTATTGAACATTACCGTTTTCTAAAACATTCATAAAATATTTGAAGTGCACTGTATTCAGAACTGACATTAATGTACTTAGTGAATATATATGTACGATTACCCAAAATTTCTTACAGAGCTTGTAATTTTCAAATTGCATTATACAATTATTAGCTTCGTATTTATTGTCTTCTAGGCATTTCCCACTGATGTTATATTCCTGAAAAATAATAAACAAGATAAACATGTTTTTTATACCTTTGAGGTTAAGTAACAGACTTTCCATCAACTTTTAAAATAATAGATTAACAGCTACAATTTATCTACTCTTCCATTCTTCTCTAAATTAGTTTCTAACTTTTCAAATTGTAAGTTTCGTTTCTTTAAATATCTTAATTGAATAAAAAGGTTCAAATTATATAACCTCAAAGAACTAAATCCCATACACGTACTTGTAAACAAGGATTAATTAGACGCTGATCTTGCGTGAGTTTCTCTTTTAATGTCGATATATGTTTATTATTTATATTTGAAGTACTCATTTTATTTTCCAAATATTCAAAGTTTATCACTTAACATTGATAGTCGTGGCTTTCTCCAATTGTAATCGAGTTTAATAAGTTTTATTTATAAAATGATAAGTCTTTAAAATATCAAAGTTAATTAAAATATACAGCAGAAATTTAAATTAAAATTTGAAATAATAAATGTAAGTTTAAATAAGTACCAATTATAATTGTCTGCTTTTATATATGCATATATATATTTTTGATAATGATATATGTATGTACATATTGTTACAAAATGAATCTGTAATACATATAATCTTATAAATTTTCTACAATAATTATGGATTCTGTGTAATTTCAGTTTTAAAATTTATGTTATTATTATGAAAGTACCTAAATATGATTATAATACTATCTCCTCAATTTGCATTCAAAGTTACATAACCTTAAATAAACAAGTAGAAGCCTCTTTTTGTTGTTTTGAAAAGTAGGTAATTAACTCTAGACCTGTGATAAGAGGTAACTATTTGTTTTTGAGAACGTAGTACTGAAATATTTGGTTTTTAAATTGTATAGGATGGGAGAACACTTTTCTTCCATGATATTTGAGGATAAATAAATCCTAAATACTTCAAAGCATAGTACATATAAACCTATACGCGAAGACAGTGGAATTGAATGTTATTAAATTACAATACTTTTTTTATTTCAAATGCTTATAAATCGCGATAATATTCTTCTTTCACAGTTGATGAGCATTAAAAGAGATCAGCCTATATATTTTGTATATACACAATGATAAGAAAACCATATCTATAACTCCTCAAAATTTACAACATTCTTTTTTCAGAACCTACCAATTCTTATAGTAAGTTCGTCAAATTTTAAAAATAGAAAAGGGGGCGCAGAGAATAATAAAGTTAATTGCAGGTACGGGGTCACTATACTGGCGGGAGTACAGTGTGCTATTTGTGTCGAGTGATCTAAATATCGACAAGTTGCAGCTGGAAATAATATTTAAAGTTTTACATATAATAAATATTCAAAATATTACATATTTTACATATAAAATATTTAACATTCAAATATTAGATTAACTAACCAATTTACGTATTTTCGAAATTCTGTTGCACCTTTTGCCATTTTGCAACCATACTAGAGACTTCTTTATGCTTTTTACTAATACCAATCCTTGTCTGAAATCATAACACAATGTAATTTCTTTGTAATCTATATATATCAAATTAATTTTACTTCTTTTATTCAAATATTTTACCCTTTTCCTTTTCTTTTCTTTCACAGTAGTTTCAACAGGGATAGATTCTTGCTCTGTCTCTAGTTTGGCTTCCTCTGTTGGTAAGGACGACGGTTCCACAGTCGTAGTATCTTGTCTCTGAGGAACTTTCTCTATTCCGATATTCTCTATTCGCGCAATGTCATTGTAAAATGAATCTAGCGCAGACACTAAAGATTCTTTCGCTGTTTTAACTGGTGGCTTCTCAATGACTTTATGATTCGTATATATTGGAGTGTAGTCAGGTATTAGCTGAATCGCAGGCTGCACATTGTGCTTATGCGGAAGTACTAAGGCCGCTGGCTATTCAACAATAAATATAACAAGATTAATTACAGAAGTAACCTGATTGTATTAGTATATTTAATAACATACAGCGTGTAAGTGTTGATGATATGCTGGATATTGAAGATAATGTTCTTGTACTATGGTCGCTGGATGACTTAGAATAGGAACTGTCGGATCTCTCGCAGCTGCATCGTAGAGCGCAGCACCTTGTGACTGCACAGCGCCATAAATAATTCTCTTCAGGGCAGTTGCAGGTATCTCATAAGGTGCTTCTGTTAAATCGACACCTGGTGGCAGGGGTTCTGCGCTAGTTACGTTTGCAAGATTGGCAGGCTGAGGCGACAGTAAGGCAGAGGATGGGGCAACAGAATTTTCTAATTGTTTTATTTCCGCGACTGCTGCTCCCTCTGCAGAAAGAAATATATCAGTTTATATTTAAAATACCTAAGTGTGTAAAGAAAAATTGATTTAATAAGGATGCACCTTCTCCTAGTCGTGGTCTCTTATCATCCAGTTTTTCGTTGCACTTATCTTGTTTCCTTTTGTCCCTCTTCAAATCCTCCGCGTATATTCTTGGGGGTGGAGGTGGGCTCGGATTTGAAATTTGGGGTGGAGGCGGAGCTTCTATGTCACTGTTCCTTGGCATCGTCATGTCCTCTGTTGTCTCTCCACCTTCTGATTTCTTTGACTTTGATCTTAGTCCTTCTTCTTCTACTATCAAAGAGAAGCATACATTATTCACTAAATAAATTAAGGGTCTAACTTTATATTACAAGATTCACCATACCAGGTATAATAATATCTTCTTGCTCAGCTGGAGGAGGCGTGGAACAAATTTCCATCTCTTCAGCTCCACCGGCGATGCCAGTATCCGGATAAGTCCATTGTGTAATTCCAGTGGCAGTGTTCTGGTAATAATATCGCTTATGCGACCTGGAAAAAAGCCCACAAAGGGATGTAGCACAGTGACGAATAAAAGTGACTTACTTGCATGGTTTTTTTCTTTACATTGATAAACATTGGAAAGACGTTACTCCATGAAAAGAACGTCCTCCTGAGTTCTGAAGCAACTTATTAGCTAGAAAACAAAAAGTTAATACTCCTACCTGCAGCTCGGTGTGCCATTAAGTCAGCGAGGCCCTTTTATTATAAAAGGATTAAGTGTTACTTAGCAGTTACATAGAAGGCGATGTCTTCCGCAAACTCGAACATTGAGAATTACGTCGACAATATCTGCGTTACGCTAGCGAAATATTAAGCGGATTGATTATGCGTGTAACTAAGGGCGCAAAGGCCTGAGGATGACTTTCAAAGATATACAACGACGTGCACTCGTTGAGGAACCAAGGGAAGCGCCTTTTAATTGTTACATTTCAACAAATTGTTTAAACATGTAGAAGATACAACTTTTCATGAAATGTATTTTTTTTTTAACAAATGACGTATATACGTGACATTAAAAACATGTACATAAAATGTAGTGTAGAGAAACGAAAACTTCGTATGATATATATGTAATGATCGTCTACAAGTATTGTTACTTTGATGCTTTGACTAACAACTTTGTGTACAACTTGTTTCAATGACTTGATAAATCTTTTCAATGATGCCTAGCTTCTTTAGGTTCCTAGTTCCTTCATATGACTTCGTCCAAGAAGAACTTGAGTTAATTTGGTATAAGCTTCTTTTGATATTTAATGGTTCCTTCCAGCAACGACCATCCCCTTTTATCACTTATCCCTTCAGGTTACTAAGTCTGTTTAACACTCACACGATTTAAGATCTCTTTCAAATACTTCTCAGGTTTCATGACTGCGTCTCTAATGGATGGTTTTATCCATTTGGTACAATCTCTGTCTCTGCACTTTGTTGAGGTGAGCTTTTGACTCTAGTTATTTCAGAAGTTTAGTTCTTGAAGTGTTCAAATATACTGGATAATATAATCTTCATGCTTTAAGTCACTAAACAATGCTCCTAATGTTTGTTAATTCTTCCACATATACTCTTCGTTCATAATTTTAGATAATGCACATTTGGTCTTTGAGGCTCCACTCTGAACACAAACCTATCTTTTTATTACTTAGTTACTTTATAACATAACCCGATACTGTTTGCACATTCATGTATAATTTTCAATAAATTTAATTAATAAAAATATTGTCCCTTAAGGGACGTAAGTAGAATTAATGATCCTAAAAACTTTAAAGAATTTTGTAATGTTTTATTCTGAAATTGATAAAATCAAATTGATTAAGTTTCTTAATAAGGATACGACAATTGTTTGTTCATTTCTTTTACTATGAATCATGAGAGGAATTAAAAAAAAATTTGAAAAAATACTTCATGTTTTAAATTCAAGATACGATTTTGTGAAGAAAATTAATTTGAAACAAAAAGATTGAAATTATCATTCGTTATCGTTACTAAGTGTTTTGCTAATGATATGTGCAAAGATTACATGACTTGAAGATTTTTAGAATAATGACGTGTATAACATACACGATATCTTGTATGGTACGATTTATGTTTATTTATATGAAATACACAAATTTTAGATGGTATACTATACCTATCCCACTGACATAGCCATCCAGGTGGTGCTGCATCTTGTTCCAAGCGTTCCAATTCGTGACTGGTGTCACTCAACCATCTACGTAAGTAATTCTTTTCTAAACAACCTGCTTCCCATGCAACAAACAATGTCTGCAACATAATATTCAATATATCGTTCATTATACTTGTTGATCTCATACATACAATATTATATTTTATTTGATATAACATTATATTGGTTGATCTCTTATAACTATGTAAAAAGGAAGTTTATTTACTTGTAGCTGAATAGACATCAATTGAACTGGCGATACACCTGGTTTTCCTTCTGATAAAAACTTTAATTTCTCAAGTATGATCTGGGATAGTAGATTAACCTCCCCTTCATCTTCTTTGGATTCACCATTCGTTTCTGATGTACTTGTTTCTCCTTCAGTACTATTTGATTCATCTTTGCAAGTTGAAACATTCTCTTCCACGTTCTCGTTCGCAGTGTTTGGTTCTTCTTGCTGATCAACCTGAGGTTCAATAAGATGCTCGTCGCAAGAGTTCATTTCCTCGCGTTGGGTCTCCACTTCCAGTTTACTCGTTTCATTATCATTATTTGTTTTTATCTTTGTAGATGGAACTAAAAAAGTAAGTGAATTTTAATTTAATTCGGGTTATAATTATTGATTTGTAAAACATTCTTACCATCAAATGCAATACGTTTTTTCCTTTGAAAAAATTTATTCCGACCATGTACGTTATCGACGAATTTGTTTCCCTTTTGCGTATCCTCCTCTGTTTTAGTATTTGAATCATCTCTGCATTCTAACCTTTCTAGAATGTCTTCATTATCTTCTTGTACGTTTTTCCTTTCGCTATTAATTTCTTCATTGTCATTACTCTCTGCTATTTGATCACCATCAATTTTACCTAATAACATACTGTCCATAGTTTCTTTAGTTTGAGGAATTGGAAATAGAGCTTTTCTCTCCTGTTTATCTTCAGATTCTTCTTCAACATCTGAATCTTCATCATAACCAGGCACTAAAGAAATGCGGAAGTCTACATCGGAATCAACACTGTGTTTATTACTGCTTTTCTTTGTTACAGATTCTTTCATTAATCGACTATCATTATTAATTTTATCCGTATAATCTATCTTTTGAACAGCATCTTGTTTAATTTGGTTTATTAAGTACTTAGCTTCTGCATCATTGGATGGTTTTGAGTCCACGGATTCTACCATTGATTCTTCTACAGTACCTTTGTTTTTGTACATTTGATTTGTATCCAACTGTGGTTGGATTATAGGAGTTGATGTAGAAAGTTTTTCAGGACATCTCAATTTTGGTGTTGTACTTGTGCTTTTCACCGATGATTCTTTCATGTCATTCTTTGATCGATTCTCATCCACTGTATCTGAATCACTTTCATCACTCCCATAGGATGTGATCATTTCTATTTTCCTAAATCATTAAATTATTCTTTCTAAGAAACCTATTAAAGTGAGATTTAAAATTACTAATGCCTTAGCGTTATACCCATCATCAGAATCGTTATCCATGGTATCAGATGTGTTAGCAGTGTCTGGATCAGTTTGAGATTCTGGCTTCTGCAAAGTCTCATTGCAAATATATCTATTACGATTTCGAGCCACCACTTCCCGCGGAATCATACCTTCTGGTATATTTTCATGGGATTGTTGATCTAAAAAGATTTCACGCTATTGATTAGAGAATCCATATCTGTTAAAAAACAAAATAAAAATTCAACAAAATACAATTACATGTAACTGATGAGAAATCAACCCAATGAGACTCTTGCATTGAAAGTGGTTTTATAACAGAGCTTGTTTTAATGTTGTTTTTTAAGTACCGTAATTCATCTGGCATTTCCCAGGTTACTTCGTTAGTCTCAATGTGCCAATAGTAAGGATAACCTGAAGATTCATCTAAGCATTCTCTCCACACTAAAATGGTTTTCATTATTAATCTATAAAGTATTGCAAAGACATTCTTTAAATTCTAAGATATGATAGTATCTTACTGAGTGCTTGTTGATTTGTATAATGTGCTAAGCGTGTGTTAGAATTTGTTGTTAAGGCAACATTGCTAGATTCATTTGAGACTGGTTGTTTGGGTGCAATCAGTTGGATTTCCTACAAAATTTCAAAGATCTTACATTTTTTAATGTTTTGTAAAAAATTATGATCATGAGAAGCCTTACTTACTTTAAAAAAATTATTAACTTGATCATCTAATTTGCAATCTTTCTTTGAGTCTTCAGTATCACTATCTGAATTATAGTGACAAAGTAAATTTGCCAGAGGATTTGTAGGTATGTTTTGTCCAGAGTAATCACTATTTATATGTTTGTGTTTGTCTAAAAAAGGTAATGATAAGACATATTACATAAAATTTAAATCTATGTACGAGTTTTTATTAACAATTTCTTTTTATTAATAAAATTGAATGTATAATTACAGAATGCTACTGTATATATATAAAATTCTCTAATGCCATGCACTTCTGTAACAGTTTAACATCTAAAAATAGATATAATGCAATAATAAAAATTTGTTAATTAATATATGTGTTTACTTTGTAAATGTTCTCCATGAAAACCGGATTGCGATTGATTAAGTTCTAAAACAGGCCTTCTTTGACGTCGCTTCATAATAAAATATAAATTATATATGTTACAGATAATAAAAATATCTGCGAATATGAAAATTAATGTGAGTAGAATGGTGAGATCATATCTCGTTATTCAATCAAGTGACGCAAATCTGTACGCTATTTTTACGTACATTTAAAACGAGAATGTATTTTCTCATAAACAATACAGAAAGGTCATTCATAACCTCAAAGTATACGCTTATTTGCTTAAACAATTGCAAAGTATGAAAAAGAGCATAAACTGAACACTTCGACTGATAATTACGAAGTGTATAAAAATACAATACTGTACACTTCACACATATCTTAAAAACTTCTAAAGACCTTAGATATTGCAAAAGAGAGGTTATGTTAAACTACAACGAAAAGTCATACTCCCATCTTGTAGGGTCATCGATCACTAAATCATTCATTATTAGTTGTACAAACCACAGAATAATTTGGTTATTTAAAGCGCCATCCAGTGATACATTTTCTAACTTATATCTTATAAACCGTGGCGGGAAATGTAAAATTACCCGTCGTTTCTATATGGAATACCTTTTTATTCAAAGTAATATTACTAGAAAATATAAATTCTCGTATTTATATAAATATTCAACTATATTCTGCTAACAATTCATTCTATAAATATAAAACTCTAAATGGAAGAATGAAAAAGGAATGAAATCCTTGAGTTTAAGGGATTCGATCACGAATGTAATTACTTATAACATATTTATTTATAATGTTTTAGTAATATATTCCTTACTGTAGACATATATTTATATCATATGGCAGCATAGTAATATGACATTGTATAATATAAGTGAGGTGACTGACAAAACGATTCATATTTTTAATTCTCTTTGTTCTCTAGTCAAAGACCACAATCATATCTTTTTCCCATTCGTATTCAATCACTCTTACATTTCACGCACGCATACGCTCATTAATGTTCCAGCTTCGTGGTACGCGCGTCTAGGATATTCCTTTTTCCCTCAGATAATTCGCATCCATTGTACTTTCTTGATCGCCAATCGATCGATGCTGGAACTCAAAATGGCGTGTTTTGACTTGCGACAAATCGTATCTCATGATCTTTTAATCCCCATTTACGTGTTATATTCGCCGTCGTTTTCAGTTTTTAATGATAGGTATATCAGGCTAATGGGCGCGTCGCAGTGCGCGCGCGTGCACCGACCTCAAGTGCGAACCGGCACGATTAGTCGATAACTGACGATCGCAACCAAGGTTACCTACATATATATATAATATATATATATATATATATACATATATATATGTGTGTATATTATATGGAGCTCGTCTACTATGATTTGTAACATTATTTCATACTTACTCGGCTAGTTAAAATATCAATGTACATTATAATATACTCTAATAACGATAATGCAACATCGTTAATTTATTATGCTTTGCAACTTAGAAAAATAGTCCTAGCTAAGCGTGGCCGCGTCCCGTGAAACCTCGCGATTATCATTTTGTTACTGGAAATACAGAAACTTAAAATCTGCTCTTCGGAAGATCGATATCGATCTTCCTAGGGAATTTATTCTTTCAGATTACCAGATCTGATCGAAGCACCTGGTGGTCGTACCAAGTTATGCATAATATCTCTAAATAGCAGTAGATGAAACTGAATTTCATGTTATTCCACAAGAGAACAATTCCTTGAAGCAACTAAAAATTAAAGAGAAAATATTACATAATATTTAATTAACATTCAAATTTGATTTTGCAATAATTTTGTGGATTTTGGAATAGAGTGATTAAAATTAATTCTAATATGGATAAATGGAATCATGCCTGAGGAAAATACCCTACAAGATCACCTAATTGACTAAATTCTTTACGTCTTCATAATCTTAGGAGCAAGAATTTCTCCTAAATTGCAAAAGAACTGTCTATACTTTCTATTATACATTATACCAATCTCTGGAATTATTTTCCCCAGGATTTATGTTGCATATCCCAAAATCCCCTAGTAAAGTAAAAATAGTAACATTGTTAACGTGAACAGAACGACATCGGGTAATTACAGATATTTAAGAAGGTCACCGGATGATTGTTTGTTAATAAGTCAATTATTTATTGTTACCTTTCAGCAATGAAACGAACGTTTAGCAGGAGCACGCGATGCGGTCACGGCACAATAAAATCTATTAAAAACGATCAACGGAACAACGGTAGTACTACCTCTTTGAAATTCTCACGCTCTACAATATGTCCTACTGTTGATTTATAATTCGATCAATGATCGCGCACACCATCGATCCTCCATCTTGAATTAATGTGGACTTAACACTGACTAAATTATCACCGGAATCGGTGACGTTAGAACCCTATTCTTTATCATTTTTTTTTTTCTTTTCTTTTCATTTACTTGCGCGAGATTTATCGATTCGCTATCAAGCGTCGCCTTTTGGCCGGCAGGCTGTCAACCTATTATCGATAACGGAAGTAGTGATCACGATAGAAAATACCGTATACCTAATATTCCCTATATCTAGAATTCCATTTCTAGTAACTATTTATATTATTGAGAATAATGAAATTACACGTTTTTTTTTGTAATTTGAAGTATTTCGTTTGGTTCGAAATTAGTAAAATTATCATTACTTCTTTTTAATAATATTATCGATTAGGTTGGCAGTCTACTTGCCGTGAAATGAAAGAAAAATAAAGTGTGGCGTCCAGCTTAACCGATTCTTGGCTAATTAATAACTAATCGACCCTTCTCACTCGAACCACTTTTTACCTCTGTCGTTAATATATTCATGTTCATTATTCATACATAGCATTTAATAACTCGGGGAATTCCTCATACGATTCCATTTTTCTCTAGATGACTCCGTATACCCGTTTCCACTGCAAAACGCAAATGAGAAAGTCGAAATTGATCGTTGTAACTAGGTGTTCGAGTGTGAAGGGCTTTTTTTACCTCGAATGGGCTCTACTATTGATAATCATTTGAATCATTAATAAACATCGATCGTCATCAAGATCGATAACGTCGCGACGCAATAAATCTTTCACAAACAATGGAAAACAGGTTACCATGGCCAAACACGCTGGGTGAAAACGTGCCTTAAAGTATACGTATTATTATTATTATTAATTATTATTAGCAATTCGAACGCACACATCGTTATTTATTTTTTCTTTAATATTATCGTTATCGATATTACTATTAATATTATTGTTATCATTATCTTTATCATTACAATTATTATTTATTTAGAACGACATAAAAAAGTCAGTCCTCGAAAGCAGAAGTTCCATTTCACCCGTTGTGCCTGGCTCACTAACGCGCAAATCTTACGATCACGTGTGAACACACTGAACATAACATAAATCGAAAAAACAGAGTTTTTACCCATTCCATAATGATTTTTTCATCTTATTCCTAGATTTCTTTTCTTATCGCGAGAATGTTCGTTACGATGCGGACCTCAAAGCGACTTGGACAAACGAATACGCGTGACACGCAAAAACAGCGAAGAATACGAATATTTTATAATCTCTAGCTACAAAGAATTCCCATAATTGATCTAAATTCTGTTATATTGCAGGAAATTCTATTTCGTTTTGGTGTTGAAGTTGCTGTACTTGTATCCGCGTACTGTGCTTCTACATCTTCTTGGAGTGCGTCCGGCTTGACCAACGTTTAAAAAACAAAAATTATTATAGATACCTAGTAACATTTTTGATCTAAGGAAAATTTACTTAGATATTCTACCAACTTATGATGAATCTTCTGTTGAAAACTGTAAGATCTAAAATTTCAAGGGAGATCTTTGATGATTAGAAAAATATCCCTAGATGAAGACAAAATTTCTAGAAAGCCGGACGCATTTACAATTGACACTGTCACACACAAGATACGCATTTTCATTTACTTTCCCATTCGACACTATCTTTTGTGTTCACACTCTCATCGATGCTTCTCTTTCTTTTCATAGTTGATTTTTCTCTGGTTCGCATGAGCGGTCAATGGGCGTCTCTAGTAAAAGCGCGCCGCGACGCGCACTTACAAATTGTAATTAATTATACTGACACGCTACTATATATTCTTCAATATAATATATATATATATCTACTTGCTTGGTATAGCGATCAACGATAGTTGTTTTTTCTTCTCCTTCATTTTTATATGTATAATTTATATATATATATATTTTTCTTTCTTGTCTTATGTATATATATATATATATAATCTCCCTCCCTCCCTCGTTCCCACCCTCCCTTTTGCTCATTCATTCATACTTTTAGCCACACATTCGTCTTCTGGATCGTTCAGCAGCTTCGATCGGAGGATCGATCGATCCTCGAAATTCGAGTCAAATTTATTTCATGATACGCTTCTAAGTTGGGACTTTTAACTTTTTTTTTGTTGTTGCGCAAATACTGATATAGCACTCATCCATCATTCGTTCGTATCACTGTCCTATCTGCTCTCTTTCCCTTCTTTCGTAGTATCTCTACGTTTTCCCTTTCCTTCTTCTAAAATTAGTATTTTATAGCTTCTAGTTTCTCGTTACCTATTCTACATTCACATAAACTTTCATTCGCTTTCTTCCAAACTCACTGTTCTCTCCCCTTGCTTATTATTTCGCTCTGTCATTCATCTTCTGATTCTTCTACACACATAACACTCGATGCACTCAATTTTGTAAATATATTTATACACTTAGAATTTTCAATTCTCTTGGCGATTTAATCGCCTGGCTTCTTTGTATCGTCTTTTTGCTCTTGTTTCTTTCATCCACACTCAGACACGTATGCTTGCCTCTCACTCTTATTCATACGTTCCTATAACTGTTTACCAATCATTCCCCATAGATGTTAAAATTATTGAGGAAATTGGTTGCACAGTGGGCTATACATTCAACAAGAATTTAAACACTATAAACGAAAAAGCTCTTTCAAATTTATCATTAACTTCATTGACAAGTTAGTCTTTCATTAAATTAAATTGTGTGTATGCTTGGAGTCTCATCGATATCAGGCTGAAGCGTTCAACATTAAACTTCTTCTATGTGTAACAGTAACCAATGTGCAACAGATTTCCTCAATCAAGGTGTATGATACAACAAGTGAATTGCAATTATTCATCCACGCTATTTCTATTAACAGAGAGTTTCACAGGCTCCTCTCTAAATAATCGTAAGCTTTTTATTCTTTCACTTTTTCTCCCTTCACATGACAGTGATTGACAGCGATATTGTGTGTGGAGATCCGATGATCTAAGCACTGATTATATGTACATGTTTACGTAGAGATTCCTATGAAATATTAATCTGTATAAATCATAATAAAGATGATACAAAATCCTCAATTAACGTGGAATGAATAAAAAAACTATTTGTTGAAATACAAATTTATCTTAGTGTTTCATCCCTTCCACACGTGTGATTCAGTTATCTGCGCATACTTTAATAATTAATACTCGACTTTTCATCGTTATTCCTATTCTTTTTTTTAAATTTTTTTTTTATTTTTTGGTTTTATCAGTATTTCTCCCCTTACGAAGTTCTCGGGCTCGATAATTATCGTTCTAAGTATTCATCAGTCACGATTATTGTCAAACAATCTGAAAGCAATAGGAGTTGTTTCCGTAAACGATATCAGAAGAAAAAAACCCTCATGTGAAAGGGTTGACAATTGTCGCTCATTCGGGTCATAAAAATTTCTTTGTATAAAAATGTTTCTGGTTCTGGCGGGAATTACGAAAAAGGAGAAAAGAATCCGACCTTTGTAATACTGTGAGATAGTAGCTATCGAATAAGGACAGTATGAGATCGATGTAGATCAGTCTGATTATGAAAATAATTTGTCGACGAACCTTATAGATGAGGATGTGCATGTCATATGTCTTGATTTATGAAAATACGAGGTCAGAAGATGGATATGTTGGAAAACTGAATGATTCGATGAGCTGCATCAGATCCTTTTCCTTTATTATTGTCGAGAGCTCTAATTACAACATAAGGTTATCATAAAGTAATAATCAAAATTTAAAAAAGGATCTAAGATCGTAAATTGAACATTAGAATGAATGAATTAAATTTAATAGATGTATTATTAATATTATATTATTGTTATTCGAGACAAAATTTCTATATTAAGGGATAGAACTCACGATAATTAAGGAAAAGGGAAGAATTTCAGGGTGCACATTAGAAAGTGCCATTTAGTTATATTTTTGGGGGGCTAGGTCGAAGCTGCGACTAATCCTAAAAAGCGTGTTTCTCGTTTGTCTCGAAACGCGGCTCGTTTCCCTATCAATTACTAGAGGCCCTCTTATTTCTTCTTTTCTTTTGTTTCGAGTTCCTAATTGCATATTTCTCTTTCTCTTTCTTTCCTTTCTCACTCTCACACTCACTTTCATTCTTTTTATTTAAGTACTCCACTGAACCTTAAGAATTTTCTTCGTAGGCCCATCTTTCTACCACAGAAACAAAAGGATCTCTTCTTCTCTATGATATGTAGGACGATGAAAGCTTTAGGGTAAAACCTACGACCTAATTATGCCCCTGCTCGATGAAGGATGGAAACGATCAAGCGCAGAACCTTGATCGGCGGATCCCTTTAAATCACTTTCAAGATTTTGTGGGCCCAATTCTGACTAATTTCTCTATCTTTCAAAACACCTAACCTAAAACGTTACAACCGAATGTTATTTATTATTTCCTAGGTTAAGTGACAAGAAGTAGAAGGATGAAATCTTACATTGGGAGAGTCTTAATTGTCTCCGAGTCCATCGATCAGACAAGAAACCACTTTCCACCAGGAAGAAATGAAAAGAAGAAAGCGATCAAGACCGACCACGGCAAGTTCCTTGCTAGAAACTAGTTTCTAATATTCAAAGGAGGGCCCACATCTCGTTGCCATCATTCTGAATCCGTCTCTATCCATTTTTTCCTCTGCACCAGATAGAATGAATTCTGGCTTTGAGATATGTGTTCGCAGCTATTCCTTGGAGATAAGTGTCTTTCTACGTACAATTCACATAATTACACAAGAAGCTATACTCTTCTGAAGATAACTGCATTATGCACGGTCGTATCCAGTTCTGGGACCCTCACGCCTCTCAACGGCCTCCAAAACTGTACATCATGGATCAGAGAGAATATAACCTGGCCCCAGGACAGCCAGCTTCGACCCTGGTACGCGTGTATTCTGTGTATGTGTATATATATATATATAATACTCTTCTCTTCTATTTTATCTGAATAGAATTGTGTCGCGCGCATCCGTGACCAAAGACCAAGTCCAAATACGTGACGAACGAGACTCTACTTATTTACAGGCTTCACTGATCTCTCCTAACTTCGTCAACTTCTGCATCATCGTCATCGTCAACTTCTTCATGAATTGAGAAGAGAACGCTTCGTACATCGAATCCCCCGAGATGTGGGGCTCAGAAAACGACAGAAGAACCAAGTATTCTTCAAGAATATGCAATTATTCTTCCTAGTCATCTTCTTCTTTTTGTCTTTCTTCTCTGTACATAATTAACTCGTTGCTTGGTCTACTGACTCAAAGTATACATATATCTGTCTCACCGTTTCCTGTATAGACAACTCGACTACTTGCCAACTACTTACTATCCTGTGTGGCTGCTTCGTTTTTTTGGAGTCATTGAGCACTGAATACGTGGGAGTGTGAAGTTCGTCGTTTCTACGTCTACGTCATGGTGAACGACGGCTCGAGGAATTCGAATATCTTCTCCGCTTCGTTTTTCATCATCCTCATGACTATTCTCTAAGATTCGCGCTCTGAGAGCGCATTGTGCTGCTCACTGTGTCTCTTTCTCCAGGATCCTCCCCCTCATTTGAAGATCATCATCGTCTACCGGAAGGACGAAGGAAGAACAACGTAAATCGTAGCCAAGCTGGTTTCTGGAAATCGTCTCGAGGTTCACTGTGAGCTGTTTTCTTTGTCTTCCTCTTCCCTTTAACTTCCATCCATCTCTTTAGGTGCTGCAGCTCTTTTTTCTGCTTCTAGATTATTCATAGAAGGATTTGGAGAGGTGAAAGGTATATTTAGAGTCAGACTTTGGCTTTCTATTCTTCGTTGTAGCAATGAAACAGCATTTCCTTTAAACTCACCTGCGTCTGATTTGAAAAATCCATTTAGGTCTAAAAGAAGATTAACGAATGATTGGAATACCTAATTCGTTTCTAAAAGTAATCTGATGCAACACTGAATAGGATCTTCGTATGAATCGAATCGAGGAAACGAGTATTGAAGGTAGATCATCGAAGAAGTTTGTGTCGAACGATTCAGAATGAACCTCGTGACGATTCGAGGATTTTTGAGGAACGACTAGAAACTATATGATACGAACTACTTAAGTTTGAATCGTAGAAAGTCGATAGTTATACTCATTCGTTCATCTCTTCTTTTCTTTTTTAAACTTTCTTCCTTGAGAAATTTTTTTTTCAAGAGCGCAACAATTGCACTCTGGCTACTGTTTGCTTCTAAATCATAGAAAAACCATGGAAAAACTCTCTCAATCTCACTCCCTTTCTCTCGCTCTCTCTCACATTATTTTTTTTTGCTTTTTTTTTTAGAAACGTTTCAGTATGACAAACATGGTCCATCGTATATACGTAGTTCAATATATGTTAGCGCTAGGATTCGACGATTAAAAAGACCTGTATACGGGGAAATCAGAAACGATGCTGGTATTCACGAGTCATTGAAGAAGTTACGCGCTCCTAACCTCAAAATAATACCAAGAGGCTTTGTTGATACTTCTTTCTAGTCTCATTGTGCGGAATTAGTACTCAGAACCGTCGAATAGGTTACTTATTCTTCTTTCATGTCTTTCCTAAGGTTTGAAAATAAATGTGTTTCGTTGATTATGAGCTAGGAAGGAATTTTGCTTCCTCAACAGTGAAACAGATGTTAAAAATTCTTTGTGCCTTTTCTCTCATGAAAGAAGTCTTGCCTTCCTCTTCTGCTCTTTTCTTTTACATATTTATTTTACAATTTCATCTCTCTGTTTCAAGCTTCATAGAAATAGCTTATCTAGAGATAAACTATTAGTGTTCAAATATTAATCAGTTTTTTATTTTCTTCTAACACATTACTCAAAGTGTAAAGGAGAAGATATAGAATTTAAAAATCACTATATTCACCATTCATTGAATCTTCTTTCTTTTTGCAATGCATGTTCTCCATATTTTCTCCTTTTCTATTACTTTCTCCTTTTTCAGTGAAAATTCGACGGCCCTGCTTCAGTGAATCGTGTACGCAGCAAGACAAACGCGCCTCCTTCTTCCAGATATTGGCGCGTTCGAGCTTATCAAAATAATCGGCCTATAAAATATCGCGGGGTTATCGTAAAGAAGAATAAAATCGCTCGAAGATCGTGTGCCACGGTAGAAAATACAAGCCGTTGGGTTCTTTTAGTTTTCTTCATTTCGCGCAAAAATTCGTCCGAAGAAACGTCTGCAGTCATGGTATTGGTTGTTCGATGAAACGCGATTGCGCAAGAGAATCAGGTAATGCGAGCATAATAAAAAATTAGATTCTTATATCGATATTACGCCCCTTGCTTCGTTTTTTTTTCTTGCTTTTCCTTTCATTTTTCTTTCACTCGCCAGTCTATTCTACTTCGTTTTTCTTCCACTCTATTCTCTTCTCTACACATTGTAAATGAATCCTCACGGAAGCCATGAGTGGCTATTCGACCCTCTTCTTCCTCAGAAGTTTCGTTGTGAATTATTAGAATCAAAACCTTCTTCATTTTCCACAATTTTTTAATATTTCTTTAGTTTATTTTAAGCAATTGCTCGCTGAGTCTTCTTGGAATGGAAAAGAAGAGGCCGACCGAAGATACCGAAAGAAAATACGATCTTCAGAAAGGAATTAGAGAAGTCGAGGCCACGAACTTGCAGTATATTGGGCTCAGTTCTTTCGTTCGGTTCTTTCGATCAAGGGGTTCCATTAATAACGATACGATGTCTTTCGAAGGATCTCCAGGCCATCATAAACGAATATTTCATTGCGTACGAATCGTTCATCGAAATGAAATGTCTTGCAATTGATTCAAAACTGATTGTCAAATTCTGCTTTCGGCTAGTCCATCTGTTGCTTCGGTATTCAGTTTTATATTATCTGCCCTTTGTTATATTTTATATTTCTTCATGCTCAAGAAATATAGAGAATGATTTCAGAAGTATGGATTAATCGGGCGAAGATAGAGGCTGATCAAAGAAACATTTTTTCTCTAATAGATATATATTCGATTTTGTTTTGTTTTCTAGTAGTTGACCTTTGAAAATGCGAGTATTTGGTGCCTAGCAACGAGTAATTTGCTTTATAAATAAAAATAAAAAAAAAGGAAGCAAAATCGGACATACGTTTATTAAATAAGAAATGTTCTTTGCATCGTCCTTTTCATTATATCTTACTTGATGAACACAACGGTCCACTGGAAATTCAGTTTCTGACAATTGGGTTCTCAAAGATTGCATTTCTAATGCTTTTTGTTTCCTTTAAATGCACTTTTTTCCAGACTGAACAAACCGAAAACGCTCGGAAAAGATACAAATGTGTGAAACCCGAATTTATTAACCTGGAATCCCTCATCAGACACGTACCAGTCGTTCGATTCGAGTCACAATTAATAATTATGTATACGTAGCATAATATGTAGGTATAGGTATATATAACAACAGTCAATCATACAAAATTGCGGCAGTGTGCTTTCACGTATAATTGTAATTAATGGTACGCGTATTTCTGGGCGCGTGATTTCATCGTTATTACTAAAAATTAGGAACGTCGAGGAACGCCGGCCGCCGATAATATTCTGACAAGCTTTACATACTAAAAGTAAGGTTATCCTGGTTAATCTATAGACGGGCGATAATTCTTTTAAACATGGAAAACTTTCAACTTTTATATGAGCTTAATTATACAGAATCTTCTTGAGAAATTGTATATATAGCAATATTTTTATAAGGTCCTTTTTCAATTTTTATATAATTTTATGTTTTTGAATAGACGAATATAACCAAAAAAGTAGAATATAAATAAGCTCGTTTCATCCTCTAAATAACGAGTGCTTTACCTAACATAAATTCAGAAATTGAAGAATCTCTAGTCAGTTCATAAAACAGTATTACAATGTTTAAGAATTACGAACGTCAGTTTTATTATTGCATATTGGCTTTTAAAAAGTAATTCTTATATACATTTTATAAAAAATAAGCAAATATCTTCACGATAAAAATTTCTTCATGCAGCCCTGATTAAAGTTTCAGCTTATGTTTTTACAAATCCTTTACCTTGATAACTCAAATACATTTACTTTGCCTGATTTTACGCTCTCGCCATATTGTAGCTTCTTATAATTTTAGGTTAGGTTAGGAACACTAAGTAGACATCGCTACATATTCTTACAAAATGATGACAACGAGGGATCATACAGTACTTACACAATATAGAACTATTATATATAAATGGCACTAACATGGAACTAATGAATGGAATTTTAAAATATACGGAGTGAAAAGGAGGAATATAAAAAAGAAGGGACCGGCGTTCCGTGGCGCTTGCACATCGAACGATAGTGAAACAGTCGGGGGCTCGGTAAGATCGGAGATGTGGCTACGCGAATTATGGTACACAGACAATGAGCTATACAATGACCCTCGAATCTCGGCTACTCAAAACAAACACCGCCCCTGGTGACATCCTCTACCGAGATGCCGCCAATTAAACTAACACTGTGCGGAAAAAAGAGAGCGCACTGGAGTATGCGATAGCATACGTATAAATATATTATATGCATAGATATATTCTTGTATCGTAACAGCATTTTTCAATAAATCAACAGTGATATATACTTATGACTCCGCACTGGTTTGTATCTCAAGCTTAACATAACCTAGTAAGCCAAACATAGTGAATCTGTAGATCTACAGATCTCTTTCTTTATTATGCGACTCGAGAATATCCCTGGGATAAAATTGGTATATATCTGTTATGACACAATTACAATGCAGGCCCCTGTCCTATTGGAATTTATGTGTGCATTAGTGTACTATTTGATCAAAAAGTAAAGTTCCATCTTCAGGAATAATTAAGATAAAAAAGCGACGTCACAGAGATTTATAGGATACCTTAAACTATAGCTTAAACTATCGCCAAATTGTAATATGGGTATCGTAATTGTAATATCATCTTGATCTGGTACTTTCCTTTAGATGACTTTTGTTTATGTAACTTCAGCGAGCTCAAAAAATCACTTTTCCTTCCTTTTTCCCATCTTTTTCTCTTAAATTTCGGGTCATTGAATAGCAACAGAATTAAAACGAAGAGAATTAAAGGAAATATTGTATCATTATTTTGATGTATCATCTAATAGTATGAACTTCCAAGAACTTGAATGTTTTGTTGAAGAACGCTGATACGACAAGTATATCGTATGCCATTTATACAGATTGCATTCACTCACGAGGACACGAGCTGAGAAAGCAATTTCGTAGCAGTCAACCCCTTCAAGTACTAAATATTTTTGAACAGGGTGCTTTCATCAACATTGTCTTTGATACAGGATTGTTCTTAACTATAGAAAATGATACTTTTTGCCTTTCTTGACTAGATTAATAGTTTAAAATAAAATTTTGTTCACATAACCTCTCCAAAGGGCTAGTGAACATTCATCCTAATGTTACCATTATACACGATGTATTATTTATACATTATTTATATAGAGTTGAATAATAGCTTTATTCAATCGAAGGAAACTCCTGTATTTAGTCTTCAGCAGTATGAAAAAGTGGTGTTTATTAAGAACTACTGTTTGTAATGGAAATAGCTTCCTTGCAATTCTCTTGTAACTTCGAACAACTTATGTTTAAATTTACAAAAAGCTATTCCCATTATGTGACTGGACATTAAGTACTGTATTAAACGTTTGATCACCACTTTTCTATACCACCCGAAATGGTAAGAATATTTAAATTGAATAAAGTTACTATCTCGTGCTGAATGAGTCGCAGGAAATTGTCATGTGAAATAACTTTTTACTAATTAAAAAAAAAATGTTTCCAACCTCTCAATCGTTGAAATTGAAACATTGTATTATTTAATTGAAATTCGTGTTTAAGTTAATAAGAATTAAATTATTCTCTTCCTAAATCGATCAACAGGAAAGTTAATTTAAATGACAACGTCTGACGATTCATTCTGCATATACATATATACATATAAACGTTTATTTAACATATTGTTACGAACATACGGTAGATTTTTGAGAATTTAGTCCTGTTTGAGAAGATATCGTCAAATAACCGTATGGCGCTAAGCATTGCCAGTAGCGATACTAGTGCCACGGGTACTATAACTAGTTCAGTAAGGAAGTGCAGCAGGATTCTAATGAACAAAGTTATAAATATAGAAATATAGATGCATAGTTTGCACGAGAATAAATGAAAATAAAGACTAGAAGTTTGAAGTTCTATTTAATAATAAAATTATAGCTATGGTGCTCATTGGGACAGGTTGTGCGCTGAGTTTGTAGTGCAGAATACAGGAATTGGGAGTGTTTTTGGATGCGATGGAAGACATATAATAGTTATGATGCCATTTAACTAATTGGAATTTGTCGCAATAACCATACTAAAGTGAACATTGGGTTCATTAATTTGAGGACTTAGAATACCTCATTGACATATAAACGCTTTACTAATGCACTCCTTACTCGTTCCAGGTGAGGATAAAATAAGTGAAATCTCAAAGTAGATTGAGAACTTGTTTTCCATATTAAGAGCTAGATCAAAAGAATAATAAGCTTTAAATGGGACTACTCATCAATTATCATGAGGTCTACTTAAATCTACTGTCTGTACGCAACAATATTATACTAACTAACCATAATGAGAGTAACAATAGTCAAATAACGACTCGTGTCCCCGTTGACGAGATCGTAGAACAAACGAACCCCGGGGAATACCCTGACCGAAGGGTGGTCTCTCTCCCGGCTCGTCCTCTTCAAATGCTTGCTTCTTCACGTACACAATTATAATACTGGCTATGTTTTTTTAATCGTTTAGAAGTTTACAATTAACCGTTTAATTATTATCGTTTCTCGGTGAGTTTCTATTCCTCTACCACTGGCTCTCCGCTTTTATTCTGATCCAATCTCTCCTTTATCTTTCTTCTCCGTTCGTCGGTTTGCTATTGTCAACATGTACAAGAAGTCATGGAGTCGGTTCCTCGACTCCTGTCGCGCTGAACATTATATATATTATGTATAACTTTATCGTCTGCGTGCACCTATACTTTGCATCTTGTCTTTCATCTTTCGTTTTTTTCAATTATTTTCTTTTCTCCTTTTACATATATGCATGTATATGTGCGACGCAGCTGTCGTGTACATCAGCAGTTCCTTTGTGTTTTGTATACGAGGGCTAGCTAACCTCTAAGTAATAGTTTTTTTATCAAAAGCACATGTATATCGTGACTAGCCTATGTGTGTATATATAATATGTATATATATAGTATATTGTATATAAATCGACCGCTGTGTCTGTGTGATTCATCATCTTCATATTTCCTTATATGTCTCTACGTGTGTGTATGTCTCTTATTCAACTTTCCCTTTTGTGTGTGTATGTTTTTTCTTTGGTTATTTATTTTTCCTTGTATATCGCTCTTTCTTTTCTTCTTCCATCGCCTGTCAGCGTGATCAGTTCTTGTCGCCTTTCTTCTTCTGCAGCTAGCTTCGCCGGTGAAGAAACTCTTCCGGAACTTTTTCGCGTGAGATCTTAGTCTCGATCGGCCGGGAAACACCATGAACTTTGTTGAAAAATCGACTGGAGAAATGGTAGAGTCTCTCCTTCAGTTGAGGATGTGCGCGATGAATCGCGAGATTTCCTTTTTGCATTCCATTCGTACCCCTTTCTTTCACTGCATTGGACATTATCTTCTCAGTCGGTAAAATAGATTTGTGCATACTTTAGGACGCAGGGAATGTTTAGAGACGTTCACTGTCGTACAACTATTCACTCGTTGCCTCCTTTCCTCTGTTAGTTTCTTGTCTACTGGCTCCATTTTTGCTTGATCAACCGTTGGGTTTTTGAAAGAAGCTTTGACTGATCTCAAGATAGAATAGAAAAAAAGTTCAGCTAGTTGATAATCTTTCTGGCATTTGTGCTCGAAGAAAAGTTCAAAAACCTTGCAATATTGACTCTTCAGCTGCGGAAGAGAGAATTATTTCCTCTTGCATATGGCGACTTATTTCATTGGTTGAATGAGACCAAAATTATCTAGGAGTCAAATTTTGTGCAAGAAGTTTCAAACTAGGAACCCGTTACAGTCTTTGGTCATTGTGAAATCATAATATATATCGCAGCTAAAGAGTAAAATCTTCTTCTAAATATTAGCATAACTTTCGATTAGTTTTTTTTCTTTGGTTTAGATTTTGTTTAGTCGTATTATAAAACTTGCAGAAGGCTTTCAGTCAGTCGTCAGATCATCAATTTTAGCGTTGAATCTCGTTTTTTCGCGAAGATATTTTCTTTAACGAATATTCGCAGTGGTCCCATTATGCGCGCCATTTCGTCTCGGAAACAATGATCGCTTATATTGTGCGTCTGGCGACAAATATTCAGCCTCGTTCATTGTATAAATTATATGTTCTTCAAACATAATATTCTCAGAGGGATATATGTGCGATTTGACGCGCTGACTGCCTCAGAAAACATCTATAAATATTTCAAAACACAACGTTACACAACGAAGAGAACCATTTTCCTAACACAGCCAACAATAATAACATTCAAGGAAAAATTATTTTACTAGGTAATACAGCATCGATTAAGACTCAAGTCTTTGGTTTTCGCTTCTTTGCTGCTCTACAAGTAGCTGGTACCTATTAAAGATTGAAAAATCGTTTCACGATACAAGTGTTGTAGTTAGATTTCTAAATCAAAGCAGTCAACGCGTTAAATATCTTTGAGAAATCAGAAGTAGAAAGTATATCTTCTTTTTTTCAGCTTTCATCAACACATCATGAGAATCTTTGATTAAAATGAAACAGAAACTCTTAACATGTTTGTTTATCATTTCATACAATTCTGAATGATAAGCTGTGTCTTAAGAATATAACCTCTCTCTCTCTTTTTTTTAAACAATTTCAAACAAACACACTTGTGAGCAACAAAACCCTTTCAATCCTGTTCCAACAGACTTCAAAATCCATTATATTTCTATTACAAGTTTCATTGTCAGTCTCTTAATACGCACGCATCAGTATTGGGCAAGATTCAAACCTAGCCAAACTTTCTTCAAATAATAAATAAATTTAGAGAAACTGTAGGCAGATTTCGAGCCTGTTTACAGTCTGTTTCAACAATTAACAACTAACAACTAGATAATCCAGGTGATTCCTAGTTGAACAAATTTTAACCTTTCGATGTATTCATTATTCCATGCCCAACACTGTTCCTTAGTAATCTCATCTTCTTAAAAAAAAAAAAAGAAACGCAAGATTCTCCAAACTATCGGTAAAACGAAGACGTCGAAGCTATCCAGGGCGCACATCCCCGATTAAATCCTCATATTTCACGAGACTCTAATGCGTATTGGGTACGTGCTAATGTCGATCGTCATCGCTGGCCTCTGCATCACCCTCGACGCCCTTCTCACCCTCTTCAGGATGTGGTGTATTTCCCTCCTCGGTGTCGACGCTGCTGGTCGGCGTAATCTGTTCTGTTCCAGGACCAGTCGAGTTCGCTGTGGCCCCTTCGTTGTTCTTTTCGAGTCCCAGGCCGCCCAGGAGGCTTTTGTTAATCGGTTCCGGCGAGGCTTCCGACTCCTCACTGCTAGGTGAACCGGGAGACGAGACTATCACCTATATGAACAGAGACGCCGTATCACCAGCGTCGTTTTCCATTAATTACGCAATCCTTGGACTCTTTTTGCGTGCTTGTGTTTGATAAATATTAACCCTTCGCACTCTATATATGGTGATTTTCTGAGGTTCCAGGTCTGATTTTTTAGGTTTGAATTTTGAATTGAATAAACATATGTTTGTTCAAATTGTTGCACAAAGGGTTAAAGAACTTGTGGTGTGGCTGTGTGCAAAATGAATTCTGTATTTCTATTGTGAAGGTTTTGCTCAAGGATTGTTGGAGCATAAGTCACTCTCATAATAGAGGTGACTTCTAGTGACTTGTTTTTGATGAGTGAGATATGGTCCTGGGATGTATGGAAATAAATGTGTTCACCTATGTAGAATGAGACATCTATGATTTGAGTTGTGTGTGTAATATGTATAGAAAAATTGAAAGTATCGAAACCTAGATGCCTCATCTTGGTTACTATATTCTATGTATCTGATGTATACTTCACACTTGAAAGGATGTCCATTGGATAAGAATTTTTGGGAATTGAAAGGATATTTTGTTCTTGATTCCAGTTTGAAATATTTTAAATCAGAAAGGAGGTATTGAATTTAATCAAGTTTATGATTTACAATGTAATGTCAAACCAGATTCAAGAAGCAACACTCAAGGTGCAATTAATGCATGCTTGGAGCACTAATGATCCCTCAAACTATCAGTTGCTAAATAGTTTTCAGAGATGGAGTGGTTACTTAATTAAAATGATTCCCAAGAGGGATCATTTTTCCTATACTCTTTCTCCACTTTGTCTCTTAATTAAGCATAAATATATATCGTGAGAGATGATACTATGTTGAAAGAGTACTAGACACTTTATGAATGAACATTTTTACATTGATCAAAAACAGACGCACTGTCAAAGTATTCTTCACATTAAGATCTTGATCAAGAATAGTCACTTCATAAACTGTATAAACATTTTGAATGTAATAGTTTTTAAGGGAGAACAATTCTATCTTTTATAAATATTCATATTAAATAGCTTTTGATTTGCCATGAGTTTTCAGACATTGGATATTCCTGATCTTTGCAATCAACTAAAGATATTTATATATTTTCATGTACATCAGAGTCTTTGATATACACACTGTAGTCATTGCTGTTGTTCGAAACGACTCTGTGAAACTGATGAAAGCTAATGGATGACTGATTACTTGGTTCTTTAATATATATATATATATATTTTTATTTTTTTGATAATCTGGCCATGCATGTGATAGAACGATAACTAAAGGCTGATGTAAAAAACGCGAATGAAAACGATAATAACGATAATACCTGTGCAAGAAGCGGCGTCTCTGTGCTGTCAGCGGTTTGGTAGAGCCGGCAATTTGCGTTTGCTCTGAAGAATACGTGCCCAAACGAAAAAAGATAAAGAAGACAACGTAAATCGTCACTATAATGGAAAGACGTCGAGAGACTGGCGCAAAGAGAAACGGAAAAATCATAACCGACCCGCTCGACCAGTAGAACACCCAAGTAAATGTACAGAAGTGACATCGAGACATGCACGGAGGCGTTTTTGGTAATTGTGGTATCATATTTACACGGACGCATCGCGATGTGATTGTTTTGCAAACTGTTTGCCACCCATTATAACCTCTTTTCTTTATATTTTTTCGTCTATACACCTTCGTTTTGATCATGCTAAGATAACATAGCCTTCAGGGCGAACAATTTGCAATGGCCGACGATCCTCGAGAGTTAACCTGAAACCGACACGATGTAAATGAATGAAAGAACGTATATGAATGAAAATATGTGAATAAATGAATGGAACGAACTTGTCTCATTGAGTAGCGAATACATGATTCGTGATCATAAAAGCGCGACAGGGCTTGTTTCTGCGAAGCGAAAATAAAGGGAGAGAACAGAGTCTTTACTTTGCCTACCATGCTGTTCACAACACGCTTCAGATAATACACATATGTGGGACACGGATAAAAAAGCAGAGAGCGAGACGAGACTCTTGTTCAATTCTTTTCTTTTCTTTTTCCTTGAAGCGTTTCGTTCAACTTTCCTGGTCTTTCTTCCACTTCACGTGGTCACGATATTTTTAATTAATATGTATATAAGGAAATGACGAAGAATCTTGGACCAGGAAAGCTCTGATTTATTATTTCTTTAACCTTCTTCCGCCCATCCTCTGTACTTTTACTTTGTTAATTACAAATTAAACGAAAATAAACACATTACAGTACTTACAGTAGTCTTCATATAAAGTGATCACATTTGAAGAATATAAGGTGAAGTAGATGATAAGACATATTTCTTATCTTTTACACGAAAGTAATTAAAAAATTTAAGATACTGTCAATCAATCCCATTTAAACAAAATTCTCATTTTATTTGATCTTGGGATTAAATATAAGTTTCTCTCACCCCCTGAATATTTTAAAAATTCCAATTGTCATAACATTACTTAGGCTCTTGGTGTTTCACAATACTTGGGTGGATTCATTGCTTACTTTTATAAGACCTATAACTTTAATTTAGAAGATTTTCAACTGTCATATTAAAGAATCACTTTCATAAGTGATCCATAGCTGATCATTTATCTGGAGAATAAATTAATTGTAAAATTCTCCAGATAACGCAATTTATTACAGTTTATTATAATAATGCATTAATTTATGCGACATAAAAATTTCAAACTGTTGCTTAAGAAGTGGACCAAGAGGGTCTGTACTTTTAAGGTGCTTTCTGAGATATTTAGACATCAATAGCAGTGGAGCAAGTGCACAGACAGAGGAAGCGACGGTAAGAGAGGCAAAAGATTGCAATGAACGTTGTTGAGATAAATCGAGAGCTCTAAATACAACACTGACCTGGCGAGGCTTGACCGGTGGTGGAGGACGAGTGGAGGGCGCGAGGGCTGCGGGTGCTGCCGTAGTTGGGGGCTGTTGATGAAGTGAGTGTTGAGGCTGCCAGGGCAGCCCTGTGCGTCCCAATGTTCCCTGCAGTTGCTGTTGCACCTGTTGCTGAGCCTGCTGCTGGTGCTGCAGTTGCTGTTGACTGCTGTTGTGCTCGACTGTTGGCGTAACTCGAGGAAGCGCCGAAGCGACTGAAGAAATCTTCCGAACTGTCTGTGAAATGAGCGACTGATTATTCGGCTCTTATTTTTTCGGTTCAGTTAATTTAAACTACGACTCTAATTTTCGTACGTGAATTCGACGATAAAGTTTTGAAAATGCCTAATAAGTTGCAGATATTATATAGACTGCAAATGGCTATAATGAACATTTCTATTTTTATATTTGTAGTAGCTTTATAGTTTTTCAGTTATAGTTTGGAGATTTCATATTTTAAATTTCTCATAAATATATAAACATCTGCAGTCTAATTCTAATATTACAAGCTACTTTGAGTCGTATATTAATAGTGAATTGGGATTACAGAAGTCAATTGTTAGGAATGACGACATTACCTGACTTAACAGGCCAAATTTCAAGAAGATACTTGAGAACTGCTATTGGTTGTTGGAAATCCAAAGGCGGCCCGTTTTCTTCAGAATGTAGCATTAAAACTGGTCCGAAACAGACTGCCAAACTTGCTGGTGACATCTTATTACACTGTGATACTACCATTGCCAGATGGTCCAGCAAGTAGATTAACGTACACTGTTGAAGGAACAATTAATTATTATTTCCTCTAGGTATATGAATGGGAAGTTTGAGATTAGATACTTACCCTGTTCACCTTTGGTAAACAGTCAAGTATACTGAACATGAGTTTTGCGTTGCCTTGTGGATCATCCGGTAGACAGACGGCCAATGCATCGACCATCATCTGATAGAGGCACCTCGTGAAGAGTGGTTCTGGAAGTTCTCGCAAGTAATCCTTCAGTACACCTAAACAATAATTATAAATCACCATTACAATTAAAGTGTATCTCCTACATTATTATTATTATTAATATTAGAAATAATTATTAAGGGAAGCTTACCAGTAATCACGTTGATATCTGGTACATTGTCAGGCGACAGGTTCACTGAACGAGCATTCCTTTCAAAAGCCTCCCTAAGTATCCTTTTTTTCGTAGCTGATCCACAGAGCCTGTATAGACCTAAACCGCCAAGTTTTCATTGACAAACTGTCCAAACTCAACAGTATAGAAATTTAACTTTGTAAATGGTAAAAACATATCTCACCAATGATGTCAAGACCTCTTCTTTCAACTTCTTCGACACAACGCCATACAATTATGGGCACATTTGGAACACCCATGGCTAGGGCGGTAGAAACACCTCCAGGAACTCCACCAGTCTTGCTCTCTCGACTCACCTAATTCAAACCATCATCATTTTTCAAATTTAAATATCGTAACTTCAAAATTTTGAACTTACCACTGTGTCAAGGTCAACTCCGAAAAGTGGCGCCACTCTGGTAGCCAGAGATATGACTGGGAGTCCTCTCCTTCGGAATGTTTGCTGAGCATCCGTATATCTCAGTCTTAGATAAATTGTGCCACGTGGTTCGACTTTGACAGCTAGCTGATGAACTGGTGATTCTTTCAAAAGGGTCGCCAGGTGCACAGATCCTTTGTAACAAAGCTTGTGCCTGTACTGTGGATCCCAGGAATAGACCAGCAAGTCTAACTGCCGGTTGCCAACGAGATCCAGCTCGAAGGTTTCGTCCCAGTCGAACATTAAATCGCCAGTTCGCATTACTGTCCTCGCCTTGTGCACCCTATCGCACTCCAACACGCAGTAAAGGTCTCTCAAGCCGCAACTAGCTGTTATGTTATCCAAACAATAAAGATATTCCGCCATTTATCAAATTTATATATGGTAACTTCAACCCTCAAGCTTTGATCCTTAAAGGTTTCTGTAAAAGGAATAGCTCGAGGCTTAAAGACAGTACATAGTACTATCGAACACTTTCTAACATTCGAGAGTGTCAGGTAGTAGGAATCACTACAGATTTAAATTAAAAATAATTGAATTTTAAATAAAGAAAATAGAATAAAATAGAAATAATTTAATTTTGCTAGATATTATGTTAATGCGAATAGTGATTGTGCAGTGGAGAAATAGTCTAGGGGATGTGCAGACTCCCGAACGTACCTAAATTAGGCTGACCTGATGGTGTGGAAGGAGTAGTGGCCGCTGAGGAAGATGTTGTTGAACGGAGGCCACGACCTGCCAGAAGATGGACCCAAAGTAGTCCACTAACACCACCCGCCAGGTCACCGCTGCTGGTTTCCCCGAGCGAGCTCAAAAGAGAGCTAGTCGAGCTCGGAGTTCCCACAGTCGGAGGTTTTTCTATCTTATACTTAAGGAACTCTGTACAAAAGACATTATGACCTTAATTAAACTTTTTACGGTCAACATTGATTTTAATACTCACCTGCAGGATTAATATCTAGCAGTCTTTGATCCTGAGTTCTGGTAGGTGTGGGGGTAGGTATGCTTCGGGTGGACTCCAGGTCCAGCAGGTTCCTGATTCTTCTGACCGACGTTGCCCTCTGGGTGGTGGAGCTGCTCAGTGACGGTTTCTGACTCGTCAAGGACGTACGAGCACTGGATGCAACCGAGGCCGGTCTTGGGTTCGCTGTTCCACGATGACACGTCGAGCTGATCGCTGTCGATGCTCTTAAGTTGGCAAGATTCACTTGCTGAGCAGAGGCTGATCTTGTTGACAAACGATCCAGCGTGCTGGACAATGGCCTGTACGTCCCATAGCTTCCATATTCACCCTAAATTTTAAACAAATTAGTCAAAATTTAGAAACTGATCTAAAAAGTTTATCAAAAAAGAATGTAATTTTTAATGTATGTTATTTACTTGATTTACAGCTGCGTGGATGTTCTCTGCGCTGTAAGTGTAACGTGGTGGTCTAGTCGTAGTGGCTCTAATCTGCTCGTACAATGCACTGGTACTCGGCGTTCGACTCAGCCATGCTCGGTACTCATCTGATGTGAACACACTGGGTGATGACGGTATTCTTCCTGACATTCCAATCAATAGAATTCTCAATTTTATGTTCAAAATACTAGAATCGACTCGCTACTTGAATTTTAAACTAACCTCTATCGCGTCTAATGGAAGGTAGTTCGGGCGCTGATAGTGCTCCGTCACTATCTTCCTGATCTATTAGTCCAGATGCTACTGTGCTAAGTCCAGACCTGAGACCTGGTTGCTGGGGCAACGTTCTGCCACTACGAGGCAACGAATTCGATCTCAAGCCTAGAGAAAGCATAACTTCAACTTTAAAGTCTGTTCACGATCACACATGAGGAACTAACTTTGTTAAGATGCAGAAGAAATAACTAACCTGAGGAACTCTGACCAATCTGTGATCTCGATAGGGTGGCAAGATGCGAGACAGCGCTACTCTGAGGCGGATTGTTCATATTGTGCCTGTAGTAATAATACGCCGACTTGGGCGAACTCGAACAGGTTGCTTCAGTGTCTGAAGCATAATCCAACGACGGTCGGTGCCTCCTGGTTAGAGTACCAAATTGACCTTGTCTCTGAGTAGTCGACGTACTGTCTCCCTGAGTGCCATATCTGGTGTTGTATCTCAACGCAGATGTTCCTGTTAAAGAAACGTCACAAAATATGAGTCTAAAGTTAGGAAAACAGTTGCGTAAATGATTTTAGTGGAAAGTGACGAACCTGACTTCAAGCTGGATCTAAGAAGAGTATGTCGAGCTGGAGTGGTGATACTTGTGTAATCAACGCGAGGTAAATGTTGATCTGAACCGCTTCTAGGCATAATTCTTCCACTTCCAGAGTGTTGGCCATAACCATAATGCGATGGCTGAGTCTGACTAGACAATCTGCTGCCAACCGACTGCATCCCTGCGCCCGTGGACATTCGACGACCACCATTTGAGGGCATAACTGGCCCCGTGTAGAAGGAGTGTACCTAAATTCAATCGAATTAATTAATTTATGTTCCTTCTTTTATAATTTTCTTTTATTTTCCTTTCATATCACAATCGATTATTCGTATCACACTGGATTTGTATTTTTTAATAGAAGATATTTACGTTATCTACACGGATAGATTAGGAAGTCGATTGTGATTAAAGGAAAATATAATTAGATATTGCCATCATGATTGATAGATCTCTCTATATAGATTATAATACACTTTACATAGAAATCCACATATCACTATGATGGACTATGACGACCACGGATCGCCACGAGAAGAGACAATACTCAGAAAGAAAGAAAAAGAAAGAACGAACATACAGAGCAAAGCTTACAAGGCAACAAAAAGTGGAATTACGTTATAAGTAGCGACGGTTGTTTTGTTCCACCTGGACATTGAAAAGTATTTATTGTTTTTGTTTAATTTTCTATTATTAAATCTTTTACATTACTTCTTCTTCCTAATATTATGGATATATAGAGTATAAATACTTATCCATTGTCCAGGTGATGCACGGTGCAGGGAATTGCTGCATACACAAGTCTAGATATCAAGAAAGAGTTAGTGGTTTCTTTACCTTTGTGAAATCCTGGTTAATATCAACGTAGCATTCATTCATAGAACCGATTAGTCATGTGAAACACGTGGTCGAAACACGAGCGAGCTGCGAACCGTCTACTCTCTAAGTCAATTTCAGACAATATTTCAAGCAATTCAATAAAAGAAATTCGTGGTATTTTGTTTTATTAGACAGGTTTGAAATCGAGACGGTGCACAGCATTACTGATCACTATCAGGAGTGTCTCGAGTCATTGCCACGAATTCACCACTTTCTTATTCGAATCGCTATCGCAATTGAAGACAGAGAAGGGCAAACAAGTGTCAACTTGGTGCAGACAGGTATATGAAAGGGTGCTCGATCCACATCGTCTAGAACATCTATGTGATCTATATTCAAACGCAGGTGGAGATTTAATAACAAAACGCCAAATTGTACATCAAGATCTTGCATTCTTCTCCAATATCGTAACTTTTACGGTGGTTAAACTCCCTTTCCTATATCTTCCTTGCAAAGTTTATCAATATCAATTTCTCCTATTTTCTCAATCTTAATTCTTGCTTGAACTTTATGTAATCGAATGTTTTTCATTTAATAAAACCTCGACCTGCGTCAAAGTCCCGAAGAGCAAGTAAAACATTACACAGGCTTACTTTTTCAGCTAAACTCTCCAAAGTTTTTGGATATCCACGCTCATAAGGCTGGAAGTGTTGCGTCGTAGAGGGTTTTGGCTGATGTGTGATAACAGGAGGTGGTGGTGGTTGATACGACCAGTGTCCCTCCGGTCTGGAGTTGTAGTATAGGTCACCGTTGCTGGAACCTAGGTCTTGACTGGAGCCTAGACCCGACAGACCTAATCTAGACCGGGAAGGTAGCATCTCACGACCGTCGCCACGCCTACGACTGCCATCCCTGGAATCAAAATACAAAAACTGTATCAACTTATGATAACAATCAATAAATGGAGTTTTAATTAGATTCTAATGGAACTTACAATAGATCAGTCCAAGCAATGTGGGTAATAATTAAAGTTTCCAGGATGTGAATAGCAAAAGTTTGATAAGTATCTAAATAAGTCTTTTATCGTAAACTTTTTTATATTTAATTATTTGAGAAATAACAGGCTTGTAATTATCTCGGAAATCAGACAAATATTATTGTTACTTTAAAAACTGTAAGAAAATGGCGAGATTAATATTGGGACTAAGAAAAGATCCCCTTCTCTGGGTAGCCATATTTAATTCCTATCTAGAATTGTTTATTTTTTACAATTAGTATAGCATAAATGTACATGTATATGTAATTTCACAGAAGATGTACTTGTAAGTACCAGTAGAATTCTAAGTATATTTGATACTATAAAATATTTTTGAGATATAATTACCTGACGTGGTTACTCGTTGCATGGTCGCTCTCATCTTCATTTAGCTCCCTCTTGATCACCACAACTGGAGGCGCTTTGTGCTCGGTCTGACGACTATGTGAGACTGGCTGGTGCTGGCCATGCCTAGTCGCCAGGACGAGCCTCCTGGGTATCGACATAATGATCACGACATCGTCCAGGCTCATGTGCGTCACATCGACCAGATTCACTGCTAGGATTTCATCTCCAACCTAAATAAAACATATTTTTATATAAATTATTTACATAAAATATTACTAAATTTAGAAATAATTATGATTAAAAAAATAAGAATCTTTTCTTTACACATAGAAGATAAAATAAAAGAAACATTCTGAAAGAAAAGGACTCATAGATTTATGCTAAATATAAGCAATCAAATAGTAGATTAATTTTCCTTTCTACGAAATCAATTTATTCTATTCATTGTCTTGTAAATCTTCTTTTCAGATAGCTCCTCGTATATATTTTGGAGAAGAAATCAGTGAGTCTCGTGATTTTCATTCCCACAAGAATAACTGCAGTAAGTGGTAAGCTCAAATTGGCTATATTAGAACTGCAATTAAGGATTCAAGGAAAAAGATGCTTCCTAACCTTCAGGCAGCCGCTGTTGTAGACTGCGGTCTCCAGGGCTATCCTCGAGATAAAGACACCGTCGTTTCTGTCGACGCCATTGCCTTCCCGTATGTACAACCCCAGCGTCTGGCCTGGCCTTTTGATTATCTCGACAAAGTGGATGGGATGCTTTGGATCCTAGAACACCATAGAAATAATAAAATATTTCTTATAAATGGTACTTCAAAAGCATTATGGGAAAAGATGGGAAAATTTGTTGGCTAAATTTATTGCTTCATTATATAGTGGCAACTAAGTTATGAACTAATAAATTACTGTCTTAATATTGGATTTTTTTATGTTTAGAAGGAGGTACGTGGGACGAAGGTCGATATTGTGCTTTTTTTAGACGAAATAGCGATAAGAAGATATATATGGAATAAAAATACTCTTCCGGTATCTTAGAAGATCCTTTTTTAAGTTTAAACTTTTTTACAAAGATCTTTTATATTATTATAGCCTTTAAGGAATATTTTTCAAGTTTGAAGCTTCTTTCATTGTCATGTTATTAGTTAAGAAATTGAGGTTTCATCTTCATAGATGAAGAAATAGGTTTAATTTTTCTTATCCAATTGGGAATTTGGTATGGTGTCGCACCTGCATAGCAATGAACTTCTTCGCCGCCTCGGACGCCTGTCTGCCCATCTGTCGTGGCTCGATGACTCGGACGACCATTTCACCCCTTCGTTCGACAGCTTCGAGGGCCGCTGCTGTCGAGGCGTCATGATCGTTCTCGACGGTCTCGATCTGTTTGAAGATCTCTGTGCTGATTCCACTCACCTGCAACGACAGGTCCTTCCACTTCAACCAGCATGTCATGAACAGGCACTCCAATAAAAAATATTCCATGAAACTGTTCCAATAAGCATTTCTAAAAAAATATTCTCCAATTCATATTGTACTTTTAAAATTTTTGATATTAATATTATAAATTTTAATATTTTAAGGAAAACATTTCTCAATTCCAATAATTACTCTTTTAAAATATTCGTCAACTAATATATTTTTCATAAAATTGTAATTTCGACATATCTATAGCCTAAGTATTTCTTAAATTTTCTCTGTTCCTCTTTATAATGGCTATAGATTGTTACATATATTGTTGTTAGAGTTATTGCTGAACAGCTTCATGAAAAAGGTAAATTGGCCTGATAGTTTCCTCTAATCTGATTCCCTGTTCCTGTTGCTTTCCTCTCTCTACTCTCATTTTTGAAGTAATTGGGTTTATCAATTGCTTCCTTGGAGACCTAATCATCCCCTTGGATCAGGATATGTTTGGTCTGGAAAACAGCAGGATATCTAGCTTTTCCTATGGGACATTGTAAGGAACCAGGATTTTAATCTCTTTCACTGACAAGAAGGTAGGATAATCAGGAGAAAAAAGATAAGATTTTAGTACATGTATATAGATTGCTAGAGAGCAAAAATGTCATGGAAGTCAGTACCTTTCTGAAATCTCCCTGAATCACCATGGGGGGTGGTTCCTTGGGGCGCAACTGGTTGGCAGGTGCTTGCCTTCCAGGACTTGCGCTGATGTCTGTCACTTCCCCCCGGCCCTCCTGCATCAAAATTAATGTACAATTAGTTTCACTTTTGTAATCTATTTTGTATTATTAATTGCTTGGGCAAGCTAATAGGTATTCATAAAATTTTATAGATTGGCAAAATAAAATTTGGTATTATAATCAGTATTACTTCTTTGCAATACTTTTCACAATGTAACTGCGCTATTGATTTGGAACATAATGTAAGAGTAGCGCTATTGTAAGGATTTTTCATCATACAGGATTCCTGACTTCATTATGGAGACGCTGCAAAGCTATTCAAAGTATCTTAAATGAAGAACATAGGAAAGTACAAAGAAATTTATTGCAATAAACAGAAAGGAAATTTCTAATTCATGTCATAAACCTAGGATCATGCATCTCCTTAATTGATCCTCAATAAAATCACGAATAATCTTGGAAAGAAATCAAAGGAAGTTTCGAAGTACTAAGAGAAAAATTACAGGGGGACGAAAATAACAAATTGAATTTTTAAAGATAAACATAATAATGGAAAATGAAAATGTTTGGTGCACGAAAGGTATCAGGGGGATTTCCCTATCAGCTTAAAAGCTACAGCAAATCGGGCTAAATGGGAGGGGAATTTTCTTCGCGGCGGTTGCATGCGAGATTCAATCAGTGTGCTGATTAGAGGCTCGTAAAAATTGCAAGCGTTCTCTCTCCCAGCCGGCTTTTACCTGTGAAATTACGGACAATCAGAGATGCACGCGCTTCAGAGGATCCGCCGAAAATAGAAACCGCTTTGTCGGTCACCGATGCAAAGGCGCCTACTCACTACTACTCACTGCTGCCAACCCAGGGCCGGGAGAGATAATAATCAACCCCGTGCAAACATCGGTCTACCATCCTCAATTTTCTCTTTTCTCCTCGTTCAGACGAAATTAGACGGCTTATTATTAATTCGGTTTCCAGAACCACGGATTTAATTGGTTGCTAAATTTTGCATGACTAATTTGGAAATTCTATAGCAATTTGTGATGAGATTGTAAATTGATTCAGATTGGCCCCCTTCGCCCTATATTTTAGAACATTATTCGTAAAAGTAAAGATTCTACAGTAAACTTCATATTTTTCTACTATAGCCAGTAATTAAGTCTTTGGTTATGGTATTAAACAGAGTTTTGATATATGAATATGTAGATTGTCTCTAGAGTTTCTATCCCATCTAGTTATTTCTAGGGATAAAACCTACTTGTGTATCCAGTTGATAATTAGAAAACCCCATAGATTTGGTCAATTCACAAATGCACTTTCTATTTGGAAACTGGACCAATTTGGAAATCAAATTGAGCTAAGTATAAAAATCATTTAACCGGTGCTTAAATATTCCGCCAGTTGATCGTTTCTTCATTGGAAGATACTTCACAGTGTATAGCGAATTGCCTCAATTGTACACATCTTGAAACCAATAAGTTATCTTGAGCTGATCAGGGTATGCAGAGGTTCCGTTCAATGCTAAGAAACTGTATGCACAAGTACCCTGATAGAACTCATTAAGAGTAATAAACAATGCTGGGGAATCAACCGCTTGTTACAAAAGCTGCTTCAATTAGAATTAGCCAGAAATGGCAACGTTTCTCTCTTGTTCTTTCATAGGACTTAAATCTCTATACAGATTCTGCTACTTTGTCATTAAGGAGTAATCTAGCTGAGGATGTGATTATATGATCGATATGTCATGGTGTCTTCCTAGCTTCTAACAAATTCATAGACAGATTTATACAGTGATTTTTAGTTAATTCCTGGGATTTCTAAGAACAATACCAAAAAATTTCCAAATATGGTAGCATTCAATATTCAAAATTCAATATTAAGAGCATCAACTCAAGAACTTTGAGCGACATTGTTAAAGAAGGAAAATTATTTTCTCAATATTACTTCTAGGCCAAAAGTATATTGTATTATATATAGTATCCCATACAACATTCTATATAGGAATTCAGATGAGAATCTCAGAGAGTAATAAAGATACTAATCACAAGCTTTAAAATTTTCTCTTCCGATGAATGCTGTCATCCACTGATCAGAACCCAGTTAATCTCTTCTTCTTGTACCTCACAATTTCACCGTTGGTCGCTCTACATACCCATACTCCTATAAACCCCTAACACCATCACTACTACACCCGTATTCTCGCTTCATGCGTATCACATTTACTATCCTCTTTACAAGCATCCTACATCTAGTCTATATCCAGCACGCGAGTAGCCGGCACACGTTCCACATCGTAAGAGCTTCTCTCTCTCTATCTCTATCTATCTATCTCTCTCTCTCTCTTTCCCTTCGTTCAAAGCAGATCACGCGATCCGGAAACGCACCCCGTGGAGGCATGTGAAGAGCACTAGCCACGCGGCGGAGCCGCACATCCGATCACAGAGGGACAATAAAGACATCCACACTTGCGCGGCCGATTTGCAGCCCCTTTTGTTAGACGTGTCCTCAGGAAGGCCGGCGGCAGCGGCTAGGAGCTCTTCAGCCTTGGTCGTGCAGCCCTCAGCACCCCTCTCCCTGGTCTCAACCGGTGTCCAGGCCCTCTGCTGTTCCTCTTTCCTCCTTCTCGAGGTGTCGAGGTCCGTCGTTCTTGGAATAGTACGTTTATCCATGCGTGCTACACGAACACAGTGGGGTCTACTACAGTGGGGTCGTTACAGACCTCCGACACAACTGGGCTACCGGTCCACCCTAGCACACTATCCGGTCAGTCCACACAGGGAGACCCAAATTAGGCTTCTCTCGTTCGATGATGGAAACCGCACACGACACCAGGGGGTCCGGACACGCGACGCAGGTACGCGGATTACCTTACGGGAGAAGAAACAGCCCGTATCACCCCTCGAGAACATCCTCGCCTACCCCATGCTGGCTAATATGGCGGGAAGGAGCGCTCAGGAGCGTACGAGGCCGCGCCTGCGCCCCCATGGTCACCACGACACCGGGAAATGGAGTGTGGGTGAGTATCGACCCGATGTGACGTCACCGTAGCCCACCACCATCCTCGACCAAACCTCCCACCCCTGTCTTAACTTACTCTGTCTCTCGCGGTGATTCTCGGTTACGCTGCCGCCCCTCGTTTGTTCCACTCGTTTTATCTCTGTCTATACGTTATAGCTGTCTCGCTCCACCGGCTGCCGGGTTTCTCTGGCTACGTCTACGCGTTCTGCCAGCTCTGTGCACCTCTCTGTGCCGTTTGATTTCTGCTATGCTCTCTCTCTCTCCCCCCCCCCCTCTCTCTCTCTCTCTCTCCTTCTGTGCAGGTTTTTCTTTGAATCGGGATGTGCTTCTTCTTACCGCGACTTTTTTGTTGTCGCTGATTGTTGAGTTTCTTCGATATGGTGTATCTAGTTTTTAGGTTAGGTTCCACTTGGTTTCTTTGAGATTTTGTTAGGTTCGTTTGTTTTTTCATTTATTACAAGGCTATTGATGAGTGCATTGAGGAGTTTGTGAGATCGAACAGGAATTAAGGAAGATTAAGATTTGGTGTGATATATTAAGGGTTGATAATGTTTCTTGCAGGACAAAATGGGAACAATTATCGAACAGTCATCGAGGGATATCAAGAAACGCATATTGGGATCGTTGAGGGGTCCTAATCACCTTCGACTGCTAAGAACACGTATCTACTGTGACCAAAGACTAATTCTTTTTCATAATATTACGAAAGGATTCCTTGTACTGTGTGATGCAAAATTGAACAGAGTCTTGGAGAATCTCGTGCAGAACAAATTTCTTGCTAATCTGAGAACCTGTTTCTCACCAGCATCTCCTTTCGTCTTGCAGCTCGCCTGATCCAACCTAGACTCTATCAGCTCTTCTTCATCATCCAGAACTATCAATACTCCTTTGTGCTTGGTCCTTTCTCCTCCTCTTCATTTCTCACGATTTACAACCATGTTCCTTCTTCCATCTTTCATACTCGCCTCAGAGAGCAGATCCTCGTCATTGATCTTCCCATTATTTTTACTTCGACCCATTTTACCCTGCTTCGAGGATATTCATTTATCCGGCTTTTATTTCGCGATGCAGCCCGTTCTTCTCTAATTGCATCCAACTCGCCGCGTCTCTTGACATCTTTCTACCATTCCCAACAATTCGTTTTATCCACCAGACACGCACACAGAACGGTTGTACAGTTCCCGATCCCCTGTGTGCTTCTTCCTTTATGTAAGCCATAAACGCTTTTCTCTGTCTGCATTGCTATTCTTTCCAACTTTCCCCACCGCAAATCCTGCCTCTTCTCTGGCTGTAAGTTGCTTATTCCTTCAACTGCTGATTAGTTGCAGCGCTGTTTGACTTTACACAGAAATGGTCCAATCCTAGTTCCTCTGTCTGCTAACTTAACGACATACAAACGTTATTATTTGAATGTTGTCGTGGATCCTTTGTCTCTGGTGTTATTTGTAATCTGCTTGTTTAATTAGGGGAATTTATAATGTCACAAGTTAGGCAAGTCCTTATTTTAAGATCTTAGTCTAAAGCCGAAAAATTTTGTTATAACGATATACTGGTTTTGGTACAGTAATCTTTGCTATGGTAATCTGTAAAATGGAACACAATTAAGGTAATCCTGGTATCTTTATAGCTTTTAAAAATTTGGTTAATAAATTTGTAAGTCAGGTCCTTCCTTCGTTTAATTTCTGTAAAAGTTGGGAATAAAAGATCATTTATAAAAAACATATTGCCATATGTTCATTCATACCCTTTGCTACAACTTCTTTTCGTTTCATCATCTTATCATGTGCAGAATCTTGGCTCTTTCTACCTTGGTTCCGCTCATAACTTTCCATTTCCTTCGTCCAGCCAGCTCTAATCTCCGATTTCTCCACCTAACCAACCCTAATTCTTACTGTCTTCATCCTGTTTCTCCAAGTATTTATCTCTCACGTGGCTCCTTGTCCCTCTATCTGGCTTCTCCCCCGTTCTTTCTCCATCGAGCAACTCCTACAGGGTTCGACAACCCCCTCCACTATAAAATCTCGTCGTCTCTCGCCTCTGGCAAGGAGGTGCAATGGCTCGTACGCGTCTGCACGTAGTAATGTTACCCGTGACGGAGGTGCTGATGGTGGTAACGGTGGTGTTAATGGTGGCTGCGCTTCCAAGCTGCAGGAAGAATGCCTGTAATGGCGCTAGCGGACCTCACGTTAATGTTTCGCTTCTCTGATTGCAACCGTGTCCCTTTCACGAATTCTGCATTCATTGCTAAGGTCCACGTTAATCGTCTAAGGTCTCAGGTTCTTGCTTCTTGCGACAGATCTATTTTGTTTTCTGTGGAATTATTTTGGAGTGGAATTTGGAGGTTAGGTTTGGGAAATTCGCGTATGAATGCAAGAATAGATTTATTTATGGTATTGATGATGTGTGCAGAAGCAAAGCTCTGTATTTGGAAGATTTTTCTTCTAGTAGCAAATTCTTTTGAAAGCACGACTACTGATGTATAGTAAAATATAACCATTTGTTATCAGAGTATACAGTAGAAAATACTCGTTTATCGTTAGATATACAAGAGAATATACTCATAACGCTTACGGATGGGTCCATAGATGCACGGTGGAATATACTCGTACATCTTTAGAGCCATAGTGGAAAATACTCGTTTGTTATCAGACACACAGTTGGATATACTCGTAAAGCATAAGCGTGTGCCTTGAAACACACAGTAGAAGACACTATACGTCGTCAGACGCACAGTGGAGTATACTCGTAAGGTATAGACGTGTGCCTTGAAACACACAGTAGAAGACACTATACGTCGTCAGACGCACAGTGGAACATACGCGTGACGCATATGCGTGCGTCACTGGGTACAAACGTATTAATAATAGGTATTATAACCTCGAACTTTGCTCTTTTTTAAATCAGTGAATATTAAACTATGAAGTTAAGAATAGAATGTTAATGAGGGAATTTTAAAAAATTCCTCTTCCATAGATTACGAGTAGATACTAGTGAATTTCAGGATAATTATTTGTATCGAAATATGAATATTCACATATTTCAACAAAGTGTTTTCGAAATCGCGCGGAACTGGATTTTGGGTCAGATACAAATCGAGGTCGAGCGAACACTCTGGAAAGCAATTCTCTTCCATATACAAACTCTGGGAACCAATTATTTTCTCATTATCCTTGCTCCTGGCAGCCCGTGACGCAGCCAGAACAAAAATGTTGTCGTTTCCTAAAATAAAACGATGAAAATAAAACTTCTATTATACTTCATTCAGAAATTACTATATCTTCTCTTATATTTATGGGATCAGAGTCACCGAAGTTTATTTAGGAATTCGTGTCATTAAATATCGTCAAACAGAATCAATAAATACCAAAATTCATTTAGAAATCATTGTACCAAAAGTGTCATTTAGAAATCACTATATCTTCCATAAGATCGCGTTCAACAACCTGATAAATTGTCTTAGAGGCAGCCATTAATTTTTTTCAGTTTGTACCGAACAAGCACCGTGTTTGGAAAATAAAATTTCCTCTCGTTTTCCAGCCGTCATAAAAACCAACGTCTTTTTTTCTTTTCGAACGAAAATACAGGTCATCAAGGTCTTTTATTCTCTGTGTATTAGGCAAATTATTTCACGAGGAATTAATTTGAATGGGAGGTGGAGAAGGGAGGTTGGGCACTTTTTCTTCGGCGTGGCTGGTATTAGAGCGTGGCGTTTCATTGAGTTTCGAACGAAATTGTTGGCGCAGGCGTGACGACCTTTCTACAGGAACGGCCGGATTTTACGTGTCCTGAGCTGTGTGTCCACGCCTCCGCCTCGTGGATCCTCGTTTTACCGTTGTTTCAGCGTTTTAACGCGATTGACCGCGGTCCCGGTATCGAGAACCCTGTTGGGTCGCTTCGCTGATCGCGACTGATTTTTCAATCTCTTATCGTCTCTTCATTCTATGTAACAAATCATGAAGCAACTAAGCTTAATACTGCTTTTCGACCTAACTTACACTGACTTCTCTTCATTTGGATTAGGTTAGGTTAGATTAGGTTTCGCAAGGGGACTCGCTATAGAAGAAAATTTGAAACTAGTACCATATATTACTGACAAAAGTAGATGTGAGAGTGTAACGGACTCTTCGTTTACTTTACGTCTGAGTTAGGTTTAGTTTCGGTTAGATTTATCAAGGGGATTCACCTTAAAGAACAATTCTTGGAAATAGTGTCATGGAAGAATAGTTTAATAGATGTTTCACTTACTTCAGATTTGGGATGGATTAAGTTCCGTAAAAGAAAATCTTTCAACATAGTGTCACTATAACATTACTTACAAAATCATGCTTAGGAGTAGTCTAACATCTCACTTTCTTTAAGTTAGGTTAGGTTTCGTCTAGAAAGAAGATCCTTTAATATTGTATCATATATCATTGAT
Source organism: Bombus flavifrons (assembly GCF_040668555.2). Lineage (NCBI taxonomy): Eukaryota > Metazoa > Arthropoda > Insecta > Hymenoptera > Apidae > Bombus > Bombus flavifrons. The sequence goes on along the minus strand of NC_138457.1, from coordinate 6,461,558 downwards.
AAAAGCATATTCAAATATTCAAAAATAATGTGAAAAATTCTTCACCAAATTTAATCAAAGTATTAATAAATTTAATATAATCAAGAAAAGTAAAAGAGAAAAAGCTGAAAGAAGAGATTTATAAATCATTTCGGTTTCGCTAATCGTTCACAGGGCCAGCGCAGTTTTAACGCAGCGTGAAGCGTTAAATGAATTACTTTCAAAGCTTCAAGTGGCTATTTTGTGGCTGACGGAGTGTGGAGAAGTGGGCAGCTCTGGGGTAGAGAGAGAAAGAGATTCGATGAAGGGTCGAAAAACGTGGAAGGAGGGCAGGGGGTTAGTCTAACGTCGAAACGTGTCCCGCTGGGCTGGATTCAAGGCGGCCGATTTACCGCGGTTCTGTTTCAATTTGGCACCGCTCCATTGGCTCTCTCTCGTTCAAATCAACCCCAATGGAGAATAAAATGAAACGAGAACATCGATACCAAAAATTACTTGAAAACTCCTTGATATGAACGTAAGTACCTGCTCTGACTAATGCTATTGTTATCAATGCGAGGCTCAGTCCAATACTGATATAGTGAAATTTTAAACCAAGATATCATGATAATTTTACCATCAGGTATCACAAATCATTCCTAAGTTGCTATTTTATTCTCTGTATGTAAGAACCAATCTTCAATATTTCCTAAATCTAACCTCAAATATTAAGTACGGTTTTGTAACATAGGACAGCAATAACGGTCAACTCTCTAACCTAAAAATGAAGAAACTCTACAAATTTTCAAACGCCAAACAAACCTCAGTAACATCCGATTTCTAACCTAAAAAACGTACTCATATCAGCCTTCAAAAACCAAAATCAAAGAAATCGGTCTTTTTTGCTCGATTAGATCAAACGATGAAAAACGATGGTGCAGTATGAAGATAGGTTGACCACGACAAAATATAGAAAAAATGAAAGGATGGTTGAAGGGTGCAGCGGGTAAGAGGAGGGAGGTAGCGTAAAGGTGGAACAGCGTAAAGCTACGCTGCTGCGCGTAGTAGCCCGGAAGTATCAGTAGTAAAACGTAGTAGTAAGTAGTAACGGCGGGTACGCAGGCGTACGCACGTTCGGCATCGTTCGGGGTCGAAAAAATGTACGGCGGTGGGAGAGATTCGAGGACGAAAGAGAACGAGAAGGAGGATCGCTTGTGGTCCACTGGAAGGAGATGCAGTGATAGTGGTGGGGATAGGTTGGGGTTATGGTGGGGAGAGTGGTGCCTGGGTGGTGGGAGAAAGGGGAAGTAGGACGGACAAGGACACCGGAGGAGAGGAATGGGAAGGTTGTGGTGGGATGGCCAGTTGATGAGAAAAGATGTGTAAAAGAAGAAAAAGAGCTCGAAGCGTGCATGGAAGAAGAAAAGATGAAAGACGAGGGGGAAAACTGAGTAAGGATAAATGAAGTATGCTTTGCAAGAGAGCAAACTGTGGAAGCTTAACCCATTAAGGACTTGTGGAATAATGCGTAAATGCTACGTTATTGGAAAAAGGAGATAGAATATATATGTGTTTTATAGAATACTAGATAAATCAGAGGTATGAAAGATGTTTCTATGATTTGAAAAACTAGGTGGTTACGGTGGTATAAATATCTTGACTTATGTATATGGAATTATAAGGTATAGATAGACGAAAGTATAGTGAAGAAAGGGATATTAAAAATATTTTTGAAATTATCTTCCATAATCTCAATGATGAAATAAAAAAATTCAATGAAATAATTTGTCTAACGAAAAAATAAGGATAAAATTTTGTATTAACGCGATCTGTATTCTTAATGGGTTAAAGAATGGCATATAAGGAGGAGTGGGAGGCGAGAGCATTCTTGGGAAAGAAGAATACCGAATGTTAGACCAGACTGGGCAAGAACAACTGAAGTATACTCAAAAAGGGACGCGAAGTATATAGAGAAAGGGCGGACGGTACAAAAATTATTGATGTGTACTTTGAAGAAAGACAAAAGAGATAAAAGAGGATAGGCAAACACGGTAGGGGCAAAGAATTGGAAACGGAAAAATGGAATCCAGATAAAACAATGAAGAAATAAGAAGAAACAAAGTCGGGGTTCAAAGAAGAAACAAGAAATGATCCTACATGTAAGGAAAGGCTTACATGCACTCAATGTGATGTGCAGAACAATCAGAAGAATGTACGCTGGATGCCATGTAAAGGAAGACACATAGGTGGCTAAATTTAGTTTGGAGTAGATTAACATTAGGTTCACATTTTGCTCTTTCCTAGTAGCGAGCAAAAGAATCTTAGAAATATATAGGGATACAATATTTGATCACCTACGTATCGTTTCAACATCCTATATAGACAAAAAAAAGACTACAGAAGAAATTAGACAGACCAACAATAGGGGATAAGAAAAAAAGATCCAATTTCACAAATATCCAACGTAACGAAACCTATTTCTATACCTCCCAGAACAGAATCTTCCTAACCTATAACTATCTACAAAACCTTCTTCCGCTATTACAAATGTGCCCGAAATGCCTACAAAAGTGTTTGACCCTACATCAAAATTTAGTCAGCTACATATTTTCGTAACACCTTATATATGAGAAAGAAGTTAAAGAAGAAACTAGACAATCGAAAGACGGGGAAGGAAGGTAAGAAGAAGAAGAGACAGACAGAGCCACAGGAAAAATTCAGAAACAAAGGGCAGTCTGTACGAGGAGAGGGATGGATCCTGCAATACGATGCTCGGTCAACGCGCCTGCGTCTCACGATCCTGAAGTAGCTCGAACTGAACTGAATTCATCTACTGTGCACTCTCTCTCTCTGCTTCTACACACACACGCGCACATAAACGCGCACGCGCCTCAACGAAGGTGTGTGGGTGGAGCCACACTCTTCTTTTTCATTCGGTTTCGAACCCTCTCTGTCCGGGTGTTTGACCACATTTCTACACTGGGTCTCTGTGTGCGCGCGCTATCCCCCTCTGGAGGTCGATGCACGCCAGTGTGCACTCACTATATGTCTACCCGGTCTATGTACATACGGGAGTACGGTGAGAAGTACGTACGCAGCTAAGTACAGGGGGGCGCCTGTAGCCTGTATGTACGTAGCCAAGTACGTACAATACGTGACATATATTGCGCCAATGTACTAGCTTTTTACCAAGTTAATACGGCCTCTAAGCGAGCCGTTGATTGCAACAAAGCTGCGTGTCCAATTTTTTCCCTTTAACGGATTCATCGCGATTCCTCCACCTTTCTCAAGCTACTGGATAACTTGGTACTATTTACTGCCGGATAATTTGTGCTTAGAGCGGTTACAGACTCTTACTAGATCCTATTTTTTTTAGCTTTATTTAAAATTTTAATTTTAGATGCTAGTTTTTGAAAATGGTGGTTCTAACGATAATATTAATAACTCCGATCGTAAATCACTCAGTTTCTTCGTTAATCTTTCGTGTCCTAAATTTATCTGAAAGATTTTTCTTTTAGTAATACGTTTCTTCAAAGCAAATAGACGTCGCATATATTTGCGTTTCTAGACGCAGATGTGTTAAACCATTGTGTATAGGTTAGGATCTTACTGGTCTTTAGAACCTACAGTCTACATGATTCTTAAAAATGGGAATCCCAATTGTGAAGGTAATGCGAGCTCGGATGTGGGAAGTGGGTAGGAGAGTCACCATAATTCTTTACAACCAATCAAATTTATGAAATAAAAGAAGCATTTGAGGTTTGTATTACTTAATGGTCCTCAGATTTTAATAAACTTGGAGATTGCTTTCTTTGAAGAGGTTATGTTTCAATGAAGTTTTATAAAACTTCTATATACGGTTACCGGTTTAAGTGGAATCTTTCAGCGAAGGACGAATGCAATAAAATTTTCGGCAACTCCTCTTCCACCATTACAATATACACATACACACACACACATACTATTCTATTTATCTTGTTCCACTTTCACCAAGCATCGTACAGTTCCTCTTCAACTAGGTCACTTTTATTGAATTCATAAAATGCTTTTGGGAATTTAATATCGATTCCAACCACTCTCACACGATGTCAGGGATGCAACACTAGAATTAATCCCTTGAACATGCCTGTTCCAATTGATATTCCTTCGATATAGATCAAATGCTTCTACAATACGAAAATCACAAGAATTCATTGTCTGGGAATTGCATTATTTCAGCAGCAAAACATGTGACTAGACATCAATTTTTGCTAAGAGAAAAATGCAATATCTTAATTAATCTATTTTGGACCGTTTCTACTAAATTTTGAAAGTTCATAACGATTTGCCCCAAATTGATCGTTCAACACTTTTAAATCTGGCGCTGCGACATATTTGACATAGCCTTTTTATCATGAAAAGTGACTGATTTCCGTGCAAAATGCCAGGAAACATTAAAAATAGTATAAATGATCGAGAAAAATATCGCGTATTCATCGATTATCGTTCTAGATATGAAACTCTAAACGAATACGGTTTCCTTAATGACGCACCATGTGCGTCATGCTTCTTTTCCAAACAGAAAGAAGTTTGGCTAACAAACTTTTCTACACTCGCATACAATGAAAAGCCATTTCACAACATTTCTGCAGCAAACGAATCATTTGCACGATTTCTGAGCTGCAGTGGGTCTGACCTCGAAGAAAAAAAGGTATTATACGAGGTATGCGTTACCAGAGTGCGTAGAGAGTAGGCGACATTAATAACCAGGGCACGAGCCACGGAGCAGTCAAACTTTCGCAATTAACAACGTAAATTGCTGGTAACCTTCTCGAACTGGCGAAAGAGGGGCATTTCCATAAATTAATAACGCCAGCCTGACATCGTCTTCGCGGATTGTAACCTTCGACTTCAGCAGCGAATCGCTGACCAAACTTTTCAGAATTTGTTTACCACTTCGAGGATGCGTTCTTCCTGCAAGTCGACTGGCAACTTTCGAGAAATTCTTTGAAACCAGCTAACTAATTATTACTTGCATAAACGAGCGATTTTGAAACTGAGCAGTAGATGAACTTCTCGCTGAAGATTCCTCAGGTGGAAACTATTAATTATTAGTTTCGTAAATCATAACAGCCAATAGTGGTGTTGAGGGATTTGAAGTTGAAGGATCGAGTGACGGGACATCGACCGATGTAAATATCTTCCATCTACAAGGATATGGCAAGAATAGTAATTTATTGTTTCATATGTTTTCGTTACAATTTCCACCTGCAAAATTGTAAAAACATGCAGAAGTACTGTAATAAACAAGAATAAATTTAGCGAAATTAATTGTAAAAATTTAATATTAAAAAAGACATAATATCAATTTAAAAGAATTTACGAAGTCAGATATAGAAAGAATTTATTAATTTCTCGAAAACAAGGGGCTGTGCACTTAAACCTGTTTGCTACTGTTTTACCATCAACCTAAAACATGGAATGCACAGATAGAAAGAGAACACCAAGTCATTTGAGATTTCTCAGTTCTTGTCATTTTCTCATTAGAACGAAGCAAAAGGTTATGATTTTTTAAATAGGAATCGAAAACAGAAACCAAGCTGAACATAATAATTGGAATAACAAATGAAGGGAAAGCGAGTAAAAAATTTGTTATGAGATTTTCCAAGATGCAACGCGTAGGAATAATATTTCTAAACAAATACGATAATCACCTTCGTTCTATTTCCAACAATTCCCAAAAAAGGCTCTTCCTCGAAAGGAGAATTAGCGTTGTCCAATCCATATACCAAAGATGTCTCTAACACTCAAAAAGAGTCTCCTAGAATGCGATTCCGATAAAAGGAACATTCTGAAGTGGGCTTTGGACAAGCCTGAAGAGAACTTTCGACTCCGTAGCGGAGTCGGTCACTCGGAAGATATCGGCCCCGGAATCGGCCATGGGAAAAGAAAGAGCCGCTTATTGGGTAATCCTGCTCGTCCGTGCACAAGCTACGCCTATAATCCTATCGAAGAAAAATACAGGAATATCTCCGTCTCTCCTCGATTTGCTACGCTCGAGAAAATCTTTCCAGTTTCCAGGTTTCATGTAGCCACACATACCCGTTATTTATATCCTATTCGTGATTCCATTGTTGGTATCACTGCAAGAAGAAGAACCACACGCAACTTGACACGTGTTTCGTATCCACTATTTTTACCGACCGATAGCCGATTAATCGGTTTTTTGTCGCCGACGCTTACCGCCGATAGTCTATTAATCGGCTTTTTGTCGCCGACGCTTACCGACCGATAGCCTATTAATCGGCCTTTTGTCGCCGATAATCTTTCTCATTATTCGAGCAGTAATTTGTTATTTAGTACCAAGGTACCTTGCTCAGATGCGTCAGTCGCGTTGCTTTGTAAGCTCTCACAGTTTTATACCAATTTGAGAAACTTAGCGTTCGCGATGAACGAAAAGAATGGTATTGGAGATTACCATGATTATCTCAGATTACATCGCGTCATAGTTGTCCTCTTGTACAATTTTCCTGTACTTTTCTAGCGTCGGTCATTTTTATTATTTTTTTATTTTGAAGGGACAACTCGTAGTCGTTTAAGCGGACAGATTTTCTCTTTCTCCGCTGTTCTTATGCAGAAGGATTTTTCCACTGTTAAACAGGGACCACGTATAGCGTCGTCACGTAGTAGAGATTTAACAAACCTGTCTACGAAGTTGTTTACAGTTATCCGTAGGGATTAGGCGAGAATTGATTTACGTGGACGCGGGACCAAAAGTTGTGCAGGTCGTTTGCCCGTTGTTACGCGTACTCTACGCGCGAGTGTCGCTTTCGGCAACTACGAGTGCACTCGTTCGTTTGTTCCGCGGCTGTTTCCGAAAATCACCGCCTCGAAAATTGTCCAACTTCCGTCGGCCAGACAGACACTTTGAAAATTAATTGTCCGGCGAGAGTGCACTCTCTCGACACTTCGCGCCATATTTTTTTTCTTTTTCATCCGATTTCGTCGAATAATTGGAGAATCCAGGTGCCAAGTGTATTCCAAATGGCCCTTAACTGACGATGTCCTTATCGATGTTACTGATATATCTTCTACTTGCCAGTTATCATAATTTCCCTTTGGCTCTGTCCCGTCAGATTATAAAAGTATCTTCCCTCCTTCGATCTTTTACAAATTTCACTGGAATAATCCGATCGTCAGAATAGAGTAACATTAATAACCGTATCTTCAATAAAGAAACTAACAAACGAACAAGCTGCTCATCCAATATAAAAGTTTGTAAAATATAATGGCGAGGATGACGAGGTGGGAGAGACGTGCAAACATTCCAGCGAATTCACAGCGGCATAATGATATTTCCAGGGCTTTTCGTTCACAAAGGTTGTTGCACCGTCCCGCATAAAAATGCGCACAGTGTCCGCCCTCCAATAGGAACCCCCGTGCTCCAACTTTTCCAATAACTTGCGTGAAAGGACTGGCTAGGCAGGTGTATGTGTGTTCTTGTGTGTATGTAGGAGAAAACTAGCGTCGTTCTGGGGGTAGACCGAGGATTAAGCATGGAATTTTCTGCGGCAATTAGGTGCTCTATCGGTTCCCCGTGTCTCTTCGACGCCATTTCAAATGGTTTTTCAATTTAATCCTCTACGTGTAACTGTCTTATCTGGGATTTGTCGCCTTCCTTAAAATCCGTTTGACGATCGTGCTTCCACTTGCAACTATTTGTCTGCCATAAATAACCAGATAAGAAGGTGTATGATAAATATAGATGCTAAGTGTATTTTCTAGTTAAACGGATGATTTTCAATTATTACGAAACTTTTATTTCTGTTGTAAACGTAAGAAGAACAAGGTACTTGGAAAGCCATTGTAATTATTAATTCAAACGTGTTTCAAACTTGATAATTAATTTATTCAAAAGCTCGAGCTTACTTAATGTTTCAAATGTATAGTATTTTATAGCAGCTGACAGTTGTGTTTGATAAAGTTACCATTCTCTTCACTGTCACAAGTACTGTAGCATCGTGGAAATTAAGATATAAATTTTTCCCGATTACTTACAATTTATTAATAGCAAATTAAATATACATATATTAATAGGACAGAAAACGACGTTTGTTTAATTGAAACTGAATGCGATACTCGTCTTCTCTCTCTCTTCAGCAACTCTAACAACTCTACACACTGACAACTCGATCAACTCTCACGACTCTACTCTTCGACGACTCGATTCGCTCTGATCCTCGCAACACACACGCCTTTCGACTCGCATACTCTGACCTCTCCGTCACCTCTCCTTGAAAACCGAAACCGTCCTTTTGTTCTAACGCTGTTTATCGTTTTTCTCATACCTCTGCAAGAACTAGGTGACATACACGGTTTTTTCTATTTTCGATCGATCTAAAATTAAACTCCTTTATGATATTACAGTACCATTATTTATTTCTTGTAATGGATATACAGGGTGGCTGGTAACTGGTGGTACAAACGGAAAGGGGGTGATTCTAGGCGAAAAAAGAAGTCGAAAACATAGAATAAATATTTTTCGTTTGAGGCTTTGTTTTCGAGAAAATCGACTTTAAATTTTCGCTCGGTACGCGTGCACTTTATCGCGTCTCGTTATAACGGATCTCACTGTAGATCGTCGTCTCGATTGATGTTATTTTTAAAAATTTTTATTCTATATTTTCGACTTCTTCTTTCGCGTAGAATCACCCCCTTTCCGCTTGTACCACCAGTTACCAACCACCCTGTATATATAAATTAATGATTCACGAAAGGTAAGAGTTAAGATGGAAGTCTCATTAAACTTTGGAATGCCTTCCAATATTCTTCCGCTTTGCAGCCAGATTATACACGGTGGAATTTTTTAATAAGCACGTTTTCCAATGGAATTCACCAATAAAATTTCACCTTCGGTAAGATTGCCTCTCAGATTTATTACAGTGATTTCACACGAATCGTGATATGGTATTTCCACGTACAGTCCAATACCGTGGAAAATCAAATATTTTCCAATATTTAAAATTTCATCGTGCAGTCTTTAACTATAACTACCCGTGTCTTCTAAATGTGTTGCACAGTTTTAGCCAAAATATGGCTGAATTTCGTCAATGTGAGAACTGAAAGCTGAAAAAATGAACAATCCTCCTATGATCCCTCGAATCTTCCTTTGTTTCAACTAAATTTATTGCAACGTTTCAGCCGAAATTTCCATTCAATGAGAGCATTTTAACGAAAATTGCAGCAGACTAGAAAGTAAGAAATAAGAAACTCTTCGATAATCTTCTTTAAATCTTCCTCTTCAAAAAATATCTTCTCTCGTTTTCCAAATTTGTTACAAACATTTATACGCAACATGCTCTCGATTCTGCACATTTTCACAGAAATTCTACCAACACAAATCGGCAATTAATGTTAACAAAAGTACTGATAGACAGTGAGAATAAGAAATAGTAATAATCACAGAGACGTCTATGTGAAATATTCTCAAGGAATCGCCTGACTCTACCAGCCTTTAGGTCAAACATCCTGATTGATCAGATAGGAGGAATAATGGAGATACGTAGCAAGTTCATGAAATTGGGTGTAATTGGACGAACGTGAGTAATTCAATCCGTCGAAGCATCTCGGTCAAAGGTTATAGAATGATGTCGAGGATCGATCGTCGGTTTCTAAAGTAGATAACCGAGTGCCTCCGCTAAATGTCAAACGTGTGGCAAACCCTTTGAAAAGTTCAAGATCAAAAACGGCTAACGTTCATCCCGTTGATCTTATCGTCTTCGCTACGGATCGTGCATTATTCCTTTCTCTCTGAAACATCATCAAACTAAAAATCGGGGGGAGCCAATTTTTGGCTATAAAATTGCAGAACGAAGAAGAGAAACTAAAATCTGTTGAAATTTATTTGCGATTAGGTTGTTCAAGGTAATGGAACATTTTTAGAATAATTGCTGCATCCTCTTAGTTTTCCAGATTATCACAATTAATACGTTTGATTGGGATTCGTGGTTTTGTAAAATTTCATTTGGTCCTAATCTTGGAAGCCACATATGATTTAGTATTTTGTCAAAATTTGTTGATTGTTATAAGAATGTGTGATTTTGCGAAATCAGGTTTAAGCCTAATTTTGTAAAAGCCAGGAATTTCTTTAAAGCGAGAAGTTGTTATTTTTAAAGAGATACAGAACGTAATTTGTTAATCAGAGTAATTTTAAGATAATTTTTCGGTGACACTGTGGTTGCAAAATCTGTCATAGACCGTGGCCTAAATTATTGGACATTATCGTTCGCAACCACAGCGCATATGTTCAATTCGACGCTGCACATTGGAGATAATTTGAACGTTCGCCGACGTCTCCCGTAATTACATTATCTTCCCGAATCAACCGGAATAAATTTAGTCGTATGCACGTTGACGTGGTTTATTCCCGGGCAATCACTCTAATTGTCTTGATTTTCGCCATATTCTTGAGAACACTCGCCAATTAACTCTTTGAGTTTGCTTCTACGCAATTATAAATATAAACCAAGTTACTTACAATAAACAATGTATGAAAGAATTTTCTGTTACTTTTAAAATTACATGTGAATCAGATTCTGTCATTATTTGTACATATAAATTCACAGTAATTGTAGCTAAGTTTACATTACACTTTATAATCAATTTTACAGGACCACAAACTTAAACTAAGCTAAGATTGGATAATTACGTACAGTGATTAGACAAGAGAGCGTCACAAAATATTTTATTATTGCTAAATTAGATTTAAACCAGAATTTGTCATTGATTACTATATTAATTTTTATATTTTATTTGATTATAGTGTAGATTGCACTTCATTGCCAATTTTACAGAACCACAGAATCAAACTAAATTAGTCTATACATTAGATTGGAAGATTTTGACAAGTGTATTCTACTTCTGAGAATTTTCTATTTCTTCCATAATCGGGTTTGAACAGACAGAATTCTATAAAGAAAGAAATATGTAATAGCAAAAATACATGTTAATTAATTAATGCATAATTACTGATAGAAAATTCTGTAAAGTACCCTTATATGTCAAGAGATTATATTTCACAAATTACCAATATGAAGATCAGACATTGGAAACATATTTTAAAAAGAAGAACTCAAAGTTGCTAAACCTTTCTGGATAAAAAATGATTGAAATCCTCCAAAGAAACATAACATAAACAAATGTAGCTAATCGTCATACAGTATCAATTGAGCATCAAGGAATTACAGAGTGACTGAATAATGAGCAAGAAAATGTAACATTTAGTAAGAATGAAAGGAAAAGAGAAAAAGAATCCACGATAGAGTTCACGTCTGTTAAACTCTGTGTCTGTTGTATCAAAGCTAAAAATCCTTCGGATTTCGCAGATACCTTTTTCACTTATTTCTTCATTTAACATGCACATCGCACGATTGACCCATAGCATTTTTTTTCGCGATGCATATCAAAGATATCGGACACACAGCATTCCAGCGGAATCAACAGCCAACACATGTATGGAGAAGCCGAGAGAGACGAGACCAACGAGCCTGAAATGAAACGGAGTTCTCTTCAAAGCCGAATATACGCGGCCCATTTACAATAAGCAGAGAAATCCATGTGGCTCTGTGTCCATTCGTGCCCCAGTCAGGATTATTTTCCCTACTTCATGCTCGTTTCTTCGTTTTCACTTTGTACTCTCCGATGGGGAGATAATCAATATATCAGTTAGCTTTGAAATCCTTCTATTTTTAGACAACTAGTTCCTCTTTTTCTTTATATATATAGAGAGAAATGAGCGAAAATTGTACTAATTGTAAATTGCAGCTTTATTTAGTAAACATTAGCATAAACAATTTTTCATCACAATAATCTTTCACTTAGTTTACATTAAATCTCTCTTTTATCCACTAAAGCTTCTACCATCCATAAATGTTATTTTACAGATTCTATTTTTATTTTTTAAACAAATAAAGTGACTATAAATTCCACAGGTTACTATATTTCTAATTTTAAATCTAACGTTTCCTCATTAATTGATTTATTTTCTTGAATATCTCATCGAATAAAACCCTAATTCATATTTAGCAAAGATTATAGCAGATATAGGTGTGTTTGACCGAGTGTGCCAAGCAATGAAGTGTTTCAGAAAGAGGACCATAGAAATTAATCACACGGTTCCGAGTCTCTTTTCATAGACAACCAACAGGATTTATAGGCGAGAGTTAACATGGAATTGAGAGGGACACCCGGGACTCATCTTTCTCGCATGGATTGTTTCAGCGATCGCTGTCACCGATATTTTTCCGTCCGCCGCGTGGAGTGCGTCCTTTCCTTTCCGTTCGATTTTGTGGAAAAATTTTTATTCAAAAACAATAATCCTCACAGTCGCCTGTGCCAAATCCGTCTCGTGGAATCGCAATTCCTTTTATGGGCAGGTATGCGAAACGTTTCAAGCATTTTCTATTCGACAATATACGATTTCAATATCTGGCTTGGTATTTTTAAATGCATTCTTCGGGATGCAGACATTACAACATATGAGATGCAGTGGCGAGTATATGGGCTGAAATGGGTTGCTACAGGAGTGTTATATCTCTAAGTGCAATATTAACACGAAATAATCGGCAAGAGCCGTGGAGAGTCGGGGAGAGCCAAGGAGAGACAGGGAGATCCGATTATGTGTTAACCCATTCATTAAGTCTTAGTGGTCTATGTCTTGCTTTCTTGAGTTGAATGTATTGACCGTAAGTACAAAATTAAAGCGACATAATCGGGGAGAGCCAGGGAGAGACGGGGAGAGACAGGGAGAGCCAAGGAGAGACAGGGCGATCCGATTATGTGTTAACCCATTTATTAAGTCTTAGTGGTCAATGTCTTGCTTTCTTGAGTTGAATGTATTGACCGTAAGTACAAAATTAAAGCGACATAATCGGGGAGAGCCAGGGAGAGACGGGGAGAGACAGGGAGAGACAGGAAGAGACAGAGAGATCTAAATGTGGATTAAGTTACTGATTTTATTTTAGTAACATGTGTTTCGCTTCTTAACTGCAATTATTCACTCTAAGTGCAAAATTAAGGCTACATAATCAGGGTGAGAGAGGGAGACCCAAATATGTATCAAATGACTAAAACGAGGTAACGTATGCGTCGATTCTAATATCCAGCCAAAGAATTCAAAATAATCCGATGGTTTTACAAGAAACTAAATTACCCAAGAACAGAAAATAATCCGGAAGAATTACAATTAAAAGCAGGAAGATTCAACTGCAGATTTCATGCATTCTCATACGCAGCAAATTACGACCGTCAATCGCGATAAAACCACGTCTCTCAAATCCAATAGAAACTCAAACTGCAAATACCAAAAACTAATTTCGCCTAGAAAATTACTATGGTCTAAAACCCAAGTAAAAAACACTGACAATAAAGGCGCGCTAGTGTCGAGGAACGGGCAATGGGAACGGAGGGGTAAAAAATGGGGCGAAAACGTCGGAGGGTGGAAATGTCGGACGAAACGGAAGTCCCTTTGATTTTCAGGCGAGCCGCAATTATCCCTCTCGCACGTTCCACATACCGGAACTGGAGCAGTCGGATCGTTACGATCCCTTCTCTCTCTTTTTTTCAGTCCCTCATTCTCCTACCCTTTCTTTCGTGCCACCCCCAACGAGCCCTCGTGGCCGTGGCTCACCGCGAAAACGCATGAAAAGATTCACGGAAAAGACTCTTGGGGAAGGATGCAGCCAGCCTGAGGGCACAAGAACTTAAAGAGGGCGTTGCAAGGAGAATGGAGATAGGCGGGGAGGGTGAAAAGGGGATAGATCGGTGGTAGCAATCGTGGAGACAATACCAGCCGGTTGAATGAGAGTTTCTTGTTTGTCGACGTCGACACGGACGTTCGACCTCATTAAAAATCACTCGTTTTCAGAGCTGATTCGGAAGGCCACGGTTAATCACCCGGGGGGAGGCGGGGGGCACTCGAAACGCCTTTTATCGGTCCACGTAACTCCCTTTGTCTTCGCACCCTGATCGTCTCTTCCGCGTTCCACGCTTTATCTTCAAACGAATCAGATCGGTTTTATTTGAGTAACGTGGAATTTTCGAGGTTTGGCGAATTTCTTTTGAGAATTTCTGCCACTGCAAGTGGCTTTTGAATTATTGGCGTTTGCGTGTATTGAGTGTTTGCAGGTTTAGGCATTTCAACTTTGAAGCATTTGAGTGATTAGGTTCTGAGATATTGGCAGTTTGAACGATTGGAATTTGAAAAAATGTTATTTGATATCTTGAGATGCGCTGGGTGCTTTGAGAATTTAAACTTCTCAGTTTTGATATGCCTGGATGTTTGTATTGTAAGAAGTTTAGATTTGAAGAAGATATTACCATTCGAAGCGTTTTATTTTACATTTAGGTCTTTCATTGAAATTGTATCAGCTTACAGCTTGAAGAATTTCAACTTTTGTTTGCATCTGTGAACTTCAGGATTTGATTTGATTTTGGATCTCTGAAATTTGGTATCAGAAGTACCCATGCAAAAGTAATATCGCTTCGACATTTATCTTTGATATCGAATAATATTTCTCCCGATACACAATGGCTATTTAATATTCGCTAGTAGGATACGATAAAAATGAAGACAGTTTAACGATAACATGATTGATTTTGCATATAGAATCGTGTGTAATAATGGCTAAAGGACAGATAGTTTCGAGCTACCGGTTAGAAAACGGATAGTCCCCTATCGATAGCGACGACCCTTTATCGGTTTAGCATCGACACGAAAAGTACATGCACACGAAGCATTCGATCGGGTACACACAACCCCACACATATTCGAGAGGATAGTAACCGGGTGGTTGATCGTGTGCGAGGCGTCCTTTAGCGGCCTTCCGCCACCCTTCTTTTCCGGGTCACCCGTTACCCTGACGAGGGAGGTTTCATAATTGAGGACCAATTGTCGCGTCGCGGCTATGCTGTCGTTCAAACCGAATGAGAGGAGTGAAGTAAAGAGGCTGGAAAAAGAGAAGAGCCACGGAGGAACAGGGAGAGTGAGAAAGATCTAACTACAGATGAAGTTGATCAAGCTTTGGCTAATTGTGATTTACTTCTTTATATCGAACCCTTTAAGCAAAATGTAAAACAAAAACCCACCTATTAACTAAGTTTCTATGACTTGTGATTTGCTTCCTTAAGTTAAATTCCTCATTCTAAGTGCTAAATTAATGCGAAATGACCAGGGAGAGCCAGGGAGAGCCAGGGAGAGCCAGGGAGAGCTAGGGAGAGCCAGGGAGAGCCAGGGAGAGCTAGGAAGAGACAGGGAGATGCAAATATGGATTTACTTATTAATTGAGTTCCAGAGGCTTGTGATTTGCTTCCCTAAATTAAATTCTCCACTTTGAGTTAATGTCTGAATATTGAATATCTTGTTGCAATAATTTTATTAGCACCCTCCATTAATTTCAATGAATATTTGTTTGCCGCTTTGTTCATCTCTTGAAGTCATTTTGTTCAAGTTAGTCGCGCCTGTTTGGTTAGCAGTAATGATTCCGGATAATTTTTAGCTCGGTAAGGGACATCAATTGTTGGGAACAACGGCGAGAGAACGGAAAGGGCAGAAGGGGCCACGGAGACCAGCGAAAGATAATTAGATATTGATTTCGCATTAGAGCCGCGTTAAGATGGACGGCTATTCATTAACCTGTTATAACGGAGGGGTCCTCGTTCATTGGCCGATCTATTAAAATCAAAGGATGGTCGAGACCTTCTGCATATTACTCGCTCGTCCAACCTTCTTTCTCTTCACAACCTCTCCCTCTTTTCTCCCTATTCTTTTACCATTCCCTTTGAAAAAGACTCTTTCCATTGTCTCGGAATGCGACTGCCCAACCACCAGGTCTTCTTGTCCCTGGTGATGAACTTTACTCGGAAATATACGCGTTACAATTTTCTTTTAGGAAACTTTTGAAATTACGTATCAGGCATGGAAATTAATTCGACACGTTCTTCTTCAATTTTACCATTTTTCTATCCTTTGAGGATTTTACCTTATCTATTAATCTTAATGTTTGGAAAATACAGTATGTGACATAACCTCAAATAGTATTGATAGGCAAGATGGCGCCTGACAAGATTCATATTAGATATTGTATACTTTTCGCTTCCTTTCGAAATTAGAAATTTTGGAAAGCATATGTTAGTGAAATCGATAAATAAGAAATAAATTTATGTGAAACATAACTTCGGATTAATTTCTCTATTTAGTAGAAATTTTCTTCTTTCTTTGAATTTCCTCTATTCTTATATTTTATCTACACACGAAGAATATTTTAGCGTTATGAAATAAAATATTTATCCAATATTCTATGGTATTTCAGGTCGAGTAAATTCCATGGAAGTAGGACTAGAACGAAATAAGAATTCTCGACGAGAAAAAGCTTCATTGTAGCGAAGCAAATCGCCGGATTGCAATGTAAAGCAGTGGTACTTCTTTCCCGGAATGGCAATCTAATATTTAAATCTTCCTGGAAGTAAGGTAGCTCGAATCGAACGCCCCGGGTGTTTCACGAGAAGATTCGTGCGAAGTACATTGTCGTGAAGGCTAAACCACGGTTCTACGTACGATATTTTTAACAGTTCCACGTTCTTCGCTTCACCGTTTCTTCCGTTAAGTAGCCTAAGACGAAAAAAGGGAAAATACCATTTTTTGAAGTTTCTTTTAACATCTTTAAAATTTTTCTAAAAACAAATTTAAATTTCATACACCACTTTCTAAGTATCCATTAACATAAAATTAATCATATCAAATTATGTACCCCCCCCCCCCTTCAAAATCATTCAAATTTTATCACAGCTATGTTTCACTAAACATGTTATTATTTTATTTTCATTATATATAAAATAATTGAAATGGTTTTAGTTATATCTTTCACCCTATATATATGTGTCAGTATCTTTTTAAGACTTAAAGAAAAATATAGAAATCAATTGTACCCGTATTCATCAAAAAGAATAGGTCAAAAGCTTCTAAAATATTCAGTGGGCCAATTATCCCCGAATATCGACCAATTAACGCAAGCAACTATTAAAAAACCATTATGCGCTGAAAGGACGACGTGTTCATTAAACACGAGCTACGCAGAAATTTGTTACTCATCGCGTGTCCCTGATCGATAGCGGCGCTATTGATGTCGATAGTAGATGAACGAGCCATAATAAGCCAGTGTTCTGGATAGGCGAAAAGTGGTAATTGTTTTTGACACGTATTCAATGATGTCTTTCAAATTTCCACCACCATGGAATCTAAAAATACTATTTTTCGCTATTTCTTCATATATCTTGAAATATCTCTGATATAAAAAGAGATAGACGTTTCAATTGAAAGCCAAATTAAAGTTCATAAAAAACTGAAACGAAAATGTAGAATACAATTTTTTCGTAGGACAAACTGTTCTTAAAAAAATTGGATTGAGAAAAACTGTGCGTATGCCAAACAGCTATCCCTTGAATCTTTTCAATGAAAAAGTTCTTGCTACATTTTTGATATAGCTTTTGGCGTAAAACTGATTATTTAATTTAAACCAGATACACGATACGTCGTATAATTATATTACTTGAAATCTTTTTTCTGCAATATGGATTCTTGTATTACAACGTGCTCCAAAAAGAAATTTGGGTCGTGGCTGAATCATTTACTCAAGAAGCAGACGGATCACATCTAAATTTGTAGCACATCGGTTGTACAACCGATTTTCCAATGGGAATGCAATCCAAATATACGATTTGTCAATGAAGGTTTCTGTTACAGACGAAAATATACGTCGTGCTCTATATTCTTATTTCTAAGTGTAAAATCAAATTTTACACGTCATCGACGTTATTAAATTCTTAATAAATGTAGTGACTAGTTTCTTTTATAGATAGAACGTTTCTTTTAATTTTTTCTCTTAATTTTTTATTTACGAATGGAGAGTAGAATCTTTGCAGATTTTAATTGACCAAAGAAATAAATTTATAAAGAAACAGAAAGTTTTGAATTATAAATATTTACAATAAAAAAGCTGCATATTACAGCATTTTTTTTACAGATTACAACAAAATTTCAAATTAGAAAAGTTTTAAAAATGATAAAGTTTCGTATTATAAAAATTTAGAAGTATATAAGAATGATAATAAACATTATAAACGTTAAGATCGTGATTTCTTTCGAGACACCGGTTATACCACGGCCATCCTTACGAAATATCCGTATCGCGTGCTCGATCGCACGTAATGTACTCCAACTGCAACGACTACAACGTCGAGTTTTCGCGGAAGCATGCAAAATATTCGAGCTGTCGACACGCGTGATACGCGGAAGGAACGTAAAGCCGGCTTCCGGAAATCTACACGCCGGCTTATGGAAATACATCAAGCCGGAACTGGCTTTTACAATGTCAGTTATCTACTTCTTGTCATCAAAACCAAATTTGTCCCTAGAATAATCCTAGGGATCCCTAGAAAGTTATAATAAAATTCTAACCAATACTTAACTTTATTGCTTCATTGCTTTATTGCTTCATTCATTTATTGCTTCATTCTCCTTTCAAATTTCAACAATTGAAAAATCTGCCATATTTTACAAGTAAAATTGATTTAATAAAATTTATGCCAAAAAACTTTCTGTCCAAATTTTTAAAAATTAACGTGCCAACAAAATAATTTCGTACTTAATATTTTATATCATGAAATTTGATAATTCGAAACTTTTTAATTTCTGGTTTTTATCACTTTTTTTTCATCGAAAATGTAGAATCGAATTTTGACGAAAGTTTTCGACAGAAAATGGCGTCTATACAGGGAGAGAAAGTTTTCCTACGGAGTTTCTGATCGTGGAAGAGCAGAAGCGCCTAAATGACATCGTTTATTATTTTAATGACGTCATTAGTGGAATTTAAATAAACTTGTTCGCGAGCCACTTCGTCCCGTGACAGTTTTATTCGTCGTTGCCACGACATTTGGCTATTCTCGCTACATTCGCACCGCCATTAGTGTCTTATTTTTCCTCTAGCATCCTCCCACAACTATTTTATCGCATTCACACTCAGTCACAGAAGTCCACGTACAACCATCAATCTTTCTCTATCTGATTTATCAAACGAACCATAAAAAGCATTTTATCACTAAATTGTTTATATATAATATTTTATATCGGGAATTGCTTAATTAAAAAGCGATGTTTTCAATTTTGAATTTTCATAATTAGAAATTTTTTTATTCCAAATTTTTATAATCCAAAATTCTCCGATTGTAAATTTTTGTAATCCAAAAATTTGTTTAACTTTTTCCTCTTAATAACTGTAATATATCGTGTAAAATTAACTGAATCGCTTCGTTGTAATTTCCTGAGTTTAATGAATATACACATATGCAAACTTTTGGACCAGGTTGTACAAATGGCGAGGATAAGAAGAGAGAAAAAAGTGCTGACTTAATATTACGGATTAATAAGTTGATCAGAATATTCGCCAACAATAGAGGAAGCACGGGAAAATTCCGGCGGAAGCGTTGAAATTGAACGCTTTGAGCTTTAGGTTGGCAACGAAGGGGGATCCCCCTTCACACTGTCGCGATGCTTTTGATACCTGCTGAAGGGAGTATCCCCCTTTGTGCCAGTGTAGCACTTTTAACACTCTCTCCCTCTGGGAAGGGCCTCCACACAGCCACTATGAGCACGCCGTTTCACGCTAGCATGGTGAAAAGTTTCCGAGCTCACCATGGAACGTGGCCCCGGAAACATGCTCGATATTCGCTGGATGCCATGGTTCACGCTTAACCCTTGGCATATTTACCAAGATCAGGTCAAACAATATACGTATATAACCCTAAAGTGCTTATCTAAAATTGTTTGATATATAGTACCAGCAATCTTACAATGAATTTTATTCCTCATTTCTAAATTTCTATTTTTACTAAATAGAAATAGAATAAGATAAAAGATCAATTAAAACCTATCAGAAATTGATCTTGCTACCATCGACCAATGAATTAACCAAATTGTCCAACAAAGGATCTCCTATCAGGGTTCCAGAAACCCTTCATCCAATATATTATTTTTATAGATTTTTAGCATTTCCTACACCTCCTTTTTAATACATAAGTCACCCTATACGAAGATTAACCAGTAATAAAGCAATAACGAAGATGATGGTTTTAAACTCTACAAACTCTAAACTGTAAAAAATAAAATAAACTCCGATGCAAATAAAGCTTCCACAACGTTTATGATAAATTGGCCGAAATTCTTCAGGAGAGGAATATTCGTCGTGGAAACCAGCGAGGAACACAGTTGGCCCTACCCTAATCTAAAACGAGGATAATCATACTTGATAAAACTTAATCAGCAACGCGGTGGGTTTAATAAAGCGTAAACGCGGTAGATAATAAACGTGAAATAATAGATGATGAAATCTGCAGGCTAGATGAAACGTTTCCAGGCCGTGGGCAGACTGTGGGGTTGTTTTCGAGTGGAACAATATAAAAATGACGCGGCATAGCTGTGCCACGTATTCTGTGCCAGGACGGGCGTTGTCTTTTCTTTTCCACCCTGTCCACCCCATTGTCTTCGCTTCCCAGTGAACTTGTGCACATGACTCGTTTTCAAAAGACCATCTCCACGCTCGTCATAGACACGTCAAGAAGCGAAGCAAAGTCGAAGGACAGGGACATATTTTCATGGTGAATTATCCTGGAATTATATTGTTCTTTAGTTGTATTGTTATTGTAGTTTTGCTAGGTTCGTGCGTTCTATATGGAACTTTGCTTTCACCAAGTTTAAATTTACCGGGCCACAATGTTAACCATGATAGCTTTTAAAGGTAAACCTATAACCGAGTCTAAGCTTTTGACCTATATTTTCACAAATCCTTGAAACGATGTCAATCAAATTTTGATAGAGTGCTCTATTAATAGCGCTAAATGAATTGAATACCCGGGCTTTTCCATAAAGCTCGCAGAACAAAAGATCGTATCCAATATGTACAGAAAGTTCGTACGATTCTCTATGAAAAAGATTGATTAAACTTATTTTCTAATCCATTTATCTATTCTATTCATTTATCCACGTGGAACTGGGATTAGTGTGTTGTATAAGCTAAAAATTTGAACAGACGATAGTTCAATAGAGATGGAATATCTTCTAATTTAGAATTAGTATAATTACTAATTAATTAATTAGTATAATTTCTAATTAAGAATTAATATAACTATAATTGAAAAATTGATTCCAAATTCTTGGCCAATGGTATACGGCTGTATAAAGCTTCTAAAATGTTCGAATACGCTATATTTTCATATGGTATTTAATCACTAAGTACAGTAGCGAATTTAGTATGGAAACTTATGAGATACATTACGTCTCTATATTCTGATTTTCAGAGGCATCGGCAGAAACGTGAGGTAAATAATAATCATCGACAGTTGGTGCGATGATTTGGACGAGAAATCAATCGCGGAGTTGCACACGTTTATTTGCTTGGTCCTGCATCATCGGTTGGAATAGAAAATAATGGCAAGCTGCCGGATATTTGTGGGCGGGAGCGTGACAAATATATATGATAAAAGCCGAGCTGTTCCGCTCCGTATCTCGATATTGATTTATAACGGGCCGATATTCGCCAACCGTATATCGGAACTGTGTTTTCGATTTCCATGTAGTAACGCATTCACCGAAAATTTGATATTTCACTTCGAATATCAATAAGTATATTGAAGCCAAAAATGTACAAGCCTCTGACGTCGTTGTGTCTACGAATAATTTCTACACAAGAAACTGAAAATATTTTGGAGTTTTTTTCCTAACAGAAATAGGTTTCTCATTTAGGACTTTTCCTGTTTCAGGTTTTTCCGATTTGGGCTTTTCGTCCTAGATCTTTCACTTTTGGATTTCTCCTATTTTGGATGTGCCCAGTTTGGACTTTTCTATTTTAGATCTTGCCGATTTCTAGTTTTCTTGTTATATTTTTATCTCCTATCTGAAATTTCATACGTGACGCTTCCTAAAAGAAAATTTAAAAAATTTTGAAAGAAATTTCCAGAAAAAAAGTTTATGGCTAAACTTAAACTAGGATATAAATATCTACATTTCCACATAGTGAAATCCTTAACAGTGGCGCTATTTTATAACAAAATATTCCTAGAATGGTTCTCCACGGTTCAGACTTGGGGAAACATCGTTCAACTTTCTCATTACCTGGCAAACACGCTAAAATTACATCTAAAATGAAACAAGAACCGTTTCCAAGGAAACGGGATGGTCTAATCATCGTATGGATCTAAATAAACATTGACGATGAGGCCACGTGGTGGTAGGATTGTGTAACTGGACCATGCTCGTGGGAGCACGTGACATTAACCCGATTAATCTGATTTCACAGATGCAATCGTGTGCAGGTGGTTCGATGGACGCAGCCAGTGTAAATTGAATCCAGTAATCGAAGACACGCGGAAGTACACCAATCTACCATTCTCTTGCTTGCTCTCCTATTGTGATACTATCACGAGTCTTGGATTCTTACTGTTATTTATATAGACCATTTTTACATTCTAGATATTTGGGATCTTTTGTTCTGAATTTTGCCAAATTTGGAGTTTTCAATTTCGGGGCTTTCTATTTAGCATTTTTCCCAATTTGGAAACCTTCAATGTGTACCTTTCCTCCTGCAACTTTCCTGCTTTAACTGTACCCAATTAGGACTTTACTACTTTCGACTGTCCACTTTTGGATCTTTCTACATTTCGATTCCCCAGTTTACAATTTCCCCGACTTTAGGTTTCCTTAATTTTGCGTCTTCTCGATTCACAGTCCTCATTGTATGTTACTAAAATAATACGCAAGCGTAGGCAATTAGGAGGTTCGAGTGGTAATCGACTGAAACGGCTTCACTTCGAAGCTATTAACTCCGAACTTGATCTCAGCCCCATCAGCCGAGGATGGGTCCCTACGGTTCCATGCAAAGCGGGTTTCCTTGGCTGAAGTACCAAGGGTGTTGCAGTTGTAACGAGCATGCAATCCTGAAGGGTTGAACGATGCTTGGTACTCACTTTTCTGCGGCCGCAGCAGAGCATGGCTGCTGCGCTGCAGCTGCGGCGAGCCGTCGACGAGAGTTGAGGCTGATGACAGACGTAGCTGAGTCGTGCGCCCCCTTCCCGCTGCAGCTGCACCACGCGCACCTGCAGCTGCACCTGCTCCCGCTCCCGCTGCCCTTGACCGACACCGACTCGACCACCGTACTTGATGCGCACGTGTTTTCGCCACTGCATGAGTTCGGTGCGTCATGCCCTCTTCCTGAAATTCAATCATCGATTAGTAAAAAGGCTAATGATTTGAGGAAGATCAGTTGGGGACTAGTTTTGAACAAGGAAAATGGGACGTAACAGAATTATCTTTGATTAGAGGGATCTTAGGAAGTGGTCATTTGGCAAATCCGTAAGTTTGGAATTTCCAAGTTTCAACGTTGTCAAACTTTGGAAGGCCCAAATTTGGACATTTTTTGATATAGTTCTAATCTTCCAAACTTCCAATCTATCGGTCTTTGGAGTTTTTGGAAACATTCTGAAACCTTTGACGTTTGAATGCCAAGATCCTGAAATTTCCAAATCTTCAAATTAAATCTTTGAACATTCAAACTGCAGGATTCTCAAATTTCCGAATCTACACGTTTTAGGTCTTGGATCTTGGTCTTAGGATCTTGGCGTATTTGAAGCCTCGAGTTTCCAAGTTCTTCGATACTCAAATTGTCCAGTATCCGAGAATTACAATTTTCCACACATCTCTGTAATATTTATTTAATATTTAATTTCCTATAAAAAGTGCCCAATCGTCCTGTTGTTTTTTTCTTCGGCATTTAAACAACACCTTGCGGCTAGGGTCGTGCTACGGCTAAATCAGTTTCTTCGAGAAGCCGGGAGCCTGACCGCAAGAATTAATTAATGAACCACGAAGGCTAAAGGGTGGGTGGGAATTTCGGAATCTTCATGTGCTCTCGGCACGACACACAAGGCTATCAAAAGCAATCACCGTTACGTAACACGTCGTTGCTAAAAGGCTTCCATAGGGTGTTGCCGTACGGCTAATGCACTTTGTTAGCAGAGCAGCCTCGTAGTCGCAAATTTTTGCTGAAGCTAAGGATGCCAGGAGTCGCCACCCATTCCTTACCCCTTGGAAAAGCAGGACAGATCGATCGATACGTACCGGGTGGGGGGAAAGAGAGGAACGCACAGGCTGCATACTCCTACTACACATTAAACGTCTCTATAATCTTCGCCATACATTCTGGGTATCCCGACACCATGAGCAACCATACACCTTCGCTGCTTGAAAACTTTTAACATGACACTGTCAGTTCTATCCTTCTTCATTTATGAAGCTACATGTTTTCAAGAATTATACTCTCTTCAATCAACTATACTTTTAACGAACATACTTCTTGCCCATTCGTAGTTAATTGCGAGATTAAAGAGACTTTCGATGAAAAATTATTTTCCTGTGCAAACTTTATTATTATTGATCTAAGCCAAGAGTCACGTCTAATCGATCTGTTGATCTAATCTTAAGCCAGGTACGTGTAATCCATTAACAGGCAATATGTTTTATTAGATATACGTATATTCGTTTCTATTTCGAAACTTTGCATTCCTCAAATATACGAACTCTCCAATTTCTGAATTTTGAAACTTTCCTAATTGCCAGATTGCTTGATTTCTAATTATATTTCCTATAAGTTTCAATCTCTTTGCAATGGAAATTTTCAAGAACAGTCCCTATACTGAAACGAGAGAACCCAATAAATAGGTAACTGGATAAGTTGAGCAAACAGCATAGTAATAAAACCACGAAATTGAAGGCTGAAACTCATTAGGCTTAGACAGGTTACGAAACCAATTTGAGGATCGTAACACGAAGGTTTCGACGTCTACGACAGCTGATAGGTGACTGGCCGGAATCACTAGTCTTTTTACTATCACTCCCCTGAATCAGGCACGTTCAAGGTTGCCCTCCTAAAATCCCTATTTTCTGTTCCCATTTTATCACTAACAACTGTTGTTTATATTGCCTCGGCGAACCTTATTTGCTATTGATATCCTCCACGCGAGTACACTTTATTGGAGAGAAGTTTCTCCCTTTCATTCTACTGTTTAGAGTTCTCTTTAACTAGCGATTCTGCCTATCCTTGGGAATTTTCCAAGTTAGGATGACGACAAAAATGTTAGAATGTGGTTAGTAAAGCGAATAAAACAAAAGCAAAGCGAAATTATTAGAAAGAGAATTTTTCTGTCGGCTGAAGTTTTGTGAATTTTCTCAGAATTCTTATCCAGTACAAAATTTTTAATCTACAGATTCTGAAAGTTTGGCAGCTAGTGTACCTGAGATTACATGAAAAATATTAATTAACTAATTTTTTTATGAAAACTATTATTCCATATTATTCTATTAAATATCAAATTTATTCATGTTAACTAATCCTTAAATAAGAATAAAAGAATCAACGGATAAAATTCCCTAGGTGACTAGGGAGTCAGTTGGAAGTGGAGACTTCTCGTTTGCGCGCTGAACAACGCCATTACACACGCGGAAATCGTGATTCAGCGTTAATTAATGAGCCTTGATTTAATCAGGGCTGCAGCCGCGTTATTAAAAATTCATCTCGACGTAGTTCGGAAGGTGGAAAGCGAACGAGGAAGCGTCGAAGGGCGTCGGTAATCGATGGATCCGTGGACAATCTTTATTTTCGGATGGAACAAATGTAGACGAACGAAAGATACGATCGGCAGGAAATGTAGAACGAGGCCATCGTATCGCGTGCCAAATTAAAATCATTCGATCATCTGGGAACCGATGGATGGATCCTAGCCATTAATAAATTAACACACCCTGGTATCGACTGGCTGCTAGATAAAGTTATTAGGCCACTCTCTGCGTGTCTGATACTCCCTTGCAATATTTCTTCTAATATTATCATCTCATTGGAATCCACTACAAATTACAAAACATTAATCTCAATAAATATTCTAGTAAAGTTCTATTTGACACCAGATTAGGTAGCAAACTTAGCTTTTATTAAGAATTCATCGCCAACTTTGACCTAACCTTCAAGAAGATTTTTCTCAAAATAGTATCAGAAAACTATCGTTAAAAAGCTATTAGCATAACAAATCAAACATTGAACTAAAATCTCACTAACCTTCGCAAAGGATTAATTCTCTAACCTACTCATCATGGAACCTATCCTAACCTCGATAGATTTTCCTTAAAAAATTACCAGAATTGTTCAAACAATTATAAGTCGTCAACTATTGAGAAGTGAAATTCTATTATAAGCAAAGGATCAATCCTAATCTAGTCGACGCGAACCCTAACCTAACCTCTAAGAAGATTCCGCTTGAAAGAGTATCAGAAAGGGATTGGAACGATGTGTAGCAGGCAGAAGGATAGTGTATTTAAATCACTAGGTGAATAAGGGCCGAAACAAAACGCTTCCAGCCCCCTTTATGGTAACCGAATAATCGATCGCACGTGGCTGTGCGCAATCACAGTTGACCTAGGGCCACCGAGAATTATGCCAGGAATCTCATAAGCGACGTCCATCACCGACCGAATGTCTCGGTCTTCAATTCAATTGGTGGTACTATTCATACGACACATTCTGTGTCAAGCTCGCGTTGGCTCATTAAGAATCAATGAAATCCTCAACCGCGTGCGGCTGTCGTGGCATAACCTTGACCTTACCCTCCCTTTCACGGATTCTCCCTAAAAAGGGGGTTAGCTCCTAGTGCATGGGAACAATTTATGGAATAATCTCGTCTGAACCTTACCGACTTCATTCGAGCAATCAGTGACAAAGTTGCCTGGAATCTTTGAGTGGTTAGGAAACTTATGGTAATAAGTAAGAGGAAACAAATTGCTGATAACTGGTGAAAAATTGAGGAAGAAGAGAGTAAAGTTGAAGAGCTAGGGGAAAAGATACTTTTGTAGTGACATTGGTTCCCTATAGTTTTCATATCTCTTGATGATCTAACTTCTAGGTTATTCAATAAAATTCGAAGCCTAGAAGAAAAGACACATTTATTATGGTACCACGATGAGTAGAGATGTTTTAGCTCTTTCTGATTTACTGAATCTTCCCACTTTTAGATACAATTACCAAATAAGGAAAAAAAGAAAGGAGGAAATTATAATCTTGAATGGGACCTTAATGCCCTAGGAATTTTTGAGTTTAATGAAGGTAGGAAGTTCCTCTCTCTTGTTAGTTTACTACATCTCTGTGGCCCTAAGTAGCTTGATGAGGGCTCATAAATAACGGTGCTACGCTGCTCCAGTAAACGACCAATCGGTCCCTGGCGATACTTCTGGCAACAAACCTGTTCCAGGGAAATACTCGCACGGGGGAAAAACGTGCAGCGTAATGATACTGATGCACGTGTAAGGGTAAACTGTCGTGCTCCCCATGGACGCTCTTCTGCTACCGTGAATCCATAAAAGTTCCACCGTTCATGCAATCTTTTTGAACCAGAAATCACTTGTGTCTCAAGATTCGAGATTAAAAACCTTTCCTAAACACAATTCTAACTTTGTACATACAAATAGGATATATATCCTAATTATAAAAAATACGAAACATTTTCGTAAAAAGAGAAGAAATTATAAGACACCCAGTTACAGTACACACTACACACATTTCAAATAAATTAATTCGACAGCTACAGAGACATTAAACAGATTGTAAGAGTCTAATTACATAGGTCTGAGTAAATCAGTAAATAAAAATTTTCATCAATCACACGTAATTTGAATAACTGAACGAACCATATCTAGTTCTTCTTGATACTTGCTATCACGTATAACTAATGCAAAAGAAGCGAATGTTTAATGGTCATTCGAAGTACAAGCGGCGTGCTTGACACAGAGGGCACCTGTACGCTCGTCTCAGATAGAAATATCGCGTTGAATTGCAAAGAAGAAAACGTGTGTTGGTGGCATGCCATGCAGGTTTACTCGTATTTCCAGAGTAATTTCCAATCGATGCAATTCTCTGGGCACACTTGGAGAAGAGTTCTCGCAGTTTGGAAAGAAGTTAGAAGAACAGGAAGTGATAGAAGAGATATAGGTGGCGTGCTTGATCGGTACCTTCTAAAAATCATTTCTCGCGCGAAGGGCCGACGGGTCCCTGCTCGAGCAGACCTGGGTCTCTTCTCTCATTCTGGTCCACCGATCACCTTCTCGCGCTCTCCTGAAACAAAATAAGAATAGTTTCGTTAGTACGTAGGTATTTAATGAGACTTTTAGTTATTTCATTAATTGGTATAATACATATTTATATTTTTAGAATAGATAATGTAGGCATATCGCAAGGCGGATCAAGTAAAGTATCGAGCACTTTGGAATTTCAAAACTTCAATCTGACTTTCTTATTTTACTTATTAGAGTTTACTGTATCTTTTGCTGTGTTATTACAAATCAACAATGACAGTATTGTATTATTATTATTTCAAATATAATTCTGCTGAATAAACAGAAAGTGATGGTAAAATGAAAAATAAGTATTTTTCTAGAGTATACTCCATGTGACTTTGCTTTTTAGTAACGAAGCTTTAAAGATGCAAGTGTTGGGCGTCAGCTGAAGAGCAATCCCCCATACACCGAAACCCCACGGAAACAAGGAGCGTATGACGGGTTGCTCGTCGACAAGCGCTCCATCGAAACCTTTATATAAAGAATAAGATTATTATATCATCTCATTCTTTACTCTACAAATTCTATAACCTAGTAAACTGCTGAAACTAAACTCTCTGAAACTGTATTTTATTTCAGGTTGTGTTACAAGTAGATTGCTGATTTCCATGCATTTATGGGAAATTTAAAGGTGAAAGAATACGGAAAGGATCAAAAGTAAAGTACCCTTTATAATATTTACTGCGTGAAGCAAATATCTACTTAGATTCACTTCTTCTAGATATTAACCTAGACTATATTTCCTTCTTTGTAACAAAGAGGGAGGGAGAGAGAGAGAAAGAGAGAGAGAGAGAGAGAGAGAGAGAGAGAGAAGAATTTCAAAGCAAATTCCTGGAAGTTATCGATAAGTTTTAAAGCTCCTATGTGAAAATTCAAAAACTTGCATAGAAGTTTGGCTTCGACAGGCGGGAGTAATAAAGCTTCCCGGACTTTCGACTTTGCAGACAACTCCATGGGAAAACGTCAGCGTTAAGCAAAGGAGTTCTCAATATGACATAAAGCTGCAGGAGCACTGTGCTTTTGATCACTCGTCGTTCTTTTCACTTTCCTTTCCAATAAAACAATTACAGACTGCTCGTACAATTTATCTCGAAATAACCACATGCCAGATATACTTCTTTTCAATATTTTGATCAATTACATACAATATTGAAATTTTTAAACACTAAGTATTTAATTTTTCAAAAATGCTCAGCACATGATCGTCTAATTAATTTACACACGCTTTTCCTTCCTCAGTAAATGAAAATTATAAAGAACCAAATATCCAAAATTTTCAGCACATGATCCTCTAATTACTTTATACACGTTTCTCTCTACAGGACTACGTATATTTGAATATTATACTCTTTTGAATATTTCCACCAATTCCATACATCAAATAGTTTTATCAATTGCATTACAATTAAAAGTTTTATAATTATATTCCTCGCAACATCAAATATCCAACTATCTAAATTTTCAACACTCGAACTCCTAATAAATGAGTTCAGTTTCAACGACATAGATAAAGGTAACTGAAATCTTGGAAGTATCAACTACTTTACCAAACAATTCAGACAACAGATTGGAGCTGGCGATTCCCTGATCACAAACACTATCTACAAAGCGCCCAAACGATTCACACTAGTATCTCACACAGAATCGGCGAAATTTTTCCGGCGAGACACAACAGCTCGTTAGAAAGAAGGGCAAAAAAATGAACTGAAAAAAGCTGTCCACGAGGAGGCACGCGAGATTAACTACACCGGCTCACGCCAAGCGTATCTTAACAACGTCGTACACGCCACTTAACGCCCAACATCGCGGCACACGATTTTCCTTCTCTCCGCGAGGACGAGGAAGGCGACGACTTCCACGGGGGGACGAGCGCGGTCTCAAACTGCGCGACGACGTGTGTGTGCCGTCGTTAAATAAAAGGGGGGGCCTACTACTGCGCAAAATCTTTGTCGTAAGGGCGGTTCGATCGCCGTTTGGTCCATGTGATATCAGTCATCCTCCGGATGATAACTCAATCGTCTTCTTTTTCCTCGCTTTCCGCTTAAAATTTTTCCTCAGAATTATTTAATCTAAAGATTTTAGTAACATAATTAATATTTATGTCAATAATAAAATATGATAATTTAATAAATTACCTTAAGATATTTTGAGATACTTTGAGATATTTATTGAAAACTGTACCTGAGGTTTGCCTATTCTATGGATTTCGTTATTTAATAGTGGAATTGATATTTGCCTAAAATATATATATGAAGATTATTTTAAAAGTTTGTTAAATTGATTACTACAGGTGCTACTTAAAATAATCGTGAAAGTGTAGGATGTAATATAGTATATAATAGTGATTTTAAATATTTAAAAATTGACTAGTTAGCGGCGTATGTGGTACAAATTTTACGTGCTTTGTACAAAATGATCTTGAGACAATCTTCTACTCAAAGTTTAATATCATTTAAGAGTTGCGCGGGATGATATTTGGAACTTCTTCGCATACAGTTCCCCCTTTACCGTTACTTGCTTCATTCATTATTTATTTTGAGCCAGAGTGCAGCGACATGAATAAACAAAGGCACGATGCGGAACTCTGCTTCAGAATGAATACACGTTTACGGTCATTCCACATAAACGTAGTTTCTTTCATCAAACAAGTCAAAACTGTGAAAAGAAGAAAGCTCTCTCAGAAAAAGAAAATATATATCATCAAACATGAATATATTTCTTAATGACTATAAAATTCTCAAGAAATTCTTCATAGAAGAAAACATTGTTTTGAGTGCTGATATGCACCAGAGTTGTTACAAGCTACAGTCGATGCTATTATACTCGAGCAAAGAATCAGCGACATTCAACTGGTTCTCCTGAACTTCGTTCCTCGATTCCGCTTTCCGTTTCATGTTCTATCGATACAGAAGAGACAAGGAGAGCCTCCAGTGGCAACGAAGAAGCACAAAACTAGCAAATGGAAAATATAGAAACGGACAGACCAAGCCTGACTGACCAACTAAGACAAACCACTTGGGGGAAGATACTACAATTGTGCACCATCTTGGAATTTCTTCTTCCCTTCAACAAGAAGAAGAAAGAAAGAAGGCGAAGAATATTGTGAAAGTTCGGTTCTGCATCCAGCACAAGTAGCGTTGGAATTTTTATATTCTTCTTAGAGCGGAGATAGGTGTACCGGTTTAACGATCCCATTATCTTCAAAGAAAGTTATAGAAGGAGGATAGTAAAGCTATTTATACGCTCCCCCGCGTCTCGCCCTAAGGGTGTCGTTATTCTAATTATGGATTTTCCTCGTGTAATAGCCGGTTAGAAGTCACGATATAAAAAGTAGCCTCCAAAAACGCTATCGCTTTCTTCTCTTCTTTAAAATATCGCGATAATCTTCCAACACATTCTATATGCAGATTTCGGCTGAAAACAGGCGATCGTCCAATTAATTGAAACAATATGCGTAGTTAAAGTAGTTGAAGACGCAGAATATTAAGAAGTGGTACGGTGAAGAGCAAAACGAAGCGATTCCGACTGTGAAAAATAGATGCCAGTAGGGTCGATAAGGTGGCAATGGACGCAGAAGAAGCTCGTGGAGCGCAATTTCGGATCGTACGGCAATGTAGCCGGGCCTGGATCGATAAGGGATACGTTTAAGGGCGAGAGTAACAAGAGCATCGCAGCAGCCAGGATCTTGCTCACTGTGTTCCTTACGTCAATCAAGTAACACCTGCCACTATCCTTTGAATAATGACAGCAACCAACTACGTACCCTTCATCTAAAGTCATAAAAGAGGAAGCAAAATAATAAAACATATACTCGCTAACCTCGAAAAGAGATAAAACACAAAATATATACTGAAGGAGCAAGAACAGATATAAAAGAAGAGTATAAAGAATAAATAAGAAAAGTAGGTAATAGAGATACCGTACAGTAGTATAGAACGAGTGGAAAGAACATAGAAACACGGCGAAGAAAGGGTGAAGAAAGGGAAGAAGGGTCGGGTGAAGCACGATTTCGTGGTGGCGTGCCAGAGCCAATGGTCCCGGACCAGCGGATCGATATACCCTTTTTCGAGAGTGCCTTCAACCGACCCTCCCTCGACTCGTACTAACATACACCTACACGTACACATAAACACTGACTACCCTCTTTTCTCTCTCTCTCCTCAAGGAAGACGCGCGTGTTGCCGACTCTCTCTCTTAAACAGCTCTCTACTGAATGAATCAAAGTGACCAGCCAGAGTCCGTCCGGTTTGTCCATTGGTGCAACGTACCTTTCTCTAGTAACCGAAGGACGAGCAGCTTCAGAGCCAGGAACCCAATGTGGTTGGCCCAGTCCGCCTTTCCTTCGACTTTTTCAGCGAACAAGAAGGAAGCGGGCACAAGTCTTCCGGTTGCAGCTTTCTCACCTCACCGTATAAACGCCACGCGGGAATCAATACGCGCGCCTGCCTCAAGCTTCTCCCTCTCTTGCCCGCTTGTGTTTCACCTCCAGTAAGCCTCTGTCTCTCCCTGTCTCTCCCTGGCTCTCCCGCGATTCTCCACTCTCGAGCAGCACTCTGACTGTCCGTGTCGCGGCTCCAGCCTCCCCGCAGCTGCTCGGAACCTCGTGCACTACCCTCGGTGAACTCGTACCAGAGCCAGCCACAATCACCAGGAGGCGACGACTCAGCGATCCTGGCCCTTTAGCCGGTCATCGAAGGGACACGCGTGTCTCGCGGACGTACGCAGCACGGAAAACCGAGGATTCGCCTGACGACGGTGTGCAACGCACCGCGCCGCATAACCACGACTACCTAGAGTACCCGGGCGGACATGTTGGTCGAGGGAACTGCGCACACGCGCCCCCGGCTCTTCTTCTCGCGTATTCGCCGTGGCCCTCCACACTACGCTGAATCAATTTTTCCGCCGGACCGAAGTCAGTTTTTGAGTTTCTTTTCAGTTCTCCTTATTCATTTCGTTTTCTTTTATTCTACTTTGGTTCGTTTGCCAACTTCTCTTCTGAAGATTAGGAGTCAATGAAGATGGACTTGTGGATGGAAAAGTGTAATTTTGATTAGAAGGCTTTTGTTAGTAGGCGATTAATCGAGATTAGTCTCCTTTTTCCTCTTATCCTTTCTTTTTTATTTCATTCATTCATTCATTTTCGTTTTTGGAGATTAGTAATCAATGTAGACAGGCTTAAGATATAGGATTTTTGTTAAATATTGGAAAGAGGACATTTCCTAAGCAACTAGTAGTCTACTCTTCCAATTAGTTTCGTTTGCCTTTTCCGCTTTTGCAAGATGGAAATTAATGAAAATGAATCTGTGTGCAGAAATTTTCTAAGGCGTTCCGTGGGAAAATAATCTCATTTTATTTATTTATTTCTTTTATTTTACTTAGAATTTTGCTTTCTAGAAAATAGAAGTCAATAAAAATGGGCACTTATTCGCAACTACTTTTCATTTCTTCATTATTTCTT
Organism: Bombus flavifrons; assembly: GCF_040668555.2. Classification (NCBI taxonomy): domain Eukaryota; kingdom Metazoa; phylum Arthropoda; class Insecta; order Hymenoptera; family Apidae; genus Bombus; species Bombus flavifrons. The sequence continues at coordinate 6,427,905 of NC_138457.1, read as the reverse complement.
CAAATTTTATTTTCCTTGGACTTTTTATTTCTGAAAAATGGAAGTCAATGGCCATGGATTTGTAAATTAACAAATTACATTTTAGTTAGACAATGAAAAGAAGTCGTTCCACAGATGATTAATCGCAATTAGTTTTCTTTCCTTCCCATTATTTCATCCCGCTTGAAATTTCCTTCTTTGAAGGATGGAAGAAACGAAGGTGAACTTAAGACACAGAAAAACAAAGTTTTGGTCAGATACAGAAAAGAAGACATATCGTAGCGTAGATTAGTCGCGTTTGACTATGGGCTATGGTTATTTCGTTGAACTTAATAGGTTTATTGATTCTTCTGGATCTCAGTTGACCGAGCGGCTTTTTGATTTTTTTTCGCCTCACTCGATGCAACAGGTTATTTGAATGCTTTCTGCGGATTCTTTGTTTTTTTCGAACGATTCAGTTCTGTCTGTTCAAACAAAGGCATACGCAGGTTCTTTCTGCATTGGGATATGATATACGATTTTCGGATTTTTTCTCTAGTAATTAATGGAAATATGAAATTAAGGTTCTCAATGTTAAACGATTCTTCGAATTATTTCATGGGGTGGCACGGAAACGCATTTAGTATCGAATATCAATTAATCTAACTGGATCTCCTCGGCTAACACATTTAAGCCATTGTCTTACATCGAGGTTGGCTTGTGCCGCAAATTATGGTTCAAACGTGAGAGCCACGAGTCGTGTTCATAATACAAATAACGATAGTATATTTTAATGAAATCTATCGAAATATTTCAACAGAATATGCTGAGTTACTGGGTCTGTGCACAGTGACACATAAAAGTATTTGAATAACTTATAATAGAATAAATTATGTTTCACTTATTAAATATCATAACAAATACCCTATTTTAAATATTTTACAAATTTGTATGGCTTTAAATTTCCCATAAATGCATAAAAATACCCAGTCTATTGATAATTATTTTGAGTAAATAATAATTTAATGAACCTACATATCATTCAAACTGCACTTAGAAAATCATCCTAATAATTTATCAAATAATTTTACTACGCAATCCTACTATTTACATCTACATTCTTTAACATAACTGATTTACCGCTTCCCAAAATAATTAAATATTTACTTCCCGCCCAAATACCATTTGATAAATACAATATAGTATTCATGAAATTTAACGGGAACGATTGAGAAAATTTTGTTGACAGGAGACAGCAAAGGCGCAGTAAGTCCCCGTAAAAACTGAAATATAGATTCGGCTGGTAAATTGATTCTGTGCCACTGTACGACGAGTCCTGGCTTCTTCTGCTAGTTCTCAGGCTGTCGAACCCTCCGCACGCAGACGTTGAAATTCTTCTTCTCTCCTACTCTTCCGGCCACAGGAACGGCGACAGTGACAGAGAAGCATATGCATAGTGCTACATCGGTTTTCCACGACTTCTCCGAGTTTTATTAAATTTCTTGCCTCGCTGTAAATAGTCCCTCATACGAAACGATGCTTATCGAGGCTCCAGGATAAGCAGAGCCCACCCCTAGTCCGCTGCTTTCTATCACCAACGGATGTACTCGGTATTTCCAGGCTCTCCAGGATGCTGCGATCGATGGAATGCCTCTTAAATTTCTTCCTCGCAGTTTCTAAAGCATACGATATTTTTCTATAATGAGTTTTGGTGAGATACTGTTGCACCTGTGGCTCTTTGGTGCGAAAAGTTTACTATTTGTCTTTTATTTCCAATATCGACATCTGGAGATCTGCAATTTTTTCACAGTATAATAAAACTAACAAAAGATTTAGCATAAGCGATTCAGAAAATAATCATCTATCTAGCTTTGAACAACATTTCCTGCATTTTTTGATATTCCAAAAGTATACACTTCTAATTTTTTATGGGAAATGATCATTAATAATCATACTATAATTGTAGTACCATATTCGTCTGTCAAGGTTACTAGAATTAGAAATCAGTGGAATGCAAAAAGCTTCCCATTCTTCATCTACGCACTTTACAAAAATGTCACATAATAATAATGTCACATAATAAATGTTACATAAATGTAAATTATTAATGTTTCTATGAATTGATTATTTCGACAAGCAAGACACGTTTTATATGGACCTTTTAGAAAATTCTTCAGTTTCTGAAGGTTGGATAGGTCGGAGAGCCGAATTGCAGCATCGATAAATTGCAAAGGGTGGATCTACTGAACTGTTCGTTCCGATGGGACGATTTCTCGACGGTCAGGGTCGGCTATTATGGTTTTCCTCGAAATCACGTCGTGTAATCGCCGTATTTTACGAGCTGCCGCGAACTACGGACTATTAGGTCGATACAGCCGCAAAACCTAGGGCCACGCTACTTCACAGACACGTTGATTGCCTCCTCCGTCGCTAATTTTTTCTCCTCTCCCTCCCAACAGGGGTGCAAGATCGCAATCAGCTGCCAATTGTCATACTACTCTCTGACAGAAGTCACTGAAAATATACAGAACCTTAACATGAAGAGGAATCTAGCGGTTCGTGCCAGCCACGACGACTGAGCAGCTCATAACGAAAATCACCTTTGTCTACGTTTTCCCTCTTTGCAAAAACGGAAGATATTCTATTCTATTCTAAACGGAAGATATTAATTTCTATTCGATGCACAGCTCAACGTTTTAAACAAAATTTTCATCGTATTACACAAGTCCCTTCTTGATCTACAATTATCTATAATTCATATAATAATAATTTATAATTAATATTCAATTTTAACGATATATATCTCAATAATAATAATTTTTCTCTTAAAATGTGACCTCCAACAGATGTAACACTTAGTTGAACTTCGTCGCAATCTTCTTTCTAGAAAATTGACTTTTTTAACAGTAAGAATGATTCGGATGAAAATTGTTCTGACGTTATGTTAGTTGAGATGCAAACTGTTCTATCAGATTGCAACATATTTTCTTCCACTTCGGTGAAACAACTGTTTAATTTCCTTATAATTTGAGAGTAAAACGCGGCCAGAATGGATACGTTAATAACGGTGAGAATCGTCGCAGAGTTTCTGCCGGACGTTCAATAAAATTCCCCGTGAACAGCTTTCAAATTTATTCGGGTTCGACGCTCGTCGTCGTGACGAGCAATTAAACGCAAAAACGAGAGGGAGATCCTCGCCACTGGGGGATGACGGGATCACCGAACAAGATCGATGAAAGTTACTTGTCTTTCAGCTCAGAGTATATCAGTTTCAACCGTAGACACCAGAAAACCTGAACGTGAAACGGGATCTACCTTCATCCTGCTTCACCGATGCCTATAACCACACCAATTGTGGCCTAGTGAGTTATTGTCCAAATTGATACTTGAAATCTATTTAGAAATATTAAGTGGAATTAATAAGATTCTCCTTACTAGAGAGAATTTATCTTCTCTTATTGTTCTTTTAATATTAATTCACAGTAGTTTTCAATTATTAAATTAAAATTAAACGAAACATTTCTTCATCGTTAGATTAAATTAGAATTTCTTTATAGAAATGAATTATATTGCAGATTATAGCAGTTCTTTTGGAAATATCAAGGCTAATCGATCTTCGTTTAGTAGATCTGAAGATATTAATAAAATTAAATAGTTCAACCATTAAATTTCTATATTTTTACTTATTTTCATGATTTAAATATTCAGTTCTTTAAGATAGCGTTTAAAAAATTCTGTGCAGTTGCAGTATCGCAAAATTTAAGAAAAGTATAAGTATCGTTTAATTTTTCTCACAGAATTCGTTACATCTCTTCAAAAGAAGAAATTCTTCTTTCGAACTTATACCACGAAAACAATTACGTGAGTACGTATGAACCCAATATTTTGGCCACATCTTAAGTATGAACAATCCTACTAGTATTCTAACAAATGAAATACACATAACCGTAAATTAATCTACCAAAATTATAATAGCAATTTCTCTTGACGTTCTTCTTTTTTATCTATTTAATAACTTATGAAAGAGATGAAACAGGATGGTTCATGGAAGAAGCTGATGTCTTCTAGATCCCCGTTCGATCAACGTCGACGATTCGTTTCCCTTTCAATTAATTCTTAAGTAGAAGAATCGCCTCTCCTTCGTTGAACGAAAGTAATTCTCGCATGGAAGAATAGGCGGCTGGGAGGAGAGCTAGCTATCTTATCGAGGAAATTCGTTCGAGTGATTCACAGCGAGAGGGCCCTGTCGTGATCCAAAGTTAAGTCGCTCTCTCTTCGTTGTCATTCCCATCGAGCCTAAACGTCCCACTTCCGGTTCGGCTATTCTAGCCTGGATCGATTGGAGAGACCGCCTCGTGTCAAAAACACTCGGCAGAAAGACGTTGCCTCGGCAAGTCGAGCCGGATCCTCTCTATTTGATTCATAAATTTCAGAGCGGTGTCTAACTGAAACTGCAGAATCTAGGAAAGATTATATCTTTATTCTATTTATTCATAGAAGTTTTTATTCCATTTAGAAGAGTTATTTTAAGTAAAACTGGTAAAAGTTCAAAGAGATTGATTCAGTGAAAGTTAAATGGTACCTTATTCTTATCTTCAATTTTCATTTTTATCTTCTTCAATGCAACACACATTTTGCTATTCAAATATAGCCACACATTTCTGGCTCTGCTTTTTGTTTATATTTCATCAGAAATATCCTTATTCTAACTAATACCGTTCGACATACTGTTCATTGCTTTGTTTACACTTCTAAACCAATTTGTACTATTCAACAAAAATTACAATGCAATTAACTATACAAAATTGATCCACAGGAAATCAGCAGATCTACTTGATTTAACGCCACGACTTTCCATTCCAGTTTCTGTTTCATTTGATTTGTTGAAATCTCACTCAAATACAATAGTCCTTACTCCACATTTGCTCATGCTTTTCCCAAACCAATTTTTAAAATAGTCTTCAATTTCTATTTTATAAGCATGAAACTTCTTTTTACAACATCCACTTCGGCGTGGCTAACAGCATACGCAATGCAGCGATAATTAATACAATATTTATCCAGTTTATCCCGCAGACGGTTTTTCTTCTCGCTTTGAGTTAATTTGGCTCGTTAACGCAACAGGGAATCGCGAGGACTTAATAATTCCCGATGCATGCCGGCCCTGCTACTCGACCTGGAGTACGATGCTGTGATTGGACGGCATTTGAATGAATGCCATCCGGCATTCACACCTTTTTTCAGCCCCTTCCTTTCAGCCGCGACCCCGTCCATCGTGAAACCCCCGATGTACTCGAGGGTTACGGTAGTTGACACGCGAGCAGCGTGAGCGTGTGCTCGCGTGTGCTTTCCACGTCACGCACACGAGCTACCAACACCGTATCAATTCTCCTCTTCGCCCTGATTGTACATAAAATTATTCAAATTTTCAATTTGTTTATATATAATATAATATATCGGATCTTTTGAAATTTAAAGTATTTTGGAGCTTTAGCATGGCTTTTGGTTTGAAATTGTTAGTATTCAGAATGAAATTGTTTTCATTGTGTTCTAGAAACCAATTTTTCTCTCCGAGTATCTTGATACTTTGAAATAATTTTTGCTTGGAATTTATTAACTGACTCACTTGAATGTACCGTAGAAAATATCAAAGAAGAAGATATTTTCCCCTAGAATCCCAATATGTTGAAAAGGTACTTCTCTAATCTGAACCACAGCTACATCAGAGACAATGAATGGTATCGATTATTTATTACAATACAGAGTTTCAATGCACCTGTGACATTTCCACGAAAACGCCTTCGCCACATCACTTAGTACAGATTTGCATCGACGAAAATTAATCGTTGTCTGGCTGGAAAAGTGTGTCAAACGTCTCAACCGATCGATTATTACGTTCATCAAGTGCGTCCTGCCGATTGGTTCGTATTATCGTCCATTTGACGACTCGGGGCTCCGCCAATGTTTGATATGGCACTGTTAAATTCATTTCCTAAATGCGACACCTCTAGTAAAAGGAAACTACAGGGCAAAGCTGTGATAAGTCATACTTTTTGTTTTTCATATGAGAGCAATTTTAATATCTCACATCTTGTTAACGATTCTCGAATATTACGAAATTTGTCTTTTTATTCAAATTGATTATGAGTGAGATCATCAAATACATCGATTTCTTAAAAGTATTATGGTAAGTTAATTTTTTCATAAATCTTCATGAACTTGGTATTTTTAATCAGTTACACCTTTAGACTAAATGGGTTTTTCCTATCTTTAACTATGTTATATCAAAGTATATCTTTTTAATCACTGAATAACATCAAGATCAATGAAATTATAGCATTACCATGATACGATGAGGACATGTGTTTTCCCTTGTAATCTTCAAATGTTCTAAAACAAATTATTTAAATTAATCTATATAAATTAACTAAGAAAGAAATAAAACAATTTCTATAAGTGTTTGTCTAAGACTGACGAAATGGAGCAAAAGTTGTGCTTCCCTCAAGAGCAGAATTAGCTTCGCGAAAATTGCCAGCTCCTTAAATTCATCAAGATTACAGGTTCCTTCAGAAATCTCCAAGACACTCAAGTATAGAAGTTATTTTAAACTTTATACGCGATTAAATTGCCCGTGGATTCGTCAGATTAAGTCTTTCGATATTTTCAGAAATTCTCACTCCTTGGTACATCCTAAAACTTCCAAATCCATTAACACCTTATTATCGTCATCTAAAGAAAAGTGAAAAGACATAAATTCTAATATATAAATAGAATTTCATCAAGTTTCAATTATTATGAAGCCATCTCTAATTAGTCTATTTTATCCATTAGATATATTCTTTCCTATTTATTTACTTTGAATTAATTTTATTATCAACGCTAAAACTAACAAGCTCTTTGGTATGTTCCAGATAATTAATTGGAATTAATGTAATATATCCAAAATAAGTGTTTCTATCCGAATAAAACTAAAATATTAATAACACCAGAAATATTTATCTATTTCTACTAATTGAAAATTATAGTAGAAACACATTTTTCATAATATGGGATTGATTAACAATATGCTGAATCTTAAAACTGTTTCTCTGTAAAAGACAGAGAATGTAACTTATGTTCCTCCCTTATAGTGTTCTATTGGAAAAATAAAAAACCTAATTCAAATTATTTTGATCTGGTAATTCTGGCGTAATAACGTTATTAACCCTCAACTGACACTGTTGCATCATGGATGACTGCGATAATTTGTTCTACATTTGATGACTTAACTTTCATTTGCATTCTACAATTCGCATTAAGAAATAAAAATTGGAAAGTAGAAATACAATTTTTATACAAATTATTATGCCACTACGCATCAATAGAAGATTCAAGTAACTTTCTTTTATATCAAAAAAGAAGAAATAAAGTTGTTTTGAAATGAATTTTATAATCGTTATACTAGTAGAGGCTTAAAGTAACGAGGTTACACCGAAGTTGAATAGAAAATTGAATATTTCCTTTAGTAATCCTTTTCGAACGGAACACCTGTGTGGATACGGCCCTGATACGCATACGTCGATCCAGGCGAGCGTGCAGCTTACATACGAATAACGACGGCGACGACGACGCCGTCGACGAGGACGAGGACGATCGAGGACGCATTACATCCCCACCATCACGTACTACGAAATACTACGTTCTGTGATGCGGTGCAATTAACCCAACGGCCCCTCACCCTTCTACATCCTACGTCCTCTTCGCCCCCTCCAACAGACTTCGGACCTGCAGGGGCGCAAGTCCGTCTCTTCTTTTACCGCCCCTACCGGCGCTCTGACATTTATCCATTCGTTCATTCATCAGAACACACTTCTTTAACCGGCTCTCGCCGTTCGAACCACGTAACCACGTTGATTCTGCCTGGTCAGAGTCTTAGGTTGCTCTGGTATTCAACTTCCTATTTGCTTTCATTGAGCTTCACTGAGACAGGTCTGATAAAACTCCTTAGACCAATTACATTAGAAATCTTCTATTAGAAATTCTACAGGAGATCCTCTATTAGATGTATCTTAATCTACAAAAGAGAATATATTTTTATTTTGTTCCGAATCCTGAGTAATATTCTTTAGAGAATTCAGTTTTGGTTCGTTAGATTTTTATCTACAATCATTTAAAGTCTACAATCTCATCGGAGAAAGTGTTTCCTTGAAAGTTATTTAACAGCTGGTAAATAGCAGTCTACTTGTGATTACTGGAACATTCTGTATTTTTCTATGACTATGAGTTAACGAATCAAGATTTCCAGTTCCTTAAGAGTATTGCAAAGTATTTGATAGAAAGTAAGACATTGTTTTTGTATAAATCAGAGTACCCAATGTTGGGAAATTTCCTATGGGACTTTAACGAGAACAAGAAAAAATCTAAATATCTTTGTGAATTATTCCACAGACAAATTATACAGTGCCTACAAAAGGCATTGTTCCAATGAAATGTTTTCTTTTATCAGGTTCTATACATTTCATTTTCATAGTATCAAATTTTATTAGTCATATGAAAGTACTACTAAAGAACATGTAATTTAATACACGTAGACTTAATTAATTAGACTGTAAATGCTATATGATGCTATAAATATGATGGTCTGCTTATACTTTCTGTAGCCAGAGGATGCAGGATTGACTTGAGATACTAATCTTATATATATTTTAATTGCTAAACTAAACAGATATCTTTGTTGAGAATGCTCTGTGTTCTTTGAGCTTCTGGTTTGAGTAGAATGAAATGATGAAGAATAATTAGGATGCGCGATGCTTGCACTGGAGAGAAATACAGTTTGAATTCTAATAGAGTTACTTAGGTTAATGAATCTTTTCTTTTATGTAGAATGTTTGAGATATCCTTATTTTCTTTTTTCACTGCATTTTCTTTCTCATTTTTCATAATAACGAACATCCAATTAAATGTTGGAACATTTGTATGAAATGGTTTTCATACATTAATTATAAAAAACAAAGTATTGATTACTATATTAAAGATTCAAGAAAATTTCTTTAAAAATCTTAAATCGTATTCATTACAATGTCACATAAATACATATGTTTCCTATTTCAATAGTAACTGAGACTTATTTCTATGCCTACTTATTACTTTAATAATTTTAAATAATATATATATTTATTTAAAAATTTTACATAACCTTTTTTGTACAGTATTACATAATATATAAGAATAAAAAGTTAAAAAATTCAAATCCATATTTGACAATTGCAAACATTGTTACTTTGATAGCATTTGATAATGGCTCTTAATAACTCAAATGACTTAATGACGCAATAAATTTCTTATACGTATATCTAAATCTAATTATAGAATTAAATAATTTATTTACACTGAATATGTTTATCAATTTATATTATAATCCACAAATAATCATATAGTTTTATTCATTCAATTCAAATAAAATTTTCGCGCCTTACAACGCTATGCAATACGAATTGTCTAACCTTAAATTGTATACTTATGTTACCTCAATATTTTCCATAATATGTATGCATTTAAATAATCTTTTATATTCGGAGTTACATTCGTAAATGATCAACACGAACATTTAATTATAAATAATTAAGAAAATTAGAAGGTACTTACCATCATATTCACATGTAATTCTTGACGTATTCACACTGCGCAATGATGTTCTTCATGGCGGCAATTCCATCCAAGCTATCCCTTTTACTTTCTTCAGAGTCCAAGACTTCTCCATATCGCCAACACTTTCTTGAAATCGATCCTTTTCAATCACGCATATTTCTTAACTTTTTACGAAAAATCACACGAATTTTATCATACTCAACACGAAACTCTCGCGTGCGCGGTCGTATAACGACTAAAAGCAGTTAAATGCTTTGAAGTGATTGGAGGATTGTTTGGTTTGCAATGGCGCAAAAATTTGAATCACCTCAGATATAGGTGGATGCATCAAATTGAGAATTCTGAATTTATTTCAATTCGTGAAAGAGCTCTCAAGTACCGAATCACTTTGAAAATTATTTAAATGATTTAGTAACTTCGTTTTTGGAAAAATAATAAAACATTTTCTAAATTCTATCTTTACAGCTTAATCCACTTAGTGTTCAAAATTTACCAAAAAGATTAGTTATATTTTGGTCATTTTCAGCACTTTTACTTCCGTTTATCCAAACATGTTTAAATAAATTTATTGGAACTTAACTTAAATGAATCTGTTTTGGTAAATTTTGAGCATTCAATGAATCAAATGAAATTAAATGAAAATTCGATCCTTTGTCAATAAAATGGTAAAATATTCTTAATTTTTGCTGATCGATTTTTTATATTAGTGATTTAATAAAACTTTTAACTAAAAGAATGAAATTAAATAGTCGAAATTGGAGAAGCTATATACTTAACAAAACTAGGCTAATCTATATACTTAATTAATTAATCACTAAGCTATATATTTAACAAGATTTGTAATTACTTCCAGATTAAAATTCAAACGTCCATCACAATTCACGATAGAATAACTTTTCTTTCACTTTTTGCGTATCGTTTCCCTCGCAAAATGGCATGGACAGAAAGATACATTGAGTGCTAAGTGTATTATATGCCTCGTTTATGATATAACTTTATTTTACAATATCGACCGGTAGAGAACGCCACTTAACACAGTGAGGTGTTAACACATTTAGGGTTAGGCATTCAAATGTCAGGAATCAATTAGTAGTTATAACATGTGTTTCAGATTTTTAATAACGTGATACAGCAATTTTTACAAAGAGACTTGGAAGAATATAATCGTAAGGTAAGTATTAGTTGAGTGATTAGTTAGAGCGTATCTAATTTTATATTTTCAAATATATTAAGTAATTCTAATCTTTCTTACAAAGTTCGAAATTATATTATTATCAAACAGCATTTCACTTATTGTTTATTATTGATTAATTCAACATCTAAATTAAATTTTATTATTGTAATAAAATGTTATATTAATTGTCTTTTATAAATCAACGAACATCTTTTAAATTACTTTTTCGTTTTATTATAAAGCTGAATAGAAATAATCATAAAGATTATTTAAGTTATAGTTTTACTGTATTCTAAATTCTTCTACGGTCAAGTACCATAAAAGATGAAGAGATGGCAGTGATAGTATGTTTTCTTTTATAAATTTTCTCAATGATGATCTCGGTTGATACATATATCGATCGATTTAGTAACCTACTTTACCAATACCTCTAACGCATTTTTATCGTTTGACGATTATCGGTAATAGTTTCTGTCTTTCCTTACCGACAGTTTGCTAAATGTATATTTGCTCATAAAAGTTACTTTCATTTTTGATAAGCAATACCACATTTCATTTCAAAGTAATATATTTTTTAGCTTTATATTGAAAGATAGAAGGTATATTTTATTTTGAGTCCTACTTCAAGTTCATGCCCAACAAAACACTTCTGTATCCCTCGCTTTCCAAATTATCGAATCAGCTCTTGAATACAACTCGATCAGAGTTTATCTGTTCCTTCGAACTCGTTTCGCTGACCAAGCTTGCCCTTGGCTAGGAACAGCAAACAAACTTCTGGTAAACAGGTCAAGAAAAATTTATAATCTCTTTAGAAATCATTCCGAGATAAAAACTGTGAAATAATTTTTCCCAGAGCACGTAGGTCAGCAATTAGTTGAAAGCGAATTTTACAGTATCCAACGCCGTAGAACCTTAAATTTAAGCGCTTAAAGGTTAAGGGATCGTGTCTTATCTAATAAGAACGTCTACCTTAAAGCCTCGGTTTTACGTTTCATTAAAGAACGTTCCAGCAGCGTGCACCTGTACAGGGTGCTCCATAATCATGGCGCAAACGTTGAGGCGGAAATTTTGCGTGAAACAATAAGTCGATAATATAGAATAAAAATAAATAATTGACAAGAAGTTATTTTACGTATGGAAATAAGTCGAAAATGTAGAATAACACTTTTTCATGGGACGCTCTATTTCCAAGAAAATGAAATTTGAAAATTTGTCAAATATACTTAAATCTGGCCAATTCTGAACTGGAGAAAGCTAAATAATTTACAGGAGCTTGTTCTACGTGTAAAGATAAACCAAAAGTTAGAATAAAAGTTATTCATAGGGCGTTCAGTTTTCAAGTGAATGAAAATGTGGCTTTGGACGAGAAAACTTTATTTTACATTTTAAATTTGTTTTCTCACGTAGAACCGCTGCTTTACCGAATGTACCATGGTTACTGGAACACCCTGTATTTCACGCGAGGCAATATCGCCGAAGCGACCCTTAAAAAATGATTTTCGTCATAATCCACCGGCTCTCCGCAGAATAATTTGCCCCAAGACGATATCCTAAGGAAGCCAGCCTGTGGTTTATAATCCACCTTGTATTTCCATACAAATTAACGACGCACTTCGGGGTCTGGACACGAAATTTCTGGCATCTTTCGACACCAACAGAGAGGGAGAGAGAGAGGTTGGACGCCTTTTTCACGACACAAAGGAAAAGCCGGCTATTTGTCTGCCTCCCCTGGCTGGTCTCTGTTATTAAAGCCCTTCGTGTCTTTATTTCACTGGGCCATTGTCGAGCTTGGGAAAAAGCTTGTGCCGGAGTTTGCCTCTAGTTTGATAGCCCCAAAACAGAAATGGGAATTTCAGACGCCTTGTCTTCCTGAAAATAAGTTTAGCCCGCAGTGTCTTTAATTTGATAGAAGATGGACGCTTTATCGCAACTTTGTATCTGGCCATACAATTTCTAGTATTTTCTAGGGACATTTTTATTTGCTACTGGATAATTATTATAGTGGTATCGCTTTGTGACTGTTCTATGAGTGAAAATAGTTAGATGATGAAATGTTTAACCGTTTCCTTTGACATCCTCAAATTTAAGTTTTTATGACAAACAGAGCTCAAATAAAATGACGAAATCGTGCTATATTTAGTATGTACAAAGTTTACGAGTGAGAAATAGATTAGGATGGACTGATGTTGAAGTGTGAAGTTCTAATAGAGTGTGCAAGTACTTTGAAACAGTTTAAAATAACAGTTCAGCGATGTCGTCATTGATCCAGACTGAAAGAAGGAAAATGGTGTATTTCATGACGGCCAGACCATCGAGTGAATCGTTGGTTAGGCTTTAACAATGCTGCTTGTGACCGAGACAACAACTTATTTTCGTGTAGCTCGTGAAACTTGAATGTAATATCGGTACAAAGAGCTGAGAACTAGGCCAACCACGCAAATGTGCTCAAATGAAGCGCATTCCTGCATTCAGACAGGTTTTTTCCCATACAGTAATCACTCAAAGAACAACACTTCATGGACCACATTTACTCCATCTATTTCACTAGTAGTTTATTACAAATGTTTAATTTTCGTTAAATCAACAAGGTTAGAATATTTAAAACATATTTTTGTACATATCTTATTTGTTACAATGTTACAAAACTGAAGGAAAAATATGAAAATTCTAAATAACCAAAAATTATTTAAACGCACAAAATTAAAATATTTCGAACATATTTTGCCCTTTTCTTTTGAGTCCATTTATCATAAAAATCTAAATTTAAAGATATTAGAGGAACAGTACGAAATCCTAAAAATTCCAATTGTTGATTAAACTCACAAAATTATTTAAAAAATATTTTACATATAAATATTTCTTGTACATTTAGCATGAAAAATATAATTATCGAAGGGTTTTAGAGGTATCTTGAACAGGCAACGAAGAAAATTCGAGACTGGGAAGAGCTAAGAGACGACCCTTCTCGTTATACAACTTTTAATTACAATCGGTTCGATTTCCTTTTTACTGGAGTTTCCATCTGGAGCTTCGTTAAACACAACCGTGGAGCTGACACTCGTAACGTCCACTTATTTTTCTCTCCGCGGCCTTTTCACGGTACTGAATATCCCCCTGACATCCTTAATTAATGACGGAAATACGTTGTTAGTTCTTCGAGTGGTCGAGCTCCGCGACTGTCGTTTACGTATTAGTTTTCTCCTCCCTTCGAGACTTATCTCAGTCATTGCAAGCCATTCTCACGTTCAAATGAAGTTTAAGCTATCTGCAGCCACTGTTTAAATATATCCGTAAACTTCTCTACATTTCAAGTCTGCCATCTAAATGTGGATTTGAATAGAACAGCACAAAGAAGATAATTTCTTCCACTCTAATTTCTTCCTATTTATTTATTTCTTCTTCAGTGAATTTGAATGGAGTGAGATGAAGATAATTTCTTCCACCCTAGTTTCTTGCTATCTATTTTTTCTTCATTCATTACATCTAACTCAGATTTAGATAGTCAGGATACTGTCTACTACTACTTACTTGTTGAGTAAATAACATGGAACTGAAAGCTATTACTCTTTCTGTGTAGGAAGAATCTCTTCACTTCAAAGTTGCCTTTCTTTGTTACCAAAACATGGGACACATTAATACATTTTGAAGTTTTTGAAAATTAAATCACTGTTATCATGGAGGTAAGTATCATTCTTTGAGATTTTGTTACAATTGACTTTATAACAACAGTGAGCCTATCTAGTGTATAAATAAAATATGAAGATAATTATTTTTGTCCAATTTGTTTGTAGATGTTATCTTAAATGGGAGAGTCCCTGTGGCTAAGCTCAGGCCTTCTAAATAGCATTCTGAAGTTCCTGGAATTAAGGTGATCTTCTAAGCTTCTTAGGAGAAGTGCAAATGAATATTCTATTTCATGCTGATGACCCTTTAACCGCGTTCTCAGCGTCTCACGAATCACGGCGGATAAGAAATTGGCATTGTAGCGTTTATCAGCGCATCAGCTGGTATCTCGTACTCTCATTAATGAGAATTATGTCAAGGAATCGTATCGATTAAAGCTTAGCCTAGATACTCGACGACGAGGCGTCGCTTCATTGATTTACTATCATGCGTTGCCTACAAATTTACCACTCAGATGATGTTACTTCAAAGCACATCTTTGTCTTCTCGCTGGGAATGAGCGCCACTGAAATAGTTCAAGAAGTTAAATTGATATAACACGTCTGTGCTTCATCTGGGCACATAATATTTCATAAATAAAATCCTCTTAACATATGAGGTTCCTTAGTACGGATTTATTGTTCTTAGATCCTCCTGGGCCTACCTTCTGTCTAGTTTAAATGTAATGTCTTACTACCAAGGATCAGATCTACTTGCTATAACAGATTTATGCTTCATTTGTGGGGATGCAATATCTTGTAAGTAAAATCTCCCGATTTTGATTCAACCTTTTGTCTAGTTCAACTTGGAATATTGCTTATGGTCAAAGATCAGTACTACTTGGTATAATAAATCTGAACACAGTATTTCATAAATGAAATCTTTAGACGTGAACTTCTTTGATACATAATCCTATGATGATCCTTTCGTTTAGATTCTTCTGGTTTTGTGTCTAGTTAAATTTAGAATCTTATTTATTATTACGTATCCTGATATTGAAAGAATGTTGAAGTCTGCGTTAAACCTGGCAGTACATAGAAGCAAACGATAAGCCGTAGCAACGATAGAGTCATTAAAGTGTAATATAATGAATAGAATAAAATGAAGTGATGAGAGATTATATTTCAAATACAATATAGATGTGGGAGAAGATAGGAAGAATCCATCTCGACGCTCTTAATTAAAATACGTCAGTTACTATCTTTATTCAATAAATATAATATTACATCATAACATAAGGAATATCGTGGTGTGTAATTGTCCTCATTCAGCTGGACAGCTCGCAAGTAGCTATTCTTGCGAGTGGTCCCAGCGATTTGCAAATATATCTCTATATACGTGTACTACACACGTGCATGCCGTGTGCACACGTACACGTATGTATACATATACCATCTTTAATATAGATCTTTCTTCTCTAGAGACAGCACAAACACGTAGTATGTTACAATATCGTTACAAGGACAGTCACGGATCTCCGGCGATCGTTTTTTTTTTAAATCTAATTCTCCGGTGTTCCAACGCGAATCTCTTGGTGGTGACGTGTTCAACAACCATCTTGATATTTTACTTTCTTCAGTTGGCCCACTTGGAGACAGGTTGTCCCCTTGCCAGTAACTAGTGTTTTCTTCTTCGAAGATTGATACTAGTGTCTTCACATACGAGACTTTTCAGATTATAGGATTTTCTACTACTTGTACTTCAAAAATCTTAAAAATAATTGTACTTCAATTTTTCTGGTTACAAAATACACTAATTTATATTTTCTTAGTGTAAAGCATAGTTAAATCAATAAAAATAACGAATAGAATTAAAATTAAAAGGAACTAGAGCGTATTTTTTGTATCTCTGTCCCTATAGTTTCTCCATTACCAGGACATGCTATTAATCACATCACCAACGATTTACTTGTTTATATCATAAAATTCACCAAGTACTTGAATTAGAAAACTAGGAGGTCAACAACCTGAGCTTAATTACAGATGCACACAAATACATTGCGTTGGAGTCCCCTTGCAAAATATTCCTAGTAGTGGAATAAAATTTCCAGCAGCAGAATCGTCAGTGAAATTTCCCCTAGCATACATCTTCTCCAAAACTTAAGAATAAAATAATAACTAATTAAACAATGTAATACATATAAATTGAAAAATTTATTTTGAATATTTTTTCCTGATACTTTATTTAGATACCCCTAATTTCAAGAAAGAGTCATTGATAAAATTTGTAAAAATGACAAATATTCAACAGATAAAATTAAAAACACCCTAACAATCGTATAACAAATGTTTATATAAGCCACTCTAGGCTCGATGAGTTGTTGAAATAAGCTGGTCACGAGAAATTGAAACCTAACCTCTTCTCTGACCAAGAAGCGTACTTCAATGAACGGTTTGGTTGTAAAAATTCGCGTGGAACCCGTACGACGCTTCCTCTCTTGCTAATTAGTCTAATATTTACACGAGTCTGTCGTACAGCGGACGCCTGATCGAACCTTTTCGTTTCTCCAGCCGGATTCGCTTAGCAAAAGTAAAAAATAGGTACTTTCCAGCCTTCAGGCTCAACTAAATCGTGTCCCCGCTAGAATTGGAAGAGCGTTGGAAGTCACCAGTGGTCTCTGGCGATTGATTTCATTTTCTTTCATCACTCTGTCTGGAGAAGGAAGAGAGAGTCTTATCGTTTAACGTTTTGCATATGAAAATAGGTGTATACCATTTACATTATATATCTCACGCTATCACAATATACGGTCTAAGGTTAAGTCCAGTTTTGATATGTACAATATAATATATTATTTATAGTATTTCACACGGTGAGTCCATTTAGCTAAAACATTTGACGTGTATTCTATAAATCATCTGTTTTTATGGGGCAAACTTTATTGTCCTAAGCGAAGTAACTTACTAGTTCTTAGAAGAACTTAGAATATTTAGAAGATTTATGAGAATTTATATTAGTTTATTTGTAAACTTTTCCTTACTTTCTATATTTAAAAAAATTTAAAAAGAAGCTTTCCAACAACCATTATATTGTTAAAGAATCAGAATTAACACTTTCCACAAAATTGTCTTAATTCACCATTTTGTTATCTGGGTCTTTTTAGTCAATTATGAAATTTGATCAATTATGAAATTGAAGGTACAAGAATCTTTTTTGATTAATTTCCATCAACAAATTATCTATTCTCAAGAATAATCTCAATCATAAAGTCATTCAAACGCATAAGCTAAGTGGAGCACCCTGTTCACCATAATCCACACTATTCCCATGCGCCTCGCGCGAGCTGAATCTCTACCTTTGTACAGATTACTAGTCTGTAATGCACTTTGATCGTTTGATTGTGTCGTCAGTTTGTTTTGGCATGCTTCTGAAGCCAGGCCTCGCCCGGTAGTCCCTTTAAAGTATCTGGGAGTAAAAATTGACTGGTGTAGAAACATTTGAATGGTTTTAGCGACGGAGACCGGGCTTCAGAAATGATTTCTGACTCCTACATGTTCCTACAGTCGTGTAAGATGATTTGAGGAGCATAGGAAACCTTGTGAATCTAACGTGAAGTCAGAGGACACAGCGAGCATGTATAATTTCTCTTTTTATGAGGACTCTCTCTTCCTGTCCCTGCCTGCCTAATTAGAAACTCAACTAAAAGGTAGAGAATGGAGCACAGTGTGATGGCCTGGTGTGTGTATGTACACTGATGCTGACACAGTCAACATCACCGTGGCGTCTAAGTATGTACACTGAATTGACCATGGAATACAAGGTAACAAATGGGGCAAGAAGAACACGGTCCCAGCGCCATCTGTAGGGCAATTCCCCTCTCTGATTCCAGTGGATTGCACGAAGACCCGAAGAGGTAGCATCTGCCAGGGCAGTGTCCTGTTGAGAAGGCAGGCAAACGCTTCTGCTGGGCTTACGATCATTGGACGAAATTTACGTTGAATGTTTCCACCTCCATGGGCTGTAGGGTCACCCCCTGGAGGCCGTCCTTTAGCCTCTGCTTCGTCTTGGTGCCGGTTAGCGAAGTCTTGGTTACATTAAGATTCGCTAGTTTGAAGAACGAAGTCCCTTGACCAATTTTCTCAGTCAGTGGACAGTGTTTCATGGCCACGTCCACTCCCACAGAGCAACTGTAACCTTGTCTATGGAGCACCATCAGGGCACTATTCACAGGGAAGTGTGGCAGCTTTTGATCGTGATTGGTCCTCAAATTTAACAGATGCAAATCACAGGGGAAACTTTGACTTAGTAGCCTAACCTCTGGTGCCATTGCTATGTCACCTTCTGTACCATCTACTACGAAAATGTTTACAGGATAGTTGAGAGCATTGCTTAGATGATTGGCAAAGAGGGAAGGCTTGGAGTACTTGTCCTTTTCCCCGGTTATGTCCTCTAGCAGTAGCCAGTGCTTGATGACAGTTCTACGATTGTCCAGAAGACCTTCACCCATTCCTCTGGAGTCATCGTATAGCGTTCTCCTGTCTAACATCACTTCTAGCCAGCCTGGCTGATAACTGGCTGCTCCTTGGCAGTGATTCACCAACAGAGTAAGTCTGTGATTGGTGTCTTCTATGTAGGCCATAGTGGTGATGGGAAAGTAGTTACCTTCGATGCCAATTCTCTCTATCTTCGTCCTTTTGATCATCTGGTGACCGTTTAGGTCTGTATAAAACTCTGGAGGGTCACCATTCAGGATATCAGTTTGTAGACGCATGAACATTTCTGTTTCACGGTTCTTTGGCGGAGTTTCGAAGTCCACAATATTTCTCAGATAGATAGCCTCGCCTAGTCCGTCGTCTCTGTGATAAATGGCCACGTGGTGGCTCAACAACTTTCCATACTCGACTGTCAGCCTCGAACTCAGGCTTCCACTAACGATGTAGATCTTTTGATGAGGGGTGTACGCTTCAAGAACATCCTTATCGATGTCTCGAAGATTAGGATCAGGCATGAACAAATAGGCCCCACTGTGGAACTGTGCAGACGGATAGGCAGCGAACTGAATGGCGCATTGCATGATCTTACCAGTCGCCTTTTTGGTCACCCTCTTCAGGAACCCGGTCTGACCATCGAACAGCAGTTTCATCCTTTGGTTTTCCAACTGAACGTCGCCTACTTGCATGGGTTTGATAGGAAATACGTTGTCCTTGCCACATCTGCTGCAATACACCGTGGAAATGGCCTCCATGGGTACCTTATCTACTTGCTGAAGATGATACGTGGCTATGGACAAAGGTTTCAGTTCAACCACAAATAACAAAACATAAACATCGTGAGTAATGCTCGTGGCGTTCATCACAGGAGCTATCTGATACGGAATAGGGTTCTTCTGTGTATCCAGAACCCTAATTTTGTAGGAAGTGACTTTGAGACTGATCACCTCCTGCCTGGGCTGAGCCAGAGGGTTGAATAGAACTATCTTCTTAGTTTCCTGACCATTGATACCAATGGGTATCTTTTTTGGTAGCTTTTCGTAGCTGTCTCTATCCGACTCAGCCAGAACATACACAGAATTAGGCTTGCTGGCGCTCCCAGCCAGAGACTGAATGGCGAAACTCTGGAGACTGGTCGTGTCTGAAATAGATTCGAACAGTTTCAGAGCATAGTCCTTCATGACGAAAGACTTGGAGGTGCCAGTGATGGCATCGTGATGTTGGAAGAGACCTAAATTTCGCCTGGCCTTCACCAGTTTCTCGAAGTAAGTCTCATACAACATGAAGTCTTTGCCAGATTGTTTGGCCACGTTTAGAGCTATGGTGTAGAGGATCTCAGCTGATCGGAGATTAGCTTCTAACTCACGGTCCAAAATTTTCATATACGGCCTCGTAGTGAAGTAGCCGCTCCAATAGGCTGGTCTGCCCTCGCTGAAGATGTCGGAATATACGAAGAAGTCGCCTTTCAATGTTGGGAACTCCTCGATTCGTTTTCTGATTTCACGGAAGTAGTCTTTAGGTGTACCGAACACTATTTCTGCATTGTACTCTTCTTTTCTACTGTTAATATAGTCCATTAGGATTTTATAGTTGGTGTACTGTTGGTCCCACTCGATAGCATGGTCGTATCTGAAATAGAGTAGAATATGGAGCTAGTAAATACTTTGTGCAGTATAGTGTTTCACATTTTCAAGAAAATCGAATTGTAATACGAGTAAACAGCTTCAAAAGTGATAATTATCTATTTAATTCTCTAATTATTTCTATCACAAAATTCGAATTAACCCTCACCTAAAATCATCCCCAAGCGGCATCAGCACCACGTTATGCGTAAACAGTGACCCGGTCCTAGAATACTGTTCCAGAAGTAGCTCAGCCATCTGTTTCACATTGTTGGGCGTAATCTCCACCGCCCTGACCGAATACTCAGTATACTCTCCACGAATTTTCCTAAAGTCGAAGTTCAGACACACATGAGGATGTGGACCACAGGAATGCTTGATGTTGTAGATATCGAACGGTTGATTATGAGTCAACATATCAGCCTTGCCGGTTTGATCCCAGGGCTGTATCCAGATGAAGTCACCGTACTGTTCCTTGGCGAACCACTGCTTCCACGCATAGTGTATTCTCTGGATGACTGTACCAGAAGCTCCAGAGGCTTTCAGGAAGTATGGTATAGTACCACCATGACCAAAAGGGTCCACGGACCAACCAGACTCTGGGATCACGTCCAGGTTCGTCTTCAGCCACTGGTGACCTGGAATTAAAAAGACACGAATCGGGTCAATTA
Organism: Bombus flavifrons; assembly: GCF_040668555.2. NCBI lineage: Eukaryota > Metazoa > Arthropoda > Insecta > Hymenoptera > Apidae > Bombus > Bombus flavifrons. The sequence goes on along the minus strand of NC_138457.1, from coordinate 6,406,760 downwards.
AAAAACACCAGTCTGCAGGCTGTGAATAGGGAATGAAGAGCTTCAGTTTGCACAATAGTTAGCAACGCCGCGGAATAATCGGCTTTTCTGGTATGCCGAGTACTGGCAAGCCATCCGGCCGTTTAATGTCCTGGGAACGGTTAGGTGAATCTTTTGAGGCTTCTGCAGGTCTCATTAAGACAGACACAGGTCTTGTACAAATCAAAAGGATCGATGCGAACAGCGTCGTTAAATTCGAAGAACGTCTTTTGAGTGCCGTTCGTTCGTACCGCCGATCACGAGACACTTATCGCCGTGTAAATATCTCTGGGGCTCGTTTAAAAGCTTATGCTCCACGGGAGAACAGGAGCTTCTTCTTGAGCGCTTTCAGGCGAAACAAGTAGAATCCGCGCGGTATAATTCGATGCAAGTTCCTTATAAAGTGGAAATCTAAGATATATCTGTGTGTGTGTGTGTTTATCGAATATTCTCGAAACGGTTGGGTCCAGAAATTAATCTGTATCCTATCCACTAACGCATTTCCAGGATTTCCCAGTCGATCAAATAAATCATCCATCAGAAGGATGGTCGATTTAGGAAACAGTGTGACTATTTGGGAAAAAGAAGAACGAAATAGGAAAAGATGGTAACAGGTTTGGTTGGCCATTGTACCAGAGGTATTCAATAATTTAGACTCGATTTCTCACGGCGGAGACCCGTTTCGATACGTGGTCGTAGTGGACGGTGTAATCGCAGCCTATTTATCAGTTCTCACCCTCCTAACATTCCTCGCCGGCCAAACAACCCCTTTTGACCCTGTGCAACAGGGGGGAGTTAATCCACATCCGTTGCCACAGGATAGAGACTGCGTTTCGGTTTCTCGATAGACAATTTATGGTGTCATATGGTTCGCAGCGCCTCTAGCGTCGATTACAGTAACTATCCTTAGGTCTACGACTGCTTATCTACGTTTATTAACTCCATAAACTGCGTTTATGGCCGAGCCTCATTCTCGCTGATCGCCTGATAAAAATTAATTAGAAATTGTTTTATGAACGGAGTAAAGTTTCGTGATTAATTTTATAGGCCAGAAATTGTATTATATTTCATGGAGAAACGCGAGTTGATCGAGGCAAGAGACGATTTAGAAAAATGTATACATTGAAGGTGGAGAGAAGGAACACGGTACAGTATTCGATGTGCAATCGTAGCAAGGTATTTCTTTATTTTATTCCTTTGGTCTTTGTATTTTCGAAGGGAAAACGAATTCACACGGGCTCCTAGTTTCCCTCGATAAACGATCGTTGATCGAATCCAATGAAATGCTCGCGTACAATGGAACAGAATTCTCTGCGATCTGCGCGACTTCTGACGTGGAAAATGAACTACTGGGCAGAGCCGAGCTTTTGGACTGTCGTGATAAACTGTTCTTTTCTTTTTTTTTTTTATCATGAAACGATTCTTTGACTTTTTCCAGTTTATGCATGAAAATTAAAGAATTCGTTTCACATAAAAAGAAACCAGAAATGCGAAGTTTAATAAATTAAATTGGAAATACCGTTCCAAGAACAGTACGTAATTGAGTTAATACGGTTTTAGGAGAAAGAGGCAAACGGAGACAGGTCCAATTATCAGGCTAATGCAATCGTCTGAAGCGTCCCCGAAATTCCTGCGAAACCGAATTCGTATTCAGGATTCTCCTATGCGCATGGACGAGCATCAGAACAGCCCAGCAACAACAACAACAACAGCCAACAGATGCACTTGCTGTGCATGCAACGATGTGCAGCTAAGCGTGCGTGTTAACGCACGCTGTCGTGTGGATGCAGCCTGTTCTCTATGGGCTCTTCCTGGCCTAAGTACAACGCTCTTGCGGATTTAGGTTAGCTCATTAACGACCAACATTGCGCTCCAGCAATATCTCATCTGCGATCTTCCTTTTCAGTCAATTTACATTTTCCAGTTCTGCTTTTTGACACCGCGATTGCGAAACGACTTGAAAATGGATTGGAAAACAAAGGGGCTCGTTCAGTTGAAATTCTCCAACCATTCGCTCAATATTTTTCCCACGCTGATTCTACCAATTGTACGAAACTCAAAGAGGTTACACGGATCTTACGAGGAGATAGAAATATCAGACATGGAAATAGCAACATCGTGGAGTAATTTGTTAAATGTTTCAAAGATCAGCCACTAAGATAACAATAGCCACGTAGACCCGGATGACAAAATGAATTAAAACAATTTTGTGCGAAGTGTTAATTCTGATTCTTTTACGTTATAATGGCTGTTGGAATGCTTCTTTTTAATAGCCACGTAGAAAGATGATATGCCTGGCCATTAATTTGCACAAAGGTAGAAAGATCATAAACAAAATTAGCACCATCGCACGCACGCGTACTAATTTTCTAATAAGAGACATACATTGCAGGAATTTCACCAACCATACGACGACCACGTAACTTGGATTTCTCGTAAAAACGTGGAAACAATACTTCCTGGCGTTTTAGCAAAGAAAAAGATTGAAACACCGGATTAACAGGAATAGAGAGAAATGGTAATCGAAAATGGTGGCCGCGGGGCTCGCTCCGCGCTATTCCCCCGGAAACAATAGGTAACCCACGAGCGTCACGCGTTCAAATCCAAGTGCATTTCGTTGGGCGTGGAACAATTGGAAGACCGCTAATGAAAACGACCGCCGACCGGATCAGATTTAATTTTATTAATAACCAATAGCATCTACCAGGGTTAAGCTACCAATGAACGAAGAGCTACGATTCTTGGAGTGATCTTACGCGTTCGATTTACGGCACATAAATTCGTTGAGGCATGCCTTATCGTGTACCCCTTAGGGACTTCCGACTGGCTGACCCAAATGTTCCATCCGGATTGACCCAGTTTCTCCTCCGAACGTCCTCGAGGTATCTGTCTCGTTTATCTGCACGGAAGGCAACCTTCCGTTTCGCCGTTTCAGTTTTATCGTTGGAACGGCGAACATTCCACGAAAATGCGAATTGGGCAAATTTAACTTATTAACCAGGGAACACCAGTTAACTGGAGCAACTAGCGTTTCTAACCACTTGGACATAATTTTTTATTCGAATCCGCGATATTTTAGTCCATAGATTTAGTTCTGCTAACCTGTGCAGATAAATTCCACGGCATTTATACTCGTGAAAATCGACATTTTCGAGATTTTGCGACAGAAGACGAGCAACGTTATGTAAAATTAGTAAAAGTTTTCGTTCGTGGTTATTCGTTAACCGTAACAGATTGAACGAATCCCCCGCTCTCATCAGATAACACAGCTTGTTTGTTTCAATTATTGGAAGCTATGGATTGAAAACAAGATATATAAAAAAAGAAGAAAAATGATAAAAAAACACAGGTCGCAATTCTAGCACTGTGTTTTATATTTTATGAACGAACGACATTCCAACAGCTTTCATAAACATTAATACTGCGAAGAGAAGCAGTTAGTGTTTATATTTCATCTTGCTCGTGGTTTTCTCTACTTTGATGAAGGAACTTGATACGCCACTAGAAGCGAATTTATGTTGAGAAGAATTTCAACCATTTTCCACCGAAATATTTTCACCAGAAGCATAAAATACAGTCGAATTTTCGATAAATTAACAAGATTTATAACCAACGTTTTTCGTTTACGTTCTACTGTACTCGAAAGTCTAGTATTCTATTTTATATTTCTTGTCGTCGATTGTTTATTATTCAATACAAAAATACGTCGTTGTGAATGTATTAAAATTTCAATGAGAAATTACCAATTGTTCGGTGCAAGCATTCTAACAATTTCTCAATTAAATAAGTGAAATAAAATAAAACGAGAAAGGCAAATAAATTCGACGGAGTCGTAGCCGGTTTCGTAGGGGGTGGGCAGACGAGCTAAATGAATAATCGTGGCAGTGGTTAAGCGTTCCTGGCTCGAAACTAATTCGAGTTTCCTAATGCCCGATGTCGCGAGGACGCCAGCAATTCCTGGGGCTAGGGCCGGTATTTTCGATTCAGACGCGCGCTACTCGAAATCGTTTGAGCGTGCTTAAACATTAACGTCCACTGGCGGATTGTTACCGGTCCGTTAGTCCGTACGATCCGCATTCACAGAGTCATCGGTGGCCGCCGGTCGTAGCGTCGAAATTGCGTCAATTATTCGAGGAAGCCGGCTTGGCCCGCAAATTGCGCGTTCCTCGCTGCTTCCACAGAGTTTTCAGTTTATTGCAGACGTTTCGAAGGAACGTCCCCGACCACAAATCCACGGAGATCGTAACAGGATTCGAAGAACGACGAGTTTCCCATTCAGCCATTAAAGCATGCAAATAAGAGGAGTCAGAAGATTGATGAAATTAATTAACGCGTTTCTTCAAGAAATTCGTTTTACCTGTGGATGGTATGTATCTCGTTGGAATTTGTTATATGTTAATTTGCTTACGTTTAACTTCGCCATTGGACGTGATATCTCAGACCAAATGTAATATCCACACCACTGTGGTAGAGCTGCGTCTATCTCAACCGCGTTTATTGGAACGAAAATTTAGTTCACGCCTGATTAACCGAGCCCCTGCCGATTGAATTTCTTTTGGATCTTAATAGCCGAAATAATGGTACAGGAACACTGAATCTACGCTTAGAATTTATATTACGATAATTATATATTTATTTGATAAGCGATTTCAAAGATATTCGTCGATACAAATTTGCACGCGTCTCAGCTCTTTCTTCCATACCGGGCTGTTAACCGACTGAACAGTTTACCTTCATTTGTCTTGGAGACGCCGCGCACACACATACTTCCGCACACTGATATTTACATACAAGTATTACTACTACGCATCTGACCCAGTCTAGCACATAAAATTATACATATCTCAGTAGAATTCATTGAACGTGAGTTTCTATTATGCGAAAACAATATTATTAGATAGCGAAGAAAATTGATGAGCTGCTATTATAGGAACTGCAATTTTATGAACTGTCCCGCTACGACCACTTACTTAACTTCATAGTTGGGTATAGTAATTCAATTGTAATCTAATATTTATGTAGACTAATATAAATTTATATTCATGTTAAATCATCTTAAATGAAATTTCATATGCAGAAGCGAAGCTATTTAGTACAATAAGTATCGAGGAAGCGAGGCAAAAACTGAGACCCTGGCAGACTTGCCGAGGAGCCATTGGAAGGGAAAGTGTGTACAAGGAGGTTTGAAGAGCAGGGGAACGCAGGAGAACTCGGATGAAAGGGTGTGCCGTGGCCTAATGCGAGCGAACAAACCATTAAACTACACTCAGCCGGTACTCCACTGATTATAACCCATTAGACATGACATGTGTGCATTAAACGAGTTATCGCGCGCGTAGACTGTTCCCTGCTACACGATCGGAACCATCCTGTTGGCTGACATGGATGAACCTAACAATTCCAATGGGAGAGACGTTCTATTCAGTGATTTAAATTGGAACAGACTATACTATCATGGAATAATAAATCTCTGCCCTTTTTTCACGATGTTTGAGGATGTTTGAGGATGTTTGAGCACGTAATTCGATCATCAATGGATCTACGACGAGTTTTTATTTTCTACGATTGTTACAGCTATGTCATAGGTAAACCGCTACAGCCATATCAGAACGTTGTGATGCTGCAAAATTGATGTTTAAATAGCAACGAGCAATGATTTCTGAGAAGCTCTTAATTCCTCTAGTTCCTAAGGTATGAATCATTGTTAAACATAAATTTACAGAGAAGTTTACGGAAAATATTTTTCAGAGTATTCAAATTTATAATTTGCCAATTCCTTAGGATCAAATGTTCAATCCTAATCATCGATGTTTGCATTAATTTTGGTAACATCTTTTGACAATTTTCCTTTTTTTTGCCAAGTTTTGGTAAAATTTAATATTCATTGGTATAATTTCATATTTTGCCCTTAATAAACTTGATTACTTTTATGTACTAATTTTCATATATAAATATTGGGTTGGTCAAAATAAACGAGGATTAAAAAATTGTTAAATCAAGTTTTAGGTTAGCCTGCTTGATTAGAAGGGGAGAATGATACGAGGAAAAAGTTTGAGCGTCACGGAAGTTCAGTAAGGACAGGAGAAGGGCGAGTGACCGACGAACGAGTTGGAAAAAGTTAGGGGAATGAACCGAGTGCGCTTTCGGGGATAACGAATCGTCGTTCGAACGTTTCTGGAGCACGCTTCGGCTTTAATTCCAGGGAATTGCCAAGTTCATCCAGGCCAAGTATCGCTAAAGGGCAGGCTCCTCGTCGAAGCTGCTTCTAGGTTTCCAATCGACGCCTTGATTTCCTTCGAAACGATCCGCACGTTCGAAAGAAATTACCATAAAAAACTTTGCAATCGAATTTAATTTCTCTTAAAAAAATTTCAAGATGAGAAGATTTCCAATAAGAAAAGAATTGATCAAAATAATATATAAAATTTAGTTATCGTTGTATAGCAATATCAATATCTTTTGGTTTGAAATTTGTGAATTTCCTCGTTTTTTTTTTTGTTGCAGTATCTGTGCTGTAATTTAAGCATAAGTAACGCATTAAAAATTTTTCGAACAATGTTTTTAACCAACCAAATACATAAAAGTGATAAAACACATATTATGATATAGAAAAGGGCAATGAAATATAAATAAATGTCATTTCAAGTAAAATGAGTCAGAGGTAAATCTATAGATGGTATATTCGATATTACTGACAGGCCATCTAGGTATATTTCATTTTTCAGTGAACCTTTCAGCCGAGTACAATTCGTAAGATTAATGTTCTTTTCAATTTGAATATATTTTGCACGATGGAGAATCGCCCATTGCTGTTTTAATAATTCAGCCTTCACCTCCTAGGTTGGCTGACCTTAAAACGTCCAACGTTACTGGCAGCCGTCTGACGCGACACGTTCCGCGACTACTTGTACCGTTCGATAGAACGTCGACCTCTATCACTGACAGACTCGTCTAGTAGCGAGGCGTCGCATTAGTCAGCCAGAAGAGCTGCGAGCAAACGGAAGGATAATAAATACCGCGCACCACTTGTTGCTCTTATTTCAGCAGAATCAAAGATACCACCAGCTTCTTCAGACTCTAGGAAATGCTATAGGAAGGTATACGTAGCCTTAGAAGAGAAATAAAGTACTCTCCCGTTTATAGGCAGTTTTGCCGAAGAATTTATTTATAGAGATCGACGATGACGATTTTTATATCAAATATAGTACCATTTTAAACATGTTAAATCAAATCTATCATTGTATTTTAGATTCATAACATAACCTAAAAATAATATTTCGATCATATTTCACGATCAAAGTTATGAAATGTAAAAATGATTCTAGATCAGATTTAATTAACAATTAACTCAGGTTTAACATTTAATTCAGATCGAACTTAAGCTAGAACAAACATCTTGATCTCGTTCACGATCTTAACCAAATTAGATTCGAACCCAAATCTAACCTAAGCATAGTTCAAACTTAACCTAGATATATGTATAGTATCCTGGTATGTCTAAGATCATAATCCAAACTCAAATCCAAATCGATCTAAGGCAAACTTAACCTGGACGTGGTATCACGCCTATGATCTATCTGAGTCTAATCTATCTTAACCTAGTTTTGTCTGGTCATGGCTAAAACCTTGCCCCAAACCTAACCTATAAATAGTACCTGGTTTATACTTAGCGGTTGAATACAACTAGTCTAGTAACGTATTTCTGTTTAATCTAAATTTGCAAAATTATTTCTGAAAATTTGAAACTTTTTGGATAATCTCGGTCATAGGGAGGAAATTAGCTGGCGCAAGATGCGAATCTTCTGCGATGGAATCGATTACGTAGATAACGGGGCTCGTTAGCTGTTGCTAATTCTCAGGGACCGACCGAAACGAGCTCGGCGTTTCGGGACAGACCGGTAATGGACTCGTCCCGGTGCACTTCCGGTTATTATCGGGCTTCCTGCGTGTTCGACGCCAGGATCGCGGTTATCTCGATTTCTGCAATTGTCGATACCTCTTCTCCATCCCTTATCTTCCATTACTTTAGAGGATTCTGGATTTTAGTGCTCGCTTAATCCACCAACTCAGCTCTTCCATGTCGCTTTAATCTCAGCCGTTAACATTCATCTTAGTACGCTTCGGTTCCTGTTCGAATAATTCTGTGAAATTCTTTTACTTTTATTCCGTTCTTTCACGACAGATTGTTTCTTCGAACCAATCTAACACTAACACCTCCTTCTGGCAAAATATGTTTTCTAACCTCAAAAGTATATCGAGCTTCTTATAATATTTTAATTATTACTAATATTTAATAACCTAATCCTATGCCTGAATCTGAAAGTAATAAATTATAGCTGATTCGAACCTAAAAGTTTCGAAACATTAAACTGTTTAAATCTATTTTTCAAAGTAAAAGCTTTGACCTGATTGGAATAAACTGCCGTCAGGGAATTGGTTATCTGAAACGGATAATTAATTTGCCGCTCAACGACGGCTATAGCTCGCGATTTCCTCTGCTAAACAATGGGGTGGTTTATTATCGTTGGCCGGCGCTATTGTCCCCTTACGTGGGCTTCGATAAATCAATCGTTCTATTGATCGAACAGGTGCGATCGGAATTAGACGCGTTCGTGATCGTAAATTACGCTTATCCGTTTACGATCCGTGACGCTTGGATTTGTCGTTGCGAGATGCATAATTTTGCCTATGTGCGCCACCTACCGTGAAAACCTAACCTCAAACCGATCGTTCCTATCTCGATCCTCATTTCCAACAATTTCGTAGTCCCGAAATGACAATTCAAATACACCTAACCTACGAACTAACCTGATTCACCACCTAACCTCCTTTTAACTTCATTTAAGACGACCACAATAAGCGTTTAAAGATTGGTACAGGAAATAACCTAAAAATCTATCATTTAACGACTTTTCTACGGATCCAAACGACACTGCAGCGTCGAAAACATTTTCTCGGTCAGCTTAAAAATATCGAGGATTGACTCACAAATGAGAAACTTTCTTCAAGCTGCAAAAATGACTAAAATAAAGCATTAGTTATTTATTTCTGTCGATCCGTCAAGTTTCAAAGCGACCACGACAAACGTCAGGTTGTTTTTCGAGCAGAAACAGGAGACAAAGGAACGGGCGCATTTCGCCTGGCGTGGCACAAAGGAATCCACGCGACACTTTACTTCTCCCGGAAGAAAAGCTCGACGATTACTCCCGCGAAACGCAATTAAGTGGCGTCCTTGTTTTTTTCAAATGTAATTCCGCCTCTACCTGGTGCCATTTACGTTCAAAAGTCGCGATTCGAGATGTTCAAAGAGGGCTAGTCGCCTGTTTCTGAGACGATACTTAGGGGGAAAGAGGGGAAAGCTAATTACGAAACGCTTGGGGAGGTTTCGAAGCGATTGTAATAAGCCGTTCTCCTTGGTGGATGGTTAGGACGACACAAGTAATCTGATTAAAAGGGGACCACAGGATCCGTTTGCAAAAGGCATGCTTTAGAAGCTGAGAGTGTATATTTGGATGGAGAAATAATTTAGACGCGCGCATGAGTTTGTAAAAACCAGCAATCACAAAATGCTAAATCACACAGTTGCAAGTAATAACAGTAGTTTCATAAAAAAAATGCAGAACCAGTTTAAAAGGGAGGATCGATATTGAAAGTCCTGAAAAAGTTATCACTGATGGGTCTACGAGCTTCTTAATTCATGTTCAAACCTAATTCAACCTGAATATAACTCAATATGAATTCGAAAAAGGATCCCAACTATGATCCATCACGCGGACCATCAAAAGAACCAATAAAAGAAGATCAGGAAGAAGAACATCCATCAGAACCTTTAAAAACTTAGTCTAATCGATCTCACGAATCCCCCATTATTCATTCAAACCAAATCCAACCTCTCCAAACTTCGATTCCACGTAAAATCAATTAAGAAGAAGATCTTATCGCATAGACCAGCAATGAAAATGAAGGAATCTGAGAGGCTCTAGACCATAAAAAAATTACTCAGCTACACTGGACGAATTCTTTGCTTATCAAACCACATGTAACCTCTTCAAACTTCGATTCTCAACGAAATCGGCACGAAAAGGATCTCAGAAGCGAGTTGTCGCTGGAATCATAAAAAATAAAAAAAAAAAAAAAAGATCAACGGTGAAGAGAATCCAAAGGAAAGAGGATCGCAGAGAGATGCTCCGCGTATTCTGGTGGACTTAAATTACATCCTTTATACACGGGAGAAGCTTTCGTCGAGGATATTCACCCGACAAGCCCGAAGTGGGTGGATCTCAGTCACGTAATATCGCCGCCAGGACTTCCCTTCGATTGCGCTTCCCTGTATTTCCAACTGTGGATTCCTGTGTTCTCTAGCAGCCAGAGAAGAGCAGAAATTCCATGCTGCGCGATAGCACGCGGCCATGAACGCTTTTCTCCCGCGATATTTACACTGGATCCACCGAGAGATACCGAGGTTTCCAAAGATCTCTCGATCCTTTATCGCCTGGCCGATTCTGCCGGTTCTCGACGGCTCATCCCGTGAACAAATGGTTCGAGGACGTTTTCTGTTGGTAACTTCGACGTTGGCTGCGAGATGAAGTCAATTTGAGATCCGACGCTGTAATGTCTGTGAAGCTAATTCGGAGATACAGAAGGAAACAAAGTGAAATATGTAGCGTTGGTATCAGGTTGTCTGACTACCTCAGGGGAACGAGTAATTTCTTCCTCTACAAACACGATTTTTCCTGTCATCCTCGTTCCCTACTTGTAAAAGAAACGAGAGGAACTCTCGTTAACAGGAAATATGGTAATATAAAATGATGAAAAATAAATTGAATAAAGTAAATAAATATCCAATAAATGAACGTAAAAGAAAAGTATGCGAATATATAAACGATAAAATCTATAAACCTATCTCGAAAGTCCTTCTTTGACTTTCCCTTTTTTCCCAGAATATTATTTTTCGTGATTCTCTTATTACAGATTGACAACGAAACCACATGATTTCCTTCATTCAAGGACATACTGGTTTGCATTCAGATTTACAATTTACACGGCAACCTGTGTAGCCGGTCCACACGTTCCATTGAAATAATACCGAGCAGGCTATATTAACTTCCAATTATTAGGCTTCTGAATATGTATGCGGTCGGTTCGCGCTTAGAACGTTAAATATCCAGGCCAGCCGCGGTCAATATGCGTGCTCGCGGGCATTACACGCCGATATATCGGCAAATATTCTGTATGTGAATATGCAACGTCGAAAACGCAACACGTTACCAACAAATCCTCCTATATTGCTATCAGTCGGAACAGACCCGAAGGATTTCCAAACCGACCCAAATCGATCAAGCGCAGAGAATCCCTTGCTGTAGAGAATAGAAATTGCGGTTTAAATATTCCGACAAATTTGGTCCATTCGATTCTGACAAAAAGCTCTAACTTTTTTCATCACCAACTTGGCCATTTTTGTCCAGATACTTTGAAACTAGTTTATATCGTAATTTTATTTTAATCTCAAAATAAGGAAGGATGCGAAGAACGAAGGTTCCTTACATAGACCTTTTAAAGGCCATTTTCATAATAGAAACTTTGAGACGAATTTAATAATTCATCAAACTCCTTCGCCACTTGTCGCCCATAACAATATAAATCCAATTCTGACAGGAAGATTTCGTATACAATTTATTGGTCCTTGAAGAAGGATTCCAGGATCATGAGGAAGTTCCTGAGGATTCTCAAACGTCATAGCCTGGATCACGATCGCGCTTAATGACCACGAGACGGCGATAACGCCGGGACGTATTTAAGGGAATGGTAATTATTATGGCGCGGCTAGTATCATGGAGGTCTCAACTGTAATGAGAGGAATTCTAGGGTACGATAAAATTCTGGCATTAAACCAGCCAGATTCCTTTTTCTTCTGCAATCAGAGGGCGTTAAGAACGCTGCAGGCAATTCCTGCGAAGACCCTCGTCATCTTCATCACCTCCGAGAAGTCGAGATTAAGTAAAAATTCTTTCGAATAAAGGAAACGTGGGTTATTGCGTTCCACGTTATACCCAATTTCCATTTCCTCTAATTTTATACCGTTTTATACTGGTCCTGAATATGCTGATCTATTCAGGAGCGATAAAAATTCAAGATGGCCGCACTCACCCTCGATCAGCTGATCCAACATGGCGTAAATGTGCGACGTTGCTTCATCGGTCATCACCCAGCCTCCTGTGGTCATCTCTAGCCTGCCATCTTTCACTAACCTTTTCACGACCATCTTCTTGGTGGGGTGGGCACTGTAAATGAACAAGAAAGCCAAAGATTTTAGCTGAATATGTATTTCTAGCTTCCTAACCTGAAAATTTCCAAACGTAGATCGATTACAATTTGTGGATGATATTTATGTTGTTCGTGAGTCGAAATCGATGGTTCAACGTCGACTAAAGTCAGAATTCATGATCGATCGGGAGAAGTATTGCCTACCGGGCTTAATACTCCCGTGAGAGCTCAGCTCCCTCGTTAGAACGTTTATGTCTGCCATAAAATCGCCACAAATCTCGCATTGCTTCTGCAAAATCTTCTCCAGCTTTTCTCTCGTTTTAGGTTAAGGTCATGAAGTCTGCACGATGATCAGATCCAACTAAATTTCACGATCCAACCCATCCTCAACTTTGAAAATTTGCACGTCGAGAACATAGCTGCTTTCGTATCTCCGATGCAGTCAGCACTTTTGCGCTTTAGTACATTTCGAATCTGATAACGTATACGAATCTCTATGCATGGTTCCAAGTTTATCTAGATTTTACAATAGTTTGCGAGTGGTTATCAATCACTTTTCAGGTTATACTGCCAGACGTTAGATTAGCTTCGAAGGAAGCGAATGTTTCTAGAATCGTAGAACTGCAAAGACATTCCTGGAAGTATAATTCACTATCTAAGGAGGTTAAGCATGAATGCCTTACAACGTGCAGCTGATATACAGGTCAAGTAATTGTAAGTTACATCGCAGATAACGGGGGAGGGGTGTAACGTGTTACGCCGCAACTTGTAATTTCGCACGATACAATCCGTGATACAAATCATATTTATAGTCGGGGCGCATTCCAGTGGGTCTGGGATTTACGTGATCCCACGCAGGCCGCAATGGCCGCCTCCTTGCGGTTCACGTCGGTCCGTAAACCACCAACAAATTCCGTTCCACTACCGTTTCCGCTCTTCGATAACCCAAATGCCGAGGAAGTCGTCAATTTGCACCAAGACGTCTTTAGGTTTTCCGGTTAACACTTCGTACACGGATTGATCCTCGGTGAAGCAGAGAATCTAGAAGTACCTTTAAAAGTATCACGGACCTTCGCTATGTAGAATACTACGAAGCTTTCAGTCAGAGAGACTCACTAGTGGAGAGAAACATGCATTCCAAGTTCAAATCCCATTGGTTGCATTTCCATCTTTTTGAGTACACTACGTACTTTCAACTTCCATTTTCACATACATTGATCAAATACTTTGACCACTTTTCAGTACTTTTCAGTGGTTGTAAAATTCTTTCACCTGTAGAGTGCACTAGGGATATAGTAAAAAGGGAAGCAAGTGAAAATAATTTCTCGCCAGGTGAAAATCGATCCAAGTCCGTGGGAATTCGAAACCCGAGTCAGCCAGGAGACAGTCAAACACGCTCTGACCTATCCCAGCCAATTACCCTCGGTGTCTCGCCTTTTCCACCCTTTTCTCCTACTACTCAGACTTACTAATTATACGAAATCTCCTTCAGAACTTCGCATTAAGCTCAAATTCACGCTGGTTCACGAGGAAACAAGAACTCCTCTGCTGCAACGACCCAACAATTCCTGCTACACAGTATAGTACAAAAGAGGCTCGTTCTCAGTCGTGGCGTTGCAGGTTGTTAAGGAAGGAGGTGGTTTTCGATCCGCCGGATATTACCTAAACCCGAAGCACCATGACGCTGCCGTTTCTCGTTCTAATGGGCCATTTTATGACAGCCTCGTTTCAGGAAGAAGCTCACGACACGCGAACACACGGTCGCCGAGCTAAGTCCACGGAAATCTATTCCCCTTTCCACGTGATCCTCTTACGGAACGATAGCCGGGGATCGGTATCGAGGCGATTTCCGTTTTCCTGGATCGCTATCCACACGATTTCCGTTTCCCTGAATCGGAAATGATCCCTTGTCCCAGCCGGTGCTGGACAGAATTCGATCCACCGTCAATTTCATAAAGAAGTTCTTCCATAGCAGTGGTAGGTGGGGATCTCATCTCATTGTCCTTTCGCGATTCCCTTTTATGCTCGCGATACTTCCTCATCTTTATCCCTGGATTCTCTTTCAATCGTTAAAAAAAAAAAAAAAAAAAAAAGAGAAGCACAGGAAGATTCTAGCGGATATTCCATCCATCGTAAGGGGATGCTTTAACTGCTCTTTCAAGCTAGGCCATCTCAGCCGCCATCGACCGCCCCTAATGGCGCCCTTTACGACTGTCGTCTTCGCGAGCCACGTACAACGCCAGCTCCTAACGTGGGCATAAAAAGCGATGTTACCGATGAGCATTGTGGCCGGGGCAATCGAACGACTAGAGACAAGAACGATACTGCAGAAAATAAGCCTGTTTCCATTGCATCTACTGACGACAATTTTGGTGCGTTTATACTGTTTCTGATGGATGGCATGTAGATTGTTATTGTGGAATATTTTTGTATACGCGTTTGTACTCGTATTATGGTAAATAAAATATGGTAAATCCTGCTGAATGGGACATGTGGCGAGAATTGCCGAAGATGTTGTTGAAAAATGACGACTGTCGTCGATCAAAGGAAAAGCTACCCTTCGTCTACAGCATCTCACTATACTCTCTTTCCTCGTGTATGTGATTTTTACCATTTGTATTCATGTATTCTACTCTGTTTCAATCCCCTCCATCACGTGTTCCCATGTTACTCACCTTTCCCACCAAAGTGACAAAAAGGACACTTCGCTCCAGATGAAAGTCATGTTGGGCCACTGCTGAAGCTTCGACACCATGTTGTTCAAGATGCTTCTGGTGGAGCTGTGGAAGTACTGCTCGAACGTTTTCAACCATCCTGGATCTGTATGACTGTGGGGCACCAGGATCACCTGAAACGACAAAAAATACACTCTTACTATCTGTCCGTAAATCTTCATAGGTTAAAAAGAAGTTCCCACAGCAATTCTAACTTTCATTTGAACACGGAACGTCAGAAGATTTGCAATTTCATGGAGTTTGAATTCGTTTATCTGCTAACGCAGCTGAATCCTGGCTAACAGATCGCATTTACAAGCGAAGACCGAAACGATCAGTTTTTAGGTTATGTAACTGCAACAAGAGTCACGATATTAGCTTCTCCATTGTCGCAATTAAATGTATCGCTATATTTGCTGAAAATATTATATATTAAATATGCAGATATATATATTCCGATCAAAATGAGTCAGACCGTTCTGATCCATGGCAGGACTTAACGAATTTCTAACTGAAATAGCCAGATAGTGGTTCTCAACCGGTCGTGATCGACGAGTTCGAAGCAGAAATTCGTTAATTAGGCCGTTCCAGGCTCGCCACGATAACGACATTATTTCGTAATTGATACACCGCTGGGTCGAGCCTGTAATGTGGCCGCACGCCAGCCAGCATCGCTCGTAAAACAATTTGCAGGACTCATTACGATTTACCATTGGCTCATTCAGCCGTAAGCCTGGCCGGCTTGATTGTTGTTCATTGTCTACCACGTGGAACGGGGAAATTTCGAGAAAAATTGCCTTTCCTCCGGTCTACGTACACGGATAATTCAATCTCCCTAGGGGAAACTACATTCTAGGGGATTGCACGAGCGACACCTAGGTTAACCTAACTTTTTCGTAACTAATACGACGATTAACGCGGCGACTTTGTTGGTTGCAGCGTGGAGCATGCAGATTTCAGTGGAGATTCGAAATTGCATTTGAAATTCGTCGAAGTCAATTTGATTTTCGGCCGGGCCGAAAGTTCGCGTTAATGAAAATTCATACCGGTCGGCACCGACGCTTCAATTTTTCCCGTCATTCTCCTCTACCCATCGGCTTTCACAGCCTCTCTTTTATGAATATTTAACGCGCCGCTTGTTTGATCTTTCACACAGCGACCCGTTTCGCTCGGTCATGATGGGAAAAAGAAGATACTTCGCTCGGCTTCTGATTGAGAACCGCTGCCACAAAGGATTACAATAAACCGATATCCATTCGCTCATAATCAGCGTGGAAGCCGCGGCACGTTAAACTGTGCATAGGTCACTGACAAATCCCTGTTATGCGCCCCCGTTTATTACTCGACCGACCGGACCAACCCCCTCCCACCCCCTTCATTTCAGCTGGATCGATGATTTGAATCGGATTCTATAAGATTCACCGGATCCATTCATTTTATTTTATTTTATTTTATCCGTATCGAGAAGCTATCGAACGATCCTCTACTGCCAATAAGCAAGAAATAGGTGAGAATAGTGGAACTTCTCTAAATTGATATTCCAGTAGGTTCGTGCCAACTGTCGAATTGTCGTTCCCGAAGACGAGCGTTAATTACAGATCGATCATCCAGAGCGTTTAATAAGCCGGCTACTACCGGAAACCGCCACGGGAGATATCAAGGAAGGCTTATTCGTATGCATGAGACGATCGTGGCCCGGATCACTGCGCCCCTTTAATACACCCCTACCCCTTCACTCTTCATTGATCTCCTCTTCTCAGCTAGTACGATCCGTTCGATCGTTCAGTTTCCCGATAACTTTGCCGGCTACTTCTTCGAATCGTCGTCCTCTAAATGGAATGGACAGTTTTAAATACGAAAGCTGTCAGCGGTTGACCTTCTCTCTACAGACAATTGCATGCACTTTGATTTATTTTTTTCAATCAGTATTCCAACGCTAACACGTTTTTCGTGCTTTACACCGGTTCCATGGCACCTAATTTTTGTGCTCTTAGCGTCTCACCTTTCTTCCTTCTTTTTTTTTTCTTCCTGTTACACTGCCATCCTGTATGCATAAGAAAGCACTGCTATTATGTGAATAAATAACGTTAATAAGCGCGCTGGCTGGCGGTAGTTCTCGCCGGAAAGGAAAAGAAGCAACGCGGAGAGAGTTAAAGGGTGGAAGAGGGTAAGTAGAGGACGACAAGCGACTCGTGACCGTTCCATTACATTTCCCCAGTCGCGATAGGCAACCACACCAACATTTTACCAGAGCAGACGTACTTTTTACGAGGACGTCTCTTACGACCTAAACGTATCTCGTATCTCGAATGCTGTTTACCTTCACCTATCATGTCTCTCTCCACTGCTACGTGTTTAGCGTTTTACGTCAATCATGTCGAACGATAGAATTCCTTAGACAGTGGTGTTCTCGTGGGAAATACTCTAATCGTAATTTGATCTAAATTTAGCTTACGAAGCTTAATTTTTCTTGAGGAATTGGAAGATTAATTGGACACTGTGTATATAGGTTGTTATCATAAATTAGAGAACTGCAACTGCCGGAAACATGTCCCCGGAGTCACGCACTCTGACGACTTTATATCCAGGTTTCTACGCCACTCTCAAAGGAGAAGTCGCCGCCAAAAGTGCATCACGAGCTGTGCAGGTTAATTTCCGGCCTGGCAACTTGCAAACTTCGCGCAACTTCTTCCCTAGTCTAATGCGTCCCTTCGTGAGAGCCAAAAGCCAGTTCGTTTTCAAGCGATCACCGTCTCCTTCCTGTTTTCACGATTCCGGTGTGTACTTTCGTCAATCGATAGGAAAAGAAAGTTTAAGCAGAAGCTCATTAGCTGGAAAGGACGTTCTCATCCATCCGAACCTCGAGAATGCGGACAGCTGCTTAGGACAGATTCGCCTTCGATCTTATTTCATCGGAATCATATCGTCAGGAGATTCGATGAAAACAGCTTAACAGCATTCAGCTATATTACTGAGAAATACCTGGTCCAATTTATCCACTGGTATCTTCAAGAAGAATAAACAATCTTTGGTCTTGGCCTCAACATCCAATCCAATCTTTCTAACCTAACCCGAATCTAATCTCTCGAGAAGCATCAGAAGACTTGGAGTTGCGACTCGGTATAAATCGACCGCAGACCAAATGATACTATCAAACCCATTCCCCATCGATCCGCAAGCTTCCTAACCGAATAACAATCGACTGAATGTTTCAGAAGTACTTGGTCCAATCTGGCCACTGTTTCCCTTGTGGAGAATTATGAATGCTGGTAGCAGAGGGCCCAACAGCTCAGAAGAAAAACAGGATTAATAATTGTTGGATCGAAAGTACGGAGTTGGAATGACGGAACAAATATTTGGACGGAAGTGGTTCCCGGACGAAAGCGATTTCATCGAGTCCCAGGAGGCACGTACTTGCCGGGGGACTTCGGACGCGGCTTCCCCTCGGCCCTTTCATCGTGCCGGAGTTCGACAAGTTCGACAATACTGGCTCATCAGGCCATTGTCGGCCAGGTACAATGGTGGGCGGTGGCCTTTTCGAAAACGCGCACAACAATGCCGATCTAGTCGTGGAATGCATCCGACGCACCTTCCACTTCCCATTCTGCTTATCCTTCCTTCCGTTCTTCGTCTCTGCTCCGCGATTTCCACGCTTGTTTGCCGATTCCATCGTTCGAATTACTGCACCGCCATTTTAATACCCACCAGTGGCCATTTTGTCGTCATTTCAACCGCTTCTCGTTCAGCTGAATACAATATAATATGGAAATTCTTCTCCGCTGTTTCAGCGTTCTTTTTTTAATCGATGTCCGGATCAGGAATTTTAGATAGAACAGGTTTTGTATCGTAGGATTTTTCAGGAAGAAATTCTCGTGTTCAGATTTTTTTTTTTTGGAAATCCTTCTAACTCTCTTTGTGCATCTATCATTCTGTCTCTTCCTTGAGTATTTTCGTAACAAGTATTCAGTATTTAGAATATTCAGAATTTTGATAACGATATTCGGTCCAATTTTAAATACCATACGTACCTATGCATTTTTTTGAAAACTGAAAAGTTGCCTCGCGTAGCACGATGTAAGAATACGTGTTCGGATATGGTAAGATATGTTCGGTACTCGATGTCGTCCATTCACGGTACCGTAGCGTCATAAACACGCCAATATTCTGCAATCTTGTCTAACAAGGTTATAGTGCTTTTTTTCCGGGCATAGATAACCCACAAGGTAAAACTGAGAGGATAATATCGTGGAGAAAAATTCACCGCATAGACGACGAGCACCACCGATCGACGTCTTCCATCTGTCGACCTCTTTGATTTGCGATTCCGTACCAGGAGATCGCGGAACTGTGAGCCTGATTGAATTTTCTCCAACCAAATCCAGTTTCGTGCTAGTTGAAACGTTTTTTCTTTTTCTTTTTTTTTTTAATTCAGGGGCTACCACTCGATTCCATTCCCTTTTCTCCTATTCGACGTACCGAGAAACTAAACGTCTACAGGTAGTTTCAAAAATCCTGTCCTTGTTACTGCTACTCGATTATGACTCTCTGTGTTTGCATGACTCGATTATGACTCTCTATGACTGCACGACTTGACTATGACTCTCTGTGACTGCACGACTTGACTATGACTCTCTGTGACTGCACGACTTGACTATGACTCTCTGTGACTGCACGACTTGACTATGACTCTCTGTGACTGCACGACTTGACTATGACTTTCTATGACTGCACGACTTGACTATGACTCTCTGTGACTGCATGATTCGATTGACTCTCTGTGACTGCACGACTTGACTATGACTCTCTGTGACTGCATGATTCGATTGACTCTCTGTGACTGCACGACTTGACTATGACTCTCTGTGAGGGCACGACTTGACTATTACATTCTGTAACTGCACGACTTGACTATTACATTCTGTAACTACACGACGTGACTATGACTCTCTGAAATTGCACAACTTGACTATGACTCTCTGTGACTGCACGACTTAACTATGATTCTCTGTGACTGCACGACTTGACTATTACATTCTGAAACTATACGACTTGACTATTACATTCTGTAACTACACGACGTGACTATAACTCTCTGAAACTGCACGACTCGATTATGACTCTCTGTGACTGCACGACTTGACTATTACATTCTGTAACTTCATTTGTGGGCAAATGATACGTTAGTGTAGAATTTTTATCGAAAATCCGAAACGAAAGCTCCAGATTGTGAATTCGGAAGCGCACAAGAGCGCCTAACTTGAATATTCCATAGAAACGATGGATCTTGTTTGCCGCGATGAAAAAATCGCCGGATTTTTGCTCTTTTTCAGCGAACATTGAAATTCATCATGGCACGGGGATATGTTTCATCCTAACGAGCAGACGTGACGGCGTATCGGCGGTGCATCGAACCGATCGAGCAGCAACTTCGTACGGGGAGATTCACCTTTCACTTCCGGTCGCGCCTGGCAACGGCAGCCCGGCATTCACGTTCGCGAGCTAATTAAGCCGATGCATCCGAGGCATTTCGCAGATTCGTTAACGAAGTTGCTCGCCGCGCGGATCCGCCTTGAGGCTCCGTTGCTGAGCACGTACGATCCCTGTGCTGAGCTTGGCCCAGGCCTGCGTTGTAAACGCACCTTTCTATCCGCCGTGTTGCTCTCCTACCGCTTCATTACACAGATCAGATTATCGTCGCATCGCGTTCATTCTTCTCCGCTGCGTTCAACCCTTCCAACCCTCTAATCTGTGTTTCGCCTCTGGCTGATCGGATACGCATTCCGTGATTTCGCCATAGCAAACTGACTCTTCTTCAAGATCCACGATCGTCAGAATTTACGCGAAACAAGTTACTCGTGTCGGAGTACAGGAGCTGAAAACGACGTCATAAATTTTCTTTTTTACTTTTATATTATACGACTTTCCTCGAATCGACGATCGTTGACATTTAGGTGAATAAATTTTGCGCGGTTATTCCACGTTAGAGAAACAGCAATCGAAGAGAGAAGAAAGCTTCTTGCAGATTACAAGCGTCCGGCTAAATCCGCTTCGTGCATTCACCGCGGTATTCAACAAGCTTGACGATCCACAGTTTTCAGCGAACATCGCGAAAGGCGCAACTTATCGACCGAGCCGGGGATTCATTATCGAGCACTCGAGCCGCTCCGGTGAAAAAACCAGGGAGTTTTATCCGGTCGAATAAATAAACGAGCTATGAGGCTAAATATTGAAAATTCTCGGACGAGCAAGCGCCTGGAGTTTTCTCTCCCGACCACGTGAGTTTTAATGAAACATTCCCATTAGCGTCAAGGGCCAAGGGAACCGCTGGTCAAGGGAATCGCTGCACAAAGGTTTGCTGGAAAACCGCGACATAGGCAGAGTTGCACACACCTAAAGCACATCCACGCTTCTCCTATATATTACACTGGTACAATTGCAGGATTTTTAACGGCAGAAAAATTCGCGTGATCCTTCGGAAGGCTGTTTTTTTCGCGCTTTTTGACAGCCACGATGTGTCTTCCATCGTGGAAGAATTATTTTTTCACACTCTTCGTTTAGGCGACACTTTTTCCACTCTCTGGCGACTATTATCGAATACTTTGATACGAATATCGGGCAAGTGCGTGTCATATGAAACTTGTACAGGTATCACACGCAGAACACGATATTCTTAGAACACGGGTTCGCTGTAAGACGGTTTGGCAATTGAGAAAGTACAGGTATTAGGTGGTCCGAAAAGTTTCTTTCGCTTTATGAGGAAACATCGTGATATTTCACAGACTTGTTTTCACGTTTGTACGAGGGTGCACTGTTGTGAAAGACACATTTGCGAAAGAAAGACATTTTTCGGACACTTTTATAACACGATTTCGCTGTGGCAGAGTTCGAGAACCGGAGAAAAGGAACGCGATGAAAATTTCCGTAGATCTCAATATTTTCCACACAATTGTAAAAAGTATCGTTTCTTATATCATTTGTCACATAGATGCCCTTTTAAGTGCAGAATACTATGGTGCAATTGCTCGAACGAACCGTATTTCATTCAGTTCCCCGCAAACCTGTATTTGGTTTCTGCACCAAGGCATTTAATTTCTTCCACCATAGCACATCAAATAACACAGCCATTATGTGCTATGTATATTTCCCTTAACACTAGAATCGATAGTTAACACGAAGCTATTTCTACCAAAACCAGTGAAAATGACTAGTTTAAAAAATACGTAATAATAGAATATTTGTATATTTATTGATTTATTACTTTCTTACGGAAGCAATTCCATGTTACGTGGTACATTTTTGCTATTATTAATCCATCTGGGATCCCTGAACGAGGGTTGACACATTTATAAAATCGTAGAACCAGTCATTTCGACTGCTGTGCTACTTCCAGCGTTAGCATCTAGCGATCCAGCGATCGATCCTGAATTTTCCTGATAACTGATATCGTCGTATCGAGTGATACGCGGTAAAAATTTGAAAAACGCGTGGCAAGTTGTAGAAAACGAGGAGACTGGTTAATTGGGGTTCGATAAACAGATTACAGGACTCCTGTACACTTCGACAAGTACCGGTCATTTTCACTGCTATTGGTATAAATAGCCTTAATACAAAATTATTTTCAGTTCGAATACATAAAAAACAAAATAAAATTCGTTATATTATTCTTTTAGTTATTGTTACACCATTGCGGAAAAGAATATAACACGAAGTAGGAATTTTAAAATAAAATTGTAAAACCAGTCAATTTCACTGGTGTGGTAGTTCCAATGTTAAACGCTGCTTCCTCACGCTTCCTGGTGTTCTTTTCTCCTCTTTCCTTTCCTCCGTCGCTCATTAAGAATTCGTGTTTCCATGCTCGTTGATATTCTCAGTCGCAGAAATTGCAGAATCTCCGCGCGTGAAATAGAATCGAGCGGTGACGATAGCGCGCGCACAAACGGTTGACAAGCGATAACGTTAACGATGGCATAATTACCTTCAACGGCGGCCTCGTCGGATCTTTCCTCAGCACCACGTAACGAGTCTCGAAGCTGTCGTCCCAGTATTCCCGGCTGCGCATCCACGACGGCTGTAACAGAAACACAGAGACAAATCAGTTACGTACATGGAACTATCGTGTTGTTCGATAAGCAGACGAGGAACCGCGATAATATGCAAATTTGCCAACCACCTCGTCGAACCGCCAATGAAAATCAGCCGGACGCTCGATTTTTATGCTGCTGTCACGCGTTACCTGGCACTTTTTAATTAATAATTAATCATAGGCTGGCCGATAAGCAGGAACGAGGGAGTAACATTCGGCTGAACGACTTTCCACCACGATACCACCGACTAGCATCGATTTCAACGAGTCATGGAATTTACGACGAACGATAAGAACGTGCGAGCTCCGGTTATTAACGACGCTGAACCACGTGGTTAATGACAGAACGGTTATTGCCACTCGTCTACTAATTCACTACTTGCTGCAATGGGTTCCTTAACAATCACACGCACATACATACACACATATATAGCGGCACTCGACACAAACCTTCCAATGGTTTCTGTCCCGTGGCTTGCTACACAAAGATTCTATGCCTCGGACAAGATGATTGTCAGATGTCGAAACATTTTCATATCACATCTTTAACTAGCCTAAGGAGCCGCCATAAATCTTGGGATTTCTCTAGCTAAGGTTCTTCAAACGAACAAACATCTTTCAGTCTTACCATTCCTTAAGGGGGTATTCTAGTTTCTTTTTTCAAACGGCCATCATTTCATGAAAAAATCTTTTTTTGACTTTTCCAAGGTTTATGCTATAGCGGCATCTATGCTAATTAAGAATCCGTTCAGCTTTTTTGTTTCAGATGACCGGAGGGTTGAAATCATGCACGCCAGGACACCCTTCTTTTTTGGACCTCCCACTTTGCCAGCTCATAACTTCGTGAGTTCTTCTCGGTTAATTTTTTATGTAATCTTAAAATATCAACGAACAAATGATAAGAAAATGGATAGTAAAAATATTTTTTGTTTCCTTTGTACAGAGCATCAAAAACCGCCCGAAATTCGTGCCTCCAGACTGGAATGCCCCCTTAACGAATCCGATGATCTGGTACAGTTCTCCTTCGCAGTATCATCGTGACAGAAAGAGAGCACCTCGACGTATCTTGAGCAGTCAGCGTCTTAACTTACACCGCGCTCTCTGCTCAATCGCTAGCTTAACTCATCGTCTATCAACCGAGTTGTAACCACCAAGTGCGAATCGTCAATTGTGATCGCGAGCTCTATGTAAAGTGTCGAAAGCGAGAAGTACCAATAAATATACTGTTCAAACGTCTCCGAGTGTTTCTTTAGCACCTACCACGTCCTATACACCTCTAATACACGCACACACTGAGAGGTATACAATTACGGTGTAGGGAAGCTAACAAGTTGTAAGTCATCCGTTGTGATCTCGAGTAACGCGGTGAGATTGTAGAATGGTTTTTTGTTGCTGGAAAAAATTAATTTTCGAACTCTGACAGACTTTCCTGGCGAAATTTGTATACTTTCTGATTTTTAGAAGAAGTACGGTATCGAATGGAAAGATGGAAATTTGATAAAAGCGATGTTGCGGTTGGACAGGGCAGAAGATCCGGACGTATAAAGGCGAATATTTGTCGAGAATCGATGATCATTTTGGTTCGCGCGGTTGTTGGCTGTGTGCTGTTCGCGCGTTCCATTAAACGACGGCTTTATCGTCGTAATTGCCTCGACGTGATACCTTGGTCGATAACTAAAACGCGACCAGGTACGAGCGAAGAAGGCTTCACGCCTACAGCGCCTTTGAAATTCTCTCACTGTCGTGTTCCGGGCAACGTTAACGCCTCGCTTTCGGTGATCACTCGTTGAAAAGTCAGATCAAGTGAAATTGAGAATCACATTTCTCAAAATTGATCAAAGTACTGACGCTTCCTGAAAAGATGAACGCGAAGCTTCTACGCGTTGAATTTTCGTTCGTCGAACCTGTTTTCTTCGAAAATTTTGACGAACCTTCGAAGATGTTGGCTTGGTTCCTCCGAGGTTCGAGTTACCGAGGCTCCGCAGTAATTGATCTAGGAAACACAGGTTAAAGACTGACTTAAGCGTGAAGCTTCTGAGCAGGCGTTGAGTGGATAAAAGCTGGCGAGAAACCGAAGCCCAACGGCTTCGGAAAATATTGGCCAAGTGGCCATTGGCTGGAAGTTGACTTATCCGACTACTCGAGGGCTTCGGCCAGGTGTCGAGCGGATAAAAGCCTTGGAAGGCAAGCGTGGCTGATTACTGCGAAAAACCGTCGGCCAAGTGCTCATTGACTACTAAACTGATTTAGAGGAAGAAGAAGCCCGATGCTACTTGCTACCGTTCGAATAAATTGGCCAAGTGGTTATCGAGACTCGAGCACCTCAAACTGTTCTAAAAAATCTTAGCCGAGTGGCTATTGATCTCTCAAAGTCTGGTCGTCGATTAATTGCCACTGGACCCTTCAGACAATTACTCATTAAGGTGTTACCAAAATATCCCCATTTCCAAACTAATTTGTAAGAAAAAGAATTTAAAAAATCCTACATTTTAAATATCGAGCATCTCAAACTGTTCTGAAAAATCTTAGCCGAGTGGCTATTGATCTGCCAAAGTCTGGTCGTCGATTAATTGCCACAGGACCCTTCAGACAATTACTCATTAAGGTGTTACCAAAATATCCCCATTTCCAACCTAATTTATAAGAAAAAGTATTTTAAAAATTCTGCATTTTGAATATAGAGCACCTCAAACTGTTCTAAAAAATCTTAGCCGAGTGGCTATTGATCTCTCAAAGTCTGGTCGTCGATTAATTGCCACAGGACCTTTCAGACAATTACTCATTAGGATGTTACCAAAATATCCCCATTTCCAACCTAATTTGCAATAAAAAGTACTTAAAAAATCCTACATTTTAAATTCATCGAACCCTTGTGGTCTAATTTTTCTCTAGCGGAAAGCTACTCGAATACTGCAAATGACCGAGTATTCCATCCTGAAAATCCCATTGAAGATTGTTTATACGTTTTTAATAAATTAAACCAAATAGATGATCTGGATTCGCTGTTATTACACCAGAGCTCTAAAAGCTCGGATTCTAGACGTGAAAAAGAACTGATTCCCTTCCGGTCGATCTGGAATCCTCGAGAACAGTCGAAAGCAATTCGATCACCATTAGTTGGAGGAGGCACAAGGACGCTTTGGTATCCTTCGGCAAAGAGGGATGATCGTGGAACGGTAAATGGGTTGACGAAAGGGAAAGGATCGGTCTTAGTCCAGAGAGATCGCATGTTCGCTGAGACGATGTGTAGGGTCCGAGTAGAAGAGCAACTGGAATAAAAACAATTAGGGGGAGGAAAAAGAAGCAGGACGAGTGGCGAGATGGAAGTGGCGCACACGAACTTTCCCAACGATTTATGGTCTTTGAAGCCACTCAGAGAATACGATTCAGGTTTTCGTATTAGGACACTTTGCTACCGATATTTTTGCCTCTTTTTGTCTTCGTATTATGGGACAATGATATTATCGTATTAGACCACGAACGAGCAAGTTTCCAAGATAAAATCTACTTGCATGTAAAAACGTGTGAATTGTTGGAACATTTCTGAGAAATCGCAGTAGCAAGATTCGAGTATACGGCGAGCTGAGATTGCTGTTGACAAAAGTACGTTTCAGATGATAAATATTTTATAATTAGAGGAAGCGCGGCACTTGGAATACCAAATACCAATACCAAAGCATATAGTTTGTTTGAGAGGAAGAAGAAATTGCAGCAAAGGACGAGAGGAAGGAATAAAACTGCGTAATATCGTAGGCAAACTAATAAACTTTTATACTTCAGAATCTCAGCAATGGCGGAAAGCGCAAGGTATCTGTAACTTTGGTGTAATTAAAAAATGGAAATAAAGCAAGGATTTCGTTACGGAGCAGCGATATTCCGATTTATCTTCGCTGTATAAAATTAAAAAGCGAGTAGATGGTAAAACGATTTTCTCTTGTGATCTGATGGGACAAAAGTCGCAGCAAGAGCACAGTCTATGATTCTTAAAATTAACTCGCAGCAGTCGCAGCACGAGCACAGTCTATGATTCTTAAAATTAACTCGCAGCAGTCGCAGCAGCTTTCGCGTCATAACCGACGCGTTCGCAATGTACCCAACATCTGGCACGGATGAGACACTGCATCTCTTTTGCCTTCGCCGTAATTCACATTCAGAACAGCACCCATCTCTCAGCAGGTTTTTCCTTGATATTCCAAATTAGCAAGGTGGCGTTAAAACCTAAAGCACCGTGTCGCAATTCGTATTCACCGAGTGTTCGCAAATTGGCACGAAACCATAGAATTAACGCGCAAACGAGTAGATCAAGCAGTTTACTGCGAAGTTTGAACACATTTTAGCCACGATCGAATATCTGCTGAGACACTTTTGCGAATTGACGTTTCTTGCTCACTGGGAAATATCAAAATTGCGATTCGTTATATGAAGAATGTGAAAGAACAGAACAAAGACGTAACATAAGAAGCCGGTAACGACGAAGAAAACGATCTAACGCTGGACCAAAGCGGACCTAATTCTTGAATCAGTACACCATAATTCCTGTGTTTTGTTCCTTGGCGCGTCGCAATACGTTTAGCGCGTTATAGCAACTGGAGTTGTAAGAACTCGCAATCTTAGACGGCAGTCCACTGTAATAATAGTCAACGTTCTTAACCTGCATCGTCGCAGAAGAATCCACGAGGAAAGAAATCTGTGTTACTCGACCAAGGCCATCGCTCGTAAGTGTGGCAAGTGTGGCAAGTGTCAGCAGAAGGCTGAACCCTAATGGAGTACGAGTTTTAGAGTAACGGCAGCTTGACCTTCAGCCTCGCCAACGCTAGAAATAATCCGTAGCGGCGCGTATACGTCATAGAAGACCCTAAATCTCACTTTTGTTCGGAGTTTCGAGCGGCGAGACTCCGCCTGGGTGGCTTTTAACAATCCCTGGCTGCAGATTTCATATTTTCGACTATGTTACCGTAGGAAATTGAATTCCCAGGCAACCAATCCGACGACAGGGAACGAGAAGAGAGAGAGAGAGAGAGAGGGATGGTGGGAGAAAGGGATGGTCCTCGAGGCGGAAAGGCCGGCTCGATTATCCGTTGATCATCCGAGCTTCCCTGTAACAGAGTTAATCCCGGGGACGTTAATTAAACAGCGAAAAGCTCGGCTCCCGTCCCATCTAATCCATCGAGGCGGTCTTTTAACGGCGGATTATTCGCCGGCAGGCTCTTTCTTTTCGTCCCCCCGATCGATCTTACGCCTCGCCTTCACGCGCCTTTAACGAAATTAGAGCCGAGACTAGCGACAGCCTCCTATTTTCTGCGGCTATCTATCTTTTCGTTTATCCGTCTGCCGGGATTCTGAACTTTGGTATCGCTCGAATGGTTCATTTTTAGGGGACTGCAGACCTTCCTTTCAACGGACGTATCATTTAGAGGAATTCGAGCGATGAAATGGCTTCTCTGAAGTGGCATGTGTATTTTCCATTTGATACGACAACGACGCAGGATATCCATAAGAAATGCAAATGTCTCGTTCATTACATTTCTATAGGTTAGGTTTGTATCGGTCAGATTGGTTCGCGTTAGATTTGACGTTAGGTTGGACTCGCGAAGGAAATAACAGAAATATAGCTATCCTCTCGTGTCACATGGCAGACATAGGTTCCGGAAGAATGTTACGTGAAAAATGGACACACGTGATTAACCAGTTAGGTGTTTTACGACGAGTATACTCGTCACGAAAATATGGCAATATTATGTTACGACGAGTATACTCGTCATGCGTAAAACGTAGTTACAATTTGCTGTTTAAACTGCAATTTAATAATTGCAGCAAGTTGCAGTAATAAAATTGAGAAATGAAACAGTCATCTCGTCACGAGTTAATCCTACATTATAACAACCACAGATAATCTGTGTTTGACGAATATACTCGTCATCGCTTATGTTTTATCAAACAGCTAACTGGTTAATACGATCTTCTGTAATTGGAAGAAACTTTTCTCCCAGTTATTCGCCAAAGATTTTCTATGATATTCAAACGTGGGGATCAAATCAATCAATGGGGCCGGATCAAAAATCTCGATATCTTTAAGATGTAGCCACCGCTTCGCGTGTTTCGACGCTCGAATCGCAGCGTTGTCCCGTCGATAAAGCAGATCATCATCTTCAATCTCTTCCGCGAATGGTATCAATACCATTTTCACCTACACGTTCATTTTTCAATCTTTTCATCAAAATACCATCGTACACAAACTCGTCGTTAGAACAGACCAATTATTAGATTTTACCAAAAATTACAGCGGTTTTACGGAAATTGTCGAGCACTGTAAGAACACCGTGCGCCGCGTATCTTAATTAAAACGCAGATCTTAATTACAACAGAAACGCTAATTATTTCTGCAAACAGTACTCGGTCTAACGAACAGCTACGAAAATTCCTACCGCCAAAATTCCCACGACCGACGATCTTTCCAAATCTGCTATGTATATCCGACTGAAACAAGTTGGTCCACTGATTGTTAGATTATTCAAGACTATGCAAACGACAATACCAGCGCTCTGCGCTGAGCAGAGACAGTTTCTTTTAATTAAATTCCGGCTCATTCGCATGATACGTCGAAACAAGCTGGCCGGACGGTCAGCCGTGTTTTTAATTAAAGGATCGCAGTTGCATTTTTTTTAAATTGCCAAAGAGTGAGTGGGTGGAGGGGGGCGGGAGGAATATTTCCCGCTGGTCGTTTGGCGGTCAGCCAAAGGAAAAGCGGGGGAAATTCAATTCACCGTAGCTCGTGGGACAGGAATACGCGCGATAATTATTTGCGCTCGCTCCTGCAAATATTAATTTCAAGAAACCCTTTCCTCCCTCTTGCTCCACCTCCATACGCGAATGCAAGAGGAATTTTTTCCACCGGACGAAGAGGAGTAAAAAAAATATTCGCGCGCCATTCTCCCTGTCTCTGTTTCTCGCGTCGTTGCATTAAATTTCGCGTTGCCGGCCGGCTAGCTTGCAAATTACACTTGTATTTCATTCTTTTCTGGTTAGTTTTTAAATCGACCCTCTCGTTTCGCTCTCTCGAACCGGCTGGCCCCGATACCAATATTACCGTAATCGAAAAATACTACCGACGACATCTTCGCTGAAACTACTGGCCTCACGCGCTCGTATTTTCTCTCTTTTTTCTTTTTTTTTTTTTCTTTTTGTATCGGTACGCGGATGCGCGCGCCTCAAGTCGATGAATCGGTACACGCAGTGTACGATAAATCGTTGCATCGGATGTGTCAGAATTATATCGGCGAATGAAACTTTTCGTGAAAAGCACGTGAAACTTTTCTAATTTCAATTTCCTGTATCGCGTGTCTACGAACGATAGGAATATAACTGTTGAATGTCCACTCGTTATGAATATTCTGGTGAATTTTTCGGATATTAGTTCGAAAGGTGACAGAGGGTAGCAGAAAAATTGTTGAAATTATAAATTTAGCATTCGGGGCAGGTTACGTTAACGTTGAAACGGTTGCAGGGTTTTATTCTCCGGGAAATTTGAAGCTGGTGATTTCTCGTTAGAGGATGAACCAAGTGGAAAAGGTCGGCAATTACTGACGACGATAATATTTTAAGCGATATTACTGAAAATAATACACGACAAACAGCGAGAGGAATTGCGTTTGAAATGGAAAGCAGTCGTTCTACGATTATTCGTGAGTTACTTGGCGCAGAAAAACCAAAGGAAATGGGAAATTTCGTGGTAGAAGTAGGTGGAAAAACGAGAAATAATTTACATCTGTTCAAAGATTCATTTGATGCTGGATTATTACACTGAAATATCGTATTCCTCGTTTATTACTTTGCCACATATTTTTATTTACATGTTCTCCATGCAAAGGATAATTACAGCGCACCTAGTATTAACAAAATTATGTTCTACAAACATTTAAACTCTGCTTTTACACATTTCAAGATTGCAATACCTGAAAGTTTCCAAATAAACGTTGCTAAGTTTCGCAGTGGCTAACCAAATATAGTACAAGGTGAGTAGTTAGATAATTGAAATTTCCAGTTTTACTCTTCTACGGAACTTAAAGAAGACGAGAAGTAGAAGCATTTTCCTCCTAAAACCTTCAAACTCCAAAGATTACTGGGCCCAGTATAATTGGTTCGTTGTTAAATAAATTTAAACGAGGAAAGTTCTACGTAATTTTGACGAAAAATCACGCACTTAAAATTGTTCAAGTTGACTGATAGAAGAACGAGTGGATTAATTTGTAATAGAAAAATATATTGAAATAAGTAACGGTACAAGTTCAGGTATAGCGTGTGCTGATCAAGATCCTCGCTCTTACAATGTTACAATACAACAAAAGAAGCTATGACAGTGTGCAGGTTTATATATTTATAGCAAAGGACATTAGCAAAAAGTTAACCCTGTAGCTGTAGCTGAAGGCTACAAGAAACAGCAATAGAAATCTGCTTATAGCTCCTTTCTTTCCAGACCTTGTAACCCAAAACATAATTTACATTCAAAGGCACGATAATATGGACCTCTGCTTATTTAGAATATTTGTTTGCTTCACTAAATTCTATTCTCTTCGTAACAGAGGTGTGCAGGTCACGGATATACAAAAGTAAAGATGTAGAGTTTTTCTTCGAGTAATTACTTCGACAAGAACGCTCGATAAAATTGTAATTTCGTTCTACTACGCCGCATCGCACTGCGCTTGCATCTTGGAATTATTTCGATAAAGACGAACCGACAGAAATTCCTGCAAATTTCTAGATGTACAGTAGCATCTCTTTAAATGCTCGTCTTTTTGTTTCCCGTAATTGACCGGTCATTTCCGCTATTATTAGGACTCTCCCTTAACTAGTTAGCGGCGTTCGACGTATATATACGTCACTTGGATTTATTTCGACGCGGTTGACGTATATACTCGTCGTGTGAAATAAAAATTACCATTTACTATAAGAAGCGAAAATTCTAGCTAAAAGCGTTATAAACGTCATTTAGTGGCACGTTTCCTTTATACTTTCAGTAGATCTATCGTGTATTTTATAGAAAAAGTTTGATTATTTGATTATTCTTTTTGTCGCGTATATCGGTCATTCCCCGAATTTCTTTGGCTTTTATATCAGCTTATGCGACTTTATAGCAGCTACTTTATAGCGTCAAAAGCAAATTCCCTTCGAAGATGTGCCGTCTGTTGAGAAAGTGGAATCCGTAAGGACTCACGTTACGTAGTGCCACTTTGTGTGGTACGTTGTCTTGAAAAGCAGCACACAGAAATCAACCGAATTTCTGACATTTCTTTTATTATTTTCCGGCAATGTTCAAGTTATTAATAACAACACCATTTTCAACGATGAATCGCCAATTTTTCATCGAATAAAAATGCAATACCTGCTTCTAGTTTTGCTTTACTTTTTTCAGATTCATCAGGTCTGTAAGTATGAAACCGGAATTTGCCTATAGATGGCCCTAACTGATAATGTAGTTATCACTAAGCTGCGTCATTGATGCCAAAAGTCTTTGTTGACATCTCACAAACATTTTCGACTCGGAACGATACAAGTTTCATACAACAGCATAATCTGTAATAGCGTTGAACATGTCAAATTCTGTGCCTGGAAACTACGATTTGCGGACAGCATTGATTTTCTCTTACCATTCGAAGAAAACTGCTGCAGGATCGCATCGAATGCTCGTCGAAGCTTACGGTGAGCATGCTGTTGGTAAATCACGGTGCTTTGAGTGGTTTAAAAAATTCAGAAATGGCAATTTTGACGCGAGGAACGAAATCCGGTTTCATATTTACATACCTGGTATAATAGTAGCATTTACTATGTTTCGACGCGTACACTCGTCGCTTGATTTTATCTGCGCAGCTCGTAAGGGATTTTTAAAACTA
Organism: Bombus flavifrons; assembly: GCF_040668555.2. Classification (NCBI taxonomy): domain Eukaryota; kingdom Metazoa; phylum Arthropoda; class Insecta; order Hymenoptera; family Apidae; genus Bombus; species Bombus flavifrons. The sequence goes on along the minus strand of NC_138457.1, from coordinate 6,373,794 downwards.
AATTCCAAAATTAACAAATTAAGACTAACCAGGTGGAAGCGATACTAATGAGCCAGCGATGTCGATGCGACACAAAGGCAAAATAAAAGAAGCAGAAGTATAACAAGAATTTTCCAGGTTGTTGTACAGAGATCTATCGATCTCTGCACAAATCTGCAGCCTTTGAACTCTTATCCTACAATCGCGACTCTTCCACGTTTCTCTTGACAAATCTCCAAGATTCTGGTCCTCCACGCGATCGTTCGTCGCCGAGGAGACGCGATTTTCGATCGAATCGAACAGAGACGATAACGTAACACATAATTTTTCAATGGCACAGCGTTGCAGTAGATTAGGAGACTGATGTCTCTCAACAGACTCAGATACGTCAAACGTAGGAACATCATCATCCTACGAAGTAGAACGCGCTCGTCTGTTCCAAGCAGCTGGCTCAATCGTGTAGATGATCCATCGCGCTCTGCTGCAGGATAATCTTGGCACGAGAGTGACTGCAAATCATCAACTATTCCGCGTCAATCACGCGTCAAGAACAAAGGAATGCTTAGCGCAGTGCATGCAACCATTTGCCTCGTGCTCCTACACGTTCCCCTTGCTTTTACGCGTTTCCTTTGTACGAACGCGCTATTACTATTAACCAAAGCACATTGGGAGCGAAATAAATTCTGTAGATCGTATCAATCAATCCCGACCAAGGGATCCTGATAAATTTCAACCCTATTTGTTCCTTTTATCGGTAGAATCATCTTTATGGCGCTCTGAATAGCTTTTTTATCCTTGGAATTTCCTCTTTTCTTTCCCTTTTTTTTCCTTTTTGGCAGCCTTATGTTGCTTATTTATCAGCGGAATTTTTCTTTCAGGGGGATTCAACTTCTATTATCTTTGGATTTGTTCTTTTATTAATGGAAGACCAAATTTGTTCTCCTTTGGTGAGCACGTGTCGCTTATTTAGCACCGAAGTTCTCCTCTATTGGGTTGGCAACTAAGTGATTGCGGATCTTGTCAATACCAGTTGATGACAAAATCCGCAATCACTTAGTTGCCGACCCAATAGAAGAGAACCGATGTGCCAAACACGGTGTCTGTAGCGGAATTTCGATTTTCAGAATTATTGGATTGGCAACTAAGCGATTGCGGATTTTGTCGATACCAGGTAATGATAAAATCAGCAATCACTTAGTTGCCAACGCAATAATTCTAAAAATCGGAATTCCGCTACAGACACGATACAACGCAGCGCGAATTACGACTCGTTACTTCGCGTCGATTAATTACATGGAAAATTCAGGATTCGTGAGGGATTCGGCTGGAACCGGCCGGATTATGGGTAATCGGGTATCGGCAGCCGCGTAATGCTCGCTGATGGGCCCCGGTGTGAATTACTTTATCCGAAAATACGTAGGAAATTGCGGCCACGCATTATCGCGCGATGCGTCATCGCGAGCGTAGCCGGCCGCGATCAGACATCGACCTGGGCAAAATGAAATTTACGACGCGGCACCGCGTATAATGCGTGCGTCCCAGGCACCGAAGGCTGGTCGTTCGCGGACCTCGAAACAGAGGGACGAGAGGGATAAATCGCGTTTGCGCCCGGCGTCCGCCGCCGTACCGTCGCCGCCGTAATTACTCGTCCCGTGGCGCCTGGAAATTTAGTGGAAGGATCGACTGCGCTTCCACCGATCCTTATCACCGGCAAACCGTAGTTTTTCAACCGCTCGTGCAGCCAATCCTTGGGAAATTGCGAAAGAGATGGGGCGGTTCTAACGCATTTCGTTCGAGTCTCAAGTTTCCCCATATTTGTAAAAATACAGGGCTGTGAATAATTATGGTAATAATTATGATACGATTGAACACACATTTTCAGGATTGTCTTTTCGATATTTCCAGTGAGAAACCACTGATCAGGTTTGGATGAGTCAGGTGAAATTGCCTTTGTGAAACGCACGGTGCGCGTCACAAAATAGGACGCCATGTTACGCGCTGAATTATTGTCTTTCGTAACCGAGACAGCAGACGAAAAGAATTTTCCAAGAGGACAGTGCTCTGTCATTTGTACAGCCGCCACTGCGTAAACGGTTTCAAGATTTCCGAATGGCATTATTAGCGTGGTCGACCTGAAAACGATCCACACACTACGGCAAATTGTTGCAGGACGAGTTTACCATCAGCAGAAGCGACACGTAGGAAACAAATAGGAAATACAAAATGGACTTAAAAATGGAATTAAACGGATGATACGATATGATTATGAAGCGAAATACTTCGAATAAACTGGTGGATAGTGTACTTAAGAGATTAATACAAGTAATCTCAGAGATAATAGAAAAACCACTATTGGGGAATATTTGGGGGTTTTAAGAAAGTGCAGGAATTCCGTAAAATTTCGATGAAAAATCGTAGGAAAAATCGAGCACTTGGCGATATTTTATCGGAGCGCCAAGCAAAAGCAGAAATCCCATGATATTTCGGCGAAATTTTAAGAAAAGAACGCAAGTCTCGAATATTTCCACAAAATCTACGAATAAAGAGTTTTACGATATCTCGTCGGAGTCGTCTCGGGCTAAATTCCTTGTTCTATGAAAATTTCGTCATAATTTCGTGGAAAATGCAGGATTTCAGCTAGTTCGACCGGTGTCGTAGGAAGATCGTTCTACAGCCTCGCGACAGCCAGTAAATTGTACAAGGTCGTAAGGAATCGATGCTGCGTTTGGACATTAACGGTCGTGGGAGGAAATGTGTCGTTTCCTGGCCGGACCGATGCCGCAATGGAGAGGAAACGTCCGATAACCGACGACACGGTATTCGCCTACGCTCGACAAACTTGCAGGCATCTGAAACGTTCGAAAGCCAGGGAAGACAGTGGCGGCTGGAGATTCGGTCAAGGTTTGCGGGTCAAGTAGCGGCTCTGAACAGCTTGCACGCGTTCCCTTTTCCTACTGCCAACGTCGGGATTACTCGCAACCATAACCCAGCCAGCTGTCGAATCGATAGCATAATCGAAGCCGTACGATTTCAGCTTTCCCTTGGCACATTCGACCCAGAAACCTAAAAAATTGTTAACAGAAACCCTGTGTGATAATTGTTGCGGTTGAGGTTGACCGATTGAAGAACCAGTGGATGAATTTGTAATTGAAAAGTATACTGAAATAATTAAAGGTATAAGTATAAGTTTTCTTTTCTTCAAAGAACAGAAAAATATGTTCGCGTGTTTGATTTTCACAGCGAGCTTCTCTCAAAGTATTTATCAAGCGAAATTTATCAAGAAAACATGGATATAGGCGCACGTAGCTGGCAAGTCGAGTGTCTTTATCGAGGACGAAGGAAAATACGGCAAGACGATGGCGATAGTTGGACGATATTGTCGTAAAACGCGTTATCGTTTTTTACTACTCACCTGCTTGCAAAGTCAATTTTTATTACACAATTTTGGAACAGTGTTTTATGTTTTCTTATTTACAACGGTGGAAAAACTGGCGTGCTCTGGATGTTAATCAATTTTCAGGTGACAATATCTATCACTTGGAATGGAAGCGAAGATTGAAGCCAAGAATGAAGATTGAAGCGCACATAGAAACGAAAATGGATGCTGGCAAAAATACAACTCGATATTGATCGATTTTTAACCGAAGAATACCACGAAAAGCGACAAATTAACCTGACAATTTACAACGAAGTCGGAACTAAAAATTCTCCATGCTAATTAATTTTCCATCTGCCGCATCGTGTGGCAAAAAGTAAGCTACGACGAGTATACTCGTCAAACAAGAAGTATATGTACCTGTTATAATATCAAATTAAATCGCAATGAAACGATTGTTTTGTTTCTTCATTTTATTAGCCACAGTGCTGGTCGTAACGCGAAATATCCTCATTTCTTTATGACGAGTATACTCGTCAAAAACGTCAAACTGGTCGACCAACCTTCGATTCACCTATACTGCGTAAGCTTTAAAATTAAATTACAAGAACGTCGGTCGCGAGAGGAAAGAGCAATTTTCCAATCGACGACAAAGAAACCTATTATCTTCACTTACAATAATTTTCTCGCGTGAACCAACTTTCACTTTATCATCACCGTAGCCAGCGTTCAAAGTGCAGAATTCCCGTTCGAAGCGTAGCGTTTCTTTTTCCTTTATTTTCCTGTCCTCTTTTTCCCTTTTTTTTTCTTTTTTTTCATTCGACTATGCAAATATGCGATGCACACAGCGAGGACAGGGAATAGGATCCTGATCAGGGAGACTGGCTTTCATCGTAAGCGGAACGTGTTCGACGACAGCGGAGGGACCACACGACGACGATGTCGAGGCGAAAGAAGACGAACGAGATGGGAAAAGGGGTGTGGGCCTTTTCCTTCCGTTGAATTCTAAGGTATCGACTTTTCAATTGGGTCACGTACACTGTACCCAATGCGCCTGTACGTGTGCACTGTGCACAGATGTTAGGAGGCGGCAGCAGCGCTCTACGTTGGCAATACAGCCCTAATGGAAATCGAAAATACGGATCGCGAGTGAAAATCACGGTTCCCAGAAGCCTGCGATTCGATTTCCAAAAAAAGAAGACTCTGCTCAGAACGAAACCGAGTGAATTCTTTTCCCATCGTTGCAACTTCCATAGAGGTTTGGTGGCACAGTAGAGGGCGTGAAACACAGCGGAAACGTTTCCGCCAAAGTAAATCGCGCGCTGTTTCACAGAACAGGCCAGAGAGATGCCGCGAAAAAGATATGAAACTGTTATGACCCTGTCCAGCCTCCATCCATAAATGTTTTACGACCTCGATATCGTTGTCTTCTACAGGAGAATTTCGTGTTCACGACGGTGCAATCCACCTCCTACGAGCCCGTTATCCTTCAGGATACAGCTGCTTCGAACGTCCCTCTTAAACGACTCCATAATGAACCCGTTTTCGAATTCATGTTACGGAGCATGCGATGTCGAGATGGTTTATTTTGCCGTGCAGCGAGCGCTGAAACAGAGCTACGCCGAGATAGACCAAGTCCTGAAGATGACATTGATCAACAGCGAATTAATTGCCTTAGCACGCGGTCTTCTCGCGATTTGGAAATTTCTTGTTAACCAATGAGGCTAAAAATGTAGCAAATATAATGAATGAACGTTTGATCGTAGGCAGCTTGATCTTCGGATCGAAGTTCAAAAGTGCTGATCCAAATTTTGTAATTTCTCCTAAGCTGGCCTCTGCGAGACAGTCATGCGAAATTAAAATACTCGATTTTAGGAGAACTAGCACAGTGCTGAAATTGAGCAATTCCTTAGGAGAAGGTCGTGCGCGCTAGCGACCAAAATTAATTCTACCCCATTTTCACCAGATACTAGCACTGTTGTTTCAGTAAACACGCGAATATAACAATCCTGTGCAACATATTTCTCAGTCATACTGTTTATCCCATTGTTTTCACTGTTTCCACACCTTAAACGTACACGTTGATATTCCCAATGTTAGCCAGGTAGCTGTCGCGACCTGTTGGAAAACCTGGAAAAGCGTGTGCCTAAAACGTGTCGCAGAAAGTACGCGACGACGAGTATACTCGTCGAACACAGAATACGTGTAGCTGTATAACGTACAACTATTCTACTTACATCTGACCAAAGGATGTAACGAAAGAACTTAGCGCGGTCGGTACTGCAGGACACTGGCCTGCATTCTAACAAAATTGCAGGCCCTACGATATCGCGTGAAACGATCGCTGTCCAAGCTAATCCGAACATAATCCTCCGTAACGTGATACTCTACAAACCAAACGTCCACTATTTTTAACGTTTATTTTTCCCACGCCTCGCTATGGATGAATCATCCGCCATGCACACGCAAAGTGTAAAGTCTAAATTCGTCGCTGCTAGGAAACCATCCTTTCTCATTCCCTTTCCCTTTACCTTCGTCGTTCTCCCTTTCATCCCTTCCAGTCCAGCGTCAGAGAAGCTCACACGAGAAGCCTGGTGGACAACGTTGGAGGAAATTTTCGCTGGTCAACTGGACTCCGTGTGTGTATGTGTGTGTGTGCGCGCGCGCGCGCGTGCGTGACAGAGAGAGAAAGAGAGAGCAGAAACAGGAGAGTGGCTGACTGAGACCGGTTAAGGGTCGGGTCTGTGCGTCGACCGCATTATTCATTCGAGCAGCGAACCGAGGGTTGGTGCGACACAGTCGAAGAGAAAGGGAGAGTAGAGGAGAGTGTTTCAGTACGTCGGCGAGTAATGCGAGCGGTAACGGAAAGCTATTTAACTTGCGGCTACGACGGACTTCCGACTCGGTTACTCCCCAGCAATACGCCTGCCTATGCCATGTGTTCGTGTCTAACCTGCACTTACACCTTGCACCAGGCAAACGCATCCGTACAACTTACACAATTACGGGTAAGCTGACAACCATGGTTTCGCCTGAGACCCATCGTTACACGAGCTTATGAGTTACACTTGAATACAAGTTGATGGGTTTTTATGGCTCGTTTAGGTTTCACGTTACTAACGAGTTGTAAGTAGCAGAACGTTGACCAATTGTTAGGTGGATCGTTGTCGTGCGAAGAAAAAGATATTTTTATTGCTAATTTCAAGCACTTATGTTACTTAGTTGCCCAACATAGTTCTCCAGCTAGTTCTCACCATTACCAGTGTCGACTAATTTATGGATCAAAGCTTCGGAGAATCTGTGCAGGAACAGAGTTCAAAATGGCTTGAAACCATTTGTGTCTGATTTGCCTGTGACATTTTACAGTTACATTTTTTATAATATAAAAATATATAAGAAATATGTAATATGATATATACAGGGTGTAACCGAATAACATGTACCAGCAGCCATATGAGGTGGTTCCTTATGAAAAGTGGAAAAATAAGAACAAAATATGGAATATTATTTGTTCATTTAAGGTTTAGTTTTGACAAAATTGAGTTTGAAAATTTATTAATATATATAATGTATGAAATATTTGCCAAATATGTTTCTTCTGACAGATACATGATAACCATAGCATGACGTAGGTCTGCAATATAACTATCATAATATCCATTGAAATCTAAGCTGCAGAATTTGCTCTTGAGAATGGTACAACGACTCTCAGAATTGGATATTTGCTATAGTGAAAACATTCCATTTATATTGGGTTGGCAACCAAGTGATTGCGGATTTTCTCATTGCCACCTAATGAGGTAATGTACCATAACCCAACCCCAATCATGCAATAGCAACTGCTCAATTCTTGTGGAACAAAAATTAGAGGGTGTGACTCAGTTATGATCTGATCTGTGTAGCAAAATAATGTTAAATACAGGAAAGTTAGACTTGGGAAAACTCCACATTGCAGGAGATGGGAAAATTTGGAAAAATTCCATTCTAAAAAGCTAAACCTATCTTTGTAAAAGTGCCAGGTATAAGAAGAATCCTCGCCGATTTTTGCGATGAGACCTAGTTATCATGCAAAAAAAGAAAAAAAGAAAAGGAAAAAGAGAAAAAACGACAGATTGTCAGGATTTTCTTAGCATTTCCATATAATTATCGCACAAGCTGCTTGATCAGCAGGACATGGCACGGTGTACCGTGAGTACGTACTGTCACACATATGGGACAGTGTAAACAGAAAGTTTGTCAGTCACTAACCGCCACACCCTCTGTTTCCTTAGCAATAATTTAATACGTTGCGGGGGTGGATTGGCCGGTGTGCGTTTATCGAGCGTATGCAAGCGCCACTAGCGTGTTGCGAATTTAGAATTACCGCTGTTATCGGTGCCGGACCGCTGCTTATCATGCGGCAGCCTGATTAATTAACGGGCCGATTTCCTGCGAGCCTCGTCATCTAACTCGTTCGAACTCTGTATTCGAAAACGGAAGCAGAATATCGTCATCATCAGCTGCAACAGGAATGTTGTACCAATATAATGGTTTCGTGGAGCAGCGTAAATTTTCATTTATATTTCGAAACTTTCTACCCTGTAGCTAATTCCAAAGAGTGTACAAACTGATTAAATCGCTACTTTTCTCACAGGATTGTAAATAAAGCACTGCAGAGAATGGGTCTGCCTCAAAGATAACTCAAACTTATTTTCAATTCTGTACCTAATTCTAGAACCACGATATTGTGGTTAATTAAAAAATTAATTCCTTACTTTTCTCACAGGATTGTAAATAAAGCACTGCAGAGAATGGGTCTGCCTCAAAGATAACTCAAACTTATTTTCAATTCTGTACCTAATTCTAGAACCACGATATTGTGGTTAATTAAAAAATTAATTCCTTACTTTTCTCACAGGATTGCGAATAAAGCACTGCAGAGAATGGATCTGCCTCAAAGGTAACTCAAACTTATTTTCAATTCTGTACCTAATTCTAGAACCACGATATTGTGGTTAATTAAAAAATTAATTCCTTACTTTTCGCACAGGATTGCGAATAAAGCACTGCAGAGAATGGATCTGCCTCAAAGATAACTCAAACTTATTTTCAATTCTGTACCTAATTCTAGAACCACGATATTGTGGTTAATTAAAAAATTAATTCCTTACTTTTCGCACAGGATTGCGAATAAAGCACTGCAGAGAATGGGTCTGCCTCAAAGATAACTCAAACTTATTTTCAATTCTATACCTAATTCTAGAACCACGATAGTGTACAAACTGATTAATTCGTTACTTTTCTCACAGCATTGTAAATTTAGCATTGCAGAGTATGGACTTGTCTCAAAGATAACTCAAACTTATTTTCAATTGTGTACCTAATTCTACAGCCACAATATTGTGGTTAATTAAAAAATTAATTCCTTCCAAATTTTACACGCAACATATTCTACTGCAAAATTCTTTTAAACGAAAGCCAAACCCGAATTTCTGTAATCTCGTTCCTTGAAGAGAACGACAAGACAAACAACAAATTTCGAGGGTGAAAGCCACGTTGAAACGTCGAACGAAGATAAAAATTGGGAAATGCTACGGCGGTGATAAAAGAAAAATACCACTCTGATGTGTTTACGGCGATAATCGTAAAACACAACGTTTCAGGGAAGTATCAACACGAAAAACCTGAAGATAGAAACACGGAGATCGAACGTAGGAATCAACAAATACCTGGCTACATTCTTATCATGGGTTCTACTTAGAGGAACGCGAGGAAGAAGAAGAATCCCTGGCGGACGTCTAGTTCGCGTCGATACTTGGATAGCTTCCTGTAGAAGTTTCCAAAGGGTAATAGAAAAAGTTTCACGGCTCGATCGTATTATCGTTGCCAGACGAGCATCGTCCGTGACGATGTTGCGCTTCTTCGTGGCCGTGCAATCTTTTGTTTCGTCCAGCTAGAGGATACAATATCTCTTTTCACGATACTCAAACATCTTAAATTAGACCATCGAGTGGCCACATCGACTTACTGTCACGCGCCGCAAGCGTCTGCATAATTTTCTTACGCGAAATTATTCACCCAATAACATCGTCCCCCACCTCGCTCAATTATATTCACAAAAAAAAAAAAAAAAAAAATCACTGCAGATTCACAAATTTCGTATTAGGTCGTCCGAAAAGTTTCTTTCGTTTCGTAAAGTGATAATAGACGAACAACAATTTTTCTTTTATATTATTTTATATAATTAGGTATGATGCATTTCCTTCTATTTCTATTATTATGTTCCTGCATAATTCAATAAATTAATATAAAACAAAAAACATTGTGCGTCTATTATTTCCTTACAAAACGAAAGAAACTTTTCGGACAACCTAATAATTTCAACGGCGCGTGCAAACCGCGTCTTTTCCTACAAACGCGATAAAACTGCATTTCAGTGAACGATTGGAGAAATGAAAAGAAATACTTTCCCACTTATCAAGGTAAAATGGCCGGAAAAATGATTCGAACGTTGCATCGAAACAGGCTGCGTTCGTTTCCCATGGCGATAAAAGGGAGCGCGCAAGTACCAAGTGGAGTGGGATTGTCTGGGAGTCGCAGCAGTCGACACTTTGGCACGTTTAACACGCGGAATTGCACTTGGCTGGTAAAGAAGATCGGGACAAGGTGGGTGCGCCGTACGCTCAAGTCAAAGGCAGACATTTTTGTAGTTTGCTGGGTGCGGCGCGGCAACGTTCCTCGAAAACGCGCCTTCCACCTCGTAGAAAGACCGATGGCGATGGGTAGAGTAAAAGGCCGGGCGTACACCGACAGGCTAAGGGGGTGGTGGCTGGCTTTTAACGCAGGGCTGTTAGATTATCCAACTTTTGCCCCTCGCGTTCCGCGCACAATGCGCTCCAATGTAAACGCGTCTGCCGCGATTACGGTTTAATAAAGTTTCGCAGTTGTTATTTTCCTCTTCGATTAGCCGCTTGCTGGCCAACTTGCACTCCGATGAACTTTGTCCCTGTTAGATTCGATTCGTTTTCACGTTCAATTAACACCTTTTTTTTTCACCCCTTGCTCGGCTATTCGACACGTTCGTTGCGCGTGTAAGAATAGCAGAGACGAAAATAATTATTTGTATAATTAACGCTTTCCGCACGACAGGCTGACAAGTATCGACAAGTATAAATAGGGAAACGGTTAACTTCGCTTCGTCGTGTCGTGCAGATTTCTGTATGACGTGCCGCTTAAAAATATATTTGATGCACTGTCAGGCGCAATTTGCGTTTCGGGACGCAATTCTGAACAAACAACTTTCAGTCGAATTTAAATAGAATTCGAAGATACGTTTTTGCTGCACATCAGTCGATTCTATTGGGTTGGCAACTAAGTGGTTACGGATTTTGTCGTTAGGCGGTATTGGCAAAAGCCGCAATCACTTAGTTGCCAACCTAATAAGTTGTTGCGTTAGAAGTTAGAAAATTTCAGAAGAATCTTCCTCTTTGCGGAAGCATAAAAAAAGTAGACTTTTTAAAGCGGAATTAACTTTTATAAATTTCGTTTTTGCAACCTAATTTGATTCTTTTTTCGACCAGTTAGAAGAGTCGGTTGATTGGATAACGCGAAGGAAAATTTGGTGGAAGTTGCAATTGGTCGAAATCATGGAAGAGAAGCAGAGATCGATTTCTACAGTATTTTTAACAGAGCCTGTAACGAGAATTGAAATAATACATTTGAAGATTTATGTCGCTTATGTGGGTGCTGAAAGTTTTGTCGAAATTTGGTCGGAAAACTGTTCAGGTTTCAGGTCGAAAATCGTGAAAACCGTGTTTCTTCGTCCGTAAAAACGTTAACTGATTTCGATGAAATTTTCTACAGACCTGGCAAGAATCTTGTAAACGCGTTGCTTAAATTTTGACTACAGGCCCAGGTAAGAAAGTTGCCAGAAAGTACGTTTACTTTCTCTTCGCAATTCCGACCAACTTGCAATTGCAACTTTCTCGAAATCTTGTTACACGTCATCCGGTAAACTAGTTCTTCCAAGTTCTCAAAGGTCAAGTCGTTCGGTTGAATTTTTCAAAAGTTATTCAGCTTTAAAAAGTGCAGGACTACTGTACACCCACCGTATAATGCGAAAGTGGCGCTAATTTATTTAGATCGCATGATTGAATATAAATCGATAGATTCAGCTGTTGCTAATCGGAAGTCCTGTTATTGGAAATTCACAATGGCTATAATCTGCGATCTAAAAACTCGCATAGAACAAACGCGCTTTCACGAGAAAACATATGAAAAGCATAAAAACTGAAAAGCACGGTTAATCTGTTAAGTCTGTACAATGAATATAAAGCGGCAGGCTCATCTGTCTCGCGCACAAGCGCAAAGAAAAATTATTCCATTTCGCAAATAGTTTCATATAGAGGCGTACAAAAGGCAGAAAAACTCGAAAAGCGCTGCTAATCTATTAGATCTCTGGCCGAGTGCAGAGCAGCAGGTTCAGCTGGCGGAACACGAAATAGAATTGCGCGTCCATTAAGCTGGCACGAGAGCGTAACGCGTTCGGATTAGCGAGGCCATTTTCACCGGCAAAAGAATCAGAATGTGGAGGGTGGCAAAGGTTTCAGAAAAGGTAGAGTAGGCTTGATTAAAAGCCGATAACGACATCTCTAACGCGTACCTGACTATCCGATTCTTTGATTCGACTTCACGGCGGAACCGTCGGTTTCTCTTTTTCCCTCTTTCTGCGCGTCCATCATTCAGTCCGTGGTTCCAAAGCTTTGTACAAGCCATTTAGGAAGCAACGTACGAACGAAGCCGACATACTCTACACGCTAACAACCTTAACACTCAAAAATAGTCTTTTCCCTAATCCATGTTATAAACCACGTTATAAACGATGACTTTAAAAAAATCACCTTCTTCCAAGTCCCTTTTATAAACTAAATCGAGAAGTCTAACTTCAAAATGTAGATGCCCTCCGAGTTCATGCGACAGGCTACGCTAGAAATCCTAAAAGCTTTGAGCTGAACGATCTTCTATCATCACGAGCCGTTCTATGAACAAATTAGATAGGCGGATGGTTCTTCTAAGATTTCATCCCATAGTTTCATAATGTGAAATAAAATAAAATAAAATAAAATAAAATAAATGCAATCGCGCAACTATGAAACGGTTAACCATCGATCGTTGTTGCCTTGTACCAGCGGAAGCCTAGGTAATCCTTCGGTAAGGTGTACGAACGAGAGCAGAATTTCCATTCTTCTTCAGGCAGACCGCGTTTTCGCGCGATTAACCGCCATTCACCGCGGTTTATTTCGTCAGTCGCCCGTAAAGCTAATCGACGTGCACGTGTCTCGCGGCGTTTGCTACCTACAACCTTCCTCCGTACCCTACGGCCTTCTATTCAAAGTTACCGATAGCCTGCAGAAACTCGCAATTCCTGCATTACATTTCGCTTTCGGCCAGGTTGATGATCTAGAATTATTTCCGTTTCTTTACGACGAAGATGTTTGTTTTCGAAGAAGTAGACGAAGAACGATATAGCTACTCCCATAAAAATTTGCATCGTTTGTACTATAATATGAGATATGTTCAATTAGTTGCCAGCTTGAGCGGCCCGCACTCAATTAGTTGCCAGCTTGAACGGCCTGCACCGACTTAGTTGCCAGCTTGAGCGCTCGGTTTGTTCGGTCACTGTGAAATGCTAGGTGCACGTGGAATTTACTTTAAAAATGGATCTTGTATTCGTATGTTCAACCGTACGGTGAATACATATTCACCAGAACGCTGATTTCCTCGGAAAACACATCCACGGTAATGATAACCTAAGAATCTTCAGTGGTGGTCGTACTGTGATCGTAAACCACTCTAGCCAGTCCGAAGACTGGTACGCTCTTACGATAATACCACGTTCAGTCCATGAAATTGAACAGCTAGGTCCGTGTATTCGTGCGATTTTTCTACCATTTCGATTCGTGAGTACACAGGAGTCAGGCCTCTAATCAGGAGCTATTGTGCGGCGCTTCCTGTGCTGAAAGATAGCGTCGGTCACGTGATGATGGAACAGCTGGGAATTTCACGGAAATATCGAGAATGGTGGGTAGCACCAGTAAGGAAAGTTCGACTGTCGGATCGGTCGAGTTAATCCCTTTGGATACCGCGAGTCCGTGGACGGAACGTGGGAGTGGCTATTGTAGAAGATAACGAACGCGAATTCTCGTTGATTACGGTTGTCAGAATGTTACTGGTTCCACTAATCGGGCGAACTAGGTTGGTTTCGTCTGTACGAGTTTCGTAGAATCGAGGATCCGTGTGTCAGGTCCCGCAGTGAACAGAATTTTTAACTTCTCATGAATTTCTGGCGTAATATCGATTGGCGGAGTCGCAAGGTCCAACGAGCAGCTCCGCCGTTCTATAAATCGTAAAGCAGTTTATCGATCACGTGTCGTGGTAACCCCGTTATTATCGATAGTGCAGTTCGTTGCTGTCGGTCGTAAAATTCGCGACCTCGTGCGATCGTCGAAGGGAAGATAGTTGGGAATACCGCGGCATGATACGTTCGTTTGATCGACGATATTAAGTACTTCGCTATGTTCAACTGGAATTCGAAGGGGATAAGTTATTTGCTATCGAATACCGGTACTCGAGGACCAAATACACCAGTTATCAATGTTGGAATACGAAACAAATAGGACTCAAGTGTGGAATACTAATACCAAACTCCAAATTAACCTTTCAATCGCTGAATACTACCGATCGAATATCGAATACCGGAACTCGAGGACCAAATACACCAGTTATCAATGCTGGAATACGAAACAAATAGGACTCAAGTGTGGAATACTAATACCAAACTCCAAATTAACCTTTCAATTGCTGAATATTACCGATCGAATATCGAATACCGGTACTCGAGGACCAAATACACCAGTTATCAATGCTGGAATACGAAACAAATAGGACTCAAGTATGGAATACTAATACCAAATTCCAAATTAACCTTTCAATCGCTGAATACCACCGATCGAATATCGAATATCGGTATTCGTCTAACAAACTGTCGGATCACTGTGAATATTGACTACCTAATATCGAATAGCAGCAAACGAGTAGAATGGACGCCGATTACTCGAATATCTGCCTCATTCTAAGTACAAACGTAGGAGAGAACTTGACATTTGCCAGGGCGTCGCTAGGAGTAGCTCACGGACGCGAGAGTAGTTCGTGCCGCGTTGAAAAATGGCAGGCTTAATTTCAATTTGCTCCGTCGCACGCGCGTTGAAAGCTCGCGTGATTCTGGCACGTTCACCGACACCGATAGCAGTCCACGGTGTTTATCGCGATGCCGGCTATCGATTGGACGGGATACCCGGGGCCGAGTTCCTTGGTCGCTGTTGAAACCCGCGAGAAAAACCAGTCTTCCGACTATTTCTCTCCCACGCCCTGCCCCTGTCGAGTCACGTGACCCGCTATGTCGTCGTACTGTCGTACGCGCCTTTGGTAAACTGAAGCTTTAAAAGAGGACTGGACGAGCGAAAGCGTGACCGGCAATTGAAGTTCTCCGTGAAAAAAAGAAAAAAAGAGAAGGAGAAAATAGCGGGAGATAAAATACGAAATACACAGGTGTACACACATAGAGACACGCGTATATACCAGAAGCGTTCTTTGGCAGAGACACAGCAGCCTTTCGGGACGCAATAAAAAGGAAGTGTACCGTCAGCGAGAGGCATTTCGGAGGTCCACTCGAGGAAGAATAGCAGATTAGAATGGCGGCCATTGTGAGCCGTAATATCCGGCCGGCGAGGCCATGAAAGGGGCGGATTACAGAAATTCATTTGCCTCTGAATAACCGGGCTACGTGTGTCGTTTCTGCAGAATAAACAGCGGCAATTTAAGCTCCACGAGTCTCGCTAATCCGCGCGTCGAATCGCGGCTCATAAAGACGCACTTTCACCAACCGCGTCTCAGCCTCTAATAACAGGATCATAACGCGGCTACAAAAATTTCATTCAACGCGGCCAGCAAACGCGAAATTCAATTGGCTGTTTGTGGAAATTTAAGCTCGAACGTTTGCTTGCCAGTGAATCAAGTTCGAGATGTCGCAGATGTTTAACGCGGAGGTGCCAAGTGTCCGAAGTTGGGTTACGCTCTCAGCGAGAACACGTGGTCAGCCAAGATTTTGGATGCACGTGACGTTGATGTCGAGTGCTACTGACGAGCAAACATATCCCATTTCCGCCCATTGATCTCGATGAAATTGGTATCAATTGGCTGAGAATAACCTGGTCCGAATTACATTTTACGGAATATTTTTCTTTAAAAACGTCTATTGCTGAATTTCCGAATTTAGGCTGACTTTCGTTTCTCCTAAATTTCCATCTGAGAATCACGGTATTCGTATCACGTTGCAGAATTCTCTGTCGATTTTTTTCAGAATCCATCGCAATACATTTTCCTGCGCAGCTTTCACCACTTGCGAAAAGAAATGAAACAACATGGCTGTGACGTGGAAGTAGCGATCGAGCTTTACTCTGCTAGTTGACGAAACTTTCCAACGAATCTACGATATCAATTAATTAAGTTGGTATTGACGTGGACGCAACATAGGGGCATTGTTGGAGACGCGTGGTAAAACGTGACGCGACAGCGATCAGGGCTGCGAGATGTGTGCGCACAGGGTCAGGTTCGACGCCGATGTCACGAGACCTGCTCGTGCCGCTAATAATCGGTTTATCTACAACGAAACGATGACGAGGTTACAGGCTTATTAAGGTTAATTTGGTCGGGCCGCGCGGTGTCACGAACAGACCGGCCTCACGTATATTCTATTAAGAGGATATTCCCATTTCCAAGCGTCGTTTCTACAGGACTTCAAACTTCAAAAATGCTAACACAAATATACACCCAGGGACTGGGAATTTGTCATACGTGTATGGCAGTATTACACGTATAGGTGTGCCGTGTACTGTACATTATGAATAACTGCCGCGACTCCCAAGAGCCACTGCGAGGGTAGAAAATTTCCTCTAAATTTCACTCGACGAATCCTGATATCCTGAAAATTTATCAAGACGAAACTTCACCGACAGAACTGTTTTCGAAAGAAACACACACACACTCTCTCTCTCTCTCTCTCTTGGTAGATGTCTCATTAATTATGTAATCATGCTTCGTTAGCCCGCTGGCTGCTTTCGTTTCGTCGGGACAAACACACGCCCAGAACCTCCCTTTGTCCGCCTGTTTGTTTGCAGCGCGTGCATCGCGTTCGCCTCCACTCGATTATCGATCACTGCAGCTCGATTTAAAACGGTTAAATAGTCGAATATAACCGGCGCGATTATCACGCGCTACGCGTACTCGATTTAGGGATTTTCAATGCGCCAGGCACATGAAAGCCGATCTGGCTACGTGTGAATCAACCCACGGGGAAATAGGAACCGGCGTTCAAGCCGGGACAGGCATACGATTTGAAAAGGAAACGAAGGGGGACCATACAGCGTTTGTCACGATAAATACCTGCGTGTTTTACTCTCTGTCGTTGGACGCAATCAGACAGAAAATAGTCGTACCGACGGATCATTGAATACAGAATACGCGTATCGAGTATGGTATATATTAATACATATTGAATCAGTGTCAAACGTCGAATATTATTACAGGAATACTAAATATTGAACGAGTATTCTAGTATCAAGTATGGGCTAGCGAATACCGGTATTTGAGTTCCAAATACTGTGCACACTAGACACCAATACTCAAACAACAAATACCAGTACTCCAATACCTAATAATGGGTATTGGGAATACCGGTACTGCGCTTCGAAATAGCCAGATTACTGCAGACCAATAATCAAGTATCAAATATCGGATAACAAATACTTATTCTCAAATACTAAATACCGGTATTTGGATTTCAAACATCCCTGCCGAATACCAGCATCCAACTATCAATACTCAGTAAGCGAATACCGGTACTTGAACATCGAGTACCAAATGCTCGCAACAACGAGTACGTAATCTCAAACTAACGTCGAAATAAATACCATGTAGCAAATGTTCTCAAGTACGGAACATCGGTACTCCAAATAACAAAAGTCTTGAGTACCAATAATCGAGCATGGAATATTAATCATTAAGTAGCGGAAGTACTCAAAGTAGCCAGTATTTAAGCAACAAGTGAGCAAAAAGGTGGTCGATGAACGATAATTAAATGGTTGCGCGAGTCTTGATTTTGGCAGAGCCGACGTGTTAGCGTGAACAATCGGCTTCGCGCGCACAACGACGAGGTTAATCGTTAAGCGGCGCTGCGTTGTAATTCGTGTCATCGGACTCAGCCGGAACAAAGCGTCGGCTGTTAACGCGGCTCAACGAAACGTCGCTTCGTCCAACTGCGAATTAATCGCCAGCACACAAAGAGCCATTTCACCGGATTGAAGGTGATCCAAGCGCGTCACTTGCACGCCGGCTAGCCAGTAGTTTCTCGCGATTAACAACGGTAGAACAATGCCTGGGCGAGGAAAAACCCCGACCCTAAATTCATTTCCGGGCCGTACTGCTATCGTATAACCAACGGGGCACATTGTGCTCGAACGACGATCGACGACGAAGAAAATTTGAACCTGTGATCGAAGAAGAGGGAAGGAGAGTAGGACGGAATTAATTAAAAGCGAATATCGCGAGGGCTCTCGCTGGCTTTGTCGCGCTCGAAGAGGAATCAAGCGACGACAAAGCGGAACCAGACAAACGGGAAGAAGCGTCGTTGCGGATGAATCGCGTGCACAAAGGCCGACCCGACGATATCCATTACCGCGACAGACCGGACCTCTGTGTTCACCTCGAGGCTTTCCAGGCGATATCGAAACCTTCCTTCCGTGCATGTGAACTGTGTAACCCTCTTCCATCGTTTCAGTACCGTTATAGTCCAGAATATTTTTCACCTGCCTATCGCAATGTTCTTGCGTTATTATTTCACGTCCGAATCAAAGACAGGAGGTTACCGTATAACATTCTTGTTCTAACAGGTTAGCAAATTAAAACGAGAGGAAGAAATTCTTGTAAAATCTAATATATGTGATCATTTTTTTTAGAGAACATGTGTGTGGAGGTTTATCGATTTGTTCAGGTTCGAGAGTAAGTCGAAGCTGTCACTGACTTGGAGCCAGACTCAACGACAGGGCCCAGGCTTTTATTTCAGCCTCCATTAAACCGACTACATCGTTCTGACCCGTAGTTTACGTATAACTTCGCGTTGGAGAGATGGCGGTGGTCGCGTTTGCTTTGAATTCCAGTTCTTTCTTTTTTCTTTTTTTGCTCCTCCGCGTCCGAAACTGCGAATCGAAATACGGTGGGACGAACGAGGCTGGCTCTTGGTCCTGCGATTCGATTTGTTTTCCCTCCGATACGACCAACGATTAACGCGATCGAACAAGCTACGTACGATATCGATCTCGTTAATGTAACTTACACCTAACCTATCCAACTTTCCCAAGCTGCAATTCTCCTCAGCAGCTGCTTTGGTTAACCTAACCTGAACCTAACCTAGTAAACTTCCCTTCAGCGATACTGTAGCAAAGCAAATAAAAATATTCCCGGATGAAAACAGAAGATAGCTTCGAGGACTCGTTAATTGAACGTCCTAACCTAACTTTTAAACTGGCTTCGCATTTCTAACGGTATATCTCGTTCCCAGAGGCCAATGTAACATTAATCCCCCGCTCTCCGGGGCTCCAGCGATCGTCGAGTACCGACAGACTGTCGGTGCATCCGTTCCACGACTTTTACGATCTTCTCTGGCAAGAAAGTAGATACTTAGATTTTCGCCAGCAGATAAAGCACTTTTCTCCTTCAAGCTGCTTATCTTCTTAATAAATGAATTATCGTATATTCATTCTGCAAATTCTTGAAATTCAGTTCGCTTCAAAATTTTCGATATGATTGAGGTTAGGATACCGAGGGCCAACCTGTTATCGTTAATTTGTCATATATCTACGATACCAGTTAACAGTTTCAACTGTTTATTCGCTAGTTCGTACTAGATGGCAATTTTGATACAACAAATACAACGATCGATCGATCGATCGTTTCATAATCGGTAATCACGCGTTGTATGCGATCAATGGGCGTCCTAATTGTGAATGGCAACGCAGTTATAGGCCGAGTTAGAATCGAAGCTGGAAAAGCTCGCGAAGAACGAAATAAATTCCCTGTCCCTGGAATTCGTTTTATCGACTTCCGGCTTCGATGATACGCGAGGACGATGAGGGGAGCAGCACGATGGAAAAGTCAATTACTACCTCGCGAAGGGACAAATCTTTCGAGAGAAATGGAATTTGTCTGCGTTATGGATCCCGATATCTCTCTTTGTGTTCGTTGAGTTCGATCAACGATATAGCGAGTTCGTGAAGTTAGCCAACAGTGAAAGTAAACATATTTTGCCTGTCAGAAGTAGGGAATTGATAGAAATACGACGAGTCAATGGAAAGATGGAGCCTCTGTCAGGTCCATACGAAGAACTGTTTTAAAAAATACAGAGTTTGAATTTATATGGTGGATCACTTTGTCTATAGTAACGAGAATTATATGGATATTTTAATTTGAAAAAATTAATCACAGTTTAATCAAAAGGTACGAGGAAGAAAAGATGAGGTTAGGGGAAAGTATTATGGATCATCAGCGAGCCACGTGACAATATGGCAGCACGTGAAGCAGAGACAATAAAAAGACATTGTCTCGACCAGGGAGAGGGAAAATTCAATTTCGTTGCCGCGAGCAGCGTAAACTGGCGGTCAAGCGTATTTCATCTCATTATCACAGCAATTTACTAAAATTCATTACGGATTATCGTGCGAGCCGCGTGATTCCATTACCAGGCGGGGATAATTAAAGGCGCACCCTTATCGACGAATCACGTCGAGCCAAGTCACCCGGAAATATTCCTAATAATACAGCATATCACTTCTTTCTTTCTCCAATCTTTATCTTCAGATTTTCGAGTCTAGTATCGCAAGCTCACCAATGTGGCTTTCTTAGAAAATCCTAAAGTTCATTATCGAATAAGATTTTAGAATATTTTTTAGTAAATAGATCGCGAAGAAGATTTCAGGATAGGGAAGAGCAGATTACTTTTATATCGATGAACTAACTTCTCTTAACATTCAAACACTCCAAAATGTAAGAAAAATATCGAGCAATACGTTAAAGAAGCGAAACTTTGTTGCCAAGTTTAGAAGAAATGAAACATAACCTCGATCTTAATAAATATTGAACTAATGCAAAGACATGTAGTAAAGAGAGAACTACGAAACCCCTAAAACTTCAAGCCATACTTTCACAGAACTCGAAATTACGCTAACAAGAAGAAACTTCATCGATAAGTTTATAGATATCAAACATAACCTCAATCTACGCTAAATATTGCCCTCTTCCAGGGGCAAATATGATTCAAAGAGACTGCCAAGTTCCCAGAAATTTAAACGATATATTCGCAAAAGCTAAAACCACGATAACAGAATGGAATTTCATCGCTAGGATTGGAAGAATCGAACATAACCTTGATCTAGATAAATATTATAAAATTGGATGCAGTTTTCCAAGATGAAATATATTCCAAAAAATGGCTTCCGAGTCCCTATAAATTCGAGCCATAGAAAATACTGGAAACATACGCAGCGAACAACCGAAGGAAGAGGAGGAAGAGAGTGATATCAAGCTAGGTGGAATTTCAACGACGAGCGCGAGAGGCGGCCAGGAACTATGCGGAAGAGAAATTCCACAGGGGTGGCGGAGGAAGCAGAAATATGCTGAGGCCGTGGCGACAGGAGAAAATGGCTGGTCGTCTTCGACGTGACTCTTATTGGAAAATTCATGGTGCACGCACACACGCGCAGTCGGATAGCACTGCGATACGGGGAGTTGGGGGATCAGTTCCTAGTTCCGTTTAATAGCCCGACTTTGGCCTGGCTCAACACCGTCAACTCGAATCGTGAAAATTACGCATTCCGAATTTTCCTCAACTATCTCATTGCTGAGGAAGAGCTTAGACCTGACATACACTTAGATCATCTTTAAGAAACGTGCAAAACATTATCCAAATATTACAGGAAAATGGAGATGTAAATTCTTGAACAAATAAAAGTTTCAATCGTCAATTTGAAGATTAGGTTTAATTGAAACGATGTTAAGTTGTTAGGTTAGGTTCAGATCGAATGACAATTCTGATCAAATCGATGCTCACTTGGGTCAAGTTTGCGCCAAGTTAATATTGAGTTGGGTTAGGTTTGTGTTAAATTACGGTTAAGTCAGGTAAATCTGGGCCAGGTTATGAACATAGACGTGACATGAAGTGTAGGTTAGGTCAATATTATGGTTGGAATAGATTTACCAGGTATGCTGTTACACTGGTATCGAGATTAGTCTTCGATCAGATTAAGTTAATACATAATCTGTATTCGATACATCGAGCTGCGAGCTTAACACACAGGAAAGCATGTGGGCACATTCATTTCATGCAATTTGCACCTGTTAGAATCGATCAAAGGGCTCGGTGAACCGTGGGTTATATGAACAGAAGTTCAATTTTGGATTAGGCGTTTACCTAACCTATATCTCGTGCATCGACCGGAAGACTCACCGAAAGATTTATTTTGAAGTTAAACGACCCAACGAATGATTCAGTCTGGACCAGATCAGATTTTTGCCTAATCAGCACTCGACAATTCCATCAGCCAACTCCACGATGGAATAAATTTAATTTGCGTCAAGTTGTTGCCTAACATATCTGCAGATCCAATTTTAGGTTAGGACACGATTCTAATTCATAGGTCGATGAATATAGGTTAGGTTGAACCGATGCCTAAATTCCACCCGGTAGATCGAGCGGCAGACTCGATAAAGGGAAAAATGGACGAGCAGAGGTACGGTTTCGCAATCGGTGCCAAGGTGGGTGCTTTTTCACGCGATGAACTTCTGACGTGGAATGGTAAAACGAAGCCAGGCAACCGGGAGAAAGAAAGGACGCGAGAAAAGGGAGAAACGCAAGGGTGAGAAGGGTGCAGACATGACGCAGACCAGAGGGGAAAGAGAGGGGGGAAGAGAAAAAAGTGTTCGCAGAAGTGGTCCTCGATGAATCAAAGCCTCCCTCGGTCTTTTCAGCACGGTCTGTACTTATCGCGCGTTTTATACGGGCTACGACTGAAAAACCGATCCTGGACCGCGTCCCAGCCTTTCTTCTCCTTTCACCCTTGCCCTTCGTGCCCTCTCTCTATTATTAATTGCTTTGTTCAATCGTTGTTCCGACAGTCTTTGAGAAGCTTGGAATATGCCAGCAAAGAGAAGTGGGAAAATTCTATTCGATGCCTGAGCCAAATTGAAATTGAGTTAGGTTAGGTCTAGGTTAGGTTAGGATTCAATCACGATCATCACGTTCAATTTCTGTTCGGTTTGGTTAGAGTTGCAGTAAATTAGTGTTGAACTGACAACGGATAGAATTAAGTGAGATAAACCTGGGTTAGAGGGGAAAAAAAGTCAATCGCAGGTGTGACGAGGTTAGGTTGGATTTTAATCAGATTCGAATCAAACCGACAGTCGTTTCAATTACATTTAGATGAAATTATCGTCGAACTGGGTCACATCTGGATGAAACCTAGGTTAATTTCTTCAATTCGAGGATTTATGCGCCATTAAAAACGCAAATCCCTGTGTGCTACTGTTCAATACCTTTCTATCAGAATCTATGATATCGATATGGCCATTCATAGTAATCTATGACCCTCATATTATCTGATAACGTATGCGATACTAACGCTATCTATTGATTCCATTTGTGATTCACCTTGTTAAATGTATGCTGCATATTCTACAGATTACGCATTAGAAAATTATCAAATATATTACGCCAATTATAATTTCAACAATTAGCTTCGTGTCCCAAAATCCCAAACTAATAAAGGGAGGCACAACTGAACATTTAGGCCACAGAAATCTCGCGTTATGGACAATATTGGACACCGTAAAACCTTGTTAAAAATATGCAAGGATTAAGAATCAAGTGAACCATTAGACCTCACAGTTCCTGTTTACACCATAGAATACAAACGTAATAGGTGGAAAGCAAACTTCTTTTTAGCCAGTAGCTTCGGTAGAACAAAATCGTTCGAAGCAAAGATCAGCCTGTGGATCAAACGAAGGATGACGTCAGTAGACGTTTGCCTTCGAAACAGCGAGACGCAGCGGAGAACGGAAGTGGCGAATCGATGCTCGAGCAGACACAGTGGAAGGAGTAGGGAGACAGGCTGACGCAAAGAAGAACTCGATAAATAATCAGGCAACGGAGCGAAAGGGACGAGGTGGTTCTCGGATTGCCCGGGATCTGCAATATCCGCTAATTTATTTGGGGTCGCAGTCGTTGGTTGGCGGATCGTATCGCGTTTCACTTTCGCCACGAAGGCTTCTGGAATAACGTTCGACAAATGCTCGCCGCTGAAATAAATCTACCACCCCTTTTCCCCTTCCCGCCCTTTATGTCTCGCACGCTGAAACCTCCATCGCGTGTAAATATTCCGGGCATCGATCACGCGTTTCGTTCGAATGCAGATTATCCCCCCTTCGATGGGAAGAATTCGACGATAATGGCTTTGCGTTTGGTGGAAGGAAACTTTGCCCATCACTTTTGCACTTGGAATTTCGAATTTGTTTCAACTTTGGTGCTGCTAGGTGTTAAGTGGTTGGAATACGATACGCAACGACGAATCTGGCATTCTGGAAAGTTGGTGGCAAACTTCGGGCTCGCGCGTACAGCACTCGTGGAAAGAAGGCAAAAAACGAGCAGTTAGAAGACGTTTTTAACAACGAGCCTGTAAAAAGCTCGTAAGAAGCGCGTGACCCGTTTACATCGAACCAGTGTAACGCGTTGGACGTGTGCCATATATCAAAGACCAGAAGATTCTGAAATACCGGAAGACGACGTTCAAGGCTGTGGAGGATAGAAATCGGTTGGTGTTTTCAACTCAGAAGGAAGAGTTTCGTAAGAAGTTGACGAGAACTCCAACACAAGCTGTCCAAGTTTGCCAGCAACTTTCTGCGTCCCGCTATTGTAGCACTATGATTCTGTCGAAGATACACCGTAGGCTGATGGATTTCTATAATTTAATTTGTCAGGTTCGTTTCGATCCTCTACTCACGTTCCAATGAATTAGATTAGAATTAGATTAAACGCAACAGGCAAATTCTACTCTACCGAGCTTCTGACAAGGATCGCAGAGACTACGTTTCAATTCCTTGCGTCTATGGACGACTCTACGATACAGCAAAAGCGTTACGGCGACGTAGCGAGTGTTTTGGAATTTTTCATAAAAGAAAATCTCAGCCAAATGATATCGTTTCGAGGGAAAATGCGGACTTACGAAAATTTAATAACTCGGCAAGTCAGTTCCCGATCGAACAGACGAGAATAGCAACGCGGGATTGGCGTGTCCCGAGAAAAACTGTTCGTGGCAAAATTACGAATTCTTTTTTCTTTCCTCCGTCTGTACGAGACGTAATTTTCGACGCGCCAACAGCGTCGGTTGATCGTCAAAGGTGACTATTCACGCGGACCTGGATGAATTTGGCAAATTTAAGGGCGCAGAGATAGAATTACATTCTGAGCGTGATAAAGCTCGGCGACTGGGCTCTTTTCCAGCAGTTTCCACGACAAAAGCCGACTAGGGGACAAGTTGCGAGCTACACAATCTCCGGCATCCTCGTCGCTTGGCTGAGCAATAAGGCTGGCCCCGGTATCTTCGGACAACGCGGTCCAACTTTTTACGAGCGGAACAAGTCTCGTCCGTCCCCTGATTCGTTTGATCCACACACTCCACGGTTCCATTTCTCCGTTGTAACTTCGTTGTCCTAACCAAAGCTATTATTACCTTTCTTCTTCCCTTTGCCACGTCTATGTCTTTTTTTATCGAGTATTTATTTTCTTTAAGCAATTAAAACCGTATCTTCAACGATCGAAAATACCAAAGATCTTTCGCTGATAATTTTTTTTTAAACATAGGCTTTCCAAAAACACCTTGCGAAAATAATAGCTGGAGAATAATGCTGGTTATTATTTCAGTACGCTTATCTGCCTTTGCAAACTGCGGATAATTATATCCGATAAGGAAAGCTATAATTTTTGCGAATTTATTAATACGCGAAAACCAGCTGGTTCTCTTAACAACTGGTCAGCACTCGAACATTTTAGAAACATCGTCTACTTTGTGCCCACCGATGCAAGATTTTTGTCTACCATATTATAGGATTTTTTATTTATCTCATATGATAAATTTATTGATCGATAGATCTATTTACAATGGATTAAACAGGAAACGATGGTTACTTAACGTGAACTAAATACAGTAATGTGCTATAATTAAATAGTTAATAAACAACTCGCAATTAATAGTTTACAACTCATGACAATTCGGTGACTCAACTCTCCACTCCTCGCAACTCGACTTCTCATCACTCGACCACTCGACTCTCAACTCATGACTACTCAACCCACGACTACTAAACCCACGACCACTCAACTCACGACTACTCAACCCACGACCACTCAGCCCACGACTACTCAACTCACGACTACTCAACCCACGACCACTCAGCCCACGACTACTCAACTCACGACTACTCAACTCACGACTATTCAACTCACAACTACTCAACTCACAACTACTCAACTCACGACTACTCAACTCACGACTACTCAACTCACGACTACTCAACTCGACTTTTACCACTCGACTTCCCGGTAAAACTGTCGGGCCCTTTTTGGCCTAACGGCACTTAGGCTTTCCCGCAATATTGTTTATGGTTCACCCGATATTTGTTAGGCCCTTTGTCCACGATACTAGAATATACCGATCCATATTCGTCCCACCATTATGCATACACAGAGTTACGTATTTTATCCGGAAAACCGTTTTTCCAGTTGAACCAGGCAACCAAGAGCCTCGAAACGATGGAAATATTTTTACAAATCTGTGAATTACTCCCTCCAAGGAAGTTAATACATATTTATATATCTTCCTTTTTCTTCTTTTTATTTCTTTTTTCAAGCATCTTATAGTTTCTTAGTTAGTACACGAGGTTCGTGACAGAGGCTGGAGCAGAGAGCAGCACCTCTAATTAGCCCGATTAATATTCGAGTTTGACCAAAGGAATGCGACCTGTCGCCGCATTGCTCGTCCACGGTTATCCGCGTATTGTAACCCTGCCGGCTCCGTGAAGAGGCTCCGTTGTACGAACATTCCTGCGGAGTTCAATTAGAGGGTTCGGCTCGTTATACGCGGGTCGAGGCGAAAGCCAATATTCTGCTTCCTTGGACCGTCTGAATTAGGACGTCGGTGTCTAATTACACGGCGTATATCATCGACGAAACCTGGCCACATCTCGATGGATTCACTCGTGAGATATTACGTCCACCTTGAACCACTTCGTCTGCAACGATTATTCTCTGACCATTCGTCCTTTGCATCTCCCCTTTTACTTTTTACACAGAAGCAGAAGATTTCTTTGCTTTTTTTTTTGCAACGAAGAGCGACAACTTCGAGATTCGTGAGATGTTTGGTTAACTACCGACCGATACTACTTGAACTTGTATTGGCAACTAAGTGATTGCTGATTTTGTCAATACCAGCTAATGACAAAATCCGCAACCACTTAGTTGCCAAGCCAATAATCGTGTGTGTGTTTAGGGGGAGGTTAATCGAGTTTAATCGTGAAATTTGACTTTCTCTGAGCTTTTCATCGAGAAGATACAGAGGTCGGCCAGGCAGTAATACCAGTTTCGAAAGAACGACGATACAAATGCATTTTAAAAAGATTTCTTCATTGCAACTTTAGCACTAAGCTGTATTTTTATAGCTTTCGTATATTTCAGTTCACACGACTATCGTCTTACGCAATCCTCCGGATCATCGTTTCTTACGAAGGATTATCGACGAAACGAGTTTTCAAGTTTTGTAAAATACTGCAGCGCATTACAAATATTAGGTTGTCCGAAAAGTTTCTTTCGCTTTATAAGGGAATAATAGACGTGCAATGTTTTTTCTTTTATATTAGTTTATTGAACTATGCAGGAACATAATAATAGAAATATAACGAAATGAGTCATACCTAATTCAATAAAATAATATAAAACAGAAATTGTTCATCTATTATCGCCTTATGGAACAAAAGAAACTTTTCGGACAACCCAATAATTCATCCATAACTCTACTATCGTTAACTGCTGTAATTCGGTAACAAATTAATTTCGCAAGAATTTTTCCAGCCTTCGAAAAGCATGAAGCGTCAGCGGAATTTTCAAATATTTAAATAGAAAATTTGCTATGTCTTCAGTATGTGAATACACGAATGATGTTAGGCGACCTTCTCTAAGTACATTCCATCGTCTCACGTGGCTTTCATATCTAAGTGCAGGAAGTACCAGCCTCG
Source organism: Bombus flavifrons (assembly GCF_040668555.2). Taxonomy (NCBI): domain Eukaryota; kingdom Metazoa; phylum Arthropoda; class Insecta; order Hymenoptera; family Apidae; genus Bombus; species Bombus flavifrons. Next base: position 6,346,013 of record NC_138457.1, on the reverse strand, counting down.
TACATGTCAGAATTTGGCATGGAATACACATGGTCACTGATCTACCAACAAATATGAAAAGAAACTTGTTTCTACCACTTTATATTTATCGACTGAAACGGTGCAGTTTGTCTGAAACGTCTACGCAGGAAAAAGTTGTGCCAATTAACTGGCAGATCCAGCTGAGGGTCAAAAGTTGGCGGGAAACTTCTACCTTTCAGCTACGATTTTTCCATTTTTCTGAAAAACTCGTCGGTACAAAGGAGTGAAACGATCATGCAAACTGACAGCAGACGCTTACGTTCGTTAATTGTATCGCCAGTGGCGGTCGCGATGAAATTACTGGCAGCAAGATTTTCGCTTTGCCAGGTTAAAACAGCTTTAACGGCATTAGCCGTGTTTTCCTCTTGCTTTTATCCGTCAGCGGAAAAACAGCCAGTCACCTGGAGCACGTTTACGCGCAGTGCTCGAAAAATTCCCGAAACTATCAGTCGCCGTTGCAATTGCAAAAGCTTGTGACCCGAATCTATCGGCTTGCGCGAAAGAGATTCCCCAAGGGATCCGTTAATCCCCGTCCACAGCGTGTAACGAAGAACCTAAACTCGTGAGTCTAAGTAATCCTGACCCGGATAAAGGTAGAATTTTTGTTCGTTGGAATTTTACCTTTCCACGTTTCCAATTATTCTTTTTTCCTTTCCTTCTCTCTGTCTTCTTTCTCTCTCTCTCTCTCTCTCTCTCTCTCTCTCTCTCTCTCTCTCTCTCTCTATTTCTTTCTTTCTTCTTGCAGATGATGTTCGTTTAAAAATCGCTCGATCGAGAAGGACGCGACGACGAGGATCTGCTGGGAATCTGACGGTGAAGCAAGAGTCGGAGAGGAATAAGAGAGAAAAAGCTGCGGAAAGTAATCCCGGAAATGCCTTTGCAAATCAGAGTGAGAGCGTGCCTCTTATTTCTGTCAGCTCGAACAACCGTCCGCTTTTTCCTTTCGTTGTCTCTGTTCCTCTCACTGACGTTCTATAACCGGCTCGCTCGAGGAGCAGGAGGAAGCACGAAGGAAGCGGCAGATAAGATGGAAAGAAAAAGAAAGGCGAAGCACAGCGGGTCCTTTGAGAAACGTGCAGCGTTCCCCGCGGTCCTCTACAGCCACGATACCCTTTATGCGAGCGTATATAAAATACATAAGGGTCCTCGAAGCTGAAGCTGCGCGAACAGAGAAGGTTTACCCCGCAATTGAAGCAGTTCGAAGCATCGCGGCCGGCAACTTTTTGTTCTCGTGGTAGCTGGAAAATAAGATTCCCACAGATTCTTCGACGATCACAACTGCGACGCAGGATCTCTGTTATCGAGATTTTAACGAGTTTCGGACAATGTACGGTTACTGTTGGTTGAAAATCTGAAAGTTGTCGCTCTGTTGCTGAATCCTCTGTTTCTTAATCTTCGGGCTCAGAGCCATCCAGATGTGGTTACTTGGCCGACCCATCGGTTGACGCGTTGCGGGCTGCCTAATTGTCCTGTTCGTACGTGCACCGATGTGTTTGTCGTGATTTGGTTGCTGCTTTATCACGATCTTTACGGCGCTGTAAATATCACGGTCCAAAAGTGTCAGTTTTGACAACGTCACATGAATCTAAAAGAGTTACGTAACCGCGAACAAGTTTAAGCTACGTTTCTGTTGAGTTTTGATTATACAAATATATATATAATAGGTTTGATTAAGTTTGATTAAGTTTGATTAAGTTTGATTAGGTTTGGATTACGTTTGGTCAGGTTTCATTAGATTTGATTCAGGTTAATCAGCTTTCGATTACATTTGATTGCGTTTGATTAGGTTTGAGTTAGCTTGTTAATTAGATTTGGTTAATACTTTATCACGATTTTTACGCTACTGTAAATATCACGGTCCGAAAGTGTCAGTTTAGACAACGTCACATGAATCTAAAAGAGTTACGTAACCGCGAACAAGTTTAAGCTACGTTTCTGTTGAGTTTTGATTATACAAATATCTATATATGATAGGTTTGACTAAGTTTGACTAGGTTTAATTAGGTTTAGATTAAGTTTGGTCAGGTTTGATTAGGTTTGGATTACGTTTGATCAGGTTTGGTTAGGTTTGGATTACGTTTGGTCAGGTTTGATTCAGTTTAATCAGCTTTCAATTACATCTGATTACGTTTGGTTAGGTTTGATTAGGTTTCAGTTAGCTTTGGATTGTTAACCAACGGTTCGACTCGATCTACCGATCGACGAAGAAAGAGGAGAAGAAGAAGAAGAAGAGGAAGAAGTTAGCGATTTTTCTTGAGACAGACAGAGCAGAGTCCTCGTGGAGACGCAATCCTCGAAGCGGAACGATTTCATCGAGCGTGAAGAATAAGTAAACCCGTGCGCGATTGGCGGCCCTTAAGCTCTCTTCTTCTCTGCGGGCCGCATAAAAGGCAGTCGACCGTTTCTGCCTGTAATCCCCGTGGGCAAAGGACCTCGTTATCGGATTTGCTGGCGATGTAATCGACCGCCACGACCCGCAAAAATCTGATTCATAGCGACGAGACGCGGTCGTGTCGCCGCATAATTGCCTTTAGACGAAGGATCAACATATTTCTTCTATCAAATCTCGGTTAAATCCGCGATGGGACCCCTTCGTCAGTGATGCGAGAGATCATTAAACGACAGAGATTTCGTTTGGGTTAAAGTCGAGTGGAAGTTTCATGGATTTGCTCCTGCAGATAAACTAATTACTCTCAGCGGAACTGAGACTGTAAGACAATAAGAGGTAGAACTTTGTGAACTCCGGATGCAAAAATCATTCACGAATTTCTTTCGATTTAACATCGAATGAATTTTGGATTTCCATTCTTTCATAATTAAACGCACACTTTACGCGGTTAATTAAAATTAAATCGATAAATTACTATAGACGTTACGTGGCAGCCGGTATCAGTTTCAGTTTTTTGATCAGATTAGCTCTCGGTTACGAGATCTAGTTAAGTCCAGGTCTAACGCCTCGTTAGGTCTATATTAAGCCTACTTAGATGCAGATTAGGTCTGGTTAGGCTTTGATATAGATCGAGCCTGATTATGTCTATATTAAGCCTGATTAAGCTGAGATTATGCCGATGTCAGTTTATGTTGGTTTACGTAGCATCGAGTCTGCTGAAGTTTCAAATGAATTCGGTTAAGTTCAGATTACATGGCTGATTAAATTTACATCGCGTGCCTGTGCGAATTAATATTAAACCCGATTAACTCTATACTCCGACCAATTAAGCGTAGATCAGGCCAAGTTGATTTTATATTGAACCATATCCAGCGTAGATTTCACGTAGTCGCATGTACATTGCGCAGGATTAAGCTTACATCATGCCGTTTAAGTTCACATTAGGCCTGGTTAAGTCCAGATTGAACCCGGTTAAGCCCGGATTAAGCTTGGTTAAGTGCGAATTATCCTGGTTATCCTCGCTGAGAGTCTGCAGATCCGTATCCACGGCTGGAAAGCGGGTCATCGATCTCGAGCGAGTACTCGTCGTCGAATAACGAAACAAGAGAAGCCGAGAGGAAAGACGAGGAGGACGGCTAGTCGATCTGAGGAAATTCGATCCTCGCAGCGATAACGGACAGGGTATTATTTATATTTCAGAGGGAACCGGTCACGCGCACCGCTTCAATTTCATCAGCATAAGGAGCCGGATGGACAGTGGGTTTCTCCCATTGGAAATTCCCAGGCGAAGCTGTGTCACGAACATTTCGCACGGGGTACAAACGTACGTCCCTGTCGAGAGTCGGCCGAACGATCGGATTAGAAATTCGATTGGGATTCGAATCGCGGGAAAATCGAATCCGCAATCGTGAGATGCTGGCGGCGTGTCGTTGCTATCGATGCAGTCGATGCGCTGTGTCGAGAGCCAGGCCGTTTCAAAGCGTCACGTCTTTGAGAGGATACCCGCACTGCTACGTGTCTATCTTTACGTAGACGAGCATACCGTGTTCCTCTTTGTGGCTCGATGCAGGGATACGGAATTATGGCTGGAAATTCGACGAGTTTACGGAACATGCCAAGTGCAGGCTCAAAGGTTCCCGAAATTAATTGCTTCATGGGGTTTATGGGTCAGTGGTTCGTCACAGAGGATCTTGTTATGGTTCAGGCTACTAAGAGCTTGGATGCTACTCTTGCCAATCTTTCAGGCTAAGACCGCACTGTTACAGCCATTTGTCAGTCGCGTTTTAAAGCTTGACGTGATCCAGTTTTGGTAAAACTTGAAGCCAACCGAAATCGAAGAATTTGATCGAAGTAGTCAGTTGCCACAGCAAACCAACAACTGCTCAATTTCCAGAAACTAAAGTTACCCAAAAGCTGATCCAAAGTCAGCCCAAATTGAAGAACCTCAGCAGTTGCGAGAAAATGTGAGACAAAGCTGACGTAGACCATAACCTTCTGAGGAGCCTGAGGAGCCACGCGACCTTGGAAAGTTTCATCAGAAGCCGCGCGATAGAAAAGGGGAATCCAAACGAGAGATTAAAAAGCGGCCTCAGCTTGGAAAATCCAAAAGTAATTGGCCCTGGGGTGTATAAGCTGGACAGGTAGCGAGGATGGCGAGATTTCTGGCCGGTCGGAGGGTGCAAGACACGAATATTCGGCTCGAGTATCACGAAGGGCGGTGCAGCAGAGGTTCAAGGGTGCCTCGAAGAAGACGACCAACGACGGATATGAATTTCTGGAAAGGTTTGCTTAAGCAAATTGCGAGATGTAGTCTGTCGGTGTACGACAGACACAGAGAAGGGTATGAGAACAGGAGAGGGGGGGGGGTTGAAGCCTAAATCGCAAGAGCCTGCATCTTCGTTTCCATCTTCTGTTGGATGACGCGCTACCCTCGGCGACGCGCCACGCTCGGAAAACAAATTTTCCACTGTTGTATAACGTCGTCGCGTCTCGTCCGGCGATTTCGTTCCCGCCATTCTACAGGCTCGATCAAAAGTACGATTCCGCCTGAAAGTCTCAAGACACACGTTGTGCTCGCTGCGCAATTGGAAAAAGAGTAAATGGACAACGAGGGTGAAAAGATATTTTCGACGATTTAAAATTTGCAATCTACAGCAAAGTTTTATCAAAAACAGAAAACACGCGAAGAGCCTCAAACGTAATTCCGTGCTAGAGCTGCACGTGTTGCTACATTTACTTCCAATTGCAACAGCTTCCATATTGAATCGTAATCGTAAATTCCTAACCTCAAATAGAAACAGCCGAATGTCCAGTAAATACTTTTGACGATTGCATTGTGATCGTAAAACACAAATTCAAATAAAAATGTGAAACTTTCGTCAAATTTCTCGATTTTAGGGAATAAAGTACGGAAACTAGCGGAACTCGTGATTAACGCAACTACGCGTGTCGAGTGCTCGTAATCAACACCATTGCGATTGTTGGCCGCTCCACCTCGCGTAAAGTGCACTCTACTTGGAGCGCGCGCGCGCGCAAGCTGGCGCTCGTCGAAATCGTTTCATCCGGTGATTATTATCGAGGAACGAACATATTAATTAAAGCCGCTCGATTTGATCACCGTCCGGCATAAACTTTCTACGAACGATAATTCAATTTACCGAATGTTCATAGCCGATGCGTTTATATTACGTCCGCTGAATTTGCCGATTATACAGGGCGTTTCAGATCCTACGTTCGGTTCATGCCGTTTTACCACGTACACGTGAAATGTAACAGACAAATTTTTGCACTTAACCGTACAAATTGATCTTATCTCGCGGATTCTGAAAACGTAATCCTGTGAAGTGTCAACTTTCGAGCCACTGTTTCTATTCTGTTTTTCAATAGAATAATCTTCTATCAGCTTTATCGAATTCTAAGTTAACAAAGTACACCCTGTGTACCGTGCAACGAACCTTCTAACGTGATTTGTCCAGAGACGAAGTCTCGAAGAGGAATATTTTCTTTTAAATTTCTTTCATCGCTGATCTTATTCTCTAGATCCTCGAAGATTATGCAGGTACACCCTGTATATATGTTGTATATGTTTTTGCACGGTAATCAAAATAATTTGAAAGTCTAAAGCAATTGAGCGGTTTAACTCGTTTACCTTCGCGACGAGCATCGTCTCGTCACCGAATTGCCTTTCACAATTGGACGCAATTGTACGTCAACTGAGACTTCCGCTTTCCGATCGCAATTAATTCGAATCGTCCGCTTAAACTTGAACTTGCAAATACGAATCGGTGGATTCAGAGAATCGATGATTCCATAGAATTCGATTGACTGAAACTCGTACGCAGGCTTTGAAAAATACGCGATTGATTTTGAAAAAAGAGTAGAAGGTAAATATTAAGTTGGAAAAATCGTGACGCTCGCCATCGGAATTTTTTTCAAGAATTGATCGACTATCAAAATTCTATCAGCAACGGGATGAATAACCTTATAAATCGTCGGTGGGACGTGCGTGGGTTGCAATCGATGTTCATCGATGATGGAAGAACGGGTGAAAAATAGAATGCAAGCTGTCGTCCCAGTTTAATCTACATACGCAATTATCTGGCGAACTACTTGTTTAGAAAAATATTTTCAATATGAAATGGCAGAAAATTGAAACGTCCTGTTACAACGATCGGTAATTGGATTCTAATTATTCCGCAATTGTTAATTGGAATCTCATAGTTTACAGCGTTTCGATTATCCCATTTCGAAAACGAGACTATTTGTATTTGAATAAAAGAATCGACCATCGTACGGCATCATCGAAGCATCGGAATAATTACGAACGAGATACAACAAGAGTTGAAACAGACGTCCTAAGGACTTCTCGATATTTCGATTTATTTGATACCTAAAACTCCATTTGATACCCTAAAGTCGAATATTTGGACATTTAATAGCCCATAGTTGGATATTAGGATAATTGACGCGCTATACTTGGACATTTGATACCTTGCGAGCCCGACGTTTCGATATTCGATACCCTATGTTTGAATACTTCGCTACTTGGATATTTGATACATCAATAGTTACATATTTGAATATTGGAATCTATTTAACGCCTATGATTTTACCTAGCAACCAACGTTTGGATATTCGAATCCACCCGGAACCAATCGCTACCAACAGCAACGTTGGCAATCCAGGCGCAATCTTAAAGCAACTGCAATTTCAAAACCATCCGCCACTGAACCCACAGAGACAAAACAACGCGTGCGAGCTGATGCGCGAGGGAATATACGGCAGAAATTCGAGAATCTCGTGCGTTTTCACTTTCCCCTGGCCAATTTCCCGAGGATATTAAATTATCCGAGACGCGAGCTATTCTCGTTCGAATGCAGAGGCCGGAAGAAGTTGGCGAATTCGCGGAGACTTACGAACTTTCCGGCCAGGGAGTTTAGAAGCTCGAGACAAACTGCTAAATTATTTTCGATTCAATGGCTCGGCAAGAAAAGAAGAAAAGCAGGGGAAGCAGGGAAGAAAAAAAGAGGAAAAATTCCTTGTTACAGGGGTCGTCCATTAAATCGGCAAAGTCCGCAGACTCCCCGGAGGGTTACGAAGAAAGGAAAGTTTCACGGCTAATGACGCGGTACTTTTAAAACGACCGGACTTACGCGCTGTCCCTGAATCATTCTAACCACGGGAACATAAATATTCGGCTGCATAGCGCGGGAATTAATTGAAAGACCGCGTTTCCCTGCTAATTGCTCTTTCCGAATCCTTCAAGGCGACAAGTTGTTCCTCCTTCCAGTTTCTCCTCCTTTCGAAGCAAACAGAATTTTCGCTAAAGTATAAAGAAAGCTAATAGAGGCAGTCTTTATCGAACTTTTCTTTATGTTACGCTACCTGAAACATTTTAAGTCGCGTCATAATCTCTGGGATCGTTGAGTCGCGAAACGATCAGTTCCAACCGCAAATTCTGGCGTATTAGTCTAACACGTTTCACCAAGGAAAATCATGTAATCCTCAAAGGACCTGATCGAAGATCCATCAAATTTTAATCGAGCACGAATCAAGGTCATGCTCGATTAAACACTGCTTATTGTACTAATATTCATCGGGAGTCAACGAACCTCAAAGAGCCAGGCTAAGGGCCCATCAAACTCTAATCGCTTTCTAATCGAGATCAGCAGATTGGTCGAATGTAACACGAAGAACGTCGAAAGGACTATTTCAGAAGCGAATAAATCCTATTGGCCCGCTAATAAACCAAATTTCAGCCACTCGAATCTCCTAGATCCTAAGAAACACATGAGCAATCCACTTGCAAGAGAATATCGTCGTTGGATTTCCATTTTACCTGGAAATTCGCCGTCAGCCGTGTGAAGCAAGCTCACTCACCTGAAAGTCGAACTTCCTGAACTCCTGTTGCGTGTCGATGTTCACGTTTCTGGGCACGATGACGGGACAGGTGTCCAGCGAGACCTTCGCATCTGGAGATTCAACGTAGTCCGGCGTGATGGAGGTCAGACCTCGATCGTATCTCAGCTCCTCGTTCAGGATGCCGGCAGATGGACCTGTGGACGGCGCCTGTGCCTGGTTCACGTAGTACAGACACAAGAGCAGAGTCAAGAGAACCACGCAGGCGACGAACACGCGGCTGGAGCCGCGTCGAAGGATCTTGTACATGGCGCAAAGGCGGGATTTACTTGTGGGCGAGCGTTGCTCGACTTCGATTCACCTGGTGCCGCGATAGACGTCCGATCCCGTGTCGGTGATGCTCGAAGATCGCGCCCCGACTTTGCTGCCGTCGTCTATCGACTTCATGGGACACGTCCGCGCTGACACGATCTGCAAAGGACAAATTTTACATCTGTTTAGAGCCGGTGGATGCTTGCGATATCTAACGATATGTATTGTATGAATCTCAATTTCTCGTCCATTTTACATTCGCCAGTTGAACAAATGTGAGGGTTCAGTTTGGATTTGGCGCGGGACAGATTCAAAGTAGACTGTCTCTACGTTGCAACTAGGTTAGGACTTTCACCTGGCTAAAAAGGCTTGCGAGCGTATACATAACGACCACACATTTTGCGTTTCTGGGTCAGTTGCTGAATTGTTATGACGACTGCATTAGATTCGGGTTAGGCACAAGTGTGGATGTAAAAGCAGGCTTTTGCTAAGTCTGACAGATGGAAAAGCTTGTAGACTGGCGGAAAAGTGTATCCAACGGTGGAATAAAGAATTTCTTTCTTACGAAAAAGTATCTCTGCGGACGTCACCTTTCACCGAACCTGACAAAATCCTTCGGCAAAGTATCGTGGAATTTATGGTTGCTGCGCGACAACGCTTTTAATCGTCGTAAACGTATTTGTCATGAGCGGTCAATAAAATCTTTGCACGGACAGATGAAACTTGCAGACGAATGAAAACTATCTCTGAACTGGAATGGAATAAAATAATAAAAAAAAAAAAAAAAAAGAAATAAAAAAATGTCAAAATTCTCATTCGAAGTCGCAGTATCGGAACGAAGGCTGACGATTTATCGGGCACGTTCGCGCGTCGCTGTATATTATTGCCGGGAATATCGAGAGTCCAGGAGCGAGATCGAATAGTATCGGAAGAAGAGGAGGAAGGGAAAAGTAAATAGCTTCGGCTATGAATTACGAGGGCATATACAGAGAGAAAGAGGGGGCCACGGGGTTGATTAAACGTCCGCGAAAATTATGACTGACTGTTTCGACTGTCCGCGAAATTGGCCGGCTCCAGCGATCGATACGCGTTCTCGCATCGATGACGAACGCGAGCCGAATTCTCCGCACGAACTGTTTCGATCTCTTCGACGAAACGGTCACCGATTTTCCTCCGGTTCATCGGATAAATTCCATACACTGTTTTACAGAAATTTTAAGTCCTCTATACTTATGTACATTAATCCGATATTGTTTTACATCTTATCTAGGTTCTTTCTTGCTCTTCCATCTTTCTCTTTTTTCGTCTTTTCGATCATCAATTTCTGCTGTTTCGTCGATCGTCGGAATTCGTGACACCGCAAACGAAAGCAACAGAAACGAAATTCAAAACGTACGATGTCGTGATCTTTGCAGTCGCATAATAGCAAAGAAGGCGAACAATTTCGATAACTGTGATATTTGAAGAGTTGTTGGAGCCAAGAAGTTTCTGGTCTGATTACAGAGCTGGTAAAAATTTGAGGAGCGCGCGTGACCGCGGATTGAAATCACGAAGAAAGGAGGAACGAGGCGGAGGAAGGGGCGATCCAATTCCAGCGAGAACAATAAATACGACCTGGTGAACCAGAGACACGGTTTCCCAGAAACCTTCTGTCTCCCGACGTAAGGTCGTTTCGCACGCGATAATCGATCCAACCTGTCACCGCGACTCCGCCTGGAGAACCAGTCGCGACTTACACGCTGAAAACCCCAATATCCACTCTGTTCTAACTCTGGTCGAACTTGCCACCAAACACAAGTACCTACTTTCGTAGCAGCGTATCGTTTCGTTTCATCTACTTTTCGTAAGATGAACGATAGTTGCCTGGCAAAGAGACCAACGATTGCTTCTATTTCTCGTTGATTCCGAATCTGATCTATTAGCTTGGCAACTAAGTGGTTGCGCATTGTGTCAATACCATCTAATGACAAAATTCGCAATCATTTAGTTGCCAAGCCAATAAATCTAGCTTAGTCCAAGGGAACTGAATGACCGTGATTTTTAGTACAAGTCGAGTCCGGTTTACAGGCAACTGCATCTACGAACCCAATAAGTTACGATGTTTAGCGTAACTTGAAGGCGATTTGAAGCTGAACCGTAGATTGCACTGTTGGGAAGAGTTCTATCGATTCTTTATTTCTGGCTATAGGAGTTGCAGGTGCATTTCTGAGTCTCTATATTTCCTGTAGGCGCATGAAAATCCGCAGTCTAATTATCATCGTGGTTCAGCCAGCAGCGCGTAAAGTTCAATTTGAAAGAATTAGCATTATGCACGAAGCGACGATTACCACGAACAGCTTACCTTGCCTTGAAAAATCCCCTCGCTCTTCAACCACGGATCAACGAACGCTCGACCTTCGATTTCGATTCTCCTTGTTGGAGAGGGGCGCGGACGAGCGAGATGGTCAGACGGCAGAGGGGCGGAAAAATAGGGGTTGGCGCGACGAGTGGCCGGCCGGATTCAAGCTGCCGTCCCTTTTGTTCGACAAGCAGACGTGTCGAGGGTGCTCTATCGCGATTCACTCGATGCGCTCGACGAAACCGTCGCGAGGACGCCGCCTCTTCGCAACGTGTGCAGTCCGACGCCAACCCATTCAATAGGAACGCGACGTTTCCTTAATTCGATTTACCTCGCCGTTTTCTCCGCTTTTCCTACTTTCCTTCAAATTTCGTCCCGATCGTTTTTGTTCCTCGAGCAGTGCAGGCACCCGTCTGAAGGTTCAAAGAGAACAGTTTGCGTTAGCTTTGTGGGTGGTTTGTGGGTACACGCGCTGAACAATCTGTAGAGGTTTATGCGTAGAGGACGGATGGTCGGTGAGGTTTAATGGACGAGATTACTAGTTATTGAAACCGTCGAATATATTTAAAATGATAAATTAGTATACAGATAATGCTCGCAAAGACGCTCGTACTAACCGATTCGCTGGGACAGTATATAAGTTGTAAAATAGAATCGCTAATGACTCGTTAATTAGATCGCTGATAATTCGTTGATAACTGGTTGAAAACTGATCGACAACTGACTGTAACTTCTTTCCTTGCGATCGCGTCCGTTTATTTATACTGGTCGGGGGAGAACCGGAAAATTCGAATTCTTCTACGTTTGACGGTTGTATGTAACGGCGACATTGTTTTGCCCGGAGTTTATTTCTTCTTACGTTACTTGTAACCTAACGGTCTTGATACTCCGAGGCAAAACAACAACATGATTTGAATTGTTCTCTAAATCATGTGCCGCTACAAATTTGTGGCTGAGATGTCTCCCAACACGCGTCCCCGTGAATAACTTTGTGGGTCGTCTTCGATGTATTTTTGTGGGTACAACTTTGTGGGTCATTTGTGGGTATAACTCTGTGGGGCACGCGTGGGTCCACACTTTGTGGGTCATTTGTGGGTCCACACTTTGTGGGTCATTTGTGGGTCCACACTTTGTGGGTATACCTTTGTGGGCCAATTGTGGGTACAACTTTGTGGGACATCTGTGGGAACACACTCTGTCGTGAAATTTGCGCAGCACTAAATACGAGACACGTTTTATCGGCAGGCCTTTGCGTGTACGTTTCGCGAGGTACGTTTGTGGGTCAAAGTCGATTCGCGTTTTACGGGACACACGTACTTGGCGTTCGATTTTTATCAATCGTTGCACGTGTCCAACGACTGAAACGACTGAAGCCATTATGAAACGAGGAAACGTCATTAACAGCAGAAAATGGACATTTCTTTAAAAAAAAAAAAAAAAAAAAAAAAAAAAAAAAAAAAAAAAAAAAAAAAAAAAAAAAAAAAAAATAGAGCGACGGCGATAGGAAAGAGCTACGAGCTCGCTGGCAATTATCGTATGCTAATAAACGTCGAAAAAGATCGACTTATCGGCAGCGAAGAAAATCGTTTAGAAGCGAAACGACCGCAACGTAACGCCAACAATCGATGCCCGTAACGGGATTTTTTGCACGCGGAAAATCTCCGTATTGCTATTCGATTTATCGCGAAACTGGCGGTTCTAGCGAACAATACCAATTACTCGTATGTTAATAACGACCAGCGTATATCGAATCCTGCCTGCCCCTCCCCGCCCCGGGCTTCCATTCTCCGCGACGATTCCATAAACAACAGCGGCGTGTGCGCATTTGAATTTTAAAAATAGGCTGATCGCGAGCTCGGACGCGAATCGATTCATTGGCCTCGAATATTTCGGTTCGATTGTTTGTTTACGATGAACAGGATTGCATCCGTCCCAAGTGGAAATTCGAATTAAAAGATGAGGAGCATTCCCTTTTTCTCTCTTTCTTTTTTTTTCTTTTTCTTTTTTTCTTTTTTTACTCGCAATGTACTTTTTGGTTGAAACAGAGAAGAAAGAGAAATACGGAGAGAGACAGATGATCTCTGTGGCGGATCTCACGCTGATTTAATTCGAAGATTTTATCTTGATATTTCCCTTTTAATCTCGGGCTGCGACTCTTTTAATTTTTGATTCGTATCGGCCTGCTGCGTTTACCTTATTTCCGACAGGATGTAATCTAACTAGGAAATGTACGATTAACGATTTGATTTGCCACTGTGTTATCGCAGTTGCGTACGGCGGAATATTATGACACGATAAAATTGATTTTTAGACGGCGATGCGGAATTACGAGATCGACATCTGTTAATGTCAAACTGTCATAACGCGGCTCTGTTACGTGAAAATCATGATAGCCAGTTTGTGCGGTTTCCAAGTCGCGAATCAAGTAAAGCAAATAGCCCTGTGCATCGAACACAGCAAACAGAGAAATCCGAATTTCCATGAAATTACGTTTAATTTCAATTTCTCAACGAAGGATGATACCGACTTGTTGTTAACATTTTTCTATTTTAAGACTGTACATTTGATTGTAAATTCTCTTCAACACTGAACCTTCTAATCGGCAATTTGTCGTCGGTTTCGTACGTTCGATAAAAATCTACAAATCCGTAGAATCTTTCGCAATTTTGATTTGCATACAACTTCTTGAAATTTGTATGTGAAATTGGATGTTTGCCATTATTTGAGGAGCGACGGTACGCAAATATCGCGCGTTTGATCTTCGAGGAAAAAGAGTTTTAAAACGCGGAACGAACCGCAAAGCAAAGGAGTTAAATCGAGGAGAACAGCTGATTCGCTGTTTTCAGTGGAATCGTTCGGTCGTGTCGCTCATCCGACTAGCGTCGCGCGCGTTACGCAACACAAGTTTCCTGGAAACGAGAGTTTCCTCAACGGAGATACCCAACGATCGGTGGACCGCAACCGGCCATCGAAATCTGCGATAACTTGCTGATATACCGTTGGGACAGCTCTTCCTGTCCGCGCCTTACATTTTCCACGTCTTCAACATTCTCACGCCAACGCGTAATTTCAGTATTCTACGATTGCAAAAAATTGTTTAACAGTCTCGTACAGTTAACCGTATAATTGTAAATTCCATCGTAGCTTTTATTGATTTCACGAAGTATTTGTCATTTGCTAATTTTTCAAATTGTTTCTCAATTGTGAATATTCACGATTATTGGGTTGGCAACTAAGTGATTGCGGATTTTGTAAGTGCCACCTAATGATAAAATCCGCAATCACTTAGTTGCCAAGCCAATATGAAACAAAAGAACTGTGCATCTATTGTTTCCTTATAAGACGAAAGAAACTTTTAGGACAACCTGTATACACATAACTGTAACATATCCTAATTTTATAAGAAAATCAGAGATACAACAATGTTTCTTCTATTGGAACAGAATGTACATAATCCAATGAAATAATATTGGTCATTAGGTGGCAATTACAAAATCCGCAATCACTTAGCTGCCAACCGAATATAAAACAGACGAACTGTGCATCTATTGTTTCCGTATAAAACGAAAGAAACTTTTAGGACAACCTGATATATACACATAACTTTATAAGAAAATAACAGATGCACAACAATGTTTTTTCTATTGCAACAGAATGTACCTAATCCAGTGAAATAATATAAAACAAAAGATACTGTGCATCTATTGTTTCCTCATAAAACGAAAGAAACTTTTAGGACAACCTGATGTATGCACATAACTGTAACATATCCTAATTTTATAAGAAAATAACAGATGTAACAAAGTTTCTTCTATTGGAACAGAATGTACATAATTCAATGAAATAATATTGGATTGGCAACTAAGTGAATGGGGATTTTGTAATTGCCACCTAATGAATGTAATTGCCAAGATAATATTACTCTTATTACTATTAGATGCAGTCTGAACAATTGAAGTTGTTACAAGTTAAGACGAATAATAAATTGTGTCGTTGGTAAGGAAACGTGTTAAATTGCGCGAAAGTGTGTAAATACGAAATTGTAAAACTATGGGAAGAAGGAGCGAAAGGCAGCTCGTAATTTGTCAGTTACTCGATATGTGGTTACGCGAGAGTATTTTACTTTCGTTTACGATACCATTTTCTTACGCTGCACTGCTATCCCTCAAACCAGCGCAATTTCGCGTCAGCGCAGGCTACGAATACATTACCACGTTGCCGCAGAAACCGCCAAGAATCTATCATCCGTTGCACGAAGAATATCCAGCACATCGAACCAACGAAACCGCCGACAAGCCTCGCTAAACTTACAAACAATATTCTATTAGCCGTTTGAAAAACACGCCTATTCGTCGCTTCAAACCTCAAACCTTCTCCAACTTGCTCGTTCAAATTTCACGCGACTGCCACGCCAACGAAATCGAACCAATTCAAAGGACAAAATGACAATTTCCACGCGACGAATAGTTGCGCTATCTCACCATCCCGACAAATCCCCTCAAACCTGTTTGTTCAAACCTCGTAAAACCTTGTCAAACCTCAACGATGCAAACGTATAGACGTAAACGAACGAGTAGAAGAGCCGGAAGAACGCGACGCTACAGTTGTGCAATTACAGAAACGTGCTTACCACTTGGAAAATTACTCGTCTAGCTAAGAGGCCATCAAACTGCAATAGTGCAACTTGGTTGTTCAAACTGCACAGAAGCGTTTCAACGCTGCGAACACGGAAACTCCAAGCAACCGGGTAACTCGAACAACGACTGCGAGAACGCAAGAGAAGTGAACGAGTGTTGGGAAAAACAACGACACGCGATAACGTTGTGGCGTTCCTGTTCGCGCCAACTGGCCAGCCGGCCCCGAAGAACGGGCACCGGAAGCGACGCGTTTACTCGCGAGCACGCGGCAGCCGGAAGCTCGAACGCGTGCGGAAGGGACGGAAGGGAACGTTCGCGAGCGAGTACCACGCCGTACTGAACGTTCGCCACGGGTGGAATAGTTTTGACACGCCGGCGGCTACGTCCGCTTCTCCGGCGACGCGACACCGTTCACCGCGCATGTGCCGATATAATCCACGCTCCTACGCGCTGCATACGCGCGACCCACACGTGCAAACGTCCGAGTGAACGTACGGAGTGGCGAAGGGGTTGGTCTCGCTTGGCCCGAGGGTGTTTTGACTCGCGAGCGCCGCTCGTCCGCTCGACCCCGCTTCCTTTTACGGATCTAAGGGGATGACGGTACACGCACAGGGTGTCTGCCGTGATCCGTGCGGTGATCGATGAACAAGTGGCGAGGAAAGGGTGCAGGATTCTTCGACGGAAGCTTCGTTGTCTCGCAAGTTCCAGCTATCCGTGGAATGCAGCGTATACAGAGTTTGGATGTTTTTGTACGATGCGAGGGAGGAAGGCGAAGATTTGTAAGTGCAGGGGTAGTGGGTTGCCTGATGGATCGAAGCGGACTCGGCTAATGAAAGGCTGATGCTTTTTTGGTGTAGTACTAGGGGCGAAAAAAGAGTGGAAAGTCTAGGATTCTTGGAGGCGAATGATGCTTACAGCGTTGCCGTTTGGCATCTCTGGAATGGATACGAGCAGGAAAATAGAAGATTCTGAAAAATGAAAGTTGGAAGGAGCATACCGTGAATAGAGTTGGTCTCATCAGTGAAAGGCTGACGTAGTCTCCTTAATGTACAACTCACGAGAAAAAACGTCCAGGTATCCATGGAATGTACATTGACCGTTTTTGAACAAAAATAAGGATGGTTAAGGTGAGTATATTATGAATTCTATTGGACTCATGAATAGCAGAATGATATAGTTGTTTTAACGTATGAGTAGTGGAAAAAGTTTAGAAAAGTTTAGAAAAAGAGTTTAGAAATCTTGGATAGTATAGTTGTCTGAAGAGATCCAATATAGTATCCGTGAAATATACGTTGACTGTTTTTGAATAAAAATAAGAATTGTTAAGGTGAGTATATTATGAATTCTATTAGACTCAAGGAAAATGATATAGTTGTTTTAACGTACCATTAATGGGAAAAGAATTAAGAGTTCAGAATTCTTGGATAGCATAGTTGTCTGAAGAGATCCAATATAGTATTCATGGAATGCACATTGACTGTTTTTGAATAAAAGTAAGGATGATTAAGCTGATTATATTATGAATCTGACTGGACTCATCAATGAAAGGCTGACGTAGTTACATTAACATTACAAATGACGAGAAAAGAAGAAGAAGCTTGGAATTCTTGGATAGAATAGTAGTCTGAAGAGATGTAATATTGTATCCATGGACCGTACATTGATTGTCGAGGGGCTTATTTTTGTATACCGTAAGAGAAGATAAAGGACAGGAGTGGCTAAAGTATGCTTGATACAAAGACTCTCTGTCGAATTGAAAGGCTGACAAAAACTGATTCGACAGTTCGAGGCTGCAGCATCAAAGTTGGAATCAATCGGAGCGGGAAGAGTGTACTCCTTTCGCTAGGGCGACGTTTCGCTACTCATCTTCTCGTCTCTGGGCGGTACTCTCCGTCTCGATGAACATCGAAGTAAAATATCGACGATAAGGAATCCCAGCAACTTGCTTCAAACGTTCTCGAACGAGAGACGGTTGTTGAAGCGAATCAACAAGTTATTCGTAACGCAGTTTTGTTCTCCTGCTGCAGAACTTTAGTCGTTCTCACGACCGATCGATCGGAATTTATCATCGCACTGAGAAAGAGAGGTTTGCCCGGAACAGCGAGCTAGCGTTAACTAATACAAGTTGGCGATAACGTTCTCGGTCTGCAAGTTCTAACGTTCGTGTTAACCTTTCAATCAACGTAATTGCCATTCGATGAAGTTTCAGCACCAGCTAACAGTATCCACGCCTTTGCCATATGAATTTCTTCGAAAATCGAAACGCTGGAAAATGGAAATGCGAATATCTGGTGACAGACACGGCAGGCGATACTGGAACGGCGGAATGATATCGAATAGGAGAATGTTACATCGATAGAATGAAAGAGAGTACTATAATGGTAGCGTATACATATGGTAGAATGTAGAGGATAGAAATGCTAGAATAATAGTACAATAGAGAACAGTAGAATAGAATGTCATAGGGTGGGGCGCAATAGACGATACGTGAATACAATTGTGCCGCTGTAATTCGACCAAGCAAAGAGAAAACGATGGAAAAGATCTACCTGGTAGTACATCCATCCACCAAGTTATCCGTGCTAGCCTTCGATCGTATCTCTTAACAGCTGGAACGCTTGTAGACCAGGTCAGACCACGTACACTTTGCAACGAAATTAAGGGATCGCTGGTCCATCTCTGAATTGCCGTAGCTTTGTCGAGAAAGAGATCATACGATAGCCTGTACGAGACCGTTTTATACGGCCAAGCTTCTACCGTCTTCACGCTGCTGAATCAAATTTCCTTCAGCAAGCTTTTATACCGCGAAGTTCAGCGATGTACATGACACCCTGTACATGACTTTTGTCCTAGAAATTTTTCACAAATTCCAACGACTGTGCCGACTTTCACACGCTCGATTTTGTCTTCTGACTCGCGACCAATTCAAAAACAGACATGTCATCTTGCGAGGAAGAATAATTGGGATCAGATAAACGTGGACAGTTTCGGCGGCTAACGAAACTTCCTGTGCCCCGGGTTATCGTCTGTGCGACAGGAGCGCGAGCCTGTGATACTCAGCAACCGGTCGAATCTTCGTTCTTCGCTCTGCCGACGTTTTCGATCGCGACTGGCATTTGTCCGAAAGCTGTGCACGTTGCACGTGTCGTTTCATTTTCGACAGTCGCGTGGTTTCCTTGAAATGCGACGCCAGACGCGAGGAAAAGAAGGAGAAGAACGAAGCGAGGCAGGTTGGGCGGGAAATTGCATTACCGCGTAATTGCATGTCGGATGTTTATGCGAGGAATTACATCGGCGTGGAATCCGCTGCTTCGCGACGTTATTACTCGATTTACGTCGATATTGCTCTCAGCGAGCCGCGATGGAACTGTCGCCGGCCATTACCGAACGATACTCCCTCCCCTCCGCGAACTTGTCATTATTTTGCAGAATAATGGAACGCCGGCTGCTTGGATTAATCTGACCGCGTCGCCGTTTTAGCCTCGTCGCGAGACCACGTTCCTTTCTCGCTCTTTTATCCGCCAGGCCGACTAAAGGCGCTGCTGTGGTCCCAGCATTCTCAGCATCCTGCGACTGGGTGACCTAATGGGCGAGGTCTGGGAACTGACGTTAAGATCTCAGAACTGTTCGTGGTATCGTCTGCTGGTAAAAGTGGGACTCCGTAAGTGAAGTTTTCTTCTCTTACCAAAATCTTTAATATTTTGGGGAGGACACTCACGAGGCGGTCGACTCACGATGCTGGGAAATTACGTTCCACGGTTATGCGAAAGCCGTTAGGTTGGAATAAGTTTAATCTTTCTTTTTCTTCTGTTTTTTGGAGAAGAGGGTTCGTCAGCTACGTGTACGATCGAAACACATTCGGCGGATATTCGGAACTTTGTGATCTATCGGCCATTCGCAAGAACGCAAGGTCTTCAGACAGCGTGCAGACGCGTGGGTTATATGGCAACGCGTCGGAACTGGAATTTCAGTTGCAACGCAAATTTCAATTATCAACTTCTTTTTTCAATTTTCGTTCGAACGTTTCACGTTTACTGGCCGATTAACCGATCGTCAAACGTGGCAGGATTCGGCCAATTTCAGACACCGAGAAGCCTCACTCTCAGCCACCAACACCTTTTCCTCGCGCAACTCTTCCGAGACCATCGAGCATCGGGCGTAAACAAAGCCACAGAAGGGCCACATCGATGTTTAATTCAATGGACTTTAGGCGTACTTGACCACGTCGCTTAACTTTAATGGAATTCTCCTTGGACTTGCTGAAAACCCAGTCCTGGGCGGCCCACGGACTATCGATTGCTCGTCGTTATTCATTAAAACGCGACGAGAATAGCGACGGTTCGTGCCGCAAGGTCAACAATCAATGCAGCGATCCAGTCGTTTAAAAGCCAATCCGCAATCTTCTGCGTTAGGCTAACTTCGAGCGATTTGCGAAACTCCACGAATCCGCATGCTCCTCGTTTTCGTGCCAATTTTCGACGTGATTTTCTGCTTGCGGCGCGGCGGTAGTCGCCGCACATTCGGCTGATTCTACGTAAAACGACGAGAGAAAAATTTGCTACAACATATTTTCAGCCGGGGAAAGGAAAATCGACTTGGAAGATTTGACGAGTATTCTTGAAAATTTGAAATTTGGCTAATCGCCGACTGAACGGGAGTTAAATTATCGACACGGGGTTTAAGCTACGTTTGAAAACAAGCGAACAATATAGAATGCAATTTTCTCATAAGGTGGTTCGTTCTTCAGCAAAGAATAATCTTGGAAATGCATCGGGCGTATGTTTGGGGCGCGTAATTAAACGCGTTTAAAATTTATTTCCTTTAAATCGGAGAAATTTCATTTCGCTTCTTTTTCGCTTATTCTCAGGCGCACAATGATCTCCTGTTGATTGTTTGCACGTAGCTGGCCGGCGCTTGACCGAGTTAAAGCACATAGCCGACGAATCTTCAAACTCGATTTTCTCAGAAACCAAGCGTCCAACGAACAAATTTTATTCCACGTTTTCCACTCATTTTTTGACGTTCTTTCGACGTATGTCGCTCTCTGCCCGGTTCTACTACGACTACCACCCCCACCCTGTACGATCCGATATCGTCAAATACGAACAGATTAGGAACAGAACATAAATAAACGGCATATCTTGCGTACAATTGTAACGTAACACGGTGACGCTTCTGACACAATGATTTTACGTGACGTTGGCAAATATCGCAGCCAGTCAACAAAACCTTGGGTCAAGATCTACCCGTCACGGTCGTACGAGACTTAAGGCATTCTTTAACCCTTTGCATTCTGAATTTTATTTCAATTTTGTTACCAGTAGCTGCCAATGCTTTTAAGTGTTTTGTTTGAAATTTACTTCAACTAAAAAATAAGGCAATTCAAATAAATAAAGGAAGAAAGAAATTCACTTAAATACCAGTTCTATTCGCACTATTATTGTATTTTCTAATTTTCAAGTGTATGATATATCTTGAAACAATTTCCAGGATGCAATCCTCGTTTTCTTTCGCACGTTTCGCAAAAAGAGGTGGACATGAAAGAATGTCGAGTGGGACTCGATAAAGGAGCTGCTGAGATAAAACCTGATGTCGAGCCACACTCGACATACGAGTGCAAAGGGTTAAAGTTTCTTCTTAATTCGCGTTGGACCGGGGTCACTGGGGCACAGTTGACTTTAACGTTAAATCGCAGCTAAGAAAAGGATATTTCAGAGGCGCGCAGGCAGCCGAATTCAATTACGTGCACGATGAAACTGTGTTTTCTCATGTCTGGGGTTCCGGACGCGGAACCACGTCACGTCCACTTCGTTTAGGCGAGAAAAAGAGGATTGGCGAAATTCGCGTTTCAACAAAGGAGAGAAGGGCAGGGTGGCGAGTGGATGCGAGGATTTTTCACGTCGGACGCCGGATATTAGCTACGTAGACGACGCTGTGAATGCAGAGGAGCCCGGCGTGGATGTTGGTGCCAGCGTGAAAAAAATGTTCCATCGCAAACACCGCGGCCGACTTCAAACGGTTCGCGCTGCTCCGAAACGTTCGACTGGTCGCGCGACTGAAAAGCAAATCAGCCACGGCCCCTTCCACGCTCGGCCCATGTACCGGGTGTGCTTTGCGTCGATTCCACGAAACTGCGGCTTAACACTAGAACTACCGACAGTTAACGCGAAACTATTTCTACCAAAACCAGTGAAAATGACTGGTTTAAAAAATACGTAATAATAGAATATTTGTATATTTATCGATTTATTGCTTTCTTACAAAAGCAATTCCATGTTACGTGGTACATTTTTGCTATTATTAATCCATCTGAGATCCCTGAACGAGGGTTGACACATTTATAAAATCGTAGAACCAGTCATTTTCACTGCTGTGGTATTTCCAGCGTTAGCATCTAGCGATCCGGCGATCGATCCTGAATTTTCCTGATAACTGATATCGTCGTATCGAATGATACGCGGTAAAAATTTGAGAAACGCGTGGCAAGTTGCATAAAACGAGGAAACTGGTTAATTGGGGTTCGATAAACAGATTACAGGACTCCTGTACACTTTGACAAGTACCGGTCATTTTCACTGCTATTGGTACAAGTAGCCTCGATACAAAATTATTTTCAGTTCGAATTCACAAAAAACAAAATAAAATTCGTTATATTATTCTTTCAGTTATCGTTGCGAAAATCATTACATCATTGAATTTTAACATAAAATTGTAAAACTAGTCCATTTGACTGGTGTGGTAGTTCTAGCGTTAATCGAGACGGAAGCCAACGATCGTGCAATTACTGTCGACAATCCAAAATTTGATTCCCGGGTCCCTGTAGACACATCGGTAATTTTCACGCTAACGTTCGCCAAGTGCAACGATTCTCGTCCTCGCACGACCGAGTGCAAATTCTTTCAGAAACAACACTATCCACTTCCAAAGAACAGGATCGCGCTACGTTCTTCGTAAATATTGCGTTGGCAACTAAGTGACTGCGAATTTTGCCATTACCACTTAATGACAAAACCCGCGATCACTTAGTTGCCAATGCAAAACGCGAATAGTCGAATCTCGTTGATTGGGTGGGAGCGAAAGGTGGAAGGTGAGGCGAAAGGTAGAAAAGCTTTGCGATGGTGGCGAGCAAGGAAAATAGAAAAGGAACGAGCGTGCGATTAAAACTGAGCGCGTCGTGAATAATAAATAGACACGGTGTATGCAGCAGCGTCGACAGACGTCTCAAAGAGACCGTCAGCAGCAGACCTCCGCGCGTCGCCTAATAAATTCATTCTGAATTTCGTGCATCGGCGTATTGCCACTTACTCCGTTCGTTGCGGGGCCACGATGCTTTTAGAATCCCCCGGTTCCGCCTCCACCCCTTTCGCACAGCCTCTCGCCGTGAATCAAATTAGCCAGCCGATTCTAATTACGAGTTTACGGACTTTACCTCGCGCGGCTGAATTTCAAAGTCGCTCTTACCACTGTGCACCCTTTTCGTTGCATTTCTCGGCTGTTTCCATCGTTTCCAACAATCCATCGTTTCGCCTACGATTCGCTCGCTCATGAAACCAGAAACATCGTAGAAATTTGCAACTCTGCAAGTCTGCGAGCCGTCATCCCGATTTTCAGACTGATGATATTTACTACACGCAAGACGAAGACACGCGAAAAGTATGTAAAATATCGGAGACACCGTGTCCATGATGTGTATTATGTCGAGAAGCCTCGTCTAAACAGCCGGCAGGCAGCCTCAGCTTTAAGAAACAATCTACGATGTCGGAAATCTTCCAGGGACTTCAATCTCGGCTTAAGCTAAGCTGGATAACGCCCGATAGAGATGGCTACGAAGATAATAGAACGAGAAGAAGATATGAAAAAGAATGCACGAGAGCCCTGTGAAAATTCTAGTCTGAAGATAACATTCAACGTAGCCAATTTCAAGTCCGTTTAACGAAATGCAAAAGCCAAAACCGAGAAATCAACAGCTTCCACTTTGCCGGAGAAATCGTGTCCCGGATCTGGCTTAGTCTTTATGGAAACTGTCGATTACAGCTACCACGTGGAACAAAAAGAAATTAACTCAAATAGATGTTGCGTGCATCAATTACCAAAGATCGACAAAGACAACTGCGAGAATGATGCAAGAAAACGGAAAATTCGAAAAGCGACGAGCCTAAATCAAAGCAAAATCAAAATCATGTCAAACTCAGATACAGTCGATTATGAAAATAGTGCAACGAAATCGCAGACAATCGTATCATCGATCCACTGGGAGACTTCCACGAAGGTCGCAGCAATCGACGTAGAATCGCTGTCGATGGTCAGTTTCGTCAGCGACGCTCGTCTAACTCGCAGCGCGCAACGTCGCAGCCGATTCTCGGAAACTAATGGCTGGCTGAGCCATACGGCGTGCCGGTCCAAGACGCCAGCCGCTATCGTTCGAATAATCCCGATAGCGTGCGAGGGAAGGCAGCCATCAAACTTGCCCATGGAGTTTGCCGGATGCAAGACCAGGGCCCGTGAACGAGACACTTGAGAGTTCGGCAACAGACATTCCGTGAGCGTATGGTGCTTTACGAGGATCCTGGTTAGGGCACGGACAAAGGAGAACACGGTACGAGCGGCTGGCAAGAGGAGCTCGCTTGGATCTTCGCATAATTCGCTGGCGAGAAACGAACGAGGATGGCTCGGTGACGCCGGATGGACACGACCGCAGGAAACTTCGCATAAATCTGCGACTCGACCGTGTTTCTACCTAAACTCCTGCGAGTCGGACCTGTGGTTTATGTCTCTCGAGGGTTACACTGATTTTTAAAGGCTACTTTCGACCAGGGGTTCAGCTTCTCACTTGGCGAAAACTTCAGCGAAAGAGTTTTCCATTTGCAGGTATCTACAGTTATGGTACGAGTGAGTGAAACAGCCGAGCATTAAATGTTCAACAACGTCGACGAAGATGGGATAAGTCGACCGACAAGGCAAACCTTAGGACACCGGCTTTTTCTTCTAACTGGATCTTCACGGACTCGCGAATTTTCGTCACATTTTAATCTTTCCAACGCGACGATTCGCCGGAATAAAGAGCTCGAAAGTGACCAGTTTCTTGTAACAATTAGTTACAGGCAGCGATGTGTTTAAACGTAGCCAATTTGGTACTCGATCAATTCTTTCGGAGCTCGTCGACCTTTGAACAAATGACCTTGAAACAACGAGAATTCTTAGATTCCATAGAATATACAACGCAATCGAGCGACGAGCCTTTAAATGTTCACGGTCTTCCGTCCTATAGCGATA
Organism: Bombus flavifrons; assembly: GCF_040668555.2. NCBI lineage: Eukaryota > Metazoa > Arthropoda > Insecta > Hymenoptera > Apidae > Bombus > Bombus flavifrons. Next base: position 6,321,184 of record NC_138457.1, on the reverse strand, counting down.
ATTTTACGTTCGACAACTGCGCAAAAAAACGGGGCTCGAGCTTTCCACCGATGAGGATATAAAAACGACTCTGTTCCTGGAAATTGAAATCTGAGACGCGTGGAACGTAGAGAGGAAGAACGCGAGTGACAAAGAAAGAGGACTGAGAGTGGACGCGTTCGGCAAAGTTCAAAGGTTCGCGATAAGCTGGGACCTTTAACTCGAAAACGAAGATACTTTATCTCTGCTTTGCGATCAATGAAACTTTCGCCAACGTGTTTGTTACGTTCTTCTGATTAGAACAACACCAAACACGATATAATTTCCAGCATGTTCGCTCACTCGATAAACGATAATTAAATATATAGGAAAAGTTAAATATCATTCAAATTACATCGTGTTTGGTCTCGTTCGAATCAGCGAGCCGTCGCAAATACGTTGCTAGAAGCAACAAAATTTTAACAACGTTTAGAAATAACAAAGTTGCGCTTCTGAATTGGTAACTCGATACCACGTCTCAGCGATATCTGACATCGGATCGTGTTACGTTATTCGATCGCGGTGGGCCGTCGAGTTTCGTGTTGTACGAGGCGAACTTGCCCTCGGCAACGGGAACGAAGATCGTGCAATTATCCAGAGGATCTTTTCGTGCGATTATCGAATGTTTCTTGTGTCGAAATTTTTCTCCTACACCGCTGTACACGCCGGGAACATGCTACGGATCGACGCAAGGTTGGAAAAGCAGGAATCGAGTTACATAAATGTTTGTGACACCCGGTATGCAGACCAAGTGGCAGACTACCGACAGCTAGTACTTCGTAAGCATGCAGGAAGTCCTTGTTGTCTTCGTTACACAGTGATTGCGGTCTGCCCCGCTTCTCCCTCCGGAGTTCTTCACGTTTCTCTGTCTGTGGCCGAGCCATAATTTCTTTATGACCGAGGAACACTGGCCCTCCGCTTGCGTTTCACGCTTCACACCGCAAATATTTTCCACGTAATTAACGCTTACATCTAGCCATTGTTGTCTAAACACCTTGTTGTCCAAAGATCACGATCACCAGAAAGGGATAAAAAATGCCCACTTTTCTTCAACTTCCCGACACATATTTATATCCAAACGATAGGAAAAGATATTATTTTCACATCGACGTTTCGACGATAGAAGAATCCGTTGCGGAATATCGTGGTAATTTCGTGGAAAGAAGTTGGCAGGATCGATGGGCACGTGTTGCGTCCGCAGATTGCGTTTTAATCGATAAAAAAGATTCTGGCTACATAAAAATCTACCAGATTTCCATCCTTCGATCGGTCGATATTATCGTTTCTACGTTTCCTTTGTTCGGTAAGAGCCGAGAGGGTTGAGAAGCGAAAATTAGCCGAAAAAAGGTCTCGTTGAGAGACACAGTAGCGTAGAAATATTTGTTGCATAGATGGCGCGAGAGAAGAGGACAGCACGTGCGTCTGGTGAAAGGGTAAAACAACGGTAGGATAGCAATTAACGAGAAACGAGACTTCGACGAGGCTTTCTTGCGGCGAGAATCGAATCGTTAGCGAATGAAAATTACTGGCGACAAAAGAGCGACGGAATAGCTGCAACGACAATCCGGAAACATCGATTAAAATTCTCGACGCCGCAACGCGATCGACGCTCCCATTGTACTCTCCTCTCTCTCTCTCTCTTTCTTTCTCTTTCATTCTCTCTTCACCCGTTTCCTCTATCCAGTTGCATTTTTCCCCCTCTTTTTCCGTGGTAATGTTAACGTCGAGCCGTTCTAGTCACGGTTTTTCTCGGTGTCCATTAACGTTTCAATTACCAACGTCGCGCACACCTGTTTTTACTCTTTACAGTTCCCTCGATCGTCGACTTATTTCTTCCTCTTCCCAGTTTCCCCGCTTCGTCACGCTTCTCTCCCAGTAATTCCGTTAAATGTTATCGATTCCCGCGAGTTCCGCCACTTGTTTGTTTTCGGCTTCTCCATAGATTTTGCTTCTTTCTCTCTCGCTGGCAACGATCCGTGGCCCAACGCAACGTCCGCTGTCTTATCTGTCTTTCGGCGAGATTTTTTGCAGCGCAACAAAAACTTCCAACACTCGCGTTAAAATAACATCGCGTAACTAACGGAACCGACTGTAGGTAACGCGTGGACGAAAGTTTGTCCTCGAACAGGCCACCGAAACGATCTACCAGTTTCTGGTGTTAAATAAAATTTTGAAATTGGTCGATCGCGTTGCCGTAAATGTGCCGAGACGAACTGTAACTTCGTTTCGGAGGTACACGTTTCGTTAGCTGCGAAACGCGAGGCTGGGAAAATGGAAATCGCGAGTGGAAGTATGGAAACGGATGGATAAAAATGGCACCGAATCGAGTTCTATAAGACGATAAACAGGCAGAAGCTTCAACAGGCCGAGCAACGAGCAGACAGCCGACGTAGCGCGAGGCAGAAATCGGTTTACGATAAAAATTCGCTATCGAAAATACGACGGCCGGCAAAACGCATTTTTATCAAGCGAAACGGGCGCGACGAAGGGAAAAAAAGGAAGGAGCGTGGAACCGGTCGAGGGAGTAATACGGCGACGGAACGAATGTACATTTTTTGGCGAGATTACTGTCGTTTTTCAGCAGCTGTCCGGACCATTCTTGCGAGCCGACAAATGGCGTGCCTGATCACCCATTGCCGCTAAAACTGTGCGTTTCGCGTCCGTTACGAGCGCGCTCGCAGCGAAACGCAGTCACGCGGACTAATGCGAGCGGCAAAATTATTTTCTACGAAATTAACACTTTGACTGTCACGTCGATCATATATGACCCGCCACGGTGGTCATCGGTGACCGGAGCGCTTCAACTGCTTACAACCGTAAAAATTGAATGAAAATTCACAGTTACGGCATTTTGAATATAACCGATAAATAGAAGATACTTTGAAATACAATGTGCCCCATTGAACGATTAAACATTTTCATTAGAACATCGATAAAAAGAAATGAGAAGAAACGTTGCATCTAACGGTGCACTGTGTTAAAACACTTTGAACACAAATGTGGCTCATCGATACGATCCGGACGATAGGTGGTCACCTTTTTGGTTCGATTCTTACCAATTTTTGATCCTAATTGTTTAACATTTTTTTATAGCACTCTCTGCAAAATTTTCGTGCCAGGTACGCTCGCCCCTCTTTCCTCTGCAGTTCGCGTCGCGATCTTCGTCGAATAAGGATATTTCACGGCTCTGGCGAATGGCACTGTGTAAGGTGCATTGCGAGTGCCATTCTAAAATCTGGTACCTTGATCTTTGTTTTTGTTGCTTGTTTATAGAGTATCATCGCGTTTGAAATTGATGTATTTAACAGTAACTCTAAAGCTAATTTTGTATACCACTCGAGGGTTCTTCTATGTGTTGTAGAACATGCTATCATTTGATCTGATAAATCTACATCACATTTTCCTCTCTTGTATTCTATAATACCACTACCATTGGTTTATCGGAAACATAATTTCTTTTACCTCTACCATTTCGGCCGAACGTTTCGTCGAAATCATAAAAATAATCGTAATACCGTTTACTAATATCTTCTACGCGTTTCAACGATATATTCTGCACGTTTTGCCTACGACGAAATAACGAATGCGAATGGTTTGTTGAAATAAACGAAGCCTTGTTATGATATGTCGCTATCAACCGTTACCAAGGCGCCACGGTGGTCCCCGTGACCACCAATAAGATAAACGGTCCATTGGGGAAGAACGTTGCCTTACATCGTCGACTTATTGTTATTTTACCATTATATGCTTTGAATAATAAAAATACTCCCGTGGCTTCCTGAGCGAAACGTGTGATTTCCGCGTGGCTGTCAAAGCGTTAATGGTGTGAAACCGTTTCGGCGGAAAGGCGTGCACCATCGTTAGGATGTGATACGAGGTCCGATGAAATGGCTATGAACCTGATCCGTAATTAATGGAACGTAAGCGTGCGATTTAACGTAAGTCGAGCTAACTCAAGCGTCGCTTAATCCGCACCGATAATACCTTGGTTCAGCCTAAGCAAAGTTGCTAGAACTTGCTGCTAGATGAATACGAATCGAACGAGGATCTGAACGAATCTCTGGCTGCAACTTGCAAGCCGATGGCTTGGCGACTAAATGATTGCGGATTTTGTGATTAGGTGGTATTGACAAAATCCGCAATCACTTAGTTGCCAAGCCAATAACTTGATTCAAATTCAACGCGAGTTAAACCGCGGCTTTAATCGAAGTAATTCGAATTTAAGAAAACTTAGGGAAAATTAGTTGCAGCTTAACTGGAGGTCCGCGTGGGTCGTGAAACAAAAGCAAGTCCGCTGCCTACCGACATCGAGCGTAACTCGATTTTGAATTTCAATTTGCAATTTTTGCCTTCGTGCGAAATAAATTTTCACCAGCGAGAGAACCTTGTTGACTCGCGTCAATTTCAACGATTTTCGCGCAAGCGTTGCTCGTTAGATTTACCTGACAATTTAGTCGTATTTCGTTTGTTGCTTTAAGAAAGAAATCGACTCTGTTGCCCGAGACGACTCTTCCACGCAAGTGCTGCAAATAGTAAAACGACAAAAGGTACCAAAAAATGGTTGGAACAGGTACCGTGCTTGCGGTGGGTCTACAAATCCGTGCGACAAATCTTCGGAAGAAATCGTTTCGTTACGAAAAGCACGTACGATTTCTTACAAAAATTACATTAGAAAATGATTTTCCTCGGAACACTTTTCGCACAGATTCATAGATCGTAAGAGAAATAAGGCACGAGTTTTACTTCAACGATCTTTTGACATCTCTGGTCGTTTACTTTTTCTAGATTTGAACACTTCCATAGAACAGGCTGGCTCGGATAGAAACAAGTTGCGCCAAAATCTGCGAGTATCGGTTACCGCGGTGTCCTCGTAAGATTCGTCGCTTTCATCGACAAAGTATTAGGTTGTCCGAAAAGTTTCTTTCGCTTCGGAAGGAAATAACAGACGCACGATATTTTTTCTTTTACATCAGTTTATTGAATTATGCACGAAGATAATAATAGAAATAGAACGAAATGGATCACAACTGACTCAATAAAATAATATCAAACAGGAATTGTTCTTCGTCTTACGAAACGAAAGAAACTTTTCGGACAACCCAATGCAATTTTTCACGTTTGCAGGAAAAATGACACGCACAGGGAAACGACAGCGAGTTACTTGACGCGGACCGCGCGTGGACTCTACTGGGCGAAATACGCCTGGAACGCAAGAAGATGACTGCACCGAGAGGGAAGAGAATCGTAAAAGAGAAGGTTCGTGAGATTTTCAGACGAGACTCGGACGATAATGCGACCGTAAACCGGCCGAAGAAACGAAGGAAAGAGTTAGGAACCGGTTGAAAAGACGGCAGAGCGTCGATTACTCGTCGTCAGCCTGACGATTCCAGGGTCAGCGAGGATACGCATCGTGAAAAGCTCGTTCTGGATATCCAGATGCCTCGCTTCTCGTTCCAGAGACAGAGGAACACTCGACGGTACGTTCTACCAACGTTTCTCTGTGGCTTTTTCAACCGATTCGCTGGATGCTCGTGCAACAGTCAGATTCAGAAGGTAAAACGAAGAAGCGTAGCATGTGCAAAAGTCTGTGTTCGTTTGTTCGGACGAATAGAAATTGTAATTCGCGATGGACGAAAATTGAAAAGAAAATTGAAAAAGTAAGAATTGGGCGTGTAACTTGCAAATCACTGTCTCGCGACGATTTCCAGATCCGATCACACCGACAGGTAAGAGACGAGGAAGGAAGGAAGACTGCGTCGAGTCCACAGCAGCGGAAAAGAATCGCAGCTGTTCGAAATACTCGACGTTGTAGCGAAACTTACGGTGGGAAGGTACTGGAGGGTGGGAAAAATATGGAGAAATCGATGGAGGAAGAAGAGGAGAGCGTAGATGTAGCAGGTTGCATGCAAGTGTACCTTGAAGAAGGACGAGATGCAGCCACAGATCGGAAGAACGAGACTGGAAGATGGGCTTGACACTACAGGCACACGGGCGACGAACGAGACGCAGCTCGCGAGCGAAACTGCGCTCGGGTCGAAAGGCCATCGGCCAGACAACCTACCTACGAATCTGGCCAACTAACACCGAGCTACGACACCGACGTGCACAGCCAGACTGCGTTTAGTTTGTGCGTAATCGCGTCTTCTCGCCCCGTCTGTCCCGCTTGCAGCTGGCAAGCGCTTGGCTCGGCGACGCGACCACGCACACCGACAGTACGCTTAATCGAACGCTTCTTCCGACCGATGAAATATACACTCCGCATCAAATATACACTGCGTGCCGCGGAGACCCTGCCGACGCTATGCCACTACACCAACCATCGAGGGGAGAGAGTTTATTAGCGAAACGTTGGAAATGAGAATAACTGTTGGAGTAATAGGTTTCTCGATCGTTCGGGTACACTGAAATCCCAGTCTAATTCGTCTAATTCTAGGCTGAATCTGCGAGCAGCTTCAAAGAAGCTTTTGGCTTCTGGTCAATAAATTTTGGGAAACCGAATGGTTAAGGGAACGGAGATTTTTCTCGGTGGCTGGCTTGAAATTTCAGCCGCACTCTAAGATGGATCAATGTGGATAAGGTGATGAGTGTTGAAAAATAAATATCGAGGAAATACGAGTTTCGATAATGCGAATCATAGTTGGATGGATCGAATCGTGTGCCTAATTCGAAGCGGAACTTGGCATCTGGTTTAATAAGCTTTGGGAAAGGGAATGGCTAGGAGAATACAGTTTCTTGGATGGCATGAAATTTGAGCCGCACTTTAAGACGATTCAGTGTGGATAAGGCGATGACTTGAAATTTGAGCCGCACTCTAAGACGAATCAATGTGGATAAGACGATGGCTTGAAATTTGAGCCGCACTCTAAGACGAATCAATGTGGATAAGACGATGGCTTGAAATTTGAGCCGCACTCTAAGACGAATCAATGTGGATAAGACGATGGCTTGAAATCTGAACCGCACTCTAAGACGAATCAATGTGGATAAGACGATGGCTTGAAATCTGAGCCGCACTCTAAGATGAATCAATGTGGATATGGCTTGAAATTTGAGCCGCACTCTATGACGAATCAATGTGGATAAGACGATGGCTTGAAATTTGAGTCGCACTCTAAGACGAATCAATGTGGATAAGGCGATGGCTTGAAATCTGAACCGCACTCTAAGACGAATCAATGTGGATAAGACGATGGCTTGAAATCTGAGCCGCACTCTAAGATGAATCAATGTGGATATGGCTTGAAATTTGAGCCGCACTCTATGACGAATCAATGTGGATAAGACGATGGCTTGAAATTTGAGCCGCACTCTAAGACGAATCAATGTGGATAAGACGATGGCTTGAAATTTGAGCCGCACTTTAAGACGAATCAATGTGGGTAAGGCGATGGCTTGAAATTTGAACCGCACTCTAAGATGAATCAATGTGGATATGGCTTGAAATTTGAGCCGCACTCTAAAACACGAATCAATGTGGATAAGGCCATGGATTGGAATCTGTTCGTTTTAAACTGGATCTGTAAGCCAGTTTGGAACCTGGTCAGTAAATTTTAAGGACAAACAAGTGATAAGGATAGAGATTTGATATTTTGGTGGATTTACATAATTCTAAGATAGAATTCTAGATGCAGCGAGTTAATTTATTTATAATTTCGATTCGTTCTAAGGTATAATTCGAATCTCAGTAATAATATTCCATCAGTGTTTAATTCTGGCTCTAAACGATAGTTCTTAGCAGAGGCCATTTTCGCTTAGAAACGATTTGAGTTGAATCCCAAGATTCGATCTACAATACAATAACTGGACCTAATTCTACCGATACCTAATTCTAGATCTAATCTGCAGCCATGCTATATAATCAACTCTAATGATTGATTGAGTTTCGGATTAGGTTCGGTTCTACAATTTAACCCTGGTTCTAGTAAACGATAATCTGTTCTCGGTTATAGACTGTACGACGTTCGACACATAGTCATCGCTGATACCTAGTCTCTATCATCAATTCCAGAATATAATGGGTGAATTTAGTGCAAAATTTGATCCTGGTATCTAATGCTGACACTAATGCCATACTCTGCGTAGCATCAAGTTTTTGCCAGATTCAATTAGGTTGAATTGCAGTAATCCTGGTCCAAAGGTGTAACTTCAATCATCCCTAGGATATAATTTCAATTCTGCTCACTAATTGTAAACTCAACTCTGACCATCTGGTCATTGATTTTGCCGCTCGTCGTGATATTTGATTTAGGTACGTGATTTCAATATCTACCCTGAAATTCAACAAAATGATATTCATACGAGTATACTTGTCACGAAGAAATGACAATATTCTGCGTTACGACTAGTCCTGTGAGTAATCGAACGAGAAAATAAAACAATCATTTCCTTACAACTCAATTTTATATTATAACAGTCACGTGTATTCCGTGCTCGACGAGTATACTCGTCGTCGCTTGTTTCTCGCCGCACGTTTCAGCTACACACTTTTCGAAGCTTTCAGAGGTCGTAACAGCTAACCGGTTAACAGACGATCGTTATTTGAAAAGGCGAAATGAAAATAGGGATGCTGTTTGGTGTTCGAGTAGAACCGACTCGACCTAATTCCGCGCGGGAATAAATAGCCGTGTTTCGTAGACTCGATTAGGTGCTACCCCAACGGAAATAGCGTTGCCGGTGACAAAAATAACGCAGGCAGTCGACGCCTAGTCGCGTCGCGACGCTCGTTTACGCACGTTGCATGAATGACTGACTGACTGGCCAGGTGATCATCTCGCTGACGACCAGACGCTTGCGTAACTTGGACGCTTCGTTTCGTGTCAACGATCCTTCTCTGCCAGTATTTCATACGATTAAACGCTAGCTTTTACCTTCTACCGAATTTCTAATTTTTCGCTGCAGATTAACCAACTTAATTATTAATTTATATAATTGATATAATTTACATAATTTTATTAATTTATTTATAAAGTAATTATCCTATTTCGAACTTCGTCGCGAGCTACTCGAATTTAGCGTTTCGAGAAAAACACCGAATTTGGATAGATTCAACGATCTTGATAGTTGCGATTAAAAATCTTGCTACTCTTTTTAATTCAGGCAAGCAATTTCTCTTACTTCTCTTCAAAAAAAAAGCAAACTAGATTAGCGAATATTATTAACCAGTCAGCAGCGGATGAGCAGCCGATTTTCTAGGACAAATTATCGCGCTCGCGTATCGGAAATGCGCTATGATTCGGTTGCCTGTAGCTCTCGAGGTTTCTTCGCGGTGTATCAACAGAGCAGGTTCGCGTCACGGTAAACGACGGACCAGTCGCTTGTCAACGACACGTTATATACGTGTTTTGCTTTAACGACCGAAATAACGTGAGCAAACCCTCACGTTTACGTCTCCGCCGTGTAAATTAACGTCCCACGAGCCGACAGCGTGAATGACTGACCAGGTGGTCGACTTTTCGTCGTTTGCGTGTAATATACAGGGTGTTCTGTAACAGGTGGTATACTGTGGTCGACGAAGTGGGATTCCGCGACGAAATATCGGTGGAAAATGCGAATGCGAGCCTATCTGCGTGCCTTGACCAAACTGCTACGATATTCGTATCATCGGTATGCGCGCTCGGTTTTCACTGCACAGCGAATGTCGGTAACTCGGCAAGCTCGAGGGACGCGGCAAGATCTTCGAACGTTACAGGTGTCTCGATTAATCGAAATATTCGAGCGAAAGAGGTTTAACGTAGGAAAATTCGACGTACGGAAAAGTTTCGTACGATCAGGCGCGATCAAGATCACCTGTTCGGGAAGCGTTGGTACTTTAACCATGTTAAAATGTAGCTAAAATGTACCTGAAAGTCATGGAATGTACTTAACCCGTATACCTAAGATGTGTCGCAAATAGTAACCAAAGACGAGTATACTCGTCGTAGCACAAAATACTGTAATTTCTTCTAACAAAACGACTGTTTTATTTTTTTTATCTTGTCACTGCAATTTATTGCAATTGCTAAATTGCAATTTAAATAGCAAATTATAACTACGTTTTACGCACGACGAGTATACTCGTCATAGCACTAAATACTGTAATTTCTTGTAACGAAACGACTGTTTTATTTCTTCACCTTATCACTGCAGTTTGTAACTACAGTAAATTGTAACTACGTTTTACGCACGACGAGTATACTCGTCGTAACACGAAATACTGTAATTTCTTGTAACGAAACGACTGTTTTATTTCTTCACCTTATCACTGCAGTTTGTAACTACAGTAAATTGTAACTACGTTTTACGCACGACGAGTATACTCGTCGTAGCACGAAATACTGTGATTTCTTGTAACGAAACGACTGTTTTATTTCTTCACCTTATCACTGTAATTTATTGCAAATGCTAAATCGCAATTTAAATAGCAAATTATAACTACGTTTTACGCACGACGAGTATACTCGTCGTAACGCGAAATACTGTAATTTCTTCGTGACGAGTATACTCGTGGAAAACAGTCAACTGCTTAAGCTTCCTCTCAGACCCCGTTTTATTCGACGTACATAAACGCACGCAGCGGACGATGGCAGTCATGCGTTCGACCGAGGAAAAACGATTAGCTTCCGCGGATATGCGACGTGTAGTCGTCGTGGTTGCCTTGCGTTTATTCAGATATGTGTTATTTTGTGTGCTACGTTACATTAGCCGCGTACCAGTGTTACACACATATGAGTATGAGTGTGTTGGAGTATGTGCGCGCGCAGCGTCTCGAAAAACGGAAAAATGCAACTGTTCCGTACGCATTGTGGTAAAAAGGATGATGAAACGCGTGCAACGTGTATCTACGAATATCTTGTACATCCTATATTAAAAAATTATGAAACCATTTTAATATCATTTTTACGTATAATGTGAATGTTCCTATACTTTTATTTCCGCGAGAAAATCCTAACAGTCGGACTATCGAATATCGTACGATTGCTTCCTCGCATCTTCTGACACACAGCGTAGCTACAGGCGCACTTCGATAAACTCCGATCCATAACGAAGTCTGGTTATTCTAAATTCCAGTTAAAACAGAGGTGCAAAGAAAGCGTGTAGACAGGCGATGGCAAATAATTCCAATTAAATTCGAAATAATTCCAAGGTCAATTTTATTTCGACATGCAGAGGCTTCCATAGACAGAGCGCAAAGAAACAGAGAAAATTGTAGTCTTATTGAGATATTCCAGTTATACAGAGGTTCGAGTTATGCAGGTTCTGAGTTATCGAGCTTCTACCGTATGTACGCGATCGTACAGTCCGATGATCGGCTTCAGACAGGACAGGATTTTCCACTTCGCATGATTCAAGGCTAGGTCTCAAGGGTGCCTCGAGTATCGCGTCTCGCATTTATTACTGTCGTCTCAGCAGCATGCACATAGCATCGAAACAATGAAACGATATTTTAGTATCTTCAATACGAGAACGAAATTTCAATCGATGTAGCGGTAGCTCTATAGGTTCGAAAAAAAAAAAAAAAAAAAAAAAAAAACAGGAGACGTTTTTCGAGACACAGTTCTTCAAAGTATCCATCACCTTCTCGAACATCTTCCCGCGTCACCTTCGTGTTTAAAACACTTCGAGATCGAATCGTTGCACAGGTTGAGTCTCCCAACAAGACGACTTAAATTAACACGCAAGTTGTTCGTTGTACGAAACGATGTCTCGAACAAAAGTTGCACGGTATCTAAGTGGACACGCAGTACTGTAATCTGTTTGTTATCATCTTATTTTTTTAGCGAGATATTACACTCACTTTGAGTCCCATTGTACAATACTTTTCTACGCAAAATTTCAACATTTGTTCGAATTTCAGAAAAAATATTAGACTTTCGTTTAAAGAACCAAAAGTGATCCTAATATCTCGCTAAAAAAAGTAGGGTAATAGAAACAGATTTGAGCACTGTATTGAATAATTTACGAGTTACTTTAACAGTAGAACTACCGACAGTTAACGCGAAGCTATTTCTACCAAAACCAGTGAAAATGACTGGTTTAAAAAATACGTAATAACAGAATATTTGCATATTTACTGCTTTATTACTTTCTTACAGAAGCAATTCCATGTTGTGTAATACATTTGTGCTGTTATTAATCCATCTGGGATCCCTGAACGAGGCTTGACACATTTATAAAATCGTAGAACCAGTCATTTTCACTGCTGTGGTATTTCCAGCGTTAGCATCTAGCGATCCAGCGATCGATCCTGAATTTTCCTGATAACTGATATCGTCGTATCGAGTGATACGCGGTAAAAATTTGAAAAACGCGTGGCAAGTTGTAGAAAACGAGGAGACTGGTTAATTGGGGTTCGATAAACAGATTACAGGACTCCTGTACACTTCGACAAGTACCGGTCATTTTCACTGCTATTGGTACAAGTAGCCTCGATATAAAATTATTTTCAGTTCGAATTCACAAAAAACAAAATAAAATTCATTTTATTATTCTTTTAGTTATCGTTGCGAAAGTCATTACACCATTGCGGAAAAGAATGTAACACGAAGTAGTAACTTTAAAATGAAATTGTAAAACCAGTCAATTTCACTGGTGTGGTAGTTCCAGTGTTACGTCGTCGTCTTGAAAGACTCACGCTCTATATCAGTGTGTAAGTTCATGAAATTTCAACGTGTGTGAAACCATATCGTTAGCGTTGCAGCACGAAACTAGGAATCTACTAAAATGAGAGAAAAATAGAGGAAACTGAGTATTGCCGGAGCAACTCTCTCGTAGGTCCTTTAGCGGTCTTTCGACGAAATTCTCCGCTGCTGATGGAGAAGCATCGATGGAGGGCCGGTATCAATCGCGAGCAAATAATTGCACGGTGACCGGGCAGTTGGGTCCACGTCGAAAACACGACTGCGAGACGCAGTAATTGCTCGTTTACGTTGCTTCAAAATTTAATTACGCCAGCGTGGCACGCGAAATCCTGCAAGCAAGTTAAATTAACTCCCCGCTGCTGGCTCAGGCACTGACAAATTCGCCAAGCAACTTCCCGGCCGAACACGCGCAGCCAACGCTCTTTTCTCGATAATTGATCCGCACGTGCGAGACATTTGACATAAAATTTTCCCAAATTCCTCTTTCGTCCAACGGTATCGATGACACTCTGACTAAATTACCGTGGAAAAGTATTGTTTAACGTGGAAGAAGCTCAGCAGGCAGGCTCGTTGCTGGGACACGAAGAGAAGCACCGTGAAACGAATTTCGAAGATTAATTTTTCTACGAGAAATTTGAAGATATATCCACGCGTTGGAGCAAGTGATTCCATTTTGACACGGCCTTGAACCGCCAGCATCGAGATAGGAACGTCGCGAAACAGCAACGAACGAGTCGAGTCAAAAGTTTATCGGCCAGATGCGTCGGTGGACGATAAATTCTGCTACTTGCAAGTGCCTCGTATCGTATTAAACAACTGCGCAATTATGGAACAACTGCAAGACGAACGCAGGTGGTAGCCAGAATCGATAGAAGGCCATTAGTGAGATTTGGGTCAAGGGCGGACAGAATGGAAAAAGTTGTAGCAAGTTAGGGAAGTTTCAGGTGCCAACGGTTGGTGGGTCGCGACGTGTAATTGAATCGTTCGGGAAGCACATTGATCGACTGCATAAATTGAGAAGAAGTACAGAGAAGCCACGACGTTACCACAATTTATACTTTTTCCCTTTTTTCCTCCATTTCTTTTCAATTTCTCTCGGTGTTCTTCACCGGTTATGTCATCTTTCGTACAAGCAAATCGTTCGTTTCTTCAAAAAACGAACGTTAATCGCGTGCATTGAAACGATGAAAACGCGTGGTTAATTAGCCTCGTTTACGAAAAGCTGAATTATCGCGTACAGAATACCTGGCTGAATAAATTCATCTTTCAGACAAATTCGCTGCACGTATGCGAGATACGGAGGACACGCGATGATACAGTGGAAGCGAGCCATCCAGCAGCGATAATGTTGCGGTTGAAAGGTGCCGCAAGCTCGAGCCAGGCCACGGAAACGGTGGAAGCGGTGGAAACCGGGGCGAGGATGAAGACAAACAATGTACAAGACAGTTAGACCGCAATTTATTCGCGTAATTTAGCGGCGATCCATCGTGAACGCCGTTCCATGGCTGGGCGCGAAGAAACAAAAGGTCTGAGAAGCGACGACAGTGCCTTGGTAGCGTAAAGAGGATAAAGAGAAAGCAGTCTGCGCGATATATCTCGTCAAGGCAGTAAGTTGATCGAAACTGCGCGATTATCATAAAACACGGGACGACGTGTTTGCGGAGTAAAAGTGAAGAAATCCAGAGAAGATTGCAATTTTCCAGAAATATTTACACGTCGTTCAATTACTTTACTAGCTAAGAAATAAAATTAGTTTATTCTTATGGTTTCAGCTGGAAGATGATATCGACAAAATAAAATAAATAGTTGTGCACTTACTTGTTTCAGATCGGAGACGCGTACAGTTTCGCGTGCAGAGCCAAGATCCAAGAAACCTGAAACGATAGTAGCAACAAGTTAGATTGGCAGAATAACTTTCGTAAATTAGATTTAATGGTTTAATGTAGTACTTTGATTTTAGCGTTTTAATTTCACCGATTTAACCAGTTGCCTGTTTTGCACGAGTATACTCGTCATGAAGCAAATCTCTGTTCGAGATTTTCAGTGGCCGTACGTTTATGGCTCGGCCCGCACCTCTTCCTTCTTTGGGAAATTCCGAATAACTGTAAATCTGATGACTCAGAGGTTAAGGAAAACCCCCAGGGAAGACCCCTGGCCGAGAAGACACGATGGATTGACGAGACTCAACGGTTGGTGGAGAGTATCAGCAACATACTAAGACAGTCATCTACAGAACGTCGTACCAAGCGGGTGAAAGACTGCAGTCTCAGCAAGATCTTACAATCGTCGTGTTCAGAACATCAACTTTGCTTGTATACAGCAAGTGCAAAATAAAGTGGCAAATTACATTAACAGTCGATATATTAAACCTCCTCCACCTTGAGCGTTATGAATCCATTTAGGGTTCGTGATATCGACCGATCGGTTGGACCTGACCGGTTAGTTGATAATTCGCAACACCGTCGGTAATAAATTTAGAAAACGAAACAGTCGTTTCGTTGCAACTTCGTTCTCTATCGTAACAGCCGCGCATGCTCTGTGTTCGACGAGTACACTCGCGACACGTTCTAGGTACGCGCTTTTCAAAGAGATCGCACCAGCTAACTGATCAAAAGGGGTGTTCAGATAACGATAATAAAAGCGAGTACTTTTTACGAATTATTTCTTTCTTTTTGGAAGACTAAGCAATTAGCTTCACCCGTCACCAACGGTTGCAAAATAAAAGACGCTAATTAGCGTTTGACGTCGTCAACGCGTCAAAACTGCAACGTAGGCAAAGAAGTCCTATTTGAGCTGATATAGAACTTTAATCGTCCAACCCAATACTAATATCGCAATGAATTGCACTTTAATAGCAGCCCACTCAGTGATAATAATACTGGAACGTTCAACGACCTAACCAATAGCTCAGACGCAAGACTGTAGGCTGAGACCTGACACCTCAACTGAGATTGAGCGCGGACCTAAAGCTTCGCGGGGATCTGACGCTGCATCCCGTGCAGCAGACGCGACATAACGTTAAAACCGTAACGTCCAATCCACTGCAACGTCATAATCAATTGTAGGCTACAACTGGGATCCTATTCTAAAATTAACACCGCGTCCTAATCGATCAGGAACGTGGAAACCAACGCTCCTGACAGTCTAACGCCAACTTGGCCTCATCTCAACAGGACGATCGTATCGACGAATTTGCCATGAAAAAACTACCAAAAGCAAAAGCAAGGAAGGAAAAATTCCTTCTCGCAAGGCTGATCACAGGGCAGACGATGAAGCAGCGTCGGGACGAGCAATATAATACGTGAACGGGACAGGATTTCCGGGCACGTGCGGTGATTTAGAATAAACGCAATAAAGCAACCCCCTGGCTGCCGGCAAGGGGCGAGAGAGGGCAAATTCATGCGAGACATACGTATTATAATATCACGCATAAAGTTTCTTTACCCCGTTGCAACTTTATGACTTCATAGGAGCCACGGGGCTGGAATACCGGCGACACTATAGCGGGACACGCGATAAAGGAAACAGGATTGCCCGATCGATAACCAATATCCATGGAAACTGGATCTACCTCGTGACCGGGCTGCTCGTCTCTCTCCTTTTACCAGCCACACGTCCTTTCGCGATCGTTGCGATTCGTGCCACGGCGTACGCTATTATTACGCGTGTACAGGTTCGAGTTGGCTGAGATTTGGCCCTGCGGGATCTCGAGCGAACTCGATCGATCGCCACGCAAGATTTTGCGAACCGCTCTAATTGGTATCTCGTGATTTTACGTTCGGTTGGATCGCGATAAGAGAAAAATTCGATCGTGATTTATGACGACGCCTGCAGGGACTTTTGCACGTTGGACGTGCAGCACGTTTGTGGTTAAAGTTGACAGGAACCTACTATTGTCATTTACAGTTGTAAAATGTCCGATGGTAGATAAACACATGTAAATATATTGTTTTAATAATAACGATAAAAGTTTTTAAGAAAATGATTCTGTTGTACTATGGAACCTAAAGAGACTCTTGAACGTGTTCAGGTTGACTGATGGAGGAACGAGTGGATGAATTTGTAATAGAAAAATATATTGAAATAAGTAACGGTATAAGTTCAGATATAGCGCGTGCTGATCAAGATCCTCGCTCTTACAATGTTACAATACAACAAAAGAAGCTATGACAGTGAGCAGGTTTATATATTTATAGCAAAGGACATTAGCAAAAAGTTAACCCTGTAGCTGTAGTTGAAGGCTACAAGAAACAGCAATAGAAATCTGCTTATAGCTCCTTTCTTTCCAAACCTTGTAACCCAAAACATAATTTATATTCAAAGGCACGATAATATGGACCTCTGCTTATTTAGAATATTTGTTTGCTTCACTAAATTCTATTCTCTTCGTAACAGAGGTGTGCAGGTCGCGGACATACAAAAGTAAAAATGTAGAGTTTTTCTTCGACTAATTACTTCAACAAAACATCTAACGTATGGTTCCCATGTAAAATTGATCGATAACGTATCGAACTTTAAAATTCCTCTTCCCTCGCTTACAGCGCATCGTTTGGCTTGTTTGGTGTTTGAAAGAAGCTGATAGAAATCCACTATTGCCATTTATAGTCACAGATATATAGTCTACAGTTATACCAAACTTGCTCAGAGGAAAGATGAAAATTTGTCGGGTTTGCGATGGCAGATTCGAAAGAGTTAGCGTGTCTTGAAAATTGAAAATCCGAGGGATACGAGCAGTGCCATGAGTTGGACCTTATCCGGGTAATTATCAGTAGAGGTTTAATTCCACAGAATGTACAGTGCCCTTCTTCTTCGTTAAATGCGAACAAGATAAAGCTTATCCGACACATTCGTTTGTTTTACTACGTGAACTGAGAAGAGCTGACGCTCGAACAGTCTCAGAGGCAAGGAAAGTACTTTAAGCGACGCTATCTAACGTTATTGTTCGGAATGTGAAACTGTGTAGAGAAGGGAGCTTCTAGCAGAAAGTTCTTCGCAAATCTCATCCGCTCGATTTCGCATAGTCGTATGAGAAACGAAAGAAAGAAGATACGTGGAATCATCGTCCAAAGATGAAAGAAAAATGCTCGATAGAATTATTGGCATTTTCGTAAGCGCGAGATACGACTACGCGGAACGAGGATTTCAATGCTGGCGAGATTTCGTGGAAATAGCGATTGAAGAAGGCAACTACAACCGACCATGTTCTACTTGGAAATTCAACCATAGATCGTGACAAGACGAGAGACTACGATGGTAGTTTCTGGCAGAACTGCCAAAGCTCGTTACGTCCTGTAACCCGTTGGATCATGCGATGTCTATGGTAGAACTCGGCCGTGATTCCCATTATCCTACTTCAAGAGCTATACAACTTCCACCTGAGAGGTAGATGTTGTCCTATTAGGTTTGCAGCTTGATGGATAGTCAGTTTCACTTTAGCTTTGGCAAACTTATCAAAGCTAGTAAGCAACGAGTATCGTCGATCTCATTTCTTTTCTCTTTCTCTAGAAAATTAACGTTCTTTCCCTGGATCGTCGCTCGCAAAACGATGCACAAAATATCGTATTGGCTTTCTGAAAATTAATGGAAAATGAGGCGAACGAATAGATCGCGGTGTTGTTAAATTCCAAAGAAACTTGCTGCCAAGAAAATCGCAGGCTTTAAAATCCATAGCGTGAAGATCGTAATATCGGTAGATGAAACTGCACGGTAGAAAAGCGGCAAGTAAATTGACGTTATTAAATTAAACGTGCGTTATATTTAATAGAGTTTGTATTGGGACTTTTTGCTGTCTCGCGTGAAATGAAATTACAGCCGCGAAAGAATTAAAGCGACAGAGATAACGTGCAATGGAAAAGAAAAGGAAGATGGGATTCCGCGATAATGAAAGGAAGTATTGGAAAAAGAATGAGTAAAGGGAGGAGAGAAATTGAAAGAGCAGCAATAATTATAATTGGGTGCAAATAATCGGTCGGCGAACAATCGATATGTCGGACGCGGTCTCCGCTTCCTTTTGCCCTTTATCCGGTTTCCTTGCTGCTTCTCTCAGCCTGTGAATTCACCTCGTGGCTAGTGCAGAAAATTTCCGACCGCCAGCTCGATAACATCGGGTCCCGCGGGAACCAACTTCCTTTTAAGGATAACGTAACGCGTTTGATTTTTAACGAAAGCTAAAACGAGCAGAGAATCCTTGCACATCGAGCATCCACCGAATTATCGCACATTCGCTCACCGCTTTCTCTGCCAACGATAATATTTGCTCTGTCTTAAGCGGTTCTTGATACTATCGTCTAAATAACACGGGCTATCGGTTAATTTTTTACTCCTGATGGGGCTACAGTTTACGAGTTGCAGCAACGAGAGGCAAGAAAAGAACGGTAAGTCGCTCTTTCTGTAACCTAATTTTTATAATCGCAATAATGGACAAAATTTAGCGATGGAAAAACCAAGGTGGTCTAACGAATTATTGAGATGTGTGTAATTTCGTGTGCTACGCTAGATCAATGTCCAGCTGGAAAAATTGTAAAGAACAAATTAAATAAAGAAAAAAGAACGCTAGATTAGAGTAGTAGTGGCACACATATACGAGTATGAGTGTGTGTGGGAGTATGTGCGTGCACAGCTCCGTGATGGTGGACAAAGAGAGTGCTGTGACGCGGGCAAATACGTATCCACGAATATCTTGTCAATCACATACTAAATAAATCTGAAACTATTTTCATATCAATTCCAAGTGTGACTTTAGTGTTTCTTTACTTTTATTTCGGCAATTAAGATCCACAATTCTCAACACGAACATCCCGCGGGCCGTCTGTGAACTGGTCCCTGGCGACACCCTTGGCATGGTATTAGGTTGTCCGAAAAGTTTCTTTCGTTTTATGAGGAATAACAGACGCACAATGTTTTTTGTTTTATATTGTTTTGTCGAATTGCGTACGATCCATTTTGTTCTGTTGAGATAAACACCGCGATATTTCACAGACTTGGTTTCACGTTTGTACGAAGGTGCATTGTTATAAAAAACACGTTTGTGAAAGAAAGACACTTTCCGGACAACGTAATATATAAACCTTGCTAATTTGTTTGCTAATTTTTTTTTTTGTTAATTGAATTTGTACTTCACAATTTGTCCAACTGAACATTTGGAAAATTTTTTTAACTGGATTATTCATGTGCGATGATCGGTCGATCGTAGGTTAATTGTACCTGCTACGTTTACCTTAATTACGTCAGCTGATTACCTAAGCTTAATTCAGCGAAAATCTAAACGCTCGTGCGTATGGTAAGACGACGATGGCTAATATTCGCTGGCTCGTTCGACCTCGGTTTAATAATTCCTAACGCTATTACTAAGTCAAACAAGTTGACTACCAGCTAGTCAATTTCTATGCATAATTTATAGCTGAAGTAAAGCCAATAGGTTAAGCGTCCGATGCGAGTACAAGAGTTAATATTCGCTACTTTTTGTTTAACCCAACTTGGCTAGTTGCAAACTCGTTAATTAATTTCCCCTTAGAGTGGAAAGTGAAGCTCGACGATGATGGAAAAGGCGAGGAGATCAGCGAGGCAGACTGTGAAAGAGCCGAGCCATCTGCGAAACACCAAGTCCACCACGGAATAATCGACAATCGTCTAATTGTCCTAACCGACCGAGCAACCTTCATCGAGCAAGTTAAACGAATGGAGGCAAAGCGCAACCGGTCGGCGAGGATTTCGTGCGAAACTTGCTTTCGAGAGGAGGAACTGGTCTCCCCAAAGGCCAACATCCCAGCGAAATCTAATTTCTACATGTCAATGGGATTAGCCCTGTGACTAATGGCATTAACGAAGTCACGATGCCGTTCATTAGCGTGACGAGGCGTCGAAGGAAGCAGTTTCCGGAAGCTGGGACGCCGGCAGCTGCAATGGAAACAGCAGGACAATGGAGTTTCGCGATTCCACGGCCAACCAGCTTCCAAAGGGACTGTTTAAGTCTCGTCATTAAGCTCGTAAGCTCCGTCGTCGTCTCTCGTGCCGCGATACACAGACCACCAGCTGCGAAAGCGCATCCCAGTCACGCTCCGAACAAAATTCCACGGACGATCCAACCAACATCCTTTTGCTTCCCAAGATCGGCTTTGTCGTTGCTTTAGCTGCTTCGCGCCTGGCTCGTCACAGCAAAATTCAAACTCTCGTCTAATGGCGTTACGTTAACCACATAAGTAGGTGAGAAATTAGGCGCTCGTAGACGAACATCCGATACAGACACTGCAAGATAGTGAACCCATTTCCAGACAAAATCCTCAAGATCCTCACTCTTACGATGTTACAATACAATAGAAGATCAATTGGCAGCAGGTTCGTGTATTTATAGCAAAGGACATTACCAACAAGTTAACATTGTAGCTCTAGCTGAGGGCTACAAGAAACAGCGACAGAAATCTACTTACAGCTCCTTTGTTCCTAGACCTTGTAACCCAAAACATAATTTACATTCAAAGGTACAATGATATGGACCTCTGCTTATTTAGGATACCTTTTTGTTTCACTGAATTCTATTGTCTTTGTAACAGCGGTCTCCAGGCCACGGATATGCAAAAGTAAAGATGCAGGGTTATTCTTGAAGTTGACAACCAAGTGGTTGAAGAGTTTGTCATTGGGTGGTAATCCAATGCCAAGCCAATAATTCGTATCGAGATTCCGCGTTAATTCTGTCGGATTCGAATACTTTTGTACGTCAGATTTCTAGAGGTTTACGTAAAGTCTACGGGGTAGCGGAGATCGTAATATAGTCGTAACATAGTCGTAATAATATTCGTAAGATGATGAGCGAGGCCGGGTGGGATCACGGGCAGATTCCAGGTCAAGGATATTCATTTTCTCGGAAACAAGGTTGATTGGACGAGCCTACAAACTCGGTGTACAACATCTCACCACGGTCAATATTCCATCACGGAGTGCCGACAATTTAGAGGTCTCGTGCAAACGAACTGGCAAATAAAAGCGGCGCCCGGCAGCTTCCGCGCCGTTGTAAATATTTAAATAGGTCCACGCGCACGCACAAGACCACGGAGAGAAAAGGCCATGCACGACGATAGACCGTGCATTCGTTGCTGGCACGCGTACTCTTCCCAGTGTTCGCTTCGCAATGTTAAAAGATGCAACGAGAACGTTTGCCTCGTATTCCTTGGATATCTGCTTCCATCTCCACTTGCCCTTCTCTTTATCATCCGACTATGGAAATTCCTTCCGTTCCAGAGGATCCTTTTATCTAGGAATATCTACGAGGAATATCTAGGAAAATAGGGTTGCTCGGAATATCAGCCAGAGATATCGACAGGAAAATTCGAATAAACGATGGATAACAAAGTTATCCAGGGTTCTCCCTGAGACGAACAGTCTCGCCAGAATTTTCATCTTCTTTCTAATTCAGCTTGGCGATACGTCTTCTATACGAGATGCTCGACTAGCATATTTATCGCGGTATTTTCTATCAACGGAGTAGAGCCAACTTAGGTAGACCGTATGATCAAAGTATGGGAAGGACGAAGATGATCCCTAGGTTAGCCATAGGAAACAGAAAAATCGGATATATCTGCAACTATCGAGTGAAAATGTGCACGAACCGACGAGAAGCAAGCTAAAGATTAATTGGCTAATGCGTGGCAATGGCACAGAAGCATTCCTAATATTCGATAATTGACCGGACCTGGCACACGATGGATAGAACCGTTAGATATATCACGCTAACCTTTGTCTACCTTAATTGACTCAATTCCATCAACTATATAAGTTATAATACGTAAGTAACGATATACATATGAAAAAAATATACATACAGAGGCAGTCGTTGCCTGAGAGTAGCTGATTCAAGGAAAATGTGTCGAGAGATTATTATTTAAAAAAGTAACTTTTTATTTTATAACATCTGGTGACTGTAAATCTCAGCCCCTGTTCTTTCCCCGTAGCTTGATCACGCGGTTCACCTCCGGTTGTCTTAACTCAACACTTTACGGTGCTACCCTATTGTAGGTTCCGTTAGTCCAGTAGTACTGCAGTGGTGCAAAAGTCCCTAGAGTGGCACCGAGCAAATCATTGAAAGGAAGAACTTGCAACGGAGATTCGTGGACGCAGCGAGGTGTGGGAGTGTGATTTACAGCGACAGGGCGCGAAAATGAAAGAAAAATCGTCGCAGATAACGCCTTATTTACGACAGCCGCGTGGCTACGTAAAGGAAGACGCTCACGCCACACTATCGCGCGGACCCAATGCCGTGACTGCCGGCTGTAAATCGGTACACACGCCCTCTCCCGGGGTAACAAACGTCGCAGCAACCCTTGGCATGGGCCGTGTCGTAGGGTCCGTGGCTACGAACAACCTGTACCACCAGCGCACAACCGAACGCTACCCTCGTCAACACCAACGCCCTCCTTTCGCGTTCCCCTTTCGAGCTGAACGTTTGCACTCTCTGTCAGGTGCAAGGATGACGGCTGATCGAGAAAGGGTGGATTCAACGAGGGGTGCATGGACGATTAGGCTACTCGAGGGCTAACGACAGACGGTCGCACGCTGTTTCGCTTTCTTTGTGGAATTTTAGTAACCGGTTAATATACAGATAGCTGGGAATTTTATCAGATTCGGACACGTGGTTCTGCGATCGAGGCAAGCATCGAGCACGAAGCTCGGAAGGACGGACTTTTTAATTGAACAATTGTTCGAGATAATACGTCATATATATATATTGAGATATGTGTAAATTTGTGTGCTACACTACATTAATGTCCAGCTGGCCAAATTGTAAAGTACAAATTAAATAAAAAAAAAAAACACTAGATTAGCGCTTAGTAGTGGCACACATATATGAGTATGAATGTGTGGGAGTTGCGTCTCGTAAAAACAGTAGAGTACAACTGTTCCGTCGGTAGTGTGGTAAAGAAGATGGTACGACAAAGAGAGCGCTGAGATGCGCGCAGATACGTATCCACGAATATCTTGTCAATCACATATTAAATAAATCTGAAACTATTTTCATATCAATCCTAAGTGTACTTTAAGTGTTCCTATACATTTATTTCGCCGATTAGGATCCACAATTCTTAACAATATATATACCAAAGAGACAAAGGCAACGATCGCTTCTACAATGACATGACAATAGCGAAAACGAGAATGAAACTTGCGAGGACCGTGGTTCTCGAAGATGACGAAGATTCTGACGAGATAAGAAGGTAAAATAGCGGTCGTAACGTCTATTTGTTCCTTCCTTGACGACGATCAAGTATTGCGTTGGCAACTAAGTGATTGCGGATTCTGTCAATACCACGTAATGACAAAATCCGCAATCACTTAGTTGGCAACCCAATGAAACAGCGACACAGAGAACGACGCGCGAGATCATTTACCCTGAGTGATTAGTATCGTGTAAGAAAAAAGAACTGTGTCAACGGTGTTCAGACGATCGAGAAGGAAAGTCTGCGCGATGAAGAAAGAAGCGATAGCGAGGTGCAGCGGAAAGAGGGAGAAACGGTGGCCCAGCGAGCAGCAGTCGGTTATTTTTCTTCGTTCTACGTGCAGCGTATTACGGTGTTACGCTCCACTGTAATTTCCGCGCCGCTTTTATTTACGACCTAGTCGCCAACGAAGACCCGTTCCGCACGCAGCGAATCGCCGTGGCCGATAAAGACGTTGCCCTCGCTCGTGCGTCCAGCTACTGCTTATTTACATATCATTATGTTTCCTATGCGACTGTTGTTCAAAACTCTCGTGACTCGCCTACGTTCGTTGCGAGTTATTTTCAGATTTTATGGCAGCGTGGCGAGTGAAATTCGTGCGGTTGACGAGAGATTGGAAGCAAAGGGAATATTTATGCCGGGCCAGCGATAAAGAGAGTGGCGACCGAGCACATTTCGCATGAACGTCGTTGCTGCCATTTGGCAGTCGGCCGATGACGAAGCCTCCGAGTAAATTCGTAGCTTCGATGTTCCTTTCGTTTTTCTCTACTTCTCGTACACCGTTAGGCTACTTTCGCCATTTACGAAGAAAAAGAAACTGTCGAGAGGACCACGCAAAGGTGAAACCTGCTGCACGTCGTGTGCACGTTGTATGGATTTTGGGAATGCACTTGAAAATTGTATAGAGAAATAAACGAGATTTCTTTTTTTATTACTTAATTTATACTTTACAATTTTCCCAGCTGGACATTTGGTAAATTTTCCTAACTTAATTGCTGAATAACATGTGGATGGCTATACCCAGCGGGATGCCATCTTCGAGTGAGCGTGCAGATAGCACTGTGTCACAGAGCCAAAAATTAGCGATAGAAAAGCCAAGGGGATCTAACGAATATCCCGTAGGCCATCGAAACAACAACATAAAGAGTGTTCCAGTGTGAGAAAACGGTAACAGCATGGGCATCTCTGAACTGGACCCCGGTGACATCCCCTCCATAGGAGCCAAACCCAGAGTACATAAAACTTGCCAAAATCAGGAAAGAAGGGTAACAAATACAAACCAGCTGGCTACTGAAGCCAGTAAAACTGTCATAGAAAGAAGACTAAAAAGAAAACACCCCACTGACCTCATAAGAAATAAAATAGTCAAATTCGAAGATGGTATCCCTCTGGGGTTAGCCATCCACATGTTATTTAGCAATTGAGTTAGAAAAATTTAGCAAATGTCCAGCTGGACAAATTGCAAAGTACAAATTAAATAATAAAAAAAACTTCTCTGTTCTAACACTCTGAACCTTCACTCTGTTGAATTTATACAATACATTTTATTTTATTTTATCTTTCGTACCACTATATTTAAAGTTCAATTCTTTACCTTATTTGTGAAACATTCGGACTGCGACGCGAGGAGACCACCGGTCAATCTCGTGATTTCTTGTGTTTCCTACGTGACAATTGCACGTTATATTCTAATTATTATATTCCAATTATTGTTATATTTGTAACTACATTATATTCTAATTATATATGCAATATTCTCCACGTGTGTGTGTTCTTTTCAACAGCGCGATACGAAAGACAATAGGAAGAATGGCGAGAGTATGGTAAAAGAGGGTTGAAAACGAGAGTCAGAGATCGGAAAGACAGAGTTCGAGAGATTAATGGTGGAAATGAAAGTAGCGGTAAGAAGCAATGCTCGCGAAGAGCGCATGATGAATGGAAAATTTAAGCGACAGGCAGCAACTTAGTTGTTGGATTTTTCTATCTGCCATACACCGTGGCGCATCGTACTCGTCGCGAGATTGCCACTGAAAGAGCCGCTGGTCCGGTCGAAACTCAAGCGGAGCAACGGACACGGATAAATGAAGACTAAGAGGGTCGATAAATCGGTAAACAAACTCGCGGCGATCGACTACCAAACTCCTGAGCGGAAAATCCTGGTTGCCAAGTTTAAATTAAAAAACAGATGCACCGCGAAAGCAACTTTCCCTGCGATATTGGCTATCCCTTTACGGGGAAAAAAACAAACGAGCAAAGTTTCTGCCAAACTTCGTTTAACAATTAAACTATTATCAGCGATAAAGCGAGCGAGTTTAAAGTCCGAAAGGCGCCGCCTCCTCTCGTATTATTATTACTCGAAGCTGTTCCAACACTTGGAACGTTGCAACTCGATTGGATTTTGCCTGGCGATTAACGTCCATCTACGATCTGCAGCCTCTCAATCCTTTGAGCGCTATGAACGTATATATACGTTCTCACATAACCATTCAATTTAGGCTAAAAGTGGCGTGATAAAAAAGACGTAAGGATGTTATCCAGCTGACATTCTGACGATTTCGTTGAAAGAAAAAGAATTAATTATCAAACAGGCGAACCAAAGCGAAAACCAAAGTGTGTAGCAGACTAAAATGCCCTTCGTGAAACATAAGCAGCCCACGGTGCGCTTGTTCGTAAAGAGTGGGCCATCCATGGCGCACGCTTAACGTTGGACAACGCAGCGCTCAAAGGGTTAAACAGCGTGTCGGCCAATATTTCCAGTTCAACTTTTTCCATTTCCCAAGTAACATCCTGGCGCGCAAATTCGCACGGCCAATCGATAGCGAACGGTGGACGCGGCGCGGCCGATGACTTACAATTCGCGCGTGCAAACAGCAACGATTGGCCGTGTATTGTTGTTGGCCGAGCTTCGACTAGCGAATCGCGGTTAATTCGGCCGGTAGCCCACGTTACACTCGCGGAATTATTATTCCAACGAATGAAAATTATCGGAGCGACGCAGTCGAGCATCCGCCCCTCCGCGCAAAACGCCATCGAATCGTTAACAACCGTTTGTTTTCTAGTCAGCAACCAGCTGCGGCAATTTCGCGACGATTCAACACGGCGACGACGCCGGCACGCGACTCCACGTCGCCATTCCATTTCCCATTCTGCCAACTTACTTAGCCGCGCAACCGACAACAATCGACGTATTATTACGTTCGCACGCTACGCGCACCGATAATCGCGTTCTAATCGATGAAACATCGGCCGTGATTTTCCACGGTTCGATTCGATTCGATTGCCGTTATCGCGCTGCTGTTCGCGTTTATTTGTTCTGCCCCGTACGACGAACGGCGTTAAACGGAGCAGACAGCGGCCATTAATCGTTTACAAATAAAAAATAATACTCGTCAGTAGGTTACAAGCGATCGGTAAAGACAGTCAGATCCGAACCTGTTTTATCGTAATCCCATCTACTTTAATTATTTTAATTATGTCGAGAAGAAAAATGAATTATCTTTGCGAGGAGAATATGGATAGTTACGGTGAGAATTTTGATTTTCACGTTTATAATGATGTAGCTGTTGACTTGGAAAGCAGTTATAGTGACAGCAATGATAGGAATTAATGCGGTAAAAGAACAGTTTTCTACTGTGAGACCTGTGAACAGCATCCTAATGAATGTTTGAAAAAATTCCACACTTATTCAATTATAATTAATATAAATATTGTAATCAAAATTATATTACAATTCGGATGAATAAAGATTGTTTTGAATGTGTTCGATATTTTTGGATTGGCAACTAAGTGATTGCGGATTTTGTCATTAGGTGGTAATAATAAATGCCGCAATCACTTAGTTGCCAATCCAATACTTTTGTAATACTGTCCTGTTTGATAAAACATAGAAGATGAAAGTTGACATAATCAATGATGTTGCTCTAAATTATGCGCGTTATAGGAGAAAAATTGCCGTACAGTACGATTTCTTATAACGCGAATTCGAACCGCGTTATACGCCAGTCTATTGTATTAACATAAACATGCAGACGATTAGGAATAAATTAAAGTTAGCTAAACGTAGATCGAATCGAACATTGATCGCTGATGTTTAAAGGGCGGCAAGGATACGTAAAGATCGATGACTTGCCAATCAGATTCTGCTGACGATCAATCAAGGTGGCCTAATGATCGACGAAGTTGGTCTAATGACCGATAAAGGTCTCCTAATGGTCTATAAAGACTAAGCAAGACATAACAGCGGAACAAGATTATTTTCAAAGGCTGTGTAAAGCCGATAAGATACGCGTCGATTAAACATCGTTCAAAGGTCAATTGAGGCGATCTTAAGGACCAGGTTAATAGCATTTCGAAAGTCCATTAAGATCACTCACTGATAACGACGACTATCGCTAATCGCGATTAACCAATCAGCTGTTACGACTTCTTGGAAAAGCGTGTACCTAAAACGCGTGGCAAAAGGTAAGCGATGACGAGTATATTCGTCAAACACAGATTCTATATTATAACAGCCTATATTATATTATAACGATTCTATATTATAACGAAGTTGCGACGAAACGATTGTTTCATTTTTCAATGTTATGCGATTTAAGCGGCAAAAATTGTAACTACTCATACCGCGCGACGAGTATACTCGTCGTACGGCAGAACATTGGCACTTGTTCGCAACGGGTACACTCGTGGAGAACGTCCGACTGATTAAACGAGAGATTATTCAGACACGTTCGTAACGTCTTCCGGAGATCGTTCGTAACCGAGTGCAGACAGGTAGAAACGACCTTTTAGAAGATTACGAACGATAAGACGATGAGTTGAAAGGTGTATCGGCTGAAGAAATGGCGGCGCGATGGGAAAGATCAACGGCAAGAAAGTTGCGCGTAAAACGAACGAGCTCGAATTGCCAGAGACACCGGAATACCTGGCAAGCGTGCACGAGGTCTAATTATCTGCAAGGTGATAAGTTCAGCAGCACTGGCGCTAATTAACGTATCAGAAGTTGCCGTAACGAAGCGTGGCAACTCCTTAATTCGATTTCAATTCCGATATAACGGATCCAACGCGATATCCTGCCTCTCGATATCGTTCTCCCTCCCCCGCCCCCCGGAAACTCTCGTAAATAATCGATCGCTGTCCGCCGCTGGAATCACTTGCCAACCCCCTTAATCTTCATCTCTACACCGGTTTAAACTCCTAACTCGATAAGGAACTCGCAGCTCCGACGAACGAGGCCTCCAAGAACGCCCATCCTCTCTCCCTCCCTCTCTCTCTCTCTCTCTCTCTCTCTCTCTCTCTCTCTCTCTCTCTCTCTCTCTCGTCTTTCAACGATACCATTCTAACAGAGAAATACACTTTTCCACGTTCTGTCCCTCTGTACTGCACACAAAGCGTGTTGCGATAACGCGCAACACGTATCTGGTACAATCGAGCGAATAGAACAGCTCTCGAAAAACATTCGTTGGGATGCAAACCGGGTTTGAGTTCACAGGTCTCACAGTACTCGCTGAGGAGTATTATTTTTTATTTGTAAACAATTACCGATAACGAGGCAAAAATACGTTTGAAGTAGAGCGCCGCACATCGGTGGTGCTTGAAAGACACATTTGGAACGCTAACCCTTTCGCTTCGAGTGCCGCTTATAGGCGGCACGCGCGAGATGACCTGTGGGTACGAGTGCCGCTTATAGACGGCATCCAGGAGATGACCTGTCGGTACGAGAGCCGCATATAGACGGCGACCACGCGACGACTCCTGAATCCGGCACCCCATATATCCGGCATTCAAATGATGCATATGTGGCGGCACACGACAGCAAACTTTTCAACGGTCTCTGTCCCGTAGCTTGCTACGCAAAGACCCTGTCCTGGACCGGACGACGGCAGAGCTGTGGTTAGCGCAGTTGGTTACGAACGTTCAAGACCAGGTTCGAATGCCGGCACTCACAGTCCGGTTGCTTACACAATTCCTAACTGAGAAGAAGGCAACCCGGATGAAGACAAAAATCGTATACACCAGCAGTACCTGTCACGACCTATCTACACATCACATATACAATTTTCATCAACATTTCAACATTTTCTGTTGATTTTATCGACGTATTGGATTAATCACTTCATAAAGTTACTCATTGTTGAAGCAACATCAAAACGTTTCACGCAATATGTTTCAAACATCCAAACGATCGTATACTGTCTCATGCTACCAGGTATGTAAATATGAAACCGGAATTTGCCTATAGATGGCCCTAGCTGATAACGTAGTTATCACTAAACTGCGTCATTGATGCCAAAAGTCTTTGTTGACATCTCGCAAACATTTTCGACTCAGAACGATACAAGTTTCATACAACAGCATAATTTGAAATAGCGCTGAACATGTCAAATTTTGTGCCTGGAAACTACGATTTGCGGACAGCATTGATTTTCTGTTACCATTTGAAGAAAACTGCCGCAGAATCGCATCGAATGCTGGTCAAAGCTTACGGTGAGCATGCTCTTGGTAAATCACGGTGCTTTGAGTGGTTTAAAAAATTCAGAAGTGTCAATTTTGACGCGAGGAACGAAGAACGTGGAAGACCACCGAAAAAGACCGCCGAGCTGTTAAAACCTGGCGAAACCGTTAATACCGAGCGCTACCGACAACAAACGATCGATTTGAATCAAGCTTTGCGTGAAAAACGACCAGAATATGAAAAAAGACGACACAAAGCAATTTTGCTTCGTGATAATGCACCATCGCATACAGCAAAACCGGTCAAGGGAACGATCGAAGCGTTCAGTTGGGAAATACTTTCGCACGCGGCTTACTCACAAGACTTGGCTCCGTCCGATTACTATCTATTTGCATCTATGGGACACGCACTTTCTGACCAGCACTTCGCTTCTTACGAAAATGGCTCGATGACTGGTTTGCCTCAAAAGCGCGACAGTTTTTTTGGCGTGGCATCCACCAATTACCAGACAGGTGGGAAAAATGTATAGCTAGCGATGGGCAATACTTCGAATAAAATATTTTTAATCATTTTCATACAATAAACGTGTATTTTCGCGTGGGCCAGATTCCTCGAGAATCGGAACGAAGTTTCCGGGCAACCCCACAGTACAGAGAAAGTATACACGATACGAGTCGAAATATAGAAATATTTGACATTATTGAAATTTGTGTAATTTTGTGTGCCACGCTAAATTAGCCGCGTAGTAGTGACACACGTATATGAGTACGAGTGTGTGGAAGTATGTGCGTGCACAGCTCCGATGGTCATCTGGTAAGGAAGATGGCGAGACAAAGAGAGCGCTGAGACGCGGCCAAATGTGTATCCACGAATATCTCGTCAATCGCACACTAAATAAATCTAAAACTATTTTCATATCAATTCTACGTGTACTCTAAGTGTCCCTATACATTTATTTCGCCGATTAAGATTCACAATTCTCAGCAGAAATAATTTCTTGGCAGGTGTATTCTCCGCTATTACCAACTTCGGTATTTCCCTAATCTGTTCGTAATTAACACATTGTTGTTGACCGGTCAGGGGTTAACTCGTGTTTTCATGGCCAAACGAGTAAACTCGTGATGCGCTTTCTTTTCGCATCAGCGTCGATTTCTCAGTGCGCAGTATTACATGCAGATTTTTTATCTAATTGTCCGAATGATCGTGAATGAAATTGTGCTGACTTGGAGAATGATACTGAAATATCATTAAACCTACGTGCATATTGCAATACAATAAACACGTGAAAAGGGTAAATCGTGCAGATCAATATTTGACGAATAGCAGTATTTTATTTTTTATTAATTTTAGCCAAAAATTAGCATTTTTTCTGATAAACTGCACCTTGTTCAATGCATATTCAAAGTTGAATAATAAATAAAATTTATTCAAGTTTATTTATATTGTTTTACTTGCACATGCACATTTACGAAATAATAGCCGGTGACATGAGATAAATTGTCAGTAAAATTGCCGGTCAACAATGTGTTAAATCGTGCGACAGATGCTGTGCAGTAACGTAATCCACTCTACAGCGACCGTAGTGATTCTCGTTAATCAGATTTCTCGGTATTCGCAGAGGCCTGAGAAGGAACGCAACGCGCTGGGGTTGGAATTATTTTCATCGAAGCCTAGGATTTTAGGAGCACGACACGGCTACTTTTAGCCCTTTCCACTTCTGCTCGTGCTCGCTTCGCGTAATTAGCTGAGGCGCAAAATCTGTCGCGGGGATTAATCAAGCCCGCTTCTTCTCGCAGCTCCCAGTTAGACGGTGGACCGCGTCTGTACAAAGTAAAAACTAGAAAGACGGGCGCCACAGCGATAAAAAATATGATTTACGTTCGCAGCAATTTTCTCATAACTGTCGCGTTCCGGTCTAGCCCAAGTACATATACAGGGTGACCCAGTCTTTTTTTTCGCTCAGACTTCTCTCGTTAGTACGTGCTATATCTGTGGGTGAAGATGAGGATAAATTTTCAAGTTACAAAATTTAATTAAATAATTGTACATTCGTCGTTGTTTCTTTCTGACTATATGCAAATTCCTATTGTCATCGGATTATTCAGTTTTTCGATTTTTGCTAATGCGAGAATTTACATGAAGTTGGATGAACGAAAGGAACAACCACGAATGTACAATTTTGAATGTAATTTTGAATGTAATTTTGAAAGCTCGTTTACAGGACTTATTATGGTACTTTATGTCGTACACTTTTGCAACATTGTTTGAAAGAAGATCTATTAAAAGTTTATTATCCAAGTATTGGAACATAAATCGACGAGAAATGAATTTAACATTTGCCGGAATACTCCAATATATTGCAAATTTAAATTATCAAGTTAATACAACGAGCTTTTTATCGAAGTATGGCGATTCCTATGGGACGAACTGGGCCGTGAAATTACTAAAAAAAATAATA
Source organism: Bombus flavifrons (assembly GCF_040668555.2). Lineage (NCBI taxonomy): Eukaryota > Metazoa > Arthropoda > Insecta > Hymenoptera > Apidae > Bombus > Bombus flavifrons. The sequence goes on along the minus strand of NC_138457.1, from coordinate 6,288,433 downwards.
AAAGCTGAAGAATAATAAATTCATCTAATAGAGGAATCAAATGCGACATGAATTATCAATAAAAACTAATCTTCAATATATTAAACTGCTCAAAATATATCATTAAAAAAACGTATATCAGACAAGATATTAAACTTTCATAGGAAACTATCACTTTAGAATTTTCCTTTTTTCTTTATAGCAACATCGATCTATAAATAGTGGGAATATTTCTCACACGCAGATCAAATAAGTCGAACCCCGGAATAACAAAAGAAAATCATTTCTCTAGCGGAGATCTTCGAGCGTACTGCAAACGAGACACCGTGCGAACAACAGCGCACGAATAGGTTGCCACCGCAAGCAACAACTCAACTTGGTTGAAACGTTGCGCACGGCAACGTAACCGTCTGCCCCAGCGACAGAGGAAAATTCGTCTAGCCAGGACGCACTTTTTGGCTGGTGGCCAAGGAGAAGCCGGAACACGCAACAGGCTTGCGAACAGTCGGTACACGCGATCCGCGTGTCCTGCCGCGAGACGATGAATGGCGGCGACGTAACCGGTCGTTAAAACGTACGTTTGCAGAGTTCAGTTTGGTCAAACGCACACCGGTACATCTACGACTCGGCGAGCAAAAGTAATGCTCGTCTGGCGTCACGAATTTAGTTGGAGGAAATTAATTGGCAAATTGTGGTCGCTACGCGTGCATTTCAGACGAGGTGGTTCGCGAGGACAGAGACGAAGGGACACAGTCGCTGACAGAGAGACGTACCGTGCTAACGGTTTGCTAAGGACCGTGACCGATTGCTGGTTTCCGAGCGCACGACCGCTGCGAGCATTTTCGTTGTTCCGTCGCCACCGGAGCAAACAGCTACGGACAAGGACCTGGCCTGTTCCGGCTGAAAGCAACTTGGATCGATCTCGTACGATGAAAAGATTAATTTAGGCTAGTGTGCGTGCGTTATGCTTGCAACTTTCAAGGTTGAATATAGGCACAACGTGCAGCAGGTAATTGGAAGTTTCTCTAGGCTAGACAGGTGTAGTGGGGCTTAAACTGGGTCAAATATGGATTCAAATGAAGTTAGAAGAAAGGCGAGTCTATAAATTCAGCGAGGTTTAATCGAGTGTATAGATCGAGTAGGGTTCGACCAAACGTGAGTTAAGTAAAGGTAGAAAAAAGAAAAGTAAGTCTAGGTTCGATTCGATCAAGATAGATCTTGATATTCTTATGGAGGATGAACCTAGATGAGGACAAAAGTAAAGCTGCATCAAGTTAGGTTGAATCGTGCAACAGAAATCTAGTTTGGAATATTTTATAGGTATACGTGTATGAACGTGTGAAAAAGTTAAATTATCGCAAGGCAAAGGAAAGGCCGTGTCAAGTTAGGCTATGTCAGGCGATACGAAAACCAGTAGAGGCTAATTTACGCTTGGCTAGCTCGAGTCAGTCGTAAGTGGAATGTGGGTTAAGCGTTTGGGAAATCATCGATTAAATCGTCTCGATAAGTAACCGGCTGCTAGACACGCCCACGCTTCTTCTCTCAGTCATTGACCTCGCGGGATACCGTCAACCTTGCGCGCGTTTCACGGTCTTTCAGACTCTGCATAGAACGCAAACAGGCGGTCCAAGTGCAGGATCGCGCTACGTTCTTACCTTTTACCTTCTCTCGCTAAGGAAGAAACGTGGGGCTCGTTCTCAGCGACGCCTTCGACGAAGCACGATCGCGCAAATCTTCGACCCACGGACGAATGAAACGCTCTTCTACTCTGGTAATCGTTCAAAGTATCCGGTTGTATTCGATATCGAACGCGAATCTGTGAAATGGCAACCCAACTACTCGCTCCTCCGAGACGTATCTCGACAACGTTTTAAGAAAGATGAAGATAAACGAGGCGAGCTATGGATGCAGCGTGACATTAAGATCCCAGTGAAAGAGATCAAACCTTCCTGCCGGATTACTTGTCTATCGATTCTCATAACGTACACGAGCATTGGTTGCATAATGACACGGAGAAATTCGACTGAATTTCCTGCAGATAGGATCAACAATCAAATACGAAATTATACTCGCGGTACTCTTAACCATTTTTGACGAGTATACTCGTCACGAAGAAATGGCGATGTTCCGTGTTACGACGAGTATACTCGTCATGTACTGCTAAAAAGTAGTTACAATTCGCTGTTTAAATTGTAATAAGTTGCAGTAATGAAATGAAAAAGTAAAGCAGTCATTTCAGTTTGACGAGTATACTCGTCATGTACTACTAAAAAGTAGTTACAATTTGCTGTTTAGATTGCAATCTAGAATTCCAATAAGTTTCAGTAGTGAAATGAAAAAGTAAAGCAGTCATTTCTGTTTGACGAGTATACTCGTCATGTGCTACTAAAAAGTAGTTACAATTTGCTGTTTAGATTGCAATCTAGAATTCCAATAAGTTTCAGTAGTGAAATGAAAAAGTAAGGCAGTCGTTTCTGTTTGACGAGTATACTCGTCATGTACTACTAAAAAGTAATTACACTTTGCTGTGTAAATCGCAATTTCGAATTGCAATAAGTTGCACTAGTAAAATGAAAAGATAAACCAGTGATTTCTGTTTGACGAGTATACTCGTCGTCGTTTGCCTTTCGCGACACGTTTTAGATACACGCTTTTAGCAAAGACGTCGCAACAGCTAACTGATAAAGAGCCTACACAAGCCAAAGTCTTCGCGAACGTGAACAAGACAGGGCCATCTTGGATGCCTGTTATCCCGTTGCTGAAACATTTGATCGCAGCAATTGCCAGATATTTCCAAGGTTTCTATTCTGCACAACCACTGTCGTATGCTTTTCCATCAAGCGTGTCTCATATATAAAAAAGATCCATCGCTTATCTCTGCCACGCGATACATCTTTATCCATCGATAATCCTAGTCGATTTGCAGGGACGATGATAAATGCGCTCGTCTGGAAACTTTCTCTCCCTCGTCCGTCCTTTGACGTCTCTAATTTAATTTCTCTATATTTGTCGCCTACGGTCAACTACACTTACGTAATCAAAGCCGGACACCCGGTATGCGTAACGACAGGTCGATAATCATTGGCGTCCAAAGAGAAAAAAAAAAAAAAAAAGAGAAAAAGAAAGAACGAAACAAGACAGAGTTTGCTTCTGTGGAACGTTCGCTGGAAACTGCGACAAACGCGTATCGTTTCAGCGAATGTTTTCAGCTCTCGAAAGCGGTTAATGCGTGAACGACGTCGCCTCTTGCTGCTGCGCCATCGCCGAACCTCTTTGCCCCGTTTCCTACTCTGCAACCACGTAAATTATATTAAAAGCGTCACGCCCTATCGCGAGTATACGACGCCCGCTTGCGGTCTGATTACGAAACTTTTCAAGTAAATTAATCGCTTCGAGCGTGTTTGTTGCGTTGTAGAACGAGAAACGTGCGAACCAGGTCACGAAACCGTGGAAATCCTCTCCTAACCGGGTCGAAATTAAACCAGGCGATGATTAAAAAAGCCTTTACCAGCTGGAATTTCCTTCTCCGATTAGTCGCTTCTATCTCTCTCGCGCGCAAAAATACCAGACGACCTGTTGGGAAAAAATCGTAGGATTCTGTTTGTTCTGTTTCTTCGCTAACGAGAAGCTTCTCTTCCTTCCTTTTCCTTCTGCCATTACGCAAAATCGTACGGCCGAATGACACGTGCAAGCTTCGCGAGGCGATCGCTTGCGAAAAAATGCGAAGGAAACGTGGAATAACGTTTTATCGTTCGAGGTTCGGTTTTCGAGAAAATCGAGTTTGAAGATTCATCAAGTACACCGGGACGTGGCTGATCAGCGACTGAACGTGAGTACACAATCGATAGGATGTTATCGTAGAAGCGAAAGTAAGTGAAAAATATCAAACACGATTTGCCCGTTACGTACAGTTACGACGAACGCTCGCATTTCGTAGAATCCATCATTTTCCCGACATATCGTACACTTTGGAACGTTTCGAAAGTGGCGAGAAGAGGAAGAGCCGTTTCCTCTCTTCCTATCTACTTAGGTTCCGTAATCATAACGAATGTCGGGATTTTACTGGGATTAACGATTTCACGCTACGCAGTATTTTGTTGAAGAAATCGCGGCGTTTCGAGAATTTTTCATTCCATGAAATTTCAGCATCTCCGGCAAACTTTCTTTCGTTCCGTGAAACTTGCCGAGTTTCAACCTTTTAAAGCAGCTTTCCTCTTTTCTTATCAAATTATACCGCCGGTAATTACGAATACGACTTAACAAGATTTCTTGCGTCGTAACACAAGGTTTCGCAAGTTTCGCTTCTCAAAAATCTCCTACTTCCTCCACATAATCTGCAACTTGCAAACCCGCCTCTTTCCCTTCTTTCGTATTTAAATTACACGCCGTAATTACACCGAAGGCTGTGGCTCGCGATCACCAAAAGTTCCCGATCGAAGCGAGCGTTTTCACAGTTGCGGCGTCCTAACAGAAAATTTGCTAATCCTGCGACCATCGCGACCTTCGTAACGTGGCGTTTCTCGACTTGCGATCCAATTCCGACTCGCAACGATCGACGAAGAGGCGAAAGTTGGTGGAGCTGCGTTCCTCGCTATTAGCAAGCGCGGGACACGCTGAAAAACACGGATCGAAGGTAAAAATCTGAAAATTCTTGGCTTCTTAATTAACGAGCGGCGACGAGGTAAAAGCGGAACCGGGGGAACACGAGGGGCGAGCATTGTCCGGACCCGTAATTGCGTCTCGACCAGCCATACGAACGATACAGCCCTGTCATTGTTGGCCTGTCGAGTTTCTCGCTAAGCGCTGGCCGGATATCGTGATTAAATTGCACGCTTTAAAACGACGCTGACCTTAATTGAACCGTGAATCGTGGCTTGCTGCATTGTACCTGTTCAATTCGTCGAGCGTATCCACTCGCGGCGGATTTATTGGATCGGCATTGCAGAAAATTTCAACGCACAAAGTTAGAGTTTGTATGGAACGATCTATCACAGCGTCGCGTTTCCTTTGTGCCGGCTTCTTCTTGTTCGTTGCGTACATTTTCCTGGCCAGTTGTTGTCCTTTCTTCGCTCCGCGATAAATCGTTGCCTGCGGTCTCCAAAGTGTTCCGTTTTCTTCTTATCGAAAAGAGATTTCCTTTTTGTTCTAAAGATCGCTGAGAGGGAATAACGCATTCGGTAAACGAGTCAGAGCTTCGTTGTTCCTGCAATCTATCCTGCGATCTTGGCAACGCTGCACGCTTTCTCCAACGAGAAACACAATGTTTCTGCTTTCGGTTTTACCGAGCTGAATTTCTTTCAGTCGAGTCGAGTTCAATGACGATTAGCGCCAGGGGACCAGCACACCGGCCTTTGCAATTTTACTGTTCAGGTTATTAGATGTGCGGCGGCACTCGACAACAAATACCGCCACTCGACATTAACTAGCACCGGACGACGGCAGCGCAGTGGTTAGCGGGACTACCGAAGCGTCCTGTTTTGCGACCAAGTTTTCAGGACAAAAAAATCAACCAAAAACAAAATTACATAAAAGCTCCGCTCCCCAGCGGCTTAAATCCAAAGAATAGATTTAAAACACGAAAAATGTAAAACGCCGACACATAATATAGTATGGCTACGTCGTACCGTCGCGTATCGGTACTTTTGCCTAACACATCTTATCGAAATTCATAGTTTATTGTGAATACCCAATATGTATTAAAAATTGTATCTTGGTTTAAATAAACTTTAAAAAGAAAAAAAAAAGCAGTGGTTAGCGGCTTAGGTTACGAACGTTCTGAACCCGGGTTCGAATCCCGGCGCCCGTAGTCCGATTTTTAACCGATGTCATTAGGTGGTTTTGACAAAATCTGCAATCACTTAGTTGCCAGCCCATACAGTAGATTCGATCGAGCTAACTCTCAATTAGCTTCGTGTTACAGCAGCTACGTTCGAGTTAGGATGTACGGAGCTGCCTGAGATTCTTAGTGGATTAGGATTTATCGCGTTGCTGCTGTTCGAGAGAACAAGATTGAGACGTAGCGGTGCTTTTAGATTAGACTTTATTCCACGTTAAAACACTAGTCGAATTGATCTCACAGAAAGTTGTGCAAACTAGCTACGCTGCTTCTAGATACGAGCTTCTTCAAAACTTTGCAAAGTGTGTACGTAAAACGTGTGGCATGAAGTAAGCGACGACGAGTATACTCGTCAAACGCAGTTAAATGGTTTAAAGGAGCTTAGATTTTTTTAAAGGGGCTAATTTTTAGACGCAAATAGCTAGTCTTCAAGTACAAACGTAGTATTTTTGTTTCGGTTTTTGTCGTTCGTTGTGTATTATACGAGTGTTGCGATGGCCTTTGACAACGTGAACACGTGTCACAGTCATCGGGATACATAGGTTGAGAAACTTAAAGTTAGATAGTTTACACCGGGATTGAAGCTATTTTCGAAAGACAAGTATGAAAAATTGGAAGGTTCTGGCGTTTGGAAGGAAAATTTAATTCCTTCGGTAGATAAATTGAATTTATATCGTTTAAAAAAATATTACGAATAAATAATCAAACAGAAAATGAGGTTGGACCCCTGGAGAAATTTACGGTGCACGAGCTTCGTCCGAAATTGATCGATCAATTAATTTTTCAGTTATCGCGCGCGCCAGTTGAAAAATTTATTAAACGTTGCAGTTGAGAAAGTTAATAAACTGTTAAAAAGTAATTGAAACAAGAATACTACATTTCTAAAAAGGTCCAGTTTCACATAACTGGCAGTTAGCCTAAGAGAAATTCAGAAAAATCACATGCTTTTATTATTGTTGCACGAGAATCCCTCCTTAAGTACACAGACTTAAGCTTCAGATTTGAATTAGAAATAATTTGCACCACGACAAAATTCAGCTAAATCAAATTAAAATTAGGCTTTGTTTAGCCTGAGATGCTGGTGAGACACTGGCCAACAAAATCCAGCGCAAAGTTTTGCTACAGTTTGCTACAATAGGCTGCACTAGGCGTAGAATCTGAGTTGGTTGAAAACGACAGCAATTATCGACTTAGAATCTATGTCAACACCAGAATTGCACTTAATTAGCCTTGGCAAAACGTCAACCAACAAATTTCAATGGAAAAGTTTTACTACAGTTTGCTACAATAGGCTGCACTAGGTCTACAGTTTATGTGGGTTGAAAATGATAGCAATTATCGACTTAGGATCTATGCCAACACCAAAATTGCACTTAATTAGCCTTGGCAAAAAATCAACCAACAAATTCCAACGCAAAGTTTTGCTACAGTTTGCTACAATAGGCTGCACTAGGCCTACAGTCTGAATTGAAAATGAGAGGAATTTTTGACTTACAATTTATGTCAACACCAGAATTGCACTTAATTAGTCTTGGCAAGCCATCGACCAACATATTCCAACGCAAAGTTTTGCTACAGTTTGTTACAATAGGCTGCACTAGGTCTACAGTCTGAGTTGAAAATGAGAGGAATTTTTGACTTACAATTTATGTCAACACCAGAATTGCACTTAATTAGCCTTGGCAAAACGTCAACCAACAAATTTCAATGGAAAGTTTTACTACAGTTTGCTACAATAGGCTGCACTAGGTCTACAGTTTATGTGGGTTGAAAATGAGAGGAATTTTTGACTTACAATTTATGTCAACACCAGAATTGCACTTAATTAGTCTTGGCAAGCCATCGACCAACATATTCCAACGCAAAGTTTTGCTACAGTTTGTTACAATAGGCTGCACTAGGTCTACAGTCTGAGTTGAAAATGAGAGGAATTTTTGACTTACAATTTATGTCAACACCAGAATTGCACTTAATTAGCCTTGGCAAAACGTCAACCAACAAATTTCAATGGAAAGTTTTACTACAGTTTGCTACAATAGGCTGCACTAGGTCTACAGTTTATGTGGGTTGAAAATGATAGCAATTATCGACTTAGGATCTATGCCAACGCCAAAATTGCACTTAATTAGCCTTGGCAAAAAATCAACCAACAAATTCCAACGCAAAGTTTGCTACAATAGGCTGCACTAGGTCTACAGTCTGAGTTGAAAATGAGAGGAATTTTTGACTTACAATTTATGTCAACACCAGAATTGCACTTAATTAGTCTTGGCAAGCCATCGACCAACATATTCCAACGCAAAGTTTTGCTACAGTTTGCTACAATAGGCTGCACTAGGTCTACAGTCTGAATTGAAAATGAGTACAATTATTGACTTAGGATCTATGTCAACGCCATAATTGGACCTAATTAGCCTTAGCAAAACACCGGCCAGTAAAATCAAGCACAAAGCTTTGCCAGTTTGCTACGATAGACAGCACTATGTGTAGAAATGCGTAGAATGTGTAGAATCTGAGGTTGAAAACGACAGGAATTAGCGACTTAGGATCTATGTCAGCACGAAAATTGGACTTGGTTAACTCTGAAATGGATCTTCATTGCGCTTATATGATGCTTGGAAAAGTTTAACCAAAGAATCCAAAGTGCAGAATGTGAGTTGCGTTCAAATTCAACTTAAAGTCAAGACAGGTCTCGGTTAGGTCTATTCTGATCCTGACCTAAGAGACTAGATCACCATAGACTGCATCAAGTGCAGACTGCCAGCTGTTCCGGATCAGAGTTCGATTTGGATTAGGATCGATTCCACGCAGCTGAAAATCATACCCAACTAGTTTCGATTAAATCTTGCTCGGGCTTACACGCCATTCGAACAAGATTCCCAATGCCAAACGGTTAGATCGGAGAATCTCGCCGCGTGCCCTGAATCCGATTACGCTCGCGTTAAACGCAAATCGATCTTCCCCATACTCGATATCGCGGCTGTACTCTTAACCCCGTTTCACGCGATATTCCAGCCGACTGGACCGTTCTGCGCACTGCGTTTCCACAAAACCAGAACCAGAGTCTCAAAGGACTGGCGAGTAATTAGCCGAGCTCGAGGCTGGCTGATCGGTGTCTTTCGAAACAGAAGCGGACAGAAGCTAACCCGAGGAATGTGCTGACCGTGAGTTACGTTCAACTGGAATCCAGGGCTTTTCTTCCTCCAACGAACCCAATTAGCGAAACCTCTCGCCTCTGTCCTTTTTAAAGTTTCAAGCGACGCGCGACCGGTCGGCCAGGTCGGCCTCGAACCGGCACCTTCGCGGCTAATTTCTTCTCTTTCGCCCCAGCGTCCCGCTTTTTCCTCTCCGCCGTTTTTCTTTTCTTTTTTTCCCCTTTACCGCGTATTTACTTGGAAAATAATGAGCGGTAGCTCCAAGAGCCTCTCGTTATTTCTTTCCGAGCTACTCGTTTCCACGGACGTACACGCGTGCCGTTGAGCCAACGATACTCGGCCGAAACACGCGAATAGGAGACACTGGCAGAAATATCTAAGAGATTTCCGTATCCCCCTCGCTGCCTCTTCCCTTTTTCCTATTGGGAAATCGAGCCACGTACTTCCACTACGTTTCAGCCGCGCTCCTTACGCTACGCACCGTTTCTACCGCTGCATCTCTTACGATCCGTACGATAACTTTTCCAACCTATGTACGTCGAACGTGTCTGCCTGTATCGCTGGATAATACGACAATCTCTGTGTGTGTGTGTCTGTGTGTGTGTGTGTGGTGTGATCTTGGATGACGTGGAATTCGAAAGTTTGGGATCGCCATGGAATTTCATGACGTCGCTACAGCGTTCTATGGAAGCTGGCAGTTTGTAACAATGTCAGGTTACGGAAAGATGCTAATTTACAAAGGTACGATGAAGTATGATGAAATTTGGACCTGCGGCGTTCAACTGCGGAGAATGACAGCCAAATCGCGCGTACAAAAGATGGAAAGTCAACAAGCTAAAATATTACGTGACCTGATAGATGCAGCCTGGTCAGGCGAGGAACGACGACAAACAGTTGCGCCAGCGCAACTGGAACATAGAAACAGCGACATCCTATAGACCCGACATGATTTCAAACTCCTTCACACAAACGTCGTAATTGCGATAACAACATGCACGCGACTTCTTCCGCGGTTCTTGTCGCTTCGCGTAGCGAAAACCAAATGTTACTTGTTCGAACAATGTCAAAAGTTGGCAATTAAGTGATTGCGGATTTTGTCAATATCATCTAACGACAAACTCCGCAATCACTTAGTTGCCAACGCAATATTTGTGGATATCATGTACAATAGGTAGAAATAAAGAACTGGAAATGAAGAAAGAGAAAAGGGAAGGAAGGAGGAGAAGATGGAAAGAAAATAGGGAAAGATGAATATCCCTGGCACGTCTTTAGAAGATTGCAGTGTACTCGTTCGGAACGAAACAGTTACGTCAACGACGTTTAGACAATTGCATGGACGCGAAGTACGAGTGAAATGCAGCAAATAATCCTACTGCTCGTAGGTTTGCATCGTTTTCCATAGAATTATAAATTCGTCCGAGAATTTCTCAAGCTTCGGAAAAGTAAGAAACAGCGATTCGTCTGTTGGATTTTATGCAACGGATCCTCTCAAGGGAGCAAGCAGCCCTACAGGCCTAGGAAGACAGGAATTTTTTTTTTTTTGCCTGTGAGTATTTGGTAAAGGACCAAGATTTTTATGGGCAACCTTACGCGACATGTTGCCTCTGCGTTCATATTTTTTTTACCGAATAAAGTTGCAAACTGAGGCAGCGAGACAACGTTATCTGACTGCGTATGCGGCCAGCTCGTAGCCAGCGGCGAACGTGACTGGATCGTAGAAAGAGAAACGTTTTTCTGCCAACTTATACAAAGGTAGATTATCTTCGATGCAGCGTACGAATTTTCTGTGACTTTGAACAATAAGGGAACGACGGCTTGTTAAGAGCGAAATTTTACTTTTCGCTGAGGCGAAATCAGCTTCAGCTATTTATAAAAATTCAACGGATCAGGATATCGGAAAAAAACTGTAGGCTACGTTGTAAATAATGTTACTCAGAGTAACGTGCAAAAATTCCAAGTTAATCGGATAAAGAGTTTCGGAGATGCGACTGGATGGGGAACATAGTTTCGAGAGAAACAGCGTTTAAAGCCTTCGGTTAATCTTCCTGTAAAATAAAATAACACGCTCGTATTCGCTGACTCGAGCATTTTTTAGCATTTCAAAATACCCTTTCACCTACCTGCTGCACATACCAAAATTTGAAAAAAACGAGGAAATAAAAAACAGAAAATTTCGATTCCTCCAAGCTCGCGCATCTCTCTGATTCCTTCGAAATCTTCCGTTAAAACGAAAGCCAAGATTCAGACAGAAAAATCCTCCGCTTTCTTCCCAACCTTCTTTTCTTTGGCAAAGAATTTGTCGATCATCCCATCAGCCTGTTGTGTTAAGAGTTCAAGAAACGACTCGCTCTTCCTACTTTCTCGTCTCTTCTTTTTCTACATCACGCTATCACGATGTACAGCAATAATAAAACAAGTTGCAGCTCTTCACGCTCGTGATTGCTCCAAGAAGAGCGCATGATGGCCGACAGGGGACTCGATTGATCGATGTTCGATGTAGGAAAAATAAAAGGAAAAAGTAAAAAATAAAAAGGGAGAATGGAAGGCGAGGCTGAAGCAAGAGGCTGAAATACGTCCACGTTTAAACGGAACGAATTGACGAACGATCGACGGATGCCGATAACCTGTCCGGGTACAATGGCCGTGCATCCGGTTCCGGGCTGTATTAAGCCTGTTATCGCGCTCAGCCAGCTCGATCCACTGAAATTCGCTCGTCACTGGGAACGGTTCAAAGGAAGAAGGACTTCTTAGGGTTCTCTGGCTGGTCGAGAGGGTAGATCGGACGAGCTGAGTGCCGATTAAGCCTCGATTGATTGTTGTATCCAGGAAATTATGCTGTCAAGAATTACGATTAACCGTTTCGTGTCCTGAAACTGTTTTTTTCTTTTTTCTTTCTTTCTTTTCCCATGTTGTTACCAGGAGAATTTTTACGTTTGATATGTCGCGAAGCTCAACTATCGTTGCGCGATAGCTCGTCGATGATTCTTTGCTTCGTCAGCGGATCATAGCATGTACGTTAAGTCCTTTTGGATTTACGCGTCGTGTTCTTTTACCGACTGCTGCCTCCGCAGTTTTCCCATTCGCTCGAGGTCCGCGGTCATTTCCTTTTCCATTCAATTGGCTGACTCGCACGCCGGCTCAGCCAAGTTGGTGTTTGTTTATCGTCTTCGATCTAGCGCTGCCTACTTTCTGCTTCCTTAGCGCGCTTCTTCGGAACGCCACTTGACGGGGGAATTTGTCTACGTTCGTTTGGTGACGTCGCGGCACTTCCTCTCGGCTTAGAAACGCATGACGCGGTTTGTCTTCGTATTTCGTCGTATCGTATCTGATCTGCTTGTCTCGGAGCTTCGAAACGGGTAGACCCTTTGGAAAGGGACCGGTAACAAACTCGAAGGGAGAAACACAGACGAAACTAACGGAAGCTACGGATAGGAAACAGCTTTGCCGAAAGTAGCTTAGCTGCTGAGCGTCATAAATCGTCCCGGCCGTTGGAATACAAAAAAAGGGCTTTCACTTGTGCGTGCCCTCGGCCACCACGCAATAAACTCTGACCTGATCTCTAGCGTCCACTTTATCCACCGGAAGCCTATTAATAGTCTTTCCGATAGCTACGCTTACCAACTGTTAGCCTTCGTATTTTACATCCGCTTGCTGCTAACTGTACGATAAATTCTCCATATTCTTTGGAACATTTGTAAAATTTTCATCGTTTAAGGTGGATCAAGGTAGCGGTTTCCTTTGGATAATTTGTCAGATCGCAGCAGTTACTTGGAAGGATTACGCGAACATTAGTTTGTAACGTTGTTGTGTTAGGTGGAAAAAATAGAACGACACTGTGACAGTTACAGGTGACGATGAAATTAACTGGCGCTTTGGGACAGACGAGAGCAACGAGTAATTTTAAGTCATTTTAAAGTCATATGGCTTTAGAAATATGTTTCATCGGGAAGAAGCCACGTGAACGAACGGAGTGGGTATTGGCGACTAATCTGCGTGCGATTCAATTGGTCGTTAGCGGTCGTGAGCAGTAGGTAAAGTGTTAAACGAACCTAAACTTTGTTGTGCAGTTACTCCCTTCGAGACAGACTTTTCTTTCAACAATAAACGTGATAATAGAAGAGGACTATGTACGAGGTGTTGCAAACAGATGAGGTCCATCTTCCAGGATTATGCCACATTTCTTCCGTCAGTTCTTTCTTTTTTTAATAGAGTTGCATTTAGTTTCTTGTTATAGATCACGTTGCATGGTCCTCTTTATGCCTCTAACAGTTGTGCACGTGTCAATATTTTTCAGTTGTCTTAGCTCAATACCATGTTTTATCACGTTATTATTTGAAGAAGAAAAAGAAGATACTGTCAATTCTTCTTTTTTTTAGTATAGTTGGATCTAGTTTCTTGTTACAGATCATGTTGCACGGCTCATTTTGCACTTCTAACAGTGTGCATGTTTAATATTTCTGAGTTGTCTGAATTTAATACCATGTTTACCATAATACGATTTGAAGAAGAAGAAGAGGCTGTCAGTTCTTTCTTTTTTTTAATAGAGTTGTATTTAGTTTCTTGTTATAAATCATGTTGCATGGTCCACTTTAAACTTCTAACAGTTGTACAAGTGTTAAGATTTTCCAGTTGCCCTAACTTAATGCCATGTTTTGATATGTTTAGCTTGTTACGTTTTGAAGAAGAAGAAGAAGATACTGTCAATTCTTTCTTTTTTCGATAGAGTTAAATCTACTTTCTTGGTACAGATCACGTTGCATGGTCCAGTTCAAACTTCTAACAGTTGTACACTTGTTAAGATTTTCCAGTTGTCCTAACTTAATGCCATGTTTTGACATGTTTAGCTTGTTACGATTTGAAGAAGAAGAAGAAGATACTGTCAGTTCTTCCTTTTTTTAATAGTGTTGCATTTAGTTTCTTGTTATAAATCATGTTGCATGGTCCACTTTAAACTTCTAACAGTAGTACAAGTGTTAAGATTTTCCAGTTGTCCTAACTTAATGCCATGTTTTGACATGTTTAGCTTGTTACGATTTGAAGAAGAAGAAGATACTGTCAATTTTTTCTTTTTTCAATAGAGTTAAATCTACTTTCTTATTACAGATCACGTTGCATGGTCCACTTTAAACTTCTAACAGTTGTACGAGTGTTAAGATTTTCCAGTTGTCCTAACTTAATGCCATGTTTTGACATGTTTACTTGTTACGATTTGAAGAAGAAGAAAGTAAATAAATAAGAAGAAGAAGGTGCGAAGAAGATTGTCAATTCTTTGTTCTTTGAACAGAGTTGCATTTAGTTTCTTATAAATCGTATTGTATGGTTCGCTCTGTACTTCGAACAGTGTGCATGCATTAATTTCTTCGAGTTGTCCCAGCTTAACTTCTACCACGTTACCATTATTTCAAGAATAAGGAAATAAATAAATAAGAAGGAAAAAATTCGCAGAGCAGTTGAAGACAACGAGGTAGAGGTATTAAGAAAGGCAGCAGGGATTAACGAGCTCGCCGTGGAGCATCGAGATAACAAGACCGGAAGCTTCCGTGGCGCCGTTTCCGCGGACCAGACAACGCCGGCCATTATTATCGCGCTGTTTTCTTCCCGACTGCTTACGACAGTTTTTAAGCAAACGACGCTCGCCTTTCTTTCTCCAATTTTCTCCGAGATACGATAATCTTGTTTCAACCCCGGTAATCCTTCAGCGGAAACTTCGTCCTCCTATTTTTATTGCTCCTGCCACAATCCAGAGAGACGCTTGCTCGACTAACACGATTAACCAAAGCAAACCTTCCGATGAAATATCGTCTCGTACCTTTTTTTTTTTATATGTAGGAAAAATGTCTTCGTCCTTAGATTCTGATTACGATAAAAACCTTAACGTCGGGATTTCTTTGAAAAGTGTGTGCCTAAAACGTGTGGCAAAAGATAAACGACGACGAGTATACTCGTCGAACACTGTTCTAACATAGAATTAAATTGTAACGAAACAACTGTTTTGTCTTTTCATTTTATTAGTTTATTGCAATTAGTAAATTGTTATTTAAACAGCAAATTGCAACTACTTTTTACTCGTGACGAGTATACTCGTCGAAAGCAGACGACTGGTTCGGAATTATTAGTCCAGCAAAATCTTCTTTTTTGAATTTGCACTCGGCGACCTTTTTCCTATCGCCTCTATAGAAAACTGCTCCAACACTACCACGCTTCTTACGAAACAGTGAAAAGCGAAATTATATTCATTCGTCTTTTTTTTTTCCTAAGTCGATATCTCTACTTTCGCTTTCTTTCGCGTCGATAGTTGTACGTCTAAATCTAATTCATCTTCGCCGCTGTTTGTACCGAAACTCTCACTTCTGTCTTTTCGTCTCGTCGTTATGTTACCAGGTAAGTAAAAAAAATAAGAAAGTCGTATCCGACGCGTTTCGTGCGATTCTTCAACACGGTCTGCCTTCGTCCTCGCATATATTCTTCTTATAATGCTACACTAATCAGCTTACGCATTCTTCCAGATAGCGAAAAATCACGTTACGTTGTATGATACAAACGCTATGCTCGATTTCTAAAAAGAGAACCACGCTTTGTCGCTATCTCCTGTTACAAGGAGGTGCCGACACCACTGTCAACATTTATTTACCAACTAACATTTTCTTACAGCGTATCTGAACATCTTTTTCATTTCTTTATTTGTCCGTTCCTTTTCTTTTATTTTCATAGAACTTAGATAGAAGGTGAAACTTCGAGAAACCTTCCTTTCATCGCAGGTGTTCCACGCTCGTATTTTCTTACGATTGTTCGATCGTTCACGCTAACCTTACGAGACCCGGTCAAACGTCCGGTTTCGAAATTTAATTCGAAATTGTACGTTCGTCTGACTTTATGTAAATTCTTATATTAACAAAAATTGAGAAATTGATCAATCGGATAATATAAGAATTTACATAAAGTTGGAATTTTAAATTGCTAAGGTTAGCGTTAAACTACCGAATAATTAATCGAAGCTAATATTACGACAAAGTACGGTTGCCTCGCTTTTGTGCGACGCTAGTGCGGAATAAAGGCAATTTAATTCAAAATTTTGTCGCGCTATCTACGCAGGATTCTTTGGCCAAGGCGTACGAGCGAAGGACTGTTATCAGACTCGTAGAATCGTCGACTGACTGAGCAACGTACAGTCAGCGAAATAATCCAACGGGGATCAAGCAAACGTCATCTTCCTTGGGATTGGTAGGACGAACCGTGTTGGCTGCGAGAATCAAAAGTCACAAGAGCTGTGGGGAAGTAAAGATAACTGCGAATCGAGGGTTTCTCAGGACCAACCCTCGATTCTTCCCTCGGGAACGACATCGCCGGAAACGATTATCCAGAACATGGCTAGCCTGGCTTAGGGTTCCACAGGGCCCGTCTTCGTCTCCAGTCAATTGTCATTTCCAAGATTTCGTGTCCTCTTACTAATCTAACCAAACCTACGATTCTCTTCTGTATCTTTTCACGTAGACCGATATCTGAAATTACCAGCTTTCTTCCAACTAGAACCGAGTAAACTTCGAATCTTGGGCAGAAATTAAAAAGAAGAAAAGAGGGGAATGAGAGACGATCGATGAATATCGAACACACTACAGACAATGATAGTTCTCAATGTCTCCGATTGAAAAGTATCCAATGTTGAGGGCGACAAAAATTTCACGACTGTTACTTCGAACGTAATTTCCAAGTGGCGCACAGTTGCGGTTAAAAAGAAATATTTAAAATAGAAAAATAATCCAGAGATTATCAATCTGTATGTTCTATTAAAAGATAAAATGATTTAAAAATTGAAAATAATCTACAGACTGGATATGAGTAAAGAACCGATAAGGATGTTATCCTAGAAGCGAAAGTAAGTAAAAAATGTAATTAATAAAATACAATTTTTCCGTTTAAGGCTTCGTTTTCAAGGAGACAGAGATCGAACAATTGTAACTATTTTTACGCATGACGAGTATACTCGTCACAACGCAAAATATCGCCGACGAGTATACTCGTCATAATGCGAAACATTGTCGCCTCTTCGCGACGAGTATACTCGTCATAACGCAAACCATTGTCGACAAGAATACTTGCCATAACGCAAAACATTGTCGCCCCTTCGCGACGAGTATACTCGTCATAACGCAAACCATTGTCGACGAGTATACTTGTCATAACTCAAAACATTGTCGACGAGTATACTCGTCATAACGCAAACCATTGTCGACGAGTATACTTGTCATAACGCAAAACATTGTCGCCCCTTCGCGACGAGTATACTCGTCATAACGCAAATCATTGTCGACGAGTATACTTGCCATAACGCAAAACATTGTCGTCCCTTCGCGACGAGTATACTCGTCATAACGCAAACCATTGTCGACGAGTATACTTGTCATAACTCAAAACATTGTAGACGAGTATACTCGTCATAACGGAAAATATTGTCGTTCCTTCGCAACGAACATACTCGTCGACAATGTTTTGCGTTATGACGAGTATACTCGTCGAGAACAGCTAACTGGTCGACCGGTTAGTGGGCTAGCGGGCCAGAAATCAGTTCGCCGCGTCTCTGCCGACGGCTGGCTCCAAAATGTCATTCGAAAGTCGTACGCCAGGCGAAGAAATCCCTGATTTTTGTCAATAGCAGCTGCTAAATTTGTAAGTTTCCGCAATGCAACGTTCCAGAGAGGACGATCGCGACGAGAGTCGGTCGGCGATCGATGTCCCGTGAAAGGTATTTGGCTTCGGCAGTTGGAGGGAAATCCGGCGATTGTGGAGGAAAAGGCGATGCTCTGGAATGGTAGGTAGGAGAAACCGAGAGAAAGATAGGTCGTAGGTTGGCATTAAAATTCAAATATCACGGCCGAGGAAGAGCCGTCTCCGCTTTGAGGTCCGTGGAGCACGCCGGGCCAATATGAATACATTACAACGTGTTTGCATCCAACCCCAGGCCCGGTAATGCCTTCTATTAGAATCATGCTGGCGCATTTTAATACCACAACCATGGCCCTCTACCTTCGTGTTGCAAATTGCCAGTCTGTTCCCTTCCAAATATCGACCACGTCACGTACCAAACGGAATCCGAACGACGACGAACCAGATCCAGATGGAATGGACAGTTTGCGCGACCCAGACGAAAATGTTTCACGGGCTTCGCCACCGTTTGCACCGGTTTACCTTATGGGCATACGTATGGGCCACACACGGTGGTTAGTTTTGCGAGAATTCAGCGCCGATATCTCGCGCCGTGTCTCTGAACCTGAGAGAAAAATTTCGTGGTTCGTACGATCTTACCGTGGCCTTGCCATCGGACGTGGAACAGGAAGCTTGCAAGGTTACGGGTATTCGCCGCATAACGCGGTAATTGGATGTTGAAAATAACAGCCGCGTTACACGAAGCGAAGAATTAACGCGAGAATGATAGTTAGGTTGCTACAGTCGACAAAAGTATTTACGGATACTATTTCTTGGAGATTAAGAGAGAATCGTTTATTAAAACAGTCGATATTTAATTTCAGTGTAATTGATTGCGTTGGATAAATTAATTGAAATAATTAATAAAGCCGAACGAAAATTAATTAACGATATTAATGTTATTCACGTTGACCAGTCGACCGCGGAACTCAGCTTTGGAAATCTTTCATGACGTTAGGTCGTCGAGTGTGTAAATAAATACAGCGACGAGTATACTCGTCAAACGCAATTAATTGGTTATTTTGGGTGTAAAAAATGTCGTAGGTTTTATATCAGGAAAACTTACGAACGAGCTTTCCAGTGCAGAGAGTCTGCTACTCGACAAGAATAAATGAAAAATTTCAATATCAAAAAATTCCTTACGCTGATACGAAGACGATGCATCGCGGTTGCTCGACTAAGCAACATCGAACGACGATGCTTTTTAAAAACTCTCGTTACGTCCCTTCCTGTACTTGCAATTGTCAAAAATGACGAGCAATGGAAGATTATGTTATTTTTAAGAAGCAGAAAAAGTTTCCCAAGGACGTTACACGGGTGAGATTCTCAAAAATCTATTTCTCAATTCTCAAAAAATCTGTCTCATTCGTTGAACGAGAATTGAGTGAAAATGAATGAAAAATGTGAATTTTAGCAAAGTAGAAAACGCTTGAAATTTCATTCTCTTCGCAATTAGAAAATAGCAACGTATATTTTCGAGACATCCATCGAAAGAATTTTCTGAAAATCTAATATTTCCGAAACGAAGGAGGAAAAAGCGAACGGACGATCGAAAGGATTCTTTAAAACTGCGAGAAGCTATTTTCCACGTAATAGCGATGTATGCGAATCGCTAGAAAAATGCACGTAACAGGGAATTGATGCACACCAAGGCTAGAAGCGGCAATCAGCCACGGGCGAGTGACTCGACGCAAGGACATAATTGGCATCGGCGTTATCATTAGCCAGGGAGCCTGCTACATGCATAAATATTCATGAAGGGAATTAGCCCGGACGGGAAATTGCAGCGTGTCGATCACATTGATTCGCCAACTCTGTTTACACTTTTAATCGACCGAAAAATCCTCCCTTCTCGTCCGACCTGTTCAAACTTCATCAAAATTCTCTGGCAACAAACAAAACAGCGAAAGAAGAACGCAGAGATGAAACGACGCAAGGGTAAACTATAAACAAAATATAGTCGCAAAACAGCGGAATCATTTGCAAGTAAAATGCCTAAAACACAGATCCAACGAGATTCCTACCTTTTCCTCTCTTCCGACTCTATCAAACCTCTTGCTTAAAAAAGATAAAAATACAAGAGAGGAGGAGCGTAGCGGGAAGAAACACAGCGACAACCGTGGCAGATATAATTTCAAAGCGTAAAAGAGACGCGACAAGTCCGCACTGCGAATCGCCAGGAACAAGATAAAGTCCAGTTACAAAATCCAACGTCGGAGAAACAGTGGCCAAATTCGTCGCTAATGACCTAACGGTACACGGCCAGGTAGAAACCGGCTAGTAAAGCCAATTAAAGGCAAATAACGACGATGATTAAAAAGTAACAAAAAAAAAAGAAAGAAAGAGCGCGGTGTGCTTGTTAAAATGGAATAAAAAAAAAAAAAAAAAAAAAGAAAAAGGAAATATTGTCCGAGAGGAAGAAGACGCGATCGCGATACAGAGAAAAGGGACGATACTGGCGACTAACGTTTCCTGTTCGTTTTCACGGTACGATACGCGCGGCCTTTTAAAAATTCCTCGCTCGACCCATTATTCCCTGTAACGCGTTACTTTAACGTTCAAGCGACCCGTTCATTATATTAATTACGCTGGAAACGTGGCCCGGGCTCGCTCGTTAACCCTGCAGCTCATTTCATAATACGAAATCGTGATACTGTATGCCAACAAGGGCGCAGGAATAAAAAGAGTCCGAAGGGAAAAGACAAGAGGACGAAGGATTCGGTGCGAAGGTGTTGTCATTAGATGGCAATGGCAAAATCCGCAATCACTTAGTTGCCAACACGATAGAAAGCCTTCGGCCCTTGTGCAACGCACGGCTGACTATTATTTTGCCAGGTGGCGATGTGAAAGGAAAAGGGCGAGGCGAGCGAGGAAGAAATTAATTTGATCGGTTGTGATCCGAAGTTAGAGTATCAAAACGTGCTATGGAAATGGAGGCTGAGCGTAGAATTTTCCTCGTCGAAGGTCCCGCGTTTTTTCGCGTTGTCAGATTCGATGGGAAGGCGGGAAAATTGCGGGTTTCGTAGGCGAACGCGAGGATGATAGATATTTTTGCAACTGGTAGAACCTTGTCGAAGGAGCCTGGTAAAGAACGGTAGGATATGGGAAACGTATGGATAGAGGTGGAAGTTGGATAAATGGAAAAACTGATACGTGTAAATGTACAAAGGAAGATCGGCGATCGGTTGATTTGGAAAATAAGCAGACGAGGCGGAGTGAAAGTACGCTAGCGATCGGCTTTTCCAGAGTTTCGAATCTGCTATTGGAATCTGGGCTAAGCCACGAATTTTCCCGACTGAGAGAAAATCCACGCGATTTTCCACCGTGGCAGATTCTATTCGTCGAGCGAAAGGCGGATCAGAACGGGAAAGCTGGAAAAATGGAAAAATTCTGCTGTATAGATTTAGCGGCTTGACTAGAGTGACACACCTAATTGATGGACTTTGAATATAACGTGTTTCAGCAAGGACAGTAGCAGCAGCACGTACATCGGCCGACGATACATGCAAAATATCAGCTGTGGTTACTCGATAATTTTAATGATATGCACAATTAAAATTACATTATGTGTCCATACTTAACATTTTACATCCATCATCATCCATCATACTACAGTTCTGCGAAGCACATTATACTTTAACTCGCCTAATTGGAGTCCTCCCACTACGCGTTTTTACCAAGTATCGCATTTCTTTCCTTTTCTTTCTTTTTTTTTTTTTTTTTAAGTCTTTGACAAGATCTGACGAAATGACAAATTATAACACGGTCGTATCTGTGGCGAGAGACGTAGGAAAAAGTATTTCATATCTTCGTGATAATTACGTTACATGCAACGAACGATGAATCCAGCAATTCGGTTAAACTGCAGTATCTGAAATTTCCATAAAACCGCAATATTCTTTTGGCAAAATTTCATAATTACCTGGTTCTAATGGCAAATTGACGTTCGATAGCGTTTTGACGAAACTATTTAGAAAAGAAAAGCACGTTTCCGGCAACGATAGAAATAACATTTATTCTCAAAAATTCAACCTAAAGCAAAAATTTCTATAAATCTTTTCGGATAAATAAAATCAACGCCGTTTGCTTATTAACAGTTCGCATAGTTGGCATTCTTCCCACGTGAGAAACGTGATTCTACGACCAGATACTTGTCCGGATACTAGTTAAACGTATTATATATAGTGGAAAACCTATTTTCACATTTTTAAATTTATCTTGCCACGCGAGTACCATCGCGTTTAAAATTGATACAATTGAACAATAACTCCGAAGCTAATTTCGTACACCACTTGAGGGTTCTTCTATGTGGTGTAGAATATGCTATCATTTGATCTGATAAATCTACAGCACATTTTTCTCTCTTGTAATCTACCACTACCATTGGTCCACCACAAACATAATTTTCTTTGCAGAGACGCGTGCAAATGTAAATCGTTTATCGAATAAAACTAAAACTATTTTAATACGAATTCTAAGTGTAACTTTAGCGTTCCTTGACTTTTATTTCGACGATTAAGATCTACAATTCTCGACAGATATCATACGCGGACACGTAACTAGAATGGAATAATTATGAGACTTCTTATGGAGAAAGATACGACGTAAAAATTGCTCAACTTCGTTAGAAGCAATTCGGTTCAGTTCTGGAGAAACGTACGATTGAATTCGTCAAGATACAAAGTAAATGTCCGAGTAAATTGAAAAATGTAAAAGATAACGTCTGCTACGTCGCATTGTCTCTTACTTGCTTCTTATTTATCAACGCAATTAGCGTAGTCGCTGAGCGACTCGGTTGCAAACGATACTCGTAGAAAGATTGTAGAGGCGAGCGACGGTTGTACGCGCTTGCAACAAACAAAAATGGCCTCTTTATAGAGCGAGCAGCCTCTCACGGATGGTTGTACGCAGGCTGCAACGGTCGACAAAAATTGCCAAGCCCTAACATCGTCCTTTCCCTTTTCCGCGCTGGATCGTTTTCCTTTCGCCGGCGTACGAAGGCCACGCTCGCCGATCGTCCACCGACAATTCCGATTCTTTTTCCAAGCATCGTTTCCACGTACACGTCGAGGTGTTCCGCGCAGTTTAAACAGAGCCAATGACCTACACTTGTCTCCATATACGGTTTTCTCGCGAGAGAACGCGTCGTTCTTCCTCGACCGTGTACCTCTTATTAGGAGATCTTGTCGCTGTTGGTTGAAACTGCGTGAAAAAAGAAAAAGAAAAAAGAAAGAAAGAAAGGGAGCTGTTCGACATTGGCGGTTGGCGGGGAAATTCGTTTCCCTTGGAAAGGAACCGCGTACTGTTTACATGGGACAAGAGATTTATACGTTGCTTGCGTAATTCTCATTGAAATTCTGATTCATCTGTTTGTAAATGGAAACGGGAGGGGAAACGTGCGAAAAATCGCGGATAGGTTCGCAGGAATTACGTTGGCTTTGTGTTACGGGACGCGAAGGTGCGGCAAGAAGCGGCGGAAATCGGTTTACCTGACGTGCTGACGACGAAATCTTATTTCGCCGCAGCGCGCGCACATTGCAAGCAGGCGATCTACGCTTCGCGGAAATACAAAAATGTGAAACGCGTGTATCATTGGAGATAAGATGGTGCGCACCAGCGAATAAATTGCGTTGTCAGGTTGCTCTACCGTGATAAAATGACTTGACGTACAGTGACGATCAATTATTCAAACGTGATCCGCCAGAATCCAGTAGAATAGAAGCAAGTGGATCTCGCGTGCAAGCGAATAGTCTGTGTAAATATACAACGGAATAACCTGCGTCGCGTAAATGCAATTGAGTATATATCGAGTGAAATTGCGCGAGACTGTGTGGTCGTTAAATTAAACCGAATGACCTCACGGCAATTTTATTTATCGAGATTTATCGATACTTTCCAGAGTTTTAAGTACGCAGAATTTTACATTTTGTCCGAAGACTCGAGTGATCATCCAACAATAGAAATATCAGCAGAAATGGAAAATAGACGTTGAATGGAACGAATAGGTTGGAGTAATACAGAGTAGTGCTGAGTAGAAACGAGTAGATATTATGTACAACCGAGAAATCTGAGTGGAAGTGAATAGACATCGGGTAGAATTGAGTAGACTTCGAATAGAACTGAGTAGACACTGAGTAGAGTTAAATGATCTAAATCGAATGAACCAAGTTAAACCGAATGACCTTAGAGGAATTTTATTTGTCGAGATTTATCGATACTTTCGAGAGTTTTAAGTACGTAGAATTTTACATTTTGTCCGAAGACTCGAGTGATCATCCAACAATAGAAATATCAGCAAAAATGGAAAATAGACGTTGAATGGAACGAATAGGTTGGAGTAATACGGAGTAATACTGAGTAGAACCGAATAGATATTACGCACAACCGAGTAATCTGAGTGAAAGTGAATAGACATCGAGTAGAATTGAGTAGACGTCGAATAGAACTGAGTAGACACTGAGTAGAGTTAAATGACGTAAATAGAACTAAGTAAACGTTGGAGAAACATCGAATAGATAAACTGAGCAGTGTTAGGTATCTGAAACAGACTTTGAGTAGACTTAAAAACAATCAACGATATTAGATCCACGTCACGTAAGTACAATCGAGTGTACATCGCCTAGAATTAACGAAACCTTGAACAAAATCTAGTGAAACCGACGAGGACAAATTTCAACGCGATAAACAGATCTTTGTCCCGGTTGGAAGAATAACATTCTTGGAGAAGAAAGTGAGAGAAGGGACGAGCCAGGCCCAAGTGTCTCGCGACGTTGGCGAGCGAGCCAGACTTTAATTAAATTTCGCTCGGACGAGTGATAAATATTCAGCGATGTAAGGAATTCCTGTCGGTCTTAAACGTCGTGGAAAACGGCCTCGATAAAACGCGTAATTTCCCTCATGATCTCGAAATAATGGCTTATCGCGGCATCATCGCCACTTAAAATATCGACTGTCGCTTTTACGAACCAGGCGTCTGATAATAGCCATAAACAGGACGCCTGGAAACGCATTTAACGGCGATTTCTGCACAGGCCTCGGCGTGTCCTACGCTCGCGATTAACTCGTCAAGCATATTGCCAACCAAAACCTCCCGTTTCCTCGCCCCACGAAGCATTAGACAGCTCGAAATCGCATACTACGCAATCTTTCAAGACCGCGATATCTTTCAGGAATTTCGTGACTTATCAAATTTTTCAGAGTTAAGATCTACCATGACTCAAGCTTTATCTACCAAGGCTTATCGAATCTTTCGAAAGTTTCTTCGTGATTTTAGAAATCATGCTAGAGGTGACTTCAAGTGCCTCACGGCACGCTACTACTCATTTACCGTGTTGCTTATGTATTACGTATCTGTGTTATAACGTATTAGGTCGTCCGAAAAGTTTCTTTCGTCCTATAAGGAAACAATGGATGCACAACATTTTCCGTTTTATATTATTTTATCGAATTACGTACGGTCCATTTTGTTCCATCAAAATAAAGATCACAACGTTTGACAGATTACGTTTCGTGTTTGTATAAAGAATCGCCGTTGTAAAAGACGCGTCTGTAAAAGAAAGACACTTTTCCGACACCTAATATCAACGTGCAAATGTATCGTCGACGTATCCTCAACACTTTGGGCAAACACATACGTTGGAAAGATACGTTGGAAATCGTTCGGACTTTGCAGTCCCAGTCGAGATTTAAAAAGAAACGTACTACAAAATCGGGACAAAATCTGCCAACAATTGAGATCGCAACACCAATCGCCGTTTCCATCATCCAACGACAGAGCCGTGGGCAAAAATGGGAAAAGCTGGAGCGATTGCGCTGCAGGCACCTGAGATTAGCGATCGCGCGAAAACCAATTCCCCGCACGACGTAAAACGTTAACAAACAGAGGCTGCGAAGTACGAATGATCAATAAACGTGAACTCGTCTTATTTTCCAACGGCCATTCCTCCCTACGACATTTCTGTCCGAGATGGAAGCTATTGCTCCAAAGCTTGCTACATATCGCGATGATACAGAAGAGGGGACGTATCGCGAACTGGAATTTACACGCGACCATAACTTCGTTTCCTAGACGTTTTATTTTCGTTGAAGGCGACACACATCGTTCCCTTTTCTGTTCGAAAAATAGACGAGTGAAGAGAGGCGATTGGGAATCGGTGTAATCTGAAAACGGAAACCGCGACGAAACAAGCGGAAAACGCAAGAGTCGGATAAGAATCGAGGACAACGAGAAGGGAAATGCATTCTTGCGCCTTTCGAAGAATAAATGTACGAGCTGGTCGATGGCGTTCGCTGGCCGCGCCAGCTGTTTATTTTCCAGATTGCGGCCATTCGTCTGGCCCCCAAACAGCACGGTAAATTCCCCGGGCGCAAATGGCCCTTCGTAAAATGCGTTCGACGCCAGATATATTTTGTCAATTATAAAATCGTGTGCCTGGTAAAATAGCGAATTCAGCAAGGGATTTCCTCTGAATCGACCGCGTCTCTATTACTTGGCATTTTTCTAGCGATTTTTAGAAAAATCCCACGGTCCATCCAAGTTACCGCCCTCTGTAGAAACGTTCGCAGCCAAATGCTTTCCAGATTTCATGATTTAGGTTAAACGTTTGTCAGACCATGCTCGGTCGTTTCTAGATCCTCCTTGCTTTTCGATTAATCTTTTAACTATAGAGAAAACTTTGGATAACGGCTGCCTATCGGAGTAATTGTTTCTCTTTAGAAACGTTTCGAAAGAAAGGAAACGGAGAAGATTTACGTTTCTACTAGATCGTCGTTGAATTTCCTCTCGTTTCGAGTGAACATACAAATCTATCGAAGCTACTGCTCTTTAAATATAATGTTAGTTAGATTGAAATAACGAAATATAATTAACACTAGAACTACACACCAGTGAAATTGTTTGGTTTTATAATTTTATTTTAAAACTTTTACTTCGTGTTATTTTTTCCCCGCAATGATGTAGTAACTATCGCAACGATAACTAAAAAAATAATATAACGAATTTTATTTTGTTTTTCATGTATTCAAACTGAAAATAATTTTGTATCTACTTATACCAATAGCAGTGAAAATGACCGGCACTTGTCGAAGTGTACAGGAGTCCTGCAATCTGTTTATCGAACCCCAATTAACCAGTTTCCTCGTTTTATGCAACTTGCCACGCGTTTCTCAAATTTTTACCGCGTATCATTCGATACGACGATATCAGTTATCAGGAAAATTCCAGATCGATCGCTGGATCGCTAGATGCTAACGCTGGAAATACCACAGCAATGAAAATGACTGGTTCTACGATTTTATAAATGTGTCAACCCTCGTTCAGGGATCCCAGATGGATTAATAATAGCAAAAATGTACCACGTAACATGGAATTGCTTCTGTAAGAAAGTAATAAATCGACAAATATACAAATATTCTATTATTACGTATTTTTTAAACCAATCATTTTCACTGGTTTTGGTTGAAATAGCTTCGTGTTAACTAAAGTGTAAAGAAATCAAGTAGCAAAGATCCGTGCAAAATCTGCCGAAACGTATACAGCGGAACTAACGCAATCCCCAAGTTGCAAAATATTGAGTTGGCAACCAAGTGATTGCGGATTTTCTCATTAGGTGGTATTGGAAAATCCGCAATCTCTTAATTGCCAGACCAATACGTACACTTTTTGCAACAACGATCGCTCGACATTACGTTTTCCTGCAACTGTCGTGAGACTCGTTTGCCATACGCGATCTGTTGCACGAGAAAAGCCGAGTAATGTGAACGGAGAAAACACGGTGAGTAGCGGGAAGATAAAAAGAGCTAAGCCGAAGAAGGGAATTTTGGAGTGGCGCCACGGATGACCTTTCGCGCCTACGCGACCAAACGCGCCAATTTGCATGCGTGCACGCACACGTACGCCTGTCTAATGCGCGCACGCGTGCATCAGAATAAATGTATTTACCCAAGGGTAGAGGATGTACATGGACCCAGCAGAGTGTACGAAGAGAGGATGAGGGAGTGATCGACAACGAGGGACAGAGAAACAGAGAGAGAGAGAGAGAGAGAGAAAGAAAGAGAGAGACAGAGAAAGAGAGAGAGAGACAGGCTAAATGATAGAGCAAGCATAGGCCGAGGAGTGCCATCGAATATATTGCGTTACAGGCCCGACTATCGATTCGCTACCAGCTATCAGCTTTCGTTGCTAGGCGATATCTCGATGATATCCGCCGGCAACGACTCCTCCAGAGTCGAAGCCGCAACAACCAAGCTTCAGTCACGAGATCGTAAATCCTCGGTTCTAAAAATCGAGCCTCGGAGTTGCCTGGTACAGTCGCCAGATACCAATCCCTCGACTCTGAAAGCTAAGATTCGGGTGGCTGCCAGGTCTTAAACTCGATTGAGAGATTTCACGTGGACGACTTGTTGTGAGCGTAGAAATGAATTTTTTATTATTTAATTTGTACTTTACAATTTGTCCAGCTGGACATTTGCTAAATTTTTCTAACTCAATTGCTAAATAACATGTGGATGGCTAACCCCAGAGAGATACCATCTTCGAGTTTGACTATTTTGTTCCTTTAGTGAGGTCAGTGGGGTGTTTTCTTTTTAGTCTTCCAATTATTTCTTTTTCTTCGTTTTTTATTATTTAATTTGTACTTTACAATTTGTCCAGCTGGACATTTGCTAAATTTTTCTAACTCAATTGCTAAATAACATGTGGATGGCTAACCCCAGAGGAATACCGTCTTTCAGTTTGATTATTTTATTTCTTTAATGAAGTCAGTGGGGTGTTTTCTTTTTAGTCTTATAATTATTTTTTTCTCCTTTTTTTGTTATTTAATTTGTACTTTACAATTTGTTCAGCTGGACATTGACAAATTTTTCTAACTCAATTGCTAAATAACATGTGGATGGCTAACCCCAGTTGAATACCATCTTTGGGTTTGACTATTTTATTTCTTTAGTGAGATCAGTGGGGTGTTTTCTTTTTAGTCTTCCAATTATTTCTTTTTCTTCGTTTTTTATTATTTAATTTGTACTTTACAATTTGTCCAGCTGGACATTGACAAACTTTTCTAACTCAATTGCTAAATAACATGTGGATGGCTAACCCCAGAGAGATACCATCTTCGAGTTTGACTATTTTGTTCCTTTAGTGAGGTCAGTAGGGTGTTTTCTTTTTAATCTTCTTTCTATGAGAGTGTTGGCCGCTTCAGCAGCCAACTGGTTTGGGCGTGTTGCCGTTCTTTCCTTGTGTTTTTTTACGTACCTACCGATTTCTTCTTTCACCGTTGGTATTTTTAAGTCTTTGCGTATATCCTTGTTTCTGACATACCATGGGATGTTCACTATTGTTTTCAGTATCTTCGATTGTAGTCTGGTTCATTTATGTGGCAAATGAAAAAATGTTTCTCCTTTTATAGTATATCCTAGACTACACGCAAATGGCACTATCGTAACGTACAGTGTAACAGCAATTTCCATTTCCATATTTTCCAACAATTCTAATATAGTAATTATAAACATAAATAATTGCTATTATTGAGATATGTATAATTTTATGTACTGGACTAGATTGGTCGCGTAGTAGTGACACACGTATGTGAATATGAGTGTGCGCAAGTATGTGTGTGCACAGCGTCTCATAAAACAGAAGAATGCAACTGTTCCATTGGCTGTGTGGTATGGAAGACGGTGAGACAATGAGAGTGCTGAGACGCGTGCAAATATGTATCCACGAAGATCCCGGAAATCCTTTAATAAATAAATCTAAAACTATTTTAATACGAATTCTAAGTGTAACCTGAGTGTTCCTTTACTTTTATTTCAGCAATTAAGATCCACAATTGTCAACAGCTATGTCGGCGTTAAGAGGCAACGCCAGCTTGTTAAATCGCCTCTGTATAAAACGATACGAGTGTCATTAACCGATAGACGCTGAAATATCAGCAATTCTATAACAATTCTTTTATAATTTTATAACAACGTTATAAAATATATTTGTGTAACGAAGACAGAAAACACGTCTTGAGAAAATATATCCTTTGCCTTTGTACGAGTTTTATCCGATCAATCAATTTCTCAATTTTCGTTAATATGAGAATTTACATAAAGTTTTATTACCTACAATTTTAAACGAAATCTTGAAACCAGTCGTTTCATCTCATCGAGCCTGGTGAGATTAGTGCTAACGACGAATACGTTTGCCACCTACGGCGCTTGAAGATTTAAACGAATGACAGACTCGGTTCTCTCTACGACTAAGACACACACACGTTTTTCTACGAATAAAATTCCTTTCCTGATGAATTTTCACCACATTAGTGGGAGAAATCGAACGTTTTCTCATACAGAATGATGTCACTTCAATTACTGTACAAAGTACTTTTCTTTTGTACACATACATCTCCTACTTTTTCCTACTTTCTTCTTCTTCTGCCCTCTGTATTTACTCAAAAAATTTATCCTAAATAAATAAATAAATAAATAAATATTCTTCAGAACGCACACAGCAGTGAAAAGCGAGGAAGCCTATTACTCGACCCAAGATAATAGCGCGAGATTGAAGCTTCGCGTGCTTATCTTCTCGTAGCTTTTGACAATTTACTGGTCCATGTGGTTGGCGCGCAAACTCTAGAATTTTACCAACGCTGCGAGGTAGCTACATCGTAGACACAGACATTTCCCTGTAGGGACGTTTATTCGACCCGGTTCGAGGATCAAGGAATCAGGAAGAAGGTTAATTTTCGACCCACCCGGAAATGGAAGACCAGGCTCCCTTTCGGCGACGGGAACGAGCAGCCTGGAATGGTCCAGCGGACAAGGACGACCAGGTCTAATCGACCTTCGGCATCGGATCGTTGGCCGGAGGAATTTTAAACGCCGACGTCGAGAATGTGCACTGTTGCCTCTCTGGCGATAATCGCCATCCTTGGACCTCCCCGTTGAAACTACAGTCTGCTGTCCGACTATCGTTACGCTTTCAGCGTAGCAAGGGACGTTCTTTGAAATTTCACCAGGTGAAAATAAAAAGGCGACGAGGTAAATGTAAATGGAATGTAAATATCTGGGAGAGAAACAGGGCAGAACTGGAAATACCAAGGGGAATCAGTTTATCTATCATCTTGAACATCCCCACAGGCGAAGAACGAAATCGCTTTCACCTGCGATCGATTGCCTAATTATGCCAGCGAGGTACTCTGCGTGCCTCGAACCAGCTTGCTGAATTTGCGCGCGTGATAAATTTCGGAAAAATTCAAATGCAACCAGTGTTTTCGTAGTAGGGTCAGCGTTTAATTAACTAATTTTAATTTGAATTTTCAAATTTAATTTTCATTTTATCATGCGTGAACCTGGCGTTCTCCTTCTTCGATTAATTTTCAATTGGATTTTTCCATCTTTCCCGAGCGTAAAACGTCCATAT
This sequence comes from Bombus flavifrons, assembly GCF_040668555.2. Lineage (NCBI taxonomy): Eukaryota > Metazoa > Arthropoda > Insecta > Hymenoptera > Apidae > Bombus > Bombus flavifrons. The sequence goes on along the minus strand of NC_138457.1, from coordinate 6,257,361 downwards.
ATTTTTGTTTCCATTTGTCCGAGCGTTTTTCCAGCGTTGCATATGGTTACGACTATGTGAAATAGGATAATATCGAGAAAAGTTGCAAAAGAAGAAGCAAGAAGAGATTTAGGGAAGAAATAGGCAGCGGTCACGAAGCCAGCCAAAGTTATTTATTAATTTGAATTAATTAACAAAATCCTAAAGTTTGTAACTCCACGATCTTACCTGTCCTGTTACCGATTATGAAAAATATTTATACTTCGTGAGCCATGAAAAGCTTGCAAAAATTCGATCGCTAATTTAGCAAAAAAAAAAAGCAACCACTTAACGAGGAAATACGAGGGAAAATTAAAAGGTAAATTATTTATCTGAATCCTGAAGAGTTAATATCGCCAACTTTCAGCTGATCGACGAACGTACTCGAATCTCGAGTAACCAAGAAGGCGAACTCCGCTCCGAAAACAGTTTTCAACAGTCTCTTAAATCCACTTTAACTTCTATCAATTTTTGCGAAGCGTAACTCTGTTTGTAATTTTGCAGGGGCGAAACGAAGCGAAACGAAGGAGAAGAGTGGCTGGAAGAGGAAGCGTAACGCACAACTACGCGGTAACAGCCAGCAGCCTCTCGTTAGACGGGACAATTAAAGATCTCGTTATTTTCAGCCGCGAGAACCGAATCGTTTTAACGGTGGGCCGGGCAAATTAAACGTTTCGAGATTACACGACGCCACTTCCATCTCGAAATTATTGTGCCGACGATCCGATTTGGTTGGCGCGATCTTCAACGTCTAATCGTTCTTCGTCGTCTCCTGTTTAAAACAATTAGCCGGGCTAGGAAAATCGCGACCAGGCACAGGAATTTCGAAAGGCGGATGCAATCGAGTCCTCCTTGTTTCTAGGCTAAAAAGGCTGTCGCGCAGTTAACAGCAACATCAGGAAACCAACGTTCAGTCGTCCACGTAACGATACTGTTTGTATTGTAACTTAAACCTGGTACAGGTAGGAAGCTTGTACAGAATATCCCAGATATAGTACCAGTTACTAATTTCTGTCTAGTTGCTGTTTGTTTAGGTGTATTTAGAAAAATAGGAATGTGCACGAATATCCACCAACATTGAATTGCAATGTACCTTAGAGCTGGGGTAGATACCTGAAGAAATATGTCAGAATATCCGAGATATGGTAGAAGCTACCAATCTCTGCCTGGTTCCTATTGCTTTGGGCGTGTTTACACAAATAACAATTTGCATAAATATCCACCAACATTGAATTGTCTATGTATGGATACTGTTTACAATGTACCTTAAAGCTAGGCTAGATACCTGAAGAAATTTGTCAGAATATCTAAGATAAGGTAGAAGCTACCAGTTTCTGTCTGGTTCCTACTGCTTCAGGTTTGTTTACCAATATATAAATTTTCATAAATATAAATAAAATTGAATTGTCTACGTATGAATACTGTTTGCAATGTAAAGCTAATGCTAAAGCTTAAAGCTAATGTAAATACCTGAAGAAATATGTCAGAATATCCAAGATAAGGTAGAAGCTACCAGTTTCTGTCTGGTTCCTACTGCTTCAGGTTTGTTTACCAATATATGAATTTTCATAAATATAAATAAAATTGAATTGTCTACGTATGAATACTGTTTGCAATGTAAAGCTAATGCTAAAGCTTAAAGCTAATGTAAATACCTGAAGAAATATGTCAGAATATCCAAGATAAGGTAGAAGCTACCAATCTCTGCCTGATTCCTATTGCTTTGGGCGTGTTTATACAAATAACAATTTGCATAAATATTCACCAACATTGAACTGTCTATGTATGGATACTGTTTGCAATGTACCTTAAAGCTAGGGTAGATACCTGAAGAAATGTGTCAGAATATTCAAGGTAGAAGCTGCCTAGTTCCTATTGCTTCAGGTTTCTTTACAAAAATAAGAATTTTCATAAATATAAATAAAATTGAATTGTCCATGCATGGGTACTGTTTGCAATGTACCTTAAAGCTAGGGTAGATACCTGAAGAAATGTGTCAGAATATTCAAGGTAGAAGCTGCCTAGTTCCTACTGCTTCAGGTTTCTTTACAAAGATAAGAATTTTCATAAATATAAATAAAATTGAATCGTCCACGTATGGATAATGTTTGCAATGTAGATAAGACAAGGTAGAAGCTACCAGTCTCTTCCTAGTTCTTACTACTTAGGTGTGTTTACACAAATAACAATTTGCATAAATATGCGAATATCCACATTGAATTGTCCATATAATTATTTACATTATGTCTTCAGCCTCCTTCAGGCAAACTGAAAAAATGTTCAAAAATATCCAAAATACACTACCAGTTGCGATATTGAATAAACAAAACTGATCTCTGCGTAGCTTCTACTCTTTGACTGCTGCTCGCACAAATATACAAATTTACATAAATATTCGCAGTCTATCAATAACCAAATTGCACCACGAATAGTTTACTTTATATTTACATTTCCTATCCACATACGTAATAGCGTGAACATACCGATGTTGACCTGGCGTCATTGTTAATTAGGCGATGCCCTCGACTCTATACTTAGGGATTGCTCTTTAAATGTAACTTGTCCACGTGTAAAATGGCAAGAAACGAGGATCTCGCGGATGTTATTCCAGCTGGGTCGGCGATATGTGACTTGGCAACGACACTCGATGACCGTCTGTCGTCGTTAAAAGAGGATGGAAAAACCGGCTAAAGCGAAATAAGATGAATTAACGCCAGAGGATACGTGCTCGTGCATGAATCCAATTTAATGAAGCAGCACTGTGTGCGTGTGATTATCTATTCACGCTCTGGCTAGACCCAGACGCTCCTGTAAATTGCCTAATGACTGTCTGCGACAAGAAAAAAATAAAAGGGTTCGGTCGTCCAACGTTTCTTTCACCAATCGATTGCCTCTTTGAAGAATTTTGCTCTACCGTGAACATCTTATTAAGAAGCTTCTAAGAAAATGAATCTTCCGATGAACCACGTGCGTGCGTATGTCGTTAAAAATAACACGGACATACGTTTTATGATTTTCTGATAACATAGAGCGCCTTATAATACTTTTGCATCGTAGCTCGAGAAAGATTCGACCAATTCATTGAACATCCTATTACGATATAAATGTCACCTTTCAAATGTTATCGAGCATAATGCAATTGCTAATACTAATTTCTTACAAAAAGATAAAAGCACACATTTTTTCTACCAGATCGTTCATTCTGAATTCCTCGACATTTTATCAGACTCTGAAGGAGTCGGTGATAATTGTTTCAACGAGGTAGAGATTTCAGTACGATCGTTTTTCAACTGGTGTTTCCAGCAACTGATAAAACGAATTCGCAACGAGTACACGATCGATTAACAAATTTTCCAAGAGAAACAGTCCACGTAGAAAGGCTGCGTTTTGGACCAGGCCATGTTCTATGCTTTCTCGTCCAAATCGCCAAATATGAAACGTATAATGCACGGTAGACGTGAACTCGCGCCTTACAACGCTATTTTCTCATCCCACGGGATCATCTCATCGACCGATGGCAGAATAATTTTAAAAGCAAAGCAAGTACCTTTGGGAAAAACCATTTCATTGGAAAGTGACGAGATTCTCGAAGGTCCAGGGCGAATTAGAAATTAAAGAGTTAAATAGTCAAAAAGAATACGAAGTACATAGGCAACATGGTGACTTTGTGATCGTAGAGCAACGTTAACATCGATTAACACTAGAACCACCACAGTGAAATTAATTGGTTTTACAATTTTATTTTAAAATTCCCGCAATAATGTAATGACTATCGCAACGATAACTAACAAAATAATATAACGAATTTTATTTTGTTTTTTGTGAATTCGAACTGAAAATAATTTTGTATCGAGGCTACTTGTACCAATAGCAGTGAAAATGACCGGTACTTGTCGAAGTGTACAGGAGTCCTGCAATCTGTTTATCGAACCCCAATTAACCAGTTTCCTCGTTTTATGCAACTTGCCACGCGTTTCTCAAATTTTTACCGCGTATCATTCGATACGACGAAATCAATTATCAGGAAAATTCCAGATCGATCGCTGGATCGCTAGATGCTAACGCTGGAAATACCACAGCAATGAAAATGACTGGTTCTACGATTTTATAAATGTGTCAACCCTCGTTCAGGGATCCCAGATGGATTAATAATAGCAAAAATGTACCACGTAACATGGAATTGCTTCTGTAAGAAAGTAATAAATCGACAAATATACAAATATTCTATTAGTACGTATTTTTTAAACCAATCATTTTCACTGGTTTTGGTAGAAATAGCTTCGTGTTAACTAAAGTGTAAAGAAATCAAGTAGCAAAGATCCGTGCAAAATCTGCCGAAACGTATACAGCGGAACTAACGCAATCCCCAAGTTGCAAAATATTGAGTTGGCAACCAAGTGATTGCGGATTTTCTCATTAGGTGGTATTGGAAAATCCGCAATCTCTTAGTCGCCAAACCAATACGTACACTTTGTCCAACAACGATCGCTCGACATTACGTTTCGCTGCAACTGTCGTGAGACTCGTCTGCCAATATAAAAATATTCTATTTTTTAAACACCAGTCATTTTCATTGATTTTGATAGAAATAGCTTCGTGTTAACTATCGGTAGTTCCAGTGTTAAAGAACGTAGCAAGAACGATGACTCGGTGGTTTGAAAGATAAAAAGAAAGAATACCAAAAGCAGCCTTACCTATCTTTTTAAAATCCTAATTCATTCGACCGAAAAGTACAATAATCTTTCTGTCTCCTCTCGAACGATAGCTGGGATCGCTGAACCGTTACAAAAATATCTGTGGCCTGTTCGTTGAACGTGGCCTCAAACTTCTGATCAATACTATATTCCCACGCAGCGAGATTCTTTCTTCGTTTCGCCAACGCCAGCTCTCGCTCTCATCAATGAGCAGCTCGTCTCGTTCTCGCCGACGCAGCCACGCCGCTCCTCTTTCTCCATTGCACGCGCGAGAATCCAGTTTCTAAGCGCGAGAGCGTAAGCAGCCGGACCACGTGCACGCGCGTTTCAAAACAAACGCCGCGTGTTAACATTGGCGGGACGATATTACATTTTATTTTACCCTGCGCTCTGCTTGTGCACGTTCGCCCAACGGAAAGTTCCACGAGCAAACCGACCGACTGTAGCAGCTGCTGTGCCTCGACGAATCCCACGTCCCGCAGGAAGCGGTCTCTCGAGTGTTTCAAGATGATATACAACCTTATTAACAAGTCATACAACAGTTATCGCGATTTCTGCTTTATAATTCGAAGAGAATGGCATTTTCAGTTCGACTCTTCGTTTCCTTACTTTCCTCTGTGTTCGTACGTTTATTTTCGTTAATAAACAACTCTACTTGTGACGATAAACGTGGTAATTTCAATCGGATAATTTATCAGATCAAACGTAAAGGATACGGTCGAATAGTATGCGAAAGCGTACAGGACACGATTCCTCGTAGGAGAATAAGAAGGAAACGAATAGAAATTCTCATTCTCGGGTTAGTTTACAAAATCGAGTTTGAGGAATTATCATTTATGCTTGATAAACGTGGCTAATTAACGACTGGATGTGAGTAATTAAATGATAAAATTTTGTTACATATTTTGTTCTTATTTTTTCATAAATTGCCACGCTCTGTATATTCATTTATTAATGAATTTATTCGTTGGATGAAAAATAAGTCTGGTTTAATCGACGTTGTTGGAGCTAAAAATATTTCAACCTTTAGGTAATTAACCGTAAGTAATTAACGTACGAGAAACGGACGACGGTGGTTAACGCGTATTAAAATTTCATCCGTCTTCGAATTTCTATTTTCGTTGGGAAAAGCTTGGAACGTTTGGTTCGATGAACTAGTCACGTCATCGACGTTGCGACAGTTTCGTTTAAAATGAAATAATATGTAATAATTTAATGATACAGCTTAATCGCCAGAACTGATAGTGGCGATAATACGAATGGAATGTACGAGGAGAAAATTTCCGATTACCATGTTGCCATTACAATGTTATGTAAGCTGAATATTCATGATATACAAAACTATCTCTGACTCCGGGGAAACGTGAATTGGCCGTATAACAATAACAGATGATCCAAAACCTACTCATCCGAGTATTTAAAAGGAATCTCTCCCACCTTCCTACTTGCCACAAATTTTTACAAACGTTAACTAAACCCAAAACTCGTGATCCACTTGCTGGATTTCTAATGTTACAGAAACATTCGACAACTATTTATTTTCATATTCTACCAACAAATTTCTATAATATAATTATATATATATATATATATACATTACCTAACATATATAAACAAACGTTAATTAAACCCAAAATTCGTGATCCACTTGTTGGATTTCTAGTGTTGCAGAAACATTCGACAGCTACTTATTTTCATATTCTACCAACAAATTTCTATAATATAATTATAAATATATATAATGTTGGAATACAACGATATTACACACATAGACACAAATAATCTTATACAGACACCTACAGGCATTTGAACAGGACACTTACACAGGTCATACTACTGTACAGAGAGTGGGGTTGAAAAACTTTTAAAGGGCCATGGGTCACTACGTACAATCAGTCTGAGAGTAACTGGCCAACTATCAACAATCTATAAATTCTTTACCTGCACACTTTGTCATACCAATTGTAGACAATTATACCATATCACTCGCTTATATTTTAAATACATTTGGTTCTGTAATTCTGTTTAATAAATATCACCTAATATTATTTCAACATAAGCATTGTGTCCTCCACAGATTACTTATCTTAACGTTAAGATTCAATTCTAACATATAAACATTACGTAACATATATAAACAAACGTGTACTAAACCCAAAACTCGTGATCCACTTGCTGGATTTCTAATATTAGTAACATCCAACAACTACTTATTTCTATATTCTACCAACAAACTTTTGGAATATAATTATATATATATAATTTTTATAATAATTTTTCAGAAACAAAAACAATTAATCTACCTCCATTCTAACCAAATACGAGGAGAGATGAGAGACAGAGGGAAATGATTTCTCCTTGCTCTTCCCGATTTACCAAGAACCCATTCACCTACAAATATAAATTCGTAAATAAATGAAGAAGTAGCGGAAATAAAAGGTAAAAATACATGTTCACGAAGGAGGATGGCGACTCGTCGGGGCTTAAAATATTCCTCAAATACAAAACCCGAGTTAAGAGCAGCGAATGCTATACTTTGCATCCAAGGGGTAGGCGTTTCAGCTGCGGAGGAATCAATCAGGCGCGAGAACTGCTAAGGTTCAGACAGGTGCAGAAGGACGCAGGAAGACGAAAACGCGGGCGAGACACCGCGTGCACCGACACGTATGCACCGAAACAGGTATCGAGATGGGCGCAGGTGGTCACAGCCAGCGGGGAACTTTCGACAAAAGAAGCGACTACAACGATTCCCTGGCGCACAAAGACGACCGGGAACAGGCTCCACGACGACCATATGCACGCGTAGTCGTTCTTCCTCGTAAGCTGCTTAACCAAAGATTAGACAGGCTCTTTCATCCCTTGCTGAATCTTAGCGCGCAAAAAAAGAAAATGACAAAATTGACAAAATTTCCTCGAGAGAAAGAGTAAAACAGCAAGTAAAGAAATTCCAAGGAGTTTCGTTCGTTCACGCCAGAACGGTATCGCAAGGTTCTCGTAGAATTGTAAATTTGTGTACAGCCAAGAAGAATCAAGAGTAGATAATTTAATAAAATTAGTCAATTAGTTAGGACACTGGAGTTGGTATATTTTCCATTTAAATGCCTGCATCGTTTTCCTAATTTGTATGAAATATAGTTTGAAATTATAGAGCAATGATAACTTGATGTATATTCTATTAACCCTTCTGAGACTAATGAGACTGCGAGAACGATTGCTGAGAACGAATCCTCGTTCGTTCAAGTTCCAAACTGGGGCGCGCTATAAGCCTTCTTATTTCATTATTACGTTAATTACTAAAAGGAAGATCCCGCAGGCGTTGATTCGGTAAACCTCGCAGTTGGCCGTGAATCTACGCCGTTAGTTTAAATTGAAAACGCACTGGTATCGTTCCACTCGTTAAATACGAGTAGCTATCGCATGATTACAGGTGTATCGTAAAATTCTCGGCACGCATGGTAGTGGGCGTGGGTTGTTCTAACGCTGGCTCCGATTCTTCGCTATCGCAGTTTCCCAACGAAGCTTTATAAACAAGATAATTAACGCGTACACCTAGGCACGCGATGGCCGTCTTAATTACACGCCACGGTTCGACGATTTAGGCGGGGCGAAAGTGAGAGACGAATAGAAAAAAAGAAGGAAAGACGACGACGCTATGGAACGAAGTAATACCGTGGCGTCTTTGATCTCGTCGCGCTAATAACTTGTCAGAAAAGTTAATTAATAGCAAAGCCTGGAGGAGACCGGGCCAAGCGAGCAAGCAAAGATGATTGACTTCGTTACACATCCCTCTGTTAGACCGGAGATGAACTTCCGCTTTTCCTCGCCATCGTCTCCACGGCAATCCTCTGCCTCTGCTTATCGTCCGCTCTAATTCACCTGGCAGTTCACACCCTGTTCTCGCGACGACAAGAAGTCGCGTCTTTTCCAATCTTCTACTCGAATATTATCGAGAAACGTAATACGCTAAATGCGTTTTAGCTGCGCGAACAAATACGAATGGAATTTCAATCAAGTCTTTGTAACTGGACTGCGTCAATGACTGTTATTGTACTTGTGCATTTTACCACTATGCAGGCAACAAATCGTTCCTTTATGGTAATCTCTAGTTTTCATGTTTTAGATCAAAGAAAAAGATTTGTACAGAACGATGGATCTTTGTAATGGAAATAAAATTTGGTTAAAATAAATAGAACTTATATTATATACATTAGAGAGATATTTTATGTAATTGGATTTAGTGGATCGGAGTATGTGAAATGTTATTTCTATGGAGTTTCGACTTAATGGACTCGCACTATTCGCTTTGTTGTAGATAAAAAAGAAATTTGCTGTATTACACGTGCAACGAATGCACTACGCATGCAGTGGATATAGAAATATAGAAATATTAAATATACGAAAAATGACCATGTCAAAAAATCAAAGGTTAAAACTGATTTCAATCTTTTCAAACGTGTAACATCTTTCATGTAATTTTCATCTAATAAATAAATAAGCTGAATGAACAATTTTTAATTCTAACGCGATGTCGTTTGTAAATCTGAAAATAGTAGAATTAATTAACGTTATTCAGAGACGTTATATACATACGTTCATTTAGAAATTAGTTTAACCAAACGTCGTGTCAAGGAAAACACAATTTACGTGATTAAAGTTGATATTTTACACGAGTCAACACAATGTAACTTGATACTGTTCGAATCGGATTAGAACCCAAATATCTCGCGATAGAATAAAAACATAGAAACATCGATACACTAACACGTTAACCGTCACGGTCGTCGCCAGTGACCCATGTTGTTACATTTTATAGGACAATTAAGATAAGAGAACAGATTTTTACAAATGCGAATTACTTCGATAGCGTTACCAGAAAAAGGCGTACAAATAGAACAGAATATTCTACAAAAATTAAACGCTATAGTGTACCATATTTCAATCTATTGCGACTTTTAGAACGAAATATGTAAATTCGCGTGGCAGTCAACGTGTTAATACCATGCACGCAAAAAAAATCTTTCGAAACGATCTCCCCGCGTCTGGAGGAGGGAAACACTGATGAGAGAGAAAGAGAGAAAGAGAAAGAGTGTCGAAATACGCAGCGTCTAGGCACGCGAGCATTGGACGCCACGAGGAGCGTCCTTAACAAAATTAAGCTTTAAATATTCACTTACCGAAATGCAGAAAGACTCCAGGAGTGGTAGCGTCATTCGTGAATCGCCTCCTTCGAGACCAAACGTGTCCCTCAAAGTCACAAACTTCTCTGACGAGCACTCGCGAACAATATACGACGACAAACACTACGTAAAACGATGATGTGACACTGTATCTCGCGACAGACTCACTAAAGAAAAGTACGGTCGCACGAAGCGGCACGCGGATGTGACAGGAGTGAACATAACCTTACAACCGGTGTCACGGAGTACGTACGTCGGAAGTACGGAGAGGAAGAGAACGCGAGAACGAACTACGAGTAGCACCAAGGAGACGGAGACCGTGAAACGATTCTCCAGTCCTCCAGAAGGTTCGAGGTCCCGACGAAAAGACACGAGTTGGTTTATCGTTATGGAAAAACTGGATGCCACTCGCCTTCCACTCTGCGCGTCGCAGGAACACGGGTATAGCAAGGACACCGTACCACGAGGCTTCCCGACACAATATCCGCAATCCGCGGAAGGACTGTCGTCCGACCGCGTTCACCCGCGCCCCTCCATCGACCACCGACCGGGAGAGGGAAGCCAGGTAGGACCACAGAGAGGGAGAAACGACGAGGCTTTCAGTGTTGGAGACTGCGCGGGAACGAGGAAGAAGGACGAACGCACGGCGCCATTCGATTCAGGGTAGGAGAAAGTGAGAAGAATGCCATCAGACAGGAACGTACGTAGCGAAGGGCGTGGGGTTCCTGGAAGTAAGAAAGAAATTGATTTTTTATCATTAGACTAGAGATGTTTGTGAAAATTCGTATTTTTACAAATATGACTAAGGAAATGGAACCTAGATAGAAAATTGCTTTATCTATTAAATAGATTTTATACGGTATAGAGATTTTATTTTAGAGAGAATTATTAGATTTTACTATACAGGGTATTATACTTTGTACATATATATTTATGTAAATTATGACACGTTCTGTGCATTTTTGCATTTTCAAATTTCCTATAAATTCATAGTCTACTATTTTCGTTGGTAATTGTCGTTGTAAAGTCTTTCGAATTATTTTTGTTTGGTTTATTTAACTTTACTGTATAATTGTTTGTTATATATATATATATTAGTCAGTTTAATTATTTTATTGGAATAATTGTTCAAGTTCGATATACCTTCAGTACCTATTTTCTTGTATTTTTCTAATTACAGATTTACAGGTTATAATGTCGTAAAACTTTGTTTAAAACGTAATAATACGAAATTGACCAAGACTGGTTATATCTTAGAAATACAAAAGCACCGATAATTATATCTTTTAAAATAGAACATTTTTAACCAAACTAAGAATCGTTCGAGTCGATACATTTCTCTTTTGTTGTTGCATAACTTTATTAATTTCAATTTTGTAAAGAAATAATATTCTTACTATTTCAAGGTTACTTGAGCATTAGTTACATTCATAAAATACGCAATACGTTTTAAAAGAAGTAAAATATGTCTCTTTAAGAATATCACTAAACCAATAAAAAGAATAAATTGAAACCTTCCAACCAACAATTCACTAACGAGAACAATTTTTGTACGATTTGAAAATGCATGGATGAAATTTTATCGATGAGTGACATTTATTACGTAAACATTTATGTAATAACAATTTACATTTCAAATGTCTCGCTGTTTTTGCCAGTCTCGTATTACAGTTATTTACATATAACATATAATAATACGATATATAATTGTCAAAGCTTAACATACCTTCGTTTCTTTCCTTACATCTTTCCAATGCTCATGGTGTACAGGTTACACATTCAGAATACTGTAAAACTTCGTCGTACGTTCGAACCTGTAGTTAACTATACTTTCATGCGTTACTTTCTTTTTAATAATAAGAGTACACTCGAAGAAAACGGAACATGTTCCAGATACCAAACTCTTCCATTCTTTTTTGCATGCAACATACCACGTATAGAACTATTCGAAACTTCGAAACTGCTAACCGGAAGTGCATACGTCGGTTACCGCCAAAACTAATAATAAGATACGTGATTGAATCCTATTGGCCATTTGCCCTTTACGAGTTATCTAAAAGCCAATCAAAAATTAGTTCTGAAAATCCTGACAAATATTACGCCAATACGTATTACCGTTTCTTATATTTTGTTATTCTTCTAAAAATAAACGGAACATTAAAACTGTTTTTAACTCCGAACGATCCGTTCTAGAAAAAAAGTATTTATTTACAACCAATGAAATCAGAGAACCAGCGTTATTCGATAGCACGTTAGAGTCATATATGGAGTTTACAGTGGGCTGATTGCGTGAAATTCCGATAAATATTTCTTTCTCGGACGTTTAATAGCGTCACGCCTGTTCACGGTCAGGTTAGCCTACCGGCGCGCGCTTACTGGCGAGGGGTCGGGCGGGATCCGGGGAGATCGACCACTGAGTCAAACGACCGGTCGAGTTTGCGCAGTGGACAAAGCATAACCGCAGTACAAACTTTTTCCATGTTCGAAGGGGCAAGTAACGCGGCTCGTAACTGCGGTAGGTAGGATTCTGAAAGGACTACAGCGAGATCCTATGCGAAGAATTCCTAAAAGGTACGGTTCACTCCACCTATAGTTCCTCCCTTACCAAATATTCCATGTATTTCCAACACTTTATACGTACTAGAGTTTACAAGACCGGAGTTGAGATTGAGTTGGTCCAGGTTAGATTCGATCTGGATCTAGATTAACACTACTATTCAGTAATAACGAAAGTAATATAATCTCTTTTGTTATATAGTATATTTCTATGTATTGAAATTAATTTTCTATAATAATATATTACAAATAATATACAAATTAAATTTTGTATCATTTAATACTACTTTGATGCGACTACAATAATTTGATACCATGAAAATGAAATGTAGAAGCTAATAAAAAAATGCTTCATTGGAAGTTAAGAATGTCTGAAAATATATTTTAGAGGCATTGTATGTCTTTCTACTCCTTTAAGCGAGTGTGAGCTATGAATATCTCACCTGTTTATTTTACATAAGATCCTCTTGTACAATACTCTACCAATTAACAGTATTAGTCAATTAATAAGTTGCAAGTTATGGAATATAAACTACTTTTTTACAACTGCACATTCTCACATAAAGTAGAATAATCAGTTGATGTGTAAGTTATAAAACTAACAAATACAACTTTATTTATTTTATTACCAAGTTTGTTATGCAAGAGAAGTTATTAATACTGACAATACTGGCTTGTGATTAATACTGGCTTGTGATTTGTAATTTGTAAAATTCCCCATATATGCAGATTTTTGTGCAAATTCATATTTTTATATAACTGATGAAACAAATGGAATTTAACAGCAAGTAGAAATTTATTTCATTCGCTGAATATTATAATATATAGTATACTTTGAAAATTTTGAACATTTTTGCATATTATGTGCATTTTGTGCATTTTTGTAATTTTACAATTTCAAATTCCTTATAAATGCATAAAAATCGGTAGTTTAATGATTAAATAATGGCATTAATTAATTGTACAAGATGGCCCAATGGTGAAGTTAGCGAAGTTAACACGTACAGTAGTGTACATACCTGTGAGATTCGATACCTCGCCGCTCGCGTCGCATCTTTCGATTATCGAACGAATAGTTTCGCACGTTACGCGTTCTTTGACGAATCCGTTGAAATTAAGCGTGATTTGAGTCTGATTTTCGATAAATACGTGATACGTTAGATTGAAATGTGCGATGTCGGCGGTGTGTCATAAGTTGTAATAACGTGTATTGTGTGTGCAGTCAATAATGATCACCTTGTCCATTGTACCAGGATTTGTTTACTCGCCAAAGCACGTTACTCGTTCAACTGTTGAGCGTCGAAGGTGCAACAAATCATTTTCGTTTGAATTACGAAGCTGCTGACGTTCATTGGAATGCCGATAAAAAGAGTTACGAGATCCGTGAGTTTTTTATTAATTCATATATTATATGTACATTATTAATTCACACGCACGATAGATACTTGTTTTATATCGGAAATCGTATTGGTGGATGATTTTTTTTTAAGCGTTTGCATCACCGTATTTCAAGATGTTACAGATTTTATCATTGCATTTTATTACAGCAATATAATACATTTAAGATGATATTGTAACAATTTCAAAAGTGTAGAAATATTGATAAATGTATATTATGTCTGGTATATGCATAGTTTCGCTGTACACGATAGCTATAATTGATATAACTGGCAGCCATTTTGTTAAAATTTCATTCGTATGCTAAAAGGTAATAGACTTGAATTTATACGTAATAAAATCTTAGTTGAAATTTGCATGTTAGCGAAATTGTAATTATTAGTCGTTTCAATTAAAAATAATGCAAGATTGATATAATAATTATCTTTTTAATGTGTTTTTAACATTTATAAGAGAAGAAAGTAATGACCTTAGAAAGAAACTAACCTTGAGAAAAAATCATCCGGCGGAGGATAATTGGTAATAATAACTTCTATCTTGTGCTATATATAGAACGATTAATGCAAACAGATCACATGGTCAACCTTGATCAAGAGTTACAGCCTCGTTGCAGTTCGTTCACCTTGTTTGCGGTTATCTATACACCAAGTGTTTCCAATGATCATTTTTCATACCAATATAGATCCGCAGACATCTGATCAAATCACTACCAATCATATTGCACGAATAATTTGTAATTTGAATCAACTGTAAATAATCGAGTAGAGTCTCACTGTATTGTCTCAATTTTATTAAAGAAGTCCGTGAACACAACGACGGCTGTAATTCAAAACCAAGATTCAAATAAACCCCATGCTCATACGTGTAAATGTAGAATTTGACTAAATTTAAATGCAAAATGTAAGTCAAGTGCTCATGTAGTATTCGTATTAAATGGAATATTTTAATGATATTTAAGCCATGTGTTAAAAAGGTTCGTTCGGACAATTTTAACCGTGCAAATAAATATTTAGTTAAAATATTATATTTTTACTGCCAACGCTAGTAGAACTACTGGTGCTTTTTTTTACTATAAGGTCTTTTTATTCGTATTAAAATGACAATATTCTATTTTTAATATATTCTTTATCGTACATTGTATTTTGTGCTAATTTTTTGTATTAAGTGCCGACGGTAACGTTCTTTTATTGCTACTAAAATTACAATATTCTACCTTTTTATCATATTTTTTATCAAATATCGGTGTTTTTATTGCTAACTGTAAAGTTGCCGTATTGATATTAAAATTACAACATTTTATCGTATTTTTTACCACATATCGTGTTTTTCATGTCAACGGTAAGATTCCTATTTTCTAATTATATTGCTTTAACTATTTTACTTATTAACGTTGAATTATTTGTAAATCCATATATGTACCGTTATTCAAAGGATTTCGATTTGATAATTAACCACTTAACGCACATGTCCATCGCGTAAACGTACAGAGACAAGACTACAGGTGTTGGAAAAATGAAAAGAAGGAAAAAAAGAAAGGAAATTTTCACCCGTGCATGAAAAGCACATCGACACGGCGTCGAAGAATTAGAGCAGTCGCGTGATTTTCCGTACAATTGGCTCCGCGTGCGGCATATCGATATCGAACGGGTTCGTTACGCTTTCTAAGTAGGCCCGTACTCGAATATTTTTCCTGGAAAATGCTAGATTGCCTCCACAATGGGCAATTACACGCGCTTGTAAGCCTTTCCGATTACGGACGTTCGAACGCGTCCCATTCGCATTTCCCTTTGTCCTCGTTTACCGTTCGCCTTTTGTACGAACGCACGGCCAATTAGACGAAGACTCGTCATCGATTTAGCTCACGTTCGACCCTCCAAAACCGAAAAGAGTCATTCTCTATTATTCCAGTTTTTTGGAATTTTTTAACTTTTAGTTAGATCCAGATTAGTTATCGATCTCTCTCTCTCTCTCTCTCTCTCTCTCTCTCTCTCTCTGTCCCGGCCCTTGAAGAGTAGAGTATTATTTACAGGGATTTCAATTTTTAGCAATTCGTACTTTTGAACTTTCGATCGGATTAGGATTAGTCAGCTGTTTCGTTTATGTTCGTAATTTGGATGTTTCAGAAAAAAAAGAAAATAAAGCAGACAATTTTTTCTGGCGACACGAATTTTTCCTCAGAAACGAGAGAATCATTTTTGGCGATAGTAAATGTTAGTAACCTGAATTCCCGATTAGGTCACGATTCGTTCACGTTTTCTCCTGGAACTTAAAAAAATTATTTCCAGCGATTTGAATCCGAAAAATGCAATTGCAATGTTGAAAACTGAAGATTCGAATCTTTCTATCATTTACCATCAGTTGGATTATTATTTTCGCGAAAATTTACTATTAATTTTATTCTTATTAATATTAACTTCGGGGTAACACTTTATACAGGGTGGTTTAATAATCACACACAATAGTGGACGAAAAGAAGTTTAAAGGGTACAGTAAAGAAAATTGCACAATTTTACAAAACTGAATTATGTTAGGTAATTGTTAAAAGCAACGGATATATAATGTAATATATAGAATAAATTAGAATAAACAGTGTTCCTAAGTAATAGGCGTATTTCTAAATAAAAATGCGAATGTTCAACGTAAGTTTCACGTTAGGTTCGGGTTTAGTCTTAATGTGAAATTAACAGTAGTTAGAATCGTTCACGACACTCTTTAAAATGATATTTTTAAATAGCCCAGTTCGACGTATTGCTGTTAAAAACAAAATTGGACGTTCCGAACAAACTGTAACGCGTTACCTGTATAAATTTCGAAATGAAAATGTGAGATGAATTAAGGGAGATAAGATGCCGGATGTTTGTATACGACATGGTTGTCTATCGGTTCCACGGGGAAATGGCATATTGACACAGGTAGGTAACGGAATTACGGGATCGCACATACGTTAAGATGACACAATCAAGACTGATAACGTTAAGTAAACGAGGATATTAATGGAGGCGCAAACGTTGCCTCGCAAATAAAACGGGGTTCGCTTTTATCTGTCTTTATGGCCACCATAACTCTCCTCCGAATCACCCTGTACATTCCTATAAATCAATGTCCAACCGTTTAAATTTAAATCGATCGTTCCACTGTATAAAAATCACATAATTTACATCGATGTAAAACTATCCGTGCAAATGTATGCGATATATGCGATGAACAGTTTAATTATTTCATGTTAATAATGATCGTATAAATGTAAAGGAAAATTGAAGAGAAAAATGTAAGATATATATCGTGTTTAATATATAGTTTCTGTACTATGTAGCTGGCCGACTAATATATACAGAGTGGTTCATAAAATATATTGCAGAGATGGCAAAATATACTGTACAATTGATACAACCAATAGGACTAATATTTGCGTGGAGGTTTAGTTTGGATTTTAATTCCGGATTGCTGCACTATGAATTATTAATACAATTTCCACGTAATACATCAATCCTACAGTTTGCAAACACGAAAGAATATGTTAATATAGCAATGTAATGTTACGATGATTGAATGTAATGTGTACAAAAATAATAATTAATTCATATTATATATATAGAATAATGGTTAAAATATCAGAAACCTGACAATGATATAGCCGGGAAAACAATTGCAAGGCAAGTGATTAACAAAAGTTCAAACATATCGAAGCACCTTCTTGTCGTATTTTAGCCCTCGGAAGCTGTCATCGAAGGAAATCATTTCGATGTTAACGAACGATGTGTAACGTTTCAGTCTCGTACAGTAGAATCGATAAAGTTAAAGAAATATGCTTAATACAGATGAGAGGTAAAAGCTTGCAGTTGCAAAAAATAAAACTTCACTCATAGCAGCTTTCAAAGATCAGGATTCGAACTGTACGAAAAAAACTGTAGAACGTGCAAAGGACTCGTCGAGAAATAGCCTTGAATACGTCAATCGCGATATTGGCGTGTGTCCGGCATGAAATTCTTGGAACTATAAATGGAGACCGCGAGCCATAGTTTTTTATCGCGCGTCGCGTCGAGAAATTTGAGCTGACAAATATTTGCTTCACTGCTCGCTGTAATTATTTTCGTTTTAGACGGTCATTATATCGCATGCAGGTGTACGTGTCTGCGAAGGAATCGTGAGAAATAAGAAACGGGGAAGAAAAGGGAGGCGAGCATTAAGGAACAGATTGAAAGTTGAATTATTGAGTCGACGCTTGCTATGTAAATCATAGGAAAACGTTACTTCGCTCTGTTCGCCAACAGCCTGATGTAGTTTTCCCATTTTCTTACGCGGAAACACATTTGTTTCTTTGCCGGGTCCTCGTCTAATTTTCTGACTCCGTTGTAACAAGCTACGTCGCCCATGGGAAACCAGCCCCGTAGAGATCCCTTCGCTCCGTCTGGCTATTCACTCGAACCGTAATTTTATGCTAATTGAATAACGAACGATGACTGTTTATAAATGAAGATTTCAAAATTCTCTCGAGTGAATAGCGGCCCTGAGTTATGGAAATTTGTGTTAGGATTGATTAGTCGTCGAGACTGACTTTGGCTTTGCGGATAAAATAATTCGAAATAAGATTGACTTTCTCCAACGGGACTTGTCAGTTATTAAATTTATTATCATTAATTTTATTATTGGATCGTTTAACATTTGTTATTAAATTTATTACTAGTATTAAGTTGAGACTCGAAGATTCTTTTATTTTTACCTATGGACCTTGAGATTAAGAACGATTAATGTTTCCGGTTGTTTTATGAACAAGCTAATTAGCCAGTCAGTTTTTATATTTTGTTATTACAGTCTATGTTTATTATGCGGTTGGATGACTTGAGATTACGATTGATTAGTTAATTATGGCTCGGTGGCTACAAATTATGGCTTCTAATTATTACTTCCAGTAAATACCTTTGCAGATATAATTTTGGTCTTACGAATAAATTAGTTAACGATCAATCGTTGGTTATCGTATTCCAAAAATAATTCCTGATTTTTCCTGTTTGTTTTAAACGGTACAGACTTTTATCGAACAGTCATCACCGCCGATGAATTCATTCTATCGAACTTGTTTCATATACAACGTGATTTGTGTGTTTCGTTTTCGAACGGAGCCTCAAGGTCGTAATGAGTGACGGAGAGGAATTTTCCCGGTCGATCGTCGGCCAATTGTCTCTGTAAATAACTTTTCGCGCAATGTTTTCAAAGCTCTGTATCTCAGAATCTCAGACTATAATTAAACAGCTTGTCATATCATTAATAAAAGAGATTCAATTATAAGAGTTAGACTTTTTATTTCTACGTTCGTCTGGCGCCTGAAGACAGGCTACCATCGATACACCGCTGCGACACGGTTCTCGGTACTACAGGAGATTTTAACATTTTTATTCAAAATTTCCTAAATATATATATATATATTCTTATTCGACAATTCTCCAAAGATGCGAAAAAAAAAGAAACGAATTTCTCTCAAGCAGAAGGTAATGAGGAAGGGTTGATGAATAAATTGCAAGCTCACTTTTATCCGATTATATTTTTCCATCGTCACGAGTAAATACATCTATAAAAAATATAACAATTATATACAACGACAATTAGCGAATTGAAATCGCCTATGAAGCAGCAAGCAACACAGTTATGCTGCGCAAACATATACTAACGGAGTATTCGAAAGAACAAAAATAAAAAAGACAACAACAACGAGATGCGTGTTCCCGGCATCGGTTCCGATCTAACAGCCACCATATTGTGCACGGTGGATCATCGAATCGTAAAATGGCGGAATAGCGTCGTTCCCGGGATGCACATAACCTATACGCTGTATATCGTTTCCCTAACAAGATAACGTTGCCGCGTGTGAACAATACTTCGCAGGCAATGGATGATCTATCTCTCTGATGAGCAGTCTTGCGATTTCCTGGATCGTTCGAACTCTATACGATCGAGAAAAACGGAGGTACAAAAGATCCTAGATGGCGCGATGTACGATCCGGTAGATCCGTTCGATCCATTCGAATCCTCCATTGAACGCTTAATCTCTCGTGGTTTCTTGAAGATGGTGCCGATCGACCCGTACCCTCGACGTTTCCGATTGGCCCTCTTCAGTTTTGTATCACGGCTAGAAAGAGAAAACGAATCGATCAATCTTGATAGATCATTGCCCGATAGAACGCGGATTTTTATAGAAATTTATATTGTTCTGCATATCGTTCGAAGAATGGATTGTGCCAGTTGTTTTATTTGCTACATTTAATAACTATAGTACCATATTTTATTTTTTTTTTTTTACATACAGTTTTTATTTATATATCTTTGCTTTGTTTGCATCACTGCGTGTACGTTTGTGCCTTCGGATTTATCTTAAATTTAAAAGTACAAAAGTCAGCAGAATGTACACGATATACGTAAAATATGTAAAATACTGCAAAGTGGAATACTCGTCACTATCTTTAATAGACGAAGCAAATTACTACACAGCTTCGGTTGCTTTAATTCTTTAGTTGGTTTTCCTAATCCCTTGATAAGATTCGATAATTCTTTGATTGTTCGCGACAGCTCGTTGATGCTACTGACGGAAGAATTGTATCGAGATGGATAAACTTTTATTTCAAGTGATATTTGAGCAAGAGATTAAGTTAGGTTTATGTACATGTATCGACTTGTGAAGTTGACCGAAGATAATGCTAACCTGTGATAGCACTTTAAATAACGCTTCAGAGAACGTACCCTTTCTACTTTTAAGCACTGATTAAGATTTTCAGAATTTCCTTGTAGTATTTTGGAAAATTTCCTGCCTACTTGCAATTTCAATCTAAATTCAACACGGAGGATCGAACTATTTTTTGTGTCAATTAAAATCAGCAATATGTTGGAACTGACGCGTCAACTCTGTAAACCTGTTACATCAAACGATTTCTTGGATCATCTCGTATCAGAGGACAGAAATGTGTTTCTCTTTACTAAAGTCAGGGTGCTCAGAATTACGTGAATCTCTCAATCCCTTGCCTTGCAGATGTTTAGCCTTTTCGCTTATTTTTTAATCTTCCCGATCGTCCAGAGTTCCTATTACCAGAAATATCTTCAAACTCTTCACGAACGTACTAGGACGCGCGTTGGATTTTCTGATACCAAAGTTCCCAGAAAGCTCGAAGAATTTTCGTAATAAATCGAAGTGGCGAGTCCAACGTTGATACTTGATTTTATCAGTTCTCTTTTCACATCGTCCTACTACCTCGGTCAGATGACTAGTCGGTAATTCAATCAAGAAAAAAAAAGAAATTCTAAAAGGGAAGCATCGCGACGAATGAAAGAAATTTCGAGCAGAAGCTCGTAAGTTTAGCTGACTATGTACGTCATGTAAACGCGATGCATGCCGTGCATCGAGATTTTTCGCGATGCGGATTATCTTGTAAGGGCTGGCCGTAAAGGTCGGCGATAAATCGTCGTTGGCGAGGAAGTTTGGTGAAACTGGTTTTACGACGCGGTGAGATTTAACGTTCTCGGTTTACCGTCGATGGGAACCCTAACCGTGGATCTGGGCAAAGCCGTTCTTCGCACGACGTATCGTTTAACTTCTTATCCTGTGCGCCACGCTGTTGCAAGAATATTCTAAATCAGGTTTAAGTCACTTTGCTGCAAACTGTCCTAGTTGCAGCCTAATGGCTTTCGGAAGAGGAATCCAGAGACTGACGTCTGTCGTCACCAGACTGCGGGGCTACTTACAACAGTTCACGAAGGTATTTCAACACTTAACATTGGGAACTCTCCTGCATATGTTATACGTATTATACACGGTGTCCCGTTATTCATAGTACAAGTGAGAAGGAAATGATTGTACATGAAAAAATAAGTCGATGATATAGGATCAGTTCTTTTCATTTATAAAATATAAAGTTGTATGTGTTATATAAAAGGGACGAAAGATACGTACATAATGTGAATGTAACGTGTGGGAGGAATTAAAGAGAAAATGTTCATTGCAAGGAACTGCGATCAGCTGGAAATATTAGAAGATAGATGCCAGAGCGGAAGGTGAACGAGCTTACCAAGTGTACGAAGAGTTAAATATTTTCAGTGGCACGAATGCTGATAAAGTTGAGCGACAGATACTACCGCACTGTGTACCAAGTGTACACAGAGTGAAAAAGAGAATTCTTAACAAAGTAGACTTTGATACGAAGCCTGTAAATAGTTAAAAGTAGAATATTCAGAAAAGTAGACGGCGGTCAGCTGGAAATATTGAAAAATGAATGACGCACAATGAGCTGATACTAATGTACCAAGTCTACAAGGAATCGAAAAGAGGATCTTCCATCTAAAATGGACTCTGATCGGCTTAAATTAAAGATGAAAGGAAAATTCGAAAATGGAAAAGATACAAAAATAGCGTACGATAGATTATATAGCAGCTTACAAAGAGTTAAAGAAGGAATTAAAGAAAAAAGAAACGGACCCTGAATAGCTGAAAAAATGAAAAAATACTTATGTAACACAAAGGTAACGAGCATACCTCCGTCTTCTGAATGTTGACGCTGTTCAGCGCGACAGCTTCAGCGGCGCACTCATCCTGCGTATTGTTCTTCAAACCGAAGATAGTTTTGTACATGAAGGACGATAAAAGGGCGCCACCAATGGGGCCGAACCAGTAGATCCAGTGATGTGACCATTGATTGTTCCAGAGCGCTGGTGCCAATGACCTGGCCGGGTTCATGCTGCAGCCTGTGTAAGGTCCGAACGCGAGCGCAAGAGCAGCGACCGTCAGGCCGAATCTGATTGGCACCGAGTCGGTGTTTTTCACGTTTCTACTGTCCCAGACGGCGCACGCGACCAGCATCAGTATAGCGGTGGAAATGCCTTCGAGCAACAGGCCCTGGATCGCAGATAGCTCCGAGTGTAGATCGGTCACGCAAAACATGTCCGCCTCGCTGAGGGTCTTGCTCGTCAGGTTACCTGTCGGAGTCACCACCTGCAACGCCAGTTCCGGTTTTGGCTCGATATTTGCTTGCTACATCGATGTTTTCATGGAAATGGGAGATTAATACAGGGTTGGTTAAGATCAGAAAGAATGGATTAGTAATAAGGAATATGATATGGTTAGGATCAGTTAGTAGGTTAGGTTAGGAGCTAGAATTAGTTTTGGTAATGCGTGGCAAGATTACTTGAAGAATAATGAATAGTTGCAATTGGTTAAGGTTGATTGATATTGGTGTGATGAATTATTCAATTCTAGTGCTTTGGCAATGTGTGAAAGGATTAATTAAAGTTGGATTAGCATTGGTTGGAATTGACTTGAGTTGACATATTCAATTGATATTGTGGATGATCCAATTCCAGTCTGGATTGTTGAAGATTACTCAAATAGTTCTGATTGTTTGATATTGGTATCATAAGCTATTCAAGTCACTTTGGCAATGTGTGGAAATTAATGGAAGGTTGATGCATTGGTTGGAATTCATTGAGTTGTTATAGTACCTATTGGAGTTGGTTAGAATGGACATGGTGGATGATTCAATCCCAGTTTGGATTGCTCAAGATCAATGAAATGGTTATGATTAATATTGCTATTATAAACTATTCGAGTCTAGGATTAATCAAAGATTGATGCAATGGTTGAAATTGATTCGGACTAACACGATGCATAATTCTATAAATCTACCTGATTGACTGTATTTAAAAATAATCAAACAAAAGCTAACGAAGACACAACCTAGATAAGAAAAAACGTTTGCAAACGTTGTTATCACAGGTATTCGTTTTCAAATAGAGCTTGACCACGGTCTATACAAATAGCGTGATATCATGACTAGTTATCGTTCCATAAATGAATGTAACAGAAGGTCTTGAACTCGATAAACGGATACATGTCGAGGTTGCGATTATATACTGGCCTCTTTTCGAAACCGCGTTAAAATCATTCTCTTGTACGTTTCACGTATTTTTCAAAGATTTACAGCCTGATTCACATATGATAATAATATTCGATGTATTATTATGTTATTATTAAGCGATATCTATCTTGTGAGCAATCTTGAAGCTTAAGATTGATGTGCCAAGTGATCTGTTTTAACAATGTGCTTAAACAAAACCTGGTTTATCGGCTTGCACAATACAATGAGTAAAAAATCCACATACTCTCCAAATTTGCTCTTGCAGAATTGCCTGTTACGATGAGAAAATATTCTGCCTCGAAACAGGTACAGGTCGTTTCATTTTACAACGTAACACGAACTTGATCTGCCTAAAATATTTCAGAAAGTACGTGTACCCATAAAATTTAATTAGAGAAAAGTACCAATAGCTTTTTAGACGACGAATTTTTCAAGTTATCCTGTTAAAAGCGTGACCTTAAAGAATTCAACATCACAGTTTATCCGTTTCCGTGCACGATCAATATAAATAGAGGATGACCAAAGTTGTGAATGAATTACGAAAGTACGAACCTTCAGCATGCCGAACCCCAGGATTCCGCCGACTATCTGGGACAACAGGTACACCAATCCTTCGGGAATAGTCTTCTTCCCGAGCACTACCGATCCCACCGTAATGGCAGGGTTAATGTGAGCATCGCTGATGTGGCCAATAGACTGAAAGGACCAAAGGAATCTTAGCTTCGAATTATTCAATAGCCACGAATAGTCGATTCATATAGACATTTAGGAACATGGCAAAATTATTTACAAATGCAATAGAACCTATTTGTATTTCTACTACGATTAATTCAAATTTGAGTCTTGTCTAGAAATTTATTTCTTTATGATAATAGAAATTCTAACTTTGATCCAAAAGACAAGAGCTAACAGACGTTATGAATAGACTGTTTGGTTTTAAAATACATAGTGTAACTGTACAGTGCGATAGATATATAAAATAAGAATCAAAGTATAGTGTACAATTTGGATCATCAGATATAACAAAATCAACCAGAGAATAAATATGTATAAATGAAATCGAATTGCCAAAATTGATGGATACCAACTTGAATCACAATCATCACAGCAAGGCCAAAGGTTAATGAAATTTGAAGTGGAGTGGGTTCAGAGCCCAGGCCTCCAACGCATCCCATGCAGCCAACGAATAGCAATATAGAGGTGCCAATCGTCTCGGCCAAAACTATCAACATGGTTTTCTTCATGGCGCCTTCGCCATGCATCAGCTTCTTAAAACCTGCAACATGAAACACACTGTAGATGATCTGTAACTTCTTAGATAATCTCAATCGTCAATGGTTTTGACGATTCTCTTATTTAATTAGAATATTAATGAAAATACTGGAGGAAATATCTTCACTTTGGCACGAAACTTTTTAGCTTAATAGCTACAGGTAGTTTCATTTTATTATCCACGGCATGCAGCTAGTTCTTTCCATCCTCTTATTTAACCAGAATGTTAATGAAGATGCTGTGACCTCGAGCAAATATTCTTACTTTGACGCGAAACTTGTTACCTTAATAGCTACAGGTGGTTTCATTTTCTTGTCCATACATGGAGCTACATCTTTTCAATAAATTTTATTATAAAGCATCCCGCAGAATATCCCCCAAAAAACTATAGGAAAGCAATTTTCAAATCGAAATTTAGGGATCTGATTAATCAGAATTTTTAAATAAATTTGAGTAGAACTCGTAATCGAGATATACGTCAGCCTCGGTAACTTTTCATTCTATGAAAATGTTTCTTCTCGTTCCACTCGTCAGACTCGTGACAGACATTTTCCACGACGTCGGCGACATTTATCATGTATAGAAAACACGCCAAACGAGCGTTCGTAATGGTGTTCTCGAGACCCGAGTCTCGACAGGTGTCGACAAGGACAGAGACGTTCCCGTCGTGGTGGTCGCTCTCTCAACGAGCGAGACAAGCGGTGATAAAGGTGAAATATTAATAAACCTATTTTTCTTCCGTCTAACCAGTACAAGATGTTCGAGGGTCCAAAAACTAGTGAATTATAAATTCCTCGGCTTTTCATGGTATTCTCAAAACGAAACACTTTCACCAAAGCACAGATATTTCGCAGAAAAACGGGAATAGCTACCAAACGACGTCGTTATATTCGTCGCGCTTTACCTCTTCAACCTTTAAGATTTTGTAATTCAGAATTTCTCGATCTTCTAATTTCTCTCAAAAATTTTCTCTCTCGATATTCTTCGAGTTTTATCCGAAACATTTGTCGCCAGGTAATATTTTTACGATCTAGAATGTTTCGTCGTATATTACGAAAGTGTCGTCACTAACGTACGATACGCGTTCTTTCCCTCGTTTACGTATTTACGCACGATGTATACAAATATATAAAATGTACATGTATAAAAATATAAACGAGATGAAGTAAACGAAGAAACGAGAAATAGCCTAGATGAAGATTTTCACGATGAACGAAAAACTTGTTTCTTTTTTATCATCGATGTATGTATATACGAGTGATAATCTTACCGCACTTGCAAACCATTGCGTCGATATTACACAGTACGCGTACACGGAACCACTTGCACCGATGAAATAAGCAGTCTGAACGATAGTTATCTACGTCGGTCTCGTCCAACGAAATACGACGTATACGTTGGTACAATGATGTTGACAGTTGATTAGCCACTATACACGACGCAGCACGAAACTGGCTCAGCCGAGTGATAGCCCAGTGTAAATACACTTACACCGCGCGATGCCATTCAAACGCAAATATTGCACCTGTTTGATCGGTATTTTTGGAAGAGTTCAATATCTATGGTAAAACGTCCTTGTATACATTGACGTGGATATTTCTCTTTTCTCTCTTTTTTTTTTTTTTTTTTTTTTTGAAACGCTCTGTAGGTGGATTTTACGCATTATCTTCGTATATATACCTAGAAGATAGAAAAGAAAGGATACCATCGATTTAACTATTTTTAGTAAAACTACGAAACGTTTTTTCAGTCAAATATTAATGTTTTATCGGCGGGACTTGTATTTTGAAACGCCTTTTGAATTTTATTCTGCGTCGAAAATCATTATTTTTCATATTTTCAGTACTCTTTATTGTTTCTAATTAAACGATGAAACGACGGCTGAACTTATTTATGTGGGTTAACCTTCTGGCGAATGGGACTTTGTTTTTGAAACACCTTCGTATTTTATCTTGTACTCAATTGACGCCACTGTTTCTGCCTACTTCCGGTAGATCCTTTTGATAACTTTGACGGAGCCATAGTAGCTTTTAGGGGCCTCGAAAGATCCTTTCGTCTGTCCACGTTTCTGTACCAACAGTCTAACGAGTAATACGACCCTTTTTGACGAATTTTTTTACGAATAATATTCCGTAAACCG
Source organism: Bombus flavifrons (assembly GCF_040668555.2). Taxonomy (NCBI): domain Eukaryota; kingdom Metazoa; phylum Arthropoda; class Insecta; order Hymenoptera; family Apidae; genus Bombus; species Bombus flavifrons. Next base: position 6,230,213 of record NC_138457.1, on the reverse strand, counting down.
ATATCGTCGATAGAAATGTTTACCTTTGCAAAGAAAAAGAAAGCAACGACGTACTATGTCACTGTTTGTATCGTTTATGATACGTATTGGGATCAAGATGATGGCCAGATACGATTTCCCTTGAAATTTCTTAGAATTGATCGTAAATTTGTTCTTACTGGCTGGTGCACGTCGAAAGAGTGTAGAATTTCAATGACGGAGCACAGTTTGCACGTTACTCAGGAATTACACTCGTGCAACGATAGATCGAGACGAGGATCGATCGTAAATCAGGACGTCACCTTGCCACACGCAAGGAGGTCGTACACTCGCGTTTACAGAGATAACGTCAGACCCGGGAAGATCGAGTCGCGTAAAAGATCACTCAGCACCGTCTACCGAAGTTGTTCCTTTAGTTGTGCGAGTTTCGTAACGCAATTGAAACCGCAATATCAAACACTTCCGTTACGTTAATACAGGGCTCTTCACAGTTTCTGCTTTAATTAGAGCTAATTAGATTCGAATAAATGAGTTTTCTGCAGTAGTATCAACCTCTGCCGTGGAAGATTTTATCTTGGAGGTTAGGAATTTGACAAGCTAGGATTTCGGGTGTTTAATTGTACAAATTGCAAATAAATTTAGACAAGGAAGTTTTCTAGAGTAGTTATTATTAATTAATTTCTTTATGGAAGTACTCGTTTTAGAGGTTAGAAAATATGATATCGAAAAATGGCGGCCCGCAGAAAAAATGAAAGACTTCAACATTCTGAGGTTAGAAAGTGCAAAATAATACTAATAAATATCGTATATTATGTAAATACAGTATAATATACTTAAAAGGAGTCTACGTTATTTAAAAAATGTGATGAACGATTAACAGCACTGTGTGTGATTTCGATCGAAAAAGAAATTTCAGAAATTTCGGACTTTAATAAAAAAAATTATTGAGAGATTTTCTCGGGACAAGCGAAGAAGGATAGAGTTTATTTTTAGATAAAAATAATTTGTTTTGAAATATCGAATTTTCTATATGTAGATTTATTAATAAACTGTTTACGCGTTAAGAAATGCTACTTAGTTATCTTTTATGTACGCAGAACCCCTACATAACATCATCATTGGCTGCTACTGATATCAGGAATTATTATCACTTGACTACAGAATATTTCAAAATTTATGCTACCAATTCCTTTCACGTAATATTTTCTACGATATACAAGTTGTTCCGACAACTCATAAACTCGCGAAAAGAAACGTTAACCAGAATTTTCGAAGTTTGCGGAAAGCGACGAAAGAAAATGCTAAAAATAATCGTTAAACCACTACAGAGCGTTTCAAAGTAACTAAATCTACATCTTCCAAACTCGATCAATCCAACGCTTTCTTTCCACTTCTTTCCATTTTTAATTGTAGCCTCTACCAACTGACTGCTAATTCTCGATACTTCTATACAGGGCGTTTCAAACCAAAAGATTGTTAAGTACACGCGAACATAACCTCACAGTTAATCACGAATCTCTTCGCATATACGTTTCTAGATGATATTACAGCGTCGAATGGACTTTGAAAAAAAGAAAAGGGGCGCGTTTTTTTCACCGAAATACGCGGTTACTTGTATTTTCGCCCTCTGGTCCGCGAATCCGCTCTTCTAGTCCGTAAATGCCGGCAAAGTAATCAGAGTGCACGTTCATCGGAAGAGTGCACGGTGATTGATGTGGCTCTTCGGCATCGCTATCGATCCGTCCCGATGAAAATATCTGTACCCGTGGAAATTGGATCCATACAAAATAATGCCCATACACGTGGTTCCACGATCTCGTTATCTGCAATTACCGAAAATTCCTGGCAACGCCAAAGGGAAACAATATCCACGTTATCGACCGAACTTTAAGTTCACCTGGTGAATTTTCATGAATTTCCCAAATTTCGCGTCAATTTCTAAACTTTGAAAATTTAATTCTTTCGTGCTACATAGTCGGTTCGAATTTCCGAAACTCGGTTTCGTGTTCGTTTCCATGCCAATTTTCAAGTGTCGAAAATTTAACATCGTTACGCCGATCGCCTCGTCTCGGACCGATTTTCAAAAATTCGCCACTCCTTCCATTTTTACGTTGATTCGTAAATTTCGCAAATTTAATCTCTTTCATCGCGTTTCGCGTGAATTGGAGCTCGTTTCGATCGAATTTTCAAAGCTTGGCTCCTGCGTGTGATTCTACCCCAATTTTTGATACTTTGCAAATTTAATGATCATTTGCGCTAGTCGACTCGCTTCGGCCGAGTTTCCGCTACTCAACGTCAATAATTCTTCCCACGCGAATTTTCAAAATCTTTATGGACATTGTGAAGCAAATTCACATGTCCGATTAATTCTCTTACAATAATCCAGCTATAATTTGGATAATTGCGCTTTGTTTATGTGGCGGGTGTAAGATAAACGTTCGAACGTTCATTATAGTAGCTGATTCTGATTTACGAACCAAAGTAATTAAAGTAATCGTAGCCGTTTCGTAATCATCGTAGTTAATTTGCAGTTACATAAACGCGATAATTTTGAGGAATTTGTTAACGCTGGAATTTTTTCATCGTAATCGGATTACGTTAGCGCATGCATTGTACGCTTTTCTAAAAATATCTTATCCGAAACGTTTTTATCGTAAATGATAGACGTACGTAAGAAAAACAGAAGAGAATACAAGTTGAATTTCAAAATTCATTCCTTTTAATCTATTAATCTTTTTCTGTTAATTTTTTTATCATCCTCATTCTGTATCACGACAGGACTATAAATATTCGTAAATTGATAACTGATTTATATTCACATAATCTAGAATTTTAGTTCATGTTCTAATATTGTAATACTGTTACAGATAAATACGGTGAAGATTAGTAATCGCAAAATTATAGTAACAATAGTAATAATATAATTAGCAACAAGAACAACATTACGATCCATTCGAGGCATAGAAAAACATATACAGTGTATCTTTCTTTTTCAAAAGGATACGAATGAGATATTTTAGAAAGGGATAATTGGATTTTAAAACAGGCATCGTGCAACGATGCGTTTCGCCGCTTTTACGCCAGTGAACAGGTAATTGCGATTCGCTGGATACATCGTAATTGCGTGTAATTTATGCCAATCGCATTGTTCAGCTCTCTCACTAGCGACACTAGCGCCATTTCGACATTTTCCCCCGTTCTCCGCCATAAATAGTCTTCCTTACCTAACCTAACCTAACCTAACCTAACCTAACCTCCTCCAGCTTCCAAAATATCAGTCCCTATCAATGTAGAAATTCACAAAATTTCCATGCGATCTTTCTTCATAAGTTGACACGATTGATAAAGAAAGACACGAACTTTGAAGTCGATTCGACTCGACTCGAGTGCTGTCTTATCTTCGAACACTTTGTCGAGAACCACTTGTGTCTTTTTTTCTCGTAGATCGTTCAGATTATCCTATTCTTTCGATAAATAATCATTTATTGCTGTAGATTCGCGATATCGGAATCTTTGTCTGCTTCGATCGGCCCAGAATTCTTCTTTTATTATTTTTCTTCTTCTTCTTCTTCTTATTATTATTATTAATATTGTTTATCTAATATTAACGGGGTAAATGCTTCGGTAGAAAGATACGACGCGGGAAAACATAAATCGCACGCGCAAATATATGCAAAACAAGGAAAATAAAAAGAGAACGATATACACGGGGGTTCGAAAGTCGAGATGAATATGAAAACTAAAGTGTACGACGTTTTAAGCAGCGTCTTAAGGATGACAAGGATCGAGAAAAAGGACACCATATGGTGTACAGTGTTAGCAAGGTGGGCTAACACACTTAGAATAGCCACAGGTGGTAGGATGTTGTAATTTATCGTAGATTCTTCCATAACTTTCACCTCGCTATATATTTTTCCGAATTTTCGATTGACTACGGGTTCCTCGAAATTTTCGTTTCATTGTAGACTCTTCGAAAGTTCTCGATCGACTACAGATATTGCAGGAGTCTCCGTGCAGCTGGAAATTTTTTTTTTTAATTCTCGTCTCATCGTAGATCTCGCAATTTGCCAATTAAAACTTCCACCTCTCCGAGCTTCGTAACTTCTTAATAAAAACAGAAGATGGGGAAACGCTGGAAAGTAGAAGAACCATTTCATAAACTCTGCATTGTCTCGTGACGCGGCAAAGATTCCCAATGCCTCGAGAATTGTTGTTTAATAATAACAATGGTCATCGGAACAAACTACAAAGTCTACCGAGATAGCGAGGAAAGTAATTATAGACTCGTCGTCGGAACGCCTCTGCGATTACCATACATTTCCATTCTAATCTAAAAAAAAAAAAAAAAAAAAAAAAAAAAAGAAAAAAAGGAGCCGCGCGGAGAAAAGAAATCCGACGACCCAATTCCAGTTAAGCAAACAAAGATCTTCGAGCAACGTTCCAGTCGATCGTCCATTGAATAAACGTTTTTAGAGAGTGTCCTCGGGCAGTGTAGCCAACCGACAATCGGCTAATTCTATGGAATCGGCATCGAGACATTATGCGGCAATTAGTCGGTATAATCTGCCTATTAGGGGGATAAGCGGCGTCAGATATAACGCAGATCGTGTTCGAATTGACTAATGGCTCGTGTCAGCTCGGCCAGTCTGGCCAACCTAAGTCCACCTCCTTTGTTCCGCGTTCCAGCCACGTTTCAGGCCGATTCTCATCGGTTTTCGATCACCTCAACATTTTACATACGTACAGCGACTTAAGGAAAAGAATGTAATCGGTCACGTCTTTCTTACGAACATGTTATGTGCGTTACGTCAAGCATTTTAGAATTTCATTAACATTGTAACGAGAGACGACTATCATAATTGCATTTGTAAAGTTTCTTGTACAATTATCTTGATAAAGTTTGAAACGAAATTGAGAATATGTTACAGAAATTACAAGATATTTAGCGCAAGCATTTACTTTGACAATATCGCGAAAGTATTTGACCGGTTTGAATAACTGAATATGAATAAAACTATTATATCAGTTCTAGCACTAAACATATACGTTCACGGCTACTGTTACTACTCGCGCTATATTCTAATTTTTTTTACTGAGTGTTTTCAGAAAACGTACGGTTCGTTAATTTACATTCAAATCGATGCTAAATGATCTATCGACATATAGACAGTGACAGTTCAAACAAAGTTAAAAACTAACTGGAATATAACGACAGCTTAAATCAAACGTAGCCAAAATAATTCAAAAATCACGATATAATTGAAAGTACACTTGTACAAATTACAATGGCCAACAAAAGTGCTTGAACGCTTTTCTCGATGAGTATGTTATGCGTAGACCGCAGATTTTTTTGCAAATTCATATTTTTATTAATACAAATAAAACAGCAAAGCTGTGTCTCATCCATTAAATATAATTAAATTTCATCTATAAAATATTATAACAAGTACTGTATTTTCGATATTTTATGTACTTTTCCAGTTTACGCGAATTTTGTGTATTTTCGCATTTTTAAATTTTCCATAAATATGTGAAAGTCCACAGTTTTAATATTATCACGTGCATCATGTGGAACATATTGAAATTAAATCGTTAGCACCGTAATCAGACAGAACAAATCTGAAAAAATATATATAGAAATGGTAAGATATTTAATACAAGTGGTACATGTATTTGTCATAAACTTATCTCGTACAGCATGAAAAAAAAATGGCAAACAAACGTTGGTTTACGAAATTCAAACGAGGCAAGGACGATACGACGGGCACAACTGTCGGATAACCCTGGCTGATAACGCAATTTCCCTATTTGCTCGGACAGAGAGCCGATAAAATGCAGTCTGGTTCGATTTTGACTGGCATTTCGTAGAAAACTTTCCAGATAAGATGAAATTTAACTGGTTTCTCGCGAGATCGTATGTAAATAAAAATGTTGAGCTTTTGTTTGATTTAGCGATAATGAAAAAAAGCTCTAGTCACATTTACGCCATCTAGCAAATTCCTCATACATGTTCAGAAAGACTGAAAGAGAGAAGAATTCCTTTTGGAATTATAAATCGATCGGATCTTTTAATTATCTTTTAAGTCCATCAGATTAAAGTTCATATAATTTTAACAGGAGCTTCGCTTTAAATGATCGATCTATTGCCTTTAAAAGATTTAGCCATTCTAAAGGTCAAAATTTTTAATTGGACTGATTTGTACCATACCTCGTACTCTGATAATTATCGAAATAACTTTCTTATTTAGTAACATTACGTTATTCATATATGGTACACCGACGTGACCTCAAAAACCCACATAAAATTTAAGAAATTTTATACGTCGCTATAACATTTCATTTAATAAAATCCAACAGCTGCATGAAATCCTAAAGGTCGTCTAACTATATAGGATTCTAAATAGTATTATATATGATACGACTTAATTAAGAGAGTTAAGAATAATCTGAATTTGTCACTATAAGGTTCAAGACAAATTTGGTTAGACTAAAACCTGACTGGTAATTGGCGGGGAAACGAGTAGATACGCAGCAATGCAAATAGAAAAAGTTTCGTTACGAAAGAGAAAAGGTTACGTAAGTCTCGGTAGATGGAGGCCAGTGGCGCTAGTATCGTTTTCATCGCCGATAGAAGAACTTGTCTAGGCTTATCCGTGTTTATACATTGTTTCTCAATCTCCCTATAGATATCTATAGCCTCGTAGGCTCGCAGGCTATTTTAAACGATCATATCTAAGCGCAGCTGTGACACTATAAACGATAAAAACTGTTTTCATAATATTCGATAGGTTGTTTAAAATAAGTGGCAGTCTGTCATAATCAGGACCAACGTTTTTGGCCCTTTCTCTCTAATCTACGACACGTTTTTAGCTAAAACGAGAAACATTTTGTGAAACGAATCTAACCTAAACCCTTCGTAGACAGATTTCACAGAGTAATGGACGCGAACTTAAACCTAACCTAAACGATCGTAAATTAGACCTAGCTTAATCCTACTGCTCCACTCGTTCCCAACCTAATTTTTGAAACGGTAACAAAATATTCTATTGGTATAAAATAAACAAAATATTTTGTTTATTTTAATTGGAAGATATAAAATCAATTTGGATTGTTTGGATTAGGATTCGAGAGAAAGAGCTAAATCTTAGGATCTAAAATTCAAATTCGGGTCTAACAAATTCCGACTTTTGATCGAAGTAATAAGAATTACATTATTTTATCCGATTATGCAAAATTAAGATTCGACCGTATAATCGAGAAACATAAATTTCGTGACCTAAAGCAAAGATTCTATTCTATGGTAAAGAAACATTTTTAAATCTAATCTCGATCTAAAATTTAAATCTAACGCATAAACTGTAATTTATAATTAAACAGATAAGAAGAAACTTACACCGAGAGAAGTCTCTCTCGTATAACAATGAAAATACTTGGATGCTTTCTCACGGAACTGGCATAAATTGGCCAAGAATTTTTCCTCGAACAATTCCAATCTTTTCTGAATTACGTTACTTATCTTCGCGGAGAATTCGTCGTTGCTATCGGTTTCGAAGAAATTTTAGTCACGATAGATCTGATGAACTAGGCACGAATTGGAACGAGCAACGACTTTGACCCAACTGAAAATCGAAGCAATCTCGATACGAATATAAAACGAAACTAATTTAAACATATATATATATATATATACATATATACATATATACATATATATATACACACACACACACACACATACGCACACACCTATGAGCCAGACTGACACACGATAACCGGAGGATCAGGTTTTAGGGCAACGCGACGGTTCGTCGCTCGTAAAAAGAAAGTATAACGATCGGTAGAAAATGGTATTCCGTGCAGTAATATCGTTACGCAATCGAAAAGTTTGATCGCACGATGCAATTCTGTTATCGAATCTTCGCTGCTTACTTGCGTTTTAGCTACGTTTACATTCGCAAACAAACGCGCGACTTTCGATTGTGCACATTAAGCATTTTTTCTAATCTTCCGCAGTATTTTTGCAAGTTTATCTCTTTCTCCTCGAGTTCCCGGAAAATGAATTATTCTGGAATTTTACTGCAATCAAGTACAGGAGAATAACATTTTTCCTGCAAATAATCCAAGTTCCTAATTCTCTCCTCCCTTTCTTTTTTCTTCTGGCAAATCCGACGTCTAATTTTTAATAATTTCACCAAAACAAAACCGACGGACGTTAGTTTTATTTTATGACAAGCAGATTATTATTATTTGCACGAATTTGTATGCATATTCGAAACTTCTTTGGAAATATCCATAGAAAGCTGGATTATGTTTGCTTCTATGGATCCTGAGAAACCAGCCGAGATATAAATGACGAATATGGTAAGACGGAATTAATGAAAATAAATGCGAAGAAATAGCGAGGTAGCGATTCATTAACAATGTTAATAGCTCGTTCAGCAGTGGGATTTAATTTTCTAAATGAAAGCTGTTGCATAAAAATTTGTCATGCTGAGAATGGGACATAGAGTGTCTACGTTAAAAAATGTTTCTCTTGCGCAATTTTGTTCTTCATATTAAATGTATCGTTATTAACAATTTCACGCCGCATATGCTACAGTTATGCCAACACCTAAATGGAGAAAGCATTTATTTACTCGACGTTAATAATCATATAACAAAATTATAATAATTATAAGGCCACCTAAATGGAAAAATTGTCTGTTCGACATTAATGATCACATAAATATTACGCGGAAACATTTATTGTACGCATATAAAATATTATTTATGTAAAATTCCAACTTGTTAAACATTGTTATCAACACGAAAATATTTAGCAAAATAAATCGTAAGTTACAGGGAATTGTTGCGTAACGTTACATAGCCTTAACATGACTTTATCACATAGTTAGAAAAGAAAAAAGGAAAAGAAAAAGAAACAACATAAACTCATATCATCTGCTAAGATGTAATTGCAGATATCTGATGTTGATTTGCAATTTTAATACGCCGTCACGTGTTTTGTCTCGTTCGCAATACTGTTAGAAAAATTCCAACGAACAGATATCGTTTCTCTATTCGATCGTTCAATTTTTACACCTAGGCGACGAAGTAATCTTATTTGTCCATGTAAAAGGAATATTTTAAATAATCGGCAAATACACATAAAATGTAAATGCGAGAATGTCCGTTTCCTGTGAAACTCTGTTTATGTAAATATTATAATTCATCGATCGAAGCGATTTTAAATGGTATTCTCGTAGCTGTATGTATTCCAAGGTCATCCGAAGTGGAAAGAAAAGGCGAACTAATCCAACCAGGTTTCCATATTTTACGTAACCGCTAGCTTCGTTTCTTGATCAGTTTAATCGGTCCCAAACGCGCTGCTCGAATTAATTTTATTGCTAGAAAATATTTTATTTATTGGCTTGGCAACTAAGTGATTGCGGATTTTGTGATTAGGTGGTAATGATAAAATTCGCAATCACTTAGTTGTCAAGCCAATAATATTAACATTCCATCCATTTGGATTTGTACGAGCCGAAATGAAAATTATATTTGCGAATATTATATTTAAATATAATTACTTTAATATTTAAAGCTAAATTACTCCTTTCCCAAATATAAAAAAAAATATATTTTGTGTAAATATAAGTTTAGTGTTCGAGTTAACTACATTGTTGGGAAATATTTTATTTAACATTAATATTTCATCTCTTTGGATTTATTCCAAAAAGAGGATTATATTTCTAAATATTATCTTTAAGCATAATTAGAATCTTAAGGCTAAATTGTTATCTTTTTTCCCAAATATAAAAAAAAAATATATTTTGTGTAAATATGAATTTTAGTGTTCAAGTTAACTACATTGTTGGGAAATATTTTATTTAGTTTTAATATTTCATCTCTTTGGATTTATTCCAAAAAGAGGATTATATTTCTAAATATTATCTTTAAGCATAATTAGAATCTTTAAAGCTAAATTACTCCTTTCCCAAATATAAAAAGAAAATATATTTTGTGTAAATATAAGTTTTAGTGTTTGAGTTAACTACATTGTTGGGAAATATTTTATTTAGTTTTAATATTCCATCTGTTTGGATTTATTCCGAAAAGAAGATTATATTTCTAAATATTATCTTTAAGCATAATTAGAATCTTAAGGCTAAATTGTTATCTTTTTTCCCAAATATAAAAAAAAAAAATATATTTTGTGTAAATATAAGTTTTAATATTCGAGTAAACATTGTTGGGAAATATTTTATTTAGTTTTAATATTCCATCTGTTTGGATTTATTCCAAGAAGAAGAATATATTTCTAAATATTATCTTTAAGCATAATTACAATCATAAGTCTAAATTATTATCTTCTTTCCCAAATATAAAACTATATTTCGTACAAAGATTAACTCTCAACGATCACGGTTAGTCACTAAACTAATAAAAGAAGGAGACGATCAATAAGACAATACATGTGCCGGTGATTATGAAAGTGGCCTAAGTCATATAGTTTTCCTTTCGAGATGTTTACAGTTTTGCGTTCGACGTATCAACTGGATTCTGTTTAACGACGTAGCAGCCACTTCGATCCAATAGTTCAATTACCACTACTTTGCAAAGTTAGTTGCAGATTGTTCTAATGTAAACAGATGCAACGTAACATAAGCGATAAGCTTATGTTTTGCTACATTCTTCATGTAGGCCATCTACTGTCTGTATATTTCATAATCATCGGCATATATCTTCCTATCGTGTTTCTTCGTTTCGTTTCTTCCTATTTATCGTGTTTCTTCGTGTGATCTGCCATTATTGAGACAAAGATGTGGCACAACATCAAAGTCGTACTAAATTATTGTATAAACGTTAAATGACTTGCTATATGACTAATAGCAAATGACAAACAGATGTTAACCAAACAGAAATCCATATCGAATGACTTGGAGTCGTGTCACACTATCGAATCATTGTAACAACGTATACAATGTTGCACAGAAGCATCGGTCGACTAGTGTCGCGGAACTCAATTGCAACAACCGTTTATTATTCCCAAGCAAATCTTCCTCCACGTTTCACACGTTCAATGGATCTCATTATGCTTCTTCGTACCGAGCTATTCGTTTAAACCAACCACGTTTCAAATATAAAACAGGCATTACGAACGCTGTGCAACATTGCGCGAGTGACGACGTGTATCGTAAAACAGAAGGAGAGATGAATTGGCGCGACGTTAATCGAAGAAGCTGAAATCGCGTTTCCACGTTTTCCAAATTGCAACTTTCGCTCGTAAAATCACAAGTTTATATTGCCTTGGCAACTAAGTGACTGCGGCTTTTGTCATTAGGTGGCATTGACGAAAGCCGCAATCATTTAATTGCCAAGTCAATAAAATTCACAGTACGTGAACTGCAGTTTAAATGTGGGCTACAATGACAGCGAGAAAAATGAATATTTTTGTCTCTGAAGGAAGGTGAAATTTCGAAACGATCAGTTCGAGTGGAGAAATGATACAACTTCGAAGCGATGATTTTCCACGTTACTTTCCCCAATTTTCTCGTTACATCAGCGCGTCGGTAGCAATTACGTGTATCAAATGTTTTATCGAACGCGTATTTAAGTTGATACGAAGGAACAAAAACGGATACGACAACCTGTTAATATTGGCTTGGCAACTGAGTGGTTGCGACTTTTGTCATTAGGTGGTATTGACAAAAGCCGCGAGCACTTAGTTGCCAAGCCAATAGATTTATGGAATAGAAAAGAAACATGAGAGGAAGATCACGTTCGTGGTAAAATGCGATACGATAAATCGAGAAACATGTAGAGACTGATTTATTTTTGTATTAGAATTTAATTTTCAATAATTTCTTGCAATCTCGCAGCGTTAATTCTGTCCGCACGCGCGTTGTAAATTACGTGGACGAATTCGCCACGTATCGAAGTTATCGATATTATTAAAGGTACAAAAGGTAGATTTGAAAAGGTAGACGAAATGTATCGAGATGAAAATCGATAGAAATTCTCCGTTGACGACTTTCTCAAACTCGCAGTCAGAATGAAGTTTTCCACTTTTCAATCTGAAACCTACGCGTTTCTTCCTCTTGTTTGGCTTACAAGTAAAAGTAAAATAAGTTGAAATATCGAAACTGCCTTCTTATTGCTGCGAATCTTTTAATTATCGTCGTTAATTATTATCGTGTTTTCGCACAAGCAGAGTAGCCTTTTCGAGATTTTTCCGAAACAGACGAGATTTTTAGCGTTTGAAGAAATTCAAATTTTATCAGTTAAATTTTTATCTTTTTATTTTAAAAATGATATTCCATAGGCATCGTACGCATTCGTTTGCAAGCTATGATTATCGAAAGTCGCCACGATTTCTTACTAATTTCCCGCTATGCGCTCCTTTCTCTTTGCTATCTACTCTTCTCCATAACTTTTCCTTCGTCTTTGCTTTCCTCTTTGTCACCTAACGATCGGATCGCGGATTCTTATGCGTCCGTAGAAAATTGAAAAGTGCGAAATTGCGCAGAATATATAAAATATACAAAGTATAGTGATTTCGGTGATACTTGCCAGGTAAGGACAATTTTCTAACATACGCTTGAATCTTTTTAATTACATTCGAAGAAATATGAATTTGCATAGAATACCTCGGTCTATTGCTAATAATACGTTTTGAATGTCTCAATCGTTTCTTACCATGTTCCTGGAAAACACATTTTATCGAGTTTCAATTCTAAGCAAATACTAAGAAAGTTACCTCTAAAATTCACGCTTCGCAAAAATGATGGAAAAAGTAAATTACGATGAGTGAGAATTAATTATCTTGCAAAGTATACCACGTTATTTATAATAAAAATAGCCCAATGCTGGTTTTCAAAGCGAATCGTTTTATTTTTTAGGTTATGATTTTTATTATATATTTCTATTTATTTATCGTCTTTTATATTAGTTTAGTCTGACAAGAGAGTAATGAAAATAATTTATCTATCTTGCAAAATAGATCACGTTATTTATAATAAAAATAGCCCAATGCTGGTTTTCAAAGCGAATCACTTTGTTTTTTAGGTTATGATTTTTATTATATATTCTTATTTATTTATCGTTTTTTATGTTAGTTTAGTCTGGCAAGAGAGTAATGAAAATAATTTATCTATTTTGCAAAATAGATCACGTTATTTATAATAAAAATAGCCCAATGCTGGTTTTTAAAGCGAATCGTTTTATTTTTTAGGTTATGATTTTTATTATATATTTCTATTTATTTATCGTCTTTTATATTAGTTTAGTCTAGCAAGAGAGTAATGAAAATAATCTATCTATCGAGGAACGATCTTGCAAAATAAATCACGTTATTTATAATAAAAATAGCCCAATGCTGGTTTTCAAAACGAATCGTCTTATTTTTTAGGTTATGATTTTTATTATATATTTTTATTTACTTATCGTTTTTTATGTTAGTTTAGTCTGGCACGAGAGTAACGAAACTAATTTATCTATCGAAGAAATTTCCTTTTTATTCCTTCTCTCTTCCTTTTTCCTCTAAAAGAAGTTTATTTCGGCGATAGTTTTCTCGCGATCACCCGGTATATGGATATGTGTATGGATTTGCGTATAACGTGTATTTTGATTAGCCAAGAATCTCGAGACACTTGGTATCGCCAGCTACGAACATTTCGGAAATTAAACTGTACTTGCAATTGGCCTGATTCTCACGATAATAGAACATACACAGGGTGTCTGAAAATTATTGTAGAATAAAACTTCGTTGTTTAAGATGTCGCTTCGTCCATTGAATTTCAAACGTATACATATTTAAAAACCCGAACGAATCAACCGAATAAATGAATGAATTTCAAACTCGAAACGAATCTAAAATTCAATCGGCGAATTGAAATATTCGCAACATCTTTTATGCATCAATATTCAAAAAATCAGAATACCAAATACTTGCAGTATTTAATTTGAAAGAATTACCTACCGAATTGCGGTTAATCATCGAATCTAAAATCTAATCAGCCAACTGAAGTGCTAGTTTCTTCTACCACAATATCATTAGATTTCTTGCAAATATCGTTATATTATTATTTAAGTTGCGATTTCAAAAAAAAAACATTCATCGAATCTAAAATTCGATTAGCCAATTTGAATATTCAAAATTCCTTTCGTCGATACTCGGGTGCAAATTTTTGTCAAAAACAAACAAACTTCCATATCTTCCGCGCGAAATTTTCAGTCCGCCTGTACTCGGTATTTACAGTGCCACCGCGTATAACTACGAACCGAGTGACGAGGTGCCATCGAAACCAAACAAAGCGTACCATTGTACGCACGACCATGCCCCATTTTACTCTACAGGTCCGATCAATTCTTCTTTTATTTTCCTTTCTCCCTCAAAACCATGAAAACCTATCCTCAGCGAATTTTCGCTAAATCCACTACACCATTCCTCCATCGATCTCTACTATGCTTCCTCGCTGAACTTATTTTCCATCTACACGAATAATCTTCTACCAGAACAATTACATATTTAACAACGATTCGCTCGATACTCCTATCCTTTCCATTTCTGTCTAAAAATTCGTCCGCGTGAAATTAATAAATCGTAGCGACAAAACGTTCACTCGACCTGTGCTCGATCGATAAATCTGTTTACCATCTACATCGCTAAACTTCTACCAGGACAATTTATCTCCAACGTCCTACGCGATTCCCGTTTCTCTTTATCTCGTCGAACTTCATCCTGGCGAAATTTACTAACAGTAGCACGTTAAATTTATCCTCGGTCAGCTGCAAGCATTTCTTTCATTCTCATTTCTGTCAAACCTTATCCGCTGCAAATTTTCACCAATTTTCCTATCTATAGTGATCTGTACTAACCACAAAGTTCCGGACTACATCGTCCCTCCAGCTTGACCAACTTGACCAAGCTACAAGAATAATTTGTTTGCAAATGCGGCTTACTCACCTGAACGAAGATCGCTAGAGGACATGACGCCAGTTGCTGTCACACGCTCACTCTATGATATAGTATAGTATAGTATATAGTATACACTGACACTGTGCGAAGACGGCGAGAGATCGAGCGGCGGCGATCTCGATCGATCGGAAAGCAAGAATGAGGCAGCGCACGGTCGCTCGTCCCGATTGTTTGTGAACGGTCACGATCCTGTACGATCGTACGCACTTTTATCGCGCTGGCACGTGGTCGCGGTCTCTCGACCACGGTTGATTCAGCGTGGAACCTCTGCTCCACGTAGCCGCCCCACCAGACTGCAGCTACTGGCGTGCGCACGAGCGCGAACGCGCGCGCAACAGCCTACGTTTATTTTCGATTAGCGAGTAGCCAGTTTTATTTTTAACGCGCGTGCAACAAACTCACCAGTCCGTCTACACGGCCACCGTAAACAACGTAGGTGCGCCGACTCGCGGCACTTTTCTCAAGGAACTTCCAAATGTACGTACTGGGTGCTTCGGAAGTTCAGCTTCAGCTGGAACATGAGGCAAATTGGTTTTAGGAGATTTCAGAGGAGATTTAGAAACGTGGTCATAATTGGGTTCAGACATGGTTGCAATGCTTTTTCAAGCTTGTAGAAATTGAGCTTGCGTTTGAGCAGACTGCGAATATCTATGGAAATTTATGTTTCTTCTCTTTTGCAAAATTACTTTCAGTAATTTCTGCATCTTCGCGTCCTTAGGTTTCTTGTGGTTTCTCGTGGTTTCTTGTGGTTTTTGGATAAGAGAAGAGACTCTTTGAGGGAACGTGGACTCAATCAGGTTCAGACCTGGTTAGGATGCCTTTTCAAGCTCGTAGAAGTGGAGCTTGCGTTTGAGCAGATTGTGGATATCTATAGAAATTTATGTTTCTTCTTTTTTACAAAATTACTTTTATTAATTTGCGTCCTTATGCTTCTTGTGATTTCTTATGGTTTTTGGATAAGAGAAGAGACTCTTTGAGGGAACGTGGGCTCAGTTAGGTTCAGGCCTGGTTAGTATGCTTTTTCAAGCTTGCGTTTGCGCAGATTGCAGATATCTATAGAAATTTATGTTTCTTTTTTTTTTCACAAAAATTAATTTCTGCATCTTTGCGTCCTTATGCTTCTTGTGGTTTCTTGTGGTTTTTAGATAAAAGAAGAGACTCTTTGAGGGAACGTGGACTCAATCAGGTTCAGACCTGGTTAGAATGCCTTTTCAAGCTCGTAGAAGTGGAGCTTGCGTTTGAGCAGACTGCGGATATCTACAGAAATTTGTCTTTTTCTTTTTTACAGAATAGCTTTTATTAATTTGCGTCCTTATGCTTCTTGTGATTTCTTATGGTTTTTGGATAAGAGAAGAGACTCTTTGAGGGAACGTGGGCTCAGTTAGGTTCAGGCCTGGTTAGTATGCTTTTTCAAGCTTGCGTTTGCGCAGATTGCAGATATCTATAGAAATTTATGTTTCTTTTTTTTTTCACAAAAATTAATTTCTGCATCTTTGCGTCCTTATGCTTCTTGTGGTTTCTTGTGGTTTTTAGATAAAAGAAGAGACTCTTTGAGGGAACGTGGACTCAATCAGGTTCAGACCTGGTTAGAATGCCTTTTCAAGCTCGTAGAAGTGGAGCTTGCGTTTGAGCAGACTGCGGATATCTACAGAAATTTGTCTTTTTCTTTTTTACAGAATAGCTTTTATTAATTTCTGTATCTTTACGTCCTTATGCTTCTTGTGGTTTCTTGTGGTTTTTGAATAAGAGAAGAGACTCTTTGAGGGAACGTGGGCTCAATTAGGTTCAGACCTGGTTAGAATGCCTTTTCAAGCTCGTAGAAGTGAAGCTTGCGTTTGAACAGGCTGCAGATATCTATACAAGTTTATGTCTTTACAAAATTATAAAAATGTTCGTTAATTTGTATTTTACACTTTGGATATTTTGTACATCATGTTCAGTGTTATTATTCTTTTTTTCTCTTAGTTTTGATGTTCCTGATAGATTTTGAATAAGAGTCGCTGTACGTGCGCACACTCCGGAGAAATCTAATGAAAACGTGAGACGTGCTTGAAAAGTCGAGCATCAGAGAGAAGATTGGGGAAATTGGATTAGAAAGTTTAAAGCGCGTTCTCTTGAGAAAAAATGATGAGAATGTTTGCTCACTGTGTTCAACTAGAGATTGCTTACAGGTGTAGCATGGATATCTGTAGAAATGTATATCTTTATCAAATTACTTTCATTCGTTCCTTTTGCCTGATAAATATTGCCCTTTGTATTATGCACATTTCATATATCTTTGCAAAGCACGTGCATTCTGTGCATTTTTGCATCTTTCAATTTGATACAAAATTAAACAACGGCGCCTCCAACGAAATTCGTTAAATTCTTTAAAAAAAATCGAGCTTCGGAAGAAAGATCGTGCAGATTTTGGTTAAAAAATGTAAAACTCGTTCTTTGGGGAGAAACGTAGATTCGGTTAGAAACAGAACAGCGAAGTGAAGAAGTAGAGTTGCTTGTAAGTAAATATATCGTGGATATTTATAGCAAAATAATATTTTTATAAAATTGCTTTCACTCGTTTCTTTCGCCTGATCCATCGCCCGTGCTCCGAATATTTTTTATATCTTTGCATATCGCGTGCACTCTGTGCACTTGTGCGTCTTCAAATTTCTTATAAATTCAAACGACGTGCACCGACTCTGGGGAAATTCAAAGAAAATATACGCGGTGCTTCGAAAGTTGAGCTTCGATGCAGAAGATCAGGGAAATTGGCTTCGAGAGATTCGAAATGTGTTCTTTGTTTTCACAGGACAGATGCTTTTCGATCGATGCTATCGACTCACGCGATACATCCTTCTAATTAGCTGCAATTTAGGTGCTGCAATTTCTACC
This sequence comes from Bombus flavifrons, assembly GCF_040668555.2. Taxonomy (NCBI): domain Eukaryota; kingdom Metazoa; phylum Arthropoda; class Insecta; order Hymenoptera; family Apidae; genus Bombus; species Bombus flavifrons. The sequence goes on along the minus strand of NC_138457.1, from coordinate 6,212,401 downwards.
ACAGCCACTCGTGCGATTGTTGAGCTTTCGAGTCGACCCGTTTCAACAAAACGACTCGTTGAACGACGAATATTATCGAGTATGGGAAATATCTCAAACCAGAGATATCGTTGATAAAATAAAATGTGCAATTTCTAGAAACGATTAGTCATACGTTTCTTTCAACGCGCGATTAAGAAACCTGAGAATTCTTCGACTTATGATAATTCGTCATTGAGACGAATGCTGCTATTGTGTACGATCTATCTACATCTATAAATAAATAAATATAATATATGTAAATATATAAATATCTGTCGCGAGTGAAAAATCGTAGAGCAATTAACGGTAGTGAAATACGCTAAAAGCTACAAACGTATCGAGTCAGCGTTAAAAATCCGTGTCCGATTGCAACAGAAGTGATTAAATTATTTATCCTGGAGCCTCATCCGCTGTTGCGCGTGAAAGCTCCGTGGCGGATCGAAACACCGATATTCCATTGTTGTTTCAACGACACAACATTTTTCTGTTTTGACAGTTTGTATTATTGCATAAAAAACGATTTTGAAAATGAGTCACGAAACGACTCGTTCGCCGGTGACTTCTGTAAAAACCATACGGAAAGTTTACCAAGGCTGTTCGTACGGTAAAAAAGGGAAGAAAGAAAAAATTCAGGCGTGGCGATTTCAGACTAGACGACGAGCCACACACTAGCCGATCTTCTCTCATAGACGACGCTTAATTTGCTGTATATGTCGTGTTGAATATTTCTCGAATTTCAAGCAAAAAACTTTCCCAGATAAACTCTGTTATCGCGCCAAGAGCTGTTGCACGGTGTTGGTAAACGTGCCGAGAGTTTTTTTTGCACCAGCTGCCAGCGTTTACGCGTTTCGGGAACTCGCAGAGAGCGACGCGAATGAATCGGTTTTAATCGCTCATTTTCGAAGTCTTTTTTTCGAATGCGAAAGCTGGCAAACAGGCAACAGCCTGCCGTTGAAATTAAAATCGCTCTTTTTATCAGCTACGAAGTTTTTATTATTTATTTATCGACGATTGCCGGGTGATTAAATAATTGTACGAAGGGATCGTATGGCTGGAGAATTATTTTATTTACAATCTTGAGATTGAACAGTTGACAGAGATCACGTGTCTCTCGCGAGACTACTCGTGATCTCGTAAACTTACGAATTTAATAAAATATAGAATAATAAAATATTTTCCTTTTTTTCTGGGAATGAAAAATCAAAATAAGGATGGAAGAAAATAAGGTAGGAGCGGCGAAAAGACACGATAAAAGTTTCTTAAAACGTATCAAATTTATTTCTGCCTCTGCGTGCACACATCTCGATCGCTTTTGGAAAATTCTGAATTTCGTAATTTTAAAAACGCGATAGATCGAAGAATTCGATTCTTCCGTGACCTATCCATTCGATAAACGAGGCATTGAAAACAATCTGCAATCCTTTCCCGCGTTTTATTCACAGACAGAGAATTCTACGAACAATTTTTATTCTACGACGCTTCCCTCTCTTATCTCCCTCTCGGAAACTTTCCATCGAAATTACGCGAAACTTTGCGCCACGGTTCGAAAATTACGTACTTCGTAGAAAAATATACGTAAGAGGAGATGATATCGATCTAAGAAGAGGACGAATCGTTTGGGAAGATCGGTCTGCGCAACCGAGGAGAAGTCCTTCTCGCCTCGCGTTCCGCGAAGTTTCCGCCTCTTCTCGATCCTCGATCCTTTACTCGGCCCTGCGATCGTCCCCCACTTTCGGCTTCCGCGACACGATTAGGATTTCTCGCTCGAATTGTGAACTACGGACCGTCTGAATACGATTCTGCTCGCTGAAACCAATAAGACAGTGGATTAACGTGGCTCGATCTATTTTCTCGCCGCCTCTTCCCCCCCAGTCGTATCGATCAGTCGCGGAAGGTGAGATCGAGCGAACAGAGCGGAAACCGACCAAGACGAAAGAAGTTTTCCAGGAATTCTCGATTCTATCTGTACGAAAGAGGACGACAAGAACTGTGAATCGTCGAATGAGTCGGCTGTGTGCGCGTTCGATGCTCGAGGTGGTGGCGCGCGTGCGCTTGACTATGTCGTGCTTAAACGGATCTCGATACAAACCGTTGCTTACTTTGTCCTTTTATGTAGAAACGTACATGATAAACGAGAAGTTTATCCCGAAAACGGCAGAAATCTTGCAGAATGAAAAGCGAGGATCATTTTCTCGTTCGAAGAACTGAAAACGGAAAATGCGTTAAAAATTGAATTCGAAGAGCACATTCGTGTATGCAGTACGATGGCCAGTATTTTCAACAAATTTTGCATTAATAAAGTAACTCTTAAGTATTACACGCTTTATTATTACTCATAAAAGTACGGCATATGTTCACTTTTAACCACGAGATGGTCAAGCGCAGGCGTAGCCGGCCGAAATTCAAAGTGGATTTTCTCGAAAACGAAGCCTCGAATGAAAAAAATGTATTCCACATTTTCGACTTATTTTTTCATGTACAATCACCCTCTCCACGGTTGTACCATCAATACGGGGACATCGTGTATAAATACGCTTTGTGGTCAATACGCTATATATATATGTTCCCATACAACTATGTTCTCAAATAAAGAAATTATGAAATTGTCTCTATAATTAATTCAGACGATTAAGAAATGATCGCCAGAGAGTCGTTTCAGTTAACGCGTTAATAGATTCTTCCGCGTGACAATATCGAGTCTTGGAATGAAGAAATCGTACAAGTTACAAGTCGCCCTATTGTTATCCCGCGTTTGTCCTGCGGGAAACAAAACGTAGCAGGAGGCTAATCAGCGATAAGTTGGAACAAACGGACGTTCTACTATCGCTATTCGCTATTCCTAATAATCGCGATCCTGCAACTGCAAAACCTACCATCGCCATTCATCATCCTGCAGCACTGTTGCGACGTTGTCCGCTATTCAGACTCGGTAGTCTTGCAAAGAAACAGACATCGATACAGCAGCGACGACACGATAGCGCCACCGATTGGACCAATCCAGAAGACCCAATGATTGGTCCAGTAGCCATTCCAGATGGCTGGACCTAGTGTCCTTGCTGGATTCAAACTGCAGCCAGTGTATGGGATGAAAATGAGACACAGGACGGTGATGCAGAAGCCAACTCTCATTGGTGCCGAGTCTGTGTTGGCGGCGTTTCGACAGTCCCACAGACCGCAAGCGAAGAAGACGAGAAGCCCAGTGGCCAAGACCTCCGCCATGGCACCCTGAAGAGTGGTCAGATCTGTGTGAATGTCCGTCATGCAGAAGGAGTCTTCTGCCCCCTGCGCGGTGTACATTAGCTGCACCGGTGTTATCACCTGCAGAAATCGAACAATTCTCTGTATCGAAGAAGCTGGACGAGTTTCGATTGGGGTTCGATTTAACGCTAAAACTACCGACGCGTTGATCGAAATGTCGCATCAAATTTTTGTCACATCCAATGGCGGATTTAATCCTCTGCGGGCCCGAAGCTAACGATCACTTTGGGTCACCTTCGACCCAGTCTTTCATCTTTCTAAAGCAAATTTATAAGATGCCAAGTGATTTTTGTTAAACCAATAGGAAATTAGTCAGGACACGATATTCGCTCAGACTAGGTGAATATTAACTATGCAGAACTGCTTGCAAAAATTCAAGTGCAGGATTCGATGGATTCTCGCGCAGATTAGGAAACGCAACAATCCTCCTGGACACTTTCGAATGGACCCATCGAGTCGTCGATGGGCGTCTCGAATATTCCAGCAGCTATACGCGTTGACCCGACGAACGTTGTTTCAGCCGAGCCAAAATTCTTATGTCAGTCTTTGTAAACTGACAGATGTATTTTATCTGATTCCGACAATCGTTCATTGACGATCGTTCATTGATCTTTTTCACAAACCTTTTTGTCAAGGTAAATCCGCTCCTGACTAGATCCGTGTTGTACCATCATATTATCGTGCATCGTTATAATTATCGTACGATCTTATTTATTACATATACAGGGTGAGACTAAAATAGACCACCTAAATATCTCTGCTGTTATTGGTGACAGAACAGATGTGTGAAACCAAAGATTGCATGATGTCGTGGAGCACATAATTTGATGTAAATAGTTCTTTGATGAATGGACGCGTGGAGGTCATACGAAGATCACTTTCGTTTTTTCAAATGGAACGATGTGCTTCTTTACGTAGCATCTAGCGTGGCGTTTTAACACGCGTACGATGATCTGCACGTTCAAGAACATTCAAGGTCAATGAAAGTCAATTGCAAGAGAAAATGATATACTTCGTGTGAGCGATCCAACACATTGTTTTATGTAATGGCGATTTATTAACGTACCAGTGCACCGCTGATGCTACGTAAAGAAACGTGTCATCCCGTCTGAAAAATCGAACTTGACCTTCGTACGACCTCCAACTATCAAACAACCATTTACACGAAATCACACGGCGATACCACGCAGATCTGGTTCGCACATTTCTCTTCTATCTGTTTCACCCTATATAATCCCTATTACAGTTTATTTATTTACCGCATTATACAGGGTGGTTGGTAACTGGTGGTACAAGCGGAAAGGGGGTGATTCTACGCGAAAAAAGAAGTCGAAAATATAGAATAAACATTTTTTTTTTTTTAATTTTTCCATCGAGACAGCGGTCTACAGTGAGATCCGTTATAACGAGACGTGATAAAGTGCGCGCGTACCGAGCGAAAATTCAAAGTCGAGTTTCTCGAAAACAAAGCCTCGAACGAAAAATTTTTATTCTATATTTTCGACTTCTTTTTTCGCCTAGAATCACCCCCTTTCCGCTTGTACCACCAGTTACCAACCACCCTGTATGCACACTATATATACATTTATTTGTATTGCAAACGATATTATCGATCGCGTGTACAATCACGCAGACTAGTCAAGAGCCAATCGACGGAAAAAGATCAGCAAATGGTGAACATTTCGAGTTGTACGCACTGAAAAATTGCCGGTAAGACGCGCACGTACTTTGAACCTTGGTTTCTACGAATTTTACAAAACAGCAACGACACCAACGGTTGCTACGCAAACATATTTTTGTCCTTTGTATCTCGTGTCCTGTTAATTAACGCAAATTGCATCCGGCACAATTTTTCATCGTAACGAACATCTTGAGCTATTGGCTTGGCAACTAAGTGATTGCGGATTTTGTCATTGAATGGCAATAATAAATGCCGCAATCGCTTAGTACGGTAGTTGTAGCGCTAGTATCGAGCGGTGATTTACCCTAATCAGACCGAAGCCTATCAGTCCACCGATACACTGGGAACAAATGTAGAGGAAGGTCATGGGCAGAGAGACTTTCCCTAGGATCAGAGCTGCCACTGTTATGGAGGGATTTATGTGCGCTCCACTGATGTGTCCAATACACTGGAAAGTAAAATAACACAGTGAGACAAGAAACATCAGGGAATATAAATATTCCTGCAGTTAAATATTCAATAATTAAGTAATCGCTAAATACACAGCAGTGGACAGAAGAAAGTTTCAAATTTGTACTCGTGTATAATAATTATGTTGCTGTACCGATAACACTCTTTACTAGATTTCTACCACGCTGATAACAGTCATCTGCGTTACGTCTAATCGGTAATTTAATTGTTCTTGGCAATTGTAACACTTTCCTCTGCAATTATCGCGCGTTCTCGTGCTACTTTTTTCTTTCCACTTTCTATCGTCCTCCGTACACTGTAAGCGAACATCTTGGTATCTATTGGGTGGCAACTAAGTGACTGCGGATTTTGCCATTAGATGGTAATGGCAAAATCCGCAGTCACTTAGTTGCCAACCCAATTAGTAATAATTTGGATAATCAAAGGGAGTTTGCTATTTCTCTGACATAGGATAAACGATATATCGCGAGTATAATTAGAAAAGCGGAATTTCCGCATGTCAACCTCGTGATTATGACGACGACGACAGAGCAAGAAACCAACGATACGAGGACAAAGGAATTTTCGTTGCTGCACGACAGAAAGTAATAAATTCACGTATCGACTTTCTTGCTTGCAATTTGAATTGCCGCGGAAAGTAAAACAACCGAAATTGTAAATTTCGAAGAAATTGGCGAGCTAGACATTACGATAAATCAGTGAGCCAGTCTCGGTAAATTTTTATCATCGTTCGCTCGTTCCGTGGGTTGGTGGAAGCCACGAGCGGAATCGAACACCGATGGAAAATGTATGAAATGGAACAGAGAGATGGCAGAAGCGTAAAAGGAAAAGTTGGAATAGAAAAGTGACAAGTCGGATAGAGATTCAAGAATTTACAAGCGTCAGCGTGATTGAAATCGAAGCTATTGCGAGTTCCCGGAAGTCTAAAGATAGAGTTTCAATCTAGTCGTTGACCCTCTGATTCCCTGTTTGGATTGGCTTGATTAGCAATTGTAAGCAGTGGATGAGTTTTAGAAGTGCCAAAAGCAAGAGGTTCAATCAAATCAACCTATCTGAACTTCATTAGCATCTGGTTTCTCGAGCAACGGAACTAGAATTAATTAGACTAACCCCGAATTAATTGTGAGCCAGCGCGTGTATATCAGACGCATTGGCGAGTTGTTAAATTACGGAATAATTTATTAGCTAGAGCAACTGACAGCGTTATTACCAAAGATACAAATAACGTAGCACAGTCGATATTCCTTCAATTGATCAACGAATGCAAATTTTTCTTCGGCTCGCCGATTCAACGTACTTTAGCTTTCACGTGGTAAGATAACTCTAAAAATGTGAAAATAGCTTTCCCACTATATATAATATGTTTAACTAGTATCCGGACAAGTATCTGGTCGATTTCTAGTAACATTATATCGATTAAATATGTATATATTAATTAGTTAACACTTTGACTGGCACGCGGAAATCACACGTCTCGTTCAGGACACCACGGGAGTATTTTTATTATTCAAAGCATATAATGGTAAAATAACAATAAGTCGACGATGTAAGGCAACGTTCTTCCCCAATGTACCGTTTATCTTATTGGTGGTCACGGGGACCACCGTGGCGCCTTGGTAACGGTTGATAGCGACATATCATAACAAGGCTTAGTTTATTTCAACAAACCATTCGCATTCGTTATTTCGTCGTAGGCAAAACGTGCAGAATATATCGTTGAAACGCGTAGAAGATATTAGTAAACGGTATCACGATTATTTTTATGACTTCGACGAAACGTTCGACCGAAATGGTAGAGGTAAAAGAAATTATGTTTCCGATAAACCAATGGTAGTGGTAGAATACAAGAGAGGAAAATGTGCTGTAGATTTATCAGATCAAATGATAGCACGTTCTACAACACATAGAAGAACCCTCGAGTGGTATACAAAATTAGCTTTAGAGTTACTGTTAAATACATCAATTTCAAACGCGATGTTACTCTATAAACAAGCAACAAAAACAAAGATCAAGGTACCAGATTTTAGAATGGCACTCGCAATGCACCTTACACAGTGCCATTCGCCAGAGCCGTGAAATATCCTTATTCGACAAAGATCGCGACGCGAACTGCAGAGGAAAGAGGGGCGAGCGTACCTGGCACGAAAATTTTGCTGAGAGTGCTATAAAAAAATGTTAAACAATTAGGATCAAAAATTGGTAAGAATCGGACCAAAAAGGTGACCACCTATCGTCCGGATCGTATCGATGAGCCACATTTGTATTCAAAGTGTTTTAACACAGTGCACCGTTACATGCAACGTTTCTTCTCATTTTTTTTATCGATGTTCTAATAAAAATGTTTAATCGTTCAATGGGGCACTTTTTATTTCAAACTATCTTCTATCTATCGGTTATATCGAAAATGCCCTAATTGTGAATTTTCATTCAATTTTTACAATCGTAAGAAGTTGAAGCGCTCCGGTCACCGATGACCCACGTGGCGTCACAGCGGAAACCGTGGCGGGTCATATATGACCCACGTGGCAGTCAAAGCGTTAACTGCGTTCGACGTGTATACGAGAGATTTCTAAAACTAAATTCCCCAGTTAACTGGTTGACGATGAACCAGGAATCATCTGTGGCGATTATAAAAATCGCTGCAATATTATTGATCGTCGTATCTTGCAACAAATTGACAAATGTTCAGGTACTTTTGAGCGATGACGTACATATAATTTGTCAGCTACAGGAAACAAAGAGTAGAGAAGATTGATGATATTATACGAGCATTGATCAATGAATTAATCAATACGTTGGCAATCAAATATTCGAAATGTCAGAATGTGGAATTAACCGTTTCCACCTGTGAATCGACTTATATGCACGTACCGATAGAGAAGTTAAGGAAATTACCGTGTATTTTTTATCTTCCAAGATACATTCGAATTGAAATTGAAAATAGTTTACAGAGGTAACAGTGTATACGTGAAATGACAATATATTTTTCCCTCGATTATACTCGTGTAGGATCTCCTCGGTTAAATATCGAATCAGGTGAAGAAAATCAAACTTCCTGACAACGTGAAGAAACCTCCTGTACTCTGTTTCAATCGTATAATTACAAATTCGACAAAAGTTACATAAGAAATAACGTAGTAAGACGTTGGTTAAACCTTGGATTTGTTTACTGCGTGACATCGATTCGATTGATCGCACGCAACGTGCATGGACTGCCTTTTGTTTCTAAAACATTGGCTGGCCAATTCACGTAGAACGTAATCCCGCGAATGTTGCGTCGCGTTCAAGCGAACAACACGACTTCACCACTTAACTGTACCACGTTCTGTCCGAACGAAGAAACGTGTCGATTAATTTAGAAGATCGCGCGTTATTATCGCGTCGAAATGTCAGCTCTGCTCGCATTATCTCGTTTGCACGCGGACATCATACGAGTTCGTAAAATAGTCAGGAATCTGTCCGTAGTTGCTTTTATTCGTACGAGCGAGCCAGCACCGTTACGCGAGAAACAGCCCCATAGCGTGGAGTTATCACCGAGCCAAGTTTCACTCTCCTAAACTCTTCTTTTCAGCCGTTTGACGTTAAAACCTACTGCACGTTCACGCATGGGCTGTTATCTGTTGATGATACTTTTCATTCCCAGCAAATGTATCCGAGCAGATAAGAAATGCAGAGTAATTTTCCAGCGATCGTTACGACGTTACACGCGTTAACTTTTGTCGTCTGTGATGAAAGAAGCCCTGATTTTGCATTTGACCTAACGACAAGCCAAGATGTGGCACGAAAACTCTGACTCACAGCCACTTTCCAAATGCTCACCTGTATAGCTATCATGGCACCTAGTCCAAAGGCCAGAGAGATCTGCATCACGCTCGGATGAACACCCAAGCTTCCGATACACCCTGTACATCCAACGAAGACCAGAATGGCGGTGCCGATCGCCTCGCTAACGGCAATGCACAGCGTCTTCCAGCCGGATGCATCCTCTCTCATCAAATTGCTCAGCCCTGTAACGAGACAAGAGGGAGAGAACTATGATTGTCTGTGAGAGATCGAGGGACCGGATCGACGCGACGGAGACGTGATTCACGATCGATCGGTGTGTCTTTTGTCATACGGTCTTACGCTAGCTGAACCTGCGAGGCAATTTTTGTAAGGAAAGTGGACGCACAGTCATTGCCAGAGACGCGGTCGTCGGATGACGCGGCGGAACTCCAGGCCATGTTCTGTCGATGGAAAAACAGCCGATCACAGGCCCGAAGGTGGCCGCCAATTGGAAGGAGAATGACGATACATCGATATTGGAATTCCTGCGATTCTATCAACCCTTTCGCTGCGAATTCATTTTTGATTCTGTCAGTGCAGCCGAATTGCTCAGTGCTCGATAAGACGGTCGTTTTATGATCATGGTAGCTTCTCGGTTTGGCCATAGACTACGTGGATATTTTTAGGTATTTGTAGTAAATGAAATTTATTGAAATAGGTAATTTTCCTTAGTTGGATCTTTGACAAGACTGTAGGTCACTTTGTTTAGTTGTTAACAAAAAGCAGAGAATTGTCAACGCGTCAGCATTGGATTCTAGAAATGACGTTATATCCATAGGACTCCATAGAAATTTTTAGGTATTTATAGTAAATGAAATTTATTGAAATAGATAATTTCTCTTAGTTGGGTCTTTGACAAGGTTGTAGGTCAGTTTGTTTAGATGTTAATACGAAGCAGAAAATTTTTCACGTGTCAGCATTGGATTCTAGGAATGACGTTATGTCCATGGGACTCCATAGAAATTTTCAGGTATTTGTAGGTAATTGGAATTTATTGAAATAGGTAATTTCTCTCAATTGGGTCTTTCACAAGACTGTAGGTCACTTTGTTTAGTTGTTAACAAGAAGCAGAGAATTGTCAACGTGTCAGCATTGGATTCTAGGAATGACGTTATGTCCATGGGACTCCATAGAAATTTTTAGGTATTTGTAGGTAATTGGAATTTATAGAAATAGGTAATTTTCTTTAGTTGGATCTTTGGCAAGACTGTAGGTCACTTTGTTTAGTTTTTAACAAGAAGCAGAGAATTGTCAACGTGTCAGCATTGGATTCTAGAAATGACGTTATGTCCATAGGACTCCATAGAAATTTTTAGGTATTTGTAGATAATTGGAAACATAAAACGGATAGTTTTCTTTGATAAAACGAATAAAACGATCAGATACAATCAATGAATACATCAATTACGATAATGAACGCAGTAGTGTGCAAGCGTGTTCCGTAGCCACTGTATAGACGTTTTCAGCTCTGTTTCAATCTTTGCCAACGTAATCACGACTACGTCGTGACTCATTGCAGCGTAAATGAAATTTCAAAATATTTAATATAACGCGGGTAACTTCCATGCTAAGAGCTGGGACGCTTTCAGCCGTCGTAAATTTAAAATTCCTCATAACAAGGTCTGTCTAATGGATCTAGGAATATGGTAATGGAAATGCTGACCGATATCGCTGGCGCCAAAGTAAACAGTGCCTCGGTTGGAATACAGATGTCAAGGAGATGGCTATCGGGCGAAGAAAGAGGTTTAACGAAGGGACTCGCGGTGAATGCATAATGAAGAGGGCAAGCGGGCAGGCAAAGGTGAACATTAGAGGCGGCACGAGCTGATATTCGAACCGAACCGGAAGCCGGAATAACGCTGGCGAGCACGTGCGAGATTTTCTTGGCGCAACGAAGATCCACGCTCGATCGCCTGCAATTTTCTTAATTACGTCGGGGGCCTTCCCCTGGCTGCGACTCATTAGGGTAACCGCGAACGTGCACGCTCGATCGATGCCGCCTCCAGATGAAATTGCCCCTGAATCGTGCGAAATTTCATCCTTCCTGGCTGCCGAGTCTCTCTATTTCTGAATAGAACGTTAGACAGACGTGGAAACGAGATTAGAATTCCTGGAAGAAACCTAGTCGCCCTCCGGCTCTCAATAACAGCCATTTCTTTCCTGCACTTGGTTAAATTCTAGGTTATGTTGCTTTTGCAACGTCCTGTAGATGCAACTGTGTGAATATGAGAATTTATCGGCAATCAAATTCGCATTTGGGTTATCGATAGAGTGAAACTCTTGATGAAACTTGTTTAATTCGAGGGTTACATCATTTTTGTAGCGTCCTGTAGATGAAGCTGCACGAACACGAGAATATATCGAAAACCTGATTTCCATTTGGCTTCCTAATAAGAGGTATTGTAAATCAAACTTGGTTACTTTAATAATTACATTACTTTTGTATCATCCTATGGATGAAACCGCGTGCAATGGTTACAGGAATTTAGTGGAAACTTAATCTGTATGTTTGGATTCCCAATAAGAACTAGTCTGTGATCAAATCTTAAATTTTGACAAACCTCACTTTTGTACCATCTAATAGATGAAATTATGTACATATTGAGAATCCAACTTACTGTCGATAAGTTTATTTACATCTTAAACTGAACATGCAAATTTTGTATCATCCTATAGACTAAGCCTACATACATAGCAAAATCACGAAAATATTCTCAGAACTTAACTTACCTGTGAGCTTGCAAACCTTAAGCAATCTCTATACCATAAGAAAAGCAACTTACCTTCGATATCCAAACAAGAGATCTTCTACCATCGAAGCTATTCCCATTTTACTTTTGCATAGCCCTGTACGAAAAAAGTGTCTATTCCACGCCTATGAGAATATACTAAAAACTCACCCATCGATAAATAATACCAAAGAATTTACGTCTTGACAGAATGCGTCATTAAATATTGAATTATGTAACTCAATACGTATACGATCGACTAATGAATTTAAAAATCGTTTATCAAACTCGTCCTCTGTGATCTTCAAACAGAAATATGTTATTTTTAAAAGCAAAATGCAACGAGGCTTGTACGCTTGTGTTGAACGATTTGTAGGCTTGATTACAAGTGCTTCTGTTCTACTTATCGTGGATGCGAGCAGTAATCTCGGGTCACTGTTACGTATACGTGTGCCAGGAATGATAAAGCCGGTATCAGCGATGAAGAAATCAATAGCATAGGTCAAACGAGCAGTTTCTGAATAATCTTAAAAGATACAGGCGAAAAATTTCGCTCTCGATGCAGCGATACATATATATTGCGTAATTTGTCTTCTTACGAAACCCAGCAGCATCGAATAATTTTTTATTAGATTCGTGTTTATCAAACATTCTCGTTTCTGGTATTTCCTAATTGCTAATGATAGAACAAAATTTCGCTATATCTGTCTAACGTTTCTTCTCGTTTTACGTAGTCTAAAGAATATATGAAATGCACTTGTTTATTTGGAAATTAGTAAAGTTTTATAGCTTCTGAGAAAAATAAATCTTGAAAAAAAAAACGAATTATCGCCATCAATTGTAACCGCAATTCTCACGTAGCTCAGAGATGACGCGCTGAGTGAATCACTCTATACATCTGTTCGTGTCATTCTTACCAATTATCCCCATAATTCCCTAGAATTTAGTATTTCATGAATCACCCGATACGCTTTAATAAGCTAACGCTCAACTTCAACTTTCCACTCTCGAGGTATATAAGAGGAAAAAAATAAAAGGAAAATATCATATTGACATTAATGTTTCATTAGGTTTACTATCGTGATACTTTCGCGCGGAGAAAATGGCCGCCATAACCGTTACGGTGAACCATCAAAAATCGCGTAAGTAGCCTTAATGGCGTCAAACTTGGCAAAGTGCAGTTTCAAGTATCTTGCGATACATGTTTTATAACGTTGCCATACAAAGTCACAGTTTCAGTGAAAATTTCGAAACTTAAAGAAAAACACGTCTGAGGTAACCTAATAGTTTACTCGGTCACAGATTTGTCTGCAAATTGCACGAAACGGTTAGGTTTGGGCTAAGCTCGAATTAGTTTGGTTCGTTTTGATTCGACTTTTGACTGGTTTCCAGTTAAATTCAAATACGAGTCCAGGTCCTCACCATCGGAACGTATTGTTGCGTGAAACATATTTTTGAAAAATATGTCAAATTCTTCGCAAAATTACCGCGTATTGGTGTGTATAGGGTTAGACGGAGAATATGCGGAGGCACGTCTGCCCCAGAATTACGGCAGAGTTCTCGTGATTAACCGTGTGCCGGCCGGATATAATTAGAAGGCAACACGTGTCACGTACAATTTCCATTAGCGTCCCATCGAGAGTGACAGTGATCAGTCATTGACGTTTGCCACGGCTTTCAAGTACGATTCCATGTTGATGATAGCCTAATCATTGGAAAAGGATCGACTCTAGTGTTATTCATCTCTGTAGAGTCAGGTGCGCCAATCTGCACATTCGCAGGGGACCGTTTTAGATAATTGCACTACTATCACGAATGAAATTTTACTTTAGTCTTTGAACTTATCGCTTGCCAATTCGTTGGCATTGCTATCATTGGTATTGGTACTGACTGGTAAATTGTTATACAAAAGTTGTGGTTATGTTTCACCTTCTTTCATCTGATTTATGAAAACCAGGTAAGGTAACCTATTAAGGAAAAAGGAACTAGAGCATCGATAAACAAATTTAGAGAAACCGATTCTTAGATTCGATATGCCTAATGAATACGTTGATAAAATAACACAGGAAGGAGAAACGTTTAATCACGTGGAAATCAAAATATACGTTGAATAAAGTTAACGAAATAAATATTTTGGTTCAGTGCTTAAAGGTGAATTTATATTAGAACACTGTTGTAAGATATTCCTGATATTATAATTGAATACTTTCGAAAAAATGTTTGTTACATAAAAGCGCGATGTAAGTCATGTCTTATAGAATGAGTCGCCAGATAATGGTGGCAACACATTCTAACCGTTGTTGCAAATTTGAGTTAGGAATGAGGAAGTGCCTCTCTCACTTATTAGTGTTAGAACCAAAGTCCTTCTTTCAGAAGATTGTGTATACAAGTTTGCGATGATATCTGGTGTCCATAATAGCAGAATTGCGAGGGATATAGGTGTTGCCGGTAATTACGATGAAAGTTACCTGCTCGTAATTAGGATTCGAGAAAGTAATAGTTCGTGATTTAGAAAAGAGTGAAAGGTTGATCGTCTGCCTTTCGAGTATGAAACGCGATAAGAAATGGCCAGTTTCCCCATAGCTTGCATCAATTAATAATTTATGGTGGTAATCAACACGCCATCTGCTCTTAGTGAGAAGAATCATTAATCACTCGATAGCGTGGCTCGATAAAGAAGGAAATGGTTACGTCGATAAAAAACGTAACGATAGAAAGTTCGATAGCGATCGATTTTTCACTACGTAACGTATAAACGGTTAATTCGCGTGAAATGGGATGAAACCACCCTAATTTAACATTCACACGATCGTCAAGTACATTCACGAATAGTTGTTGCTGACTTTTTCTACACCCATATTTCTAATTAATGTTCTGCATTTATTGTAATAAAAAATTCATTATATTTCTTCAACTTGAAGTATATAATTAAATTCAAGTTCACAAAATCTCGACTTACACCACGATGATTTTCAACCCTGCTAATTTTCTATATTTATTTGACATATTTTTTAAAGAACCTGATTATCTTATCTTTTTGCCAAATACGTAGATTAGAAGAAGCATCGTTATCTGTAATGAAGATATTCCATAATAAAATTAAATACTTAATTAATTAAATTTTAGGTTAGGTCATGTCCGAGATTCCAACATGGTTCTGACCGCTACGTCTTAGAGCTCACTTTTGGATCACTCTGTATATAAACCTCCGTGTTTATAAGAACTTATTGACAACTTAACGTACTTTTGGATTTCTAATAAGAAGAACTTTTAATCAAATCTGTTTAAATATCGATTTACGTTACATTTGTATCGTCCTGTAAACTAGATTCCACATCTAGGAGAATTTATCGAAAAGCTAACCTATCTCCGAATGTTTTGCATAGATTAAGAAAATGTAGCGTTGTATCGCGTGATTTACGAGCTGGCCGGTGTTAAATATCTCGATACGCTCGAAACTGAAACAATAGAGTTCCTCTCGAATTAATAGCGCGCCGAGAGACTGGAGTAGAAAGCGCGCGCGGAATTAATTTCTGTCTCGCCGCAGTTTAGTCGTTCCTCGGCCCATATAGCTCGCGATTCGACGAGAGCACGCGCGAAAGCTCCCAAGATCGAGGACTACTTCTTGCTCGAGCGTTCCACGCTCCAATTAACGTCGCCTCCGCGCTTTCCGCAACACGTTCACCCCGACCATCTCTTCACTCGACAAATTCTCCAAATATCTAAATAAGAAAAAAACTTGCTATCGTCAAATTTCATCGATTAGGCGATTCTGATTCGCTTTATCTGATATTTCATTTGGTTTTCTTTTAAATGATAACGGATGATTAAGTTTAGATCTTCAATAAAAAAAAACTTGACAAATGTGTGTAAATATAAAACGATTGGGAGGCGAAATTTTATCGTAAAAAGCATTTGAAGCAATTGGATTAGGTTTGAACTAAGTTTGAGTTCGTTTGGTGGGGTTGAGTCAGGTTTGAATTAGTTTTAGTGATTGGCTTTGAGATAAATTTGGTTTAATTAAGCTCGAGTGTTAGTAGACTCAAAAATTTAGTGTAGCGTAGTCAATTGCTACGTTCATTTGAAAATAATTGAATAAGTTATAGAGAATAATAAATAATTTGATTAAGTTTCACTTAGATTCGAATTAAGTTTGAATCAGTTTGATTATGTTTGGGATAAGATTTAAAAATTCCGTTTAATCTTTGTTTGAGTACAATACAAGATCAGTTTTGAATTAACTGGCAATGAAAACGAGTCAAGTTCTATTTAATTAAAAAAAACATTCAAACCATTGAAATCTCGAAATCATCAAAATCCTCGTACATTTATATAAAAGTGCCTGATACGAGTGCTTATGTTTGCGTTCACAAGGAATTATCATGTTGTACATAATTTGAAAAATACTTCTTATCGATTTCCATATCTCGCGAGTCACGAATATAGCTGACTAACAACAAGTTAATTAACTCTACCGGTCACCTTTCCTGAAAATTACGCGATTGGACAAGCCGATAAGTTTTGTCTCTTCGTCGCTTCGATCGTCGTGCCATCGCCAATTAATCTCACGAATTCTACTACACAGCTACAGCAGTTACACGTGCGACATTGAGCCAAGTTCGCAGTGAACGTTCACTGACCGCTCTCCAAAACGACACAATTCCCACTCTTTCTCTCTTTCACACGCTTCATTAACTGGTGTCTAATAGAACCGTATCACGTGCCCACCATAATAACAGAAAAATTGCTATTTTCACCTTAAGTCCTTCTTTACTGAAGTCTCGTGCTCAAAGAGTTCGTTTCTTTGCCAATTTACTATATCGTAATGCAATTTAACACTTTACCGACCGATAGCCTATTAATCGGCTTTCTGTCGCCGACGCTTATCGACCGATAGCCTATTAATCAGCTTTTTATCGCCGACGATCTTTCTCATTATTCGAGCAGTAATTTGTTATTTAGTACCAAGATGCCTTGCTCAGTTGCGTCAGTTGCGTTGCTTCGTAAGCTGCCACAGTTTTATAGCAATTTGAAAAATTTACCGTTCGCGATGAACGAAAAGAATGGTATTGGAGAATGAAAACCGAAACAGAGCCGGCGCCAGGGAGAATCTGCGCCTGAGCTGCCGGTCGGACGTGCGTATGCTGTTGAACCGCTAGGGACCAGTAAAGTGTTAAGATATATAAATATCCGCAGCATTAATCAGGTTGCTTCACTGCCTTTCTAATGATAAGGGTGTACCATAACTCATGGGACCCATTTCACAAGAGGCACAAGAACGTGTGTGCCACTTGTGTATCGCTCGGTCTGTCCGCAAGCTCGCGATCGTCGTATCAAAGAATTTCGCAACGTTTCAAAAATTCCAGGTGTACAGTACTTATCCAACTCCTACGAAGATAAGTAGCTGCGGATTATGGATACACAAAAATGGCTCTAACTTGGAAACTAGAACAGATAGCACACACGTTCGTACGGACCTCTTTCATCGTTCTTGTGTCTCCTGTCGACTCCTGAAATGGGTGCCTCATATTATGACTAACGTCTCACGTATTGAGGTGTCTGGTGAGATACCCGGGCAGCCGGCCAATTTTTGTAAACCTGGCTGTCTCACGGGTACCTGACTACCACAAATGCTCAGTTGAAATCTCTAGCCCTATAAATATCCACATGATGCATATCTGGCTGCACATGAAAGGCTCGTTGCAGTTACTCGTACAACCTAATGCTCAAAGTTGGAATTAGTTAAGTTGGCTTTGATCTTCTGCCAATTTACTACATTACGATATGCTTTACGCTGCATAAACTGTTGGCAAAACACATGTTCCTGCACACGACAAACACTCGTTACGCTGGTTATCGCGATTTCTTGCTCAAAGACAGTACTAACGAGATTAGGATTCGCCGCTCTGCCAGTCACGCTTACAAGCGCGTCTAACTTTCTACACGGACCATTTTCAACGACGCTGAACGCCTCGTAAAGACCAGTTTTCACCGGAAAAATACGTTCCAGGATCCCTGCGTGTTTATTAGCCGAGTTTGCAAGCGCAGATGACGAAGGAACAGGGCACTCGGATGTATTGCAGGTAGAGATCTCATGGGATTTCGCTTATCGAGGACTCTTACGGGCCGGAAAGAAAGTTGCGCGCGAAAGTATCTGGAACGTGGAAAACGAGGGAAATCACGGCGATTATATCGGCTCGATATCGTGGCGCCCCTATGGCCACGTTGTTTCGTGTGATTTGCCTTTCGCAAGTGGGACAGTCGTGAGAACTCGCTTCGTAAATGCTTGGATGAATCAGGCCAGGTAATCGAACTGACGAAGGTGTATCTTCAGGGTGGGAACCTTTCGTTCCTGCCCTAGTGTCTTTAGATTTCTCGTTTTCACCGGCGAATCCAATTTCTTCGCGTTTGTCTTCTTGAAGGGGAACAGAACGATGTTGCAATGTGGTAAATTTTTCTTTCATACCTTTCAATCTTTCTTAACAAAATATTCATCGAATGGCGGTGGGAGTTCGTTGGAATTTTATCACATTTTCTGAAAGATCGTTTTGCAAAACCGACGAGTTCACGTAATATGAAAAGAAGAATATTCGTTCTTCATCATTGCAATGTAACTGCAACGAAGATTCTCTGTGAAACCGATCAGCAATTCGCATTAGAAAATTTGTAGTTTATATTGTATCATATTTGTAGTTTCAAAGTTGATGTGTAGTCGAAAAAGTTACGAACGATGGAAAAAAAGGAGGGTTACAAAGAGAAAATTACACATGCAGAGAAACGTATTATACTCTTGTGTATTTGACTTTTCGGTGACCTTGAAATCTTCCGTGAACTCAACGTTACAATTTTTAAAAGGAAACCTTCGTCTTTTATCACATGTTTTTGTAGCTGACATCCAGAACTTTTCAAAATAAACATGTGCCTTTCGCACCGTTCATCACCAGAGGTTTCAAGATCATCTCAAGGTCAAATACACAAGAGCATAGTACATCTACCTCGATATCGTGGGAATTTCGTTCGACACATTTTTTTGTACCGTCCATATTTTTCGAGATATTTGAGCGGTTCGAGGACACACTGTGCAAACACAAATTGTTGTTATCAACATGATAAAAAGTATCTAGTATACTGTTACTAAAAACCCACGTTCCAGTTATAAACTTTCCTTCGACCACAGCTGTACAAGTCTAACGAAATTACAACGCTGTGGGCTTGGCGAGACGCTAGATGACCCTCTTTAGAAAGGTTTTTGTATAGAAATGGTTAATAAAATTTCTCATTCGACAGTATGCCGAACTACGTCACTTTTTGTAACGTCAATTCCATTCAATTCCTGACTATTAGAACGTGTTATAGTTTGCAGTGTTGGAAAGATCAATTAACATGTGAATGAACGTGTAATTCTTTCGTTTCATTCAGTCAAAGTAATTAGCGATCAATGAATTTTTCTTGCAACGTAGAACCTCTTTTTTTACGTGTTAATTCGACGTATTAATTGGTAACTTGTAACTGCATAGTTTCTCTAGTAACAGTGGTTGAATTGTGCAAGAGGGAAATTAGCACGATTAGCCTTCAGCTTCCATAACGGTGCTTGCAGAAACCAGGTTCGAATCTGCTTACTCGACATGGAAACCGTGTGGTTTTTGCCATCGTGAGAAAGGACAAGGTATTCTTGACCTTTCTCGAAAGCCAGTTTCGTGGAATCACGTTCACGTTCCATTTCTCGAAAATAAAATCTCCAATTTCGAATAATAAAATCTTTTAACCTCCATGATCCTAGCGACAGACGATATTGATTATTTAATTAGATGTTTAAAATGTCGAAGCCTGATCAGCACATCTGCTTTCGTGGAAATATAATGAGACAGAGACAAAGTAACTATTCGATTTAATAGTTCAAACAATTTGCGAGTGTTCGTCATTAGTCTCGGGCGACTGTTAATGACACGATGCTAATTATCTCACATTATGTCACTATGACACGCAATAGCAAGAATAGAGCCATCTTCCGGGTTATTATTCGTCGTAGACTTATTGAAACTTCAACACGTGTAAATATAATTGTCTTTTAAGCTGCTGTATGGAAATTCAACATGCAAATACAAAGGTATGAAGGTATTAAGGAACGAATTCGTCTGGTGATATTCAATGCAATCTAGTAACATTTGGAGACAAATCCTAGAAACTTTTATGGGAACTAACTGAATGATAAAATTGTTGGTAATTTCCTTTGGATAATAAGAATAACATTATTTCTTAGCAGAGTGTAGTTGATTTCTCGATTTGAAAAAAAACAACTAAATGAGTAAATAGGCATAAGTGACTAAAGTTTCGTAAAGAACTATACGAGTAGATACGATCGTCGTGAAGCTTTTTAAGGCCGAAGTTTCTTTAGACATGGAGAAAAATTCATTCTTGCCAATTGTTAGTAATAAAAACGTATCGTTTCCGATGTTTCGTAAGGGAAATGTAACGCATTCAAATTTCTAGCAAATTTGCCAAACGAAGCGTCTATCGTTTAATTAGTTTATTTTTAATATACAGGGTGGTTGGTAACTGGCGGTACAAGCGAAAAGGGAGTGATTCTACGCGAAAAAAGAAGTCGAAAATATAGAATAAAAATTTTGTTTCTTTTTTTTTAATTTTTCCATCGAGACAACGATCTACAGTGAAATCCGTTATAACGAGACGCGATAAAGTGCACGCGTACCGAGCGAAAATTCAAAGTCGATTTTCTCGAAAACAAAGCCTCGAACGAAAAATTTTTATTCTATATTTTCGACTCCTTTTTTCGCCTAGAATCACCTCCTTTCCGCTTGTACCACCAGTTACCAACCACCCTGTATAACGCTCATGTCGGGCGTAAACCGGTTAAACAGTAGGAATAACGTGTCCATCAAGGCGGAAAAATAATAGTAAGCTATCACAATTTCACGAAGAAATAAACGAAGAACCGAAACATGCGCATCTCACTCTTCGTTAACCTCTTTTAAACAATATCAATAACTCTTACCTAGTTATTTAATCTAGTTATCTTTCCCATTCGAAAAAGACACTAGATCAGAACACCGTCAAAATATCGTCTGAAATACGTTACTTCGAGCAACGTGTTTCTAGCAAATAATAAATTACCAAAAGATGAGGAAAAACTATCAAAATATAATCGTTGTGAACCTTCCTTGAACAACGATAATTCCTCTACGTCGATCTAGTTGTTTGTTCCATGGCAAAAAAAAACTAGACTTGGAAAAATACCACGTAATATCGATATTTTCTCCTCTGTAAGATGCTGTTTCCAGCAACGTGGATCACCTATGCAAATTATTTCGTCGTTTTTGTCGATAATAGAACATCTGTTGCGCGCTGAACACAAGCAAAGCCTACCGATCAGTCGATGGTCACGGGTTTCGTTTCACGTGATGCAGTTTCCGGTCGATCACGAGATCTCTGGTAACCCGATTTCCTGAAATGCACGCCGCGTCGCCGGTACTTTCTTTTCTTTCACCCGAGGGGAACCGGTGCCAGCGAGCACCTTTCTACGCGGTACGATCGAATTTTTATCCACCAGGCCGCCTAGTGGAATTCCATGGCGAAGCAATGCCAGCAACCCACCAGACCCAGTCGAATCGTCCTTTCGTTTCTTTTTCTTTTCTTTTCTTTTCTTTTTTTCCACGCGTCGCGTTTTAATCATCAGGTGAACGAACTTTCGCGGAATTGAAACTTTCGTCGTCGCGCCGCTCGCTTACATTCTCATTAAAAGGAACGTTTAGTTTCACGATAGAACTATATATATCATCATTCTATTCTTTACGATTTATTATTCTATATAGCATATGTTAGCATTACACGTTATGCTTTGTTCGCTGGTACGTTTCTATCGCTGAGAAACAAAATTGTTAATTTATAACTAGACTGATATTATTATACACTCGAAATTCTATTGGATAAATTCTACATTCTAATTATTCTTAAGCCCATTCATTTAGGCAAAAGACGTATTCCAAGCATTGTTTGTATAAAATAGCACATTGCTTTCGCTTGTTCTTATTTGATTATTAACACCATTTCAACGTGTTCCATTGTAACATGGAATCTACACGCTGAGTATTATTCAAATTTGTACATTTTTTATATGCAATATGATTCGACTAATCTTTCAATATTCCTCGATTTTTATTAACTTCGCGAAAGTGTTATACGAAAAAAGAAGATATGTGAAGAGATACAAAGAGTATGAAAAATAGCAGAGATAAATTTCCAATGAATATATAAAAATTCACGGTCTCTTTATAAATTAACAATGAAAATGCGTTAATAATGAAAAAGAGAGCAGACTCACATGGTATTTTGAACTTCTTCGTGGCAGTCTGTATGCTGGAGCTCGGATTGAACGGGATGCCAACGCTTTTCGATTTTCCCGCTGTACTGGCGGTGATCGCACTAGTCTGTATTATCGAGATGCCAGTTTGCTCCATGTCTCACGAACTGGTCCACGTCAATCTGCCTGCCCGTTAAAAAATTCAACGTTCATTTCATCGATAGAACTCGTCGAGTTTAAAGGGAAGAAAAATAGGAATTCTTTCTTCGCGGGTATCTACGAGTAATTTTGTTTATTTCTACAAATGGGAAATAATTTGTCCCGGGAATTTGTCAGTAGCCATCCCATCGAATTTAAAGAAACAATTAAGAGAAAGGAAGGACAACATAGGAGGAGGTCTTCTTTCAGGAGTATCCATAAATAATATCGTTCATTTCTACAAAATAGGAGATATTTTAATCCATAATTTGTCAGTGTACATTTCATCGAATTGTTAGAAATAGAAAAACGAAAGGAGAAATAGAAATTCTTTTTTCAGAAGTGTCTATCAATAATATCGTTCATTTCTACAAAATAGGAGATATTTTAATCCGTAATTTGTCAGTGTACATTTCATCGAATTGTTAGAAATAGAAAAACGAAAGGAGAAATAGAAATTCTTTTTTCAGAAGTGTCCATGAATAATATCGTTCATTTCTACAAAATAGGAGATATTTTAATCCGTAATTTGTCAGTAGCCATTTCATCGAATTGCTAGAAATGGAGAAACGAAAGAAGAAATAGAAATTCTTTTTTTCACAAGTATCCACTTGTTAAGTTGGTCCACTTGATAAGTTTCGTTCGTTTCTACAAATGGAAGATATATTTTGTTGCGAAATTTCTCAGTAGCCATCCCATCGAATTTCAAGAGACAATTAACGAAAGAAAAAATAGGAATTCTTTCTCCAAAAATATCTATGAATAATTTAATTCGTTCTTGTAAAGAGGAAGCATTTTGATACGTAATTTGTCAATAATGATCTCGATGGATAAATTTAAAGAAACAAGGGATGGAGAGGAAGGATAGAGAAATGGAAATTGTTTTTAAAAAGCATCCATGAATAATTCTATTTATTTCTATAAATATGAAATATTTAGATGTGGAATTTGTCAGTAGCGATGAAACACAATGGTAAACGCGTCGTTTTTCGATTTCGTTATCAGCGTGTTCGGAGACGCGCGTATAAGTGGGACGGGGTCGTAAATCGCGGCTGACAGAACTGTGAAAAACGCGAGAAATAAGGCGGACGGCTGTAAATCGTTGGGAAGCGGCGCTTTTCTCGCGTCGTAACATCGAATTGATAAAGAGACACAGGTTCGTCGCTGGTACTATACGTTTCCTGTTTTCGCAAACCCATTCACTCTACAAAAAATGAAAGTTTACTATACGTTTCAAAAATTACATTTACTATTTTTAATTGATTTCGTACTCTAAAATTTCCTATTTATAGAAACCAACAGAAATATCGATGGATAAAGAAATTTGACGAAGAAAGCAATCCCAAAGAAAAAAGAATACCCAATTTTCTTTCCTCTTCTTTTTCCTCGTATCTCGAATTTTTATTGGATAAGCGGAAGCAAATATTTTGAAAACCTGGTTCCACCTCGTTTGATATATTATGCGATTGCTGTTCGTAGCTAATTTATTGGGTTGGCAATTAATTATCACCTAGTTAGGTAAGTATTAAAGTAAAATAAAGTAAAAAAAAATGCAAGTTTAGCAAGTAAGAAAAAATAGAAATTACTATTAAATAATTATGAATTTAATATTTTATAAAATTTAATATATATATGTATGCATAATCTTTTAATTTATAAATATTATATTTATATAAATATTGTAGATAATGTAATTTTTTATACAAAAGAATATAATTTTAATAATTAAATATAAGTATATCAAATTAATAATATTATTATTAAATAATATGTATGTATAATTTCTTAATTTATAAATATTATATTTATATAAATATTATAGGCAATGCAATTTTGTATATAAAAGAAAATAATCTTAATAATTAAATATAAGTATATCAAATTAATAATATTATTATTAAATAATATGTATGTATAATTTCCTAATTTATAAATATTATATTTATATAAATATTATAGGTAATGCAATTTTGTATATAAAAGAAAATAATCTTAATAATTAAATATAAGTATATCAAATTAATAATATTATTATTAAATAATATGTATGTATAATTTCCTAATTTATAAATATTATATTTATATAAATATTGTAGGTAATGTAATTTTTTATATAAAAGAAAATAATGTTAATAATTATTTAAACCTAATTAGATGGTAATGACAAAATCCGCAATCATTTAGTTGCCAACGCAATATTATTTCCTATCGTCAGAAACGGACCACAGCTGTACACTTTTGCATCTCCATTCTGCCCCTATCTTTATGTTTGTCTGAACAGCGATCAAAAGAATCGAAGCTAAATACAAATTTACAATGCTCCATCTAGCAAATATCGCAATATGTAGCCCGTATATTTGACATATCCTCGCGTGTTATGTGCATCTTGTGAATATTCGTGTCGTTGAACTGTTGAAAAAGTCACAAATATTCGCGTAACAAATTGAAACGATATAACGTGCTGGATCGTTTGAATTTTAGCGAATCGATTAGTTGCACTTTGGCTGGTTGAGTTTGCTTACCCGAACGTGACTGTTTGTATTTTCTTATTCGAATTACGCGAACGAAAAATAACAGGTTGCAAGGAAAATCAACGAGTTCCTATTATTATGAACTGCGATTATATAAACTGTCCGCCGACAAGTTCAATTAAACGTAGTTCTGCCGTGTTCCAACAATAAAACTCGAAGAATTCTTTCAATGAAAGAAACTCGAAGAAACTGGCAAAAGCTCGACGAAAAGATCGCACTGCGTGTCGAGTTTACCGCCGCATTGTAACGATGATTTTGACGAAACGATAGAAAGTGCAGGTCGTATGATCGAAACAGAAAGCAATTAATTAGCAATCTACCGTACCAGTGACACTTTGACGACGCGAATAATTAAATTGCACAGGCCGAAATTGAGGTAGTCTAATTGATATCGAATTCTACCATTGTGCCAAGGCTAATTGACGTTAAAGAGCACGTTATCGTTGCGTTTCCATTAACCGGCTAATTATACCACGGCAGAAAGATAGAGTCTCGGTCACACGTTATCGACAGATCGAAACTTGCTGTTCATGGTGTTAAACGGGAAAATTCGGATCGTTTCGCTTCGTCGTTTCACACGCAGTGGCTCGCCAAAGTATTCCAACGATTAACATAGGAAGCTTCAAAGCTTCAAAGAAAAAAAAAAAAAGAAGAAAAAGGAAGAAAGACTCGCGAAGTTATGATTCTACGTAAGTCTTCCTGAATCGTCGTTGCGACTTTTTCCGAACATAAAATATCGATAAGTAGAATGGAGATTTTTATTATTTGTAGGAAATTTCGTAGCGGAAAGGACGCGATTCGCAGCAAGTTTAACGCTACCGAGCAAAGTATATGAAGAAATTCCTCTGTCAAAGAAATTTTAGAGCGCAAGTTTGGAATGAGATCGAAGAGATATGTATCAGGTTGTCCGAAAAGTTTCTTTCGTTTGATAAGGTGATAGTAGAACAATTTTTGTTTTATATTAATTTATTGAATTACCCATGATCCATTTCCTTCTATTTCTAATATTATGTTCCTGTATAATTCAATAAACTAATATAAAATAAAAAACATTATGCGTCTATTATTTCCTTATCAAACGAAAGAAACTTTTCGGACAACCTAATGTGAGCCTCTATCCGTGTGTTTTACGAAAGCAACGAACTGCACTTGTATTAAACGAGCAACGAAATATAAATCGAAAAAATTTCTATGAAGAATTAAACACGCGTGATATTAACAAATTATGAGAAATATTGAAAGTTGGAAGGAAGAGAATGAGCAAATAGAAGATAAGAAGAGAAGTGAAGAGATGTAGCTTAATTAAATGGTCGATGACTATAGGCCAACAAGAGTGAAAAATAAGGTAGCATAGTTAGTTGTTTGGTATTATACTACTTGCAGGTAGAATAAATCTGAGAAGAGGGCAGGAATGTAAGGTAAAATTAAGTTAAATTAATGAGACTAGGACAAGGGAGGGATAAGGTTTTGTCTGTAAAGTATAATAAATGTTACATCGGGTCATCCCATAAGTAACGCAGTCTTTCTAAGAGCTCAGTTTAAAACAACGAGCGTCGTTACTTTCAGAATGTCGAGAAGAATTTTTGTATTTTTGTCTGACGTACGAAAACCAACGACTACATTGCTTACAGGTACTAGGTTGTCCGAAAAGTATCTTTCTTTCGCGAACGTGTTTTTTACAACAGTGGAACCAAATCTGTGAAATGTCGCGGTGTTTGTCTCAGCAGAACAAAATGGATCGTACGTAATTCGACAAAATAATATAAAACAAAAAATAATGTGCATCTACTGTTTCCTTATAAAACGAAAGAAACTTTTCGGACAACCTAATGTTACAGTTAAATGTATATAGTAGGTTGTCCTGAAAGTTTCTTTCGTTTTATAAGGAAACAATTGATACACAGTATCTTTTGTTTTATATTGTTTCATTGGATTATCTACGATCCATTCTGTTCCAATATAAGAAACATTGTTGTGCATCTATTATTTTCTTGTAAAATTAGGATATCTTATACTTATGTGTATATATTAGGTTGTCCTGAAAGTTTTTTTCGTTTTATAAGGAAACAATTGATACACAGTATCTTTTGTTTTATATTGTTTCATTGGATTATCTACGATCCATTCTGTTCCAATAGAACAAAAATCGTTGTGCATTTGTTATTTTCTTATAAAATTAATTTCTTATAAAATGTTAGTTATGTGTATACATTAGATTGCCCTAAAAGTTTCTCTCGTTTTATAAAGAAACAATAGATGCACAGTATCTTCTGATACATATTATTTCATTGGATTACGTACGATCCATTCTGTTCCAATAGAACAAAAATCGTTGTGCATCTGTTATTTTCATACAAAAGGAAAGAAACTTTTGCCACGGCCTGATGTATACGAATTTTGCTACATGTTTGTCGTATTACATCATACGTGGTATTTATGTATAGAAGGTGAAGGTAGTGAAACGTCTTAATCGCATAGGGAAATCAATAAAAATTATTATCATTATTATGATTATTCAAATTAGGATACCGGTTATATCATTTAAAGAGCAAAGTCCACTTCCATTCATAAAAATACGAATTTGCATGAACATCTGCCAACTACATATTGATAAACCTCGACAAAATTTTACTTTCCCCATCTTCAACACTTGTCGTACGTATAAGCTGACTATACACGGTGTGTAGTAATTTTTTAATAAATTTGTTACTATTTGTTACTATTATATACATTTTATATACATATATTGTTACTATTATATACATTTCCTGATTAAATTTCACCAATATTATCACGACAGTCGTATTTCGTTGCAATGTTAATGCAATTTCAATATGTATCCGTGTAGGTATATTATAAATTATTATTTATATAACATCATACAGTGTATAATACATTAAACAACGATAATTTACTCATCAAACATTTCTACACGTTGCAATATATTTTGCACCACATACGTTACTTATTCATAAGAGGTGGAAAATTTCCACAAATGTTCAACTGTTTGGCTACATTATCGTAGAATTGCATACTCCACGCAATCAAAATCAAGTGGAGCGATCGATAATCCTGATTTAATCCCCGGCCAAGGATTTCAAGATAAGGATGTAATCTTTGTGTGACGCGTTGTAAACATCGGAGTTGTTGGTAATCGAAAATTCGTATACGTACACACGTATCTCAAGTTTAACGTACAACCGTGACCAAACTATGGATTAATCATCTTGGATATTCCTCTTTTAGCGATTTCGAGTGTTCTTGCTTCGAATTCCGATTAAAATTCAAATAATTCTTCCTTTCTCCTCTCGTTTCAATTTAATTCTCGTATCTGCGAGATTTGATTCGTTTTATCGACTGGTTTAAATTTCGATTGAAATTTCTACGAGAACTTTTGCGTATTCAAGTCGAAGCTCGGGCTTCTACGTTTTATCTCGATTCGAATCGACGTTTCTACGTTTCGATTGAAATAAAAAAAAAAAAATAGGGGGGAAAAAATCTCCATATTTCGATGTAAACTCAAGTGCCTAATGTCAACAATCCACACTTCGTAACGAAATCATTATCTTTCGTCTCCATCGAAATTCAAATTCAAATCTGTGAACTGTTAGAAATTTCTGAACGAGTTTCACGGCTGGAAAAAATCATCGTACAACGATCATGCTGCATTCGTAGAAAATGTAAAATTGGAAAAATGCGCGAAAATCGTATAATACGCGAAGATAAGCAAAGTACGCGAAGCGTAGTTTGGGAGGAAAAATAAGCGACAACGTAGTGGAAATAAATTCTTCAAGTACGAAATGTTTACTTTACAAAAATATAAATATTAATTTCAATTATTTACTAAATAATCTACGTGCCACAAAATTGTGCAAAATTTTATTCTATGAAATTTCTTATTTCAATGAAAATCATTTAAAAACGAAAAATAATAAAAATAATTTATCTATTATTGCTAATTTGCAAGTTAAATTTTATTTCCCACTTGCATCTAATCGACAAACAAATGATAATCTATAAACGAATAATTTTTCCTCCTGTCTTATCTATTTCCATTTGTTTATTAATTTGATCGTTAATTAACCAGACCGCAGTTGACACTTGCTTATAAAACTACTCGCTTTTCGAACGAATTGTTCGCAGGTATATTTGATCTTGGTCTATTCATAGTAGTCAACAGACAATGTTATTGACAATCCCAAATTCCAATATACAATACTCTCTTTCTCTCTCTCTCTATCTCATTGAACTGTTACCTTCGTGTAAAAATAGATTATCTTAAGCATCGACAAGCAATGAATAAAAATAAATAGAAAGTAAACTGATATTCCAAAATAACGCTTAATTTCATTGTTTCAAGTAACGCACTCGAGCTCGTCCAAATAACGGACAATCCTTCCCCCTTCTTCGACTGACCTGCCCCATAACAAATCACTGTCCATTGAAACAACCGTCTACGTGTAAATTTCTTCAACGATAGCCTCAACATTGACTATAAAACTGCACGATAGCCAAGACCAGTATACAGCAAAAAATAATAGCGGTTTGATGTTCAACTTGCTTGAAAATGAAAAGTCTACCTCCACTAGCTGCTCTCGCTAGACCTGTCCCGCTTATTTCTATTCCTCGCCTTTATACAGCGTACCGATTATTATTCTTATAATATTCACCGGACGAGATCGATTTTCTACCGAAATTCCACTCGTTCCATTAGCCTACTAGAAACGCGTGTGTGGGAATAAAAATCCGCAGTCCGGTTCTGCATAAAGTGACTCACGCTGAGACGAAGATCGATCAGCTATGCCCCACCTCGTGTTACGTTGCGAGCTGAGAGAAGAGAGGAGCACGTGGTGTTTCTCGCGGTCACTCGGCCGAAGCTTGGTAATACGACACCTGGACAAAAAGCGGCGATTGGACTTGCGCGATTCGGCACAGCGTCGTAATGTCGCGTGGCTTCAACCAGACTGAATCGGCTCGCGACTCGCTTCTACCTCTATATGTAGAATCTCCTCCTCTGGCAGGCACTCTGGCTCCCGTTACTTCTGCCAAATCGATGCCAACCGACCGACATAGTTTCTCATCCTTTCGGACGATCCTCCCCTCGGACAATGCCATTCTTTCTCCGTAGCCAGCAAACGGATTCTGCGTTCTTTCGCGCGTCTTGCTCTTCTCGCGTGTTGATGAAAGCGCGGCACACTGTGAGCAAAGTTGGTGCAATTATTCGATTGGCAACTAAGTGATTGCGGCTTTTGTCATTAGGTGGTATTGACAAAATCTGCAATCACTTAGTTACCAACACAAGAGTAGGTCAGCGATTTATTTGTCTATTTATTCGTCAGTATATTCCGAGATGGTTCGTCGTTAATAAACGATAACGTCATCGATGATCAGGTTGTCCGAAAAGTGTCTTTTACGGACACGTCTTTTGTAGCGACGCATCTTCGTACAAACGTGAAACCTAATCTATCGAACGTTGTGATCTTTATCTTGATAGAATAAAATGGATACGTAATTCGATAAAATAATAGAGAAATATCGTGCATCCATTATTTTCTTATAAAACGAAAGAAACTTTTCGGACCACCTAATATGTTACTAGCGATCGCACGTTTTACAAGATCAAATGTCAGGTTACGTGGAACGAAGCAGATGCAGGTTGTTTAAGAAACGTTCGAGCCAAGTCTGTATAGGTTTGCAGGAAATTTGAAGTGGCAAGAGTGGACGAAATATGGGAAATATGGTACTTGTAACGTTCAGTGGATGAAACAGATTTATACTCGGATACCATTTGGTTAGTTGACTTTATAAAGATGGAAATTCGCAGAAAAATCCACAATCGAGGAACTGTTGATAATGATGAGACTTTGCGACAGATAGACTATTATTATATAATTAATTAATAATTTTTAAATTATCATTTCGCAGAGTTTTCTACGTTAATCGGATTAATATCGATAAAGCGATTAATTTTGTTTGATGTAAGTCAATAAAGTATGATAAGCTCAAGTTCTCTAGATTTCGAAGCTTTAATGATGGTTAAGTAACGTATATATGGTTCTTGATATTCCTGTCTCGTTTTTATTAACGCGTTCCGCTTTATCGTTCGGACATTCCAGATCGCTTGTTCAGGGCAGATCTGGAACGTTGCGCCTTTTTCCTTCCTTCCTTTTTTTTTTTTTTTTTTTTTAACATTCAATTCGAAGATGCAATTGAACTGGAATTTTGAAAACACGATAGAGATCTGGAGGATCAAAAATACGTTAACACTTTACTGACCGATAGCCGACTAATCGGATTTTTGTCTCCGACGTTTACCAACCGGTAGCCTATTAATCGGCTTTTTGTCGCCGACGATCTTTCTCATTATTCGAGCAGTAATTTGTTATTTAGTACCAAGATGCCTTGCTCAGTTGCGTCAGTTGCGTTGCTTTGTAAGCTCCCACAGTTTTATGCCAATTTGAAAAATTTACCGTTCGCGATGAACGAAAAGAAGGGTATTGGAGAATGTAAACCGAAACAGAATCTGCGCCTGAGCTGCCGGTTGGACGTGCGTATACTGTTGAACCGGTAGCGGTCGGTAAAGTGTTAGGTTGAAGATCGTCGACTTTGTAAGTTTGGTGGGTTGAATAAAAATGCTACAATAGAAGCTTAATTAGGTTAAGTTACTTTTCAATCGATTTTTCCAAAGATTAATTTCTAACGTTTATATGAATATATCCGAAAGAAGATTAATATTTTTATTAATATTCATTGACGTTTTTATTATTATTTGTTTCAAAGATCGATGTTTAATATTTATGGAATACCTCTAAGAGATTAAATATCATCGAATTATTTAAAATATCGATAAAATCATGCTCTAACATTCCAACAAGCAAGAAATACCGTTTAACGAAATTTCGTTAATCGCAAGAATTCAGGGATGAAGAGAGTTAGGAAACTTTTTAATAGATTCTATTTAAAACACGGACCGTGAAACTTTTATAGAAAACGTTCCCACATTATAAGTTCCGATAAGAACAGATAAAGAAAAGTCCACGAAAATAAAAGTTTAAACTTTGAATAGAACTTAGTAAAATATAGAAATAAACATTTTTCCATAGAAAAATTTCGCCCGTTGATATTAAACGTTCTCGATTATTCCAATAAATATCAAATATTATTTAATGTACCTAATGTACTACAACCATATTACATAATAACTGAAGTTGATATTCTAAATATGTTATAATATTTATTTTTATAATACGTACGTAGATAATTCACAAGTTCAAAGCTTGTTTGTGTTTCTCTTTGAAATGAACAGTTAGAAAGGTAAGGACGTTACTCAATATATATACATCATATTCGTATATGTATGTCTGTATAGACGTATACATATACAGGGTGGTTGGTAACTAACTGGTGGTACAAGCGGAAAGGTGGTGATTCTACGCGAAAAAAGAAGTCGAAAATATAGAATAAACATTTTCTTTTTTTAAATTTGTCCATCGAGACAACGATCTACAGTGAGATTCGTTATAACGAGACGTGATAAGGTGCACGCGTACCGAGCGAAAATTCAAAGTCGATTTTCTCGAAAACAAAACCTCGAACGAAAAATTTTTATTCTATATTTTCGACTCCTTTTTTCGCGTAGAATCACCCCCTTTCCGCTTGTACCACCAGTTACCAACCACCCTGTATATAATGCAAAAGTGACTGATCTATTCATCAACGCTCACACCAAACCGCTGTACCTAGAAACGTGAAATTTCAACGGTGTATTTTCTTTATTTTTTTATTTTCTTTTTTTTAATAACGTAAATATGAGATGAGAAAGTATTTTTAGAAATACAAAACCTAAAGGGATGAAAAGGGGTAAAATTTCTTTTACGGAATAGTAATTTTTCTGAAGTTTAAAGACGTGAAATTCAGACGTGAAATGAATCCTCATGTGAGGTTGGAGAAGGGGAAAATGGATCTTTTCCCAAAAATAGCCGTATGAATGAATGAAGAAACACCTCATTGAAAATAAACTTTCGCTTCTACAATAACAGATCGTTTATGATTAGCCACGTTTTCTAGTATTATCGATCAATTTTCAAAGTCGATTTTTTCGTAAACTTTAAACATAGTTACTGTATCGCTATCTTATCGTGTTATATCATATCAATTAACTGTTTTCTAGTAATTAGTATGTATCTATCTTAGTGTATACTGTACTATGTCTACGTATATCTACGTAGCTGTATTTTAAAAAATGTAACTATTTCTTTTACTTGAATGCTACTTGGCGATTAGAAAGATATATTTTTACAGCAGAAAGATATGATATTTTTATGATTTGCGAGCTTTTTAATTTTAATGTATCGTTGGAACGTCTGAGAAGTTAAACTAAATTGTTTACTCAGAATCGTTTCCCTATAGATAGTGAAAACGTAATCCATCATAATCTTCTACTTTGATTTTCAATATAAAAAAGAAAAGATACGGCTTACCGTGTTTCCCCCTGCAATCTTCATTTTTCATTTTCACAAACGATAGATTTATAACACAGCCTATCTACGCTCTAGAAAAAAAAAGAAACATTTGATCGAGAGGATCAATCGTTGAAACGAACGATTATCACTGTAACGTTGTCACTGATACAATGCTCTTCGTCTAACCGCGAAGATGCGACAGCGATGAGTATTTAACGATAACAATTGCGTCAGCGCTATTAACAAATTAATGAGACGCGAGTTATGCGACAATAACGTTGATAAATTGAACTTCATAGATCATAATATACGTAACGTTAAATCACATAGCTTTTAGTCTTCCGTCTGTTTTTAGGATTTCTATGAAATTTAGCAGAAATTAGAAAATGAAAATTTATTCATTGGAAATGTAGAGATTTACAAGGAAGAAAGGTAAACTAATTTAACGTGCTATGAACTAGCAGTATTTTACCACTGTTGATTGAATTTTATACGAATGTAGGAATTATTTATGCATATACCTGCAAAATTGTTAGAAAATAATAAACCTAGGTACAACAAACGAATTATTTGTTTTACCAGTGCAACGAGGTTGAAAAATCCTGAATTATAAAATAATCGAGAATTCTAGAAAGAAGAAAATAATAAATCTTATTAGAAATAATTAACAGAAATTATTGAAAATTATTGATAGAACTTATTAACAAAAATTAGTGGAAATTGCCAGAGATAATGGAAATTATTAAAAATAATTGATGAAAATTATTGAGAACGATCAATTATTAAATTATTAACGCAATGAATGGAGAATTATTGAAAATGATCAATGGAAATTATTGAAAATAATTGAGGAAAATTACTGAAAATAGTAGAAATTAATATCTACAGATAGTTAATAGGAATTCTTGAAAACGTTATGATGGAAATTATTCACAACAGTCTCTAAACATGCTACCTATCATAAGCATGATATTTCGTATAATTAATGAAACAAAGCTGAAAAATCTTGAACTTTACTGCTATGTATTCAGAGAATTTGCCGAGAAACGAATCGCATTTATCATGTTACAATTTCAGAATGATACATACATAATGTCATACCTGTCCACTTAAATAATGATCGATCGATAGGGGAGCAAGCTTTCGTTCGTGAAATTCTTTCACTCGATCGTCAGATTTACCGATCGTAAACACGCGTACTTAATTTTGAAACGATGCACGACAACGATAGATACAGTTAAAAATAACGCGAGAGTATTTGGCAGCCAGAATAATTTTCTCTCTATTTCCAAATGTCTGATCGTAAACGAACGTCGAGTTATTAGATGGCGAACGAATTTTCCTAATAACTCGCCGAAGACGAAAATTAGTTAGTTCGTTTTTACATTTTTTGAACCAGTTAGCTGTTTTCGACGAGTATACTCGTCACGAAGAGATGGCAATATTTTGCGTTATGACCAGCCCTGTGAGTAATAAAATTAAAATATGAAACAGTCGTTTCGTTACAACTTAATTCTATACATATATACATGGTACATATATTTGCAATAAATTTCTTCTAACTTCTACATGTATTTTCGTATTCTAACTTCTACATATATTCGTATATACATACATACATACATATATTCGTATTCTCGTTACAGTGCTAACAAAAATTTCCAAAAATGTTTAACAGCGCGCATAGTATATTCATTACAAATTTCCTCGCTGTATTTTTATATGGAATTTTGCAAGAAAATCTAATCTATACCATTGTCCTTCATTCGTGTCTCGTCGTAATGCGAACTTCGAAACAGCAAAATACTTTCTACATATATTTGCAGAAAATTTCTGCCAACTTCTGTGTATAATTTCCAATGAATTCATATAGCGTGTAACGTGTTAATCTTGTTATACCGGAGTCTATCGTAGCTCCAAATTTTCCTGTTATAATCGCGATATTCGTATATTCTCGTTACAGCGCTAGCAAAAATCTCCAAAAGTTTCGTGTATTCAAATTTCGAGCATGATATATTGGGTTGGCAACTAAGTGGTTGCGGACTTTATCAATACCACCTGATGACAAAATCCGCAATCACTTAGTTGCCAAATCAATATATGCAGAATTTGAATTATAATATATAAAAATATTCAAATGTCCTAAATTGTTGGGTCGGCAACTAAGTGATTGCGGATTTTGTCATCAGGTGGTATTGACAAAATCCGCAATCTCTTAGTTGCCAAGCCAATATATTCGCAAGGAAATTGTACAGCAAGCGTTCGAGTAAAATAAGCACGGTAAACGTCTGTTTGAGCATAAATCGAGCAGGCAGCATTATCGCGACAGGATTTGATCCGCGACTTAATTCGCGATAACGTCGACGAACGGACATAAAAAATAAAGCTGCTAACTGTATAAATTACTTCTGGTATTTAGATCGTCGAGATTGCACTTATCCAGGTAGTACACACCGATACAACACCACGTTGACAGTAGGCACTGACGGATTTACCTGGTGACGACCAATGATTAAATTAATCGCCATAGCAAATATATGACGCGTGGATTTAGCCGGACGGAAACGGCAAATTCCAGCAAATTGCCACGGATTTTAGAGATTATTTTACATCTGCGTTTGGATCTCCGATCGAAGAAATCGTGGGCGTTTCGCATGTCAATTCTCCGCTTCTGCGAATAGAAACTCGAGAGCGTGTGATAGCTTGTGTGAACCTTCGTGATCGATAGACGACTCAAGATGGAAACAGAAAACAAAGGATCGGAGGGGAACAAAGGAAAGGCAAATTTGTTCGAATAATTGAAATAATTGGAATTCCCTGAATTCATCGTCCAAACAACGGTGTTGTATTTCATGTTTTCCTGTTGCATGCACGTGCTGCAGGATGTGAGAGGTGGAAGATGGACGCGATGATTACAAAGAATCGTTCGGGATTAGGATGGCACGAGGATGGAAAATTTTGAAGTCGTGGAAATTTTCAGAAATCATCTGCTTGTACGTTTAAACTGCGAAGATTGCTCTACAGAAATTTACTAACATGCAAATTTTAGAACCGTCTGTCTCCCTTGTCCGAATTAATTGCGAGCAAAAAGCTGTTTGCACGATGCTGAAAACTCGACGACAATATTATTTTCTTATTCGAATTATTCCGATCTATATACGTACAGCGTTGTTGATTAACAAAGATAATCATGCGGCTATTTTAATTCAACGAACGAGTAGGAAATTTGATGATGATCGTTGTCAAAGACCATCGAAATCGTGCGCCAAACGAGACCAGGAAGATACGAAACACGATATCAATGACATTCCTGGCTAATTCGTGGTCGACGATGAGGCAACGTTAGGCTAACCGACCGCGGTTTGCATAACATTTTCGCAGTCGATTTAGGTCGACGACTCGAACGAGGAAGAGACGAAAACGTTCTCCCATTTCACAGCTACGGAATTTCTAGGTAACTCGGCGAAGACGAGCAAATAGCTTTCCCTTTTTTGATATTTATGTAACGTACCCTTCTTCGACCTTTGAATTGCCATGTGAACGTGGAAATTACATTTTCAATTTTTCGATGTTATCTTCTTTCTTTATTATTGTTCTGTATCTATTTGCAAACGGCTGCAAACGGTTGGTGGAATTTTTAGACATCATGGAAATTTTTGATATTTCTGTCCCATAGATACCTTTCTTCGACTCTTTGAAATATGAAATTCGTCGTATAAACTTCTCTAATGCTAAATATACTGATTTAATTAGGCAAACATAAACTTATTTTTTAAGCAAATAGGATAGATTTCAATCGGAACTCGATAATGAAAATACGTTAATTTTTACTGCAGATTTTTATACAGATTTGTATATGTATCCTCATGAGCGCACATATGGAATTTAAATAGGAATTCATTCTGCCTATTATAAAATCCATATTATATAAACATCTTGTGTGGATTTTTGCATCACGAAATGTGCATAAAGGTCTTTCATAAGTGCGTAAAAATCCGCAGTAAAATAGTCGATACTCTGCCTGTTTTATATATTTTTTACGTTAAATTAAATTTCCCATAAATGAATAAAAATGCACGGTATATCGGTCGCAATATCGCAGCAGGTCGTGCAGTATTTAACCTGCATCTATAAAACAGGTGGAATTTAATTGAAACTGAGTCAACATCGTGTTCAAGTCATACGCTGATATTCGCTTAAAGGAATTCACATCTGTCGGACCAGTGAATTTTAAATTTAGCTAAACGATTCGTATCTTGAAATCAATCTGACTCTAGTCTCATTTAACCATTTAATTACCACTCTATTATACTTTACTATTATTACTATTTTTTGTATTCTTCTGTTAAATTAAATGTCCCATAAATGAATAAAAATCCGCGGTAAGGTGTTCGCTATGTCGCAGGAGGTCATGGTGACTATTTGTCCCGGCTCTGTGAAGCATCTGGGACTAGACGAGATCTCGGGTGACCTACTGCTCCTTTCCTGGCAACGCCACGATTACACAGCGGACACATTATTTATCCGGCTCTCCTTTTGTCGTCGATGCTTTTCGTTCGTGCTTTCTCACCCGTTATACTTCCCAGGCTTCTTCACAGACTTTTGCCCCATCGGTTTCATCGATCACGCGTTGCTCCTCATCTCGCTGGGAACATTCTTTTTTCTCCATCACTCGTCGATCAGACGTGATCCAGGTGATCCGAAGACTCAAAAGTATTAGGATAGGCAACGCCATCCGAAGCGTACACTTGATTACGTTCGAACCTACTTTTGGCGGTGTCACAGATCTTTTCGACGCTGTCATAAATATCACGAACCTCCCTAACCGTGCAACCACCGTTAGGAAGAATCCTCAGATCTGAAACGATCAAGGTCCTAGTAATATCGGATACACTGAAAGCTTCTTTATGAAATACGTAACATATGTAGTTGTTTGGTTTCGTATAATTATTTCTGTTCCTATTTACCGGCGTTAAGTTGTCACAGACAGTTCAACTGAGCCGCGTTTCCATAGGTCAAACCATTATTCGCGCAGACACCGTTGGAACCGTACGATAAGGTCTCGTAGCTATAACAGCGATCCATAACTTTGCAAGGACCCTTTGAAGCTACTGTTACATCTAAAATAATATTACATTAATTTTAACGTTTTACTGCTTCGGATCGGAGCTGATCGAAGCTGTTACAGTCTTAAGAAAATTGGCACATTAATGAATTATACAATCGAATGGATGTTTCGCTGAATTATATCTGCAGCAACTTTTCATTTTACCGCATTTGAACTCGTTGCACATTTTCCAAATTTAAATTCATCGACCGACTCAAACACTGACTAACTGTATATTGAATAGTTAAAGAAAGTGTGATAAATTTGTCTCAGAATCCGCTATCGTTTATGCGATCTTCCTATAATAAATAAACTCGCGTTGACTTTTTTTGTCAGATTCATGTAAGAATATCAGAAAACTATTCTTTCATAGTGACCAATAACGAGGTCTTATTTTACTATAAATCGTCTTAACACCGACAACAAACTAACGTTTTACAATTTCAGTTCTACCGCAAACCTAGTCGAAGCCTGACCTGGACAAGCTCAACTACCATCTGGGTGAACATTCTTTTTTTCTCGATCACATATCGATCAGTCGTGATCTAGGTGATCTATCGGAGGATGTTTTCTCCGGTAAATCGTCAGAGGAAACTATTCCACGAGGATAGAAAGATGTAAGATCGGTGTCTGTTTCATGGGGCAAATTCCTTTCCCTTTTTGCTCTGGTCTTTAGCTCTTGGCTCTTGGCTTCCGGCTATCCGAGACTTCCGATACCCTTTTCCCAATCAGGTTTTGTCTCGATCGCCTGGCATCCAGGAAGTCGACGCGGCTCTGAGTTACTTCGCGTAATCGGTTCTATAATCGTTCGTTTCCTGACTCTCAGTCCTTTCTAAGCAGAAATCTCCGCGCTTACGAAAGATTAACGTGCAACCACGATTAATTACT
The DNA here is from genome assembly GCF_040668555.2 of Bombus flavifrons. Lineage (NCBI taxonomy): Eukaryota > Metazoa > Arthropoda > Insecta > Hymenoptera > Apidae > Bombus > Bombus flavifrons. The sequence goes on along the minus strand of NC_138457.1, from coordinate 6,172,912 downwards.
ATGTTTAGTACAAAGTGGATTCGACAACTGGAAATTAGTTTTCGTTGTTGGTTAAGCGTTCACACGGGTCCAAGTTTTGTGAAAGAAATCTGCTAGTAGCTGTGTGCAAAATTTCACTGTGCACAAAACGTAGAGAAGACAACTCTGTGACAAGATCTATTATAGAGTTTATCAAGTTTTATGAGATACGTCTTTCTATTCAGATGCGTTTTTCTTATCAAATCAATCGGGAAACGGTCGAATATTGGATCGAAGGAAGACTTTCTGAAGTCATCGTTCGAATATAATTACAAATTACACGACAGGCTATTTATTCGCCGACAAAGGAACATTGTAAACAGCTTAATCGTCCGAGCAATTCCGTCCTATCCGATCGTAAACTTAATCGCTCGCCTATTAACGTGTAAAACGCGAGGAATAAAAGAACAAATATCAGAGGAAACCTTATTCCAGAATCTGTTCTCCATTTTCCCGTTCTACTTTCTTTTTTCTTTTTTCTTTTCTGTTTTCATATCCACCGTTTGACTCCCTGGAAACAAAAATAGCAATAGTCGACCGCAAAGGCACAATTAACAGCACTTGAGAGACATACGTAAATGGGTAAAGTTCGGAAAGCAGGTCACCTCTTCCCCTGATCGCGTGCAGACAATTCGCAAACTCATTTTTCTCGGGAAGAATCTCTGCCACGATAATTCCAACCTGATAGAACACGTGGTTCTGTTTGCAGAAACGTGATTCAACGATGGAAAATTCGATAGGAATATTCGTACGAAAAAAAAGAGCGTAAAGGTACAAGGAATAACCCTGGCTAAATGTAAACCTGTGAAATCATAGTGTAGCTTCTTCACACGGATATCCATGTACACACGTGTTAAGAGATGTTTAAGTTATAATAGCACATAGGTGTTCATAGTAGCTCTATCTCCCTTATCCATATGTTTTTTAACACGTTATTCTATTACTATATATCATCCATATATTTTTTAACACGTTATTTATTACTATATATTATCCATATATTTTTAATACGTTATTGTATTACTATGTATTATTTATATTATCCATTTTTCTTATCCATATATAATTTGATACGTTATTGTATTAGTATATATTATCCACATATTTTTTAACACATTATTATATTACTATATATAATTTATATTATCTATCTCCCCTATCCCTATATAATTTGATACGTTATTGTATTAGTATATATTATCCATATATTTTTTAACATGTTATTTATTACCATATATTATCCATATATATTTAATATGTTATTGTATTACTATATATAATTTATATTATCTACGTCCCTTATCCCTATATAATTTAATACATTATTGTATTACTATATATTAGCCACATATTTTTTAACACGTTATTATATTACTATATATAATTTATATTATCTATCTCCCTTATCCCTATATCAAATTATATAATTTGATACGTTATTGTATTAGTATATATTATCCATATATTCTTTAACACATTATTATATTACTATATATTATTTATATTATCTACCTCCATATCCATATGTAACTTGTTATTATTGTATTACTATGTATTATCCATATATTTTTGAGTACGTTATTGTATTACTATATATTATCCATATATTTTTTAATACGTTATTCTATTACCATATATTATCCATATATTTTTCATATGTTATTGTATTACTATATATAATTTATATTATCTATCTCCCTTATCCCTATATAATTTGATACCTTATTTTATTAGTATATATTATCCATATATTTTTTAGTACGTTATTGTATTACTATATATCATCCATATATTTTTTAACACATTATTATATTAGTATATATTATTTATATCATCTATCTCCCTTATTCCTATATAATTTCATACGTTATTGCATTACTTTATATTATCCATATATTTTTTAACACGTTATGGTATTGCCATATATTATCCATATATTTTTAACACATTATTGTATCATCATATATTATCCATATATTTTTAACACGTTATTGTATTGTCATATATTATTTATAAAAACATTTTTTCATTCATAAATACATTCTAGCGAAATACACATCGCGTATAAGAAATCTACTGAATCTTATGAACTTCGTGTGTGCAAAGCCAAGTACGACGAAGTTACAGGTACGTGCGGCTGTCAGAAAATATTATCAAACCAAATCAATTTCCGGGCTGTGAAGCCAAGGTTATATAAATAATACCAGTCACGCAAAAAATGCAGACAGGTCGAACGATGATTATACTTGCCATTGGACTGCGCAGTTTATGCATTAATGCGAATTTTGGAAATGCGAAAATCTACACACACAAACAATGCAAACATACGCACAATTCAAACACGATACAAATAATTATGAAAATAAATTGTTAAACAATCGTTACATTTACACGATACAATTATTATTAATTACGAATACGAATAATTTATGAAAATGTATATAATAGCGGTACAGTCTCTGTAATATAATTATTATTACACTACATATATAATATAATCGTTTCTATAGTATTTAACATTTAATAAGCAAGACAATTTCCTATCTATTTAATTTCTATTCGTTTAATTCTGTTAAACTATATTTAGAGAATTGTGGATTTGGATAAAAATTCGTGGCCGTGTTATCAGTTTGAAAGTAAAGGATTCAGAGATTGATAAAGTTTAATTGGAAAACGGGTCAAGAACAGATACACGAAATGACGACTTGCAGTGGCCTAGTAAAGCTCGATGATCACGCTAATTCTCTGGCATGTTAATTGATCTAGTTCGAATGTAGCAACGGGTTAACGTGTAACGTTTCGTTTGCAATTTCTTGTTCAATCGACTGCGAAATTTATCTCTTAACATTGTAACTATGGAATGGAATTCCAAGGATTCTTTGTACTTGATAGTTTAAACGTACAAACTTAACAGCCTTTTCATCGACATTTCTTCTTCCATGCAAGTTCTACAATTCTATAAAATTTAAAGAAATTATCTGCCAACTATGATACATGTTGATCCATCTCAGCAATATTTAAGGAAATTTAATAAAGAACACTGTTCAATTACTAGCAGAGTTGCACTGATTGTTTAATACGAATCGAAAGAGGACGCTATAAAATTCATAGAATATTGAAAAATGTTTAATATCAAAGATCGGCATTTTTTCATATCTTTCTAACGTCTTGGAAAAATGACGAATAAATTATCCTGCGATGATTACATATCTTTTGACGAACAAAGCTGTTTCTATTCATTTCAAAATATCTTAATAGATAAAGTGAAAAAATATTCCCATCCGAAGCTGGTTAAATGTTCTTCGCGAAAATGGGCCAAATTCCTAAATCAATTGTCAGTAACGTTCTTGCTTAATATTTTTGTCAGCTCTATATAGCGTATACATTATACAATATATGGTATAACGCCATATTACTTGTTATATGTATGTAATAAATAATAATAATATATATAATAAATAATAAAAGAAGCTGATATCTCGCCTTATAAGATCATAATTGTAGAGATTTTCTTGTAAATGGAAAACACGCTATATTTAATTCCACTTAAAATATAAATCACCGCACACGTGTAGTAAATAATCTTATAAATTTTATTCACAGGAAACATCAAGCGTATACGATGAATAATGAAACAACGAAGATTCAGCAGTATGGACACGTGTCAGTTAAACGAGGAGCCAGAAGATTACATCAAGAATCCTTCCAGCGGATGCCTCACGGACATCCACGGCGGCAAAAATGAAGTAAGACATGCGTTTAAGGCAGTTAAAACGTCCCGCTGTTCTGCGTAAAAGGCGAGTGAAAGAGAGATAAAAATGTGCACGCGAGCCGAATGACATCAGCCGTGAATAAAATATTAGGATACGATGGATGTGCTGCTTCGACAGCTATCTGCCTGCTCGTCGATAACTTTCGACAACGAATTCTCGAAGGAAATTCTGCCTGATCCATACAGCTGGCCATTTTGTCCCCGGAGGTACTATTATAGCGATATCTTCCGTTTCAATTCGTACCGGCGCTTTATACCAATTTATTTTCTGTACAGGTGACCGAGAAGATGAAGAGTATTGGATGGACGAGTACATGGGAGGAGGTTCCAGCTATTTTCTCGAGGAAGATCCACCAGAGGCGAGTGATTCATCCTCGATGACGCAAGATGAACGAAACGTGGATTAATCGCGTGAAAACGCTAGCAAGGTCCGTCGTAGACGAGCGTCAAATCTGCTGAAAAGAATATTTCGTATCGTAAATAATTACGAGGTTTCTTCGATGACCGATTTCACTTTAAAACGCAGAGCATTGAATATTCTGGTTTAACCCCTGAAAGCTATCATCAAAGAAAATCGTCTGCTTTTTCCCTTCGTTAAAAGAATCAATAAAATCGAGAAGATGTAAGTAATTAATTAGCGTTTTAGTATGATTGGATATTAGGCAAAGATTAGAAAAATTATTGCTCGTGATGGTCTCATTATTGGATGGTAATATTAGAAGAAAATTTATATGAAATTTCGCTCATGATAGCCTTTAGGGGTTGAAGTTTGTAAAGGCCAAGCAAAATTAGCTCACTTTTATCTGGAAACCTCAATTTCGCGCACCATAAAGCCTCTGGGCTCACGTACGACAAGTTATCGCTTCCACACACCGGAAATCGGAGACTTTCCTCGGGTATGGATCTGCAGGGGTTGTCGTCAGGCTCGACGCAGGCTCCAGAATGCTTCAGGGACAAATCTGCGAAAGAAAAATGAAGTAACAGTGCTTGTCTACTTGGAAATCTTTTGCGCGTATATCGTACGTGTTATGTAAAACGTTTTGAAAATTCATCGCTAGTGTAGTGAAACACGACTATCGTGATTACGCTGGTAAAGTTTAAAACAAACCTGACAATGTATCTATAGAAGCTACAAAATATTTGGTACAAGTATATATCTCGCAGAAGTGGCAAAAGTTTTAAACAATTAATCCTTCATTGTATCAAGTTATTTGAAAAGTTCATGGCGCTTTTATTAGAAATTTCTGTTAAATAATGAAACGTACGAACAAGCATGTACTACTTTTAATTAGATATGACAAAGCAGTGATTTTCAACCGGTGTGCCACAAAAAGTTCTAAAACAAGCAACACCTGATTTAGACAGGTGCAGTGACCTGTTTTCCTTTAGACTTTAGACTGTCAAATACAAACAACAGACGTCCGACTGTCAATACCTTGTCTTGAAGCGTGTTATGAGATGTAAAAGATTGAAAATCGCTGCCACAGACAATTAAGGAGAAACATTGAATATTTGATAATAGACTCAAGTAGTCTAGCTAAATAAGGTCTTCCTGAGACAGCACTGACATTTATTTTGATTGTTGTGGCATTGTAAGTGATGGATACTTTGGTAGGTAACGCCATCGTTTCCGCAAACCTCGTCCTTTGCACTGAAGGTCTTAGTAGAGGATTTGAGATGAGCACACGAGAACTGCGTGTTCTTCTCGCACTCGTTATCTGATACCAACGTCGTCAAATCTGAAAAACAAATTAGGAAAGGCCTGTGAAGTCTGAGATCATTTATCTTCGCAACTTTAATTTCACTTAACTTTACAAAAAGAGAATACACGCTATATGTAATATAGCGTGGATCTTTATGCTTTTCCTACGAGAAATTTAAGGATGTATAAAAATGAACAAAATGCATATAATACATATACGTTGAGTTAAGTAATAAGTTCATTCAAAATTGTTTGAAAAATATAAAGGTACCTGAAATGTACCTGAATCTTTTGATGAAAAGTATATGTTTGCAGAGAAATGACATAAATAAGTTACTCCTTAATTAGATAGAATACTTGATGTGCTCTTTTTAAAAAAACTAAACGAACTTATTACTCGATTTAATGGAAATATATACAATATAAGAATAAAGAATACTAGCCACGAAAACTTGGTAACACAACTTACCACGAGCTTTGTAACACAAAAACTTAAAAGGATTATGATAGGTAACGCCATCTGAAGCACACACTGGATTCCATTCGAACCTACTATTGGCAATGTCACAGATCTTTTCGACGCTGTCATACATATCATAAACCTCTCTAACCGTGCAACTACCGTTATGAAGAATCCTCAGATCTGAAACGATCAAGATCCTAGTAATATCGGATACAATGAAAGCTTCTTTATGAAATACGTAACATATGTAGTTGTTAGGTTTCGTATAATTATTTCTGTTCCTATTTACCAACGTTAATCTGTCGGAGACAGTTCACCTGAGCCGCGTTTCCATAGGTCAAACCATTATTCGCGCAGACACCGTTGGAACCGTACGATAAGGTCTTGTAGCTATAACAGCGATCCATAACTTTGCAAGGACCGCTTAAAACTACTGTTACATCTAAAATACATATATTACATTAATTTTAACGTTTTACTACTTCGAATCAGAGCTGAACGAAGCTGTTACAGTCTTAAAATAATTGGCACATTAATGAATTATGCAATTGAATGGATGTTTCGCTGAATTATATCTGAAGCAACTTTTCATTTTGCCGCATTTGAACTCGTTCCGTATTTTCCAAATTTAAATTCATCGACTGACTCAAACACTGACTAACTGTATATTGAATAGTTAAAGAAAATTTGATAAATTTGTCTCAGAATCCGCTATCGTTTATGCGTTCTTCCTGTAATAAATAAATTCGCGTTGACTTTTTTTGTCAGATTCATGTAAGAATATCAGAAAACTATTCTTTCATAATGACCAATAACGAGGTTTTATTAGATATTTTTATTATAAATCGTCTTAACATCGACAACAAACTAACGTTTTACAATTTCAGTTACACCGCAAACCTAGTTGAAACCTAACGAGAACAAGCTCAAGCTAAATTCTAATATTGCATTAGATCCACGGTGGACCTGGTCAACGAAACTCAGAGGGACAGTAGTCTCTGGAAACGTTGCTCATGTTCGCGGAATTCTACTAACTCGAAGATAAGGGATTTTTAGTTTGCATTGTTAGGAGAGTCGGCGACCAGACGACAAAATGTAACAATACCCACGGACATTAGCGGGTAACAACGAACCAGAGTTTGCAAGCTGGAATTCTGGTCTCGCGAACCTCTCTCAGTCCGACTGGTCAACTAAATTTCTCCAGCCAGCCAACTTTTGCTAACTTTAATCCGTATTAACGGCACGGTAAATATACTCAGAATTTGTCTTGCTTACTCTGCGAACGATTGTAATTAACGCATGAAAGTGATTCCAGGTTCGTGTACGTGTGCCCATCCGATCCACAGATCGGCCGATAAAACAGATTTATCTTGCAGTAATCATCCACCGGTAAACAATATCCAGAATGCATGGATATCACTGAAAAGGAATTTTCGTTCATTAAAGTACGAATGTATGAAGGTAAATATTATTCTTAACGTGAGTTATGAATCATTTTTATTAGTTCCATTAAATTTATTCTCAAATACCACATGATCCGAGGTATGTCCCTCGGTAATCAGCAGTTAAATTGAATCTTATAATTAGATTGCGGATTTTTACGCTTTTATGGGAAATTTAAAGATGCACAAATGTATATACAGTACTCGTTGCATACAAAAATATATAAAATATCCAAAGTGTAGTATCGAATATAGTATTCGGTAAGAAAAATCATTTCCTGTCTAAGACCCATTTTTTTATTATATTTACGAAAGTATGAATTTGTATAAATATCCGCATTCTACTTATGATTGTAATTTACGATCGAAGATCTCACAAGGAAATATGATAATTTTCTAACTCTTATGTCACTTGGTGATTGGCAAAAAGTATTTTAACATGAAATAATTCAAGAAAGAAATAATCTGGTAGATTTAAAGATATAAGTCTTTTGATAAATCCACAGAAACGAATAATATTAGCTTAGTTAGTATATGAACTTAATTTAATTAGTATTAATCCGTATAATAGAATCTATTATCAATATTTATATTATTAATTAGAATACTATTATAATACTATTTAAGAGAATGATATAAAACACATTGAATTTATAAAATACAGAAAATGTAACTTATGTATCATGTTCTCCAGATGTGGTCTTCAGTTCAAAGCAATAATCAAATACAATTTATTTATAAGTTCAAACTTTTATTCTTTATTGAAATATCTGAGAAGTGCGCTAAAAAATTAACATGTTCTTATATTACTATAGTTAAGGAATAATGTTGCCAGGACATATATACTGTATGTAGCACATACAGTATACGTCAAGAAAATTGCAAGAAAAAGAAGGCTAACGAAGTTTGAATAATTTCACCATGCAGCTAGGATATACGGTATTGTTCGTTGAATTAGGCGGCTTCCGGCCAAGTATAGTGAGAAACATGGTATTCCATAGAATTAAAAATTCATGTACGCCCCGCGTACGTGCTTCGTGAATGTTTAAGTATGCCGTGACCTAAACTCGCGTAATTGTACGAAGCATGGAAGCTTAGAATTGCAAAGAGGGAATTTCATTGTTACTCACCGTTCTGAAATGTCTGATAGTTAACGCAGTCCAGATATAAATCGTTGGCATAAGTAATGCCATCACTACCACAAACTGGACCATCATACAAATCTACGTTATTAAAAATTTCGCAATTTTGGTAAAAAATTCGCTTGTTCGCCAATATAAAAGTCCACCCTCTTCTACAGATCAGTGTGAAACCTGAAAACCGACATTACGTGAAATGTAATAAACTGTCAATAATGAGGTAAATATTCCTCTTTTACCGAAAAAGAATAAGAAGTACTTCATGATAGGTGTAGGTATAAGTACATACTTTAAAATTATTTTGTGAACCGTATTTTATACGAGATATAATCGCTATATCTTAAGGATGACGTATCAGAGTAGATTATTTTTCATTTCTTTCTATAAAGTTTTTTATTCAGCGCGTGCTTTTATTGTCAACATTTTCTCATTTAATCAGAATGGAATGCAACTGCAATTATCTTATCAACGTGGTTTGCATGCTTCGCTATGATGCGTTATTAATCGAGAAAACAATTTATGACAGCGTGGTTTTGATAGACGAAAAGATACATAAGAAACTATTACAATGTTTCCTTTTATGCATAGGTACATATTTATGAAATACATATTTAAAATTACAAGTTGTATAATAGATTCAAATAAACCGCCATTTAGTAGGTAATTACCATTCCTACTATATCGTTGAAAGATCTAATAGATTACCGACTGTACAATTTTCTTAATAAAAAATTATATGGTAAACGATTTCTGTTTTATCGACAGTTCAGTAACAGCACATCATGAAGATGTAAGTTAAGGGTTTGGCACATCGTATAATGTCTCACTAAACTCATAATCAAATATTCAAGTCTTTTGATAAACTTAACACGTGTGCAAAAGTTATCACGGAGGTTATTATAAGATTCGATAGTACAATTAATTTGAACAATCCATTTGACGCTAAATATATCTGATTAATTACTGCAACTGTGTGCAGGAACCTTTATATCAACGCCATTTTCAGGAGGTGTAGGTTGTGTGGTGGAGGAAAAGTTGGGCCACGTAGTTACTTCATGGGAGAAGATTTAAATTTCATATCTGCATTATTCGACTCGAATTTATTCAATACTGTAAATACAAGTTGTACAGTGCAAAATGGTACGTATTTTAAGAACGAAGATAACATAATTTAATTAATTTTTCATTCGCTCCTGTGTACATGTTTGCGCTTAACTATTGTGGCAGTGACGAACAATTGAATCATTATAACTATTTTCTCTAATAAATGATTATTATAAGATGCTTCCAATAAAGATACACTCGATTTAAATATGTTTAATGATAAATTGTCTTACTCTCTTTTTTCTCTATTTGCTTCTTTCATTTTTGACAGCTGGCCACCTGCGTGAACATTTATTATAAATAATAAAAAATCTACGTTAAGAAATAATATATATATTTGCTCTTAATGTGATATGTATGTTGTTTATGTAATACCTTTAATGTAAATGTCCTTATATCCTGTACAGGTTACATTCATATCATCAACATGAGTTTCATCGACTTTGTTTTCAAACTTTGTTAATTCAGAATTTTTCTATCCCAACTTTAATCAACAGCAGTACTAAGTAATAATAATATTAGCTATATGCATTTACAAATGTGTATGTTGGTTATTGTCATTATTAGTTATTGTCAATTAATCTTGCTATTGGTAAAAAATAGCATTGATGAATTGTAGTCAACAAAAGTAATATTAATAAAACCAATATTGGTGATATCAATGTAAATCACAAAATACACATTCCTAAAATTGCTCACTAATTGCTTTACCCAAGATTTTCTATTATCGTTTATTGCATTCATATGATATGATACATATTCCCTTTTAAATTATAAATATATACTTTATTTTCCCTTAGCCACTGAGGTTAGATATCAAGCGAAAACTGACCGCTCGGTCGGACAGAGTAAAGAGCGTGGACCTTCATCCTACAGAACCATGGATGCTCTGTTCCTTGTATCAGGGAAATGTTAATATTTGGAATCACGAAACTCAGACACTGGCTAAAACATTTGAAGTATGTGACTTACCAGTTCGTACAGCTAAATTTGTACCACGCAAGAATTGGGTTGTTACTGGTTCAGATGATATGCAAGTTAGAGTATTTAATTATAATACTTTAGAACGTGTGCATTCTTTCGAGGCACATAGTGACTATGTTAGATGTATTGCAGTACATCCAACACAACCATTTATATTAACAAGTAGTGGTATGTGTATTAACTTACTTATTAAATTTTAATGATAATTTTATTTCTGATTAATTCCCTTTTTCTTCTTGTTAGATGATATGCTAATCAAATTGTGGAATTGGGAAAAAGGTTGGATAGCACAACAGGTGTTTGAAGGACACACACACTATGTAATGCAAGTAGTATTCAATCCAAAAGATAATAATACATTTGCAAGTGCTTCATTAGACAGAACAGTGAAAGTATGGCAGCTTGGATCTTCCACAGCCAATTTCACACTAGATGGTCATGAGAAAGGTGTAAATTGTGTTGATTACTATCATGGTGGAGACAAACCATACTTAATATCAGGAGCAGACGATAACTATGTCAAAATTTGGGACTATCAAAATAAAACTTGTGTACAGACACTAGAAGGACACACACAGAATATTTGTGCTGTTTGTTTTCATCCAGAATTGCCCATCATTCTTACGGGTTCTGAAGATGGAACTGTTCGAATATGGCATGCTGGAACATACAGATTGGAATCTTCCCTTAATTATGGTTTTGAGAGAGTATGGGCAATCGCTTGTTTAAAGGGCTCAAACAATGTTGCAATTGGTTACGATGAGAGTAGTGTTATAGTAAAAGTTGGTAGAGAGGAGCCTGCAGTTTCAATGGATTCATTAGGTGGCAAGATCGTCTGGGCAAAACACAGTGAAATACAGCAAGTGAACTTGAAAGCTTTGGGAGAGGAAACACAAGATGGAGAGAGACTCCCACTGGCTGTCAAAGACATGGGTGCCTGTGAAATTTATCCACAAACTATCCAGCATAATCCGAATGGAAGATTCTTGGTAGTTTGTGGAGATGGAGAGTACATTATTTACACATCTATGGCATTAAGAAATAAAGCTTTTGGTCAAGCATCGGAATTCATCTGGGCAGCTGATTCAAGTCAGTATGCTGTCAGAGAAAGTAATACCACTGTAAAAGTCTTCAAGAACTTCAAAGAAAAGAAGAGCTTTAAGCCTGATTTTGGTGCTGATGGTAAATATAATAATTATTTTTTAAATTGCCGTATTTCATTTACTAATATAATTTTATTAATTTATTACATTTATATTATACAGGTATTTTTGGTGGATTTTTGTTGGGCGTTTCTTCTGGATCTGGTCTATCATTTTTCGACTGGGACACGCTTAAGTTAGTTCGTCGTATAGACATTCAACCTACACATGTCTATTGGGCCGAAAATGCCTCTCTGGTAGCATTAGCTACATCTGATCAATACTTTATTTTAAAATACCATGCTGATGCAGTTGCAAATGCTCCAGAAAATTCAGAAGACATTGAAGATGCTTTTGAGGTTTGTCATTTTACCTGCCATTAATACCTACAATGAAGAAAGTAATGTTGTAAAACCTTTTAATATCATTTATAGATGGTAGCAGAAATGAGTGAAACTGTGAAAACTGGTCTATGGGTCGGTGACTGCTTCATTTACACAAATAGCGTGAATCGGATAAACTATTTCGTCGGTGGAGAAGTTGTGACTGTGTCACACTTAGATAGACCAATGTATCTTCTTGGATATGTCCCGAGGGACAACAGATTGTATCTGTGCGACAAGGAACTGTCAGTTGTCTCGTATTCGTTATTATTATCTGTATTAGAATACCAGACTGCTGTTATGCGAAAAGATTTCGAGACAGCAGACAGAGTTCTTCCCACGGTTCCCAAGGAACATCGTACGCGAGTGGCTCATTTCTTGGAAAAACAAGTTCGTATTATTAAGACAATCTCTTGCTAATAAACACTCTGTTTATTTGAATAATTAACATTTAAAATACTGTAGGGTTTCAAAGAACAAGCATTGGCTGTGTCCACGGATCCAGAACACAGGTTTGAATTGGCTCTGGCATTGGGAGACCTCGTAACGGCGCACTCGCTTGCAAAGGAAGCGAATAGCCAGCAAAAATGGCGGCAATTGGCGTCTCTCGCCACTCAGAAAGGAAAATTGTGCTTAGCACAAGAATGTTTGCATCAGGCGCAAGATTTCGGTGGGCTCCTACTGCTTGCCACTAGTACAGGAAACGCGAATATGATTCAAAAACTAGGCTCGGAGGCTAATGATATGGGCAAGAATAATATTTCTTTCTTGTCATATTTTATCCTTGGAGACCTCGACAAGTGCCAGGAAATCCTTATAAAAACGGACAGAACTCCAGAGGCTGCGTTCTTTGCACGAACGTACGCTCCTAGTAAAGTTTCATCGATTGTAAAATTATGGAAGGAGAAACTCTCGTCTGTGAGCAAGAAAGCTGGACAGAGCTTGGCTGATCCTGAACAGTACGAAAACCTGTTCCCTGGATACAGAGAAGCGTTGAAGGTTGAACAGTTCCTTAGAGAGGAGAGTAAGAAGAAGGTTCCGGCATCTGCATTCCCGACTGTGAAAGTAAGAATGAGTTTACCTTCTTTTTAAAAATTCTGAATATTTCAGTAATTTGTGATATTGCAAAACATAGAATGAATTTTAATGCGATTTCATATGTCTATTATAGCCGAATGTCGAACGAAATCCATTCGAGGAGATGCTAGCGGCTGAGCAGGCGAATCGGTTCACCTACAAAGCGGCTACAAGTACAACCGACGAAGCAGAAGAATCAACCACCGAAATTATAATGAATAGGCTACAGGATCTCGATATTGGTAAGGTAATCCCATCGTCTACGGGAAATTCGAATTTTTCCGAGAAGATTATGAAGACCACCAGCAGCTCTAGACCATTAACCATGGACGAGGACGATCTGGATCTCGATCTTGAAATCGATGATACTATAGATACTACTGTAAGTCCATTGTGTTACTACCAATATGTGTTTCTTCTATTAGTTTTTCTTTTTTCATGCAACATTTTTTACCTTGTGCATGCTGTCCGTATATAAGTGCTTCTACATACACAAAGTAAGTGTACGCGCATAAAAGTACATTTACTTCTTTATTTATTTTATACAGACTTAATTATGTTGTGAAATAGAGTTATTTTAATTGGGATATCAAAATCATGAGGGGCCCTGGTAGGGGTGAATCGAGGTCAAACGGAAGAATAACATGGGTGGGGAACAAAAGAGGGTAACTAGACGATGCTTTAATACCCTTAAATACAGACGCGTAATTCTAGAAGGGTATTACATTACTAAAACAGTCTGAAACCAAGCGTGGTACGCACACGCGCATCTAGAACGAGTGTATGCGTGGCAATATATCGATCTTGACCGATGTATGTGAACACGTTCCACCTATCAAGCAGAACGAACACCGCGTTAAATAAAGCAAAGAAAGGCGAAACACACACGCGGAAATAAAAGAAAGAAAGAAACCGTAGGCAGGTAACGCGAAAGTGGAGAATTTCGAGCCTTTTGTTTTAAGATAAAAATCGATAGCAGTATTTTCAGTCATATTTTCTTTCCTCGTCTAATTTCTTTCTAAACACCGATTATTAGGATTCTTGAGTCATCAACGAGTGAAGAGGGAACTACGAAGCCATAAAGTTTGTTGACTTTGCGCCAGTCACGGTTCATTCTCTTTACAGCCTTATTGCCATAACATTCGTGTACAGAATCCCTCTTTGTGTACCCTTTCCCTCGTTTATATTGTTTTATCACGCTTTCTTTATTTATACAGCAAATATTTCTCTCGCTCAATTATCATATTTTCATATTATACAATATTTATTAAACTATCTATTAATCTAATAAAGATTAAATTTTTTAAGAGGAGTAAAGAAAATACAAAGTTTCTGAAATAGTAGATTTTCTTATACATTGAAGCTTTTTTAAATTTCTTTTTTTTCTTTTTTTTACTATCCAAACATTCTGTGAATAAAAGTAGATGATAAATGGTAATACTGAAAAATATATTTTCTGTTTCAGGGTGTGAATCTCGACGACGACCTTCTCGAGGAAGACTAGCCCGTCGATTGGAATACCTTTCTCCTGTTAATCATTCCTTGCGAGCCGACCAGAATTGTTTAGAGAAAATCAAGTATTAAAGAGAGAAGAAACCATCGAAGAATGTTTTTGTGCGCGAGTGTTTCTATCATGCACAATATTCAGCATGTGCACACAGACTTTATCCATGTACTGAGAATTATATATATTGTAATATAACAAAACATTCACATAAGTTTCCATCTATTTCTTTCCACAGCCATTGTTGCACTCTCCCAAGAGGTACCATTTTTATCGATGCTTAGGAACTTAGGAAATATACAAATACATGTTGTTCATATAACAGAGTAATTCAATAAAATGTAATCTTTATTTCATTTTGCAGATAGGCATCCTTAAGTCTCCTTAGCATCGTGAAGAGTAAAAGACTACAACGAAAGCATTTCTAATCCTGAAAACTAACATACGATAAATTTTCAATTTATTTGCAGTGCAAGTAACATCCCAATGAGAGAATAATGACCTGTCAATCTCCGTATCTCCTTTCAATGACGTCACCATCATCCATAACTTTTTCCATGCTGAGCAAGCTCTCCACTAAAGGATCCTAAAAATAATCCAAACACTTTATAAGCGAGGAACACGTTAACTCTCTTTGAAACTCGAATAGTCGTCGATTTTCATGCACGCGTACGTGTCGTCAGCCACTGTAGAAAGAGAAAGAGATACATTTTGCGTGACTGGTACGTGCCCCGACGTTCTCCAGCACAACGTGTGCTCGAAGAAGGCCCAAACTATCGTATTCCATCTCTACTTTCATTGTATGGCGCTTGAACCTTACTCATTTATTTGCAAAATTGTTTGCAGATCCTAAAGAAGATATAAAAGAGAAGAGAAGTAGACGGAACAGCAAAGTCTATGCAGTGTTTAAGATTTGAAAGAGTTGTTAAAATGAAGTTGAAGCAATCTTGAAAACGGAAGTAGGTCGAAGGAGATTAAAAGATTGGAACTACTGTAACCTCTTTTCATTAGAAAGTTTATATTTATCTGCGTGTCTTGTTGCATTTTTGTTATTTTTATAGTCGAAAGTAGATTGAGGAACCGCGTGTCTGGATAACAAGAGATGGCCACGAGGACGGATTAATCGCGTGTAAATTTACGCGACACCCGGGGAACCCGGTACAACAAGCTGAAAAACGATGCAGTAGTAGGTGGAGACAGAGAAAGACGAGGGAACGGGGCGGGAAGGTAGCCGCGCGCGTCGTCTCGAAAATAGAAACGGCTTCGTTGACACTCTGCTACAAATTGTCCGCGTCGTTATGCTCTTTGTAAGAGCCAGGCGCTCCTTCCTCCCTGGATGCTCGCCGCTGGAATATTTTGCGATTTTTGCGTTCCGACCTCTACCCTTTGACTAATCGGTCATTGGATATTAGAAACGTGTATAGATAACTTCTTTGAAAAAATACATAGGTCCACAGATTAACACCGCAACTATTATTATTATTGCAATATATTTTCATAGGAAATTAGGGTAGATTAAGGAGTTGTTAATTGGAAGTTAACTTTTGTGTTAAATAAGATCAACGATAATGTAAAGATAATTATATGTGAAGACCACACGAGAAACGTATGATAAGTCCGTTATTGTTCATTTTCTGATTATGTCATTTGGCGGTGAAGAAGTATTTTAACGTGAAATAGTTGAAAAAGGAGAATAATGTGGTAGATTCGAAAATATGTCTTTTGGAAATACATTAATAATACATAAATCCACAATATATCAGTTTAGGATTTTTTATATTATCTTAACTTGATTATTATTAGTCTGCATAACTGATAAATGTAAAATTAGTTCACAACATATTGAATTTTAAAATTGCCCTTCTATAAAAATCCGAAAACGTGACTTATCATGTTTTTCACCTGTAGCCTTCATATTTATTTGTTTTAAGTTGCAAATAATATCAGTTGGACTAGGCCAAGTGGTCGGGTATCTAGAATATAATTAACTGATTTTAGGTGACGCCTCGAGGAGTAAATGGACCGCGTAACTCCGGCCCTCTTCTCCAACCAGTGTCGCTGAGAATTTATTGCCGTCCGTTCCGCGCGAGGATTACCAGAACTCGGTCGAACGATATCTGACACACTCTCCCTCGTTTCGTCCAGTTAAATCCACTCTAACGACCGCGTAAACGAGCCGGGTAATTCTTAAGGCGGAGCCAAATATAGATGGGTAAAAATCATTCCAATAAAATTCGACGTTCTCCTTCTTTGCCTATTCCGTCATAGAATAAAGGCTTGAACTTGAAAGAAGAAAGAGGGTGCGATCAAAATCCAATGTCTTCCAGGATTCCTGCTCATTCTCCTTCCCATAGAAATATAAATTCCTGATTCTGGTGAGTTAATCAATTAAAAACGAATTTGAAATTAAATAGATCAATCAGTATATATGTATTCATCCACTGACTTCCTGTTCCTCTAGTGTTCCATTATTCCTGATCTCAATCAACATTGTAATTCGGGTGAGTTAATAAATTAAAAAATTAAATAAATTAATTCATCTGTTAACTTGCTGTTCCTCCAATGTTTTATTGTTCTTGGATTCAAACAACATCATGTCTACTATTTATATTTGGGAGATTACATTTATTATTACTATAAAACGATGAAACTAATAATGATGTGCTAGTCAATGACACGCAGGATCGAACAATTTAGCTGGCAGCAAGAGGCGACAAGCGTTCCCTTCGTCGCACGTGCGTGGAAGAGGCCGTGAAGCTGCTAATAGTCGCCTAAATGGTCGACACGCTTGCTCTGGCTGTCGCTATATGTCACCTCCGCCCTCTATTTACACGCCACGGACGATGCACGTGCGTGTGAATCTCGACGCGACGGAAACGAAGGAATTCCCGGCTGTCTTCGGCTGCCTACCGTGTTACCTCCCATTCGAACGCCTTAAAAAATGCAACCGGATGAACTTTCCACATAAAATTTAATCCACTCGGCTTTAACTAATTTCCTAAGCTAGTCTAAGCCGTGACTAATAATCATTCCATTGCACACCGAATCTATAACTTTTTTTGATAACATATGATATCTTTTGATGAGTAGAATTAAAAAATTAAGGCACATGGATCATTATTCGAAAAAATCATGCATATTGCACAATTTATTTGGACGCCATATTAATTTTGGACGGCCATCATTATAACTGCAACTTCTCTCGAATTCAGACTTTTGCACGGCACCAATTTGCTTGTATTTATCCAATTCGAAACAACAAGTTTCTTAATAATATTAATTAGAATTAATCAAAACAGATCACTAATTCATTCTGTTAATCAAGCTCCTAGCAATGCACACAAGTCTTAAAACATGTTTGCTAAGTAAAAAATACAATATGCATTAACTTTATATACGCGTAGCTTTTAAATTAGAAAAATAAAAAGTTAACAAATTTCATATGTTATAGAAACTGCCAGTAATTCGGTATGTCTCGAAACGGAGTTCAATCCGAGTCGTTTATGAGTGTGTTTCAACGTCAGCCAACAATTACAAGCCATGTCGGTCGTAAAATCAAGAAAATTATTGTCTCTCTAATTGTCAGTTTACTAGAACTGATTCAATGGGAAATAATAACTGTACGGTGGTTGCGTCCCGTTGTAAAGTACCGCGGCCACATCTCTGTAATCCGAGCCTACAGAGAAACACCACGAATGATTTACCTGATTCCCGGTGGATTCGTTCCGCGGAGAGGGGAACCACCGATGATTAACGTCAGTGTTTGCTTATAGAGACTGTTTGCGTGAACCGAACAGTAGCCGACGTTTATGTTTCGAGTTTCTTGTAAGATTTAGCTATTGTATACTTTTTTTTCTATCATGGACAGATGGATGGCTTATTTTATTTTCTTGCAGACACCATTTTTCTTGTAATAACTGCAGACTGCTATTTAGAGGTAGAAAGAATAGGTTTCCTCCTATAGTAGATAAAGCCTCCCTTCCTTTTAGTCTCACCTGCCCCAGCCAACCAATGGGAATTTAGGTATCCCTATCTGTCTCCATGGTGGTTCTTTCGCAAAGAAGAGACAGATGTTCTACCTGTCCCGTCCAACCAATAGGAGAGTCAGTATGATAGCTCGACCCTCCCTATAGTTTATATTAGTGAAATATATCTTCTACAAAATAGCAATAAGAAAAATGTCAGGTAAAAATTGTATGTTTTAAAAGGAAGTTCAGAAATTCATAGAAGATTTAACACATCAATTTAATTATTATAATTATCTTCTTCGGTATAGACAAAATTATATCATTAATATCACAAATATTATTGCAGTGCTTAATCAATTTATGATTTGGAGCGTTTTATCCTAAACAACAAAAGAATTACAAACTAATTAGATGAAAGCCAACAATATGAAATAATGAAAAAAGAATGGAATTTGTGAAGACCCCAATAAGCAACATGAAGCTACAATGATGCAAGTGGGACGACTTCTGTCCATTCCATTCATGCCAAGCGTGCTCTTTTCCATCGAGCAAGCAAGATTTATTTTGAGGCGGGCGTGGAGAAGGGACGTGGCCGTACGATCGATTTCCAGACGAAAAATAAAGTGCACGTGCTATTCCTGCGCTGATGCACGTACGGTGTTGACTGGCTGTGCACGGCCAGCCTCTCTTTTACGGAGAATATTAAAGCTCGGCTACGCGCACCGTGTTTGTAAAACATCCTCGTCCACGCAAACATCACCATTGCTGGCCATTGGCTATTTTTCCCTCTTCCGCTCTTTTTCTCATTTTGCTAGGGATATTCTGAGCCCAGGGGCTCGCACTGAATCACAGGAAGCGACTATACTTTTGTTCTGAATATCGAATCGAAATAGAATCAAAATAGACACGAATGATGAATCTATTGTGCTTTTCCATTTGCAGAATTATTACGAATTGGACAACACGGTGATTAGTTAGTTAAAGAATAAAGAAATTGTAGGGAATCTTTTTGTAATTAACTATGAAAAATATCTTGAATGATATAGGATATTTTAAAGAGTAAGAGTTATAAAACTAGAATTATATTTCATTTGGAATAGAATATCATAATGAAAGGTAAATGATGCTCATGTGACAGTACTAGACGATAAATAATAGAGATTTATTTTCGACTTTCCATCTAATTACAGGAGCTGCCACGTGTGTCCAGGGTTCTTGGAATAGGTCACAGTTAATTAATCAAACTACTTAGGCTTAGATATGTACACTGACGAATAGTCTTGCAGAGAAACTGTTTTTTTTTTTCTTCTTTTTTACTATTGCGTTATGCGACTTACATGTTTAGATACACATTTATCTCTTGCTTCTACATGGACCTAGTTATTCATATATATAAAAGAAAACATCTTCGAGTGCCTTCCTGTATCGCGAATGCGCCTTAAGCTACGCGTTAATCGTTAATTCTAGATCTGTGCTTCTCGCAAATTCGTTTTTTCTTTTGTGGAAACCAATTCACGAGGCACGGACCGGTCCCTCATCTCGCTTAAATATCGAATACTGTGCAGCAGTCGAAAACACACGAGGACAGGGGTGCAATGTTTATCGCTTTAAGTGGAACAAACCTTTCACGCTTGTCTGAGACAGAATTATCACTATAGACCAGCTTCAGCTTCTCTTCAGCGTCACCACAGGAGCCACAGAAATTTCAAGTAAAAGGTATCACTCCAACATTCCACTCTTCTTGCTTACCACCTCATCCGGACGAAGCTCAGCCTAATTAACGTCGCTGAAACGACGCACAGGATGATCCTTCGGGACTCTGATAAGATTCTCGGCTTGTGACAATGGTGTAAACGGTGGATCGATTCACATGAAGCACTTGGACCGAGACTGAAACTCCATGGGCGCGAATCCGGTCGTAGAAACTCCTGTTGGAGTTGTAGATCCCATCATTCCTGAAGGAACACCCACACCACCCACGCTAGTGCTAGATACTGCCACAGTGCCTGGCTCCTCCTTCACGTTCACCACTAAAACAGAAGAAAGAAACAGACACTTGTCTCGTTCAGTCTCTTTAGATGAACAAGAAAATCACTGCAAAAAATGATTTCATTATACAATTTTATATAATCGTAGTGGCCAAAGGAAATACTTGCAAACTATTGTATGTATTATACTATTTACATACTAATTAAGTTCAAGTAAATTTAAATTTTCTAACATTCGGTATAATTTGACAGTATGAAAATGGAGCGTAGAAACTGATAAGTGAAATTTTTCATTGGAAAATGTGCAAATACTTTTAATAGTCACTATATGCGCATCTT
Source organism: Bombus flavifrons (assembly GCF_040668555.2). Classification (NCBI taxonomy): domain Eukaryota; kingdom Metazoa; phylum Arthropoda; class Insecta; order Hymenoptera; family Apidae; genus Bombus; species Bombus flavifrons. Next base: position 6,151,887 of record NC_138457.1, on the reverse strand, counting down.
CAAATTTTCCATAAATGCATGCAAAATCCACAATAATCATGCTTGTTTAGTATCATTAATAAATTAAAATGCAAAAGGCAAAACTGATTGAAAATAATTACTTTCTGGCCAATAGCACCTGGCAGGTACGGTTTCCTGGGTCATGGCGGCGTCATGCCTCCTAGTAAAGCTGCTACCAAAGGAACCACTACCCATAGAAGCTGGGGAACTCGTGGTTCCACCTGGAACATCCAAATAATTGCCTTGAAACGCTTTGCCTGGTCGTCGAGCATTTCATAAAATCAAGTACTAATAATCTGCTAGTTAGAGAAGAGACTCACTTAACGAGGTGCCTAATTGACTGTAGCCATTCATGGTTGGGATCTGCATGGACTGCATTGGCTGTAACTGTGGCTGAAGCTGCGAACAAATTGGGGACATTGATTAATTATACTTTTACTTTTTGAATAACAAAAGTGTGAAACTTTGAACTTCAGAAGATTAATTGAGAACTTGTTACTTACTGATTGACAGTGACTGTAGGACAGCTGAGATTGCTGAAGACTCCAAGCACTAGGAATCACAAATAGAGATTGTTTTTGAAATTTAATACTGGGATGAAGAAGCTTCGAGATAATTAGCAATAAATGGTGAAGAAGCTTTGAGATAATTAGCAGTAAATGATAGGAAGGAGCCTTGGGATAATTAATAATAAATGGTGAAGAAGTTTTGAGATAATTAACAATGAATAATGAAAAAACTTTGTGATAATTAATGGTACCTTGTGTCGTATCTGGGATATGTAGACGGAGCATAAGATGGCGGAGAGTGACCAAACAGGTTCCTAGGACCTAAATGAACGTGTGTTGGAGAGAAAGGATCGCCAAATAGCGGTTTATGATACGGTGCATTTCTGTATGGTCGCTTCATGCGTCTACGTCTTCTGTAGTTACCATTTTCAAACATATCTGCGTATTGGGGATCTAAAAGTAGATATTGTATCGAAAGTGTATCAGAATTGACCAGCCGCCGCTATTCCTGGACTAAAAATTCCACTAACCGAGAGTCCAGAAATTTCCTTTTCTCTCGCCACCTCCATCACGAGGAACCTTCACGAAGCACTCGTTCAAAGACAGATTATGCCTGATAGAGTTCTGCCAACCTTTCTTATTCTTCTGAAAATATGGGAACCTGGCAGTGATGTAAGCATAAATCTCACTCAAGGTCGCCCTCTTCTGAGCACTATGTTGAATCGCCATAGCAATTAGGGCGACGTAACTGTACGGAGGTTTCTTGCTAGCGGAATCGCTGTTGCTACCACTTGTATTTCCTGTTCCAGTCGCTGTGGAAGACCCATCTGCCGCTGTGGTAGGCGTCGAGGGTGTCGACGGTGTCGAAGGATTGCTGTTCGTGGTGCTGTGAAGAGCTCCGGTCGGAGATGATCCTTTTTCATCGAGGTGATGATGAGTGGAACCTGTGGAGTGCATAGACACCGCAGAATTCGGGCTGTGAAGACTATGATGAGAGTGATGATGAGTCAGGGAGGCGTGGTGCGATGTCAGCCCTCTCGCGAGGCTCACTGTGGAGTCCAGCTCCTTCGACACGCCGATACAGCCATTCTGCATCTCTGATACGAAGCTGCTCACTGAAAATATCACAAGTATCGTTTAAATATCGTGATATAGCGAATAATCTTGAGGATGGTTTGCATGACAAGATCATTAACTTCAGAAAAATTCTTGTAGGAGAATCTGCGAATGACCAAGGAGTATCTACGCGAAGAAAATAAAGCAACATTTTTGATAATTTTCTGAAGAGAGCAGGAGTTAATAAGAGAAGGCGAAAAGAGAGGCTAGATGATTTTCATTCGAGACACGGTTTCCAAGAAATTGGACAATGGAACTGGCTCGATCGATCTACGTACAGGCACGACTTCCAAGAAATCTCAGTCGGGGTAAAACAATTGGACCTTTGAAAGGAATTCGCTGGGCGACACTCGAGCCTCGACGATAAAAGTTGTTTGAAGAAATGATCATCCAAGGTGCACTGTGTGCCCTTGAGTAAAAATTACGTCATTTTCTCTTTCACCGTAAACGTATTTATATCTACTTCATTGACAAGAATCATGGTTGCTACCAGATTACATTTGCCATTGTATAAATCATATCGTGCAAATCGCATGACTGAGTGCCAGAGGCCTCAGTGATGGAAGAAAATTGAGTGAAAAACACGGAGACATGAGTCAGGAAAGGAGTGCGTACGTGCATGGTGTCGAATAATCACCGGTGCCCCGCAGCACATGTAACTGAAACCGTAATTAGACACCGATAAGTTAAGCACGCCGCACTTGCGCAACAAAGAGGATAAAGCGGGTAACAGAGAAGCTCTGAACAAAAGGAAAAACAGCGGAGTATGAATTTTCGCAAATTCAATCGGATCGATTTCAAGAAGAGAAAGAACGACGAACGGAATATTCGAAATTCAGTTAAAAAATGGTTTGTTCAATTTACTCTGGTCCATTGTAGCCTGCAGTAAATGATCGATTACATTGTTATCGGAACCACTAGGAACGGGAACATCTGTTCCCAGGCTATGCAAATCCAGGCAAATATGATATGCCACTAACGTAGACCTCCAGGGCGTATGATTTTCAGCGCGGAGAAGCTTCTTCGTTCGGGACACAATGATGTTTCCATAGCAGGAACATGGTAATATATTTCCTACGATACCATTGCGGCGGTCAGATATTTTAGCTATTTTGCTAATTGGTCATGTTTTAAAAGAAAAAATAATTAAACTCAGACCCAAAGATGCCTCTTTTCAATCAATTCACATTATTGAATTCTAATGGATCGACATTGCAATTATAAAAATGAATTTCCAGAATTTCTATCTCTCCTTCTTAAATTCTACATTTATGAAATAAAATTGAAATTATACAGCTTTCACGCATTATTTCGCTACTTAATCCTTGATGGGTTAGCTAAAGAAACTAAAGAAAAAAAGATAGAAAAAGGTATAATCAACGAGGAACTATTTGTATATGATCTGTTATCTTCTTGAAGACTTCAGATTGTACGTCATCTTTTACAGATCACGTGTCCCAAGTTCGACAAGTTGATATCGACCTATGGGGAGCCTAACATATCTAAGTAGGCTCGTGGACTCCTATGTGTAGATCTAAGGTGCATAAACGAGCGACGAGATCGCGATAACGTCTAAACGTTTGCTAACACACCTGACTGCAACTGGAGATCCTCTGCTACGCGACACCTACGAGACCACATCTGCTCTCGTCACGGGATCCCTTGTTTCATAGTCGTCTACGACAGACAATCGTCCAGTATAAAACACTGGATATAGAAAAGGAACTGAAGCATAATTTCCTTAGCTTGTACTAAAGGTGACACTTATGGTATCATATAAGAAGACCACTGTAGAAATAATGTTCTTAACATGTGCCAAAGATGGTGTCACTTATGGTGCCTTATAAGTAGATTACTGTAGGAAGCAGAACGTGTTTCGCAATAGAGCATGCAGAAAAATGCAGCTGTTGTGAAAACCCGTGACGTAATTAGGCTTGCGAAAATTGGTGGCCTTCGCCATGGTATGTTTGTAACGATGATTTAACGACGTCTGCAGATTTGTGAAACGAGTTCACGAGTTCTTGGAAAATCGGTGATTAACTAGGTTATAAATCTGTCTCATTAGGTCTCCTATATGTAATGTTGATCATGGTTCAGTTACCGCTGTTCGCCAAGATCAATGCTACACATCTTATCAAATGTTCACCTGGACAAATTGTAAAGAGCGGTATGATAAAAAAAACTGTTGCTTCATCTGTGAAGAAGAGAATGAAGAGAATGGAAAAGAGAAGAAAAGGGTGATGCGGATCGATTAGACTGAAACAAAGGCGATCCTCGAAGCGAAGGTCGTTGTCTTCGTCGTCGTTGTCGCACTGAAAATCGTGGCATTCGCATTCCTGAAATGCTACGGGTTCCGCGAGGAATCGGCGCCGATAAGCGAAATACAATACGCCGTGACATCACGCTGCGAATCGCACGCCTTTGTCCCCGTCGACGCCATGCGTGCCTCTTTCTCCTTACTCTTTGATCAGGTCAATCTACGCTCTAATTCTAAAAAAGCCTCTGTTGCCTTTAAACTTATTAAAAACTTATTCCTTTAGTATACATAAGATATAAAAATATATGAAGAGATTTTCCTCAAATATGTATATGGAAATATGTATATGAATAATATCATTCACTAATTGGTTAGCTAATTGTAATATGGTGGTAATATGATCATTAATGGTGAAAGTCATACTTCTCTAATATCAAATATCATGACGATTATAGCGAGCTAGGGCAAGCATTAGAGGGCGTCAGGGCACGTGTTCAATGACCCAGCTAATAGGGGGATTCCACTGGAGTAGCCACTCCCACCATGGATGAGCAGTAATGAGCACGTGCCTGCCCATGGTGATACCATCAACTTCGAAACATATTTTATAATCTTATAATGTAACGATACTTCAGATTCAAGTATCAAATTCCAAATAAACCAAGTAAGTAATAAACTTTACCATTTAATGGAAAGCGTATAATGACTTAACCTGAAACATGTTCTTTTCAGAATTCTTTAAGACGTTCAAGGTATTAACCTTTAGAATTTATCAAGAATTGGAGTTATATTATTCTAAGCCTAAAATTCCTTGCGCGAGAAGGAGTTACGAGGATAACATAGAACTGGAATCAAGGAGTATGGGGTCATCTGCGCGACGATAGCTCAGCTTGTGGTATCATCGCATGAGCCAATCTTCAACCTAAGCGTCGCATCTTCGTCGGTATCCTCCTTCTCCCTGACGTCCACAACACCGGAAGTAAATATGGGATCAAATTTCTCCTAGTTACTATGTATTAAGTAAAGACCATTCTGATCTCTTCGTTTAAGTCATGCTTTCTTTTGCAGATTTTATAACCTTGCGGTACTCTTCCGCTTCTTCTGCACGTTTTTATCTCTTCAAATATCTTCTCTTTTGGAATAATTTATTCGTAAAAAGCGTAGAATACACAAAAATTAATATTAAAGGATAAAATGAATAGATATAATATCTATTGAAGTACAACGTCCATTTTTGGTCATATAGAATTGAAGAGAACAACAGGATTCATTTTGATTCGTGGAGGTGAATTTTCCTCTCATTGAGGATGCAAGGAATTTCTCTGTTCGTCTCTCTCCCCTCTAATAGCAACCTGTCGCGTCATCATGTTTATTAAACCAAATATATGTGATTTGGAGAAAGGAAGAAGCTACTCTGGATCAGATCTAGTCGAAAACAAATGCTGACGATTACCTAACGGAAACTGAGCGATAATCAGTCAGGGGGCCCGACTGTGTTCTTGCCACTTGGTTCGTCGTCGAGTATTTATCTCGAATCTTCTTTTTCGTGGAGCTTTTGTAATCGACTATCCGTCATTCTAACCGTTTTATCGTTCTAAAGAACCAAGAATTCATCTGGTTTAGACGCCGATAAGGAAATCAAGTACTAATTGTACAGTACTAATTCCACCTTTCTTATCTGCTCTGGACCTCTATGGGAACTATAAAGTAATGACCTAATTTGAGATTATGTTGTACAATTTGATCGGTCAAGTTTATGTAAGGTCCCGACGAAAATTTTGCATCTACGTAATCATTGTGAACGCTAGCGATTCCCTTATCAACCAAAGATTAATACAGAGAGCCGTACCCTTGTTTACTACAGATCTATTTTAACTCGAGTACGTGCGAAGATATTACGTCCACGACCTGGTTTCCGAATAAATAAACAGGGTCGCGTTATCGGTGATGAAAACAAGGCCCAATCTGCTAGTTTTTGGCTAAAAACCGTCGAGGATCTTGAACTAACACCACAGAGGTAATAAGATAAATAGCTATATTTAGAAAAGCAAGTATTACAGTATAATTATGATAGCGAATATGTTAAAGCGTTTCTGTCTTATTTTCTTGTGATTGGAGGGCACTAAAGAAGCTAAATTACAAGTCCGGCTAATCGGAGCACCGTTCAAGCGCTGCATAATTAAACGTGTCAGCTTTCCATGGAGTCTTATCGGGGAGTCTTTATTGGCCCGATAAATTTGCACGCATAATCGTAAATATGGCAATGCACTAGATGAATGTGGAACACCAATCGAGACATTCATATACTAATATTCGTAATTTATGCCTGCTACTCACAACTCTTCCGAATAGAAAGAATTTTCTAACTTTTTGAGGAGCCCATAATCATGTTGGAACCTACAGTCGGAAAATATTAATAAAATATCAAGTACCGTACCAAAGATCTGCAAAGCAAGGAGAACGAGATATTGATTCAGACATTAACAACTAAAATGACGGAATAGAGCTACATGAGCCCATAAAGGATCAAATAGTAAGAAATTACTTTTTAAACAAATGTTTCCAATTATGCACGTTGAAATAGTATTTAAAATATTTTTCATAAGAAACCGAAGGAGCAAAGAGTCGCACAATCGGTGATGGGACTCAGGAAAACGCCGTCGTCGTCCTATATATCAAGTGAACCGTTGGAGTGGGCAACACTCCCGGATTAGCGACCATAATTCTCGACAAAAGCATTCAGAATGGTTCTCCTCAATTTCGAAAACACAAGAAGAGCCATCAGAGAGTCGTTGTCTCGTGTTGCTCCTGCAAAATTCTCGACCGCCAGCCACGAGAAGGATCCTCCACGTCGTCATTGAGACTGACTAATCGCTTTATCTATCCGAACACGAACAGAGAAAGAGCTCATGATTTTTGCGACGCGTTTCGCGATCAGACGGCATGCACACGCGCATAACTGGCCGGAGATATTGATACCAAGCTTCTTAGATTTCAACGAGGCTCCGTCTATCTTCAGCGATTAGCGAATAAGAAAAATCTGGTAATGCGAAACCCCGAGTGCAGTCGTTTTCTTTTATCGATGTTTTATCTGCTTCTTTAACCCCCTTCCGACAAAGCCGTCTTCCGCTAGTAACGAAAATCGCCTTCGATTTCCCTGAAACTATATTTTTCGAATGGTTCGTATACCTAGATTATGTAAACGACATAATGATTCTGCTTCGGTTTTTGATCGAATTTATTACGCGTTCGTAAACAACCAGTCCATTCCCTGCACGCGTCTCTTTCTACCTTGCAGAATGATTAATGGACGCGTTAACGACCAACGTATAGCTGAACTCGTCCATCAGCGACATATTACAACAAAATACGCGTATACACCATCTATACAAAAACAATGCAGCTTGCTGATTGTAGCTTATAAATCATCAGTGCCCCTGGAGACGCGCGTCGTATACGCAAGGATATTTCTATCAATGATAATCTCTAATCCGAAGCCGTGGAGGATAAGTCACTGACAGTGTTCGAAGAGAGCGTAATCGAGCCAGAGAATGTAACTAAACGACGCGTGAAGAGATCAGGACGCAGCCTCCGTCGGTATATCATCCTCCGCCGTCTCTCCGTACACTTTTGACTTTCTTTCCTCGTTTCACGTATTCGTTGTTCCGTCGTAACGTCTCTGTCTTCTTTCAGATTACCCTCGGCCCAGTCTTTTCGTTCCTCTCTTCCCCGTGCACCGCGCCTTTCATCGTATAGAGTCACGCGACACTCGAGCACAGTTTTGTATTATTAGAACGCGGTTTTCGAATTCCATGAACACGGAGGAATCATTGGTGCCGGGATCCTGATGACGTCAAGCAAGTCTTTCAAAAATTGTCAACGCGTTTTTAGAAGCTTGGTTGTACAGCAACGATTTTTCGTTGCTCAGGATTAAGTAAACGCTTACCTTGGTGCAGAGGCGGAAGAGGTGACGGTGGAGACACCTGAAACGGCTCCTGCTTGATCTTCAATGAGTGGGACGACTCCTGCATCCCTCCCAACCCTGCGACTCCCAAATTTCCATTACCTTGCTGCAGTTCCTGGAATCACGAAGAAGTTCGTTACCATGAATGTATTTTTAATGCGGGGAAGTTAATTTTATAGCAAGAAAAATTTTTGCTTAAAATAAATTACTACAAATGTAATATATGCATATGTAATCTAGAGTCTGGCTATATGAATATTCATCGGTATTTACGACGCAATTTAAATAAATATTGATGAAATAGGTAATCCAGATAATCGTTATGGCTCTTTAACGTAACAATAACACGATGAACAAAAGGGAAGAAGGAGGTGATAAAAGGTGAACGAACCGGAGGATCGTGAGAGGTGAACGACGCGGCTCATCCACGAGACCGGGCCAAAGAGGCTTCTGGCTCGTAGCTGGCAATGTTTGAAGTGCCGTCGCCGGAAGCTTACAAACACCGACTCCGTGTTGTGACATCGTATTATGCCAAGCGAAACTTACGATCTCGCTAGATCGTTAATTTGCGATCCGGTTTTACGACGTCTAGTTTGCACTGAGCCACCAGTGTACTTGGCGAAAATTCGTTAAACAACCGATACCTTGAGGTAGTACATTCTTTTCAATATTTATCATACCATATTACTTTTTTTCAAAACAAATCCTTCTAAATAAACTATTTGTATTAATCAATTGTATATAGAATTCAGAGAACGACATAAAGAAACCGATCGGAAATTTTCATGGAAGGAGATCCTTCTCCCTAACTCGTATACCTGACCAAATAAAAGGGCGTGTCGTTGACCTAGGGATTAAAACCGATTGGGTATACAATCTGCTCGACACTGAGCTCATAATTATTTCTATAGTGGCGCTAGAGCTGTCAAGTGCGGCTTGCAAACGCAGCAAGATATACAGGCACTGTGTCGGACATACTGCAGAAGTGCATCAACGGTTGACACTGAGAAACGTCCTCGAGAAATCCGTCGGGTCGGCTAGCTGGGACACGTGGCCACCTCGTTAATTCGCTAGACAGCCATTAAATTAAGCTCCTCGGCCTCTGTCGCCACCGATGAATGCTTTGAACGAGTGAAAAAAGGGAATCAGCATAGCCATGCGATGGATTCTTCAAAGGGTAGAGACTTTGGGATGCTTAGATAGATTAATACCGGTATACTTGCTGGTAGAAATATATGGAGAGCTTGTTGAGGCTCTACCAAATGAAAAGAAATGATATATCCTGCATTGAAGGTGTTAATCGCTCACTGTATTACAAGATTCATGATCTCCTTATGTCCTTGAAAGTTTAGGAAGTGATAATGATAATTTTTCAATTATGGAACATGTAGATACTTAAAGACTGAAGAGAATCCTTGTTGCTTCGTAAACAAACAAACAAACAGTAGAGGATTTATTGTTTCAAATGATTCAGCTTGTTTGCACTTCAACATTAATAAAGATACAGGGCCTATAAATCACTTCTGTAAACTAGCAGATGAATGACTTTAGGTTCTAAGGATAAATTCCGATAAACTTATTACTAACTTCATGTCTAAATTGTATTATTGAAACATTGAGTTGTCAAACAATCAAACATGCACTTGATCATACCAAAAGAGTGATAACTTATGAATTTTAGAAGCAATAAAGTGCGATTTTTAACAAACAATAAAAGCTGTTAATGTAAGCAAATACTAGTTTTCCATTTATAATTATTCAAAGTACTACAGTGTGTGATAAAAAATTGAAGAATGACTGAAAAATTTACTCTGCTCCTTTCAGCAAGTGCACGAACATCCAGCAATAGAAACCAGGCTGTGAAAGAAGAGAAGAGATCAGCATAGGTCGACGACGTGAGAGGCAACTTCTCTTATCATTGACTTGATAAAAGTTCCTCTGCTTTTCCTCCAGCTTATCAGCTGTTCGTTTATTTTCAATAACTAGTTCGCATGTCTGCCCCAAAATAATCGTCGCATCACCCTCTAATAATCGTATTCTGATTTCGATATTGGTTTAATTTAAGTCAGCACGGAGTATGCTCGTACAACTGGCCTGGTTTAGCCTGTCAGCCATAGTAAGAGGAGCTTCTATCGATTTCTCCAGTTCGCTTTGTAAATCTAAACCACGTCCAACCGATCCGCGGACTCAATCAGGTATAAGTTCATTCATGGAAGAGAGGATTATTCAATAAACTCCATGGATTATGTTCGACTGTAATTGTTGGAAAAGAATTTTTCTAACTTGAATGAAGGAAACAGAAGAGCGTCAATTACTTGGAAATGGGAACGGGAATGGTTGAGAATGCTCGGCGAAGACGCAGATCGGATAGTTGCGAAATTTTCGAGATCACGACCTCCACTTTTCTCTTTTTTCTTCTCTCATGTGCGACGATAAGCGACGCTGGCTCGACTGTCGACTATCGTTCCAGCTGAACGTTCGTGAACGTTCATTTGAAAAACCGCGAAAATTCAGAAAAATTCTTCGTTTTGCAATTATGGATTCTACACTATCATCATGAACCTCTTTGCCTAATAACGTGACTGTAGGAAATGGATGAATGATCTTTTATGATTGTTCATCGGTTCATATATAGATAAATTGTAAATTAACAAGTTGAAAATTACCCCAGCGACGGGAATGACGTGCGAGACCATCCTTGACTTATCCAGGTCGTAATTCATAAAAATGCTGGCCGCTGCAGCTGCATTTACACTATGCTGCACGGCTAGGTCCTCCCAATAGGCGGGCAAGCCCTCCACTGTTTAACACTGATTCTTTCAAAACGTTCTAATTAATTTGACTGAAATTTCCTTAAGATTCTTCAAATACACTGACACTTAAGACCGTCAAACACTGATCACAAGCTATGTACACCTTCGATACTTGATGTTACATCTTTAAGAGGAAGATACGTTGGTACACCAGAGTATCACTGGGGTGGTGGAAATAATTCTTGAAATTTGCTGATACGATCTGTAACAGAAAATGGAGATACAAATTCATTTTATAAATATTCATACATATTCATTTCTCAATAATTTAGTAACATAAAAGCTAGTTCACAAAGTAGTTCTTACCATGATCATCGCTATACTATGCATTTTTATGCATGTGTAAAAATACACATAAAATGCATATGGTATGCAAAAGCATAGAAATGAGAAGCAAAGAAGAATTGTAAAACAAGACTTATTGTCAGTCTAAAAATATGAATTTTCATAAATATGCCTAGTCTAATAGTCCAATCAATGCCAATTTACTAAATAATATAGAAACAAGTTCTTTCACAGTTCAAAAGACATTATCAGACAATTTCTATGTATTTTAGAGACCTAACATCTTCTCCACCGATGTCTACCAACAAAATAACCGGAACCCCTGTTCGTGACAAATGTAGCGAGATCTCTCCGATGCTCCTGAACGATTCCCAACGTAGAGACTCGTGTTTGAAGCTCAAAGCCGCCGATGCGATGGGACAAGGAGTTTGACACGGCTCTGGAAGGGAATGTTGACGAGTGAGCAACAGCTGAGCACTTAGCCGAGCACGAGGAAAGGGAGTATATCCCGAGGGAGTCGTTGAGACTTCCGGCGGCCGCCGACAGAGAATCCTGGATACGTCCTCCGGCGGACATCTCGTAAATTTTGACAATAAGAGGGTATACGCGGCCCGTCGAACTCATTTATTTTAAGAGTGAATGTACATTAGGAGCTACTCATATCGCTTTATCGCTGAATGAGCTCATTAGCCGTGTATCAGCATCAAACCGCGTGTAATTTCGCTGATTATTCATTTTAATGCTAATCGAGGCCGTTTTTTTCGTTAACAATTAAGCACTTCTACTGGGAAATGACTAACAAATTTATTGAATGTCCCATGACGTATTCAGATATGTTTACGAACATCATGGATAAATATTTTGATCTGTAGGAGAGCATCTAAGTATTATAAAGTGCAAAGCTATGTACAGACATTGCGTGGCAGAAGCACGAGACAGCCTCGCGAGGCGTGCATTTCACTGTTTGTACATAACTGAAACTGTTAAGTACCTTTGATCTCGCTAAAAAACTGACAGATATCTTGAAACTTTTTACTGAATTGATATAGCTATTAATTGATTTTGTTAAAAAGAAATAATTATGCAACGGTAGAATGTACAAGCTAAGTCTCAATAGGGAGAAAATTAATTGTTATACCTACACCAAGTTTAATGAACCAGTGGTTGTGAAATCTCTGACTAAAAATCGAGCATCTATTAATTAATTTTGTTTAAAAAGAAATGTCCATATATGTAGTGATGGAAAAAAATCCCAATAGGAACAAAAAAATAATTGATATGTAGGAAGTTTAATGAAATCAGAAAATTAATTTGGCATCGAATGATTTTGCTGTTGAAATCCCTTAAGATTAGTGTATGTTAATTGATGCCTGATTTATGGAGGTGCAGACGACTGTTTTGACGTAATTAGAAGATCCTCTTATCTCCTTTGGCAGAAGGAAGAGCCATTTATCTGGTTGTTTACTAAACACCGCGTTAAGTTCATAGGAATTTTGCTGATCGCGGAATCAAGTTTACAAACTCATTCCTGGCCACGGTCTTCTAGATATTTCAATAATAATAATATGTCACGAAATCTACCTTTTTATTTTCACTCGCGTATTGTGATAGTAAACCATCTCATTCATGAGATTCATGATCATAAACGTTTAGTATGAATTGAAATGTTAGATCAATGATGACCCAGAGCTTCTAGAGATGAACTTTGCACATGACGTAAAAGACCACGTCGTTAACGTCCGACGGCGCCGTCAGGTTTAGAAGAATCTAATTCTGCATGATTTTTCCCCAAAATTATGAGAACAAATTTTCTCCGTTATTAGATGATTCCAATTTGATTAAAATTTTCCTAAAAATTAAAAGTAGTCAAGATACAAAATATAGTTTACTTAAGGGAAAAGGACAGATTTATAATTTTGTAATCTTTATTTGGGAATCCAGTACTAATACATTTTCTACTTGTTTCAGTGAATTCTTCACGTTCAATCTCCAAAGAAATTTCTTAAATTACATAAGGAGACACTCGTGTACATTCATCTACTTCATCTATCTCATTCAAACGATACAGAACACCAATTATAAAAACATATTATGCTACTCATAAAAGTAGCATAAGCTGAGTCTGGATGACTCAGGAATCACCAGCAAAAACTACAATTTTACTCAATTACACTTTATGTAACTCAAGTCACAAAAGAGAACGCAGAAGACTAACTCAAACTAAAGAACAGGGAACGCATTAGCAAACAAATACAGTAAACCACAGCATGAATTTACCAGAAATTAATACAACTAAAAATCATTACTTTCAAGATGGTTAAATAAATCACTAAAAGCATTTACATATAACTACAAGCCAATAAACTCACAGGAACCAGGGAGCCAGAGAAACCTGATGGTTCTTCAAGTGGAATAGAAGATTTTTGAGTTGCAGTAGCTGGTTCACCAGGAAGCTTTTCACCAAGAAGGTGCTTGTTTGAAGCACTGCTATAGCAATTTTTATCACTGTATCGCGATTCGCGTGGAAACCGTCGAGTAACAGCGGGAGCACGATAGAACGTGCGCCAGAAAGGAGAGCCAGTCGAGATTGAAACTAATTGAGAACGTTCTGAGCGAGCCAGCGAGCGTTCCGAAGCGGGTGGAGGCGCACAGAGGCGGAGTTTCGCGGCCACAGCGCCGTTCAACTTATCAGAGACCTCCCACGTCTGGTTCTCCGCCTCCAACGGTTGGAACAGCCAAAAATTCTCGTATGCTACTTTCAAAGACTTACTCTCTAACTCTTGCTATTTCTCTCCAATGCAATATCGAGTGCCTATAAACTGACTTTGGGAATTTTCTTTGCAGGAGATTGTATAAAAAACTCCACAATTGACGCAATGCGTTGGGTGAATTATTTTTATTGAGACTGGAGAAAAAAGCAACAGTTACATGAATAAGGATGTCTGACTATTCATGGTTGTTGATCTGTTGGGGCGTTATTTGTTATACTTCCAGCAGCAAGTTTGTAAAGAAGTAGAGTGGCATGAAACAAATATTGTATTTAGAATAATGTTCTGAACGACAATATTATTTATTGGTCAAGTTTTACAAGCTATTGTTGGAATTTCTGGGTACAAGGTGACTTCAGTATAAATTAAGTTCTCCTAGGGAGTACCAGTTTGTCAATGAGATTAAAATATATATATTTACTCCTAAGTATCAATCAGTCAGTATAATTTAGATAAAATTAGATTCAGCATAATTAATAATAAAATTGCATCTGTCCAGCTGTCCTAAGGTGAAAACTCCTCAGAGCCTGTTCTGTTCGGTATTCTTCAACCTCCACCACCACAAAACATGTACATATTGGTGTGCTCTACTTTGTAAAGAATTGGTCCAACACGAGTCATCAAGTGCAATTATGTAACCAGTGCTCAGGTGGTGTTTAAGAAATCATATTAGGCAACCGTGTTTTGCACGATAATCATTACCTACAATTCTACTGGAATTAAGGTCGCCGAAAGAATCGCTGAACTGATTGGAAAACGCCTGGTCAGGATTTCATTGCGCCCGGTCTGACCATAGAGTTGCCGTTTCCACTGTGCCGGTTTCAATCAGCGCGCACGCGTTCGTTTGGATCGATACCTTTTCTCATAACTTATATCTACACGTAAAAAGCTTCCTCTAATCAAAAAGAACAATCATTATACTTAGATTATATTCCACATCAATATATACATAAGTTATGAAGCATACATTTGTAGAAATTAATTTCTGTTGAAAATTAAAGATTGATAAACTGTTTGTAGAATTATAAATCTTTAATATGATGAATTCTTTTGACTACAAAAGCGAGATATGTGTAGTCAATTGATCCATTAAAAACGTGTTTCTGATCAGGTTCCGTTTTTCGTGTTACAGACAGCATCGGGGATGTTCATTTAACAGGATAGAGGGGAAGGAAAAACGGTCGCCATATTTTGGGCGGAGACTGCGATACATTTGCCTGTTTCATTGGATGAAAAGATCGATCTGGTGCATCAGTTGCACGCGCCTGCTCAGTGAACATTCTCTGATACCTTGCGACTCGTTTCACTTAGCAGTAGTACTGTACCGAGTACCATTTCAACCCCCTAAAAGCGATACTCATTGCTTTCTAGAAAAAGTGTACGCTTCGAGTACCTTTATTGGAAGAAAACTGTACTGAAACATTTTCCAGACAGTTCTGGAATAGTCTTATGTAATTATGGTTAGTCAAAGCCTGAGTAGGAAATTTTATTGTATTAGATATCAAGTATCAATTTCTTTTAGTAGATTCTAGGAAACTTCTCAAGTATGTCAAATAAAGTACGCAGTTTATTGCGATAACTTTTTGAGGAAATTTATTTTAAGAACCTACATTAACACAGATTTATTGACAACTTTAATCATTATAACCAATAGACTAAAAATTATGTATAGTTTTATTTTAGGGAGGTAGGATTCAGAGGAACAACGATGCATTTATTCTGGTGAAGTTCCTGAGAGCCAGTTTCTTTTCACGGTGTCGCTATCGGAATCGAAATCTCCGGGCAAATAAACAGCGCACGAGTTCCCAGCCATTGATCGTGAGCAATATAAATACTTACTTCCTACGTGATGTAGGTACGATTCTGAGAAATAGGCTTGTCATATATGTATACATGCCACTGATTACGTAATACGAGGCTACGTGATTTAGGCAGGCTGCTGATAACGACTGTGAAATAGAAGAGCTTACGTTTCTTCCATCGACCATCTAATCAACCAAAATTCTTGCTTCGTTTTAAATTGCGTACCATTGACCATATAATACTTAATCTGTTAACAATATAACATAGATTATCAAAACAATGAAAGAGATACCGTAACTATTAGTTGATGTGCATTGTTCGTGTTGTATTATCGTGTTGTATATCACGTTTTAAAGTTTTAAAGCTGTTATTCTTAAAATTTCCACAATATTCTGAAAATTTGCTTTTTGATTTTAAATTTACTTTTTAATTTATGGAGTTGATCAGTGTGGCTTCTGAATTGCTCGTAATTCCTGATGTTCTTATAACATTCTTTTGTCACTCAAACTGTATTTTCTGTGTTCTTGTACTACTTTTTAATTGCTAGAATTCCTCTCTCTTACAATTAACATACTTAAGCTAATATTTTTTCTTTTTATTAATGAAATTCTTTTCTTAGATTCTTTTACTGATTTTTTAATACCGTATTCCTCTTTTTGTAGGTAATGGTTAGAAACAATTTGAAAGAAATGAAAGCCATGAAATATTGGACCAGTGGTCATTGACCATAAAATAAACATTCAACATCAAGCATTGAGGAAGTCAAGAAATAAACTTTCTTTAAATAATCAGTACAAGGACAAGAATTGAAAGAGTAGAAATTAATTAAGATCCCTTATGAAATACACCTATCCGCCTATGAACCTTCATCATCAGTAAATCAGTCTGGAAAAATATCTATTTCTGACTATGTTCTTCAAATATATTCAAGTCAACTATTCTACAACATAATTTATAATTAGATTTTTGTACATTACGATTCTTATTGATTTCATACATTGACTGAAGATAAGAAATTTGAACGAATAGTTAAAATTTCAATTAGGTCCAAGTAGTTGAAAAAAGAAGAAGAAAAACAACAGCCGGATATTTTTCAATGGTGATAACGGATTGTTGATCGAAGGCTAAGACTCACCGGGCTGAATGTTGTCACTGTAACAGTGTATTGTTAGAGCAGTACAATGAGCGTGTTTAACAATACCGGCGACCGATCCGGCCGATTGTTTCCTCGCCTCTTAACGTTACTGTTGCCATTAGCCGCGGCGATTGCGATTAATTCGCTACTAAAACAACGTGCGCCTTGCCTGTCCAATTATTATCACGTGCACGATACTCTATTACATGCGAACTAATCATATCGAAAGGAATATATTGAGACTCCAGATAATTTGTTGCAAATTATTTTCAATTAGACCGTCGATATTTTTTATTATCTTGGATCATTATGAACAAAGGATAAGGTGAATATTTTTATTATCATATGCTGTTGGAAACTATAAAAATTCCTGTCGTTCGTAACAGGTCACGCTTATGAAGGAACGATAAATTATTAGGAAACTCAATCCTTCGAACCCTTTAAAAATTATGACTGACCCAACAAGCGTAAGGAAACACGAGGAAAAAGAGAATTCTTGTTTTGATTAGGGTATGTCAAAGCAAACTGACTCCGGAACACTGGGCTGCCCTTTCTTTCAGTCTCTCCCTACCAATTTTATTGGCTTTTTATGATGGTTTGTCATGACTGGTCGTGGTCACGTTCTACAGTCTACAGTAACGCATTGCGAGCTATTGTGTCATGGTTGTATGTACTTCTTAACTTGTTAAGGGAAGTATAGAAACGTAGAATTGTTTAAAATTGTTGACTCCTTCTTTTTTTAATTAGATCTCGTGTCACTTTATTTAGGCATAATACAATATAGTATGTACAATACAATACAGAGTACAAAATACTCATATTAAACTGTCACAATAATATTATCACAGAATATACTATATTAGAGAAGTCTATAATTTTCTGAATAATTTTAGGATTGTACTAAAGTTGCTTAAAGCAGATATTTAATAATATAAAAGAATTTTACAGGGTAATACAACGGTTTTTTAAATAAAACAGACCATATGAAATAAATTATCATTTTAATAAAGGAGATCATGTAGAATAAACTACCATCTTTTAATAAATGAGCCCATATAAAATAAATCGACATTTATTTATTAGTGCCAAGAGTTTACTAGGACCATAAAAAGTTTTACTATAATATTGTATGTAATTTGCAATTTTGCATTTCTTATAAGTTATCTAGTATATATAAAGAAAATAAAACAATAAGGAGGGAGATAAATCGTAAAGATTTGGGAAACAAAGAGAAGGAGGGTATTTCTTGTAATCGTTGCAATTGTACTTGCAATGAATCTTACAATTTTTTATTATGATTATTTGTGATTCCTTAAAAGTTAATAATGCAGTTGATCTGTCGTCTGTGGTACGATCGCCGACGAGGTACAGGCCATAAAGAGATAAAGATAGAGTATGCGAGTCATATGTTACCGTGCAAGTGGATGCAATATGGGAATAGAAAGAGAACGCTGTATAGAGGGTTCCTTCTGTGCTTGTCTAATCAGACACAGTGAACACAGACACCACTCAATGATTACATTTTTATTTACTATTTCTATATGAATGTGCATGTGTTATTAGACAAGAATATGAGAGGTTTGTACGCAGCATCCTCTTTCTACTCTTATACCGCTTTCTCAGCTTGCTCACACACTCTATCTTTATATCTCTATGGTACGACCCGTGGTGTGTTTTACCTCGCTTTTCATTTGCCTGTCATTACACACGATGACATAGACGATCGAAAAAGATTGGAAAAAGCGAACAGAAGAAAGATGAAAGTAGGAATGAGTATAAAATCTCAATAATAATAACTTGTGCTTGCTTGTACCTTTCATTAAATCTTCATAAAGTCATCAATGCTTTATTGCTAAACAAGCTTAAACATAAACAATTAAATTTTATTATTCTCCGATAATGTGGATAAGCGAAATAAAGGTAAAAATAAAAATCATTTTAATGAGATCATATTTAAATAAGTTTGTATAAAGGATCTCAAAAATTGATAACATTTTATGTTGTAGCAGAAAATGTAAGTTGATGGATAAGTTTTTAAGTGATATACAATAGAATTTATCTCATACGGAAATCTAATTGTTATCGTCAAATTATAAAATATTCTAAAACGCAACGTAATGTATGCATATGTGTATATATTATACATACATGTGTATATTTATATGGATGTGTAACAAAAAAGGTTATATACTTATTTCTAACACAGATTTTTTGCTTCTGTTACCTTCATTTTGTCTTTATCAACTTTGGTAGTTAAATTTATAATTTCTAGACTCATTGCTCTAAATCGTAGAGGACATAACAAACGTCCGATTTTTTTTTTTTAAATGTCCGCTCCATATTTGAAAACATAGGATTCGAAGCCTCTAAAGATGTTAGGTCTATCTTGTATACCCGTCTGTGGTTCCGTTCATCTGGCACCACCCGACGATAGCTGCAAGTACTAAATGATAACCGGTTCTCGACCGAGTTTTTCGTAACCTATAGGAGCAGAAGACTAAGATTAAGGGAAAGCATTGGCACTTTGTAATTTGTGTGAATCGACAAGGGAAAAAGTCGAAATTCCGAGATGGACGATGACAATGATCAGGAACATCTAATCGAGGACGATTACTACACGTTCTTAAACATCGCGAGAAACGTGAGTTACCGAATTATTTCGAATTACTGAAACTGAAGATCAATTTCTCTATTTCCACGTGACGTGGTATTCCTTGGTGTCTGATGTAATCGATCTTCCCTTAGGGATATATAATAAACAATATGAACTTGTACTTTAAGAAAATCATTCAAACGTACTATTACATTCCTATATTTTGCTAATCAATCTTTTTCAAGGGAATAATAGATTATTTTAGTCACTGTTCTTATAGCCTGAATAGAGAAACATGCACTACAGGATTGAATTTTCTTTGAGGTTTCTGTTATTAAAATAAAAAATTATTTTACAACATTTTATTTATGATATATTTGCTTACAGGCTACACAGGAGGAAATCAATTATGCGTATCGTACACAGAGCAAACTATATCATCCTGACAAGCATGTGGACCCTGTGCTCAAGAAAGAAGCGGAAGTATTGTTTAATCGTACTAAAGCAGCTTACAAAGGTTTATATAGAATAATATATTTTAATGTTTTATTATATTATATGAAAGTAAAATGCTTATTATAATATATATTATAGTTTTAAGTAATCCCCATCAAAGAGCTATTTATGACACTGTGGGGATTAAAGGACTGAAAACTGAAGGCTGGGAAATAGTAGAACGTACTAGAACACCTCAAGAAATCAGGGAAGAATATGAATATCTAGCGAGAGAAGCACAGGAGAGAAAATTACTGAGCCTCACGAATCCCACTACTAGTGTCACAATGAATATCAACGCAACAGACCTTTTTAACAGATATGAGAAAGGTCCTGAAGATAGGTAATGCACTGTAATCTTTAATTCAGATATATGTGCTATAAAATACATTATATTTTAAAATATAGCAGGGATATACTTTCATGCATAGAAGTCAGTGGAATGTCGTTTACACAATCCATTGAAGCACCTCTTAGTTTACAAGATATTGTAACACTGTATGGTCAATTAAGCACAAGAAATGGTGTAGGATCTGGTTCTATAAACGTGTCAGCGAAGCGTTTGCTTTCGTCTAAAGGTTGGGTAGAATTAGAGGTCGGTGCTGGGAACGGACCAATGATATCGTTCAAAGGTTTTCATATGCTACCCCATAAAGTATTGTTCAATGGGGCAACGATACTGGAGTTCACTCCATTCGAAATTAGGGCTAGTCTTATAGGCAGTATGTTCGTCCACCTTATCTTATTTATTGATATCGACTGCTGAAAACATTATGTAATTTTTAAAAGAATTATATTAATTTCAGGACTCACAATGCAATTAGATACTTATATAATAGGTGACCTTACATATAATGCGGGTCCAGAAAGTTCCATGAGTACCAGTATCACTAGAGATACAGCGAGAACTTATACATCGTTTTCCATTCACCTTGGTGTTCTACGATCATTCGTTAGTTTTAATTACACATATAAAATGCACGAGAAAGAGATGAAGCTACGTGGCAGCGTGAAGTGAATATCAGTCAACAAATTATTCTATTACCCATGATTTTATGTATTCTATATTTCTAAGTCGTGAACATTTTATTAATTACAGAGCTGGCACATTCGGACTGCTCGTAGAATACGGAGCGGAAAAAAGGGTTTCGCGACACACTAGACTATCCGCGATCGTGTCCGCAGGGGTGCCAACAGGAGTCATGCTGAAGCTTAAATTGAATCGTTCCTTTCAAACCTACGCCTTCCCTATTCATCTTAGTGATGAGGTTCTTCCAGCTACTATGTTCTACGCTACTGTAATCCCACTAATGACATGGGTCGTGCTGAAAAAGATTGTTATAGATCCTATGGTAAAAAAACGACAAGAACGTGAAAAAGAAAAAGAGAAGGAGGTAAACAAGACGAGAATGATGGAAAAACAAAAAGAAGCAGAGAGCGCTACCAAATTAATGAAAGCCACTGTGAGTAGGATAAGAACTACGGAAGAATCAAAGAAGGGATTGATTATCACGAAAGCTCTGTATGGAAGATTTGTCTACCCTCAGCAAGATCAGTACAACTCAGAGCAGCAGACTATACGTAGAGACGAAGTAATAGATGTAACCATCCCTTTACAATGTTTGGTAAAGAATTCAAAGTTAATCCTTCATGGTGCATCTAAGGTATGTTTTGTAAAATTAGTTAAAAATAATATATTTTTTCTTTTTTGTAAAAAATAAAATTATTGTATGTTCCCATATTGCAGAGTGAACTGCCAGGATTTTATGATCCATGTGTAGGAGAAGAGAAACAATTGTTAATACAATATCTATTTCGTAATCAAACACACGAATGCATAGTGAAAGATAATGCACCAGTCAGAATACCATTACCATGTAAGAACGAAACTAGATAATATATAATGATAACTGTGACTATAATTTTTATAAATATTAACAAGAAAAATTGGTCTGTTTCAGCACATAAAGTGAACACAACATGACGTATACGCCATCATAAGAAATCGAAGTACAATCACTGTATTTCATGGTGATAGTCTGTGCTGCTTCATTGAGTTCTTTCGACCATTTTTAGATTAAACTTCCACAGATACCTTGAAGAAATTGAGTGTTCATTGATCATTCATACTACTTTATATGATAATTTTATGTCCCCAAAGTAATCGTTTGCATGATGCGCAAAGAAAACAGTGAAAGAATCAGATTATTATTTTCACAGTTACTGTAAGAAAGAAACAAATTGTGTTAGATACGACGACTGATTTATTCTCGCATGTAAGATCAAGGAGGGAGAAACTTAGTATGCCTTTATATGACTATAATAGAGATATTTTTCACACTAAAGAAAGTATTATTCGAAGAATCGATTATTGATAGAATTGTATCTTTGCTTCGTAATTCGTTGAAATAAAATATTTCCTTCATTAAACGCAGAATGTGTATAATATATACATCATTTTTTAGAAATTGTATTCTCTCATACATTTAATTTCTCGAAAATAGTAGTATTCTACGAATTAGTATGAAAAGTGTAATTGATAAATTATGTAAAATGGTAATGTAGAACGCACATGCATAGTTCCTCCCCATATATTTAATCTAAGGAAGTAATAAATATAATTTAAATTTTAGTTGGAAACACATTTCAAATGAATGATTTATTTAAAACAGACATGTCACATATCGTTTTTACATATTTACATTTAAATCAATACTTTTCAATGCATTTGTTGAAATATTGGACCAAAGTTGAGCCAATATAGTGATTTCCTTGTTCTTCTTATCAGTCTCTTCTAAAGATGTCCATGAATGATCATGTTCTAGTCTGTAGGAACCCTTGTAAGTCTGAACTGGTCCAGAATTTGATATAGCCCATTCCTGGAATATAAAATAGTTGAACTTTTCACGTATCTTTTTTAATTCTGGAATTATTTAAAAGCATAATTTATTTACTTCTGGACTAATCATGGATAAGTAAAGCTGACCACTTTCTTTTTGGTACAAATGATACACGTGTCCAGGATGTTTTACAAAATTACAAGGAACATGATGTAATTTCATGTTCCAATCAGCTTCTGTGAGAATATTTTCAGCCTGTTTCTTCAGGTGCCTTATTTGGTCTACAATCACTTGCAATTTGCTGCAGGCATTTGCTTTAACAAAGTTGTCTGCTTTTTCTATTTCTGTTGCCAATGCAATTAAATCTTGTCGAGAGGTTTTACCGACAGCTTCTGGATCATTTAATGGAATACCTTGCGGTTGAATGTTACGCTCTACAAGAGCTACTGCTTACACATTAACAATAGATAACAATTATTATCTTAAATAGTAGCAAAAGAGTAATAAGATTCTATTTATACCTTTACTAGATAGATCCTTGGAATCATCCATAGTAGTAGCTACTCTTTTCATGAGGAAGACAGTTTACAAACACACTGATCGAGAATTTTCTATAAAAATAAAAATTAACAATGAAGAAGTAACGACAACATAATGAAGAGGTTATAATACATAATAATTCAAATAATCCGATAAAGATTATATCGTATGGTTAAAACATTTAAACTTCCCAAATTCTGGGATTTTGACAAGTGTAACGGCAAGGTGTCTATAACACCTTACAACATAATATGTATATATTATACAACATAGTGCTGATATCAGCTGTCGAACTTTTGAAGTTATGTTATTGCATGTTCACATGGATTCGTTTGACGTATAAATTCACCACGTACCTTATCTTTATCTGCCTCTTTCAAATCAAAGCTTTTCTTAAGTACGCAATGTTGGACTTGTCGCCGATTGAAAAACGGAATAAAGTTTTGGATTGCTTTTAAACACGTAATGGCGCTGTCATCGACAACGAAGGATGTTGTTTCCGCGAGCAATTGTGAGATCTCCAAAACGATCGAGGGAAACCGCGTAAACAGGGATTAAGTAGTTTTACATGCAACAAATTTTAACACGTTTTAAATGATTTATAAAGAAAATGATAGAAGAGCTGTTATTGATAGATACGGTGAAACGAACTAAATACAAAATTTCAACGAAATTGAACGAAAGAAATCGTTATTTGTGTATAATGGAATCCTGCCGAGTTTAGGCTTTTAGATAATTATCGACTATAAGATTATTTATCAGACCAATAAATAATTTGCAATGGATTATGCAAGTGTAATCGATCAAGCTGTGAAACAGTTCTACGCGGAGGGAAATAACGACGTTCACTCATGGTTGCTCAAAGTTCAGACTTCTCCGGAAGCCTGGACTTTTGTTTGGGATCTTCTTCATTCCTCTAAGGTAATGGAATATATTACTTTATCCATGGGATATTGGTATCTTATTGGAAATAATAGTCCTCATTTTTATCATAGTCAAGAGAAGCACAGTTTTATGCGGCTACCACGTTACATGCCAAAATTTCCAAGCAATGGGATGAAGTGCCCAAGAGTGAATATCCTGCTCTACAGGAGCGTTTAATAAACTTTATGAAGCAGCCAAACATGCCAAAGGTTGTTCTGTCTAAACTTTGCCAAGCGGTAATATCTCCTACTTGAATTTATTTGATTTAATTTAACTTGTAGAGATAATAAAGTAACGAATTCTATGGTTTCAGTTAGCTGGATACGTAGCAAATGTTAGTATAGTTGCAGATAATGATAATAAAGATAAAAATGTTGTAGAGGAATTGACACGGATGTTGTCTTATGATTCTCTTCCTATGTTGGAACTATTGTTACGTACACTTTCTGTGTTACCTGTAGAGGTAAGATATATACATAAATAGTTTTTATAGTCTTATATTATATATTATATTAACATGTTCAATAATGTAATCAGTTTGAAAGAAGACATGACGTAAGAAGAGCCAAATTACACAAATGTCTAATAAATAGCTGGTATAAGACAACCTGGCTCTTACAAGAAGTTTTTTCCATGACTAATCTAAATTCTGAATACGTTAATAAAGATATGCACTTACTAGCTATGGAATGTGCATTATCCTGGCTTAAAGTTGGCCAACTTCCTCTCGAGGCAACAGGGCAAATATACCCCCATTTATTAACAGCTGCAGCATATTATGCACCAGTCAGGTATGTGTATATATATTTCAAACATGTTTTTTATAAATGAGACAAAATGATAAATAATTTTAAAGGACAATGCATGGCGAAAATCCCAGAGGTTGGGAAGTAGTTCAAGAATGCTTAAATATGATAGTAACCCATAGTGAACTTGTAAAGAGACCACAAACATTGTGGGAATGGGCACATAGTTTGGTAACCATGGCAAGACAATACAATGACAAATATTTTTGTGAAATTTTAACTGCAATTGGAGAGGCTCACAGTAGAACGTTTTTAAATGCTTTAGTGGAAGAAGGAAATGATACGCAGAAATGGACAGTCGAAGGTTTAATTGAATTACTTTTACAATGTTCAGAACAAGAGGGAAGATATCCCACGAATGAAACTCGCAGTTCTATCCCATTTGGGTTCTGGTACGCTTTGCAGGATTATCTCCCTACTCTCGATCAACCTTACGAGAGTCGTGCTTTGCTGATTCTAAAACCCATTTATGCAAGATTAGCTCAAGCATTATTAAGGAAGTCGACACTTCCCTTGACTCACAGCGAAGCAGGAGATGTAGATGAAAGAGAACTTTTCAGGTGTTACAGACAAGATGTGGCAGATGCTTTAGATTATTGTTATAGAGTATTAGGGCAAGATTTACTAGTGCTTCTCGGACAGAGATTAAGTCAGACGTTAAACAGTTCACAGAGGTGGACAGAAGTAGAGTCAACGTTGCACGCTTTTGAGGCTGTAGCAGATAGCGTTGGTATTGAGGAATCCCACTACATTCCCGCTTTAATGGATTTGGTTCTTAGTCATATCCCATATGATCATTATCCTGGAGAGGTACAACAAATTCTCTTGTATTAAAATGCTGCATAATTAAATTACATTTTGCAATTATATATTCACTTACAAAAAAAGTAATATGTAGAAGCTTACTTTACTTCATAGATGGAATGCAAGATTTGATTCTATGTTTTTAGGTACTCGCATGTGCATGTTCAACAATGGGAGCATATGCAGAATGGATTGGAGAACATCCGGATCCTTGGCTAGAGAGAGTGCTTCGAATTGTAACTTTGGGTTTGACAAGAGGCTCAGTAACGGCACCTTTTGCTACTATGGCTTTGAAAGATTTAGCTAGAGAATGTGAACAGCAACTCACACCTTTTGCTCCATCTATTCTCAACACCATCGAACAAACTCTTCCAAACGTTACTCCGGGATGCGCAGAAGGTTTACGAATGATGTATGCAGCTGGCAAGTTGCTAAATACCTTGCCCTCTGTTGACGAACAATTAGCTCATCTGGACGCTACACTAGGATTATGTATAATAAAAATTCGAGAATTATTACAACAACCTTGGTTCATGGCTCGTGGTGCAGTAATGAATCAATTAAAAATGGCCACCATGTTCTTTTCTACATTAGAAGGATCTATTGGAAAGGCTGTATTAGATGGACTGTTACCGATATTCAGTCAAATCGTTGCTCATCCCGAGTGGGGACAGGACAATTTCACACTAGAAGAGATGTATATCTGCGCCCAAAAGTCCCTAATGTCATTGTTGCATCCTGAGGAAGATGCTCGACCTCTACTTCCCATTCTGGCGAACTCGTACAAGAATTGGCCTCATCCCGCAGCTTTAAATCTTCTTCGACAACTCGTCCTATTATTTGGACGAGATCCGAATAACGTAATAGGTCCCGTTTTCGCGGACATAAGTTCTATTACGCTAAGTGGCGTCAGGGCCTGCAGATCCGTAAATGGAAATTTATCCGATTGGGCTGAATTAATGGAAGCATATCTTGGGTTGTTGGCTCAAATTTGCAAAAAGAATACCAGGCTATTATTACAGATTCCTGAACAAATTCCTGAAATGTTGCAATGTGGTAAGTTTTAGTATATAACTTAATATATTTTCGATTATTAAATTCGGAAATCTGTAATATCAAAATTTAAAAAATGCAGGAATCGACTGTTTAACGTTACCAGAATCGGGCACAGTTAAGGCGGCCGGACATTTCCTCACACATGCTATTATGCAAAGTCCACACCTACAGACGTTCGTTCAACCAATTGGTCAACAGTTAGTTTACGTAATTTTACAGTGTGTAGGTATGTAAATAGATAGCTGTTCCTTGAAAAATTTCAAATAACTATATAATAAAAATTCGTAATAATAGGGGGACAAGTACCACGGAGATATCTAGAACCTCACGCGGAAGTTTTGTTGACATTGAATAAAACATGCATAGAATGGACAGCACAGTGGCTTCGTGTCGCCTTTGAAAAACATGGTGCCTTATTCAAAATTTCGCAAACACAAAAGGAGAATTTCATTAAAAATGTCATCCGAGAACGAACGAATAAACGAATGTGCGATTTATTGCAAGATTTTAGCCTGCAAAATTTACCTTCTGCGACTAATTGGAATGTAATGACACGTAAGCAATAAAAGCAAAAGGGAAGGTAACGAAAAGTAATTAATCATACTCGATTGAGTAAATGCTATTATAATCTGTGTATTATATCTTTTACCGCGAATGGTAATGTTTATCTTTTATATAACAAGCAATTTTAAATAAAAATTATGCATATATTTAAAAAGAATACATAATGAGTGAAAGGAGAAGTGATAAACAGAAGTATATTACATAAGACATCGATTTTTTTTATTCATTGTCCATAATCAGTGCGTTTTAAAAGTTTACAAAGAAATCATTTCCATTTTTTAATAGAATCCATATACTGTAACCTACATAATACTCAATACCGACCTCCACACAACATAAAACATAAAATATTCATTTATCTTGTTGTTTCTAAATCACATTAAATCAATCTTACAAATTAACTTCTATGTTTCAACATCATTCGGATGTATAACATTCAACTCGATATGCTTACAAAAGAACGGAGAAAAAAGGGAACTACAAAATAAAAATGACTTACATTTGAAATGTCGATATGCTTACAAAATCGGAAAAAAGAGAATTCCAAAATAAAAGTTACTTATGATTGAGTATTACAAACATGCTACTTCAATATCCTTGAAGATTCTTTTTCCATTTGCATACATGCACCTTCGTTTTGTTTGGAATTGTTTATTACACAATATCGAAAAGAAATGTAAAAGAGAGATAAGCGCGTCAGAATGTCTTTCGATTGTTTACCAAATGTTCTTCCTTTTTCTTTAATCTGAATTTTGATTTTTACTATGATTGGCTTCTTCAATTTGTGTTGATATGCAAAATTTCGCCGCAACACGCGACTTTTTAGGCTTTATTACGGTCTGTGTATTTTGTACTTGATGTGAACTATTCTGCACTGGTTTCTGCTTCTCAAGGGTCGTGCTGACAGCTTCCACTTTTATCGTCTAGAAAGATTTAGTATAGGAATGAATATTTATAATTGTTTGAGAATAAATATTGTTTTAAAAAATATTGATAACAAACCTTTGCTGGCGATTCCTTTCCCTTCTGTTGTACTGTGGGCTGAGGTTTGTCTTTGGCACTTTGATTTGCACTGTCTTTGCTTACAGCCTGTTTGGCTGTGATGTGTCTGCTTTTCTTTTGTGCTTGTAAGGGTACGAAAGCTGTACACTTCTTTGTCTCTGCCTTTGGTTCCTTCTGATTATGAGTTCGTTCTACTTTTGATTGAATATGATGCTTATACTGCTGTTTATTATGCTTGGGCGTTTCTTGAAGTCCAGGTACGCGATGATGGTCCTTTTGAACCCAATCAGGGAAAAGTTGAAGAAGTTTAGGTTCTGGAGGGTAATATGGTACTGATGGTGGCCTTACATTCTGTGGCCAATTACTGTTCTGGGGATTAGAGTACCAATGTTGCGGGGGTGGTAAAGGTATCTTCATATTTGGCAATAAATTAGCTAATTTTAGTTCCTGTCAAAAAATCAACAAATAGAGTAAGAATAGAAAAAGTAGGAAGATATTCAAATAAAACTTCAAATTACTGTATAAATTTTCTTTGCAGCACTTCCTGCTGCTTGTTCGTGATTCGCACATGGTTCTCCAACAAATATTCTTTTATCTGGTAAAAGAATATGTGCTTGGATCAAATTACTATCTCCAACACCAAAATAACTATATCGAGGCATTCCCACTCCACTGAGTTGATAGTAATTCAGTAATTGTGAGCAGTACCAAGTTGGCGCCTTGTCGTTCTGTCGAGCATGCTGGAATGGAACAATTCTTTTTTAATATCCCTATGTTAAAGACTCGAAATAAATGCTTACATCAAACATTTGTTGCACTAAAGGTGGCGTGTCCAATGCCTTCTTTTCTTCTTGTGAGTTATTTAAACTTTTAGTTGTTTTAGATACTCCAGAGTGGACAGGTTCTTGAGAGTTTCCATCGGAAATTTTTAACACTGCTTTTAAGAAAGCACTAGGATCTTGTAGCTAAAATACCATGATTGGTAACAGTCTGTTAATAAAATGCTAAATACCACACAGCTATACTTACTGAATTTTCGGCTTGTGGCACAGCTTTGATTAGCTCCTAGTAAATAAGTAATAACTTAAGATCTTTTTTAATTTCTTAAAAACAACCTAAAATATTTAAATTGTCAATTAAACTAACCTGTTTTTTATGCAATTCATTCCATATTGCCTGGAACTCGGATGTCGGTTCTGCCATCAGCTTCTTCGGCACGTTTTGAGAAAGCTGTACACTTTTTGCTACTGGTTTATGCGATTTCCGAACGCTCACAGTGTTCTGCGCGTTATACTGCTTGAATTTATGAGGCAGCTGATTCTTCGGGATTTCCTCTATATTCTTTTGTGTAGACCATGACTTTGGTGACATTGGTGCTTCCACCGTTAAATGCTTTTCGTTTCTATATATAACATTGCTGGCATTTGTGCGCGATTGAGCGTCCTGATTGATAGCCATGATGTTCTTCCATTGCTCTGTGGATTCTACATTCATTTGCGTTCCTTTACCCTGCTCTATTCTCTGCCCATAACTGATATTTATAAAATCAAGGACTGATAAACGATACGTGCGGAATTCAGAAGATCCATTTATGCTAAATCCACCTAAAGATAATGTCGAAGTAAATCATATTGCTGAAATTCACCGCTTCAAGAAATAGAAATTATCCTTACCTATGATTGGTTTGTCAAACAAAACATCGTACATATTGTCCAACATATTTTCCATCTTTTGTATTCCAATTATAGTTCCCTTGTATCCAAGAGGTACAGTGAAATTATCTTTAATACAGCAAATTCTGTCCAGTAGCTGAGTCTGCGTTTTTGGATCAGGTGGAAGGTTTGTTATATGCAAAGTAGGTGTATAAAGCAAATATGGTTGAACTTGCATGTCCACAATTTTTCCAATGCTATTTGGTGACTCGAGATACGCGTCCACTATTTCTTCAAGTTTTTTCATTATGGTATTCTCGATAATTTCCCTGCCACAAGCACGACTTTCTATTCCATGAAGTTGATCTTTCAACCATGCCACTGTATCAGTTAGTTCTTCAGAACTATAGTATTGAAATATCACGACTTAATGGTTGTCAACCTCATCAAAGATTGATTGTTAATAAAATTATTGATTACCCTTTAGTAAATAGATCTTCTTCTTTAAAAATACATTGGATTGGATTTTGAGCTAAACGCTCAAACAAAGTGGGGCACCTCAACATGTAGCTACGGATTAAGTCGAGAGCTTTAGGACTGTAATACCATTGACCAAGTTCCCCTTTTCTAGTGTAACCAGGTATCTAAAATTATACATACAATGATAAATCTATAAAAAAGAAAAAAAAAATATATATATGCACTTACCTCCGCGTTCTTTTTGTTGAACTTTAAATTAAATCCGATATTATATGTAACATCATCTTGCTGAAGTTCATTTGAGGATTGTTTTACGAAAATCGTGCCGGTAATTCTACTTAAAAGCAGAGAGCTTATACCTAACCTCTGCGAAGCTACGCTGCCGTGCATATATTGGGTTTGGAGATCTGCTTGAATCTGTTTGATCGCTTCAAACGACGGCTCTCGCATCGTTGTTACAGATACTTTTATTCTGCCCGACTTCTTACAGATCGCGGATTCATGTACCTAGTAGAAAAAGAATCACATCTTTGCTCTACGACATATTACTCTATACATCTAATAATACTAATACGACTAATTACTTTATATGACATACTTTTCCCATTGCTCCATAATATGGATGAGCCAACATGAAACATACAGTTCCTGGTTCAAAGATATCACTGACAGTCTTGTATGATTGTACATTATTACAATAGGTTGTGATATCTTTTACTATAGTCTGATAAGCATAACAAGTTGGCATTTCGGTCCACTGTTTCTCCATGTTCACCTTCCCTTGAGCGTTAAAGATGTACTTTTTGCCTACCAATAGTCGTATATGAACTAAAAACTTCGTATCTCCGATATCCACTCCAAGATTGTCCTTATACCTACAAATAATAATTGATGTAGAATTCAGAGCGTTAAATGACAGCGTTTAGTTAACTTACATTTCTGTTATACGTTTCTTCGACACATTCCATTCTGTTTCATTGATGTTGTCAAACTGATTAACCGAATTCATCTTCCTGCTCGATTCAGAAACACCGATTACCAAACCTTCCTTCAAATGAGGCCAATTCACGTACACTGTTTTACCTAATAATTTCGAACCTATGGTTGTTAAGTCAATATTGGACTGTGATTTTATGTGGAGAATCATACTTTCTCGGCGCGAGTATCTCTGGAATACCTTTACCTATAAGCAAGAACATGTCAATGAAATAAAGCAATATAGTTAAGTATGTAGAATAAAAAGATTGTAGATATAGTGACTCGCGAAAGTATTTATACATTTGTCGATATCTCTTATGAATATATCATTTGTGTTAAACGAAGCATTTTGAAATTTCGTTAGCGCTGTAGTAACATTCATTTATCATGATTATATTGGTAAGATGTAAAACCATTCTGAAAATTTATATATATATTTTGCAAAGATCATAAAAATATTTAAGCAATATTACATTATATTATAATAGTATTCATAGGACTATCTTTAACACTTATTACATGATTGAAATGGCTATTTATACTGTATATTAATTGTTTACTAAATATAAGTTTGCAGTAGGTATCTTGCAACTTCTGTATATGTATATTTCCAGATATGGCTTAACTTTTGCTAATATAATGATGGGAGTCGTGTCTCATTATAGTGCTAATGAAATTTCAAAATATTTTATATAATATGTACGATATGTACAACATAATAATAAGTGTATGAATACTTTTGTCAGCCACAGCAATTTACTTTGGCTTTTTCTAAACTCGCAGTATGTTCTATATATTGTAGAGTAGAAAAACCAGGATAATATACATCCAGCTTTACACCAGGACACAAGCCCCGAACTAATTTTTCCCGAGGTACAGCAATGTCCTCACGATTAATTAGTTGAACTTTTGCGTGATTAATAATGTCAGGAAAATATTGAGGTGCCTTATAAGCACCTAAATTTTCTTCTGTATAAGTGAACAAACACATTGGACCATGCTTGTTTCTTGCTCGTTCTTCCGGAGTTATTTGTGGATAACGAGGCGCCATTGCTACAAAATTTCAATTAGTAATTTCAATTTATCGATAAGCGTAAATGTACATATTTTTACGCACCGTCTACTATATCTTTCTCATTTATGAATGGAATGAGTACTACAGCTTCCCATTCCTGCTCCTTGCCATTTAAATCTGTTTCAAAATTCGTCGGATAATATTTAATTATAGGAGATTGATCCTCAGTTAACAATGTTTGGAATGCTGGTGGTAATAAGTCTTTACTATAAGATGGCAACACGGCTAATAATTGTTCGAACGGTAAAAATGGTTCCCCTAAATCAAATTCCAATTTCAAGTCTTTAAAATCTTTTATATCCGAAATATAAGGTGCATAATGGTGTGGATAATACCACGACCAGCTGCAACAACCGTTATAGTAATAATTTAAATTCCATTGAATTGCTCTAACGTAACCCTCAGCTTGTGAACGTAAAAAATTACTAAAACATCATTTAAGACACAATTAACAAACGTAAGAAGTTGAGTCACATAATCTTTGTTAGTTACACTTACTCGTCTATATTTTCGTATTTTAGCTTATTTATATAATAATCCTTTTTGCATCGAACGAATTCCATAGTGTACATTTCACAATCTGATTTATCATCACCATATTCATCGTCATCATACTTTCCTGTTGACTGCATTAGATTGCTGTTAAAGAGTAAATATTGTAAATATGATTATTTAAGTACAATTTAAGTAAATACCATATCCGCGGCAGATCTAAGTAAAGCATCGAATTCCTTATCTTGCATTTTCCTTGGAGAACGAGTCTCTTCACTGCTTCCTGACCTTTTGTCATTGGAGTTCTCAGTTTCAGTAAGAGGTCTCCCTGTCTTACTTTCGAGATACTTTAGATCTGCGTAATACTCCGAAAATTGCAATGTGTCAAAACGACTAAGTCTTTCCATAAATTTTTCAAATCTATCTAATCGTAACGTTCCTGTTTCATTTATGTAACCTGAAATGAAATGACTACTTTAAGAAACTCATGAAACATACCGTATTACATGCTTCCTTTGTTTTAGATTATCTAACCATCTAATGTAGGCATTACATCCATATATACTTGATACAATACAGACAATGCGCCATGTACAATATGTAAATTTGGCAGATGTGGTATAAAATCATTTCCTATAAGAAATCCCATTAAAATCCAGTCGTCGATTATATTTTCCAAATTATATGGAAAAGGCAATTTTTCCTTTAATGAGGAAAATTCGTGATTTATATACTCTCTTAACAGAGATAAATGAAACAGACAAAATTTTGTCTCTTCTGGTGTTAAACAAACTTTTTTTTGCTTTTTACCAAATGTCAATTCTTCCCTCAATAATGTAAAATGTATTTCATGTGTGCATAAACCTAACATTATTAAATCTGCATCTAAACCATATAAACAATGTTTTGTATTTACATCATAATTTGCTTGTGTTTTCATATAACGTATATAGTCCATTATTTTGTGTTCTCCTTCTCCAGGTACCTGGGACCCACTGAATATGACTTTACACTTTTGCCAAAGTTTGTCAGTTGATATCTTATATGTAATAAAATACTTTAATTGTTCATCAAGTTTGGACATAAAAACCGTTCCTGGAGTTATACAGTTAGAATCAAATCTTTTTTCATTGGGTAAAGTTGTACCCTTAACCTTTGCTTTATCTTCCTGAATCTTTGCATCTTTCGCAGTCTTGAATCGTCTGCTTCTTTGTTGATTAATTTTCGCACGTGGTGCCACACCATCAACTGCTATAAAAAATAACTTCTGAGGCTGGATCATACGAAACAATACTTCTATGTAACGAAATATATTTTTGAATATGGTCTCTTCTGAAATACGGAATGTAATATCCGTGTCGTCTGGATGTGAGCAATCATGTATAATACCATTCACATCTAAATATAAATTATCAAATTCAGGTATCTGTAAATAATAGCATTATTTTACATTGATAGTATATCCAGAGATATATATTCATTTTATTTCATATATCATTTATGTGTATTTCAGTTAGAAAAATTAAAATTTGAACAAGTTTTAAATAACAAAAAAGTATAAAAATATAAAAGAACAGAAAAATATAGAAGGATGAATATTGTTGACGAGATTTTTTTTTAATTACTTGATAGTCCTTCAATTTTTCAGTAAGACAAGGATATCTTTCGCTTATATATCGAAAGAACTTCGGTATACCCATTTTTAATATAGTAATCTTTTCTTACTGATTAGAAATGTTAATTTGAACTATGATGATAACACTTAACAATTTCTAACTTAAGAACTATTATACAAAAATTAAAAACTTCGACCATATAAGTTTATCAATTTTAATCATATTCCATAGACAATCAGTTTTGAGGAGATGCGAAACTCATTGGATTTAATTAGAACATAGCGCATCGATGACTATTATTTTCCCTAAAGTTTTAATATTTAATACATAAAAAAAAGAATAAGAGATAATTATTGTATTATTTTTTAAACATTTATGAACTTCCTTATCGCGCTAAATTCAAAGTAATTTATTTACTCTGCACAAATTTATTTTAAAAAAAGACCATCATTTCGTTTTTTGTAATTTAATTTTTTATTTTTTCATTATTGTACATTAATTCGATATTATAATTTGCTATTAAAATATGACACACATTATTCATTAAATATTAACATTTATATATTTTTTTATCGTTCATATCGAGTAAGTAAATCGTGCAAAAATACGAAACGTAAACTTACAGCAATTACACAAATTTGTCGTTTATATTAAGAAGAGAAATAAAATGTTGTAATTTTTACAGCTAATTATTGTAAAATCAAGAAATTGTTAATTAAATTCACGAAAGTTATGAAAAATTATTTATATTTCCTAAAAAGAAGAATTTGTCAAATTGTATCTGAAAATTCAATTTAATGTTTATTGTCGAATGGTAGTATTTCAAAGTTACTATAGAATCGATAAAGAAGTCACGATTTCAGAATGAAAGCCAGTCATAAACAGCTTATTTATCTTCCTAATAATTGTTCGTCTCGATTAATCGCAACATACGAAAAATCATTCTAAAGTTTTGCGTAGGTACTACTGAAATTTTATTTCAAGTCAAACTTTATTGTTCTCGCCGATTATCTGTTCGTTTTCTATGAAATATTTCAGTTTATCTTCTATCGTCTAAGAACTTAACCTTATACAGCATCAAAGTAATATTAATTCGTTCTCTGACAAAAACATTAAAGTTTTTGAAATGGAAGCTGTAATTGTATACATATCAGATTGCTGCATAATAAATGTCACTTTCCCACAGGATCTTGTTTCAGACATTCTGAAATCCTAAAACATTTGACAATTTTATGGTGGATGGGCAAAAGAGTTTAAGTCAAAGTTTGGTCGACAGGATAAATATGCTAATATTTTCTACATTGCTGTCTTTTGCTTACAGTTCTAATAATATGAATCAATTTCACTTCTTTCCCACTCTGTTACTTGAGATTATAATAATATATCCAAAATCTAATACCTAATCCTACATTGATCTTTAAATAATGTAAATATTTCTTTCTAAAATTAATAATTCTGACTTATACTCCTTTACCTAACAAAGAATGTTTTCATTCGTAAATTATTTTGTTTATGAGATTTTTATTATTCACTTCATTGATTTCATGATATTCTTAAGGCGATTTCATTCTAAGAAACAAACAATATCAAAGACATTTTATTGTTACACTTCATTAAATGGAATAATAGAGACATTTATTAGTTTTTAGTTGCAGATGATCAATGTTGGAAGAATGGTATTGTCGCTCAATTGCAAACAACAATGCAGATGCAGAGGACGATGATGATGATAGTCCAGAGGAGGAAGTGCCTAACTATAAGGATCAGTATCGAAATCTTAAGAGAAAATTAAAATTTTTAATTTATGTATGTGTATCTGGTATTTTTATATATATTTTGGGTATAAATTTATTTTATCATTTGATAATTATTTCAGGAAAATGAATGTTTTCAAGAAGCTTTGAGATCTACACAAAGAAAATTACTTAAAGTAAATAGGGACAAGAGTTTTTTATTAGATCGATTATTACAATATGAGAAAGTAGATGCCTCATTCAGTGAAAGTGATGAAACTGAATCATCTGATGAAGAAGTTACTCGTCTTGATACTTCAAAAAGGTACTTGAAAAAATTTTAGTTAAAAGGAAAGTGTTAGTACTTATGTATCAACTTTGTTCTATTCCTAGAAAAAAGATAGAAATGGGAATTAGTAATCATACACCACATCATATGCCAACAGTGACAAAGTCTCAACTCAACACAAGCAAAAAGAAAAAACCTACTCCAAAAGTAACAAAATCAAACAGCACACCTATAGTAAGTAACTATTTGTAATTTAAAGGAACAGTTAATTTAGGACATTTTATATTTCAGGTACAATCATCAAATAATGTAGTACCAATGTCTTTGATGTCAGATGGCCATATGACACCAGAGGAAGTAGAAAGACATCTAGAGTCTCGACAGACTTATTTGGAACTAGTACCAGAGAAAGCACCACCTACTGTTCCAACTGAAATGTTCAGCAATGACCCTTCATTAGACAGGTAAATAGTTTGTTACAGAAATTTTTGTAGAAATATGTGTTATTCGAAATTTACATTTATAGCGAGTCTAACGAAATCGGAGAATTAGAAACGTCTCCAAGTAATATAGGTGAAGACTGCCCCAGTGTGGATATGATGGCCGAGTGACAAACATTTACTCATAGTTTAGTGATTAATTACAAACTGCACATATAATTACTTATCTCATTAATATTACTTTACTTGACTAACTTAACTGTATTTTTCGTAATGTAATACAAGTTTTTATACATGTAACGAGATAGTTTGTAAATGACTACCTGTTCATAATCCTCATTTTAATGAGTACTTACGACGAACAAGAGAAAATAAATGAAATCTTATCATCGGAGTTAACGAATTTCATTTTTCGATAACATAATAAAATAACGTAAACAGCAATAATAATTGCAAACTGAAATAATCATGTAATTAATTTTCGTTCGTCTTTTTTCTTCTTCTGAATATATTATAAATATTCAGGTTAAACAGCTAAAAATAGTTTATAATGATCGGTCAGAGGAGTTCCGTGGAAAGTGTCCTAGAAAAAATTATAGCAAAAGTTGAAGCAGAATCAAATCAAAAAAATACAGGTATTAAGTTGACCATAAAACGAAAACTCAATAATTCAAAACATGATTCGAATAAAAGAGCGAAATTGAATCTACATGAATCCCTTGATGAGGCGACACACTGTCGTATTTGCTACGATTCTTCTCACCAATTACCCGTTACATATCCCTGCAAGTGTAAGGTTAGCTAATCATCGCTACTTTTAATATTCCAAGGAAATTAAAAAATAAAACGAATTAAATTTTTTCAAGGGAACCATGGGTGCAATCCATTTGAAGTGTCTAGAACATTGGCTAGAGGAAAGTAATAGAAATAGCTGCGAATTATGTGGACACCAGTTCGAGATCAGACGAACTCCTCGTTACCATGTTCTACATTCTATATTAATTTGGGTGTGTCTTAATCAACAGCAACATCAATTGTATGTTCGAAGTTTGAAGGCCGATTTACTTCGGAGCATTATTATTACGCCTATGGCGATAGGATGTTCTTACATTTGTATAGTCGCGGCCGACTTTTACGCCAAAAATAATTACGATAGCTTTCCACCAGCGCGATGGTCAACTTATTTATTATTAGCTATGATGTCTCTGTTGCTCTTCTCTTATTTTATATGGATGTACATGGCGATACAGTATCATCAAAAGATCTGGTTTTATTGGTGGCAAAAGACAAGTACAGTAAGAGTTATATTGAATCCAGAAAATAGAACTTCAATAAACTACAAGTCTAATGTATCACAAGTTTAACAATTACTGAACACTTATACCCGTAACAGTGAATACTTTTACGATAGTCATTAGGATGCTCTTCTTTTGATTGAAATTTTTCCTCGACTTAATTGGGATATATATATACGCACCTTGCTTCCATCCGAAACTTTCTTCACCCATATCTATAAAATGAGGAAATTATAATTTAAGAAAAAGATTATAATAAAAAGGAAGAAATTTTATGAATTTGTTGATAATCATTTACATACAGCTTCAGTTCCTATCGCCGAAATATTTGCAGCGAACCTAGTTAAATCTTTCCCTTCTACGTACACTGGTTGTCCACGATGGAACCTACAATTTTCTTAATTTAGATAGATAATTCCAAAAATAAAAACCAAAATTACCATCGTCTTTCATGTAGAAGTTTGCCATCTTCTATCCTAGTCTCTATTATAGGGGTATCAGAGGGTGGTGGAATATGTTGAGAAGGCATGTTTACTGTATTATAATGTGGTAGTATTGCTGCAAATAATGATTCCCAGTTAATTCATGTACATTATTTTGGAATTTTTAGTCAGTACCTGGTTTTCGAATAGTGGTCAGTACTTTACCGCGACTAATAGCTTTTAAATCGCTCTCTATCTCTTTTTCATCTAACAAATAGTTCAATTGCGCGGGAGGCGGTTTCCTCCGTTTTTCTACTTTCTCAGGTACAGGATCGTTTGGTCGCCTTCGTAATTTTCTTGTCATTACAGGTTTCACCTCAATAAGTAGAAAAATAAAAAATATATGATATAACGAAGAGTGAAACTGCTATTTGTATCAGATTTATACCTCCATTGAATCGCCAGTGAGTTCCATTGTGTGTCGATCAGATTCAATCATTTTCCGTTTTTCTTCCATATCTGTTAATAAGTTCTCCTTTAAATCTATTTTCTTTTCCTCAAATTCCTTCACTGCTGCTTTTTTTTCTAATATATAGTCTCGTTCTACCCATTCTGTCAAATAATCACGGTAAATTACATTCAATCGTAATCTGTAAATAAACAATTTAATTAAAGGAACAATTACATAGTAATTCCACTCAAAATGAATATTATACTTAAAGAATACGAACCTTTCTTTGTACTGGGTTTCCAAGCGTTTTAGTTTCCGATTATACTCTGGATGTGTGCCATCCTTTAACTGCTGTAGTTGTTTCTTTAAACTAGCTAACTTATCTTGATAAACTCTGAAAAATCTGAATGTAACTCACCATTGATCAAAGAATTGACATAAATTTATCTACTTACTGCTCCTTTATTTCTGTATACTCTTCAGATTTGCCAAGATCTGTCTCGCTTGCCTCCTCTGTATCTAGAAATTTATAAACTGCCTGTTTATAAAAGTATTAATTACAAAAATATATTTTTAACGAATCAATTGTACCTTCATCACTTTCATCTTGTTCTTCAGCATCTCTGTCATCTTCCAAATACTCGTCGTTGTCTTCATCAATATCATAATCGTCCTGACCATACATGGTCGAAAACGGAGAATCCTGATACGACATTTTACAGTACAATAATCATTTCTTAATATTTCATTAACAATATTAGATATTTTAAACCAGTTTGAAAAACAAATAGCCGTGTTCAATTAAGGTTATTTATATATCTACAATGCCATTTACAACAATACTATGTAGTTTCAATTTTCATAATATATGGAACTCATTCTGATAATAAAATAACTGTAAATAGAGCACTATTATGTGATAGGAATAATATATAATATGAAACCGTATATGTTATTCTTGGAATATATAAACAAACATATATGCAATTGATCAGCTGTAGAACATTTGATGAAAATATCATTAAGGCTGTTTTAATACAACGATACTTTCGCGAGTTTTTAGTAAATCATTTCATAATTTCAACTGGTACAAAACACATGTAGCGAAAGAGATATTTGAAAATTTATTATAATAATTTAATATAATGATATATAGAATATTATAATAATTTAAATAAAAGTACAGTTTATTTAGGGTTCATGCATAAGACTAATATACATGGAAATTAAATATAAAAATTTGGAAAAACTATACATTTATTAGGAATATTAATATCAATTAACAAAGGAAACGCTTAATTCCAATATTTGCTAATTTTAATCAATATTTCAAAAAATATCGTCCTTCTTTTACACATACTTTTATTGGATCTTAAAATGCAGATTATTTTGCGATAATGTTTTTCGAACAATTAGAATTCATTAAACGATAAAAATTCATTACCTTATATTATTTTAAATAATAATCCATGAAATTTTCGAAAATCGCACATTTTCATACTTATGCACCTGATTAAATTTAGAACTATATAGTAATTATGAGAATTCAAATGCTATTGGCAAAGCATGCAATTGGCAATACTTTTTAACGTACTTCGCAGTTGTATAGTTACAGTTTTAAAATGAATGCACGAGTGATGAAACGGATTTAAATGTAATATATTCATTTTGTTCTGTATGTTTCTAAATTACGCCGTTTTCCGGATACTCTATCAGATAATACTTTGAATGTACGCTATCCAAGCTTGTGCCAATTGCCATTGGAAATACACAACAGGATTATTGAAATTTGGCGGCAGCATAACCTTATGGTGACCTTAGTGGGAAAGTTTATAAATGATTTTTTCTTATCTCATATATTTTAATATCCTGTGTAAAATATGAAAGAACTAGGGGAAGTTAGCTGTGAGGTAATTCACAATGTCAATGGAATTTCCTATTTTATTTTCTTAAAAATATGCTATGAAAATATTTACTCTGTTATTGTAATATTTATTTGTATATTATAAAAGGCAATATCACTCTTAATCTAATAACAATATTATTTTTGTGTAGATACGCAGTGTTGTAGATATTCAGCACTCTATAACAAAATGTTTAAATAACGTAAAAGGAGATGACAGTGGACCATCAAATGGTTCGCAAATATATAATGGTCTTGATGGTGTTTATGGAGGTTTTCTAAATGATGCCACGTATGCTTGGCTAAGTTATGGTTGCCATTTAGTAGTTCTTAATGCAAAAACTGGTGAAAGTACCAGTTCGTGGACATTCCGAGGGAAAATCACTTGTGTTTGTCAATTTCCTGCTCAGTGTGGGGAACTACCATTGCTCCTTGTTGGTTTGGACAATGAAGCAACTAGAATTAAAGATTCCGCGGGTTTATTGTGTATCTTTGATTGTACTTCCTCTCGTGTTTTAAGAGCTATTAAAGTAGGTATTGAAATATGATAAGTTCTTAAATTATGTGGTATTTAGAATGAAATGTTCATGATATAATATATTATGTACAGATGCCAGCTGGTGTAGAACAAGTTTGTATTGTATCTGGTGCAACAGATTGGGAAGGATTTAATGACAGAAGACCAGACAATATTCTTATGCAAATGGATGGTATAGCTTGTGTAGTATTACGCAATCTTCATCATCTCATGATTGATCTTCAGAGATCTACTTGGGAGGATCCTGATTTATCTGTTACAATGGATGAAATTTCTCCAGCTGAAATACAATTCTTAACAACTAAAGACTCCTTTCATAGAAACAGTAGCAAACACATGACTTGTAATTTGCTAACTCAACGTAAGTATAACATAAGCAACACTCTGTTTTTGTTGTTTCCTTATCCTACTTTAATATACATGATTACATTTTTTACATTTGTAGGTATAGAAAAGCACATTGGTTTTAATAGAGAAAATTTTGAATTGAATTCTTTTCTAGACGAAAAATTAACAAATACTATAATTAGCTCAATGAAAATTGGTTGTTTAATATCAGGATGTCTAGGCAGAGTGATAATATGGCAGAATGATGGTTCTGTGGGATGGATTAGCGTACCTGTGGATGAAACCATGATAATAACACATTTAGCATTATTAGAACCAACAGATGATCCTAGACCTTTCTATTATTTGTGGGTTGTTTTCCAAGACGATTCATTTAAGATGCCTCCTATCTTGAGAATGTTTGCCTTATTGTTCCAGCGAAAATACTGTGACAGAGGAACTAATTTATATTTTAATCTGGAAGGAGAGCCTAGCCTTAAATTCGAGATTGAATTAGACCCAAAAGATAGAGTGGTTAGTTTGTCTACGTTCGAAAGAGGAACTAATCTGGACCAAACAGAGTCAGAATGTAGGAAAGGTGAAGACAGTTTGCTTCTAATTTCAACTACTAATAGAACTTTATTATTTGATTTGAATCAATGGTACAAGGAACAAATGCCTCAAACTCTCAGTGAATGCAAGAATCCAAATAGCATATTGTCCTGTTATAATACAAATCACAGGGCCTGCAACATAACTGGGAAAGAGATAATAAGTTGTGCCTATATTCCTCGCACTTTACAAGAATTTCCTAATAATAGTTTAAACTCATCAGAAGAATTATTTTACCCAAATTCTTTGTTCTTTGAATGGATAGAGTTAAGTTTGTCAAAATTAACATTTTGGTATACTAGAGGAGTCCAAGCTGAATTACTTCGTGAAATTGCCCTTGCAGGGCCTATCATGCTAACGCAACCTTCTGAAATGTTTCACAAGTGTCTCTCCGTTGGTTTGACTCCGTTCAACACAGAAATTTCATTTTCTAGCGATCATAACGCTCAGAGGGATATGTTATTATCGCTTTGTCTGGAGCAACGTTGGGCGACTTTCTTGATCAAGTGTGCCAAAGAATGGTCAGATGGAAGTGCCGCCTACATGTATCCAAGTTTCTTAAAGTGGGGAATACAGCGCGCATCTTCCATAAAAATGATTGCTGATCGTCTATGTATTCCTCTATTTGATCAATCAGGTAATAACATAGGCGAATCCGAAGTAAAAACGTTGAGATTTTGTTACCAACAATTGGAATGTTTATCTAATGTAGTAGCTAAGTTACCTTTTGAAACAAGCAGTTTAATCAA
Source organism: Bombus flavifrons (assembly GCF_040668555.2). Taxonomy (NCBI): domain Eukaryota; kingdom Metazoa; phylum Arthropoda; class Insecta; order Hymenoptera; family Apidae; genus Bombus; species Bombus flavifrons. The sequence continues at coordinate 6,108,561 of NC_138457.1, read as the reverse complement.
GCAACGAAGAGCACTAAAGCGAGTATCTATGTACTTCCAAGTATTACTATGGTTTTACGACGTGGGTTTGTTACCCGAATCGGAATGTCTAGAGGAAGGTCCTTTACCAATGTCTCTTGCTCTGAAAATTCCATATCCATTCGAAAAATTGTCTTCTCTGTATAAAGAAAAACGAGAATCGATTAAAGACAATAATGCAAAAGAAGGAAGTGAAGAGGTGCTTTTCATAGATGAATTGATAGCTCGAGAGTGTCCTGCCTTGAATTTACAGTGGGAAAGAGAAGCTGGAGAAGCGAATACCAATGGCTATTATCCTCCACCCTCTTTGCAGTCGTTACTGAGGAGTTACTTGACTGACTGCGATCAGACAGAGTCAAATGAGATAGAATGTAAACATCAGATCACTATATACCTTCTAATGGATTTAGCTATGCTGTTACAGGGTTCCTATCCTGGAGTTGATCAATTGATCAAATATCCTTCATCTTTCAAGATGAGTCCAAGCCTCATAAAACTTACCCAAGCATTCTGGCTTCTAGATCATGAGGATTACCAAGGTTTCTTGGACATGATGACTGGTCAATTAGTCAGTGATTCTGATGTCAAAGACTGGCATCATAAACTTGTGCTAAAAACACTGATAAGGAACAGTCAGCACAAGTTAGCTTTAATGTATCTGCGTATAAAGAAACCTCCTTTGTCATCCTTTCAAGAACAAAGCACATTAATAAGTTTATCAGTGGAGCATGGTTTGGTTCAATCTGCTTTTCATCATAGACTGCAGTCACATTATACACAGCTACTAATGTGTTTCTTTCAATCCTGCAAGAATTATAATAAACTCGGCGATATTTTACATTTGGCCTTGGATACTGAAGAAGAGGAAATGTTTGTCAAGTTTCTGGAGGATTCCAAGTCTGAAGACATAAAATTATTGTATTACTTGCAACGTTGTCGTTACATGGAAGCCAATAGTGGAAACACTACTACTTGGTCCAGTTCTGTTGCTTCAAAGAACATGCACTTTGATATGTTAAATGCCTACAATGCAACTTTACCTAATGTAGTGAAGCGGTTTTCCATGAACATGGGTAAAAGTAATCTAGATATAGATTTAGAGTCCAGATATCCCAGACCTATGACCCACAGCAAAAGTTTTCAGAAAACTGCAAATATTTATGAAACAGTTATTAGGAAGGCAAAGGAAACCTATGTTAGAACAGAAAAGTCTGTGGTTCCCTTCGTCACTGCTCCTTGTGCCGCGTTAAAGTCATCTAATGACAGGATCAATATAAATTGTGTAATGTCTCCCAAAATGGTACAAATGAATAACAAACGCACTTTGGAACAGGTTATGCATGATGAAGAGAACAGTGGTATGAGAACACCAGAAAGAGCAAAACGTAGGAAGTTGCTGGATGATAGCGAAGCAGCTTTGAGTGCTGCATTTAGTACCCCATTGGTAAAACGGAAAATATCCACCAATAGGGATATTCCGATTGAAACTCCGCATTCTATTTTAAAAATTCGGCAGCTTATAAGATCTTCGACGTCTCCAATTGCTGCTAGTCTACAGGATGAAATCACAGGTAGTCCAGTGTCGGACAGGGAGCGTAAAGTTAATAGACAGATACGATTCAATATTAGTCAGTCAAAGAACAGCTGTTCTCATGGTGAAGTTAGCAGAGAAGAAGAATTTTCTAAACTTAATACGTCTGATCAAAACGATGAAGTGTTCGTGAGTCCAGCAACAAGTGAAAAGTGTCTGATTGATAGTCCAGTTTTATCAGATAGTAGTTATACTTGCAAAAATGTATATACAGCTCGGCCTAGACCGAGTCTTAGAAGAACTTACTTACAAACGTCTACAGAATCCATAAATGAGTCTTTGTCCAATTGTTCAAAGACAAAAAATTCCGCAAATTCTCGTTTGAGCGTTCCTTCAGTCAATATATTGAATAATCGCTCATTAACGAACACGCCGCAGGTATCCAAAAGATTATCTACTTTATCTTCCTCTAGTTATTCCCCTGCGGTTCTCTCTCCAGATAGTAGCTTTGAGATAAAAGTTCCTTCAAGAAGGTCCGATAAGAGTGACCTTCAGCGCTCCTTGAAAATCCCTAAACAAGAGAATACTAATCATAATTCTCTTATAGTCTCAACACCTATGACAAAGGGTTCTAGCCCTGAAAAACCGCGACACAGTTCGGAGGAATCAATTACCACAGAAGTCGAAGAGGACATTGTTCCAGAAGCATTTTATGAAAATAGAGAGAAGACCTCGGAAAATATAGATCAATCAAATCATTTAGAACTACGTAACAGTAAAAAATTAAAGGAAGATGTGAAAGGTATATGTATAAATAGAGATGTTTCGAGCTCTGAAGTTTTGGAAAATATTAATGAAGATCATGAAGAAGATGAAGAGGAATATAAAAGTCTTTCTACGAATAATGTAAGTTGTTTAGAGAACAAAGAACAACACCATCGATCATTTCATGAAAAATTACCGAATGAATTTGAGCACGATGTTGAAAAACACGTTAGTTCTAAAAATGGTGTACTATTCGACATCACTGACGATGAATCCTCACATGATAGCGATGAGGTATTCTTAGTTTTTGATGAACCGGAGAGTAAAGAAAAACAAGGTTCAAAAACGGTACCAATGAATACAGACAACATCTTTGACGCTTCAAATATCACAGATGATGAATCTGATTCCAGCATAGAAATATTAGATAATCTTCAAAGAAATACTGCACATCTGGATAAAGAAGAAAATATACGTGACCAATCCAGGTTTTCCCAGAAGAAGGAAGAAAATGCAGAAGAACAGGAGACAAAGGACAAGTCGATTCGACTTGATAACAATAATTCTAATTATAGAAGAACTAGGAGGAACTCAGTTCGAGGTTCATCAGATTATATAGAACCAAAAGACATTGTTAATACTTCCAATTTAGACTCTGAATCCCTAGAAATCACACCTAGAATGACCAGATCACGTCGAGCTTCATCCATATCGAAAGAAACTAATATGTCTCCTTTAAATTCACCTTGCAAGGTTCTTGCAAAGACGCCACGGTCGAGACGAGCGAGTTCGTTGGTGAAAGAAGTATTAATTGCTTCTGTAGCACCTGCAGATGAAAGTGTGAAGCACTCTTCTGGATCAGATGGATCATCTGGGATTTCGTCGCCAAGGAAAATCAGGGGCAAGAGGGCATCTTCTGTTGCCAAGGATATTTCCATAGAGGCAGAAAGTGAGGAAGCTAAAGTGCCAGTGAGAAGGAGTTTAAGACGTTCTGCCTCAATACAAAAGGAGCTACCAGAAAGTAGTGAGAAAAAGGTTCAAACAGAAACTAAGAGCACAAATACCAAACAATCCTCAGGAGGAGCAAATAAATCGAGTACAATTTCAATTCGATCAAGAAGGGAATCTCAAACAAGTGAACAGGATCAGGAAGAGCCTAGTATTGTTAAGTCATCAAGGAGACGAGGTAGTTCTGTACCTAAAGAGCCAGTCAACGTGGTAAGAACAACTCGAAGGTCTAGCAGCGTAGCTAAGGAAATTGTCTCAAAGGAGCTTGAACTATCATCAGAATCCGTAAAAGAACAGTATTTGGTAGAACAGGCAGTAAGCAAACCAGCTGCAAACACACGTAGTCGTAGGTCCTCAATACAATCAATACCGGAAGAGCTTGAAGAAATTCTAAGTGTACCATTAAAAGAAAGAGTCTCTACTACGAACAAGAGGCGGCAAGAGGCTGCACGGAATCCTCGATTGAGAAGAGCAGCAAGCGTGGAATTATCTCAAGTAGAAACAAGGAGGAAAACCAGAAGTACCCGTAGCAAGGAAATCTTTGAAGAGACAATAATGGAGGAAGAAGGGACAGAAACCATAAGTCCAATAGACGATTCTAAGAAAGTTTCTAAGAAGAGGAAACGTGGTGTTTCTGAAACCTCTACTCGAGAAGCGAACGAAGCGATGTCAAAACCAAGAAGAGGAACAAAGCAATCAACAAAACAAAATACCAAGGATAAGGCAGCTAATCAGTTTTCTTTTTCACAGCCAGAGAAGACGAATGATCAACCATTGGATCAAAAAGGTACATTCTAGCAATATTTAATTAATATTTATTCATCGAGAAAATTTATTAAGAGAATTGTTTTAAATTTTATTTGCAGCTATTGGAGAAGTTCCAAAATATATGTTTTCACCCCCACATACCAGATCGAAAACTATGGCTTCTGATCATCGTAGGTGGTTACTTTTCAATTAAATTAATTTATTTCTTTTTTAGAATCTGTTATGAGCTTACTTCTCTCTTACCTACACACGCTTCTACGCACTCAATACTCTGCAGCTTATTCACTCATGCTTCTAATAGCAGCTAAGAACTTATACTTTATATGCTTCTTTATTACCTTTTAAAAGCATAGAATTAGTATTAAAATTTTTTTATTTTTTATACAGATTGAATAATTTCATTCCGATTTTGAGCGAAGATGAGGGGGAGGAAGAGAATGAGGAAGAGACACAGAATAATATACGGAAAACCGCAGAAGTGAAAAAGCCGAACTGTTATCATATACGCCGCTGTAGAACGAAGTTTGTACTACCCGTGAAATCAAAGAGTACAACAAATTAAATATAATTTTACGAAATTTTTTAAAACCTTTTTTTGCACAATCGTATATTCAGTTATCCAATTTTAAATGATTTATAATCTATAATCTATGATAGATCATATACAGTACTTTCTTTCGACAACCATGTACAGTGGATGATATGTAAAAAAATGCAGTTGTTTTTCGAATGACTTAATTGCATAGAAAGAAAAAAAAAATGGATTAGAGATTATGATATGTGGGACCATGTGAAATGAAACTTTTGTTACATCATAATGATGCAAAGTTTATCACAGAGCAAGATCCGTTTCTAAAATACAAAGCAGAGAAAAAGGGGACAGTCTTTTGCTATCGATTTGATGATATTCGGTATAATGAAAGTTATAGCTATATTTTATCAATGAGTAATCCCATCTGATGCATAACGCTTGGAACATTTGTTAATATGGTACTTTGCGAGGTGTATATTTTTTAAAATTAACATGTTTTATTTAGAAGACTATTTTATATAATCTATAAATTTATTTAATCAATTTAATTAGAATTTTCATGCTTATGAAATAACTTTGTTTTTTTTCCTAATTAGTATCATTAAGTTTCCAAAGCGTGTGAACAGGTGTATAGAAAGAAATCTTCGTTGATCTGTATCTTCTGAATATTAAACCAGCAAGAACTTCGGAAATGTATTATAAAAAACAAATAACTCTCTATCTCTGTAAATCATAAGATTCCTTACTTTTATATACTTATTTGGCAAATATATTTGTTACATTAAATTGATCCTTTTTTTTTTAACGCAATAAGTTCATGGAATGAATTATTGTCGTAACGTATATTTATATGGTGGTTTTTGATGAAAATGTGTATCATAACTTTGTAAATAATTTATTAATATACCCATGTATAGCTGTATTCATACAATAAATGTAAAAAAGAATTAATACATATTATTGCTATCGAATAAATTTCCAATCACCATAAATAAGTACCTATAACTTAAATACTGAAGCGACATTAAATAATAATACTACAATTGTGCCGCATCTACATTATAATAGATTAGTAAAAATTGTAACACGATCATTCAACTTATATTTCCTAAAGTAAAGCTTACAAAATTATTTAATTTATCAAATATTTGTTTTATACTACGCATTCGTAGCTTCGAATATTTTTCCAGAAAAAACGAAATTCTCGTGTTGCTAATACTAAACTTTGTCTGGTACAAAATGAACGTTATAAATGTCCTCTTTGGCAGTAAATACATATATATTATTGGTTCTGCGTCTTAAATAATTAAAAAAAAGACATATTGGTTTAAGAAGGAAGCAAGGAAAATTTATGCATATGTTAAATCTACATTAAATTTAGAGAGCAGTATTTATGTAATTCGATTAAAATTTGTTTCAAGTAGATCATTTGATATTCAGTCTAAATGGTCAATATTTGTACATCATTGTTTTCTTATTTGATACAATTAAATATAATAGCTGAATCTTTTCTTTTTAATCTTAGTGTGATTGTCTACTTCACTGCTTTTATTTATTCATTTTTTTTTTTGCATAAAAATCTCTTTGATATTATTGATATAATATATATCTATTGATATAATATATTATTCTCAAGTTCGATATAAATGTACATGGATAAAGGCAGATGTAAGATTCAGGACGGTGTAACTGGTTATTAAATGCTAATCGGTTTTCGATATTCGTTGACTTCCTTACACCGTACTCTTCCAAAAGGCACATTTATCTCTACATTGCTTTCGTTAAATATATCTTTTCGTAAATGGAAGATAGAAATTTAATTCTATTTCTATATCGATTTTTAAGTTAGTTATGTATATGATATGAGCTTCTACACGTAACTTACGATAAGTAACTTATATCGTTTCTTCATGGCATCGAAAATGTTCTATCGAAAAATAAAGAGAAACTTAATAAACTACTTTTACTGCTGTTTACAACCATCTTTTACACGACGTTTATGCTTTTCTTCATGAGCTTGGGACGGGGATTGCATTTGATTTCTTCGTTGTCCTTGTATAGGCATGTAACACGGAACATCATCGTTCATAAGCTCCTGTGGAGGTGTAGGCAATGCATATGTAGGACTTACTGTACTACTTGAGCTACTTGAAGTGTTTCTGTGCATACTTCCATTGTATGTAGGATCAATAATTGCAGCTACGTTTTGCACTTCTCTTATATTTTCAACAGACTCATCTAACGTTTGTATTTCTTCAGGATCAGGATATTGTGGATAATTTAAAGTTGGTTGTACTCTAGTCTTGCCTTGAGTGCCTTTCAATTCTAATCTATCAGGTCGTTGAGGCTTTTCTGTAAGATTCTGCTCCTCTAATTCTTGAAGTTGCTGCCGTTCTAGTTTTCTCTGCTTTGCTCTTTGTCTCGCTTTCCTTATTTTTGCTCGCTCCTTTTCCTGAAGCATTCGTGCAAGTTCGGCATCCTGTGCTTCCATCGCAATCTTTTGATCTAGCAGCAGTTGTTCATTAACAGGACCATCATGATTATCTATAGCATTTTCTTCTTCTTCCTGCTGCAGCTTTCTTGCTAATTCCTTTATTTAACAGATAAAAATTAAATTATGATAATGAATACTATAGATACGTTGTTAGAATATTTTCTTAAATACCTCATCTTTCTCTTCTTGAATGTGTCGTTCGAGCTCAAGCTGTGCAGCTTCATCGTCCAATCTCAATTGCAGCCTCATTTGCTCTTGCAATTCTCTTTCTCTCTGTCTCTCCTCTCGTTCTAAGGACAATGCAATCTGTTTTGCAACAAGAGCATCTCTTTCCTCTCTAAAATCAGAAACACTTCAATGCGACATAAACTTTAACAAAACAATACAATCAAAGGTTTAAATACAAACTGCTGTTGAATATAGGATTGATATCTAAGCTCTTCCAGCTCCTGTTCAACCTTAGCCCTTGGTAAATCCTCTCTAACTTGTGCATTGCGAACTTTGTTGCTTGTGTAGTGTTCCCTAACTATAAGGCACAGTACAATAAAGATAGTAGCCAATAAAATCTACAATATTTTACAAATAATGTAATATTCTTACTTTCTTCATCTTGTAGACGGTAAGCGAGTGCTCCATCTTCGTGCACCAGCCACTCACGACACACTACAATATTGTCAAAGGATTGCTTATTAGTAATGCCAGGTAAATGAGTAATTCTAATGTAATTGCAATGAGTGACAGGAGGCGTTGAAAGAATGCAACATACCTTCGTTTACTCGGCCTGCCTTCGGTAATGTGTCCGAGCTCAAGACGGATTTCGCCATTTCTTATCGATTAATCGTGGCTTTACAGGTAAGATACTACTTTTCAGCCAACTTTCTTGTTTACAACCACCTTACGGAAAACATACGTTGTTTTTTCTCCATCTTGAATAGCAATGAATAGAATAGAGGCCTGTATTTGTGCTATTTCCACCGTACATGTGCATTTCTCCATTCACGGTGTAGGTAAGAATATCCGTAAAGCACATTGAAGACGTAGTACGAGCTGTGAGTACACATATATACCGACACACTTTCAAGCCAAGCTTCACTGAATCTAAGTGATAGGTACGGTACTACTCGTGAGTCGTGAACAATTTTCTTAGCAATTATTTTATTAAGAAAGCATCCAATTTTTAAATTTCTTCTTATTTCATAGCAACAAATAAAAATATATTATTCAGTTTCAAGTTAGTGTTAAAACTTTATCAGAAGGATTATATTAAATTAGATTAGGTTGAGATCAGATTTCAGTTCATTTTAAACATATTTAAATAAATAGAAACAATATCACTTAAAATTATTGTTTAAAAAATTGTTGACCCTAAAAATAGTTTGTTATTTTAACGCAATCTAGACACAACTAACCTTATTGGCAAAATTTCATTATTAAGTGGATTAAACATTAAATTTACAAAAGTTGTCCTTATTTCTTAAAATAAGGTTGTAGTCAAATATCCAAACTTAACGTTACTAAAACTGTATATATTTAAACTATATATTAGTAACTGTAAAAGTTACAATATAATAAATATTGGTATATTTCATATAGTTGTCTAAAAATATGTTTGCAGGAAATTGTCTTAGCAACTGTTAGGTTAAACTCATCACTACTTCATTTAAGATTGCTATGTAGTAGTAATGGCATAGTTGTGGTAGTGTTTGTAGTAAGAGTAGTAAGGCGAGCGTACTCACGTCGAACGTTAGTGAAGTGGATAGTAGAGTTTCCTGTATTAATGTCACTCTTAAATTCAATACATAGTACGATCTGCAAGACTAAATTCTGTGTTCGCTCATAATGAAAGATGATGATAGATTTCCCTTTACTTAAAAAAAAAAAGAAGTTCTGCACTAATCGTTGCGATGATATCTTTCGTTATCTATAATTTGAATCGTGTTAATAAAAGAATTCACTGAGCAAGATGTGAATCGGAGCGGGACGTATTATCCTGAAGTAGACTATACGTTGTAAATATTATTTAAGGTAGATGTTCCACTATCCAAGGAATTTAATTATGAATTTCATGCATTTTTTTGCATGAAATGAATGTAAAACATAAGATTGATTCGTTAAATAATGTACATCTTTAATGGATATTTTAATGAGCAGTTCTCGTATAGAAATTTAGGAAATGAACAAGTTTCAAGCGAGTGTTCTATTCTTATATGTGGAAACGAATAATATATTCAAGTATTTGTATAAATGAATTAACTTCTAAGAAAGTAATTTTACAATAAGAAGATACTGATGCTGAAAATCATTTAATCCCTATTTCTTCTGTTGCAGGTAAAGAATTTCATCTCCAAATTTCAAGTGACTCATGGCAATTCTTCATCCAAAGAACAATAAAAACTCATTTATTACACCTATTAATAAGAGAAATTATATTATTTTGTTAGATTATATTGCATTATTATACAAATAACAATATATTACCTTTATATCATTCTGTATAGCTTTAAAAATACATTATGAAAAATACAAGGAAATCAGTGTGTTTTTAATTTAAAAACTGTCAAAAAATTTCCTTTCCTAGTGAGAAAACATCCTCGCCCAAAAATGACGTTAAATTCCATGAATAAATGTACGAAGAAATAATAAAATAGCAATAAAATTTTCATTCCGAAAAATGACGTCATATTCTAAGAATTGCCGAACTTGTGCCACCTCCTATGATGTTATGTTCTCCTGATACAAAACCGAGAAGCTGGGAAAACTTTTTGCGAATTGCTTTGATTTTCGATTTGTAATATTTTGACTTCATCTCTACAACTTTTGTTTAAATTTGTGATTTATAGAACTTATTATTTATATGGTGATGGTTTTGATAAATAAAAACGTTTGTTTAAATATATAAATTGTTATTCATTATTTCTAAGCAGTGTAAAATTCAATTTAATGCAGACAGTAATCATATATGATATATTGTTTATAATAATTTATTTGCACTATAATCTAATATGTAATATAATACAATAAATAATAATATAATAATATAACAATGAACATGTATTATTATTTAAATAATGTAGCATTGATTGTTGATTGTAGATTATTGAAGATGTAAAATTGAAGTTTCTGTAACATAGAGAAACAAATATTAATTTTAATAGAGAAAACTAAAAATGTGATTTATATAAAATTAAATTAAAATTGAATGGTATTAATTTATAGTTAATAAATGTACTTCAAATTATTTAAAAAATGTATGCTATTGTTTCACATCTATTTCATTTTATTTGTTATAATTTGGTTAAAATATATTTTGTTTATTACTAACTATGATATTAATATCTGTGAATACGTATTCGTTTATAAAAGATAAAGTTCAATTTTTTATATCATTTATTACTAGTTTCTAAATGCAGAAAATAAGGAGGAACGCAATTTGTGAAATTTTTACATTTTAAAAGAATACCATTTTTTAAAACTTTGTGGGATGCTATTTGATTTAATTCTGTTGGCGATCTATAGTTAAAGTAAGGTTAAAAACTAACCTGCGATTAATATTTGATAGAAATGGTGAATTACATATTTAAGTAGGATAAAGTTACATAAATCTTAGAAAATGCTGTGTTACAATGGAAAGCTTAGTTTCTTTTGTTTTATCGCCGCTGGTTTAATCGCAATCTTACCAGAAGTATTGTTAAGGTTAGAATTCAATGTTTTTCAAGAATATTTTAACAACATTTGGTTTACGCATTTATTTCAATATGGATTCTTAAATATACTTGCACTTCTTGCGTTTCGCGATTTTGCTTATCAGGTATTTTAAATATATTACTATTATAACGATTCATTTATGTGAATTATTATGAAGGCATCAATTTATTTTATGAATACTTACATTTAACAGGTTGCTGTAAGGGCAGTTCTCCTAGGATATGCCTTTGGTATTGGGATTATTGTATCCTTTGTTGCACCATCTTCATGGCAAATGTTCGGAGTATATATCACTATAATGGCAATATTCCATTACACAGAATTTCTAAGCATAGCTTGGATAAATCCATCTACTCTTTCCATCGACAGTTTTATTCTAAATCACAGCATAGCTTATGGAGTAGCAGCATGTTCTAGCTGGATAGAATTTGTCATAGAAAGGCATTATTATTCTGCAATGAAAGAATCTTCTTTTATATCATACTTTGGACTTGTACTATGCATTTGCGGGGAAGTTTTGAGGAAATTGGCAATGTTTACTGCCAAGCATAATTTTAATCATATTGTGCAGAGTGAAAAGATGGATAGTCACGAATTGATTACGTATGGAGTTTACAGAATTTGCAGGCATCCTAGTTATGTGGGCTGGTTTTATTGGTCTATAGGAACGCAGGTAATAATCTTTCATATTAAATATGTATAATATTTTACTGAAGTGTAGACAAGTTTTATATTTGTCTTTGTAGCTAATACTCCAGAATCCAGTTTGTTTCCTTGCATACACTGGAGTATCTTGGAAGTTCTTCCACGACCGCATTTTAATTGAAGAGATTACTCTGCTTAATTTCTTTGGGCAGGATTACGTAGAATATCAGAAGAAAGTTAGTACAGGACTACCATATATATCTGGTTACAAGCTGAATTTATAGCAGCCAGTATGTGTTTGAAACACTCTAATTGTATCAATTCCTCGGGTTTAATCTTAACATTATTTGTACTGACTATGTTTTTTATTGTACCTCAAGCAACAATGCAATAATTAAGGGAGGTTTTCTTAACAAAATTATATTTATTGTCTCATTTCATTTTGAAGAATTATTCATATAACAATAGACTACACTTTCATTATATGGTTACTTTCAGTTGGTAGATTATACACTTTCTTTTTATATTTATGCTTATTACATATATGTGTGTGTGTGTGTGTGTGTGTGCGCGCGCGCGTGTGTGTGTATATATATATATATATATACATATATATATATACGAAATGCAAAATAATAAATATAATGCTATAGCTAACATTTGCATTGACATTCAGAAAGCATTCGTTCGATGTTGGATAATAAGAAAGTTTTAGAGATTTCAGCAATGTACTTACAATATCGTTAAGTCTGTACATAATCATTTACAATATTTTAGTATCGACAAAGTTTTTTGATATACTGATGTTAATTATCGATCTTGCCTTGATGATTCATGGCCTATATATTTTTTATTATTGTGAAACCAAAGAATGAATTTAGATTATGAGAATTTTACTGAGAGAATATGTAGTATTATTTATAGATAGAAAAAAAAAATGAAAAATAATTGAATTATCGTTGTGCATTAGACTTGAGTCACACAAAATTTATATTATCATATTTTGTTTGTCATACAAATCTAGAAAATGCCCATGATTGTTACTACTTTCCATGTGAGAGAATCTGCATTTGTTAATTGACAGTTTAATAGGCAAATGCACTAACAAAAGGAAATAAATGACAATGTATCGTTGTAATAATTTATGAATAAATAAATAATAGTAATCTGTAAATGTATCGTTTGTCGAATCTTTCACTTAATCCTTACCTATTCGTTTTTTTATGCAACATTTCCTCTGAGAAATAGCGGTTATACAGAATGTAAGAAAACGCTAAGGTTTGAGAGACTAATTATAATTATTTACACACGTCCGTCGCATTTTCATTGAATACAAATCTCCTTAGAACTAGCAACATATTTTACTAGCACCGTATCTTAACTATGCAAATACTTGTAAGTAACTTTCCTTTGTTAGTATCACATAATGAAGTTTAAAGTGTTTCAATAAAAAGAAAGGAAAACAAATTTGTATAGAAGTCATAGAACAATCAATAATAGGGCCTATCATTGGTCCAGATAAATGTTGGAATAAAAATTTTACTTTGTAATACAACTTATTTTGTATGTTTTTCTATATATCGAAGATAAACATTCTCAATTCAAAGAGAATTTGTTGTAATGTTACAACTAGAATTATGAACTAATGGAGCCATTTTTAGTGTTTGCTTAGCTAAAGATTAGAGGAAGTCTATGGGAAGTTAACAACTCAGACAATGGCAGTGAAAACTTATGCGTGACGTAATATAATATTATTGTATCCATTCGCAGTCGCCTCAACGTTCATTCTTTGAACATGGCAGTCAATTGAAAAAAAAGCATTGTCAGATAAAAAAAAAGTAAAAAAGGGAATAGGATTGGCTAATATGAGGAAAGAATCTATCGTACTTTATAAAAACAAAGAACTGTATAAAATGTAGTTAATTCGGTTATAAAATGTTGTCAGAAACATATTCTGTACACGTACAGATATAAAACTGCTTATACATATATCATTTGCCGTGGTAGGCTTTACAAACTGAATAATATAATTGTCCCTTCACTTAAATAAACCACTTCCATATCTTTCCAAGGTCGCCTCTTGTTGGAAGTCTATCGTCCAAATAACTATAAAACAAAAAGGAATAAAGAGAAAAAAGGGTTATTAAAACATTAATAATCCTTACTTGTTAAAATGTTAATAATTTACCTTGTCCCCAATGTTAACGAAGCGTTAAACAATTTACAAATTGGATTAATTCCATAAGTTATCAGAGAATACGTGTTTCTTCATTATTAAATCATTGTTGAAAGGACACGTATTCACTTAAACAAGACCTAATCCAATTAAACAACACTTAACTCAATATACATTTCATCGCGTTTATAGTGTCTATGCATAATACTGTGAAAAGCACGCTCTGCTCTCGGATATCCATGGTGAAGGCGAGCAGATTTTGAAGTAGGATTAACAATGAGTAATTTTTGATACTGTACGCAGCCAAATTTGCCGCTGGTTTAGGGTGGATTATATTGACAGGAGGTGGAGGAACAAACGCGTCGAAGATGTCCGTATCCGCGTTGGTAAATACTAAGGAAGAGGGTATCCATCTTGCTCTAAGCAGCATGAAAGATTAACAGACCATTTTATACAGTTTCCATGTTGTTTTCTTAACAGAAAATTATTTTTTCATTTACCTAGTGCATGGTGAAACGTTCTTTCCCCTTATAGATTTTTCTCCAATGTCTATGGCCCCAGAATCTTGCACCTCCATGGTGTAAATGCAGCCAGAAAATCCTTCTTGATATTTTCCATAAGTCATAGCATAGTCTGGCACTCCACCTAAGTACACGCTGCCTCTAGCATTCAAATCTTGCTGTGTTCCATAGCTAGCACTGCTCTCCATGTGTTCTCCATTTAATTCTATGCTTCCATCACTTCCCTGGCGTTTTAAGATTATTCTATGTCGTTCTCCATCATCTACCTTCTGTGCAGTGACACGAATCACTACTGGTCCTGTACCCAAGTTGTATTGATACTCTACATAACTGAAAATAGCAGATTAAATAAAATATTTATTCTAAAAACTGGAATAGAATACTTATTGCTCGCAAATGAATTCATAAATTATTGTGTTTAATTAAAAAGAACGTTGTTAATTACCCATCAACCACAGCAAGAGCCATGTAGTGATCAAGATTAAGATCATTTGGCGTCTGCCCATGCCACATGATCAGTCCTTTGGTCTTGTTCGTTGAAATTTCAAAACCTAACACTTCACGTTCTTCTTCATGGGCCATTACAGACTTATCTAACTCTAACCAACCATCCCCTCTGAATGCAACATCGTAAGTTACCTCCGCCACTGAAAATCAAAGAGAAATTGATAAGATTGTAAAATAAATATTTATATTTAATACTAAAATTGATTCTCTGAAATACTTACACTTTTCACAATTCTGTCCATTGTAGCCTAAGCGACAATCGCATTTGTAGGACCCATGGAGGTCTGTACAGGTGCCTCCATTTCTACAGGGAAGCAACAGTTCACATTGCTTCAAAATGTTCTCACAGTTTCTTCCCACGTAGCCGTATTCACAGGTGCATGAATAGTCGTACGAATCAGTATTCTGACACATTCCATGAATGCAAGGATTGGAGGCACACGGATCATAGGGAGTCGTAGTGGATGGTGGAATAGTGATTACAGTAGTCAACTTGGTTTGATTAGGATGTAGAACATTGCAGTCATCTATGTTTACTGAATCCAAGGCAGACTTTAGTATGTCTACATTCATCGAAGACACTCCAAGCTGAGAATATAATAGAATATGTTTTATTTGGATAATTCTATCAAGAATCTTCTGAAAAAGTTTATGATGAGCTTACATCACTGATGCAACCACGAAAAGTCCTATCTACGCCGGCATTTCTGTTCACTATAATTCTTCTGCGATCAACGCCTCCAATATAGAGTAGTGTATTAAGCGTCATGGTGCGAGCAGTCCCGGGAGACTTGCCTCCTATTGTAGGTTCTCCATTTATAGTCAAATTCCCCTCCTTGAAGTCCCTGTTGATGGAGACATGTGTCCACACACCAGGTTGTAGAACATGGTTTGATCTAATGATCGCCAGGCCAGAACCAATGTCGTATCGAAACTCGACACGTTCATCCTTGACTACCAATGCAACGAAGTCT
The DNA here is from genome assembly GCF_040668555.2 of Bombus flavifrons. Classification (NCBI taxonomy): domain Eukaryota; kingdom Metazoa; phylum Arthropoda; class Insecta; order Hymenoptera; family Apidae; genus Bombus; species Bombus flavifrons. Next base: position 6,092,917 of record NC_138457.1, on the reverse strand, counting down.
CCAAGTCCCTCTTCACTTTGAGCACAATACATCAGTATGCCATCTTGATTGTCCAGAGGATTGAAGTTCATTGCTACTTTCAATCTGTAATAACATTGGAAATATTAAAGTCATTGTCCTGATTTAACATTAGATGTAGAAATTAGTTCCTGTTAGTAGGAGAAAATATTAGAATTAATGGGAGAAAATACATTGGAGGGACACACAATTTTCCTTTTGGAACGTGACTTACCTCTTTGATGTTCATAAACTACTACGAAGGCAGGTAATCAGCAAAATGACAAAAATCCTGTTAAATCAATTTTTATTTGCATCTCAAGACATATATTTATACTTATAGCATCACTCGAAGCCCGTCGAAATACATATAAACGGTCATTCTGGCCCTAGAAACACACCACTTATGGCACATACATCAAACAGGTTCTTACAAAATAAGTACAAACATCTTAAGATGTGCCTGATATTAAGTGTGTGTGTGTGAATGTGTTGAGTGTGTGCTTAGTACACAAATCGCGTATAATGCCACAACACAATAATGCCAATAATAAGCTCTTGATACTACTGTAAAGTGCCTTTCTTGTTTGGTAGTGATCTTATTAATGGTTTACTTTAAACAATAATTAAAATAACTAACACAATGCGTTAAAATGTATTATTCAAGAAGCTGTACAAAAAACCCTTTATGGTCCAAGATCCAACGAATCGAATGGCATCTTAATAAAAAGAGAGCTCTATCGACAAGAATTGTTTCTGAAATAATGTTGCTATGAAAATAATTACTTGGACCTGTAAAAGGTTGTTATATGAAAAGTATAACGTAAGTATATTAATTGATACTCTAATATTACAGCACCATGAGGTTCATTCCAAGGAACTACTCACTATACAGGCTTCAACATAATCATCTATGACACGTATGAGGCAGACACAAAAAAAATCTAATTGTAAATAAAATTCTCATAAAAAAAATATATATAATACACATATAATATATAATATGCTGACTAACTATAAATAGCAGTTACATAAGAATCGATTCGTTCTCTACAAACATTTAATAGTTATAAATGACTTTTCCTTCGTTTCTTTTTTCTTTTTTTATCATTATGTGCATTGAAAGGGTTTGGTTGTGAAAAAAAGGACTAATGTTTCGTGTGGTGCAGCTTATTGTGGTGATGTGGCCTTGATCGTGGATTTCTAACTTGTGCGTTGCGTGCTCGTAATCGATCGTATCTTTTGGTTGGGTTCATTCTCGGCCTGAAAATCATTGTTCCAATTAAGATCAGGGATTTCCTTTTATTGGGGGCAAGTTAAAGTGCGCCTAAGGAACCTTTAGAGAGTCTTTGTATCCATCGATTAACATTTAAACATACATATAATAAATTGTTTAACATGAAACTCTAAAGTGAAAACTTTCTAATTGTTTACTGACAAATATAAAAAATAAGGGACATATGCAGCAAAAAAATTGGGCTAACTTTTCTAATCATGCATCATGCACTGTTCAGATACTTACCGTCTAAGAGCTTTAGGTGTATCGTGTGCTATATAGGATTTATCGTCATGGAAGGCTGGTTCATAGACCTTCATCGTATTCTCGCAACGAGCACCGGTTGTTCCGTAAGGACAATAGCATTCGAAGCCCGTTTCCTTGTTTATGCAATCGCCTTCACCACATGCACCTATAATTATAGGCAATTACAATTGTACAGATATAAAAACAAAAGACAAAAATGAAAAAATAAAAAGTAATTAAAACATATTTTTACCTGGATAACAAGGCTGTCCAACATAGTCACAGTGCTTGCCACTGTAGTCAGCACGACACAGACAAATGTATCCATTCTTTGTAGCAGCTTCTTGACATACACCACCATTGTTACAAGGATTTTCAGCACAAGTTTCACAGTTAGTGATCCCAGAGCTATCTGTCTGATCACCGATCAGATCAATTTCCTTTTCTCCAATTACCAATCTACTGATACAGCCAACGAAACCACTGGTGATCTCTGCATACTTGGTAATTATGGTACCACTGGGGACTCCACCCACAAACAATAATGATTTCATATCCAATCCTTGTTTCCTGCCATCTGCGATACCTTTGTAAGGGCCTTCACCATCGACTAACATGGTTCCCTCCTTTCTATGACGTTGGAGTTTTATAGTATGCCACTCTCCAAGTGTTACAGGCTTTTCTGCCCGAATCATAGTTGGTCCAGAACCAAGATCAAAGCTAACATAGAAAAATTCTTATTATAAATGCAATTAAAGAAACAGAACCCACACAAAAATTTGTTTCGCGTTTAAAATATTACAACTAGATATGTTATGTGTCTTTGCATATCATGTACATTCTATACATTATTGCACTTTAATTGCATATTAGTGATATGTTCAAGTTATTTTTAAGTTAGTTATTGATAATTACCTAAATTGTGGGTAGCCTCTAACCAGTGACAACATAATAAAGTCTCCATTTCCACGGTTGGATTCATCATTGTACAGGATTATACCATCATAGCTCTGTGGCTTGAATGAGATCTCTATGTTGAATTTCAGATATGAGTCAGCTAGTGGAGGTAAAGCGATGAAACTTTGAGGTGCCTGACTGAAGTATGGAACTACTCCAGTTACGACAAGCATAGTCGGTATTTCTATATTTTCATGGTCGTTGTTCACAGTGCAGATGTACGTGCCTGCATCCTCTGCCTTGACGTTGGTTAGCTTCAATTTGCTCTAAGAAGGAAAAAGATAATACATGGAGTCAGAATGTCTTCTGCTATCGTTTTTAATTATGATTTTTATATTATGATTATCGTACCTCAAACACTTGAGCGTCAGGTTGCAAAATACCTCCTAGTTTGCTCCAAGAGAACGTCAGTGGTGGACCGATGCTAGGACGACAATCCATTTCTAGACTGGAGCCATAAGGAGCAAGCTTTGTTTCAATTGCTGGAGCATCGTTGTTTCCACCTAATAAAAGAATCCTCAATTGAAGATGTATATTTTTGGAGCTTTGAACTTATTGTATACTTACATTGAAGCATAATTTAGTAAGCATAAGTATGAAATAAAGACTTTATTAGTTTACTATATTACTTGAATGATCAATAAATAAAGTATAAAGATTAGGATACTGGGAAATAAATAGAATAATAGAATAATCAAGTATGAAACTTTACCATGGACAACAAGATTGAAGTCCTGCTCGAAGGTACCATCAGGAGTGTCTGCAGTGCATCTGTACAGTCCACTGTCACTGACAGTCACGTTAGACAATCTTAAAGTGTTTCCATGCACTTGAGCATTTTGTGGCAGACTAGAATGGTTAGGTCTGGACCAGTAGTAACGTGGATTATGAGTTCCAGAGCATGCACAACGTATGTCAATGTTATCCCCAATGTTCACTGGATCCTGAGAGACTTCCACACTGACAGCAGGTATTGTAGTAGCTAAAATATAAACAATAGAGTTAGCAGAATGCATTGAAAGTTATTTTTAAAACGTATGAACGTGAACCCCTTTCCATTACTGCTTCCTATGACATTGAGTTTAGGATAAATCTAAAATGACAATGGATATCATTTGGATCAGGAGCAGGCTATTCTACAGAATAACGAACACACGTGGAAGATATTAAATAACCTTGCTAAGATGTTAATATCCTTTTCTATGATCATTGTGCAAAGTTTCTAATTCTCTCAACCTTTAGTACCATGAACACAACGATACAAAGTGTAAGGTAGTGACAGGATGAAGATCTATTAACAATTTCGCTGTCAGACTGTGTTCCTGATTTTTTTCTATTAGGGTAGAGATAGTTTGAGAGGAACAGTAAGAAAATGTTAATCTTGTTCAACAAAAGAAGGAGAAAAGCATTAACTGTCCAATAGACATCACAAATCGGGAACACATAATTTGTTGAAACAAAACAAACCGCCTAGTTGTTGAAGATAGTGGGGAATCCACCGTTTGTTGTTGAAGTAGTAGCGGTTATCAGGATAGAAGATAGCATTCACATTGCAATAGTAATCCAACAGAAAGCATCCTTGAACGCTGCAGACGCAACTGCTTTCCCTGCACTGCATTGGGTTCACACGCGTGCAATCCGTACGCAAATTAAGTACTAATAAACAACACCGCGACAACCATAAATAAAAACTGTGTCCATCGAATCTGTATCATGACTTGCTGATGATTAATTTTGCTCAAATTGAACTGAATTGGATTCAATCCAAAATGATTCATGCTCAGGAACAATTTAGTACAATCAGGTACAATACATACCCTTCTAGTCATAGTTTTTTGATCGTATGTTGTCTAATTATATTACTTGATTTGTATCGAGAAAGATGAAAAGTATGAAAGTGAAGGAAGAACACCATGCATGATGTGATAGAAACCATGGGTTTCAACTTACGTGAGACATTTAAATTAACATAATCACTGGAAACCCCATGAGAGGTTTGGGTCTGGCAGATGTACCTTCCACTGTCTTCCAGTCTTACTCTAGGTAGATCCAAATAATCGTCTTTGATTCTAGCATTAGGTGGCAATGGCAGTCCTTCCCTGGACCAGTGTATTGTAGCTCTATCGCTGACCATGCATCGTAAACGCACAGGTTGCCCCACATATGTGACCATGTCTCTTTCGAGATGTCTGACTTCTGTGTTCTCGTAAGGATTTTCTGAAATATATGGATTATAGCAGGATTACATTTCATTTTATAGTTATATATTAGAGCTCCATTTATCTGAACTCAGTGGAAGTGTTTATTAGTGTTTGATTACAAGGCCGCGTTTACCAGAAGGTGCATTAAGCGCAAACTGGGATTTCACTCTTGTGGGACCAAATTTTATGACTTAACTTTAAAACTTATAACTATATTATGTTATATAAAAGTATAAATGCGGTCCTGTTTGATTGCATAAACTCCTCTTATATGCTCACTGGCTACGTCATTGTCCCAAAAATGAAGTCTGATGAATGGAGTTTTATTATAGAACTATTAGAATCAGAGTCTATTGTATTACGTACGATTCACTAGAACTTCAGCAACAGCTTCAGCGGTTCCTGCTTCGTTGGTAGCTTTACAAACATATTTTCCCGCGTCAGAATAAGTGATTCCATGGAACTGGAGAAGTCCACGATGGTGTGTTACCGAATGAGGTAAGCTACGCCCTATGGCATCCCATTCTATGTTCATTGGTTCGTCACCAGTGGTACGACATTCGATTGATGGATTTTCTCCGGATCGGACTGTTTGTCTTGGTGGGATTAACACAATCCTTGGTGGGGCTGCAACAATATATAAACAAATAATTTTCAATTCTGTGATTGTTCAACTCGCACATAAGGCATTGAAAACAAAAGTGGACTAAACTTAATCAATCATACAAAAGTAGGAGAATTCATTAAATTAAATTAAAAAAATTAAACTAAACTAAATCGAGATATTATGTCACATAAAATAATGAGATCAATTGTTGCGTTAAGTACTTTATATTCATGTCAATGGTAAACAAAGAATTATTCAATTTGCTGAATACTTGACTTAGCCCACTTCTGTTCTCATATTATGTAAGCAAGACAAAGCTCGATCGAAGATCTTACATAATACTTCAAGGACAGATGTGGCTCTGAAAAGAACATTTCCAGTTAGGTCTCTCCCAGTGCAAACGTACTCTCCTGCGGCGCTTTTATCCACGACAGGGATGATCAGTACACCATTGTCAACGGAATTACCAGCTGGCAGTGGTCTATCGTCCGCCCTTCTCCAATCCAGATAAATTCTGTGTCCATCGGAATCTTGCACATGGCAACGCATTTCCACCTTGCCGCCATCGGGGATCCTGAGGTAGTCCGTTCGTATAGCGTTATCATTTCCGTCCTACAACGAATATTTCAATGTTTTATTAATACTCATCATATTCTTAAGCTATGGTTACAGCAGATACGTGTTCTGACGAATGAACGATATCAAGTGATAAGTGTTTAAATATTTTTATGAGCTATTGTAAAAATACCATAACAAGGAACACGTACAATTACAGGACAATTATAGGAACACGTACAATTACAGGACAATTATAAGAACACGTACATTTATATCCTCTACTCTGATATAGACTCGTTCCTCAGTAGTTCCTACTCTGCTACTTGCATGGCAGATGTATGAACCTTCGTCACTCGAAGAAGCGGAGTGTATTTCATAAACGGCCTGATGAGGGGCTGCCAATTCATTGGTTGTACTATTGCAGAAAAATCCAGCGGTTACCTCTGGTTTTTACTTTCCACTATTATTATTAGACTGCGAGTATTTATGCAAATTCATATTTTCATAAACGCAACTAAGGGAGTATGCTGTAGTTTCATCTATAAAATATTATACCTAGTACTGTTCTTTGGACTTTTACTTCATGTTTACCTCATATAGTATGTCAGAAAAGTAATGAGATTGATGTCGTTTCTCGGGAACTGGTAATTTTATGGTGTTGTATAGTTTCTCAAGAATATTTTAGAGGGAACAAAGTTCATTTGTACTTGAGGTATTTGCAGATATATATTTTCAGAGTATCAATCCGATTACTTTCCTGACACACTTTGTAACGGAATACATAATAAGCATAATGCTTTTTAGAATTCTTGGTAGATAAAATCAATTTCTATCAAGGTTCTTATAACTTTCTACCTTTTTAATTATGTTCTGATGAAGTTGCATAAAAATCAGCAGTCTAATTATGAGATCTTCCTTTTAAAAAGTAACTTACAGTGATACTACGTTCGGATGTCTGCTCCAAGTAACTGAAGGTTCCGGAAATCCATTTGCGCTGCATAGTAGTCGTACCCTATCCCCAGGTCTCACGTGCAGCATTCCAGATTGGGGCGATATACTGATGACAGGCATGGATTGAACTTCTATGTATACCATGGCTGAATTCGTTCCGGCGAGATTGATAGCGGTACAGACGTACGACCCACCATCGCTGGCTGTGACGTTGGTTAGTCTCAGAACGCCACCAGGAAGTTGTTTAATATTATGAGGGAACGGTCGAGCAGATTCGTGAGACCAATGTAACTCTGGCATGGGAATTCCAGTTGCTCGACATTGGAGATCCGTGGACCCATCCAGAGTAACTGGGGGGACATTCTTGGGATAGATTTCTACCAATGGAGGTTCCCTGCCTGTTTAAACAAGCCCAATTAGTGAAATAAAAGTTATTTCTAAACGATTCTTAAGCTTGTGTGTGAATAGATTATACAATTAGTAAATTTTAATATTAATTCTAATATATTCATCTACGAGTCAAAGATCATTATACAAAGATATATACATACAAAAATTTACTAAAGCAGTGATATGTGGTTCGATTACTGGACAATTTTATGTAAGGAACAGAAAACTTAATATTTACTCACGTTCGACCTCGATCATGGCGCTAGCTTCGTGAGTTCCACTTGGTCCAGTGACTCGACACACGTATATACCTCTGTCAGCAATTTGGATGTCGACAATTCTCAAAGTGTCTCCTACTTGTCGTACATTAGAGCTTAGCGGTTGAAGATATTTGCTCCACGTCAAATGTTCACCGGGTTCTCTGCTTGTTAGACACCTTATTTCAGCTATGTTGCCTTGAGGAACGGTCTGTTTCTCAGGCGTCACCTTGACAAACGGCGCTGGTGTTCTAGATGTTACTGTTATGTTGATAGTGCTGTTAGTCATTCCTATATAGCTGGTCGACGTACAGACGTAGATACCGGAGTCATAAGGGGTAGGATTTATAATTGTTAAGACACCATCACGTTGGCTGGCTGTGTGAGGTAGTGGGTTTCTTTCTCTAGACCAGGTGAGATTCGTTATTAAAGATGTCACGCACGTTATCACGATCGTTTCTCCAGGTTGGCCGAACCATTGTGACGGGGTGATGGTTGGTGGTGTTATGGGTTGAGTGGATTTTCCTATAGACAAAATGATCATCTTGTAAGGACTATTTTCTTTATAGCACAATATTAAAACTGTCAATGAAAGTGTATTTGCTAACTTCTGTTAATTTCCTAATTTTAATATCATTCTACAATTAAAGATTGTTAGATGCAAAAACACAAATCTCTTGAAAATAGCTTACAAGGTAACGAAGATTTGTAAAAACCAAAGGTACAATTATTAAAGAAAGCAATGTTTAAATATCTTCAATATTTGAATATTATGACAAGCAATATTTTCAAAACTATTTGTGACTTTTTCTCCTGTAGTTTTCATATTCGACAATTTGTTAATAATAAACTGGCTTGATTTTGGCTTCAATTTATAAGAAGAATATTCTTATTATATCAAAGCAATGATGGAATGATTGCCAACGGTACCTTCAACATGAAGAATGACAGTTCTCTCGTCCACGCCAACGTTATTCCTTGCCACGCATTTATATTCGGCGGCATCGTACCTCGAAGCAGATCTCAGGAGCAAAATTCCATTGTTGACCACTACACCCGGGCTCATGGGACCATAGACACGAATCCATTCGACTCGTGGCGGGGGATTCCCAGTTGCCTCGCACCGGAATTCCGCTGGTTCTCCTTCCATTACTTGTAAAGATGATGGCTCGACGATAACCCTTGGTGGAACTAAATTTGAGTGTTTAAATAGGAAAATAAAATTATCCAAATGAAATCAAGATAATTAATGTATTGTGTTAATGTCGTTCTTATTAATTGACTGTTGCCTTATCTGGCATCTTCTCACTTTTCAAAATGTGGAATATTGGAAATTTTATCATTATTTTATTTATTATGTATCATCTGCCAAATTAGACCTAAGTATAGACGCAGATAGGATTTTATTGTAACATTGTATGTTGCTGTGATGTGTGAATGTTGTAGCATTGTATGTGCAGCTAAGTTATTGCTACTGGTATCTAAGATAAGATTCGTGTACCTGGAATGTCCAGCAAACTTCGCGGGAAAGCTGCGTCCGAATGAATTATACGATACTCAATAATATTAATAAAATATGTACGAAGATGAATATTCCTTAGTGGTCAAATTCTCTTTATGTTACCTCCAACAGTGAGAGTGACGTTCTTGTAACCAATATGTACTCCATCGCTGATTTGACAAATGTAAATGCCGCTATCAGACACTTTCAAGTCTCGAATGATCAATAAGCCACGTTTGTCGTCTATGCTTCTTCCTATTGGTAGTTCGTCACCTTCTTTTTCCCATCTGATGTGCAAAGATCCCTGTATTCCAAGAAATATTTATTACATCCACCGCACATGTCTTTCTAAATGATTTATTTATTTTTCTTACATTGTCCGTTCTTTCAAAGCAATGGTACCTAACAGTACCTCCAGCTTCAACGATCTGGAACTCGGGTTCTCTGATATAAACCACAATCTTTGGTGGATTTATGACTGGACGACTTGTCGTGGTGGTCGATATTGTGCCTTCTGTAAGAAATACCATAAAAGTTAAAAGAAGCAAGTCTTTGGAATCATATAACATAGAAACATATAAATGAAAATAATGAAGAAGGACTTAATTGTCCAAATCCGACATTTTACATTCAGTTTGATGCAAGAAGCCCATCAACCAAGGTGTGATCAGACCAACAATCAAAGTGGTCAAAAAGTTAGAAGATCTATGAAATAGTCAGTAGTGAACATATGTGATTCATAGGTGTGATTAAGGGAACAATCATATCCAATAATGAGCTAAACTAAAACACGAATGAAGATGAAACCATGATGTTCCACCCTTCCAGGGACAAACACGAATATTCCTTTAATTTGGCTCATCAAACCTGGCGTGACCGTCGTTATAACTTTGATCAGTTCCGTTCCATGATCGTCCACGATGCAGCATATTACATTGAAAGGATTCTGCTGGACATAAACGTACCAGCTCCTCCACGATCCATTAGTAGTTCTTTCAATGGGCCCTGGTGGCATGCTGGACGAGGTTAGTGGCCAGCCGTCGCACGGAGTCATTGAGAAATAGATATAAAATGGGTGTGGGGACTTGTAACTGCACGTGAACTGAACCCACGAATTTGCCTTTAACACGCTCGTCACTGGCGTTAGACTTACCATCAGCCCATCTAACCGATCCAAAATATTTCATTTAATATCTCTCTCATCCTAAATTGCTTTAGAGAATTTTCTTGAACCCTGACAAGCTTCCAATAAATCTGACAACAAGTACTTCGAAGTTTCTTTCATACGTACCAGTGTATTGACAATACTGGCCGACGAATCCTGGCTTGCAGTGGCACTTCACGTGACCGGTGTGCGTCATCTCGCAGCTCTCCTCGTTGTTGTTGCAAGGACACAGGATACAGGAGCCCAGGTAGCTGACGGATCGGTCGCTAGTGTCTCTGTAGTAACCTGTTGTGCAAGACTCGCAGGATGTTCCAACGTATCCGATCGGGCAGCGACAAACTTCCACTTGGACAGCTCTTCTGTTGCCAGTTGGGTGCTCCACGGCTGTGTCCAGGCTTATGTCGCTAATGTAGGTGGCTCTCATTCCTTCGCTGTGGGTTGCACGAACCAAAATCGCCTCCAAGTTAGAGAGCACAGTCATCAGATCGGTCCTGGAGCTGACTCGAGGCCCCTCGGTGGTCAAACGCTTCCACTCTGATTCCCTGAATGGCACCGAGTAAGTCAATGGAACGTCAGGCTGGATGTCAATAGGATTCGTCCAGAACAACGTGATCCCATTTCCAATTAAGATAATATCTTGATCCTTGTAACTCTGAGCCCCAGGAATGGCAGTGATATGTTGAGTCAAAGTCAGACTTCCTCCGTAGCTTTTAACCTTGTTGCCAGTGAAAATGGGCGGCAGGGACCACAACAAGCTGCGTCGTCTGCTATCCGGATAACGGTACCCTATTTCGTTCGTAGCTAAGTTCAATTCGAAATCACGGTGGTCGATGATTTCCTGTCTCGTCGAATCGGTTAGAGTAAATCCGTGTTGGTTGTCGTATACCCACATGGGAATCTGCTGAACGTATAAGGAACTCTCGTGACATTGATCGGTCAGTCCACTGCAGTAACACTCGCTACACCCATCCGGATTTTCCGCGGACAGTCCAAATGTAGCTGGACGACACCTGTTACACTGCCGTCCCTCGACGTTTCGTTTACAGTCGCATCTGTCACCAATGTACAAGCTGCTGCGCGAACCCATTTCGTTGCAATCAGTATGGTTTACCTCGCGACCTGTGCAATCGTAAGGAGTTCCTCGAGTCGCGTCACCCGTGTATCCTGATTCACAGAACTCGCACAAGTCGCCAGTGGTGTGGTGAGCACAGTTCTCGCATACTCCCGTGTCAGGATTACATTGGTTGGAATGACCATTGCAGTAGCAAGGCTCGCACGTACCCAAATAGAGACCTTCGCCACCTCTAGTGTATCCAACATCGCAGTCCTCACAAGATAGTCCCTTGTAACCCACTGGACAAGAACATTCCTCCACCTCTACGGCTCTTGTTCGACCTGTGTTGTACTTTTCAGCTGTATCCAGGGATACCAACGACAAAGCAGCCTCGTCGGTATGGGTGGTATATGTGGCTTTGATCCTAATCGCGCGAATGTCAGCCAGGGCCATTAGCAAGTGTTCTCTGTCAGCTTGTGTTCCATCGTTGCGTTGCCAATATTGTTCTAACAGAGGTACGACGAAAGTCTGGGGAGTATTTGGCTCGGGAGACTCTTTGGAGAAGTACAGCAAGTTGATATCGTTGGCGCTGATCAACTCGACGTCAGCAGCGTTGTTTTTCGAGCTTTGACCACCTGGAGACGGAACATAGCGAACAGTATACTTGAGGTTGCCACCGTAGGAGGTAACTTGATCGCCTAGGAAAATGCTAGGCAACTGCCAGTAGTAAACGTCGTTGTTCCCACGGTTAGGGAATTCGTTGTAGATGATTTCGCGGCTGACTGTGTCCAAACGAATACCGTCTGTGATTGGTAGACTATCTGGTGTTCTAGACTCGATGAGAGAGAAATCCCTGACAGAATTGGTAAACGAAACTCGAATCTGTAAAACAGTACCGTCTCGTGACAATTCTGTAGGTAAAATTCTGTAGGGTTTTCATTAACTGCAACGTAAAATATACTCACGTCGTTTCTGTACCAGTTGGAGGAGACGCATTTATCGGTGATGCCCATGCAAAAGCAGCTGATGCAGCCAAATTGATTTTTCGATGCCAAATTGAACGTGTTCGCCTTACATTGATTGCAAGTAAGACCCGTCACGTATTGCTGAAAACCAATACGTTAATACCATATGCATCAAAATCTATCCTTGAATCGTTCTAGTACTAATTCTCTTCATTTATCCCCCTGTACTTACTTTTAAACAGAGCAGGAATATTTCCGAATCAAACGACAGCATAAACAACATTGAGCACGTCATACAAACTCATTTTAACTTAAGTAAGCAAGTAATTTTCTACCCTTTCACAAACGTATGCTGGATTTCTAGACCAAGAAATTTAAAGTTTAATACCTTGCATCGGCATCTGCCGGTGTTAGGATCCGCGATCGTACTGAGACTACCATCAGGGTCACAAGAAGATTCGGGAACACACATGTCTCCTGGAATAAGAGGATTTCCTCGGTATCCAACGTTGCACTGTTCGCATCTACGACCTATGTATCCTGCTGGACAATCGCAGGTCGGCTGACCATCAGATCCAAGGTGACAAGTGCGTGCAAACCTGTTTCAGAGCAAGTTCAAGCAAATAGTTGTAACACAATTCTTTTAGACTTTAAGTTAACTAGTGATTGGACTGTGGATGTTTATGCACTTATAAGAAATTGAAAATTATAAAATACGCCAAGTATATTACTTGTAAAATATTGAAAGTATTCAGAAATATCTAAAATGAAGTGCTCATAAAATGTCCAAACTACCCTGACATATGCCAAAATATCCAAAGTATAGTGTACTCATTAAGATATTTAGCGAACGAAACAAATCGGTTTAGCTTCCATTAGAAATATGTATGAATTTGTACGAATATTCGTAGTCTACTAATGGCATTGTCTTACTGATTGGATGGATTGGTGAGTGGACAGGGGCACATTTGGCAAGGAATGTTCCTCGCAGGATCTCCATAATATCCCAAAGGACAACCAGGAGGCGCGGCTAAGTAACATTGACCAAGCCAAGGACCAGATTCTCGTCTTTCGTATCCTGGAGCACATTGCTCGCACGACAGGCCACTGTATCCTATATAAATATTGTATTTCGTAATCATTCTGAACATAGATTCGGAAAGTCTGACCGGTCTCAGTGAATCGAATTAATACTTACCTATAGGGCATTCACATTCTTCCACATAAGAAGCCGATCCGAGTCCAGTATTCCTTACATCAGCTGTGTCCATCACTATGTTAGTGAGCCGGATATCCAAGTACGGAGAATCGTCATACTGTACTCTAACAAATAATTCTTTTGTCAATTTCGATCTGAGAATTTGCTAATAATTAGACTGCGTAATTTTATGCATTTGTGGGAAATTTGAAAGTGCAAAAATGTACAGAATGCATATAACGTGCAATGATATAGAAAATATCCAAAATATATTCAGCAAAGCAACTGTCTACCTAGTATTATAATAGTATGAACTTGCATAAATATTCGCAGTACTGATAACTGGTACAAACAAATGATCCAAACGCTGGCCCTCAGTCACTGGAGAGGCACAACTCAACGTCTGGGTCATCGGTTTTGAATAGATCAAACTGGTTCGCATACTTGATCAAGATATTGTCCACGTTCTCCAGTGTCATCATGATATCTTCCCTGGTGGCAGGAACCTCAGCCCATCCTTGTTGCTTGTACCATTCGCCATCGAAGAACCTGACAGCCTCTTCGTTATCGTAACCCGTTATTATTTGCTTTCCTTTATGTAAGAGTCGATAATTATTTCCAGTCAGAATAACCGACGGCGCGGTGTTTGGTATGCCGGTTCCATTATAGGTTACTCTGTACTTCAGATAGCCACCGTAGGATTTCAACTGATTTCCGTGATAGTTCTCAGGCATGACGAAGTAAGCAACTTCCTGTTCCTCTCTTGAATCCAGTGGCAGTTGGTTTGCATCGTACAGCTGCACTCCATCTCGACCTATACCTCTCACAGCTTGCACTTGTCTGGTGATGTCGTTCAGAATTTGAAGATCCGGTTGAGTTTTCACGCTTACGATACTGTGGCGGTCGAAAGGCGGTGGAATGTGATAAGTGAAGAGGTTGGCGCTGTGACATTGGGTAGCGACTCCGAAACAGAAGCAGGAAATGCACTCGTCTGCGGTTCTAGCTTCAGAGTTGAACGTTCCCTTGGGACAGATCTCCGGTCCGGTCTTGTTTACGATCACGATGGCGTCGGGAATGGCAATTACGAAGCCAGCGCTGTTCAGTGCCTCGCAGGAGTAGGCTCCTTGGTCTTCTGGTTGCATGTCGGGGCATGAGAGAGTTCCAGTTCCGTTTATCGAGGTCATGTAGCATTTGGGAGGAACGTGGCCCCAGTTGAGACGCCAGCTGATCTCGGGAGTGGGTACGCCAATCGCTGTGCAGGTTATCATTAAAGTTGTTCCTTGAGACACGATGATCATCGGTGGAGGTGGTTTCACTATGTAAACTGGAGCTAAATAACACGAAAAAAGAAAAAAACTATTGCTTAAATCAAATTCTTTACAGATTCAGAATAGCAGTGCTCGCTTAAATTCCAACAGAACTATTTCGTCTTAATTCGAATATTCTACTGTTGCCTACTACTTAGTGTCTCGAGTTCAGCTTAACTAAAACTCACTGACAAAGACGATACATAGATATAGTGTGAGTAAATGAGAAATATTATGTCTCTCTCACGTTTGTTCTCATCACTTTTGTCGAGGAGCTCGGAAGTACATGCAGCGCCAGAATTACAATGTGCTCTTCCAACGAATTGAAATTTAAGCGGCTACTGTATCTAGTAAAAGAACAAAGAGACACGTACAGCATCCTACTTCGTCGCTACCGTCTATGCAGTCCCTCTCCAAGTCACAATGATAGCTTTTGGGTATACATTGATCATGGCTGCCACAGGCAAACTCTGTGAAGCGACAGGGAGTGCCTGGTGCGTTTGGAGCACAGTCTTCTTCGTCGCTGCCGTCGGCGCAGTCCTTGTCACCGTCACAGCGCCACACTTTGCTCACACACTCTGTGTTGTTGCAGCGGAACTGATTTGGCTCGCAACCGTGCGGACCTATTCAATGTAATGAATTTTCTTATAGAACCTTGTATGAGTTAGACTATGAACCTTCATACATTTAAGCGAGATTCGAAGATGCAAATATGCAGAATGTGTATAAAATATTCATAAAATAGGTGAACTAAATCTCTATTTAATCGGGTTCTTGCATAAATATTCGCAGTCTGATGTCTACGAATGATGACTTACTGCAACGCATCTCGTCAGAACCATCGGTACAGTCCAGTCTGCCATTGCACACGTATGATTTGGGAATACATTCACCATTGCTGCAGGTGGCTTCGTCGTATTGGCATGCGTGGGGTTTATTGGTTGGTAGCGGCTCGACTGTACAGAGAACAAAAGTGATGAATCGAAATTACCCTTGTTGCGTTCTCTGGATTTTTCTTAAAAATTGCTTAAATTTGAAGATAGTACGAAAGAATAGTTCCTTGTTTCAATTCTGCCAATTTATTTAAACGCAATTCTTTTGGCTCGTTAAAAGAAGGGTAAGATTAGACGACACGAAGATCAGAAGGCTGCGGCAGAATTAAGAGGAACTTTTGGAAAAAAAGGCCTATAAAACAATTGAAAATAGGAATAATTTTTTTGAATTTCAAAGCACGTACACTTTTCTACAGTGAGATACACGCTCACTTGTTGACCAGGCGTGGACGAAGGATAGCCAACAGCTTCGCAGATATACACCCCTGAATGCTCCAGTTGGATATTTGGTATTTCTAAGCGTCCATTGACATCTCGACTTCCAGGAGGCAGAGGCAGATTATTTCCTCGTAGCCAGCGCACTTTGGCTCGAAGAAGACCTTCGTCACGGCATTGGAATACGACCTCGCGACCTAATTTATGAAATAACAATGTAATATCCGAAGAGACTCCTGCCTTTCGACGTTACGTGTTACTTGTCTTGTATTAATCGTAATGTTTCCATAAGAAGCTTATGTTATGAGAAGAGTTTTTATTGTTTTTATTGTTTGGTGTGAGTAAAACGAAGAACATGTAATGATATGCGGTGTTGATTGTGGAATTGTTCTTGGGAAACGCATTGTCAAAAATATATATTACGCTGTAAAGTAACTGTCTTTGTTTAGATATCCTCTTCGCATGCACGTTACTATGAAATACAAGTATCTGCTGTCAATTGTAAATTAAATAACACGAAACTCCTCGCAGACATAGACGATTCTGGTATTACAATTATGAATGAATAAAATGGTCCTCTTAGATGATCATCCACAATTTCAACGAGTCATTAATCACGTTCCATAAATAAAAAAATTGCGTAGCATTACTTGCGATTGCTGTCTGTAAAAATCTTACCTTGCTTCGGCGGGTCTGGCCAAGGCAAGAAAAAGATAATCAAAAATTGTATTAATCTCTTATATAGTTAATCTGCTTAATTTATAATACGTACATTTCTACGTGTAATGCATAAAATACTGTGTAATACGATTATTATTCTATTGCTGCCACTAAACTTACTTTCTTTGATCAGTTGCTCGCTTGGATAAGTCTTTAAGTTGAGACGACGAGATTCTCCATCTAGAGGAAGCAGATAGAAAATGATCATCATAAAGTATATCAAATAATACATATTAAACTTAGAATTAATCACATACAGCAATTTTCTTCGTCGGATCTGTCCCTGCATTCTGGCACCCCATTGCAGAGAGAGGACTGAGGTACACAATCTTTGTCTCTGGTGCACGCGACGTAGCCGTGTGGACAACTGCCAGGCGCTAGGGAAACGATGTGATCTAATAAAAAATTTGTGCAAGAATATTAATGTAAAATACCTTCTATAATATTCTGGAAATGTTAATAATTGGGAAGAATATAAAAAGGTGTTGATACCAGAGAGATGGTACAGCATAAGACTTTACTAGAATGAGAACGATATGGTATGATCGTAAATCTAACTCAGAAGAGACTATTCGTTAATGCAATCGTATCCAGGATCATAGTTTAGATTCGTTGAATCTTGGATTGCGAAAATGATTTTCAAATTAATATTCAAAGCAAGCCTATACGATATTAAATCGCTTATTACTCTATGCTCGATGGGAAATGTGTTGCTAAAGTTTTGAAGAAAAGTCTTTCGAAGGAACGGTTAATGGCAGAAAATATTGCTCGGCCCTGAAAGGAACTTGAGGACTTAGCCTCTTCAACTTTATATTTTATATCTTGGCACTCGAGATATATAAACTTTAGCTCATCGGTAATTTTACGACTGTACTATATCGTTTCCACCTAGTTTGCTCACTCCACTCACGATCTGTAGACGTAGACGATCGATTCGTGGCTATTTTTGGCCAATAAGAAACATACAGGAGCCCTAT
Source organism: Bombus flavifrons (assembly GCF_040668555.2). NCBI lineage: Eukaryota > Metazoa > Arthropoda > Insecta > Hymenoptera > Apidae > Bombus > Bombus flavifrons. The sequence goes on along the minus strand of NC_138457.1, from coordinate 6,075,322 downwards.
TTTTAAGACTGTGTCGAAGGAATATGGTAAACCGCACTTGCATTGTTCCCATTCTGGTCTTCTTTTTAGCCAGAAACAGCATGAAAACCTTACCACAATTTTCGTCAGATCCATCAGCACAGTCTATGAAACTGTTGCACTGTTGGTCAGCTCTGATGCAATCTCCATTCGCACACTGGAACTGGTCCCTGCCACAGCCTGCAAACACGTCGATGTATTGTAACTGACAGAATGAACAGCTTCGTCTTGAAAAAACGATCGTGTGATCGTGAAAAAGTTTGAACGAGGCACAAAGGATCTATTACTCTTTAAGTAACGGTCTAAAGAATGAAAAAGAGCATGGACCACCAACAGTACCTAAAAATGCTAAGAACAGACATAAAATGATTGGTATATGTACACGTGTACTGGCACGCACAGAAAAATAGCGAGAGAAATTCACTTTTAACTCCTCCACACTGACCGCCTGTGAGTTTAACATTTTACTTATCGGGCCAAACTTGAGGATAGATATTTTTGCAATTTACAGAGCAATGATAAAGTAGAAACGGAATGATATGCGAAATATCCCAATGGCAATTTTCCAGTTCGATTTTCATCTCAATATCTCGATTTGAAGTTGGTAAATTAAAAAACAAATTAAATAATTAACTCGTGTTATCGTACGAGACCAGATTCAGAAGGTTAAGGCTTCCACTGTACATTTTTCTGTGTATGCTCGTTAATAAATTACTACGAAACTAGAAACTGCTGCACTATTCTACAACACTCAGAACATAGTCTACGATCGATCACTTCAGGTAATATGTACCTTCTATCTCTAGCAAATCAAAAACTATGTCTCATGCTATAACAGGATCTACGCTAGGTTCGTACCAACAGGGATGTTCAACAGATTGTACCAGGCAACGGATGCACTAATAATTTACACAGGGATGCGTTGAACGTGTGACTGAGTTGAGTAGAATTCACTCAAGTCTCTACTCGAACAACCTACAAACTGCTATTTGGCTGCTAACACAGACTGAAAGAAAATGCAGAGTCTAGAAAATCTGGGGCGTCCAGGGTTCCAATGAAATCCTTATTAGAATCAACTAAAAATCATTTATGTTAAAGCAGAAAAAAGAGCCGAGGCTTGACAGTTACAAATTAAATTATTTCTGTCAGCAATGTAGGCGATACACAATTTCTGGATAAGCGATCGTATCTTTCCTTGGTCAAGGTTTCAAGAATCATCGTTATTTTTGTTTGCAATTGACCATTATTTTTGAGCATACAAAATGAATCCTTTGATCATAGATCAATCATAGCTTCGTTGTTTCATTTTCTTTAGAAGTGACTGATTAAATAAAAGTTGAAAAGTACGTGCTATTTGATCAAAGAAACTGACTGTAACACAACTGAATAGATAATGAAAAAATTGGAATGAAATGAATTTGAGGGGATTGGACGCCAGCAGATCATCAAGATCTGCCAGTGATCTAACCGAAGCAATACTGTTCGTCGGTAAAGTCGCGGCAATCGTAGAAATGGTCGCAGTGGTGAGTTTCAGGGATGCAAGTGCCATCAGCACAAACAAAATCATCCGGAGCACAACTCCTCGGAGTGCTCAGATTAGCTGGCGCCTGATAATCCGGATTGTAATCCTTGCTAGCCTGGTTCACGTGGGTTAGTCCCACCAGTGTGGTTCTACCTAGAAGTAACCGAAACTGAAACCACCTTGCACCTGGCTCTTCCTTTCTTTTAACTGTTTCTTAACCAATCGTCCATCTCTGTCTTGGAATTTTAACCCTGCAACTACTTACTATTGCGATTCCAGTCTTCTGCCTCTGAAGGAAGAGACAGTCATCGTCTGATCAACTATTTGCGATATTTTGTGTGTGATTTATAGGGCACCACAAACTGACAGTAGATCCTTTATGATTACACCAGTTAATACTACAGATAGTGAAATTTAGTTTGCTATAATTTGGTTCAGCTGAATGTTTGATTTCCTGTCAGTCTGCTGTACAATTTGGGCCACTTGCGACTGAATTAGTGCACGTACAAACTCGGTGCGGCACAATTGGTTGCCTCTAGCAGGCGGTGGACACGGTGTCACGGCCAAATACTGCGTGTGCACCTGGTGCGTTGCGTGATCTACTGGATCAAGTGTGCAGAACCGAATAGAGCTTATGTACAGACAGTGGAAACGGCCACGACACGGTCAGACATCAGAAATTCTCGACAGACTCAACCGGACCTTAAGAAACGTGTTTTCTGATCGTAAGATGTAATTTGTTCTTGCAATAGAAGTTCTCCTTGAACAGATTAAAGTATTTAAGTTCCTCCAACCATTTTCCAGAAATACTACAGCACTCTTTTGCATTCTTGAACTAATATTACTGGCGCAATTTTGCAAATCAAGTTACCATTTACAAATTCCAAGTCATCCGATTACCTTTGAAACAGAGAATTATAGACCTACAAAAAAGAAGTTCACAATTTGTATCTTCTAGCCCATCAATTGATTAATATTAATCGTTAAATTATTACGTAAGACGCAAATGAACTTTGATCAGAGAAACGAATTAAAGTCTCAAATCTGTCAATATGTTTCTCAAGGAACGAGTCAGTTTCGAGGATGTTCAAACGGGTCAGTGTAGGTCTTAGCTGGTCCCTGCAGCCTTTTCCACCCACTTTGGGTCAGACTACGTCTCCCTATGCGACGTCTAGGACACGTTTCAGCCGGTGCACACGTGTTCCTGCCTAGTTCCTTCCCTTCAGCGTTCTAAGCTGTCTTACAGACATCTTGTGCACCTACCTTGATGACAGTTCGCCTCGTCGTCTTCGTGAGGGCAATCTGGGCGTCGATCGCAGACGGCGGATCGCGGAATACACGTTCCATCGCGACACGTGAACTCGTCAGCACGACATTCTGCTGGTGGGGTCACCACGTTGTCTGCAATTTGGAACATTTTTATCGTTATTACTTCTCGTGGATCGCTATGGATACTTATCTACAAGTCAGGAAGTTATGTTTATTTCATTAGTTGGGATAGAAGCGTCGAGTATTCTAGAATTCTGCAGTCAAGGTCTTTTTGAGGTTTTCAGCACCGGGTTACTGCGGATCAAGGATTCGTCAACTTCCAGACTGTTCCGAGGCTTTATCAGCTTCAGCAAACAGTAGTTTGGAGCTTGGATAAGGAAAAGGTTACGATCTCCATTTGAGTTTGACGATTAGCTGAACCTGATGTTGCAAGAGAAGCTATATTCTTTGAACTATTTAGGACTGGATTAGTGTATAATAATGTTTCCATAGAATTCGTTACTAGGAACCAGCTGTATTACAATTTCTGGAATTCTTTAAGGTTTCGTGGAGTTCGACAGAGTTCTCTTGCAAAGTCCTTAGGGTTCAGAGAGGGAGGCAGGATCTCCACGGTGCTTGGAACATGGGAAAAAGGCTTTGAAATGGTCTGAAATCCTTACTGCAGTCGCGCTCGTCGCTACCATCGTGGCAATCGATGTTGTTATCGCAGAAGAAGTTCTTATTGATGCACACACCGTTGTCGCAGGGTCGCTCACCGTTGGGGCACTCTGAAAAGACAGGCGACAGTTAACGAGGGAAAGGGTAATTTTTCAAGAAATATTCAAAAGAAACTGTGAAAAAATATATGAGAAAAGAAAAGAAGTAGACAGTATGCTCGCTTCCCTAGAACCATAAAGACCCCCATAATGCCATATACATTATCCCAAGCAATTGGAAGAAAGAGAAACTCGACTGGACAGTTGGAACAGAGCAAAAATGTACATAGACAGGTTCCGATCGATTCTCCACGGTCCAGTGGCAGAATTCCATGAGAAAGTATGGTCGAATAAGCGGCCCATGGTAATTAACCGATCGATAGACTGTCCTAGTCGAGATACCAACAAAGATAAAACCGTCAAACAAACAGCGTGCACACTGCCGGCTGTCATGCGACGTTTTAAGGAGCGCACATGTACACTGATCCCCATAGCGGAACTCTTTATGGTGTCGTGATCGCGTTGACCGTCCGCGTTTAGAGATAGTAATTTGTAGAATCGCTTGGAGTACCAATGGAACTTTACATTTGCTGTTTCTTCTTTTCTCTTTGCTCTTTTCTTAGGTCAGATCAGGTCTCGCATCTATTATGTGATATCACAGTTTGTTGAAGACTGAAGCAGGGAATTTAATTAATATGTTTGATTGGTAAACTCAAACGAAAATTACTTTCACGTCAATCTACTTTTCTAGCGATTAATTCATTTCTAATTAATTCTTGTAGACTTATAATCACTGTCAGTTTTAGGATCGAGCAATTCCTGGAACGAAGTATCCTTGTAAGATGATAATTTACGCATTCAGAAATTCAAATTCTCCAGAGTGAAACAGGAAGATGTCTTGCTGCTCTCAGCAGTTTTCACGTCACTTTTCCAAATTTCGGATACTTTATCAAGACCGATAATGAAATTTTCATATCTTCATAATCTTCTCAACACGGAATACTCGATTCACAGTAAATTCGTCCTTTATTCACGCAGCTATAGAATTGATAATACTGTCAAAATTTAATGGATGATTCTGATCTATTAAAGTGAAACTCTCGAGAAAGAATATTTCGTGCGCGGCAATCTAATAATTTCATAGAAATCAAGTTCGCTGATTCAAAGTCGAACGACGTATCTTAGTGATTTCAACGGAAGAGGATATCAGTAGTTTGTTACTCTTATCGATGCTGTCAATTTCGCGATTAATCATGCCAGAATCGATTCTGGTAACTGGTAAACGGGACCAAAGACTAGTTTCCATTGTTACTCCGTGGGATGTGCGTGTATTGGAAGAGTGGTAAGTAGGAAAATTCTACTATGCAGCACGATAACTCCGTGAACTACGTTCTCCCTAGGGAGCCAGAGTGTGTAACGTACTTTCCAAAAGCTACAGGAACGTTTAAACGTTATCAAACAGAAAGATCTAGGCAAAAGGCGATGCCTCATAAATCTAAGGCTATGGTGTACCATATAGTAAGTAAGAGACAGAGAGAGAGAAAGAGAGAGAGAGACAGAGATATAGAGAAATAGATAGAAAGGGGCACATACACTGGGATCGATCAAAAGTTTCCTTCTAACTCATTCTACGTTGCCAAGGAACTGAAAATTATAGAGACTTAATCGTAGAAAATTATTAAATTGTAGAAAATTCCGATGAAAATTTTCCGCTGAAACGAAGAATATTTCGCTATTAAACTTTTCCTCGACACCAGTGTGTACAGAAATATGAAAGTCTCATCCGGTTTGGCGACTTGTCGAATCCTAGGATCCTGTGTACGTGCGCTGTGCAAGACTCTTATAATCTAATATAGATCAGAATGGAAGAAAGATATATAGATAAATGTGAATATAAATATATATATATATATATGTATATGTATATACAATCAGAGAGTGGAAGAGATATGTACATATCAAGGTCAGGCAACCTGTGCTGAAAGAGAAGACCAAAAAATAAAACAACCAGTGTGTGAAAAAGAAAAAGAGAGAGAGAGAGTGGCAAGAATGGAAAGAAAGTGAGAGACAGAGAGAAAATTCGAGCAACAGGATAGAGAATTGTTTGCATAAGAGCGTCCAATTGCATTTCCATAGTATCAATTAGAATAGGTCGGAGTATTAGAACGAGATTTAAGGGGGGTGGGGGTGGGTGTAGAGCTGAAACATACAAAGATACCGTAATTGTTAATTACACGAGACTACAAAAGGGCACGTGCTCATACAGAGAGAGAGAGAGAGAGAAAGAGAGAGAGAGAGAGCTAAATTACATGAAATGAAATTTTTCATATTATTCTCACATAGATACATTCAAAAGTTCTAATGAATATTATAAGGGAAAAAGATGGAATAATAACTGTTTCACTTTTAACAGGAGAACCAACGATTTCTGCTTAAATATCATTCTGACGTTAAAGATTGGAATGGCTTCCTGTGGGATCCATTTAAGGGCCTTTCTCATATAGAATGTGAAATAATATGCAGGGTGAGTTAACGGGGCGATTGTTCATGGAAAAACGAGTCAAAAATGTACGATGCATTTTTTTCGCCCGAGTTTCTGTTTTCAAGAAAAACGACTTGAAAGTCGGTCGCGAGTACGTGTTTTTAGCGTAGCTGACTCCAGTGGTTCTTAACCTGGATACATTTCAATATGCCGGAGATAATTTACCACACAGTTTCCACCGTTACAATTTACGCATTTGATTCTGCAATAATACGTACTTACAATTTTTTATTCGAAGCTAATCACTTTTTTTACGTATCTTCAATCAAGCATATGAATATTATTTAATAAAACAGATACATCTCAAGATTTTGTTGCCAACGGGAAGAATTAATCGCGAAAGGACTGGAAAGTTTAATTACGTTACATCAGCAAAGATCGTATTATGAAAAAAACGGAAAGAGAACCACTGGAGTACCGTAGAGCGCAACGCCTTTCAAGTTCAATTTCCCTCAAAACGAAGTTTCTTACGAGGAACCTCCACTGCATCTTTTCTTCTCATTTTTGCCCAAAGAATCGCCCTACATAAAAACCAAAACCCACCACTGCTAACAACCTACATAACCTAACTTTTTATCACAAAAATCAATCGTAAGTCTCTTAGATCCATCGTTAATTGTTATTTATCTTTGAGCGTGAAAAGCTTCCAGCATTGATATATCTCTATTCAGAGGACAATTCGTAGATTCCATAGCCCCAATGGACAGTCTCATCCTCGATGACGAGGCCCCCTGGTCGCGGCGTCGCGATTCAAGCCGAGGCGGCAGTCAACGTCCGACTCGAAACACGGTCGATAGGAACGCGGAAACGAGATTAACGGTTCTGCACGGCCAGACAAGAGCGAGCTGGCATTAGTTACAGCTTCTTAATTGCCGCCTTGAAGACCGACGCGCGACCAGGCAAAAGGTGGAGGGCTCTCCCCGCGATTCCCCGTACGCATCGATTTCTATTCGATGGCTTCTTCTCGTTTTTCACGCTCCGTCTTGTTTCCTCGAGCATCCATCAGACAAACCGGCACTCTCACTTCGATTTATTTCCTTGGAATCGTTCCTTGATCTCTTCCTACTTCGTTTATCTATAATTCTCTTCGGATAGTCTCGAGGAAGACACAAGAGAATTTGTTACAATTCGAGCTTCTTAGGTGTAAGCTGTGTTCTGAAGGAATTGCGTGTATCGTACGACTTTTGAGAAAACTATAATAATTTTAATTTTAATTTTAATTTTAGTTTTCACTCTGTGTGTCATTTGATTTCTAAAGTTGAAATATGTAGTCTGCGACATAAGTAAACTGCGAATTTTCACGTTATTTTCATATTTCTAAGAAGGTAGTTAAAAAAGTAGAACCTTGATAGAAAATTGCTTTGACTATTAAGCATTATAGAAAGCACTATACCTCGGATATTTTAAATATTTTTTCATAATATTATGTGTACTTCGTTAAATCTTGCACTTTCAAATTTCCTGTAAATGCATAAAGACTCGCGATCTGCTTATAAGACGGCACAGCTTAACCTAAAAATTTCAAATTGCGATATCAATTAAAATAAACTTTAAGCTGGTGAAAGTCCAAAATTTTGTACAGGGAATTGTCCTGCGTACGTGAATATCGAGGTGGGAGTCCTCTGCAAATTTGACAGTGTGCAGGACGGGGTATAGCTGAAAACGAAGAAACGATGAGCGTTAGAGAAACGTGTTAAAGAAAAGCTTCCATTTTTTCCTCAGGAATAATTCTTCATGCGAGGCGTCCCGGGAAAATGTCGAGATCCAACCGCGGAATAATTTATCAAGATGCGATTTCGTAGATTTAGCTCCGAAAGGCGGGGAGATTGAAAAGACAAAGAAAGAGACGAGAGAATGAAAATAGAGAAACCGGGTCCAGAGGTCGGTTGATTTGCATTACAGGCTGGACACCGCGATCGATGGGCTCTGGCGTGATTGTTTAATTGCAGCTCTCTGCGCAGAGGAATCCTGCCACACGCTGTTTTTTCTGAATTAAAACTCGTTCTCGTTTTTCTGATACCTTCGCGCGGCGGTACTCCATTGCCTAAATATAAATTGGCAAAAAACGAGGGAGCGCGGTTGCAAAAAAAAATGAGGGGGTGTTTCTCTGCACAAACTATGCTTCTCGCATTATGAAAAATAGGGCGCAGGTGGGTCATGCCAGTGGTTCTCAACATCCAAACAAATAAACTAGACTAAGAAAAATCCCTCTGTGTTCATCATTTAACTCTAAGCAATGAAGACAAAGAATCTTCTTCTCGTTTCGTCTTTATTGTCCAAAACGTAGAAGAATGAATCGATTGATAGATTAATCGAAGTTCTGTTCTTAGTTAAGTTTCTATTTTTATTGTTAAAATGAGAACTATTGGCAGATGAATTTATTCAGGGGATTCCCATAAGTTCTCCCGTATCGACCGTCGATCACGAGATCGATTCTCCATCGATACTGCAGCCTGCAGTGCAAATCGGCCTTGATCGACAGGCAAATAGACAGAGAGAGAAAGAGAGAGAGAAAAATAAATAAAGAAAAATGACGACCGTACGGCAGTTGATTTCGTCCGAGCCGTCCTTACAATGCTGACGACCATCGCAACGTCTCTTACTGTCCAGGCACAATCCGTCGTTGCATCGAAACATTCCAACCGGACATTCGCTTACTATAACGATGCCCAAAAAAACGGTCAGGTGATCTTCCATTAGAGCGTCTCGTGCAATGGCGCGCAATTCATAAGAGAAAAATGACCTTACCGACGGAGTTCATATGCCCTCTTTTAATTACCATCTATTGGTAACTATTACGTCTTTCTTTTTTTAGCAAACCACATTTAATTAAAACTTAATTATAAGCAACAACACTAATGTTCTGTGGTATTACGTGTAAAAATTTCTGAAAGAGGTATAGGACTCCGTCACCACCTATCTCTTCGACGTCCTTTGCGTACACGTTGGTCCGTTGGTTCAGGAATGGAAAAAGTACTCACGTATATCTCCAATAAAATCCCGAGGAGTATACTCGGTTCTCTAACCCTTTCGTTGTACAGAAATACATACAGTACATATAGTTGCATAATTATTACATGTTAATTTCAGATCTTTCGTACCTGATTATAGTGTCTAGAAGAAAGATAGAGATCTTAAATTCCATTTTCGAGCCCTGACCCAATTTTATGACACATACAAGTAGTTTCAAAGACGCTACCTTAGAGAAGATAAAGAATTTTAAGTCCAGAATCAAGAAACGTTTCAGAGGTTATGACCCCACATATTCTGCAATATGTCAGACGATTGTAAAGAATCGAGTTTCAGGCATGAAATGATATGAATTGAGATTTGATAAACAACGAATGGGTTATAAATTAACCAGCATACGTTTCAGGCAATAAAAACTGGCTGCAATGAGCCAATGAAGTGTTATACATGCTTGGAAATCGTATACCCATTCTCATGCAGAAACATGCATTTAAATGTCCAATTTAAGACTCACAGTCTACGTAATAATTGACCAAAACTTTTACATGCATCCGTGTCGCTGAAAGTACAGCGTAAGGCTGACTTTGATAATGCCAATATATCTTTTGCATCGAGGGAATGCGACGTTAGTTAAAGAACGACCAAAAGATGTTGCCTCCTTTAAAGACGACGAATCAGAGAATAGGAAGATTAATGCAGGATAAATGGTTTTAGTTACAAATGCCATGAAATGTGCCATTGAGGTTAGTAAATTTATGTTGTGTTGAACATGGTCCCCGAAAGGTAATTTTCTATTGGACAATCACGCAAAGGAAGAAGACCAGGTGGCCAGGACATTTTTCGTCATGTATTGGTAGCAATGATCCATAGTTACCGCATCCAATCTCGTCAGATCCGTCAGCACAGTGGGTTACATTGTCGCACCTCTCGATTTCAGCTATGCATTCACCACTGGCACATTTCCACTCGGCAGGTGTGCAGATCCCTTGACACAAGTAACAGCTCAACAACAAGCTCTAAAGAAGCTTCAACAATGGGATAGTTGGGAAATTGCAGCGCCATTGACAAAATCACTAGGGTGATCACTTCTAGTGACCACTCTTTATGGCTCATTCATGACCAGCTAAGGCGGGCAAAAAGGATCTTGACCAAGGTAAGGGTCACTCGAAATCTTGTATTTCTCATAAAAGAATCAAGGAATAACAAGCGATTCTTGAATTATTTATTACTCTGATGTGACTAACTGTGCACGTATATAGGAATTTCAAAGATGCACAAATATCAGAGTACAATTTCCATAAAATAAGCAGGTTAACTATCAACCACGAAATCATCAGTTTACTTAAATTGAGAAAATAATTTCTACCGATATAGAATCTGTCTTTCTTCAAATTTAAGATGGAGCTGGTTATCAAAGGTACTTTATTCGATGAAAAAGATTATCGGGAGACATTGAAAATGCAAAGACCATTCGAATGACCTAACTGGGTGCAGAGGAAGCTTACCACAGTCATGCTCGTCACTACCATCGAGGCAGTCGAAGATATTGTCGCATTTGCGTCGAAGCAGAATGCATTGTCCGTCTTTGCAACGCATTTCCTTGCTCGGATCGCATTCCCTCGGGCGCTCAGTTGTCTCGCCTGGCCATACATGGCCTGAACGTACATACACAAACAAGCACATTGCCAGCTACTCGAACACAAGCCTTCTGCTATATACAAACGTAAAAAAGTACCTCCATGTCGAGGAAAACGATGCTAGAGCGATGAAGATCACTCCTCACCAAAGCTTTGTACACATTAGCTCAATCTGGATAGAATTGGGAACAATTGTCCCATATAATAAAGGGAATCAAATGGAACTTATATTTATTTTTATATTTATATTTGTCAGAGGATAAGAAATTATAATCTTCCAGTTTTTCCTAGCCAAATTTTGCCAAAGTATTCTATATATGTATATAGACAAGTAACTTTGAAGATTTATTCAGAAGTTATTAAAAAGATAAAACAAATGGCAATAGTAGTGAGCCAAAAATAGGTTCACAGTCAATGTAATTTGAGACTTTTATCGTTGCTGTTGATAAAAAAACCTATGGCGATTCAAAATTAAGTGTGTTAATCTTTCTTCTTAAGGAAAGTATATTTTTGTTAGAACTTGTTAACAAAGCTTTCCATATAAAAATTCTATATAGGTTTTTCTCCCATTTATATTCGTACAACGACCAGACAAAGTTCGTCGAGAAAAATTGGAATATTCAATATAATTTTACGTTCTTGTAAGTCGCGATAGCTAATTATTTTTAATTATTTTTTACAGTTCTAGCCTCTAGCTATACGGGATACTGATCTTTGAGACAAGATACGGTTGAAGAGCTAGAGGGAAATAAACCTGGAAATAAAGGCGGCTTCTTAGCCAGTTTCACTCTTGCTTATATCAAGCTAATGAATTAATTAGCGGTGAGGCTACAGCTGACCAGCATCGTCATCCTCGTTGTCAAGTGCTAAGCAAACGAGAAATACGCGTCTACTCAGCCAGATTTTTACCAACATTAAGAGGAAGGCCCCCACAGTGTATTCGTAAACACGTTTCTTTGAGGTGTAGTCAGACAGAGGATGGAGGAAGAGGAGTCGAATATAATCGAATGCAGATGGTATATCAAGCGAAAATGTATCGTAACTTTCACTGTTGTGCCTGGTTGGAAGGAACGATCCGCAGATTACTGTAATTTTTGTTGAAATTCTCAGGCATAGAATATTTATCCTACAATTTCAGACAATCTTCATTTTACAGATCGAAAGATCAACAGATATTAGGTGTTTTGCAAATGGGATATTGGAAAGAGATTTTACATTTCGCGCTCTAAAGTTTCTATAGTATACACACATATATATTCCTGCGTGTTTGCGTTACAATAAAAAAATTACGAAGCCTAGAACTTCTTTTACCAGTTTCTCAAACTTCTTCAAACCGTGTCAAACTTTATGAAACTTATACGGATTCAAACGGATGCTCGTTCAAATTTCTCAAAATTTATCCAAGCGAAGCGGAATGTTCCTCCCAACAACGACAAAAACTTAAATTGTCCAAATTTCGTTGCTCAAAATTCCAAAATCAATGTTGTAAACACGTTCGAACTCTATACTTCATTCTGTCGATAATTTTTAGGTATCTCTTCTTGCATATTCCCGATGATGTAACAAGATTAATTCACGTTCGTTTATCGCGCTATTGAGCAAGGAATTTCGTGCAAAGAGAATGAAAAAAAAGATGAAGAGGGTGAAAACAGCGTACTGATAGGTGGAGTGGCGTGTGTAATGGTTTCGTTAGCGCAATCTTCGTCGCTCTGATCCGGACAATCCGGGTGGCCGTCGCACCTGTAGACACCCTCGATGCACTTGTTCCCGGTGACGCATTTGAACTGGGTGGGTGTACATTCCCGTTCTGTTTGTGTGGTCGTTTGTGTCGCAGCAGGAATACACGGGAGCAGAGAACACACATTTATATATACAGATACGTTGACAATGCTGCTGAACAGGGGATGGTTTTTTGTTCAGGGGGACTCGATCGTCCGTCCATTGAAGAAGAATTTTTTGCCTTTAACACTAGATCTCGTCTGTTCCATCTTTGAAAAATGATCGAGATTGGAATTTTCTAAAAACTACAGTTTCATGAAAGTTAAGAAATTATTATATATTAGGATGTTCATTTATATTTCTTCTTCGACGTCTACGTTATTCGATTGATAACTGAAAATACTTGAGATTTAAATGTTTCAAAAATTATAATTTGATTATAAATCGTAATAAATAAAAATAGATTTCTGCTTAAAAAGTTATACAGGTTTCTTTATAGTTTATTATATTGGGCTGTTATTTTATACTTCTTCTTCAATGTCTAGTTACCTTGTCCTCCTGATAGAGGATAAACGTTGCGCGTTGAAGAGGGGGGATCACCTGTGGGGTTTCGATTCTGTTATGACATCACGAAAAGCTCGAAGCTCGTCCACGAACAACGAAAGCGTTCGACGAACAACGATACAAAAGCTATTGCTTTGAACAATACGGGAGAGGGACGATCGACCCTCTCATTCTAGCGTTTTAAATTGGATTAAGGAAATTCCTCTAAACTTTCTGGGGACTCAGGACGCGTGAATCTATATACAATTAATGGTCTAGAGAGGTGAGGGTTAAAACTTTGAAACTACCAATGTACAAATGTAGACACGGCGGGTAACAAAAGCTTTGACGTTTTTCCTTTCACATTCTTTTCCTTTCTTAACAATTTCGATTGACCAGCCACTGATTTTTCATCCGAAGATAACCATATTAAAGTACCGAATTCTATTTACTATATTGCTATACTCTCATTGTTTTATTTACTATGCTGCATTCATTTTTATTTCAGTTATTCCAAGTCACCAGTTACCGGTACCAATAGACTCACTTCGATAATGGCAATATAATAAACGAAATTTTCACAATAAAAATAATGAGTTGAACGTGCGCGTGTTAGAAATAATTGGAATTGGAATTGCTCAGTTTATGTCAATAGTATTGCAAAGATATTCTTCCCTACCGAACTCTTTTAAATAATACGAATCAAAGGAACATCAAAGCTTCCTTCACCCAGCACATGACACGCTTCGTAAGTATCGTCAAGGGTTGAGATTACTTGGCAAGCAGAAGCGGAGACCACCAACACCAGAAACTCCACGTCCACTTTCTCCAGCTCAAACAATTAACTAAATATCTATTTCTTTCTGAAAACAGTAATTTATAAAAAGAAAAGGAAAAAAAAAAGGAAACAAAGGAAGAAATGGCACTTTTATGGAGTCTCCAATATTGAATGTTCCCAGATGATAGGTAAGTGTTTATATACCGCAGTGAAGCTCGTCTTCTGCCCGGGGGCAGTTGTCGAATCCATCGCAAACAGCGCTCTTCGATATGCAAGAGCCGTCGTTGCAGGTGAAGTCCATAGAAGGGCACGGGGCCAAATCTACAGGGCGCCACCGGCAAAAACAGACAGCCTGGTTTCGTCAAACCCGTCGCCTCGAGCTCCCTCCTCAGGATTATTGCTCCTCAAAGTCGTGGAAAAGCTCGAGTCGAGGTGGCCATGTTACATTGGTTATATATTAAATATAAATATATGTACAAGCTATGAGATCCACGTGGACAACACACGTGTGGAGACATTTAAAGCGGGATCAACTGGGCTTGATACACTGAAAGCATCTGTTATAGTGAATGGTATTTATATATGGGCAGCTGTCAGCCTGCGATATTGCCTCGTGGCTGCCAAGTTAATCCTGCATTGCCATTGTTTCGTCTGATTTTTGAATAACAATTGATATAATACCTTTGTACAGGTTTTGTGACTTTTCTGTTTTCAAAGGAATATCAGTCTTTCATATTTGCAACTTTCTATCTGGCTCGTTGTTGCATCCACGTTCCTTAACGTTAGAAACATGTTACCGTTTGTAATAAAAAGTGAACAATTCTTTGCAATCCGATTCTGCAAAAGTTTATAAAACTCCACCGCTATGAATCTATAAAATTTCTATGAAAAATTATCTCGACTAAAATCTGCTAGTTTCAGAGTTAAATCCTGCTGCAATCGACGTTCCTTTTTTTATCATTTTCTACCCCTACATTTTTTCATAGACATCTTGTTCCATAATTCTCCGGTCAAGAAAAAGTTATTCCATCAGTTGATCATAGCGCAGCAGGATGAACAATACAGCCACAGTACACGATGTTTATTGGCACAGTATCTGCAGCCTGACAGAGCACACGACTCCTCGACCGCGGGGTATCTTTTTACAGAGGATTCCTTCGAAGCTGGCTAACACTTAAAGCAATCTGAACGAAGCCTCTCGAAGGCGATTAGGATATATTCCATGGGTTCTATGTACAGTGTGTGCGTCTGGACGTGTAATTTGTCTCTCGTGTCTGCGTAACATTAACTGAGAACATCGACGACCAATAGAAGAATCGGGAACAACGTTGTTTGGACTCCAAACAGATTAAATACTTTGGTTTACTCGTTGAACCTCAGAGCAAATAAACTGACTGCGAATTGCAGTGTGCAGTCCGCAAGGCCGATGAAAGATGTTTGTTATATCCAGAGATGCAAGCTGTCTCGACTTCCTTTGCATTCACCGTTTGCTTTATCCCTATCTTATTGACCTTATTTGTACAGCTGTGGCCTACTCCGAGGCCTACTTTTTCAATTAACCATAATACGGTGGTAATTCGTTTAGATTCCATGAAGTTATAGGGTGCAAGCTGTAATTCTCACGAAACAATCCCTTCTTTATTAATAAGGAAGCAGTAGCCTTTACTACAGCAGCAAAAGTCTATCAGTAAGAAAAGTTTCAACTAGATTTATATCTTACGAGTATCATCGAATTTAAGAGAATCACCGGGGGTTTAAGATATGTAACTACCACTTTGTGGCCTACCTTAAGATCTATCTTTTCAGGTAATCGAGAAACTTGAATGCAAAGGAAGAGTCACGGTGACTTAGCCTGTGCAAGGAACGGAATTCCTCAGAGTACATTCAATACAAAGGCCTTTGTACAGCAGGGATGGACGTCACAAATTAAGTTCCAACATGAACATATAAATATCTTCTTCGTCAGAATTTCTGGGCCAGATTTCCAAGCCACCACTTTGTACAGCGATAGATTCCACCAATTCAGAGCCCCACTTTTCAGACCTTCGTTGTTGGCAAGGTTTCACTGAAGAACATTCGAAGATGCCAAGAAGTGAAAGAACAGAACGGAAGAAGGATAGATGGACTGGTTTCTACCTTCCATCCCACAGTCAGCTTCGTCTAATCCATCCTCACAATCCTTTACGCTATTGCAGACGAAGATATTGTCGATGCAGGTCCCGTCGCAGGCAAATTTCCACATCGGACATGCGGAATTTTCTTCGGTCTCGTGCACTCCATTCTCATAATCTCCATTGGTATTGCCGTTACAGTCAAACTCGTCGCCATAATCTGGACAGTCTGAATATCCATCACACCATTTGTCTGCCGCGATACACGTGCCATCGCTGCAAACGAACTGATCCGGGTCGCAGTTCGCCGCCGTGCTAGTCTCTTTGGAGATGAGGTCGGAATTCGTAGTGCTCGGTCTTTCCGTGGTATCCTCTTCGCAATCGTCGTCCACGTCCTGGTCAGCTCTGAGCTTTGTGCTCGTCTTTTCATCCTTCTTGCACTTTTTTCTAACCGAGGGAGAGGAGCTCTTAGTGGCTGGCAAACTTGTAGAAACCGTAACGTCGTCTATTCTGGAGTATGTTTTGCTGTGTTGATCTTGCCCTTCCTCTTGGTCAACGATTTCCTTGGACTCTTTGCTGATGTTGTTCCTGCTCAGTTCTGTCACGGTCTCCACCAACGTCAGTGATTCTGTGGCGTCTGAATATTTAGAATCAATTGGTTTTATAGTTAAACTATGGTTGAACACCTCTGAGAATTCTGAGAAGTCCTGAAAAGAATCCGAAGAATTACCGTCATCTTCAGGCTTGGAAAGTGTGGTATCCTCGATTAGTCCGGAATCGATCTTATTCTCGCTTGTCAGAGACTTCTCGATACCTGCTTGTCGCAACTTCTCCTCCAACTCATACACTCTCTGTCTATAGAAATCCACACACTTCGAGGTACAATTGTATATCTTCGCTTCCAAGGTTTGGTCGATAGAATTAGGAAGAGTTTTATCAGCTAACCTGTCCTTACTAAGTAGGTCTATCAGGATCTTGGAATTGTTCAAATTAGATTCGAATAACAGTGTCTCCACGTTTGCGGATACATTATAACTGTAATCCTCGTCTGCAATCGTAGAAGCTGTCGACGATACCGACGATGATCCCTTCTCTTCCAAGTTCTCGTCATAATACGTCGTCTCTTCGCTATCTTTTCTGCTATCTGATGTCTCCGTAGAATCCTGATTAGATCCGTCAGCAATTAAAATTTCTTCCGAACTTAGGACAGTCGATGTCCTGTACTTTTCCGTAATCCAGGAAGAATTTTCTGAATCCGGCACTGTGGTCTCTTCCACGAATGTCGTCTTCGGGCTCCAATCCAGCTCTTCCTCCAACGAATATTTAGTCCCAGATATATCGGAAGTATTTCTTTCCCCCGAGTCCAATCTCATCGCGTCTTCCTCCCTGGTGAAGTTCAACTTCCTGTCTAAATTTTCTTCAGAGTACCAATTCCAATTTGTAGTTTCTGAAAAGTCAGTGGAGTTGATCTGTTCTGTACTCGTCGACGTGGTTGCCACGGCTTCTTCCAGACTCCCATCTTCAGAAACAAATAATTTTTCACTCGATTCTGTAAGAATAAGAGATTCGTCCTTCACCGAAACAAAGACACTATCCGTTGTCCCGTTCACCTCGCCTTCCAACGTTACTTCATCTTCTTCCTTCGTTGAAAGATTAATCTCCGGCCCAATCGAGAAATCTTCCAATTTTGACACCGTAGTTTCCTCCACGCTTTTCAAAGTACTTTCTTCTTCCATCTCTTCTTGAATCTTATTAGAAAGTATTTCATTTTTCATTGAACTTGGACCATCGGCGACGGTCGAGCTAACAGTCTCCGGTGTTGTCGAGTCTGTTGGGTATTTGGTGCCAGCAAATACGGACATGTGTCTGAATCTACCCTTCTGCCCTTTCTTCCTACCCTTTCTAGACTTCTTCTTCTTCGCACGCACCTTTCCATCGTTGACCACAGTCGTGGAATTCGTGGAATCCGTCAGAACTGACACTTCACTGGACGTTGCCTTCTCAACATCAGACTTTCGGTGGTTCTTCTTCCTGTTCTTTTTCGGCTTCTTCGTCTCATTATCAGTAGGATATCTCGCGTAGTACAAGGAACGTATCATCATTTTCGCAGACCTCGAGCTGTTCCTATCGGGCGTGTCAATTATTTTGAAACCTATTCGTGGCAAGGGATTCAAGTTCCTCGACTTGGACCTCCAAATGTTCCCTGGATTCGTTTTTTTCTTGACTATTTTCATCGAGCACGGATCGCTTATCTCGATGGCTATTCTTGGTAAGGAATTCGAATGGCTTGGCACGGACCTCCAAATATTCTGTGGACTCGAATTTTTATCAGGTAGTTCATTCGAGGATGGATCGATGGTAAAGTCGTTCTTCGGGTGTTTCTTTGGATTTGTCAAATTCTGCTGCTTCAGGTCACCAACGTGATTCCAGTTCAGCATTCTCGCTGTTTCCAGATACTTGCGAAACGTATGCTCATCGTTGTATAAATTCCTCCACTTGGCCTTTTCTGTGACGACGATCATAGTGACGGAACATGAAGGATTTGCCTTTCCGGAGAAAGAGGCGAACGAGAGAAGAGAATCGAGGCGGAGAAAATTCTAAGCTCCACCTCGATCGAGACATCAACGAGAGAAAGAGGAAGAAGAAAAAGACTGGACCAAGACAGTGGACTAAATAGTTCACTTTGCTCGTTAAGAAGCAAACAACTGATTCGTGAATTTTTCTCGAAAATCGCCCTCGAGGTGAGAGAAAGAAAAATATTTCGTCAACGACCAGAGCTTAACAGATGTGAATAACAGATGTTATAAATTTCACAGGGTCGTTTCACAGAAATAGTCGAATTGCATGGACGATTAATAAAACCGCGATGAGGATTAAACAGAGGGGATACCACGAAATTAGGATGGTGTGGTTTCAATTTTAAATATCTCTAGCTATGCCAGAGCAACAGGTGTCTGCATTATTCAGAAAGTCCATTTCAACGTTTCAAAGCCGACTTGGGGACTCTATTCCACGCGTGTCTCCCTCAAGGAACAGCTGTACGACTAAATTTATGTGTTACAAAAAATTAAGTCCGCTCGAAGTAGCAGAATACTACTTGGCCATGTAAAAGTGAGAATTACTACTGAAGAGATAGGGATTTTCTCATCTTTCTCTTTTTATATTTAATTTTTTCTTTTGGTGTTTTAAAAAATCTGAGACAAGCATCTACGAGATATTACTAATTCGCCAATTGTACGTCTGCCCTCTGCAATTTCTAACAATCGAGATATACAGAGATTAGATTGACATTAGAACTAGCACACCGGTCAAATTGGCTGGTTTTACAATTTTATTTTAAAATTCCTACTTCATGTTATTAGTTTTAAAAAATAATATAATGAATTTTATTTTGTTTTTTATGTATTCAAACTGAACATAATTTTGTATCAAGGCTACTTATATCAATATCAAATGACCGGTGCTTGTCAATGTGTAAAAGAGTCCTGCAATCCATTCATCAAGCTCCAATCCCTCGTTTAGGGATCATGGTCCCAGATGGATTAATAATACCAAAAATGTACTACATAACATGGAATTGCTTCTGTAAGAAAGTAATAAATCAATAAATATACAAATGTTCCATTATTACGTATTTTTTAAAGACCCTGTCATTTTGCCTGGTTTTGGTAGAAATAGCTTCATGTTAACTATCGGTAGTTCTAGTGTTAAGGAAAAGAAATACGGTAGAAGCAATCTTAGCTGAAACATTGTGGTCCCGTAGAACAATTACAGTCAGCGTTAGAAACACGTCGTTTTCATTGGATCGATCAGTCTCTTCTTCCTCTTCCCTCTCAAGTTTCAGCCTCGTTGAACCGATAAAGCCACTAAACCTGATCCTCATAACGCGCCAAATGCTCTTTTGCACAGATCTCTGCTGAAATTACGTAACTGATCCACTGAAACTGTACGATCCGATCGAATCGTTGTTGCAATATTGTTAAAAACAATTGCTCATCATTCTACAGAAATTCAATCAACGATCATCGGTGATCGATAACGAAACATCATGGTCTAATTGCAGCTCGAGATCCCAGATGTTGAATAGGGCAAAGAGCTACCAGGAGACAGACACGACGCTTAAAAATCCAGAGCAAAGTATATTGTTGTATGTATGTGTGCGTGTGTTCGTCTGTGTATATGTGAGCGTGTATGTGTATGTAGACATGAGTGTAGGGACACGAGTAGGTAGTGTGAATGGCATAATTACCGCAGTCCCTTTCGTCAGAGCCATCAGAGCACTCCTCCACCCCGTTGCACTGCAACTCGTAACCGATGCACCGTCCGTCCGTGCAGCGAAACTGGGCCTCTCCGCAACCTGCTCCACACACCACACTCATGCACATTTAACCCTTTAACCACGCGCAACTGGTCAATAATATCGGGAATGAACGGTGGAGAAGAATTTAGAGAAGAAGAGACTTTTCATAGTCCTTCCTTTACATTCTGATCCTTTGACGTACTTTTGCTCTCAACGGTTCTTTGATGTTGAAGATAGAGAGGTATTGGTGTACAGGTGAATTATGGTAGAGGGATCGTTTGACATTCCGAGTTTAGGAGACGTAAAAACTGACAAATCTACGTGTTGACGTCGATCGGAATAATTATTTTTCGAAAGATTCGTTAGCAGACTCTTTTGACCCACTGTTGCTCTTGATCGTACCTTGGCGTTAAAGATGGTGAGCAACAATGATCGGTGAAATATAGTAGAGGGGTGATTACGGTAGTCCGAGTCTATTAAAAGATGGGACACTGAGAGAATTAGGGGTTGATTGTTGGTTGGCATAACCGTTCTTGACAGTGCAGTTGTGCATGAATTCTACAAGGGACGACAGACGCTTTGATAGACTCTTCTGGACTTCACTCTTGCTCTTTCCTTCATGTTAAAGCTCACGACAATATCTTGTGAGTGAAGGAATGAATCGTTAGATCTAGTACTATAGGTAAGACATTAAGAGATGAGAAAATAAGAAATTTAATATT
The DNA here is from genome assembly GCF_040668555.2 of Bombus flavifrons. Classification (NCBI taxonomy): domain Eukaryota; kingdom Metazoa; phylum Arthropoda; class Insecta; order Hymenoptera; family Apidae; genus Bombus; species Bombus flavifrons. Next base: position 6,054,496 of record NC_138457.1, on the reverse strand, counting down.
GAAATATGGTTCTCAAAGATTGTCCATGTCTCACCTGTGCCTAAGTCCACGAAGGAACTAAGGACTTAACTTTAATTAATAATTCTTTTTCATAATAAACATCTACTTAACACGAAGTGATCAAGTGAGTAAGTGAGTAACGATCAAGTGAGTAACGAGTGATCAGACATTGCAGTCCGAATTCCATTTCTCCTGAAGCATAACTCTGTGAGTAAGAACGTCTATTCCCACGATGATTTGGAAGGAGAAATATTCGAGTGAATGGCGCAGTTAAAGGGTTAAAAGCGCAGCCAAGCAGGCTTCTCATCAGCCCCTGCTTCACAAATAAAACACGCGGCTTCGGCTTACGATTCAAGCGTCCCCTTTGATGTGTTCCCTTTCCATCCAGTGAAATCAGCCGTGTGCCGTCGATACCGAGCCCTCAATGAAACCGCCACAGAGCGTGGAGAGCATTTTAGATCCTCTTGCCGTGATTACCAAGCGGCGGATGATCAATGACTTGGTGATACATGATCGACGAGACTCGAAGTTTTACGAGATTTCGAATCACTTCGAATTTCACTGAGTCGATGATTTTCAGTATGAAACATGTTCTACATTTGGACTCGTTTTCTCAATGCTTCCTACTAATTCTGCAGGACAATTTTTGTTACAGGGAAATTAATATACGACGTTTTATCAATTCTTCGGACGAGGCTTATCAAATTTCGATGATCAACAGATTATTAAATTCCGAAGTGATTCGAGCTCGTGACAAATAAGGGGAGAGATGAGATTGATCGGGGATGATTTTCGAGCGTGAAAATCTGTCCATGCGTGCCATGGTGGAAAATTGCAAACTTGGGAATAGGAAAGAAGCCACTTCCGGTGTGAGGTTGACCAGCAGGGAAAAATCGAACATCGTCCAAAAAAGGGAATAGATATACTCCACCGAGATGGTTCGTGTCTTGGATCCAATTTTTCAGCGCTAAATAGTATCTTCCAGCTAACTTAAAAAGATCATATTGCCCTAGTCAATTTTTGAGTGAAAGAACAAACGAATCCGTGGAAGACTGATAATTCTTGGGTGACCTTGAAGGTGAAACCCATTTGAGTAAGGCTCATTTTATCGTGGAGGATTCTAACAAAATACTAATACAAACTATAACATAATTTCTTTCTAGGTAAATTTTTCTATAACTATACGATACGTAGAATAGAATTTTTCGATAAAAGAAAAAGAAAGGAGACTTTGTTTCACCTTATCTGTGCAATTAGATTGGAAAGCGTCTCCGCCACAATACAACGAGCTACGCGAGTCAAACCAGATGAATTAGCGGGTCATCAGAATCGCTGTGTCGAGCTTGCTTGTTGCTTTTGCAATAAGCTAACAAGTGGCTTTCAAACACCTGGCCTTTCAAACCAAGCGTTCACACCAGACTGTGTCGGTCAGAGGATTCCATCAGATCATTGGAATCCATGTTTCTCAAAGATTCCTATCGTATCTCAGGAATGATTAAAACAGTTTGTCTTTTTTCTTCTTCCGTTAAGAGATGAGAATAGGTTGACTCACCACACTGGCTCTCGTCCTCTCCATTACGACAGTCTACGTTCTGATTGCACCTTTTGTCGATACTGATGCAGGTTCCATCCAGACACCTGAATTGATCTCCGCTGCATGTGGTCACTTGGAATGAAAAATGGAAAATTCAGATTATTTCACTGTGTCACGCTGAAACTGAAGTTGTATCTCCGGCGAATGGCGTTTTGTGCAATTAACAAAAAATAAGATAAAGCTGAACCGTGGAAGCTTGAATTATATTTTACGATAATTTGCCTGGAATTTTTGATAAAAGAAATAAATATGACGAACGTCCATGGTTCAGTGAAAATAAAATACAAAGGAACATAATGGTACCGGTGCAATTGATTTCATCGGATCGATCTCGACAGTCGGATCTTCCGTCGCATCTCGAGGTCTGGCTCACGCAACTTCCGTCTAAGCACTCGAACTCGTCCGATCGACATCGAGCTGTGAGTCGGGAAACAGAAAATAAGAATAAACAAAAGTTTCATAATGGTAAAAGAAATTTTTAACTTGAAAGGAACAACGACGCGTAGGGATTTTAACCAAAGAACGAATGTTAAAAATTAAATCACAATGACAGAGATACAAATCAATTGCTACGACTATTTGTATTTACTCTGCTACAAAGATAAAAAAGAGTATCTTCGTTGGCCTGGACTAGGTTAGGTCACACATTTCTAAAAGAATTGTAATATAATTCTAAAAGAAGTCACATAGACGTTATAAATTGCTCTGAAATTAGAATCCATGTTGGAATATCTTTTTGAAAAATTACAATACAATTTTTTAAACATGATATAAATCTTATAAATCATTCGCAATAATACTTTATATACTATAAAGTCTTTCCCGCGCAAAAAAGATAGGAGAGGTTATTTTATCGATTTTTAGGTTAGAACTTCTAAAGAAATAAAACTTTCCCAAGATCTAGCCATCTTTAATTATACGATCCTTCCCAAACACACGCACCGTAACAAATATGTAAAGATTCAGCGATTAAGCGTGTAAAAGTGGAGGCTGGGTGACCTAACCTAGCGGCAAACAACTTGGAACGGTTCGAAACTGATTCTAAAGGGGATTGATCGGTCAGTGGAGATGAAACGGAGCCAGGAAGGTCCATTTATCGGATCGACGCTTGTTCACAGCGGATAATTAGGCAGTGGAACGATGATAATGAATCGGATTATTCCGTTGCCCCTCGTCCCAACGCGAAGAAAGGAGGGATATAAGATTCCGAAGGCAGGAGAACTAACGATTACGACTGCTCTGTTCATAGCCGTGCAATTAATTACTCGAGAAACAAGCGTCCATTATTGAGGCCAGTAATATGCTTCGGCTCGGACGATTACTCGGCCGAACAACTACGCGACGAGCCGTTTCACCTGAAATCGAACCTTGCGCCGAGTTCGCACTTAGCGCTTCTTTCTCGCTCGTTCCTCGCGCTTATTTCAACGTACCGGGTGTCCCGTTCAACCGTACACCTTTCAACAAATCTTTTTCTATTCTTTAATCAGGAAATGTTAATGAATCGCGAGAATTTACAAGTTTCTTTTAGAGAAGTTTAAAGAAAGCTGACTTTATTTACTAGACTTTGTAATTTTAGTCAAATCTGTCATAATTTATCTTGCTTGTCTGCTACAGTTATTGACACACCCTGTATTTAACTTTTCCAATTTTCTTCTTTTACTTTGGATAGAGGTTTTTCTTTGAAAATTGTGTTCGAAGTATTCGGGAGTTGAATTTCGCGCTTTCGTTCAAACGGCCACGTGACCCCACGTGGTCGGTGTGTAGAAGGGGGTAACCGTGTAACGATGTTATACCATATTTCTTTCTTCCTCGTTTTTGACAAGTATACTTAATTTTGTCAGTCTTAAAAGTGATTTATTTACCACAGGCGTATTCTGGTTTTTACAGGGCACCCGGTATACATCCCTTTAGAGAAATTTATTTATTCAGACGTAAAAAATGTTTTGAATGTTGTCCCTCGTTAATTAATACCTTTTAGACTGTTTATTTTAGACCCATCATGCTTTAAAATTCGCTATTGTCTGTCGTATCGTTTGATACACATCAGAATCCCATTTATTTAAAACTTCGTAAGAAATTAAATTAGAAATGAATTTATTTGGATTTCTCTGTTCTAGTGTAAAAGGCAAGCGAATTTTGAAACATAGGTTAGGTTGTATGTTTGTCAGTCACTTGTGAGACCAGTCATTTCAAAAAGTATGCGCCTCTCTCATTCATATGCTTTCACGGACGATTAGTGAGCTTCTTCCCCGTCTCCAGACATTCCGCTTTACTTCGTTCAACTGATTAGTGGTTAGTTTTCGTACTTATGTGCTGACAATTTTCCTCATCCCTCCCATTTCCACAATCCTGGTATCCATCACAGCGTTTCGATTTATCCACGCAATAGCCTGGGGTGCATTCGAATTTGTTCTCTCCGCAAGCTGCAAGAATCGTACATGTTCCATTTCTCTGTTCCTATATTTTTGCTTTCGCATGTTCTTCTTCGAGTTGACAGATGTTGACAACACGAGTTGAGAAAAAGCTCCACGAAGGCACAGAGAGCGAGTTTCACGAAGACAAATAGACAGAGACACAGCGGAGAACACATATAACGAAGACTTTCGATACGTGATAAGCTTGAAGTTTGAGGTTAGGAGGATTTGCAGATGATTATTGCGCGAACCTGGCGCCACACGTAGGCGACCAAGTGCATTTTGAAAACATTCCCAAGTGGGAAAACAGAGTTCCGCATGATATCATAGAGTTAACAAATAAATAAATATGCCACGTTTTATGATAGCGACGATAGAAAAAAAATATTTCAAATACATGTAGCGCACTACTGAACACATATTGGCTCATGAAACTGAGACAAACTGTATCTTTATAACATGTATCACATAATTTCCCAAAAAAGATTGCAAATTCATTGCCTTATGACTAGGTCAAGAATCTTTACGTTTTTAGTAGAAAATTTAAACGAGAAAAAATCTACAACAAATTATACACGATCATGAATTTTAAAATTCGATTTTCTCAAAAACCTCCGACGCAATTTTGTTATTTGTCATTCTCGTCTTACTATGAAAACTCAAATCGTCCTAGTTTCACGAGACGTTGCACAAATATTTTTCAAAATCTTCATCCAACTGTGACCGGCCAGAAAGCTATTCAAGCCCTCGAATAAGATGAAAAATTCTTACAAAGCCGTACTATAAAAGTGTTGACGACGCTACTTAGAAGTAATAGGGTTTCAATTCCGTGAAAAAAGGCGCCATATAGACGTCGAAGGTGGATGAAGGAAAGCAGTGGTAGAATTAATTAGTAACCAGACAGATGTAGAGAAGGATAGCCTACTGACTAGCGTGGTGTGGCCATTAATTAACACGCACCTGAGGAAATTTCGCGGAAGAGATTATAAATGAACAAGGAGTTACGGGCCACGCGGTGGCTGTCTAATTTACGGCGGCAATTAGCTAACGATCGAGGATGAACGGCACTTCGAACGGAGTGCACTCGAAAGAATGGAAACGGAAGGCAGCCAACCTCTAGGAATTTCCATCGAGCTTCCCCTAGATCTTACTCCAACGATTCTCGACGTGAAAAATAAGCCATCTCCTGTATTCTTAAGATCCACATACTGGGTGTCCATTTCCAACTCCACTTACGGAATTTTGCATTGTGCAGATACTTGGAGAAATATTACGTATAATTAGACGGTAGATTTTCATCTGTTTGTAGGAAAGTCGAAATTGCACAATTGCACAGAATACATAAAAAAAAATTATAATTACATACAAAAAAAAATTTCGTGAGCAGTGGTACCTTCAGCACAGACCTGAGACTGAAGATCTCGGGCCGTGTTGCCACTATTAACTGTCTGCTTTGCATATTCATGTAGTTAGTTTTGGCAGTACAATATGCCGAATATGTAAAAATTCAATGAAGGTTTACGAGGAGGTCGACATTTTGCTCTTTAGAATGTTGCTACGCATACTTTTACAATGCGCTATGAGATTTGGTATATAACCGGTGTTGTTTCGTTTTTTAATCAAAAACAGTTTCTGCGTAGAGATTAGCAAACGAAAATATATACCTGTGAGTTATCACGGGCGATAAGATCGAGACAGGGAGAAAAATGGGTTAGTAGCAAAGCGGAGCAACAAAACGTTCCATTGCGCATAAATATCGTCGTTCTAGAAATTAGAATACTGTCGCGGTCGATCCATTGTTGGAGGACTGTTTTAAATAGTCTCTTCATGTACGTCCCCGATCGAATCTATGAAAAGTTTCATCTAACATTTAGATCGTCGTTGGTAATTAATAGAGCGCGGATATTTATGTAAATTCATATTTTTATGGATATCATTGACAAGAGAGAATCCAATCCGTTTAATTTGCATACTAAATATCATATAAACAAATATTGTACTTTGCATGCATACTACACTCAAATATCATAATGTCAAAAAAATACTGCACTTCCTGTAGATTTTGATGTGTTAAAATTTACCATAAACAGGTAGAACACCGCAGTCAAATTAATGAACACTTTACCGACTGATAGCCGATTAATCGGTTTTTTGTCGTCGACGCTTACCGACCGATAACCTATTCATCGGCTTTTTGTCGCCGATGCTTACCGACCGAAAGCCTATTAATTGGCTTTTTATCGGCGACAATCTCTCTCATTATTCGAACAGGAATTTGTTATTTAGTACTAAAGTACCTTGCTCAGTTACGTCAGTTGCGTTGCTTTGTAAGCTGCCACAGTTTTATACAAATATGAAAAACTTACAGTTAGCGATAAACGAAAAGAATGGTATTGGAGAGACTAAACAAAAACAGAGCCGGCGCCAGGGAGAATCAGCGCCTGAGCTGCCGGTCGGACGTGCGTATGCTGTTGAATCGCTAGCGGTCGGTAAAGTGTTAAACATCGCGAGAGATAAAACAAATGGCAGGTTATAAGCGATACATAAGATACATTCTAATTACAATGGCAGCGCCATATACCGAGTGTTCCGAAAATAGTTGGCGAACAATAAGTGATGAAAACTATTGTTCCTTGCCGAATAACGTGGAATAATTAATAGACACAAAGGGGAGCTATTTCTTTTGACCATTTTTCCTTTTTACTCGGTTTTTTTCAACGAATTTGTTGCCGAGCTGGCGTATTGTTGCTGGTCGACATGCGAAACACAGGCTCTCACGTGCGCAATAATTACACAGAAGCTCGACGTTACGAACGTGTCCCCGTGTTTCCATTAAACGGCGACGTTTACACGTTTTTACCTCAACGTCGACTCCTTTGCACGCGAAAAATGGCGGCACGCGATCACTGTGGAACGCATTAACCGGCTTGGATCTGAATTAATCCGCCGGATCGGACGACCGGCTGCCTGTTTTTCTGTCATTATCTCTTAAATAATAACCGTCCGTTGATTGTTCAACTTTTTATTACGATATATCCCACGTAACCGTTGATATACCGCGTTTCATGTTCGTGAAAATCGAATTTCCTAGCTATATACAGCACGACATAATTTAACTCAAGAATCGAGTAGTTCGTTGCTTATTTCAGTCCTGTTCACAACTAACGTCTTATTATCCAATTTTTCACCATTTCTTTTCTCTTATTGAAAAGACACCCGGTATGTGATATGATGCAAATTTCAGACTCGAATATCTTATCAAGTTCCTATTGTTCTTTTTTCTTCTTAAGTAAATAACTGGACTGCGGATGTTTATGAAAATTCATATTTCTATCAATATGATAGAAAAGAAACGAAATCTAAATAAAGATTCGCTTCACCGAATGAGAAATGTATTTAATTGTATTAAACGATTAGAAATTTTTAATAAAGGAGCTATATATATACAGGGTGGTTGATAACTGGTGGTACAAGCGGAAAGGAGGTGATTCTACGCGAAAAAAGAAGTCGAAAATATAGAATAAAATTTTTTTTTTAATTTTTCCATCGAGACAACGATCTACAGTGAGATCCGTTATAACGTACCGCACGCGTACCGAGCGAACATTCAAAGTCGATTTTCTCGAAAACAAAGCCTCAAACGAAAAATTTTTATTCTATATTTTCGACTTCTTTTTTCGCCTAGAATCACCCCCTTTCCGCTTGTACCACCAGTTACCAACCACCCTGTATATATATATCTTTATATTACGTGGATTCTGTGTATTTATACAGTTCCCAATTTTTGCATAAATACACAAAAGTTCACAGTCTAACAATGACTATTACGATTATTCGCGACGATGATCTATAACGAAATTGCCGAGTTGGAAATTTTTGGACAGCCAGTATACGGCCGCGTCAAGAAACAGCGGCGCAGGCAACAAATTCGGCACTAAACGGAGCAAATCGATCTGGAAAAGGGAGCAACGATTCTCGATAAATCCTGTAATCACGTTCCTCCATTGGGCAGGAGCAACCTCCCCTCCCCGCTAGAAAGAAGCAAAAATCGACACAAGTCGAAATTAATTCGATTCCATGGAAGCAACGAATCGAATGGAACGTGAGGTCGCGAAAATCCAGTTACGATTTTAACGCGATTTGCCAGGTGGCAAGTGCGTGCTCCCTCTCTGGTCGTTGCATCGCGGTGATCGACGAATATAAAGCGAATATCGCGACCTCGAAATTGGCAAACGTGCGCCAAGCCACGGTGGCGACACGCGTGACGCGCCTCTGCAAACAGGAAATCGCGAAGGGAACGGGGATAAATATCTTACGATTTCTCTGACATTATCTCTCAGGTTCAAGGCTCCATCCGTCTGTTCTACGCTACGGAATTGCAAACGACTGGTTGGCGATGTAATCGCGATGACCTCTCCCTTTTTCCAACGACTAATCCGTCGCTCTACGCTCGATCACGTACCTTTTGTGACAAAAGTTTCTAATCTTTCTTTGATGTTTGAGATTAGAGGTTAGGAAGATGCCCGCAAAATAACGCTATTGGAAGAAGGAAATTGAATAACGAACACAATTTATTCGAATCTGATATAGGATGAGATGTTTCGTATTCTTGTTCTTTGAGGTTAGAGGTTAGAAAGAGAATTATTGATATTTTAGGATAGTTCATGATCTGCAAGAAATGTAGCAGCAGGAAGGAAATTAAATAACGAAGTTAATTTACTCGGACCTAACCTATACAGAATGCGATGAAGTTTCCGATTTTTGAGGTTAGGATCTATAAAGAAGAATTTCTTGCTATCTCTGAATACCTTAGGACTTTCCAAAGCTGAAATTAGGACTTCCAAAACCAAATAAGTGGGTGTAACCTAACGTGATTTAGTTCAACCTATATTGGGAGTGATAACATTTCCTATTCCCTTGAATTTTTAGGTTAGAATCTAAAGTAGAAGGATTTATTATTACCCCTGGATGCATTAAAGCTTCCAGAACGCGAAGCTGAAGGAACAAAATTAAACAAGTGACTCTAATCTAACGAAACCTAGCCTAACCAATATTAAACAAGAACTTGTTGTTCTATTTCTGCTGTCTTTTTGAGGTTAGGAATTAAATAGGACACCAATTTATCTTTCCAAAGGCTAAAATTGTAAGAACAGAATTGGACAAGTAAGCTGACGATTACTTCATAAACGAAAGACTCCAAGAAATTCCACTGTCCGCTTTCTTCAAATTCTTCCTTAGCTTAAGTGGATACACGAAACGACTTGACAGTTCTACGTCTCTCACCCGTATATCCTTCGTATCTTTCCTTGTATTTTTCCCCCGTGTTTTTCCCCTCTTTTTTTTTGTAATTCGTCAACAAACTTCATTAGCAGCATTAATATCGGACGCCGCAAAAACGGGCAACACTGCCACAGCCAAATTTAAGGCGGCCCCCGTGGCCGAACGAGATTTACTCGCGTTTATTAAGCCGCCCTAATAACCGGCTGCAATTTTAATCCGACGTTAATCTCCAGCGGGGCTGGCCGACCCTTTCGCGGCCTCGGCCCTGGAATTTCATCCGTTTTCACCGGGTTTAATCCAATTCTGATTCATGCCTGGACCCCTCACGACCTCCTCCGCGTCGCCACAACGTACGAACATGTGTATCACAGGATGATGTTTTCAGCGTCCGACAGACTTTCCACCTCTTTTCTCGAAAATCTAACTATCAATGTATATTGATTGGCGTATCAGCTTCGTATTTTTAATTTTATCAGCTCGTCCATTAGGCAGCACTATTATTTCCGGTATTAAGAAGAAACATAAACCAGAAGACTGTAAACTTTTTTTTTTTTTTTGAGAGAGAGAGACAGTTTTAGAAAAACGTAGCAGGTTTAATATTAACAAGAGAACTGTGTTCAACCATGTGGTTTTATCGAAACTTTCTAAACCGAATCCCAGATCTGCTCACTCTACCCAATGATACTAAAAACTGCATAGTAGCCCTGACCAGTCTTTCAAAATGCAAGCCAATTTCGGCAGAGTTAGACTTGCCGAAGAATCGAAAATCCCACATACATTAACCAATCAAATATTAATCACTATAATCGTACAAAACTACCAAAGAAATTTGTCCTGACCCGAGGCCGATATCATCGCGAGCTTGAAAATGTCCTTCGATCCATTGTACTTGGAACTCTTCGATCACGCGAATCCGCTTTCGATATTGAAAGTTCCACTTTCCTTCGAACGATCACGATAGCCAACAACGATTTTAATCATTTTAATTATCCGTATAAAATAGCCAAAGAAACTGTTCCTAATCCTACTGCGATCAACTCTGTTCCATTTTCACAATCTCTTGCCAAAATAATTTCTTCCGACGTTCCAGTAATACGAATGTTTCGCTTTCTAATGAAATGTTGTGAAATCAGTGGCCGAGGAAGGTGGCCAATTTTTGTTTGCACGCGTCGGACAGCCCAAACTGGCATTCCAGGTCGATACAGAGGAAGAAAGGGACGCGAGGTATCACCGTGGGCTGGTTAACTTTCGACGTGCAGCGTCGGAGCGTGCCTCCGCAAAAGACGATGGAAATAATAAGGGGTTAAAAGGACAGGAAGATAGAGTGCGGGCTGACAGAGGGAGGAAAGGTGGGGCAACAAGTGCAATGGCCTGAAAACGCGAGGCCATACCCCTTGCGTCTCTTCCCTCTGCCTGGTCACCCATGTCTTCCCAGCACGCCATTGTTATTATTGTCACAGCTATTGTAATTATTCAGCTCATCGTAATACCTGGCCATTCGCGATTAGTTCCGGCGTAGTCGCGTGCCACACTGACGATGGCCGCTCATAAAATTGTCCCGCTTTTGCTCGCTTTCTTGCCCGCTGCATTTCGCTTGCGTGTTCACTGTTCGACGAATTTTGGATGCTACTAGGCGCGGATTAAGGAGCAAGTTAAGGGAGAAAAGCTATGGGCCCAGGCCTTGCCCTTTCGGGGCCCTTGCTATTTAAGAGAAATACATGTTGCTTTGTAACTAGGACGAGAAATTGGTTCGTTTGTCCGCAGAAAACTGAATAAAGAAACAAATGTCTTTTGAAAGTATAGTAGAAAATTGGAGATGTATCCTGGGAAAAAATAAATTTTATCCAACGTTTCGGTAATTTAACGATTTTATCATTACGTGGAGAGACCGTCTTTTAAAAATGTATAGTAGATGATTTTAAATATGACTTGTTACAAAATAAATCTTATTTCATATTTATGTAAATGTGTTTCATTTTAACTCTCCCCCCTTCTCTGTTTCTCCCCTGGATCAACGGACCCAGACGTAAAAAATTTTAATCCGGCCCTGGGTGGTACTGACAATGATTGCGAAGGACAAGTGTGACTATGCTACGCGTAGAAGAGAAGCCAGTTTTTGAGTTCGGTGAATGTGGTAATTGTGATATTTCGCACGAGTTCAAAGAGATCTGATTGAGTGTAGGTCGTGAATTTATCGTTGCGCGAATCGTTCAGTAGATTTTGAGCGAAGATGATTATGAAGGAAAAATGGTGTTTTTGGTTTCGATGAGTCTGTGGAAAAAGGAAGAACGAAAATTATAGTGGATCGAGAGCTTGCAAAAGTCCATTGAGATCAGAATAAGAGCAGATTGTGACTTTGGGATGATCTGAGCGTACATGACTTAAATATGCGTTCAATTTTGGTGTTTTTAATTTTTTTAATTAAATTTGGGTCGATGGGTTTATGAGTTAGGCACGTGAATTGGTATGTAAATATAAATACGGTTTCCAATGCTACTGGCATTGACTGAGAGGTAAAGGATGATATGAAACAAATATTTGGATGTAGTCCAAAAATGATGAAAAGTGATGTTGTTTTGAGACACACTGAACGGCTTAGAAGATTCGAAGGCAACTATTGAAAGAATTTAAAAGATTTATGGATATTGTTTCACCGTTGTTTTCGGTCAATGTGTCTAATATATCGACGTTAAAATGCTTTTGCCAACTGTGTAGCAGATTGGACAGGAGATTTAGTATCCATGTGTTACGTAAAGTTATATCCCACTTGTTCGAGAACGT